>NC_132923.1:22802377-24158699 GCF_047675955.1 Chlorocebus sabaeus | reverse complement strand
TTCAAGTCCACTCTCTTTCTGCTGGCCACACTATAGTATCAAAACAGTAATGATACATTTGGGGAGTTTTGAATATTAGCTTTTTGTCAGTCAAATACCCAAGTATAAGCACACTGATCAGCTAGCTTTCTTTGAGACCTTCAGCTAGAAACAAGATACTGAAGGAATTGGGTTTTGGTGCAGAGAAAGGAAAAGGATGATTTCCCCACACATGGAGTCATCAGATGTTAGAGCTAGAGGTAATCTTAGAGACCCTTAATTCTAGCTCCCTCATAATCTAGATGAGGAAAATGAGCCCTAGAAAGGCCAGGGGACAGGCCCAATTGTACATATCTAGTTCACAGCAAGGCCCGGCCTGTAGGGAAAGTCTGGCTCCCTCGTCCTGCCTCAGCCAGCTGCTCCTCCCTGAGCTGACCTGAAACCAGCAGTTCCTAGCCCAGCCCTGGCTGCTCCCTGGAGCACTCCTTCCCTCTCACCTGCTCTACCATGTCTGGCTTTGATCTTGTTCACCTGGGCTGCCCCATATTCCAGGCCTAGCCCTCTGCCTAGGGCTGTCTGCCTGCCACACTTGTTGCCACAAAAATCCTGTCCCCGTGTCTCTGAACAGGTTTGACGGCTGGGGCAAGGGTAGGAGCGGGGAGGGTGGTGGGGCTTCTCCTCCCACGCTGTACCTCCATCTGTCTAGAACCAGCTCTGGGAAGCACTCATCAGGCATGTCTTGCTCCTCAGGTCAGGCATGGACAAGATGCCACCAAAGTCCTGAACATCTAGCCCCTCCCTGCTCGGGAGTCTGACTTACCACACCTGCCTGCGGAGGAGGGAACAACTGAGTGCTTGAGGGGAGACTCCTCCTCCTCTTCCTCCTCCTCCTCTTCCTCTGAGGCCTTCCGCACCTGAACTCAAACATACAGCTCTGCTGGGAAGGAGCTTTTGTCTTTTGTGTCTTCAAAGGACTTATCCATTTCCCTTCTCTGTAGTGCCTACCCTCCTACTCCCCCTCTCCCTCAAGCCCACCCAACCCAAATCAAAGCCTTCTAGGATGGTTTGTGCCTCTGAGCAGACAGGGTGTCCTCAGGAAGACCCTGATCCAAAGGGATTCAGGGTGGTGGGGCAGTTTAGGGGTGGCGACCAAAGCACACAGGCCCCTTCTTCATCCCTAGCGTGTTTTCCTTCTCCTGAGTCTTGGTGAGTCAGAGCCACAGGGCCACGCACAAGGCTCCTATTCAGGGCTCGTTTTCCTTTCCCTCTGCTCAAATCTTGGCATCTCTCACTCCTTCATTCTCTATGTGGGCCTTATTCTCACCATGGGAAAGCTCTGCTCCCTGCCCTGTGCCGCCTCACTTTCCCCCAGCAACACACACACACACACCCCTCATCCTTGCCTTTTGAGAGTTTGCAGGCCCAGCTGGATACAAACATATAGGAGGTAGAACAAAATAGAAATGTTACGCTAATAAATCCTTATTCACATATTCACCCGGTTTTATTGCTTCTGGCTCTGTGCGGACCTCACCCAGGTTGAGAAGGGGACACACACCACACACTCGCTGTGCTTGCCCTTCATCTATTCAGCATATAGTTATTATGCACTGACTCTGTGTCAAGCAAGCATCATGCTAAGGGCTGGCATTTACACTCTGGTGGAGGAACATGTCTCAAAGAGGTGACTCTCAGGGTTGTGCAGGGCAGGATATTACAAGTGCTCCAAATGAGGGTTGGGGCCCCTAAGATTCAGGAGAACTGGAAATCCGTGGGTCTAGAGACTTAAGAAGCACCTGCTCTAAATAAAAGAGAGAAGGAGATCGGTTTGCATTGATATGGTTCTGGGTACACTACAGCAAGGAGTCTGAGCAAGAAAAGCAGTTCAGAACAGGAGCTTTGTCGCTCTGTGCGCAACTTTGGACAAGTGAGTGAACCTCTGCCAGCCTCCATCTCAGCATCAGTGAAATAAAGATGCGAACCTCCCTCTCAGGGTTTTGTGAGAATTCCGTGAGATAAAGCAGGCACGTGCCCAGCACACAGTAAGAATTGCGTGGGTTTGCTGCTCCCTTTGTGGAGCGGCACTACGGGTGAAGGCGCGGCGATAGAAGTTGCTTGTCTAGATTGGAAGCCAAGTGGTTCTGACGCCAAGGCCCTGCTGCAACGTGCCCGACGGGCTACTCCCGGCTGGCAGCCCCGCCCTTCTTCGGAAAGCTGACTTACTCGCGCCCCCTGGTGTTCCGCATGCTGTGACTCTCGCGACCGAGGTCTGGGCGCGCGCTACCTCTCTGAGGAAAGGACAGGGTCAGTGGCCAGGAAGCGGCCCACTTCAGACGCCGGTGCAAACAAGGATGTGCCTCCTCTCGTCCGCGTGCTCAGCCGCCTCTCTGGTGTCTAAGTTCGGAGCACAGCAGCTTACCCTGCCTGAAAAGCGGAACGAAGCCTAGACTGCGTAAAAAAACAGAGGAGAACAGAAACCACCACCTCACAGGATTGTTGTGAGCCTTAAATGAGCAAATTTAAGACTTAAAACAGGTCATTGACATAAGAAAACCTTCAAAAAGTGATAGCTATTAGTATTATGTAGCTCCTAGAACAGTGGCTGACTTATAGTAGACGCGCATAACTGTTAAAAAGGGACAAGGAGGACTCTATTTATGCATTCATCCATTTAATTATGCTTCGGAAATGTCTTGCTCTTTTCATACTGTCGATGCTGTAAACTACAAGACCCATAATAAGCCAAGTAAGTAAGCAAGAGCCAGCACTCTGGGAGGAAAACAAAGAGATTTCCTTTATTGAAATATCCATGCCACAGTTCCTACTAGGTGCCAGGCGCTGGGAGAGGCACTAGGATAGATAAATAAATAAGTTACAGGCCGTTAGGGATTTTAGGTGCTCGTGGGAGAGACAAACATGAAACGCAGTGTTATGTGGATAATAATAAATAGAGGAACAAGCTGTGGCTGCACGGTTAACCCCCGGTGGAGTGAGGAAAGGTCTCATAGAGGAAGGAACAATTGTCTTGGTCTTGAAGGAGAGGTAGATGCTCCCAGGTGAAGAAGAGAACGAAGGACATTCCAAGGAATGAGGATAGCATATACAATGCACCAAGTTGCCAGGAGGCGCCATGTTTCTGGTGAGAAGCCTGGGATGGAAGTCTAGATCAGGAGAAGTAAGCAGGAACTCGACAGGAAAGGGCGTCGTCTGCCCAGGCGAAGAATTTGGGCCGTTATTTGGTGGGCCGCTGGAAGCCTGAATTGAGGAACATCATGAGCACAGGCACATTTACCAAGAAGCTAATGAGGTTTAAGCTTCGAGGCCCATCACTGGCATGGCCCCTTCCAAACCCTGAAGAGCCCAAGCAATGTGGTTGTAAAATTTGCAAAATAAGATAAATCTTAACTGCAATCAGTTAACACTGCTGTCTCTTTTCACTCTTTCTCCTGTATCACACTTTCCCCCATGTTGGACGGCCTTGGAGTGGTAGCCATAAGCATTTTTGGAATTCAACTAAAAGTAAGTTGAGTGAAACACTACTTTGTTTAATACTTGTACTTAATTTTCCCCTTTTCTTCTTGATACATAATATTTTACATATTTATGGGGTATATATCATATACATACTATGTGTAATGATCAAGTTTGTTATATACGTGGTATGTATAATGGTCAAGTCTGTTATATACGTGGTATGTATAATGATCAAGTTTGTTATATATGTAGTATGTATAATGGTCAAGTCAGGATATTTGGGATATCCATCACCTTGGGTATTTATCACTTCTATGTGTTGGTATCATTTCAAGTCCTCTCTTCCAGTTACTTTGAAACATACAAAGTATTATTGCCAAGTATAGTCACCCTATTCTGTTATCAAACATTAGAACTTATTTCTTCTATCTAACTGTATGTTTGTACCCATTAATCAACTTATCTTGGTTCCCCTCCCACCAACCACCCTTCCCAGACTCTGGTTTCTATCTTTCTCTTCTCTACGGCCGTGAGGTCAACTTTTTTAGCTCCCACATATGAGTAAGAACATGCAGCATTTGTCTTTCTGTGCCTGGCTAATTTCATTTAACATAATGACTTCCAACACCATCCTTATGGCTGCAAATGAGTTGATTTCATTCTTTTTTATAACCGATAATATTCCATTGTGTATCTATACCAAGTTTTCTCTATTCATTTATCTGTTGATGGACACTTAGGTTTATATCTTTGCTATTGTGAATCATGCTGTAACACACATCTGAACGCAGGCATCCCTTTGATATACTATTTATTTTCCTTTAGCTAGATACCCAGTAGTAGGATTCCTGGATTATAGTAGTTCTATTTTTAGTTTTTAATAAATCTTCATATTGTTTTCCATAGTGGTACTAATTTACATTCCCATCAATGGTGTATAAGGGTTCCCTTTTCTGTGTGCCCTCATCAGCCTCTGTGATTTTTTTCTTCTTTATAATAGCCATTCTAACTGGGGTAAGATGATATATCATTTTGGTTTTGTTTTGCACGTCCCTAATGATTCATGACATTGAGCATTTTTTCATGTGTCCATTGGCCATTTGTCGGTCTTCTTTTGAGAAATGTCTATTCATGCCCTTATCCCATTTTTAATGGGGTTACTATTATTATTATTATTTACTGTTTAGTTGTTTGAGTTCCTTGTATATTCTGGAATTAGTCACCTGTTGCATGAGTAGTTAGCAAATATTTTCTCCCATTCACGAGGTTGTCTCTTTACTCTGTTGATTGTTTCTTCTGCTACATAGACGTTTTTCAGTTTAATACAGTCCTATTTATCTATTTTTTGTTTTTTTTTGTTTTGTTGCCTGTGCTTTTGAGGTCTTGGCCATAAAATCTTTGCCTAGACTAATGCCTTGAAGAATTTTCCCTGTGTTTTATTCTACTAGTTTTATAGTTTGCATCTTACATTGAAGTTCTTAATCCATCTTGAGTTGTCTTCTGTATCTAGTGAAAGATAGGAATCCAGTTGCATTCTTCTGCATATGGTTATTCAGTTTTCCCAGCACCATTTATTGAAGAGGGTGTTCTTTCCCCATTGTATGTCCTTGGCGATTTGTTGAAGATGAGTTGGCTGTAAATATGTGGATTTATTTCTGAGTTTTCAATTCTGTTCCATCAGTCTATGTGTCTGCTTTTATACCAATACCATCGTGTTTTTGTTACTAAAGCCATGTAATCCATTTTGAAGTGAGTCAAGAAGTGACTCTGAAGTCACATCTGAAGATAGTGTGGTATCTCCAGCTTTATTGTTTTTGCTCAGGATTACATTGGCTATTCTGGCTCTTTTTTGGTTCCATACAAATTTTAGTATTTTTTTTCTATTCTGCAGAAAATGGCATTGGTATTTTGATGGGGATTGCATTGAATATGTAGATTGCTGCAAGCAGTATGGTCATTTTAATAATACTAATTATTCCAGTCCAAGAGCATGGAATGCCTTTCCATTTGTTTGTGTCATCCTGAATTTTGTTCATCAGTTTTTTGTAGTATACCTTGTAGAGCCCTTTCACCTACTTGGTTAAATTTATTCCTAGGTTTTTTGTTTGTTTGTTTGTTTTTGTAGCTATTGTAAATCAGATTTCTTTCCTTTTTTTTTTTTTTTTTTTTTTTTTGAGAGGGAGCTCTGTCACCCAGGCTGGAGTGCAGTGGTGTCATCTCGGCTCACTGCAACCTCTGCCTCCCAGGTTCCAGCAATTCTCCTGCCTCAGCTTCCCGAGTAGCTGGGATTACAGGCACATGCCACCACGCCTGGCTAATTTTTGTATTTTTAGTAGAGATGGGGTTTCACCATGTTAGCCAGGCTGGTCTCAAACTCCCAACCTCAGGTGATCTACTATTTCGGTCTCCCAGAGTACTGGGATTACAGGTGTGAGTCACCATGCCTGGCCTATTTATATCTTCTTGTACTACATCTTCAAAAATTGTTGTGATTATTTTTTCTGATTGGCTTATCTTTTAGTCATTCTACTCAAGATATGAGTAGTTTACACACCACAATTACAGTGTTAAGATATTCTGTGTTTTTCTGTGTACTTCCTATTACCAGTGAGTTTTGTACCTTCAGATAATTTTTGATTGCTCATTAATGACCTTTTCTTTCAGATTGAAGAACTCTTTTTAGCATTTCTTGTAGGACAGGTCTGGTGTTGATGAAATTCCTCAGCTTTTGTTTTCCTGGGAAAGTCTTTATTTTTCCTTCATGTTTGAAGGATGTTTTCACCAGATATAATTTTCTAGGGTAAAAGTTTTTTCCTTCAGCACTTTAAATATATCATGCCACTCTCAGCAGGGCGCAGTGGCTCACACTTGTAATTCCAGCACTTTGGGAGGCTGAGGTGGGTGGATCACCTCAGGACAGGAGTTTGAGACCAGCCTGTGGCTTCTTACAGGGTCTGGCCAATACGGTGAAAGCCCATTTTTGCTGAAAATATAAAAATTAGGCAGGTGTGGTGGTGCACACCTGTAGTCCCAGCTACTTGGCAGGCTGAGGTGTGAGGATCACTTGAGCCCAGGAGGCAGAGGTTGCAGTGAGTCAAGATCACTCCACTGCACTCCAGCCTGGGTGACAGAGTGAGACTCTGTCTCTAAATAAATAAATAATAAATCGTGCTGCTGTGGTGTACACATGGGGGAAAGGCGTCCGCTCTCTATGCACGAACCCAAGCACTGAGGCTGCTCCACCAGTGGGGTTAGGGTCACTGCCCCAGGCCCCAGACAGTCAGCTCTCAGGCTCGCCCACTTGGACTCCTGGTGGCAACAACCGCTGCATTTGTGTGGGTGGTGGGGAGGAAGGGGAGGCGGTGGGATGGGTGGAAGGAATTCCACTCTCCGATTATGAGCCCCAGAATAGAGTCTGTGCCTCTGCTGGGGGCAAGGTCGCTTCTCACAGGGTCTGGAAAGTGTGTGCTCTGGTTTACTGTGACTGTGTCCCAGGGGCTGCCTCCTTGGTGTGCGGCACCATCCCTTCCCTGAAGAGTAGCAGTTAATGTGGGCCAGGTACTGGGGACCCTGTAGCACCTTTGGGTCCAGCCAGTGCTGTGCCACTGTAACCCTCTGAGTGGACACTAAGGGATATCAGTGGGGGATCCGGAAATGTGGACATAGGAGGGTGCTTTCACAATGGTGCTGTGCTGCAGTCAAGTATGTCTTGCAGAAGCATGTGACCCTGGTGCGATGCCCTGACAGGTCCTCCAGACCACCACCCACACTAGTCTCAGAGTTTGTAGGGTAGAGGAGCTCTCTCACGGTTAGGACTGCAGCAGTCTGCAGCAGGGATGTGTATAGCAGAGGGAGTCTCACGGCCAACCTTGACTGAGTTGGCCACTCACTTCCTATACCATCTGTGCCTCAGGTATTTCCCATAACTTCTCTGTTGAACTCCAGTGTTCTCTCCTAGATGTTCTATTGGAGGTATAATTATCTATTCACAATTATTGATTCCTTCTGTAAAGAGTGAGTGTCCAATGTCTCTAGTCAGCCATTTCGAACCCCTATCTCAGTTTTTTGAGAGAAATGTATTTCTGTGGTTTGCCGTCACTTCCATGAGTTTATGCTATCCATGCCAATAGGAATAGCTTCTAGGAATACTACCATCAATTAATGTGCTGCCTGACCTGACATAATGACATGAAGCAGCAGTGCCAAAGGTTGTGTTCAAGGAATATACCCTGTAGTATCTGGCACTAAAAGTAAAGTGGGAAGCGAAGGAGAAACCAGTTTGGAATATGTGGAGCCAGGACACATCTATAGAAAATTCATCTAGTTCTCAGCTGTGTAAAATTATAAGTGGGCAATTAATTTTTCATTAATGCCCAGCCAAAACAAAATTTATCTCTTGCCAAGGAAACTGCTCAGTGATGCAGTGTACATAATTATAAATACATCATACATATGAAGATGTGATCAAGGAGTATGAAGTCAAAAGATATATATGTGTATTTTTTTATTTTCAAGAATTCTGCTTCTGACTTCAAATAGAGTAACAGGAACTGGATTTATTCTCACACCTAAAAAAAAAAAACAAAAAAAACTAAACATTAAACCAAATATATTAAAGACATTGACTATCAGACAACAAAGGACAAAGATGGGAAAAAAAGTGAGTCTTATAATTGCCCCCCAACAGGAAGGAGAAATCCAGGCACGGCCACGTGATCTCCTTAAGTTGAGGAGGTAAAGCTGGGAGTCTTGGGAGGGAAGAGTATTGGAGGTAAGACAACTTCAATAAGAGAGATCGTCAAAGGATGTCAGACACCTCCCCTGGAGTCTTTGACTAAGCGCTAATCAGCAAATGTATGAGGAAACTACCCAAGGCCAATGAGAGAACCACCCAAAAGGATTAGAAGAAACTACTCAGAGATCTCATGGGACTGGGAGTAGTTTCTGTTCTCATTAGCAAACAATGAAAAATCTCATAATTTGCAGCACATTCATAGAGTCATCAGAGTTTTGTCTCTGTAGTGGGCCAAAATAAGCCCTAGAATAAATGATGCTCTGTTCCCACCAACCCCCAACCCCTGACAAAAAAAAAAAAAAGAAAAAAACTCAAAAGGATAAAACTGTTTATAAATAACTATGTCTCAGAACAAAGCTCAAGAATATGTATAGGAAAGCAAAAATATCCAGCAGTCAAAAGGTAAAAATCACAATGTCTGGCATCCAATAAAAAATTACAAAGCATACAAAAAAGTAGAAAAATATGGCAAATAGTTAGAAGAAAACTCAATCCTTGAAAATTACTCCAGCCTGGGCAACATGGAGAAACCTTGTCTCTACAAAAAATACAAAATTTAGCTGGGTGTGGTAGTGTATGCCAGGAATCCTAGATACTCAGGAGGCTGAGGTGGGAGGATCAGTTGAGCTTGGGAGATTGAGGCTGCAGTGAGCTGTGATGATGCCACTGCACTCTAGCCTGGGCAGCAAAGCAATACTAAAAAAGAAAAGAAGGAGAGAAAGAGAAAGAGAGAGGGAGAGAGAGAGGAAAAGAAAGGAAGAAAGAAAGAAAGAAAGAAAGAAAGAAAGAAAGAAAGAAAGAAAGAAAGAAAGAAAGAAAGAAAGAAAGAAGAAAGAAAGAAAGAGAAAGAGAAAGAAAGAAAGAAAGAAAGAAAGAAAGAAGAAAGAAAGAAAGAAAGAAAGAAAGAAAGAAAGAAAGAAAGAAAGAAAGAAAGAAAGAAAGAAAGAAAGAAAGAAAGAAAGAAAGAAAGAAAGAAAGAAAGAAAGAGGCTCAAGCCTGTAATCCCAGCACTTTGGGAGGCCAAGACAGGCGGATCACAAGGTCAGGAGATCGAGACCATCCTGGCTAACATAGTGAAACCCCATCTCTACTAAAAAATACAAAAAAACTAGCCGGGTGAGGTGGCGGGCACCTGTAGTCCCAGCTACTCGGGAGGCTGAGACAGGAGAATGGCGTAAACCCGGGAGGCGGAGCTTGCAGTGAGCTGAGATCCGGCCACTGCACTCCAGCCTGGGCGACAGAGCGAGACTCCGTCTCAAAAAAATAGAAAGAAAGAAAGAAAGAGAGAAAGAGAGAAAGAGAAGGAAGGAAGGAAGGAAGGAAGGAAGGAAGGAAGGAAGGAAGGAAGGAAGGAAGGAAGGGGAGAAAGAGAAAGGAAGGAAGGAAGAAAGAAAGAAGGAGAGGGAGGGAGGAAGGGAAAAGAGAGAAAGAGAAAGAGAGAAGGAGCAAGGGAGGGCAGGAGGGACAGAAGGAGAGGGGGAAGGAGGGAGGGAGAGGGAAGGAAGGAAGGAAGGAAGGAAGGAAGGGAGGGAGGGAGGGAGGGAGGGAAAGAAAGAAAAAAGGGAGGGAGAGAGGGAAGGCAGGCTGCCCAAAATAACACAATGACAGAAATAGCAGACAATTACATTAAAACAGCTATTATAACTGTACTGTATATTCAAGGAGATAGGGAAAGGATTGAGTTTGTTAACTAGAGACATGAAAGATGCAGAAAAACTAAAACCAAAATTCTAGAGATGAAAATCACAGTATCTGAGATTAAAAAAAAAAAAAATTGGATGGGATTAACAACAGATTACACATTGTGGAAGAAATGATTATTAAATATGAAGAAATATTAATAAAAGCAATCCATAATAAAACACTGAACATAAGAAAATATTTTTTTAATGACCAAAGCATTAGTGAGCTTTGGGTTACATTCAAGTGACCTAATATAAGTTTAATCGGCATCCCCAAAGAAAAATATTTGAACAAACAATAGCCAAGATTTCCAAATTTGATGAAAACAGTAAATTCACAGACACAAAAAAGCCAATAAATATAAGCATAAGAAACATGAAGGAAACTGCAACAAGAAACATCATAATCAGCTGGGCGTGGTGGCTCACACTTGTAATCCCAGCACTTTGAGAGGCTGAGGCAGGCAGACCACGAGGTCAGGAGACTGAGACCATCCTGGCTAACATGGTGAAACCCTGTCTCTACTAAAAATACAAAAAAAAGAAAAAAAAAATTAGCCGGGCATGGTGGCGGGCGCCTGTAGTCCCAGCTACTTGGGAGGCTGAGGCAGGAGAAAAAGAATGCTTTTTTTTTTTTTTTTTTTTTTTTTGAGACAGAGTCTCGCTCTGTCGCGCAGGCTGGAGTATGGTAGCACAATCTTGGATCACTGCAACTTCTGCCTCCCAGGTTCAAGCGATTCTCCTGCCTCAGCTTCCCGAGTAGCTGGGACTACAGGTGTATGCCACCACACCTGGCTAATTTCTTTTTTGTATTTTTAGTAGAGACGGGGTTTCACCGCGTTAGCCAGGATGGTCTCAATCTCCTGACCTAGGGATCTGCCTGCCTCCGCCTCCCAAAGTGCTGGGATTACAGGCGTGAGCCACCATGCCTGGCCAAGAGAACACTTTTAAAACAACCAGAGGGAAAAAAGTTATTACATACAGATGAACAAACATAAAAGAACAGGAGATTTCTCATTAATAATGACACAACCGTGAAGACAGTGGAGCAGTAGTGGTAGACTACTGAGGAAAAAAACTGTCAACCTAGAATTCTAAACCCAGTGAAAATACCTTTCAAAAACAATGGCAATAGTCACCTTTTAAAATATGAAACACCATTCAGAAAAATGAGGATTGTGATATGGTTTCAATCTGTATCCCCACCAAAATCTCATGTCGAATTGTGATCTCCAGTGTTGGAGATGGGGTCTGGTGGGAGGTGATCAGATCATGAGCATGGATCCTTCATGAATAGTTTAGCACCCTTGGTGCTGTTCTCATGATAATGAGTAAGTTCTTGAGAGATCTGGTTGTTTAAAAGTGTGTAGCAATCCCCCCACCACACACCGCCAGCTCTCTCTCTCTTGCTCCTGCTTTGGCCATGTGATGTGCCTGCTACCCCTTCACTTGTCACCACGGTTGTAAGTTTCCTGAGGCCTCCCCAGAAATGAAGCAGATGCCAGCATCATGCTTCCTGTACAGCCAGCAGAACCATGAGACAATTAAACCTCTTTTCATTATAAATTACCCAGTCTCAGGTACTTCTGTATAGCCAAGAATGGACCAATACAGATTGCTTTCCTTGATGTGTGAGAGTCATCAATTCTCCTGTTGGTTCATTATTGAGTGTGCTGTAAATGAAATCATTTGCAATTAAAGTGAGATTTGCTCCCCCAGACAAAAAGCAAAATAAACATATTTCTCAAACATGCACATGATGAAAGAATTCCTCATCAGCAGAACTGCAGTAAAAGAAATACTAAAGGAAGTAGTTCAGGCAAAATAAAAATAATAATAAATCCGCATCTTTACAAAGGAATGATGAGCATCAAAAAATGGTAGGCATATGGGTAAATGTGAAAGACCCATTTTAAAGAGATTTAAAGAACAAGAACTTTTCTTTAAATCTTTAAATCTCTTTAAAGAGTTATTACAGTGTATTGTGGGGTTTTTTACATATGTAGAAATAAAATGTATGACAACAATAGCACAAAGGCTGAGGGAAGAGAAGTCGAAATATACTGTAGTAAGATTCTTATTCTGTAAATGCATCAATATAATATCACATGAAGCTAGACCACAATAAGTTAAAGATGTACACAATGAGCCATAAAGCAACCATTAAAAAAAGCAAAACAAATTAATAAGGCAACAAAGAAGATAAAAGTAGAATCATAAAAATAATCTATGAGAAGGAAAGAAGAACAAAGAACAGATGACATAAAAATAATAAGATTATTGATTTAAGCTAACTATATGAATAATCACTTACAATTTAAATAGTCTAAACAACTCCATTAAAGGCAGAGATTGTCCGATTGTATTTTAAAGAAAAACACGCAAATATATGCTGCCCACAAGAAATCCACTCTAAATATAAAGACATATGTAGGGTAAATTATTATTGACTACCCTACCCAAATGCAAAAGAATACATATTATTTTTTAATGCACACACAGAACATTCACAATGATAGACAATATTTTTGGCTACTGAAAAGCCTCAATAAATTTTAAAAGTTCTAAATCTTACAAACTATGTTCTCTGGCCACAGTGGAATTGTGGAATAAATAAAATGTAGAGTAAATAAAATGCAGGTCTCTGGGCTATCCCTAAATGTCTGGAAAATAGCACACTTCCAAATAACCCATGGGTCAAAGGAAATTAAAGGTGAAATTAGAAAATAATTTGAACTGAATGAAAAGGAAAATGTAACATACCAAAATTTATGGGACACAGATTGAGTACTTAAAAAGAAATTTATAACACTAAATGCCTATATTAAAAAAGAAGAAAGATATAAAATCAGTTAAGAAAATAGAAGTCCAAATGACATCACCAAGATGGTGGATGAGAAGGTAATGCTCATCCCTCACTGAGAAAAATAATGAATAAACAACTACATACCAACCAAAATAGCTCTGGGAGAGCTTCAGAGTACAATGAAAAACTTACAGCAACCCAGAGGAGCACACAAACCAACATAGCCATATTAAAATATACAGAAAGTATCTTACCTACTCCACCCCATCCCACAGTCCATCACAACTTTGCACCAAGAGGCATCTCCTTGACACAACCCACAACCTCCACCTGTGGGAGAAAAGGAGCTGGAGCTGATGCTGTGGCTTCCCAGAGCTAGAACCACCACACCCAACTCAAATAGCATCTTCACATTCACTTATAAATGGTGTTTCCCCATTGAAGTGAGTCCATAAAATCTGGAAGAGGTGGCTATTACTTCCAACATGCAGACATCACTACAAGGCTAAAGAAACACAAAAAATCAAGGAAATATTACACCACCAAGGGAACACAATAATTTTTCAGTAATTGACCCCAAAGAAATAGAGATCTATGAACTACTAAAGAATAATTCAAAATAATTGTTTAAGGAACCTTGGTGGCTACAAGAAAACACTGGCAATTCAGTGAAACCAGAAAAACAGTACAAGAACAGATTAAAAGTTCAAGAAAGAGATAGAAATCATTTCAAAATAACCAAACAAATTCTGGAGCTGAAGAATATAATAAATGAAATTGAAAATGCAATAGAGAATTTCAACAGCAGACTTGATCAAGCAAAATAATAATAAAAAATCTGTGAACCTGAAGACACATCATTTGAAATTATCCAGTCAGCAGACAAAAGAGAAAAAAGAATGAAGAACAGTAAAGAAAGCCTATGAGATTTATGGAATACCATAACTGAAATCAATATATGTATTTGGGAATTCCAAAACCAGAAGAGTGGCTGAGCACTGTAGCTCATGCCTATAACCCTAGCACATTGGGAGGCCAAGGCAGGAGGATCACTTGAGCCCAGGAGTTCAAGACCAGTCTGGGCAACATAGTGAGACCTGTTCTCTATAAAAAATGTAAAAATTAGCTGGGTGTGATGGTACATGCCTGTGGTCTCCACAACTCAGGAGGCTGAGTTAAGGGGATCACTTGCACCCAGGAGGCCAAGGCTGCAGTGAGCTGTGATTGCACCACTGCACTCCAGCCTGGGCAACAAAGCAAGATGCTGTCTCAAAAAGAGAGAGAGAAAAGAAAAAAGAAAAGTAGGAGAGAGGGCAGAAAGCTTTTTTAAAAATAATAGTAATAAAGGCTGAAATTTCCCAAATCTTGAGAGAGATATAGACATCCAGATTCATGATACCAAACAGTCCCCAAATAGAATCAACCCAAAGAAGGCTACATCAAGGCATATTATACTCAAATTACCAAAAGTTAAGGACAAAGAGAATTTTGAAAGCAGCAAGAGAAAAGTAACTGATCACATATAAGGGAGACTTCATGGGACTATTGGAAGATTTCTCAGAAGAAAACTTGCTGACCGGGAGGAAATAGGATGATATAACCCAAGTACTGAAGAAGAAAAAAAAATGCCATTTAAGAATACTATTCTTAGAACATTTTTCCTTTAAAAATGAAGGAGAGGTGGGGCATGGTGGCTCACACCTGTAACCCCAGCACTTTGGAAGGCTGAGGTGAAGGATCACTTAAGCCTAGGAGTTTGAGACCAGCCTGGGAAACATGGCAAAACCTCATCTCTACAAAAAAAAAAATTAAAAATTAGCCTGGTGTGGTGACACACTCCTGTAGTCCCAGATACCAGGGAGGCTGAGACAGGAGGCTTGCTTGAGCACAGGTGTTTGAAGTTGCAGTGAGGCATGATCACACCACAGCACTCTAGCTTGGGCAACGGAACAAGACTCTGTCTATAACAATAAAATTAAAGAGCTGGGTGCAGTGGCTCATGCCTGTAATCCCAGTACTTTGGGAGGCTGAGGTGGGCAGATCCCCTCAGGTCAGAAGTTTGAGACCAGCCAGACCAACATGGTGAAACCCCATCTCTACTAAAAACACAAAAATAAGTTGGGTGTAGTGGTACATGCCTGTAATCCCAGCTACTCAGGAGGCTGAGGCAGGAGAATCACTTGAACACAGGAGGTAGAGGTTGTAACAAGCTGAAATTGCACCATTGCACTCCAGCCTAGGTGACAAGAGTGAAACTCTGTCTCAAAAAAATAAAAAATAATATAATAAAAATTAAACTACAAATAAGATAAAATAAAACATAAGACAAAAATTTGCAGGGGCTGGGCATGGTGGCTCACGCCTGAAATCTCAGCATTTCGGGAGACCAAGACGAGTGGATCATCTGAGGTCAGGAGTTCAAGACCAGCCTGGCCAACATGGTGAAACCCCATCTCTACCACAAATACAAAAATGAGCCAGGCATGGTGGCAGGCACCTGTAATCCCAGCTACTTGGGAGGCTGAGGCAGGAGAATCACTGGAACCCAGGAGGCAGAAGTTGCAGTGAGCCAAGATCACAGCACTGCACTCTGGCATGGGAGACAGAGTGAGACTCTGTTTCTCACACACACACACACACACACACAATTGCTAATGGATATACAATATAAAAACAAGCCAACAGCCAACAAGATCACAAAGTGTACAGGGGTGCAGTGATGGAGAGTAAAAATCTAGTGTTTTTGTAAGCAATTGAAGTTAAGTTGTTATGAACTAAAAATGAGTTATAACTCCAAGCTAACCATAAACAAAAGACATATGGCTGGGCACAGTGGCTCATGCCTGTAATCCCAGCACTTTAGGAGGCCAAGATGGGCAGATCACTTGAGGTCTGAGGTCAGGAGTTCAAGACCAGCCTTGCCAACATGGTGAAATCCTGTCTCTACTAAAATCCAAAAATTAGCCAGGGGTGGTGGCAGGCACCTATAATCCTAGTTACTTGGGAAACTGAGGCAGGAGAATCACGTGAACTTGAGAGGTGGAAGTTGCAGCATGCCGGTATCACACCACTGAATTCAGCCTGGGTGACAGAGTAAGACTCCATCTCAAAAAAAAAAAAAAAAAAAAGAGAAGACAGTACAACTGATATCACAGAAACAAAAACATTTATAAGGGACTATTGTGAACAATTATATGCCAACAAACAGGATAACCTAGAAGAAATGGATAAATTTCTAGAAACATACAACTTACCAAAACTGAAGCAAAAAATAGCCTGAACGGACCAATAACAAATAAGGCAATTGAATCAGTACTCAAAAAATCTCCCAAAAAAGAAAGCCCAGAACCAGATGGCTTCATAGGTGAATTCTACAAGCATTTTGAAAAAAATGAACACCTTATCCTTCTTAAACTCTTCTGAAAAGTAGAAGAAAAGGTAACACTTCAGAAGTTATTCTGTGAGGCCAAAATTACCCTGATACCAAAACCAGACAAAGATACTCCAAGAAAAGAAAACCTCAGGCCTATATCCCTGATGAACTTAGATGTAAAAACCCTCAATGAAATACTAGCAAAACTAATTCAACAGCACATTATAAAAATTATACACATGGGCCAGGCATGGTAGCTCACACCTGCAATCCCAGCACTTTGGGAGGCTGAGGTGGGTGGATCACCTGAGGTCGGGAGATCGAGATCAGCCTGACCAACATGGAGAAACCCTGTCTCTACTCAAAATACAAAATTTAGCTGGGCATGTTGGCAGGTGCCTGTAATCCAAGCTACTCGAGGCTGAGGCAGGAGAATTGCTTGAACCTGGGAGGCGGAGGTTGTGGTGAGCTGAGATCCCGCCACTGCACTCCAGCCTGGGCAACAAGAGCAAAACTTCGTCTCAAAAAAAAAAAAATTATACACTCTGAGCAAGTGCAATTTGCTTATTTATTTGTTCATTTGTTTTATTATCACTGGAATGCAAGTATGGTTCAACATATGAAAATCAATCAATGTGATACAACATATTAGCTAAAGAAAAAATGTGATTATCTCAATAGATGCAGAAAAAAGTTTGGCAAAGTTCAATATCTATTCATGACTAAAACTCGCAGCAAAAGAGGTACAGAGGAAACTTACCCTAATATAATAAAGGCCATTATGAAAAGTTCACAGCTGATATCATAACCAATGGGGAAAAACTACAAGCTTTCCTTCTAAGATCTGGTACAAGGCAAGGATGCCCACTTTCACCACTTCTTTTCAACATAGTCCTAGCCAGAGCAATGAGACAAGAAAAAGCCATCCAAACAAAAAAGAAGTAAACTTATCCTTGTTTACTTGCAGATGGTGTGATCATATACATAGAAAACACAAAAGACTCAATGAAAAAACTGTTAGAACTCATAAATGAATTCAGTAAATTTGCAGGGTATGAAAATCAACATAAAAAAATTAATCAGGCCAGGCATGGTGGCTCATGCCCATAAGCCTAGCACTTTGGGAGACCAGGTCAAGAGAATTGCTTGAGTCCAGGAGTTTGAGACCAGCCTGGGCAACATAAGGAGACCCCCATATCTACAAAACATTTTTAAAATTGATCGGACATGGTGTCTCATGCTTGTAATCCCAGCACTTTGGGAGGCAGAGGCAGGCAGATCACTTGAGGTCAGGAGTTCGAAACCAGCCTGACTAACATGGTGAAACCCCATCTGTACTAAATACAAAAGATTAACCAGGTATGGTGATGCATGTCCTGTAATCCCAGTTACTTGGGAGTCTGAGGCAGGAGAATCGCTTGAACCTGGGAGGCAGAAGTTGCAGTGAGCTGAGATGTGCCATTGCACTCCAGCCTGGGCAACAAGAGTGAAAACTCCGTCTAAAAAAAAAAAAAAAAAAAAAAATTAAATTAGCCAGGCATGGTGGTGTATGCCTGTGGTTCCAGCTATTTGGGAGGCTGATGTGGGAGAATAGTTTGAACCCAAGAGGTCAAGGCTGCAGTGAGTCGTGATTGTGCTACTACACTCCAACCTGGATGACAGAACAAGACCCTGTGTCAAAAATAATAATAATAATAATCACAAAAAAATATTTTGAGACAGAACTTTGCTCTGTCATCCAAGCTGGAGAGCAGTGGTGTTATCATAGCTCACTGTAGTCTTAAACTTCTGGACTCAAGCAATCGTCCCACCTCAGCCTACTGATAATCTGGGACTACAGGCACATGCCACCAGCCCCACTAATTTTTTATTTTTTATTTTGTAGAGACAGGGTCTTGCTATGTTGCCTAGGCTAGTCTCAAACTCCTGGCCTCAAGCAATCCTCCTGCCTCAGCCCCCCAAAGCACTGGAATTACAGGCATAAGCCGTCATGCCCACCCCTAGTCACATTTCTAGACACAAACAGCAAACTATTCAGAAAGAAAATTAAGAAAACAATCCCATTCCCATGAGCAACAAAAAGAATAAAATATTTAGGAATAAACTTAGCCAAAAAGACTTGTACACTAAAATTATAAAACATTGAAGGAAATTAAATAACATTATATATAAATGAAAAGACATCCCATGTTCATAGATTGAAAGAATATTGGTAAAATGTTCATACTACCCAAAGTGATCTATAGATTTAACACCATCCCTATCAAAATCCCAATGGTATTCTTTACAGAAATAGACAAAGAATCCTAAAATTCACATGGGATAACAAAAGACCTAGAATATCCAAAGCAATCTTGAGCAAGAACAAAGCTGGAGAAATCACACTTCCCAATTTTGAAATATATTATAGCCAGATATGGGGTAGTCCCAGCTACTTGGGAGTGGAGTCTGAGGCAGGAGGATGTCAGCCCAGGAGTTTGAGGCTGCAGTGTACTATGATTGCACTGTGAATAGCCACTGCACTCCAGCCTGGGCAACATAGATACATACACACACACACACACACACACACACACACAAATTATAGTAATCAAAACAGTATGGTACTGGCATAAAAACAATATATAGAACAAAGGAACAGAATAGAGCTCGCAGAAACAAATCCATGCATCTATAGTCAACTGATCTTCAACAAGGGTGCCAAGAACACACAATTGGAAAAGGATCATCTCGTCAGTAAATAGTATTGGGAAAACTGGATATACAAATGCAGAAGGATGAAATTGGATCCATGTCTCACACCATATACAAAAATCAACTCAAAAAGGATTAAAGATCTAAGCTTAAAAGCTAAAACCATAAAACTCCTAGAAGAAAACATAGGGGAACATTTTTTTGATATTAGTCTGGGAAATGATTTTTTTGATATGACACCAAAAGCACAAGCAACAGAAGCAAAAATAGACAAATGGGACTGCATCAAACTAAAAAGCTTCTGCATAGCAAAGGAAACAGAGAAAAATGGCAGTCTGAAGAACAGGAGAAAATATTTTGAAACCATGTATCTGATAAGGGGTTAACATTTAAATTGTATAAGGAACTCATACAACTGAATAGCAAGAAAGAAAAGAAAAGAAAGAAGGAAGGAAGGAAGGAATGAATGAAGGAAGGAAGGAATGAAGGAAGGAAGGAAGGAAGGAAGGAAGGAAGGAAAGTAAAAAAAAATAATAATAAAATAACCCTATTTTAAAATGAGCAAAGGACCTGAATAGACATTTCTCAAAAGAAGGCATACAGATGGTCAACAAGTATACGAAAAGGTGTTCAACTTCACTAATCATCAGAGAAATGCAAATCAAATGAAATGTTACCTCACACCAGTTAGTATTACCAAAAAGACAAAAGCCAGGTATGGTGGCTTGCACTTATAATTTCAGCTATTCAGGAGACTGAGGTGGGAGGATCACTTGAGCCCTGGAGTTCAAGACCAACCTGGGCAACATAGCGAGACTTTGTCTCCAAAAATTATATATATATATAGAGAGAGAGAGTGCAAGAGAGAGAGAGAGAGAGAAGAGGGTCTCACTCTGTTACCCAGGCTGGAGTTTGGTGGTGCAATCTCAGCTCACTACAACCTCTGCTTCCCAGGTTCAAACGATCCTCCTGCCTCAGCCTCTTGAGTCGCTAATTTTGTTTTTGTTTTTGTAGAGACAGGGTTTCACTACATTGCTTAGGCTGGTCTCAAACTCCTGGACTCAAGTGATTCACCTATCTCAGCCTCCCAAAGTGCTGGGATTACAGGTGTGAGCCCCTGTGCCTGGCTGCCAAAATTTTTAAAATTTAAATTTAAATTTTTTAAATCACCAAACTCTGTGCCTGGCATGTGCCTGTAGTCCCAGCTACTCAGAAGACTGAGGTGGCAGGATTGCTTCAAACCAAGAGTTCCAGGCTGCAGCAGTGAGCTTTGGTCGTGCCACTGCACTCCAGCCTGGGTGATAGAGTGAGATCCCATTCCCAGTCTTTAAAAAAAAAAAAAAAAAAAAAAAAGACATAATAACAAATGTCGGTGAGGACATAGGAGAAGAAAGAACTCTTATACACTGTTGGTGGGAACATAAATTGGTACAATCATTATAGAAAACAGTATGGAGGTTCCTCAAAAAAATAAAAATAGAATACTCTATGATCCAGCAATTCCATTTCTGGGTATACATCCAGAGGAAAGAAATCAAGACCTTAAAGAGATACCTGCATTCCCATGGTCATTTCAAGCATTATTTGCAATAGTCAAGATATGGAAACAACCTGAATATTCATTAATGGATAAATGAATAAAGAAAATGTGATACACACACATATACAATGGAATATTACTCAGCTTTAAAAAAGAAGGGAATCATGCCATTTGTACAACAAGGATGAACCTGGAGGACATTTTGCTAAGTGAAATAAGCCAGATGCAGAAAGACAAATACTGTATGAACTCCTTATATGTGAAATTGAAAATCATCAAACTTTTAGAAACAGAAAGTAGAATGGTTGTTACCAGGGGCCAAGGGGAGGAGGAAATGGGGAGATGTTGGTCAAGGGGTACAAAGTTTCAGTTATGCATGATGAATAATTTCCAGAGACCTAATGTACACACTGTGAGTATAGTTAACAATACTGTAATACTTAAACTTTGCTAAGAGGGTAGATCTTAAGTGTTTTTCACATACACACACAGAAAATAGAAACGATATGAGGTGATGAATGTGTTAATTAGCTTGTAAATATTTCACAATGTATATGGATATCAAATCATCAAGTTATCCACCTTAAATATATACAATTTTTAATTATCAACTACACCTCAATAAAGCTGTGGAGTGGTGGAGAAAATAGAAAAAGAATAGCAAATTAAACCCAAAGTAAACAGAAGAAATAACACAATAAAGATCAGATCCGAAATACAGGAAATGGAAAACAGAAAAACAATAGGGAAAAATCAGTGAAACCAAAAGCTAGTTCTTTGAGATCAATAAGACTGATAAACCTCTAGCTAGACTGATCAGGAATAAAAGATAAAATGATCAATGTCAGGAAAGAGATGTGTCATCACTACAGATTGTGCAGATATTAAAGAAAAATAAGGAAATATGAAAAATTTTATGCCGATAAATTCAACGACTTATATCAAATGAAAAAAAAATCCTGTGAAAGACACAAAACACCAAAACTCAGCCAAGAAGAAACAGGTAATCTGACTAGTCCTGTACCTATTAAAGAAATTGACTTCTTAGTTTAAAACGTTCCCACAAAGGAACCTCTTACCCAGGTGGTTTCATTGGTGAATCCTGCAAACTCTTTTTTTTTTTTTTTTTTAATGGAGTCTCTCTCTGTCACCCAAGCAGGAGTGCAGTGGCACAATCTTGGCCCGCTGCAACCTCCACCTTCCGGGTTCAAGCAATTCTCCTGCCTCAGCCTCCCAAATAGCTGGGATTACAGGCACCCACTACCACACCTGGCTAATTTTTAGATTTTTAATAGTGGGCCACTGTGCCCAGCTGACCCCTATGTTTTTTTAAACATTCTACAAAAAGTCTTCCAGAATACTGAAGAAGTTAGAACACTTCCAAACTCATTGTTGGGATCAAGCCTCCCAAAATCTGGCCATAAACTGGCCCCAAAACTGGCCATAAACAAAATCTCTGCAGCACTGTGACATGTTCATGATGGCCATAATGCCCACACTGGAAGGCTGTGGGTTTACGGGAATGAGGGCAAGGAACACCTGGCCAGCCCAAGGTGGAAAACTGCTTAAAGGCATTCTTTTTTTTTTTTTTTTTTTTTTTTGTTGAGACGGAGTCTCGCTCTGTCGCCCATGCTGGAGTGCAGTGGCCGGATCTCAGCTCACTGCAAGCTCTGCCTCCCTGGGTTCATGCCATTCTCCTGCCTCAGCCTCCCGAGTACCTGGGACTACAGGCGCCCCCACCTCGCCCGGCTAGTTTTCTGTATTTTTTAGTAGAGACAGGGTTTCACCAGGTTAGCCAGGATGGTCTCAATCTCCAATCTCCTGACCTTGTGATCCACCTGTCTCAGCCTCCCAAAGTGCTAGGATTACAGGCTTGAGCCACTGCACCCGGCCAAAGGCATTCTTAAGCCACAAACAATAGCATGAGCGATCTGTGCCTTAAGGACGTGCTCCTGCTACAGTTAACTAGCCCAACCTATTCCTTTAATTCAGCCCATCCCTTCATTTCCCATAAGGGATACTTTTAGTTAATCAAATATCTATAGAAACAATTCTAATGACTGACTTGCTGTTAATAAATATGTGGGTAAATCTCTGTTCAAGGCTCTCAGCTCTGAAGGCTGTGAGACCCCTGATTTCCCACTTTACACCTCTGTATTTCTGTGTGTATGTCTTTAATTCCTCTAGCACCGCTGAGTTAGGGTCTCCCCAACGGAGCTGGTCTCTGCAAGTGGCGCCCATTCATGGGGGCTCAAATCCAGGTCAAAGGGTCACCAGAGCAACGGTTGGAGAATGTGGAACTAGCTGGAGGACACCTGAGTACTCTTAAAGCAATCCCCGTGGTGAGTAAGAAGGGGAGCTTGGAAGCCTCAGGGTAACAATGGGACAAGTGTGGGGTCTGGTTCGTTCCACCCTGGAACTTTTTCACACTGATGAGGAGGAGGAAGGTGAGTATAATGAAGTAACAGAAGACGTTACAAAGCAGGTTTATTTGCCAGCTAAAGCTAAAGCAGCAAAGGAGGGAGAGGTTCATCCCTACCCTTCTGCACCACCTCATTATTATTTTGAAGAAAAAGACCCTCCAGATCTTTCCTTTCCAGAGGACACTGGGCAAAAAGTAGTTGCCCCAGTGACTGTTTGAGCAGCACCTTGAGCGACTGCTCTTAGTTCTATTCAGGCAGAAATTCAGCAAGCCAGACAAGAGGGTGATTTAGAGGCTTGGCAGTTCCCTGTTAGAATACACCTCCCAGATCAACAGGGAAATATTATAGCTACATTTGAGCCTTTTCCTTTTAAATCACTCAAATAATTTAAACAAGCTATAAATCAGTGTGGACCAGGTCCTCCTTTTGTAATGGGACTGTTGAAGAATGTTGCTGTTTCCAGTCGGATGATTCCTACTGACTGGGGTACTCTTGCTCGAGCTTGTCTAACTCCTGCTTAGTTCTTACAATTTAAAACTTGGTGGGCAGATGAAGCTTCCATTCAGGCTGCTTGCAATGCCCAGGCCCAACCTCAAATTAATATAACTGCAGACCAACTTTTGGGGGTTGGCAGCTGGGCTGGTTTAAATGCACAACTGGTCATGCAGGATGATGCTATAGAACAGCTTAGAGGAGTGTGCATTAGAGCTTGGGAAAAAATCACTTCAAGTGGAGAACAATACCCTTCCTTTAGTGCTATAAAACAGGGACCCAAAGAACCACACATTGATTTTATAGCTTGGTTATAGGAGTCTCTTGAAAAGATGATTGCAGATTTGGCTGCTCAGGATATAGTGTTGCAGTTATTAGCTTTTGACAATGCTAATCCCGATTGCCAGGCTACTCTGTGACCTATCAGAGGGAAAGCACATTTAGTTGATTGTATCAAGGCCTGTGATGGTATTGGAGGTAATCTGCATAAAGCTACTTTGTTGGCACAGGCAATGGCAGGACTGAGAGTGAATAAAGGAAATACTCCATTCCCTGGAGCTTGTTTTAACTGTGGGAAGTATGGTCATACTAAAAAAGAATGTAGAAAAAAATCAGCAAGTCAGGCTGCCAGATAGGGGAAAAAAGAACACTGCTGAGCCTGAAATATATCCAAAATGTAAAAAAGGAAAACACTGGGCTAATCAGTGTCACTCTAAGTTTGACAAAGAAGGGAACCCGATTTTGTGAAATGCCATGAGGGGCCCATCCTGGGCCCCGTTCTAAACCGGGCATTTCCAGCTCAGGTCATTCCCTCACCCCTACACAATATCTGTCCCCTGCCACAGCTGGTAGTGCCACAATAGATTTATGCTACACAAAAGCTGTGAGCCTTCTGCCTGGGGAACCCCTGCCAAAGGTCCCAACAGGAGTCTGTGGACCCTTATCAGCAGGGACAATAGGATTACTTTTAGGAAGGTCTAGTTTAAGTTTAAAAGAGGTACAAATACATACAGGAGTCATTAATTCAGATTACAATGGGGAAGTTCAAATTGTTATATCTACTTCTGTTCCCTGGAAAGCAGAGTGAGGAAAGCGTGTAGCATAGCTCCAGATTGTGCCGTATGTGGGAATGGGAAAAAGTGAAATTAAATGAACAGGAGGAATTGGAAGCACAAATAAACAAGGCAAAGCAGCTTATTGGGTAAATCAAATTACTGATTAACATCCTACCTGTGAAATAACTACTCAGGGAAAGAAATTTAAAGGTTTGGTAGATACAGGAGCGGACATTTCAATCATTTCTCTACAGCACTGGCTACCCACACGGTCAACTCAACCTGCTCAATTTAACACAGTTGGAGTTGGTAAAGCCCCTGAAGTATATCAAAGTAGTCATATTTTGCATTGTGAAGGGCCTGATGGACAACCTGGGACTATTCAACCAATTATAACTTCTGTACCTATATATTTATGGGGAAGAGATTTATTACAACAATGGGGAGCACAAATTCTAAATCCAGAACAATTATAAAGCCCTCAAAGTCAACACATGATGCATGAAATAGGGTATGTCCTTGGTATGGGACTAGAAAAAAATTTGCAAGGTTTGAAAGAACCGCTTCAAGCAGAAAGACAGAATTCCCGCCAAAGATTAGGATATCATTTTTGATGGCGGCCATTGTTAAGCCTCCAGAACCTATACCTTTAAAATGGTTAACAGATAAGCCATTTGGATAGAACAATGGCCGTTAAGTAAAGAGAAACTGGGGGCTTTAGAGAAATTAGTTACTGAGCAATTAGAAAATGGGCACATAGCTCCAACATTTTCCCCTTGGAATTCTCCAGTTTTCCTAATTAAGAAAAAAATCAGGTAAATGGAGAATGTCAACTGACTTAAGGGCCATCAATTCAGTTATACAACCTATGGGAGCATTACAGCCAGGATTGCCTTCTCCTGCTATGATTCCAAAACATTGGCCTTTAATAGTCATAGATTTAAAAGACTGTTTCTTTACTATCCCTTTAGCTGAGCAAGACTGTGAACGGTTTGCATTTACAATTCCTGCAGTAAACAACTTGCAGCCTGCTAAGCATTTTCATTGTTTTACAGATGGGTCTAGTAATGGTAAAGCTTCTTACTCTGGATCAAAAAGTGACATTTTCCAGACGCCCTATACTTCAGCTCAAAAAGTGGAGCTTGTATCTGTAATTGAGGGATTGACTGCTTTTGATATGCCTATTACTGTGATTTCTGATTCTTTACACAGTTAATTGAAAATGCTCAGTTATGATTTCACACAGATGAACAACTGATGACTTTATTTACCCAATTGCAAACAGCATTTAGAAGTACAGTGCACCCTTTTTACATCACTCACATTAGGGCTCATACAACTCTTCCAGGACCTTTGACTGAAGGGAATCAAATGGCTGATCGCCCAGTTGCTAATGCAATACCTAATGCTAGGCACTTTCACAATGTAACCCATATTAATGCCTCTGGTCTCAAATGCAGATACAGCATTACCTGGAAAGAAGCTAAAAATATTATCCAATGATTCCCAACTTGCCAAATAGTACATTCCTCATCTTTTACAGGAGGAGTTAATGCTCGAGGATTGGAACCTAACTCTCTTTGGCAAATGGATGTCACACATATTCCCTCGTTTGGGAGACTATGTACATGTGTGTGTGGACACCTTTTCTCACTTTGTCTGGGCTACATGCCAATCAAGAGAGTCTTCTGCCTGTGTTAAACATCACCTTTTGCAGTGTTTTGCGGTGATGGGCATTCCTGCTTCTATTAAAACAGATAATGCCCCAGGCTATACTAGCCAAGCTCTAGCTATATTTTTCTCTAAGTGGAATATTAAAACACATTACTGGTATCCCATACAATTCTCAAAGACAAGCCATAGTGGAAAGAATGAATCGCTCCCTAAAACAGCAGTTGCAGAAGCAGAAAGGGGGAGACAGAGAATATGGAACACCATAGATACAAATGAATCTAGCATCATTAACTTTAAATTTTTTGAGCCTGCCCAAAGGCCAGATGTTATCAGCACCTGAATAGTATCTACAGAAACCATTTGCAAAGACAGAAGCAGAACAATTGGTTTTGTGGAGAGATCCAGTAACAAAAAGTTGGGAAATAGGTAAAATAATAACTTGGGGTAGAGGTTATGCTTGTGTTTATCCAGGCCAAAATCAACAGCCGATCTGGATACCATCAAGACATGTGAAACCTTATCATGAGCCAGATGCTGAGGAAGAGATTCTGGGAGGATCCCGAGGACCCCCCAGTTGCAGCCATGTCGAGGCTGACACTGAGGAGGACCCCAACTGTCACGAGCAACACCCATCAAACACAGCCACCCAGCTGGGGACAGATCAAGAAGCTGTCACAGATGGTGGAAGAAAACCTGAGGAAAGTGGGACAACCAGTCACAACGAGTAATTTAATTGTAGCTATGATAGCGGTGATCACAACTGTCATGAGTGTTCCTTCAACAAGGGCTGACACAGAGAACAATTTATACTTATTGGACATATTTATCAATCCTGGCTGGTAATAATGCCTGGATATAATCACTCTATGACACAGTTACACATGCTTTCTGATCTTGGTATTTACCATAATAAATCTGCTCCTATAATTGAGGCATACTGCCCTCAAAAACCTATTTGTGAACAAAATTGAACCTGGCCAGAAAAAATGAACATACTTGTTTGGGAAGATTGCATTGCAGAACAGGCAGAGGTGCTGCACAATGATTCCTATGGAATCACTATTGATTGGTCCCCTAAGGGATGTTTAGCTTAAATTGCCCCTCTCAGTCTGCGTGCCATGGTCACACTATGTTCAGCTGGTCTGAACAAAACAGTCAGATGGTAGAAATGGCAAGAAGCATGGCAAGAGTTCCTATTATCTGGAACCATGGTGGTATAGTGGCACCTCCACCTCAAATGATATGGCCCGCTCTAGGAGCTTAATATAAGAATTTGTGGAAACTATTAAATGCTCTTAATAAGATCAAAATTTGGGAAAGAATAAAAAATCTAGAAGGACACTCTACAAACTTGTTTTTGTATATAGCAAAATTAAAAGAACAAATATTTAAAGCATCCCAGGCACACCTGACCTTAATGCCAGGAACTGGAGTGCTTAGAGGAGCTGCAGACAAATTAGCAGCTAGTAACCCATTAAAATGGATAAAAACACTTGGAAGCTCTGTAATTTCAATGATGATTGTGCTTTTAATTTGTTGTTTGTCTTTGTACAGTCTACAGATGTGGATCCTGACTCCTGCGAGAGGTAGCTTACCATGACAAAGCTGCCTTTGCTTTTATCAATTTACACATCAAAGAAGGGGGACATGTTGGGAACAAGCTCCCCCTCCCCCCCCCCGCCAAAATCTGGCCCTAAATTGACCCCAAAACTGGCCATAAACAAAATCTCTGCAGCACTGTGACATGTTCATGATGGCCATAACACCCACGCTGGAAGATTGTGGGTTTACAGGAATGAGGGAAAGGAATACCTGGCTCTCCCAGGGCGGAAAACCACTTAAAGGCATTCTTAAGCCACAAATAATAGAATGAGTGATCTGTGCCTTAAGGACATGCTCCTGCTGCAGTTAACTAGCCCAACCTATTCCTTTAATTCGGCCCATCCCTTCGTTTCCCATAAGGGATACTTTTAGTTAATTGAATATCTATAGAAACAATGCTAATGACTGGCTTACTGTTAATAAAAACGTGGGTAAATCTCTGGGGCTGTCAGCTCTGAAGACTGTGAGACCCCTGATTTCCCACTGTACACCTCTGTATTTCTATGTGTATGTCTTTAATTCCTCTAGCGCTGCTGGGTTAGGGTCTTCCCAACCGAGCTGGTCTCAGCACTCATTAAATGAGTCCAAGCAATAATAATATGGCAAGAAAACTACAAACCAAAATCCATCATGCAAAAAATCTTAACAAAATTTTATCAAATCAAACCCAACAATATAAAAAGATAATACATAAATGACTAATTTGGGCTTATGTCAGGAAGGCAAGGTCAATTTAAAATTTGAAAATCAATTGATGTATTTCACCATATTAACAATTCAAAAAAGAAAAACTGTATGATCATGTCATTAAATTCATCAAAAGCATTTGGCAAAATCCTACATTCATTTCAGATAAAAACTCAGCAAGCCAGAAATAGAAAGGAATTTCCTCAATCTGATAATGGACATCCAGGAAAAACCTACAGTGCACATGAAATCTAATAATGAAAGATTAAGTGCTTTCTCCAAGATTAGAAATAAAATAAGAATATTCACTTTCAGGCCAGGCGTGGTGGCTCACGTCTGTAATCCCAGCACTTTGGGAGGCCGAGGCAGGTGGATCACCTGAGGTCAGGAGTTCAAGACCAGCCTGGCCAACATGGTGAAACTCCGTCTCTACCAAAAATACAAAAGTCAGCAGATGTGGTGGCAGGCACCTGTAATCCCAGCTACTTGGGAGGCTGAGGCAGGAGAATTGCTTGAACCTGGGAGGTAAAGGTTGCAGTGAGCTGAGATCATACCACTGCACTCCAGCCTGGGTGACAGGGCAAGACTCCCTCTCAAAAAAAAAAAAAAGAATATTCACTTTCACTACTTTTATTACTGTGGAGGTACTAGCCAATGCAATGCAGTAAAACAAGGAAAAGAAATAAGAGGCATCCATATTGGAAAGGGAGAAGTAAAACTGTCTTTATTTGCAGACAACATATTTAAGTAAAAATCTGGTGGGTTCTATTTTTTAAAAAGCTACTAAACTAAAAAGTGAGTTTAGCAAGGTTATAGAACAGAATATAAATGTATAAAAATTGGTTGCAGTGAGCCAAGATCACACTACTGCACTCCAGCCTGGGTGACAGAGCAAGATTCCCTCTCAAAAAAAAATTTTTTTTTAAATTTCTTTATATTAACAATGGAAGTAGAAATTAATAAACAATACTGTTTATAATAGCATCAAAAATACTAAATGTAAAGATATCTGACAAGAGATGTGCAAGACTTATACACAAAAACTACAAGTCATTACTAAGACAAATTGAAGATCTAAATAAATGGAGAGATATACTGTGTTTATAAATCAGAAGACAATATGGTTATGATGTCAGTTCTCCCCAAATAATTCATATATAGATTTAATGCAATCCCAGTGAAAATTCCAACAGGTTTTTTGTAGAAATTGACAAGTTAACTCTAAAATTTGTATGGAAATGCAAAGGACCTAACATAACCAAAACAACTTTGAATAATAGAAACATATTAGAAAATGTCACTATCTAACTTCAAAACTTTTTATAAAGTTATAGTCATCAAGCTGGGGGGCATGGTGGTTCATGCCTGTAATCCCAGCACTTTGGGAGGCCAAGGCTGGCAGATCACCTGAAGTCAGGAATTTGAGACCAGCCTGCCCAACATGGCAAAAGCCCATGTCTACTAAAAATACAAAAATTAGCTGGGCATGGTGCAGGTGCCTGTAATCCCAGGTACTCAGGAGGCTGAGGCATGAGAATTGCTTGAACCCAGGAAGCAGAGGTTGCAGTGAGCTGAGATTGTGCCACTGCACTCCAGCCTGGGTGACAAAGTGAGACTCTGTCTCAAAAAAAAAAAAAAGTTATAGTCATCAAGACTGTGTTTTATTGGCATAGAAATAAAGAACTATATCACCATATCAATCAAACAGAATGGAGAGTCCAGAAACAGTCTCTCAAATTGTGCTTAGTTTATTTTTTGACAAAGGTGCAAAAGCAATTCAATGAAGAAAGCATAATCTTTTCAAAAAATGGTGCTGAAACAACTGGATATCTATATGCAAAAACTAAGCTTTGATTCATACATCACACCATACACAAAAATTAACTAAAGATATATTTTCGAACAAAATGTAAAACCTAAAAAACTGTAAAACTTCTAGAAGAAAATATAACAGAAAATCTTTGTAACTTTGGGTTAGGTAAAGATTTCTCTTAATATACCTAAAGCAGCCAGGCCCAGTGGCATATGCCTGTGATCCCAGCTACTTTTTCTGAATTCATTGACATGATCATATGATATTTTTTGACTTGTTAATATGGTGAAATGTATTGATTGATTTTCAAATATTAAACTAATTATGCATTCCTGCCATAAACCCAGTTGGTCATTTATGTATTATCTTTTTATATATTGTTGGGTTTGTTATGATAAAACCCCAGCCTACTGGGAGGCTGGGAGGATGGCTTCAGCCCAGGAGTTCAAGACCAGCCTAGACAACATAATGAGTTTTTAACACACACACACACACACACACACACACACCAGGCTGGGCACTGTGGCTCATGCCTATAATCCTAGCACTTTGGGAGGCCAAGGCAGGTGGATCCCTTGAGCTCAGGAGTTCAAGACCAGCCTGGGCAATATAGCGAGACCCCATCTCTACAAAAAAATGTTTAATTAGTTAGACATGGCAGTAAGTGCCTGTAGTCCCAGTTATTCAGGAGGCTGATGTGGGAGGTTGGCTTGAGCTTCAGAGGCAGTGGTTGCAGTGATGTGAGGTCACACCACTGCACTCCATCCTGGGCAACAGAGCCAGACCCCATCTCCAAAACAAAACAAAACAAAAAGAACACACCAAAAGCACCACCCATAAAGAACCAATTGATAAATTGGACTTTACCAAAATTTAAAACTTCTGCTGTTCAGAAAAACATTATTAAAAGAATGAAAAGACAAGCCATTAACTAGGAGAATATACTTTCAAATCACATATTTAATAAAAGACTTACGTCCCGAACATATAAAGAGCTTTCGAAAGTTAATAAGAAAAAAAAAAAAAAAACAATAAAAATAGAGGAAATATTTTACTAGAAACTTCAAAAAAGACATACAGTAGGCAAATGAAAAGATCATTAGTCATTAGGGAAATGCAAATTAAAACTACAATGAGATAGCAATAGATACCTATTAGAATGCCTAAAATTAAAAGAACTTTTTACATTATGTGTTGGCTAGACTGTAGAGCAACTAGAACTGCAAATGGGAGTATAAATGATACAACAACTTTGGAACATATTTCAATAGTTTCTTTAGAAAACATACATTAACCTGCCACTTGATTCAGTTATCCCATGCCTAGGTATTTACTCAAAAGAAATGAAGGTATATTCCATGCAAAGTTTGTAAAATAATGTTCATAACAGTTTTACATGTCACAGCCAAAAACTTGCAATTACCCAAATAGCCATCAACAAGTGAATAGATAAGTAAACTGTGATATATCCATAAATGGGATACTATTCAACAATAAAAAGAATGTAGCTACATGAATGAATCTCAATTATGCTAGTGAAAGAAGACATTTAAAATCAGTACACACTATACGATTCTATTTGTTTAAAATTCTATAAATGCAAGATAAGATACAGTAAATAAAAGATTTGTGGTTGCCTGGGGATTGGGGGAGGGAGCAAAGAGAATAGAAATGGGATTACAAAGATGTGATATAATAAGAAAAATATACAGATGCTTCTCAATTTATGATAGGGTTACCTCCTAATCAACCTATCATAAATTTAAAATAACCAGGTCAAAAATGTATTTAAGACACCTAATCTGCTGAACATCTCATTGTTTAGTGTAGCCTACCTTAAATGTGCTCAGAACACATTAGCCTATAGTTGGACAAAATCATCTAACACAATCCCTATTTTATAAAAAAGTGTTGAATATTCCATGTAATTTATTGAATACTAAAGTGAAAAACAATGTAAGTATTGAAGCAGTTTGTGGAAATAAGTAATTCAAAATCTAAGCTGGGCTGGGGGTGGTGGCTCACGCCTGTAATCCCAGCACTTTGGGAGGCTGAGGCAGGTGGATTGCTTGAGGCCAGGAGTTCAAGACCAGCCTGGCCAACATGGTGAAACCCTGTCTCTACTAAAATTACAAAAATTAGCTGGGTATGGTGGCACATGCCTGCAATCCCAGCTGTGTCAGGAGGCTGAGGCACAAGAATTGCTTGAACCCAGGAGACAGAGGTTGCAATGAGCCGAGATTGTGCCACTGCACTCCAGCCTGGGTGACACAGAGAGACTCTGTCTCAACAACAACAAAAAAAATCTAAGCTGTTAGTAGACGACTCATATACAAACTTTTTTAAAGAAACAAAATCTGGCCAGGCACGGTAGTTCACACCCATAATCCCACCTATTTAGGAGGCCGAGGTGGGCAAATCTCTTGAGCTCAGAAGTTCGAGGCCAGCCTGGCCAACATGGTGGAACTCCATCTCTATCAAAAATAAAAAAATTAGCTGGGCAGGGTGGTGCATGCCTGTAATCTCAACTACTTGGGAGGCCCAGGCTGGAGAATCATTTGAACTAGGAAGGTAGAGGTTGTAGTGAGCCGAGATCACACCACTGCATTCCAGCCTGGGCGACAGAGCAACTGTCTCAAAAAAACAAACAAAACAAATAACAACAAAAAAAAACACACACAAAAAAACCTCTAAAATATTTTGAGCCTTAAGGGAACACAATTATGGCACCTGAGTCACATGACAGGCAGCCATAACCTTTGTTTCTCTGATTAGACGGGCCTTCTTCCTTACCTGCCTTGTTTTGTAAATGTTGTAAATAACTAAAGAGTGTTTAGTGACATTGCACTATGGAAAGGAAGACTCCTTCCTTCTTTATTTACTTACTGTATTTTTTATTATTTATTTATTTATTTAAGACAGAGTCTCGCTCTGTTGCCCAGGCTGGAGTGCAGTGGCACAATCTCAGCTCACTGCCAGCTCTGCCTCCCGGGTTCACGCAATTCTCCTGGCTCAGCCTCCTGAATAGCTGGGACTACAGGCACTCGCCACCACACCCAGCTAATTTTTTTTGTATTTTTAGTAAAGATGGGATTTCACCGTGTTAGCCAGGATGTTCTGATGGTCTCAATCTCCTGACCTCATGCTCCGCCTGCCTTGGCCTCCCAAAGTGCTGGGATTACAAGCGTGAGCCACTGTGCCAGGCCCTTTATTTACCATTTTTTTTTTTTAGAGGCAGGGTTTTCCTGTGTCACCCAAGCTGGTCTCCAACTTCTGGGCTCAAGCAATCCTCCCACCTCGGCCTCTCAAATGGGAATTCTTATTCACTGTTGTGAAAGTGTAAATTGCAGTGAAATTAAGCATCTTTGCCTCCTAAAACCAAGCAATCCCAGATAAATTTGCACTCTTACAGGTCAGGTATGAAGATGTTTGTGGAGGCATTTTTTGATAGCATGGGTTCAAGGTACTTAGATGTTCATCACTGGAAGAACAGGTCAGTAAATTGTGGAGGCTATCACTACAGAATACAGTGCAACACTTTGAAGGAATGAACTATGCATATCTATATAGTAACAAGGACAGATTTTTTTTTTTAACATGAGAGTGTAAAAAAAAAAGAAAAGAAAAAGAAAAAAAAGGCCAGGCACGGTGGCTCACTCCTATAATCCCAGCACTTTGGGAGGCTGAGGCGGGCAGATTACGAGAGGTCAGGAGTTCAAGACCAGCATGGCCAACATGGTGAAAGCCCATCTCTACTAAAAATACCAAAAAAAATTAGCCGGGCATGGTGGCAGGCACCTGTAATCCCAGCTACTCGGGAGACTGAGGCAGGAGAATCACTTGAACCCAGGAGGTGGAGGCTGCGGTGAGCCGAGATTATACCATTGCACTCCAGGCTTGGCAACAGAGGAAGACTGTCTCAAAAACAAACAAACAAAAAACCCAAAGAGGTCTAAAGTCCATTGTATTATTCTCAGCAATTTACTCCCTTCTACCTGTTGCCATAAAACTTGCAATGCCAATACTGCCAATGGATATATTTCCTCATCCCATTGTTGGGTTTAGATAGCATTTGTGGGAGCAGATGTGACACATGCCAATTCAAGCTGAAGTTTTAAGAAGCATCACGAATACTGCCAATTTTTTTTTACTCTTCTTTTTGCAAGAAAATATAGCATGTCCCTCATGAGTATGCTCCTTCAGCCCAGATCCTAAAGTGAGAAGATGGAGGAAGAGAACTTCAATCTCCAACCACAATTAATGGTTTTTAGGATTTTATATTTTAGGACTTTTTTCTTACAGATGGAAATCTAACACAAGCTTTATATCAGAATATCACTTATAAAACTTAAAAATGAGAAATACACATGCAAACAACATAAAAGAATACATACATATCCAAGGGCATATTTTAGTTACATTAGAGTGGATGCCTATTACCAGGGGCAGGAATAAGAGTGGGAAATGGGATACAGGAAATAAAGAAACAAACAAGAGAGACACCTCGCACAGGTTGATGATGATCCTGTGTTAAGAACTAAGCAGTAGCATTAACTCTCTGCATGTGGGGCGCAGTGGCTCACGCCTGTAATCCCAGCACTTTGGGAGGCCGAGGCGGGCGGATCACAAGGTCAGGAGATCGAGACAATCCTGGCTAACACGGTGAAACCCTGTCTTTACTAAAAGTATAAAAAATTAGCCGGGCGCGGTGGCGGGCGCCTGTAGTCCCAGCTACTCGGGAGGCTGAGGCAGGAGAATGACGTGAACCCGGGAGGCGGAGCTTGCAGTGAGCCGAGATCGCGTCACTGCACTCCAACCTGGGCGACAGAGGGAGACTCCGCCTCAAAAAAAGAAAAACAAACAAACAAACAAACAAAACTCTCTGCATGTGATATCCAAAGACAACAAAAACCTCTGGAGTGACAAGTAACTGTTGGAGGAAGGTCCTGGGGGACTTGGAAGAGGAGGGAATTCACTATCCACGTAGAGAAAATCAGCCTTGGGATCACCTCCTTATTCTGAGAGAGAAGCTGAGAGGAAGGATTCTTAGAGATTCTGTTTTCAATGTAACCTGTACCAAAGGTGTTCTTCCAAGTGTGAGTGAGAAAGGGGCTCAAAGAGAGAGAGGTAACAGAATAATAAATTACTTTTTTCTCAAATAATTCATATTCTTAATGAAAAAACCAAAATGCCCATTTTGTATTTCAAATCCTACTCATCTATCAAGGTCTAGGCCAAAATCTACCTCATCCAGAAAGATCTCCCCTGGATTCCCAATAGCTCTCCCCTAAATAAATCTACAAATCACTCCTCTTTCTGCTGAAAATCCATAGCATTTATTATGTTAAGTTGTGCCCGTGTTTTCTTTTCTGACCAGACTGAAGGATCCTTGAGGACGGCAGTACCTGGCATACCTACACATAGTTGGCCTTCGACAACTGTTTGCAAAGGTACATGATAATTAAAATGTCAGACAACCAATTATAAAAAATAAATTGGCCTGCACGATGGCTCACATCTATAATCCCAGCACTTTGGGAGGCCGAGGCAGGCAGATCATGAGGTCAGGAGTTCGAGACCAGCCTGGCCAACATGGTGAAACTCTGTCTCTGCTAAAAATACAAATATTAGCTGGGTGTGGTGGCGGGCACCACCTGTAATCCCAGCTACTTGGGAGGTTGAGGCAGAAGAATCACTTGAACCTGAGAGGCAGTGGTTGCCATTGGACTGGCCTTGCCAGAAATGTTAAAATAAATTCTTTAGAGAGAAGTAAAATAATAGGTCAGAAACTTGGATCTACTTAAAAGAAGAAAGAACATCAGAGAAGGAACAAGTAAAGGTGAAACAAAAACTTTTCTTTTCATACTCTTAATTGTTCTAACAGATAACAGTTTCTTCAGAATAAAAATAGCAACAGTATATTTGATTATGTATGCTTATATATATTCATATGCTTATGTACAAGTGAAATAAATGACAGAAATAATACAAGGGATTAGAGGGAGGAACTGGTATTATTTTATTATTACAGGTACTCACCCTACTGATGAAGCAGTATAGTATCATTTGAAAGTGGATTTGGGTTAGTTATAAATGTTTATTCTGACCACTAAGCAATGTAAAAAAATAAGTATGACTAATATGCTAAGAAAGAAGGGAAAATTGAATCATATGAAATATTTATATAAACCACAAAAGGCAGATAAAAGAGCAGAAGACAAAAATAGGTACAAAGAACAAAAACAACAACAAAACAGTAACAAATATGTTAGATATAAATCCAGCTATATCAATAATCACTTTAAACCACAATGGTCTGAATACACCAATTTGATGACAGAGATGGTCAGAGTGATCAAATAACGAGACCCAACAATATTTGTTGTCTATAAGAAATCAAATATAAACAAAAACACTATCTTCACCTGTTTTGCTGCCGTAATAAAATAGCACAGATTGGGCAGTTTATAAAAAACAGAAATTTATGTCTCACAGTTCTGCAGGTTGGGAAGTCCAAGATCAAGGTGCTGGCAGGTTCCCTGTCTGGTGAGGGCCAAGTGCCTTGAACGCCGAATCCTCCAGAGTGGAGGACTGCTGGATCTTCACATGGAAGAAGGGCAAAAAGGATAAACTCCCTCTGTCAAGCCCTTATATAAGGGCATCTAATCCGTTTCATGAGGACTCCACCCTCATAACTTAATTACTTCCTGAAGGCCCCACCTTTCATAGTGTCATACTAATAGTGACATTAAGTTTCAACATGAATTCCATGGAGGATGCGGGGTGTTTGTTTTTGTTTTTTAGAGACAGGGTCCCCCTCTGTCGTCCAGGCTAGAGTACGGGGGTGTAATCATAGCTCACTGCAAGCCTCGTCCTCCTGGGCTCGAGGAATCATCCTGCCTTAGCCTCCTGAGTAGCTAGGACTACAGACATTTGCCAGCACTCCTGGCTAAGTTTCAACATGACTTTTAGAAGGTACACATTCAAATTTTAGAAGGGACGCGTTCTGCCTCTGGCCCCCACAAAGTCATGTCCTTCCCATGTGCAAAACATTCATTCCATTCCAACAGCCCCCAAAGTCTTAACTCATTCCAGCATCAACTCAAAAGTCTAAGGTCCACAGTCTCATCTAAATCACATATGAGTGAGACTCAATGCATGATTCATCCTGAGGCAAATTTCCCTCCAGCTGTGACCCTACAAAACCAAACAACTTACATGTTTCCAAAATACAATAGTGGGACAGGTGTAGGACAGACATTTCTTTTTTTTCTTTTTTCTTTCTTTTTTTTTTTTGAGATGGAGTTTCATTCTTGTTGCCCAGGCTGGAGTGCAATGGTGCGATCTCGGCTCACCACAACCTCCTCCTCCTGGGTTCAAGTGATTCTCCTGCCTCAGCCTCCCAAGTAACTGGGATCACAGGCATGTACCACTACGTCCAGCTACTTTTGTAATTTTAGTAGAGACAAGGCTTCTCCATGTTGGTCAGGCTGGTCTCCAACTCCGGATCTCAGGTGATCTACCTGTCTCGGCCTCCCAAAGTGCTGGATTACAGGCGTAAGACACTGTGCTCAGTCCAGGACTGACATTTCTAGTCCAAACTGGAGCAATAAGAAAGAAGGAGTAACAGGTCCCAAGTAAGTCTAAAACCCAAGGCAAACAACATTAAATCCTAAGACTGGAGAATAATCTTTGACTCCATGTCCTCCCCTCCAGACACACTTCCCACAGGAGTTGGGCTCCCGAGTCCCTGAGCAGCCCCACTCCCACAGTTTTGCTGGGCCCAGCCTACATAGCAGCTCCTATGGGTTGGAATAGGGTACCTGTGGCTTTCCCAAGGCTGGCATTGCAAGTCCATGACTCGATGGGTCTGAGGTCTCAGGGGTGGTCCTGCCCCCACAATTCCACTAGGTATTGCCTTCGTGCGGGATCTCTGTGGCAGTCCTGTTCCTGCAGCAAGTCTTTGCCCGGGCCCTGGGTTGTCTGAGGCATCCTTTCAAATCTAGATAGAGGTAGCCATGCCTCCACAGCTCTTGCACTGTGCACCCTGCAGAATTAGCACTACGTGGACGCTGCCAAGGTTTATGGCTTGTGTCTTCCAGCTGCACCTAGGCCCGCATAGCAAAGATTTTAAATGGCCCTGGGCAGGAAATCCTAAGGTCCCACGGGTGCCCTAGGCACTCCCCCAATACCATTCTGCTTCTAAGGCCCTACCACTCAAAGCCTGTGATGGGCACAGCAGCCACAAAGACCTCCAAAATGCCTTTGGGTCATTCTCCCATTGTCTTGATGAATACCACCTGACTTCCTTCTATCCTTATTAATCTCCTTATCAAACAGTCACTTGGTCACACCTTTGGTTTTCTCTCTAAACATGCTTTTTTATTCTTTACATGGCGAGGCTGAGAATTTTCCAAATCTCTACATTTTGCTTCTCTTTTTTATTAAGAAATTCCATCTTAAAATCGTTTCTCGGTTTGCATTTTACTATAAGCAGGTAGCACCCTGAGCACTTTGCTGCTTAGAGATTCCTTCCACCAAATATCCTAGTTCACCACTCTTTTTTTTTTTTTTTTTTTTTTTTAAAGTTCTGGGATACATGTGCAGAATGTGCAGGTTTGTTATATAGGTATACATGTGCCATGGTGGTTTGCTGCACCTGTCAACCCATCATCTAGATTTTAAGCCCCTCATGCATTAGATATTTGTCCTAACGCTCTCCCTCCCCTTTCCCTCCCAGCCCCCAATAGGCCCCGGTGTGTGTTGTTCCCCTCCTTGTGTCCAACTCCCACTTATGAGTGAGAACACGCAGTGTTTATTTTTCTGTTCCTGTGTTAGTTTGCAGAGAATGGTGGCTTCCAGCTCTATCCATGTCCCTGTAAAGGACATGATCTCATTCCTTTTTTTTGTTTTTATTTTTGTTTTTGTTTTTGAGGCAGAGTCTCACTCTGTCACCCAGGCTGGAGTGCAGTGGTGCCATCTCGGCTCACTGCAACCTCCACCTCCTGGGCTCAAGTGATTCTCCTGCCTCAGCCTCCTGAGTAGCTGGGATTACAGGCTAATTTTTGTATTTTTAGTAGAGACAGGGTTTCACCATGTTGGCCAGGCTGGTCTCAAACTCCTGACCTCAGGTGATCCACCCACCTCTGCCTCCCAAAGTGCTGGGATTAGAGACCTGAGCCACCACACCCGGCCAATCTCATTTTTTTTTATGGCTGCACTAGTTCACCGCTCTTAAGTTTTGCCTTCCACTGAGTTCTAGGACACGGACATAACACGGCCAAGTTCTTTGCCACTTTGTAGCAAAAATGGCCTTTCCTCCAGTTTCCAATTGGAAATTGGCAAATGTTTCTCATTTCCATCTGAGGCCTCATCAGAATAGTCTTCACTGTCCATATTTGTACCAGCATTCTGATCACGATCACTTAGGTAATCATAAGAGAGAAGCTTTCCCTATATAGCTCTTCTTTCTGAGCCTTTAGTGTAACAGAATCACCCTTAATACTCCATTCACACCAATGTAAGTTTTTCCATCATTCACATCAAAACCATTCCAGCCTCTATCCATTACCCAGTTTCAAAGCCGCTTCCAGCTGGGCACGGTGGCTCACACCTGTAATCCCAGCACTTTGGGAGGCCGAGGCAGGTGGATCACGAGGTCAGGAGTTCGAGACCAGCCTGACCAAAATGGTGAAACGCTGTCTCTACTAAAAATACAAAAATTAGCCAGGCATGGTGGCGCGCGCCTGTAATCCCAGTTACTAAGGACGCTGAGGCAGGAGAATGGCTTGAACCTGGGAGGTGGAGGTTGCAGTGAGCCGAGATCACGCCACTGCACTCCAGCCTGGGCGACAGACTCTGTCTCAAAAAAAAAAAAAAAAAAGGCCACTTCCACTAAGACCAAAACAATGCACCTCTCCACAATCTCTTCCAGAAGACAGAAGCAGAGGAAATACTTCCTAACTTATTCTGTAAGTCCAGCATTACTGTAATACCAAAACCAGACAATGACATTATAAGAAAACTACAGACTAATATCTCTCATGAACACAGATGCAAAAATCCACAAAATATAAGCAAATCAAGTCCAATAATGTATGAAAAGAATTCACCAACTGGGATTTATCCCAGATATGCAAGGCTGATTCAACATTTGAAAATCAATTAATATACCCTATCACATTAACAGTCTAAAAAGGAAAAATCACATGATCATATCAATAAATGCAAAAAAAAATTCAGCAAAACCCAACACCCATTCATGATACTCTCATCAACTAGGAATAGTGGTAAATTTCCTCAACTTGATAAAAAAAAACATGTACAAAAACCCTATAGCTAACATATTTAATGTCAAACGTACTTACTAAATCAGAGTGTTATCATTGCATAGTGGAAACTCAGGTTGCTATGCAGGGGTGAAGATATTTCATCAGAAGGAAAAATAACATAGACTCCAGAATTGTTTCTAGTCATCCAACAATCATTTATTGTTCACTATTCTAGGAGTTGTAACACTTCTCAATATGTTCAGGAGAAATGAGAGGAGTAACTGTCTCATTACTAAATAATTGTGCACAGTGGGAGTAGAATGTCTTGACCATTAACTCCACAAAGCTGCTATGAGCAGAGGCACAATGGTCATGTTGACATGAACCAGGAAGTCTTAAAAGGGTAGATGGTTGGGGAAAAAGTGAGTGTATGATGACATGCATAATCAGAGAACTCACAAGAGATGTCAAATTTAGGAACTTTGAATTGAGGATCTCAAATCACAGTAATGGATAAGATTGCTAAGGTAGTGGCTCTCAAAGAGGTTCATAGTAATATTAAGCTGCTATTTGTTCTTGCTTCCCTCATTCTCTCATGGGTGTACAATGGAGTTTTCCAGAGGGTACATTATCACACCAGATTGAATGCAGAAGCACATAAGAGAATTCTGCTATTAAGCCAGACATTAAAGATAGAGTATTTGCAAAAATGTTAAATAATGCCACTCTTTTCACTCTTTTTGTTTTGGAAATTATAGGCATTTTCCCATAAAAATATGGTATTAATATTAACAAGTATTGGGGTTATTATTGCTAATAAACAAATTAAAATTAAAATAAATATTTTTAAATGTTTCCATTTTGATCTTATAAAATACATTTAAAGCCAGGTGCAGTGGCTCATGCCTATAATCCCAGAACATTGGGAGGTTGAAGCAGGAGGATTGCTTTAGTTCAGGAGTTCAAGACCAGCCTGGGCAACATAGTGAGACCTCGTCTCTAAAAAAAAAAAAAAAAAAAAAAAATTTAATTAGTTAGGCATGGTGGTGCACACCTGTAGTCCCAGCTAATCAGGAGACTAAGGAGGGAGGGTGGCTTGAGCCCAGGAGTTCGGGGCAAGCCATGATCATGCCACTACACTCCAGCTTGGGCGAGAGAGCAAGGCCCTGTCTCAAAAAATAAAAATAAAATAAAATCTTATATTTTAGTCTTTAGATTTACAGAAAAATTGCAAGGATAGTACAAAGTGCCCTTATATCCCAGTTTTCCCGATTATAAACATCTTTCTTACACTACAAATGTATGGCACAGTTGTCACAATCCTGGACCAATACTAATACATTATTATTAACTAAAGTCCATACTTTGTTCAGAGCTCCTCAGTTTTTCCCCAATGTCCTTTTCCTTTTGCAGGATCCTATCCAAGATATAATATTACATTTACTTGTCATGTCTCCTTAGGCGCCTCTTGGCTGTGTAAGTTTCTCAGACTTTCCTTGTTTTTGATGACCTTGACAATTTTGAGGAGTGCTAGTCAGGTATTTTGTAGAATGTTCTCCTGGTGGAATTTACCAGGTGTTTTTCTCATGATTAGACCGGGGTTATGGGGAGGAGGACCACAGAAGGAAAGTGTTGTTTTATCGTATCATTTCAAGGGTACATACTACCAACCTGACACTGGTATGTTGACCTTGATCACTCAGTGAGGTTGTATTTGTCAGCTTTCTCCACTGTGAAGTTGCTTTTCCCCTCCACACTCCCTATCTGTACTATACGCTTGGAAAGAGGTCACAATGCATAGCCCGCACTTAAGTGGTAGGGAGTTGTATTTCACCTCCTTCAGGGCAGAATACCCACATACATTATTTGGAAGTCTGTATGGGAAATTTGTCTCTTCTCTTCCATTTGTTTATTCATTCAGTCATTTATTTGTATCAGCATGGACTTATGTATATTTAATTTTATGCTTTGGGTTACAATCGAAGACTATTTTATTTTGTTGCCCAAATTGTCCAGTTTTGGCCACTGGGAACTTTTCAGTTGACTCCTCCTTATGTTAATTTTTAACATGGATAGCTATTACCCACATAAACAAAAGCTCTTTGGGGTCCTCGATAATGTGTGAGTGTAAAGAGCGCCTAAGACCAAAATGTTTGAGAACCACTGCTCTAGGGATCCTCTGGCTGACCCGAATCCCCGGTGTGTGTGCGCGCTTCGTCTGCAGGCGGGAGTTGTGGTCTGGTAGAAGCAAAGTAGGCCACACTCGCCTGCCCTTGGGAACCCCCACGTCTCCGTGCCACGCCCGCTCCTAAGGTTTTCTCCCGGTCTGAAACGCGGGGGTCCCCAAGAAGACGAAGCTCAGGCTGCCATGCCTTTCCCGCGAACGCCACGGCGCGGCGCCCGGCTCACAGGGCGAGTCGCCCACCCGCGAGTCGGGAAGGGCCCGGCATCTTGGCTAAAGCTCAGCGTTCTCCTCTGGGGCTGGGGCCCTGGCCAGGTCTGGTCTGAGCGTTCTCCCCTCACTCTGCGGCTCGCTCTCCCGGGCTACTCCGGCGCGCAGGTGCTGCGCCCGCGGGAGAGAGCGATCCTGCGGCCGTCGCGGACGCCGGGAGGAGCCGCCCAGCTCTCCTCTGGGGAGCGCGTCTCGGTGCCCTCCAGCTGCCCGTCCCTGCTGAAAGCATCCGGACAGCTCCCCGGGCCGCGGCCCTGGGGCCCGCCAGAGCCCTGCCCTGCACCCCACTCTTCCCTCTCTGGCCCGGAGGGCTGCGCCGGGCAGACCCTTTCCTCTGCAAGACAGAGACGAGCAGCGATAAACGGCTAAAGCTGGAGACCCGGCTAATTGATACAATAAGTTCTCTAATTGCCTCGAAAATAAGGTAATGATTTGACAGAGGGAATGCTTTGATCTTATCAGGCAAGAGAGACCTCTCCAAAGGAAACCTCACAGAAGGGCTGGAGGCCTCGGACTTGGGGGTGTAAAGCCCAGTGCTTTCCCCACCCTCCCCCAACCCTGCGTGTCCACGGTCCCCAGCCTCACCCTCCGGCTTTTCACGGAAAGACCCTTCTCCTGTGATGACTGGAGGAGAGTATACACACATAACACATGGGTTAGGAGAGAAGGAGGGGGTGGGTTCTGGGTTTTTCAGGAACAGGAGGATGGCTGAAATGATTGGTCCAGTTTTAGAGAGGCTATAGAGAAGGAAATTGGGGTAGAGGGGATTACAGACAGGGACTATGGAAAACCTGACTTGGCTCAAGTCTGATGATGTTTCTTACACAGTGAGGGCTGCTGATTTGAGCTTTTCAGGCAGGAGGGAGTAACAAAGGGAGGAGAACTTTGAGTGTCCTGCCTTCTCCAAGAATCTGCACACACACTCACACACACACACACACCATTGCTCTGCGCTGTGGGTGTCCCTGCCTGGCAGAGGCCCCAGCACAAAGAGGATTAGAGGGATGAGCTAATCTGGTTTGTATCCCAGACATGGCCCCAGAAAGGGACCTTGTCCACCCTGATATGTAAGGATGTGAAGGAGTGAGGAGTCTTTCTTTGGGGGCCTGCTGGCTGACAGTACCAGAGACCCCACTCCACTGGAGTCCCTAGGATACTGCAGTCCTGACTTCAGGGTCACATTTAGGAAGCAGAAAGACGGTCCCACAGAAGGAACTAGATCTCTACCCTACTTGTTTCCTACAGTGGGGAAACTGAGGCCTGAACTGGGAAAGTGATTTACAGAGTCATGCCAATAGTGCATGGCTGAGTTGGGGGAAAAAACCCTCAGGTTTTCTGACTTTTTCTGGTCCAGTGCTCCCTGTACCGTGTTGCAGGAGCTGCAAGGGGGAGGTATGAGACAGAGAGAGGGCAAGAGAAAGAAAGAGACAAAGACAAAAGCAAAGATTCACACCAAGGAAAATAGAGAGGGGCGCGCACACACACATGCACAGAGAGACGGAGAAAGCCACAGAGAGTCAGAAAAGACATGGAGAGACAGGTGGAGAGAGTGAAGAAAGAGCAAGACAAACGGTCATACCGATTCATACAGAGAGATACACACGGAGAGACAGGGAGTGACACAATCTGACAGGGAGACAGGCAAGAGACAGGGATTCACAAAGAGAAGGACAGAGACATTCAGACAGGGAGGGGGAGGCAGGCCAACTGAGACACAGAGAGACAAATGAAGACAGGGAGATAAACACAAGAGACAGATGCAAATAGAAGCAGAATGACAGAAACATGAGCCAGAGAGAGACCCAGTGAGATGGAGACTCAGAGAAGAGACACGGGGAGAGTATGAGAACAAGAGGCAGAGTGAACTGAGGAAGGCAGAGTGGGAGGGAGGCAGGCCATGCCCTCTGCAGATATTTGTCCATTGGAAACAACTCTCACTTCCAGATCATTCTAGGGCCCAGAACAGGTGGTAGGGAGAGAAAGAGAGCTCAGTGCTTAGCCTGTGTGATACAGGCAGATTGGGAACCCTCCCTTGGGGAGAGGCTGGTCAGTGACCACCCAGGATCCCAGCAGCACACCCACTGGCCTCACACAGAACCTGGGCCACCCGCCCAGAATGGCCGTCAGCCCGCCCACCGCCTGGCTCCAGTCTGATTACAGCCAAAGTGCCAAAAGGCTCCAGACACCCCCATTCCCTGCCCCCATCATCTCACCTCCCCAAGCCTCCTCTCTTCCTTCCCCTTTAGATCCCTCTCTTCCTTTCTTCCTGGTCCTCAGGGGAGCAGTTTGTGCCCCAGTTTAGCCACTAGCTGTGAGGAAAGGGGTCCTCGTCCATCAAGCCCCCTTTCCTGGTTTGGGGCTGGATGCTCCTTCCCTTCAAAGCCCTCTTGGTCTGGCCTCTTTGAGACACGTTCCACGCCTCGCCTAAGAGCTCATAAATACCAAGGAGAGGCCGGCCAGGCTGTGTACAAAGCGTGGATCCCCACTCTCCCCCCCCCCGCCCCCCCCCACCCTTTAACAGCTCCTGGGTTCCTCCCAAGCTTCCTTTACTTCCCCAGACACCTGCATGGGGTGGCAGGGCAAGAGGTGAGGCATTAGTTACCTGTGTGAACCTGGCCCTATTTCAAATAAGACCTGCCTCGGTTTGCAAAGAAATCTCAGGAAAGGCGTCTCAGGGCCCCTTGTGCAAGCAGCAGGCTCAGGAATTCCTTGACTCCCATCCAAACCTCCCCCCAGCCCCTTCTTGGCCTTTCTCTCTGCTCATTACCATCCACACCACCTCCCACCCACCGGGAAAAAGAGAAGGTCATCGCCAAAGGGGCCCAGGGAAGGGGAGCCTTCTGGAGGATAGAGCAGGGCGGGGTAAGAGCTGTTTACCCACACCCCAGCTCCCCTTAGCTCATCTCCCCTCCCGTCCAAGGGCCAGCAAAAATTCAAAATCATTCAGCCACGTATAGCTGAGAACAGAGTGAAGAGAAATCTTAACTCTGCCCCACGAGAGAGCAGAGCATAAGGTGATATCAAGGGTGAGAGTGGACCCTTCTTCTTCGGTCACCCACTTTCGAAAGGACAGAAGGAGGCTCTAGTGCCACTATGAGGAAGAGGGTGGACCCGACTCTGCTGGCTGGGTAGACCTGGCAGCCTTGAGGGGACCTGGGATTCTTCCTCAGGTCTCTGCTGATACAGTTCACCATGTCTGCAGCACAACCCTTGAACCTCAGCAGAGCCTAGTGTGCCACCAGCAGACAGTTTTATTGTATTTCCATGAAAATGCCTTGGGCATAATGCCTTTTGCTCCTTGTTATTTAGGATACCCTGGCCAGTGTTGGGCACACAGCAGGTGCTCAGTAAGTGCTGACTTGACTCCATGCAGGGTTCTACAGACCAGAACTTAACTCTCAGACCAGTGACTCCTCCCTCTGGCTCCCAGAACTGAGAGTGACAGTGTGGAATAAAATGAAGATGCAGGTCAGGAGCCAGCTTGAGCCTCTGGCCTTGACCCTCTGCCTGGCAGCCCCACAACAGGCCTTTGCGTGAGGAGCTGAGCTCTCCAGTAGTGTCTAGGACCTTGAGACTGGAAGTTTATTTTGAGATTTGAAGCTCCAAAGAGGCAGATCCCAGAAAACCTCTTCTCTGGCTCCATATTTGTTCTCTAGTTAAGTGGTTGAGTGCAGCTCTTGCAGTCAGCTGGCTCCTGCAGCCTGGGATTCCTCCTGGGGAGCGGGGGACTCAGAGGAGAGGGGACGAAGCAGCAGAAGGAGCCAAGCCCCAGCCTAGGTTGTCCACTCTGGGGACAGAGGTGACTTGTAAACCTTAGAGAGAAATCTAGTCCCCTCACCCACTTCCTTCCCTCTCAGAGCTGCTGATGTTTCTGGCCACCCCCTGCCCCTGGCCCCCACCGCCCTTCAGCTCAGAAACATGCTTTTAATTTTTTTTTAAATTTCTATTTATTTATTTTGAGACAGGGTCTCACTCTGTTGCCCAGGATGGAGTGCAGTGGTGCATTCATGCCTCACTGCAGCCTTGACCTCCTGGGCGTAAACTATCCTGTTGCCTCAGTCTCTCAAGTAGCTGGGACCACAGGTGTGCATGACTACACCTGAGTAATTTAAAAATTTTGGGGGGGTCTCACCGTATTGAACAGGCTAGTCTCTAACTCCTGTGCTCCAGCCATCCTCCCACCTCGGCCTCCCAATGTGCTGGGATTATAGGCATAAGTCACCAAGCCTGGGCCTCAAAAACATGCTTTAATACTTGAGCGTCTATGTTGTGCCAAGACACAGTCCCACTTGACTGTAAAGACAGCTCAGGCCAAAGAAGGGGCCTCTGAAGTGATTTGGGGACTCATGTGGGCGAGTCCACTCTAGGTTAGGGCTGATGTGATCATATTCAGCCAACTTTCTCTCTCCCCGCTCTTCCCACCAACCCCAGGCCCATATGTAGAAATAAACACAGGGCCAGAGTCACACCCAGGTCTAAACACACAGGGGAGTCTGGGAGAGGCTGCTGGAGCTCCAAGACTGCCCTGTGTAGGGATGGGGCCGGGCTGGGAGGAGGTGAAAGAGTGGTCCAAGGAAAGGGGCCCAGCCAAGAATGAGCCTGGGCTCATTCCTCTCCCACCTGCCCCTCTCAGGAAAACTAGGCACAGCGTCTGTGCCTTTCTAAGGAAATAGCCCGGCCAACTGGAGCCTGCCTGACAACAAGAAAGGGAGAGAAGGGGAAGAAAACAAGTTAGCTGGTTGGTCACAAAGGATATAGTCCCAGTTTCTGTGCCAGGAAGTCGGCCCTGAGAGGTCTCTGTATTCAGTCCACTCCGACTCCCATCCAACTCCAGCCCAGCCCCTACTTTCCACCCAAGTGGGGAGCACTGCCTCCCATTCATGACTTGGAGCACCTCAGGGACTCATCTGAATTCTCTTCCTCCGTGGCACACTCCGCTCCAGCTGGATGGCCTTCTCGATAGCCCTCATACACCAGCCCACTCCTGCCTTTAGGTCCCTGTACGGGCTCTGCACTCGGCTTGGGATGCTCTTCACCAGGAAGCTGCCTGGCTCATTTCCTCACCTCCTTCAAATCTCTGCTTGAATGTCACCTTAATGAGGCCTACCCTGATCATCCTAGTTGCAACTGTAACCATCCCCTTGACTGTGCTCTCTTTACCACTGCACTTACTACTTTCTAACATGCTCTGTTTTACTTCTGATGTTTATTGTTTACAGTCTATCCTCCTGCAATAGAATGCAAACTCCATGAGGGCATAGATTGTTCACCAATGTGCCCCTAATGCCTAGCACAGTCCTGGCATGTGATAGGAAATAAGTATTTGTTGAATCAATGAATGCACTCAGCACCTTGCCACAGAAAGTGGGGGTAAAGGAGTGTCACTGTAGGTTGGGGACAGGAGAGAAGTGCTTGCCGTTCCTTCCTGCTCTGCCCGCCTGGCCATCACCCACGGAAGATGGGGCTGCAGAGTGAGGGGCGCTAGGACCAGGAGGCGGTGGGAGATAGGATAAAAGTTCCTCTGAAACCATCTCCACTATCTGTCTCTGAGATGTCTGCCGTGTGTAGGGATGGGGCCCGGCAGGGAGGAGGTGAAAGAGTGGTCCAAGGAAAGGGGCCCAACCAATAATGAGCCTGGGCTCATTCCTCTCCCACCTGCCCCTCTCGAGAAAACTTTAGGTTCCTCTGAACCTAAGCCAGCTGCACCCCATCTGCTTACACTCGGGAGGCACCTCTAACGCCACCACCGCCCCCAACCCCCAGCCAAGGACTGACAGTGAATTTGGGTTTGGGGAGCATCGGCTGTAACTAGTTAGTTGTTTACACCAGGACTTTAAAATCACATGAGGAGGCAGGAAAGACACCTGCGAGGTGGGAGAAACTGAGGCTGAAGAAGGGACTGGAGCGGGACCCCAGGTGAACTCTGACCTCTCGAAGTTGGAAGGCCCAGGATTTTAAAAAGAATTTTAGTTGCAAGGGCCACTGTGCCCGCAGGGGCTGTACCTGCTATCCTGGGAGGTTTGAGGGTTGGGGTAGTGGGGAGAGGAGAGTCACTTACGGCAGACTGCACCTCCCCACCCCTTCCCGATTTACCACGCCCCCAGGCGATCTGCGGGCGGAGGGAGGGTGAGGGAGCAGTGGGGAGGAGGCACGATGGGAAGGCGAAGGAGGGAAAAAGCTCCAGGACTTCCACCCTCTCGGCAGGACCCCCACCCTGGCCTCTGGTGCGGGAAAACCTCCCAGCTGTTTCTGATTCTTTCATACTCTCAGCCCCGCCCGAGAGGTTGGAGGACCGAGGCACAGAGGGGGAGAGGGGAGAGACTGAGCTCCGCCGAGCCCGGGCGTAAGGGGCGGGGAGTCCGCAGGTGCCCCCTTAACGTCGGCAGTCGATTCCCGGTCCGTAAAGAAAAGCACCCGGGCCGCGCAGGCTGGGCAGGCAGGAGCCAGGTCTAAACGTGATGCTTTGGGGGTGGGGGGTGCAGTGGGTCGGAGGAAGCAGGGCGATGAGCTCTAGCTGAAAGCATCCCCTGCCCGAAGCCGACTGCCCACGGCGCCCCTGTAGGCAGTGTTGAAAAGGTAGTCAAGACCCCCAACTCCCGGTGGCAGGGACTCCACCCATTTCACAGAAGCGCAAGGATGGAGGAAATGAGTGCATCCTCCGTGCTCAGCGCCAGTGTCACTGTAGGTTGGGGACAGAAGGGAAGTGCCCGCATCCCCTTGTTCCGCCAGCCTGGCCGTCACCCACAGAAGTGGGGCTGCCGATTGAAGGGCGCTAGGACCCGGTGGCGCGGTGTCGGCAGGGACTGGGCGCTCCGGGCGCAGGAGGGAGCCGCGGCGCCCCGTCGCAGTGCGCGGGAGCAGGTGGGGGAGCGGTGCGGTGGCGCGCTGGAGCCCCGAGGGGCGGAGGCGGCCGCTACACCTAGGGCGCCGGGGAGCGCCCCGGGCTTGGCGCGGGCGGAGCCGCCCTAAGGGCCGCGCGTGTCCCCGGCCTCGGCCCCGCCCCGCCCCGTCCAATGAGAGCCCGCGGCCGAAGGGGCTGTCCGCACACTAGGCCCGCAGCTCCCTTCTGCGCCGCAGACCCCCTGACATCGCACCCGGTGCTCAGGCAGCCGGCCCCAGATCCGGGTTCGGCGCGCCGTCGTCGGCTTCCGGACACTGCAACTTGCGCCCCTCTCTGGGACCCTGCTCCCGGGCTCTGGACCCCAGGTGACCCTAGGTCCCCAGCCGCCGGTGAACCCCATGGCCCCCCAGGGGGGTGAGGTAGGAGCTGCGTGAGTACCCCTAGAAGGTGCCCCGTCCACGCCCCTCCGGGCTGCGCGGCGGGAGTCTTCGGGGAGCTATGCTGAGACCGGGTGGTGCGGAGGAAGCTGCGCAGCTCCCGCTTCGGCGCGCCCGCGCCCCGGTCCCTGTGCCCTCGCCTGCGGCCCCCGACGGCTCCCGGGCTTCGGCCCGCCTAGGTCTTGCCTGCCTTCTGCTCCTGCTGCTGCTGACGCTGCCGGCCCGCGTAGACACGTCCTGGTGGTAAGTGGGGCGCTTAGGCTGGGCGGGCGAAGCGCTTGGTAGGAGAGGCCCGGAGGCGCCTGGAGGAACTGGCTGCTCACTGGACCAGGCTGTCGCTTCGACGGAGTTGGAGAACATTCGGGCAGGACTGTCACTGAAATCTGAAGTCCCGGGGTGGCGGGAGGGTGAGGCGCCGCGTCTTACACGCCTGGTGAGAAAGGCGCGGTGCATTCGGAGCAAGGACGCCCGGTGGTCGCGGCTCCTCAGGCCTCCGTGTGCTGTACCCCCTCTATTTCAGCTCAAGCTCCTTAGGGCAGAAGCTACCTTCCGAGTTTCCCTCAGGGTGAGTTCAAGGAACCAATGACCTTCCAGGGGCCGCAATAGCTTCGCCGGGGCCCCAAACGTCTAAGGTCGCCCTCTGAGAGGTGGAGAAAGGGGCAGCTCGCTAGTCTAGCCCACCCATACCACAGGAAGGCTTTGGTGAGGCAGCAGCACCCAGCCGAAGCTTAGAAATGGAATCGAGGCAAAATTTACCCCATTAACTCCCACAATTAAAACAAAATGCATGGGTTTGCATTATCTAGGCGTTTGTCTTCGGCCACCGTTTTGAGGCTGTCACTTGGAAAATTTGTCTCCCTCCCTTCTTCCTATTCTTTCCTATCTCCCATTTCTCCCCTCCAAGAGCCAGAGGGCTGCGGAGTCCAAAGGTACTAAGAGAACCCCTCCCCAGTTTTCTTGCAGACCCTAGACTCCAGACACTTCACAAGAGGGCAGATGAGGCAAAAAGGCATTACAGATCCACTGGATGTCTGGTGTCTGTTCTTTTTAGAATCCTCCCTGCCCACTATTCCTTGGATGGCACTCATCACCTTCCCCGTAGGAGAAGGAGCTGCTTTCTCTTCTTCCCCACCCTGGGGAGAGGACAAGGCAGGGAGAGTTGAACCTAGAAAAGACTCAGTCTTTCCTCTTCACCCCGCAATCAAACTGGCCTGTTGGACTGGGCTATTGCCCCTCTCCACCATGCAGTGCCCCCCTTCCTTTCCTCACTCCGTTCTTCTTCCCGTGGAAGCCCCCCTCCCCCAAGTGTGGTCTCTTCTCCCCTTGCACCCTGTGGCTTTTCTTCTCTTGACTTGGAATCTTGGCTGAAGGGTGAGGGGTAGCTGGCCGAGGGGCCGCCAGCTTGGGCTGCAGATTCCTATCATTTCAAGATGCGTCTCTCCTCATCCCAACCCCCACTCCCTGTTTTCCTGTTTCAGAAAAATCTCTCTTTTGGATTTTTTTTTTTTTATCTCTGCAGTGTTGGGGAAGGCTGGGAGGGGGGTTCTGGATGGGGGAACAGAGAGGCCTATATCTTACATCTGGCTTGAAACATTCTTTTAGAAAGGGAAAGGGGAGAAGGGGGATGAGAAAAACCTTTCAAAGTTTTGAGTGAGATCAAAGCCACCTTTTGCCTTCATGAGCTTGGTCTGGCTGGGGACTTGGCATCTTTAGGGTCTTTGTTGAGATAACATGAAGTGACCACTGCCCATTTTTATCTGGCCCAGATGGCAGTTTGCTTTTTGGGACTCTTGATTGCTTCTTACCAGTTTGGGATGTAGTCTTGGGGACCAATTGGTGTTTGCGTGAGGAGGGGTCACTCTGGTAATTTCAGCATCCTGGCAGCGGTTCCTAAAGACCCAAATGGGGGTCTTCCTAGTCCCCATTTTGTACCCTTGTACAAAATAGTCCCCATTTTGTATCCTTCTCCCTTTTCCTTTCTCCCTCTACTACCCTCCCCTGATGTGGTTCATATTAAAGATTCTGGAAAAAATTCCTGGGTGAAAGAGCTAGGGAGGGAGGGAGGTGACACACAGAGTGACTTAGCAGCCCCTGTGAAAAGGAGGAAGGCTGCAACAGGGCCAGGTTGGGAAGTGCGTACAGAAGTTGTTTCAGCTTCCTTGCTCTACACCTGTCATAGTTACAGGCCCAGATGCCTGCCTCAGTGATCACCACTTGTGGGATAAGGTGAAAAGCTACCTTCTAAAGGCAGGCTAAGCCCCCAAGCTTTTCTCTTAGGAAAAAACCAGCAAGACTGATGTTCTGTACAACCCGTGGAAGAGAAAATGCCTGTTGACTCTGGTGCGTCCATGTTCCACTCTGGAGCAGAAGGCCATCATTTTCACCAGTTAATAGTTGGATTTTTCTTATAGCTTGAGATTCTTCCCATTACTCTCTAACCACTGCCCTCCCTCTATCCTAAACAGACCAAGAAATAGGGGGGTCTGGCATGGGCTTTCCTGTTCCATTTTGCATTCTGTAGGGTGTTGGATGTAGGGAATCACGAGAACAGGATTGTGTTCATAGGCTCACAAAGGGAGAGAAACACAAAGTGGTGTCATATTGTTAGCATTACTGTTACCAATAGCAGTTGCTTTTAATAAGCCCTTACTGAGCTTCAGGCACTATGGCCAAACACCTTATGAGCATGATCTTTGTCAATCTGAAATAATCCAGTGAGATAAGTTCTATAATTATCATCCTTATTTCACAAATGAAAGTGAGGCATTAAGAGCAGATTCATGGAGGCTAATAGTGTTATCCCTTTGTTCAAAGTCCTATATGTGGTGGGCCGAACCGTGTACACTAGGGGCTGTACATGAAAGGAGGAAAGAAAAAAAAAAGTGGATCCTTGGCCCGTTTGTGTCTTTAATATACAAACATAAAACATCTGCAGATAGGCTGGCAACTGTTGACAAGTAAAGCTGTGATGGAAATGGGAGTTTATGGCTGACTAGAGGGAGAAGGGAGTTGGGGATAAATCAGAACAGTTAGGTGTTTATTATAGTGATTGCATACCTACTATGTATCAGGCACTGTTCTCAGTACTGGGGATACTGAAGTGAACAAAACTGACAAAAATCCCTGCCTTTGTGGAGCAGTGCATCCAAACCATGTGGGGATCTTGGTGAAATGCAGATTCTGATACAGTAGGCCTTGGGTGGGGCCTGAGTGTGTGCATTTCTAACAAATCCCCAGATGATACAGATACTGCTGTTCTGGGGAGCACGCTTTGAGTAGCAAGGGGCTAGAGTAGTGTATGCTTCACTTTGTCAAATGAAGGGATGTGAATTGTCCAAAAGCAGGTGAAGAGAAGCATTCTGGGGCAGGAAGTTGGGAAGGAAGTGAAGAACTTCCAGAAGGAGAAAACAAACCTAGAGTCGGGGCATCTAACACTCTACCAGACCATGAGGTGGGAGATGCCTTAAATATCTTTGTATCCCTAACATCTGAGCTCAGTGCTTGGCACATGGTAGGCATTTTGCAGTCTGGTGTTGAACTGAGAGGAAGATGGGGTTAGCCTCAGGCTTTATTGGAGGCCTCCTACACTAACTACAAGGGGCTGACTATGGAGAGCAAGCAAGCACCTTGCTCTGTGGCGTCTTGAGGCCGTTACATAGTGGAGTAAGGGTGGTAATAGAGACACTTAATTATCTTCCCATCTTAGATACTGAACAGATGTTCCCACACTCAGTGAGGATGTAATAAAAAGGACCTATGTGGGCTGCAGCAGAATGAACTTAAGTCAGACCACAAGAAGGACTTTTTGCCCGAGTTTGGCCTGCCCCACTCCAGACTGTCTCACGAGGGCTGGGTTATTGGTCTGTCATTCCCATCCAACCCTCCTCACCCAAGCCCCAGTAAAAAAAAAAAAAAAAAAAAAAAAAACAAACACCCATTGCCTAGAGCAGTACTTGGGCTGAATTAGGGAAGCTGAACAGTGGTGAGACAGGGACAAGCTCCAACTCCAACGGTCTTGATTCTCCAAACAAAGCACCACAGCAGTGGGTGTAACTCTGGGCTGTGCGTCAGGCAGCCCTTTCCGGCCTGGCCCTGTCTGGGGTGTTTATTTTGTTTGTTCCTGGAAGCTGTTGCCCTGATGGACAGTGCTGGGGACGCTGATTCCATGGGATTTGTTAGGGGAGGGCCAGCCCTCTCACCCCTTCCCCGGGACAGATGGGCCCCATCAGCCCTGCTGAGTTCCCGAAGAGGCAAGCATCAGCCCTCCTTGTGTTTGTTTGAGTTGGTGTCACCAGTGGTGATCCAGTCTGTGGGTGAGGGCCGGCTGTGGGAATGCGGGGGGGCGGTAAGGGGGGACACAGAGCCCAGGGCAGTCTAGCTTTTCCCCTCCCCACACCAGCTGCCCTCCCTTCTCCTCACCCACTTCTAGGCCCATTTTGGGGCCGTTCCCAAACCACAGGCTCATTCATAGCTCAAACCAAGTCTTTTCTGTCTGCAGTAGCAATTGCTTTCCATGGCCCCCACCTGTTCAAAAAGGGGAGGGACGACAGCCCTTTGATGCGTTCTGAACAGGAGAATAGAAAGTTCCCAGCAAATCAAGGAAGGTGCTATGGGGTTAAAGGGAGAGAAAGAGAATGAGAATGGAACTGGGCTGTTGAGATGAAGGAAGTGGGCGAATGGGTCAGATCTCATTTGGTGGCCTTTTGGGGAAAATGGGTGATATACTCCTGTTTTCTCTCTGAAATATTCTTCCTGAGGCTTGTGGTGGGATCCAGGGTTAAAACTGAGTGAAGAGAAAATATTGCCTTGAGAAACAATAATAACTCTGGCAACCCACCTATTCTTTAGTAGCCCATCTCAACTGACCTTCTTTTAATTGTTCATATTGGACAGACTGGAGACTGGAGTGTGGGAAGAGTCACCCTCTTACTTATCTTGGCCTTTGGCTTCCCACTGCAAGTTCCATCCAGGTTGGGGAAGATGGTTTTAAAGGTTCATTAGTTAAGAAAGGCCCTGGGGCCTGGAAATAAAGGGTTTGAGGAGGAGAGTAGAGGGTGGGATCTTCCTCCCCAGACCTCACAATTGGGAATTAGGATTTTTTTAGCTCCACGGGTCTGACTAGAGCTGTAAACATTACTCATATTGCTCACTATGTCTCTTCCCACGAGCCCCTCCCCGTCACCATTCTCCTGCTGTCAAACCATATCTTCGTGGACCAGCCATGCAGGACACCCCTGTTAATGGGAGCATAAGAATGTTGTCTCAGATCCTTATTTTGTTAGTTTATGTTTCCATGAAGCTCTTAATGTTTATTAAATAAACAATGAGTTTGTGTGACATGCCCACAGCTTCTGTGTATGTGACACATGCCTAGCCTGTGTTCTGGGAGTGTGTGTCACTTTGGCCTTTGGCTGGGGAACTGGTGATGGTGGGAGGCCACTCAATTACTCTCTCTGCACCTGTATAACTATGCTTCTTCAGAACTGTGGGAAATGGTTCTACTCATCAGCTTTATGGAATGTGGGTTAGGGAGAGGGGACAGACTCTCTTCAAGGTCTGGATGTAAACGTACCCCTTCCTTATTCCCTTCCAATGCAGAAAAAGGGCTGGGATGTTCTGACAGGGCCATCTCCGCCTTGCAGGTACATTGGGGCACTGGGGGCACGAGTGATCTGTGACAATATCCCTGGTTTGGTGAGCCGGCAGCGACAGCTGTGCCAGCGTTACCCGGACATCATGCGTTCAGTGGGCGAGGGTGCCCGAGAGTGGATCCGAGAGTGTCAGCACCAATTCCGCCACCACCGCTGGAACTGTACCACCCTGGACCGGGACCACACCGTCTTTGGCCGTGTCATGCTCAGAAGTAGGGGCCTCTTCCATTCTGTGTCAACTCCTTCCCTTTCTGTGCCGGGGGTGGTGAGTGGAAAGGGTAGGCACCATCTCCCCTCTCCTCTCCCACACACTGTTTCATAATCAGAGGAAGAATTGTGGGCAGAGCCCAGGATATAATTGGGAACAGACTCTTAGCACCTTAGATTTGTAGACAGGGGCTCCTCTAAATCCTAGTGCTCTGGGACAAGACCAAGGTAAAGCATTCCCTAGAACCTCCATCTTTCTCCCTCATTTTCCTTGTCCTCTCCAATCCCCAGCTTGGGAGGCTACCATGTACTGTAAGGCTGAGGTCTACCATAGGCCCTCTGTTCTTAACACCACCATCACTATCGTCACCCCAACACTCCCAGCACTACAGTAATGGGAACAAGAGATAAACAGAAAGGTGATATGTAAATATTTGGAGAGTCAGTGGCTTGGCCTCAGCTCAGCAAAAAAGATAAATAGAGCTAGACAGTAAACTAGGAGAAAGGGAGCAAGATGGGAATCTGGAGGTGTCAGGCATACAGGGGCGATCATTCATCAGTCTCCAAAAGCAGGGAGGGAGAGCAAGCAGGCAAGGGAAGGTAGCATGGATCTCTAAACAGGCTGACCCCTGGGCTGGGGTCTCCATTGTGGGGGAACTGTCCAGCAGAGTGGGCCTGAAAAGGCCTGGAATGTGGACTAAGGCAGGCTTAGCTGAGCCAGGGCTGGCACTCAGTGGGAGGGGATGATTCACCAGGAGACTTTTCAATGGATGGACACAGGGAATTTGGCAGGAAACAAGAGTATAGGTCAGCTCAGAAGGTCAGATATACAAAGAAGTGGATAGAGAGTAGTGAAGGCTGAGGGGAAGAGGTCAGATACTCTGGGGAATGCTCTTGGAAATGAAAGGCACCTTGAATAAAGGGGGTGTAGGGGTGACTCTGGGAAAGAAAAGGAGGGAAGAGGTTTCAGAGTCAGAGGTTGTATGGGCTGAAGAAGGGGACAGACAGGGGCCTCCTTCCTGAAGCACACCTCTACAATTCTCTCTCTAGGTAGCCGAGAAGCAGCTTTTGTATATGCCATCTCATCAGCAGGGGTAGTCCATGCTATTACTCGTGCCTGTAGCCAGGGTGAACTGAGTGTGTGCAGCTGTGACCCCTATACCCGTGGCCGACACCATGACCAGCGTGGGGACTTTGACTGGGGTGGCTGCAGTGACAACATCCACTATGGTGTCCGTTTTGCCAAGGCCTTCGTGGATGCCAAGGAGAAGAGGCTTAAGGATGCCCGGGCCCTCATGAACTTACATAATAACCGCTGTGGTCGCACGGTCAGTACTCATGGCTGTGTAAGTACACTCATATTTGCTGGGGGTGACCAGTATGTGTGACCATGGACTAAATAAATGTGAAAGTGGAAGAGCTGAAGGCTTCTGGGTCACTTCCAAAAGCCCCAACATCCTGGGACAGGAGCACTAAATGCAATGGAGATTGGGAATGCCTAGGGCCAACCAGGTGCCTGAAGAGTCTTCACACAGGTGGAAAGTAGGAAAAGGTGGAGAAAAGAAGCAACTTTTTAAGAAGGGAAAGAACTGCTTTCATAAAGACTGAGAGGATAAGAGGTTGTTCTAGTCAGTTCCCTGCTATTTGAACACCTTCTATGTGCCTAGTACTATGCTGGAAAATGGCATACTACTAAAGTAGAAGGCATGGTACCTGGCATTCTAAAACGTGAAAAGTAGAGGATATGCAAGCAAACTGTTATCGTGAACAGAATCCTGTGGCTCTAAAGTTCAGTGGGCTGTCTGTCATGAAAAGGAAAGCACTGTTGGTCCAGGAAGATTTACTGGGAAAAGAGTTTCTTGAACTTGATCGGGAAGAATGGGTGGGATCTGATGTGGGAGAGAACAACCAAGAAGTCAATCAGCCAGCCAGGGCCAGGTCCAGCCTATCTCAGAGCACTAATCCTTTTGGCCTTAGAGACGACTAAAATGTGCCCTGACCAGCTACCTCTCCCTTAACTGCCTTCCCCCTCCTCCAGGCTGTGCGGCGGTTTCTGAAGCTGGAGTGTAAGTGCCATGGCGTGAGTGGTTCCTGTACTCTGCGCACCTGCTGGCGTGCGCTCTCAGATTTCCGCCGCACAGGTGATTACCTGCGGCGGCGCTATGATGGGGCTGTGCAGGTGATGGCCACGCAGGATGGTGCCAACTTCACCGCAGCCCGCCAAGGCTATCGCCGTGCCACCCGGACTGATCTTGTCTACTTTGACAACTCCCCAGATTACTGTGTCTTGGACAAGGCTGCAGGTGAGTAAGGCAGGCAGGCAGGGACATGGAGTCCCAGTTCTTAGTGCAGGCACCCCTGGTTAATCATGGTCTGTTCAGTCTCAGGAGTTAGGGAAGGGGGTGCTGTGGGAGGAGGCAGTTTCCTCCCCACATGAACACCTGGTCATGAGATTGTTGACTTATGCCTCAGTCCACCAGGCCCAGTGCTGCCCAAGTAGAGAGGAGGTCACTCAGCTCCTTGGGGCCTGAGGTCATGCATCACTCCTTTGTATCCCAGCATCTGGGACACAGTAGGCATTATTCAGGGAATGTTTAATTTAGTTACCTGCTTTCAGTTTTAAGCAATGTGTGGGCTACACAGAAACATAAGATGCAGCCCTAACCCTTTGGCTCTTTGCAATCTACTTAAAGAAATGAGACATAATGGGTAGACAAATGCAAAGAGAGTTGATTGGAGAAATCAATAAAAGTTTATTTGAAAATGTAGGGAAAAAAAAAGAAACTGTAGAATTTAAGCTGCTCCTTGAAGCGTAGGGAGTGTCTGGAGAGCTTGAGAGAAGAGTGGGCAATTTCTTATCAGAGTAGTAGCCGGGCGTGGTGGCTCAAACCTGTAATCCCAGCACTTTGGGAGGCCGAGACGGGCGGATCACGAGGTCAGGAGATTGAGACCATCCTGGCTAACATGGTTTACAGTGAAACCCCGTCTCTACTGAAAAAAAATTCAAAAAACTAGGCGGGCCTGTAGTCCCAGCTACTCGGGAGGCTGAGGCAGCATAAACCCGGGAGGCGGAGCTTGCAGTGAGCTGAGATCCGGCCACTGCACTCCAGCCAGGGGGACAGAGTGTCTCCGTCTCAAAAAAAAAAAAAAAAAACAGAGTAGTAGGTGGGAAAGCACATGACCTGTTCCAGGGACAGAGAACAGACCAATCTGCTGGGTAAAAGTTCCCTGTAAGGGAGACTAAAGCTAGAAAGATGTCCTTGAAAGGTTTTATCCACTGTCCTGCCATTGAAGATTCTGAAACAGAGCTAAAAAAGAAACGAAGGAGAGATCTCTACCAAAGGCAGGTAAAGCTGCAAATGGTTGTTTTTCAGTCTGTTCGAGGTATTTGTGGTGGGATTCTTGGAGGTGCTGGAAGGTGATACGGTTTTTCCCCAAGGGAATGAAAGTTACCATCCTGGCTCACATTTCGGGTTCAGATAGGTTAAACTAGGAACATGCAATGCAGCAGAACTCTTCTCCTCTGGTTATTGTCATGGGGCTCCCAGGCTCTTTTCTACAGGCTCAGCAGTCAGGACTTGGGTGAAGTGGAGCCAAAAAGCCTCAGTTATCTTCGGTACTGTTTGTTTTCACCCATCACTGTCATTCCTGGAAGAGTCAAGTGGCTTGGAGTAAAATTGGGCATAGAAACAGGAAGGGGCTCTATGCAATTAATGAAGAAAGTAGTCTGTATACCTTGTAGGGTGCTAGAAGAAAAAAAGTCAGAGTCCTCCTGATTTTCCCAGTGATTTCCTGCCACTAGGTATACTTTCCTCCCAGTTGGTCTAATTCAGAGGGCTACTCTCTGGATACCTAGAAATAATTCCATAATATCTGAGGTGTAAGCCTACCCTGCCATACTGAAAATACACCTTTAGGGAAGGAACTTTGGAGTTAGGAGGGAGGATAAGTCAAATGTGTGTTGGTTTTTCTCAGAGGCATAAAATTAGGCCTCCTAAAACCCAAAGCGGGGCCTGGAATTCAAAGAATATAAGTCATCCCAGAAAGAATATGGAGCCAGGAATTCCCTCCAAAGCAGTAGAGTCCAGTTGAAGTTTCTGTGGTGATAGAAATGTTTTCCTATCTGTGTTGTCCAATACAGTAGCAACTAGCCACATGTGATTACTGAGAACTTGGAATATAGCTAGTGTGACTGAGGAGCTAAATTTTTTAGTTTACTTAATTTTCATTAATTTAGATGTAAAAGACCATATGTGATGAGTGGCTGCTACCCTGGACAGCACAGCTCCACAGTGTAGAAGGGGCTTTTGGTGCCCAAGAGGACTTAAGACCCAGCCCTTGGAGTTAGGAGACTAACATATACAGTAGACCTAGTCAGCCCACATTCCAGAGCAGTGGTCTCCTGACGTTCTGGATCCTTTACTCCTATCATTAAAACAATTTGAGCATATATCTCCATTATATGTATATTTATTTATATCTGTGTTCCACTATATGAATATATATTTTAGAAAACATACATCAATATTTTAAATTGATGAGATAAAAAAACATAGAAGTTCTAGCATTTTCCTCCCCTATCCCAGTGGCATGTGGAGACTAATGCTGTAGAAATCAGTTAATCTATTCTCCGTTTTGAACCTAGGCTAGTTACTTTCCCATCTCTGGATCCTTATTAACCATGGAAAAGGTTGGAGTAGATGCTCTGACGGGCCCAACTCATCCAAAAGTCTATTGATTTTATGATCTGTTGGCAGGATCTCTTTTGCTAAAATCAGTCAGAATGAGGTTCTAAGCATTCCCTGTGCATGGGGAAAACATGATGCCTATCGAGTTTCCACTGTAAGGGGAAGGGATAATGCTTAGGGATAATAATAATAATAATAATAATACAAGGGATATTACTTAGGAATATGCCTGCAGCCAGTCATGGTAATCAGTTCACCTCTTCAGATGAACAGAGATTATATCTAACAATCTATTATTGTGCTTATTTTCGTATGAGAAACTAAGTTAATGTTTCATTTTGACTAAATCACACAACTAAGAGTGGTAGAACTGGGATTTGAATCCAGACAATATGATGTTAGAGCCCATGCTTTTTTTTTTTTTTTTTTGGAGACAGAGTTTCACTGTCACCTAGGCTAGAGTGCAGTGGTGCAATCTCGGCTCACTGCAGCCTCGACCTCGCAGCCTCAAGTGTTACTCCCACCTCAGCCTCCTAAGTAGCTGGGACTACAGGCTCATGCCCATGGCAGCTGGCTAATTTTTTAAGTTTTTATAGAGGCAGGGCTTGTTATGTTTCCCAGGCTGGTCTTGAACTCCTGGACTCAAGCATTCCTCCTGCCTCGGCCTTCCAAAGTGCTGGGATTACAGGCATGAGTGAGCCACTGTGCCCAGCCCAAAAAAGCAATTCTTTATGTCTTCCTTCTGAGAATGTGGGTAAGGGTATCCAGGGCAGCTGAAGAAATAACTTTGTTCTCACTCCCTCTCTTCCCCAACCCAGGTTCCCTAGGCACTGCAGGCCGTGTCTGCAGCAAGACATCAAAAGGAACAGACGGTTGTGAAATCATGTGCTGTGGCCGAGGGTATGACACAACTCGAGTCACCCGTGTTACCCAGTGTGAGTGCAAATTCCACTGGTGCTGTGCTGTACGGTGCAAGGAATGCAGAAATACTGTGGACGTCCATACTTGCAAGGCCCCCAAGAAGGCAGAGTGGCTGGACCAGACCTGAACACAGATACCTCACTCATCCCTCCAATTCAAGCCTCTCAACTCAAAAGCACAAGATCCTTGCATGCACACCTTCCTCCACCCTCCACCCTGGGCTGCTACAGCTTCTATTTAAGGATGTAGAGAGTAATCCATAGGGACCATGGTGTCCTGGCTGGTTCCTTAGCCCTGGGAAGGAGTTGTCAGGGGATATAAGAAACTGAGCAAGCTCCCTGATTTCCCACTCTGGAGATTTGAAGGGAGAGTAGAAGAGATAGAGGGTCTTTAGAGTGAAATGAGTTGCACTAAAGTATGTAGTTGAGGCTCCTTTTTTCTTTCCTTTGCACCAGCTTCCTGATACTTCCTTGGTGTGCAAGAGGAAGGGTACCTGTAGAGAGCTTCTTTTTGTTTCTACCTGGCCAAAGTTAGATGGGACAAAGATGAATGACATGCCCGTTCTCTGAAGTCAGTTTGAGCAGAACTACCTGGTACCCCAAAAGAAAATCTTAGGCTACCACATTCTGTTATTGAGAGCCTGAGATGTTAGCCATAGTGGACAAGGTTCCATTCACATGCTTATGTGTTTATAAACTGCTGTGTTTTGTAGAAGAAAAAGAATCATAACTATACAAACACACATTCATTCTTTTTCTCTCTACCATTCTCAACCTATATTGGACAGCACTGCCTCTTTTGCTTACTTGCTGCCTATTCAAACTGAAGTGGAATGCAGTGGTTCCCATGCTTAACAGATCATTAGAACACCCTAGAACACTCCTAGGATAGAGTAATATAGTAAGTCTGGCCAGGCCTTGTGTTTGTTTGTTTTTCCATGCATTACTCTGTAGGTTAGCCAGATTTGGGGAAACACGGAGTAAAAGATAGGCAACTCATGGATAGTGGGAAGGCAGGAAAGCAGGTCTGATCTCAAGGGCCCACATGAGGCAAAAGTACATATTAGGAAGGTAGGGATCTCTGGCTTTGGTAATTCTTTATGAGAGGATCCTAGCCTTTGAAGCTGGGAGCAGGAGTCAGTGGCTACAGTGGGAAGGAGTGCTACGGGTTGGGGCCAAAATGATACACAGAAGGCAGCCTTCCTCCATTTACTCAACAAATCTTTATTTAGTGACTCTCCAAGTCCTGGTGATTATTATTGTTCAGTCCACATTCGGCTTAAATAGAGGAGGGTTTCTTCTATGCTATTACCCATTGCCTAACTAGGTTTGCAAGAATGGAATCTCCAGAGATAGCAGGCTTAGTAAGCTGGAGGGTAGGACATGAAGTCCCCAAAACCTTGATGTCCTATTTTTATGTGATTTGGGCAGTGGTTATCTTTTGCCTGTTGATATCTTAAAGCAGCAGAGTGGTATAGAAATTTGCAGTTATGACAGACCTGGGTTAAAAATCACAGCTGTGCCACTTGCTTTTGATATTTTGAGCAAGGTAGCTAAATTTTCTGAGCTTCTATTTTCTCGTCTGTAAAATGAGGATACGTACCTGTTCTTTTTTTTCTTTTTATTTATTTCTTTTTTTTTTTTCTTTTAGAGATAGGGTTTTGCTTTGTTGCCCAGGCTGGAGTGCACTAGCATGATCATGGCTCACTGCAGCCTCAAATTCCCAAACTCAAGCAATCCTCTCACCTCAGCCTCCCCATTAGCTGGGACTACAGGGACATGCCATCATGCCCAGCTAGTTTCAACACAGTTATCAGAGATGGAGCTATGTTGCCTAGGCTGGTCTTGAATTCTTGGTCTCAAGCAATCCTCCCACTGCAGGCTTCCAAAGTGCTGAGCATATAAGCGCAAGCCACTGTGCCCAGCTGTCAGATACTGAGTTTTAATTATGCCCCAAACTCCAGCCCACAGATCCTCTTCACCAAAGCTCCTGAATGGTCTAGCCCATCATGACTTCTCTAGGAACAGTCCTTCTTTAGGACTATAAAGTATTAATAAAAGTCTGTAGATTAAGGGGCCTGCATAAAGAATTCTGGATGTAGGCCCTGTCTTTCCCAAGTTCCTCTCCAACATCCCTTGGGGTCCTCATATGTTTTTGAAGCAGCTTTACTCTGCACAGGCAGCAGGAGGCTGGGGGGGCCATGGCTCTGGGCCACAGGGGCAGATTTATTTGGATGATAGGACTAATATTTGTGTAACCTGCTGAGACCTGTGTGGGAGAGTTTAGGGTGGTTTTTCTTTTGGTGAGGGGATTTGCTCCGGTTTCACATCCATTAACACAAAACATGAGCTAGTTAGGGCCCTTGTGGTCTGCGGTAAGGGGATGCCTGTGGAGAAATGGGCCTGAATGAGTCAGGCCAAGAGAATGTCTTCCTTCAGAGTGGAGTCAACTGGATAACTGATGAGCCAATGGTAGGATTAAGGAGGGGGAAATGGGAGGGGAAGAGAAGAGCTGACATCTTGAGGAAAGCTTTGGGGTAGTGGAGAGGTAAGGGGGTCATGGTTAGTCTGAACTCAACAATAGGGCTGAATGAATTTACCAAAGGAGGCTGCCTTATATTATATGCCAAGCTGCTGGGGAAAGACTCAGGTCCTAGTCAGCCCCTGTTCTCACAAGAACATGCAGGTTACCACATAAACAATGGCATAGGCCTTCCATGGGAAGTCAACGTGACTTAAATCTACCTATGCCCTATTATCTATTTTTTGGTTTTTGGTTCTCATTCCTGTGGAAGGAAATGGGCCTCTTCTGGCATCTCATGCTACTCTGTGCTTTTCCTTGGGCTCCAGATTCTAGCTCATAAAGATGCAAGTTTTGCAATTTCCTATAAATGGTTAAGAAAAGAGCAAGCTGTCCAGAGAGTGAGAAGTTTGAAAAGTGAAGTGGATAAGTGAGAGAAATGGTGTCCATTTGAGCCCCACTACAGAGGTTATGTGGCCCAAAAAGGAATGATGGCCAAGCAATTAATTTTTCCTCCTAGTTCTTAGCTTGCTTCTGCATTCTGATTGGCTTTAGACAACTGGCATTTAGTCTGCATTACACAAACAGACACTAATTTATTTGGAACAAGCAGCAAAATGAGAACTTTATTTGGTGCAGTCAGGGCTCCATTTAGTTCCCTCACTCTGCTTCTAATCACCACTTCTCCCAACCCTCTATTTGATAGAGGTCTGTCCCTCAGATCAGCAATGTCTTAGCCCGTCTCCTCTCTTCCATTCCTTCCTGTTGGTACTCATTTCTTCTAACTTTTAATAAACGTTTAGGTATAATACGTTACAGTAAGTGCTATTTAGATACAAACTTAAAAGATACTATATATTTTAAGGATCTAAGAATCCTTTAGAGAAGGCACATGACTGAAGTACCTCAGCTGCACAGCCTGTAGCCAGTTTTTTTATGTAAAAGTAAGAATGCCAGCCTTAACCTAGCCCTGCAGATAAAAGCTAACTTTTATTATTACCAGCCCTGAATAATGGCAGTAATCCACACTCTTCCTTAGAGTGATGCTGTAAAAATAAAATCAAGGGCTTCAGATTAAAAAAAAAAAAAACAAAAACAAACATTGCCTGGCCCTGAGGGTCTGTCTGCAAAACTTCTTGTAGATCTAACTTCTGAACACTCACTGCTTCATTTCTATTCCTCCCTGTTGCAGGGAGTAATTTCTTCTCCTTTCTCTCACTTCCCTTATCAAGAACACCAACCACTAAGTCTTTGCCAAATTCTCAGACCCACTCAGGACACGAGTCTCTACATGGCTTAATAGAAGAGAGATAATTAGGATTTTTTTTCCTCAGTCTTTCTGAGGTTTTTATTTAAATGCACTCAGTGGTCATAGGGCAGAAGCTCAAGCTAGCTGGGGCGAAGGGAGGACGCCAGGGAGAGTATGTTTCTCATCCCTGGTAGGCATTCAGCCTAGCTCCTGCAGCCAAATTACAGCACCAGAGAACAATGTGATGCATTCCTGGGCAGGTCGGTGGGACCCTGGGCGCCTGGGCCTTGCGGAGAGAGGTGCCAGACACAGAGCTCTCCGTAAGCAATCCTGCAGAGCCGCCCCCTGGGTGCAGAAATGAAATACGGGAAAGCTTCACATTACACAGAGACCTGTAGCTCACACCTGGTTATTGATGGCCTTGGTGGAGGCCTCTGCCCCGACCCTCCACTTGGGAACCGCCTGCTACTACGGGGGTTGGGCATCTTTGAAGCAATGTTGGAAAACAAGAAAGAGATGGTTCCTTTTCACTCTTTGCCCTCCCTGTCAGCCTGAGCACAACCATGAGGTTACACACACACACACACACACACACACACACACACACACACACGTGTACATATATAGACACATACAGAACTTCTCTCAGGCTGCATAGGAGTTCTGTTCATCCTCCTCTCCCCAACAATTTAAAAAAAAAAAGCAATTAGATTTCGATCCAGTAATTCAAAAAGGATACCAATAGGGTCTAGCTGTAATCAAGGAATATCTACAAAGTTACATTACCAACCTGCAGGCAACTCTTTGGTTTGGGGACCAGAACTCCGCTGGTGGGTGGTTGGGGGAAGGATGCAGAAAGGGCATGGCGAGGAGAGATCAGTGGTGAAGAATTATCACCAAAGCAGAGTGGCTGAGACTGTACACATTCACAAGGCTGGTTCATGCTGGAGACAGTGAGATGTGCACCCTATGTGCTGAGAATGATGGGACAGTCTCCTATGACTGCATAAGGTATAACTGCCAAGCCTACTGCTTATGACCTGTGGTGGTTTTAAACTCTTAACTGGGTTAGAAAACTGGATAGCTTTGGATTCCAGGGATGACCTCCGTAAGAGAGAAGCACTGGAAAAGACCAAGTGGTGGCTTTATTAGGGTAAATATATCACAGTTGCTACAGTGAATTGAGCTTTCTCAGAAGCTATTATTTTCTTTGGGTGATTGGTAGGTATAGGGCAATAGCCAGTGGGCTGTATGCCTGTCCCTGACCTCAAAGGTAAAGGGATAGAAAAGATAGGAGTTTACAAACTCATTTTCCCACTTCCCACTCATGGCTTATATTATCTCTGAGCATCTTTGTGGCTATTTCTCATTTACTTAAGATGTTTTAGTCATTCTGGATTTGCAAATGCAAGGCAAGCATTCTCCCATTGGCCCCCTAACTGTTAACTATCCTGGCTTAAAATTTTCCTTTACTCACTTCCATTCTATGGGTATATGGATGGAGCAGCTGGACATTAGAGTTCTTTCTCTTTGACCAAAGGAGCCAAAATGTGGTGACTTTACTTCAGCTAACAGCTCCTGTAAGCAGCCCTGGCCAAACAGAAAGGCTACGCTGAATGAAGAAAAAAGGAAGACAACTTCATCTACAGTTGTCCTTTTTGACAGCTTCCAAGGTGGGGTTTCCCCAGGAATAACAATAATGTTCATAAGAAGCTTTTTCATATACAGAATGCTTTAGCATATACGTAATCCTCACAACAACCCTGTGAGGTAGGGGTTACTGTCACTTTACAGATGCTGTTCAGAAGAATTTGGTGATTGGTCCAAGGTCAAATGAACTGTGCATGGCTCAGCCAGAACTCAAACCTAGATCTTCTGACTTCAAATCTTGTGTATTCTCCTCAAAGCCTGAGGATGCCCAGGGTTGGGGGCGCCAGAGTCCCAGCACCTTCAAAACAGAAATTGATACAAAATGTTCAAGCCTTATAGGAGTCCCAGGACTGCCAGGAGAGTATATCTGAGCACGGTTTACAAAGGAACAGCCTAGGCCCTCCTGAACCTTATCAACCAATGGCTCTTTTGCCATTTCTGCCACTATTACCACCGGTACCATGTGACCACTATACAAAGTATTCCACATTTAAACAACTCTGGCTCCTAATTCTATTCCTTTTTTTCCCCTTCAGATTAACATTAAAATTTTGTTTTATCTAGTCCTTTGGAAATTATGCTAAGTGTATAGACACAGTAGAAGCAGTCATGACAGAAAATTATTAAGGCTTTGGGCTTTGAAAGTATGTGTTAGAGGCTGGGCGCGGCAGCTCACGCTTGTAATCCCAGCACTTCGGGAGGCCGAGTGGGCAGATCACGAGGTCAGGAAATCAAGCCCATCCTGGCTAACATGGTGAAACCCCGTCTGTATTAAAAATACAAAAAAATTAGCTGGGCATGGTGGCGGGCGCCTGTAGTCCCAGCTTCTGCGGAGGCTGAGGCAGGAGAATGGTGTGAACCTGGGAAGTGGAGCTTGCAGTGAGCTGAGATCGTGCCACTGCACTCCAGCCTGGGTGACAGAGCAAGACTCCGTCTCAAAAAAAAAAAAGTATGTATTAGAATTTTCTTTGAGATTTCACTCCTTTTAAAAATGCTGTCAACTCCTGGGTTAGGAAAGCAAGATCAGGGAATAAGTGTCCTAAGAAACTCCCATGCCAAGCCAGATAGATGCCTACCCATGGCCTGGTAAAGGTCCTGGGATCTCAAGCTGATGCAAACAACTTGTGTACACCAAGGCAAGGGGTCTCAATCCTGCAGAGAAACCCCTGTGAGATGAGGCAGACAGCAGATTTTCACTTGATCAAACACTTGCTGCTCTCAACCCCTCTTTGTTCTCCCATCCAAAATTTGGACCTCTGTTTAGGCTCAAGGCAGTGAGTAAGAGCAGCTCCAAAAGATGATGTATGCAAGGGGAACTCTTCTGTTCAATTCTGGAATGTTTTCTGTTAGAGACAGCGTAGGCTACCTATCCCACTCCTGCACCCCAACTGTTAAGACAGAAGGGAAAAGTACAATGTTCATCAATCATACACCTGGGATGCTGCAGCTCCCTGACCTGGGCCCCTGCTTGAGCTAGGGGAAGAACACCTCATGAAAACAGTCTACCTATAGTCAGGACTTCCCCAAAGCAGACTTTACTTTTTGGTCCATCGATCTTGGCTCTCACTGTTCTCCCTGCTTCCCACCCCCAACTGCCTCTGCATGTGGGCTCAGAAGTCATCATCTAAAGAATTCCATTGCTCACCTCCTGCATAGCAGCACAGCCCCATGAGGCCACACACCAGATGGAGGGGATAAAAGTACGAGGTCATGGCTTCTAGCAAGAGGCTTTTTCTTAAACTAACCCTGACTCCTGGAAAAGAGGCAGAGCAGGAGAGTGTTGAATGAGCTGCTGATGACAGCAGCTTCATAGGTCTTGTGTATAAAGGAAGGAAAAAGCTAACTTGGCTTTCTGTGGAAATTTACCTACTCCCATTTTCAGGTCTACTCCTGGTCTCACATCTACTTCTTGAAGGTGTCCAAGTAGAATGCAGAGATTGTCAAACTAGAGGGTTAACTCCTTCCCAATTGTAGGGATCTATTCAGCAGGCTGCCACACACATGCTGAGGTGGAGGCCAACCCTGAACACATGCGCTGCTTCTTTAGGAATGTAACCATGAAGTAAAAGGAAACAGTAAGGAAGGTGAACTGGAACTCTGGGGAAACTGAAAAGGTCATCGATAGGCCTTCAAAATATTTGTGTGTAATAAGTAGACACAAGAGGCTGGAGGAAGATGATCATTCCTAGAATAATTATGCTTATTGGGTGACAATATACAGAAGCAACAATTACAAGAAAATGAAACAGTTTAATGGACTAGGAAGCAGAAGTCTGAGAATAAAGGAATTAGGTTAATGAGATTAATCAGAGATGGCATTCCACAGGAGGTGACTTTTGAGTTGAATTTTTAAAAGATAGCTTTATGTGTTTTATCAACTGATTGAGGGCAGTCAGAAGAAGGCATTCTAAATCGAAGAAACTGGTATGTGCTGAAACTTAGAAGCAGGAATGTACAAGCAATATATAAGGAATTTCAAGCAAGTACACATTATATACACTGGGGAATACAGAGAAATTAGAATGCTGAGATCAGGGCTTAAATAATGTGAGGTGACTGTGTGCACCTAGACTGTCAAATGGTTCAGCATCCCCTATAGAGCCACATAGTATCTTGATTTATGTCAGTAAACATCAGGGCACCTATGGAAAAGCACTAGGATGAGTCCATTTGTTACAGACACGGGGACTAAATGAGAACTGCACTGTAAAGTTCAACAAAATGCTACATATCATTAACTACAGCTCCTTATCATTTGAGATTCTGGGCTAAGTAAGAGATATCAAATATCCTATCCAGTACTGTGATGCATTAATGTAGGCTTACAGGCCCAGAACCTGGCATAAATCAAGCCAAACCCTTAAGAAATTAGAATGTGAAAAGAAAATAATTTAAAATAGAAAATACATGCTGCTTTTCCTCACTCCCAAACTTAAAACTTGACTGGTCCTATATATTCTACTTGGTATATTGAATTTTTGCAGCTAGCAGATTTATCGTATCTGAGGCCATAGTGAATAGAAGAGCTATGCAAAACCAACTCACTAATAAATGAGGAACTTTATTCTAATTTACTACTGGGTACTGAAGTAGCAGCCAGAGGAGGAGACAAATTCTAACTTCATCATCTCTAGTTAGGTGTCTAGCTTCCTGCATTTGCTACAGGTAAAAATGGCTACTTATGGGGCTTTTGTCATACTTCTTAACCAAACTTCCCTAACTTCTGAGGACAAAAACCATAAGGGCAATCTTGTTCTTCCAAAGCAGTTCCCTGGTGCCACTTTCAGAAACAGAGTATTGAACTGTGGGTCTGACCCAGTGTGGCACTGAGTGTGTGTGTGCACATTGAATAAGCCAAAATGTGTGCCATATTCTAGGTTTCTGCTTTACTTAACTGGCAAAATTTGGTGCTGGAAGGGAGGCAGCCACAAAACAGTGATAGCATTTGTTAGTATCATCTTAGTTCTCTTCCCTCCCCTAGGTAGTTTATAAAGGGTGATTTCTGAAACCCTTCACAAAAGAAAAGCTCAAGGGTTTACATTCAACTGTGACAGCACTATGAATTCATTAAGAAGCATGTTTCAGGTTGCACTATAATTTCCCTATGTAACATAAACCCATGGAATCTGACATAAGCTGATTGCTCATGCTGGTTGTTTTATTTACATTTCTGAATGGAAAGGATTTCAATACTCATAAAATATCTAACTGGCTTATTTTTCATCTCTTCTCCCAGAGAAGCTATTATAAAATAGGCATAGAGACAGAAGTCTCAACTTGTATAACTGGTTAAGCAAACCAGGGAAATGTTATTGCTCAAAATGCAATTTAAAAAATTCAATATGCAACTTGAGGCCAAAAAAACAGATGGTTACTCTCAATGCCATCTGAAAGATAAAAGTTCAAAAAAAAAAAAAAAAAAAAGGTAACTATGCTCATTATCTTCAACCAAGTCCTATGGTAGTAGGTGGTACCTTCATAGGAGCTCAGTGGAACTGGGGTTTACTCACATCTTTTTTCTGGCAACCTAATGTTAGCAGACACACTTGCTAGTTTGAACAGGAATGCAGATGAATGGATGAAAGTGGGCTCCCTACCACCCAGAAATATGAATGTGCCTCCTTACCAATATGCTACATATTAGACCTCTGAATTAGAAGATGCCATCATGCAACTAACTTACTATCTGGAGATATATATTTTGTTAACCTAGGCAAAGAATAATAATTTCTGCTTATTCCAGTAGGTGTGACAAGCTCAGAGAAGTGAGTGACAAGCTAGAGAAGTAACAGTCACCAAAAAAGTAAATTCCAAAGCTGGATCCCCAGTTTTCTGCCTCCAAGTTGTTCAAATAGTTTTTCTTCCTTTCTTCTACTGCAACACTGAGTTAAATCAGTATACTCCACAACTCTCTAGTATTATTATAATGTTTACATGAGTAGTTTAGAATTTAGCCTTGGGCCTGCTCTTCTACTGTGTATACTTTCATCATTTTACCATATTTACTGATTACATGCCTAATTTGTATAAATTGAAGGAGAGGTTCTGTGCCTGTTTATTTTTTGAGATGGAGTCTTGCTCTGTCACTAGGACTGGAGTGTAGTGGCATGATCTCGAATCACTGCGGACTTTGCCTCCCGGGTTCAAGCAATTCTCCTGCCTCAGCCTCCTGAGTAGCTGGGATTACAGGTACCTGCCACCACACCAGGCTAATTTTTGTATGTTTAGTAGAGACGGGGTTTCACCATGTTGGCCAGGCTGGTCTCAAACTCCTGACCTCAGATGATCCACCCACCTAGGCCTCCCAAAGTATTGAGATTACAGGCCCTCAGCCACTGCACTCAGCCTCTGTGCCTATTTTAAAACATATATCCCAAAGTCATATCCCCAGTGATCCAGCTAGTCTGTTACTGTAATGAGACAGCTCAATAAACATAAGAAATATTTTTTCAGTTACTTAAAGAGAAAATAATACTGGTGGTTCTCCCTGTAAAGAGGGAGAATTGTCAAAAATGCAGAACTGATCAGCAAAACCCAGCTATAAAGAAAGGGCAAAGGCCGGGCGTGGTGGCTCAAGCCTGTAATCCCAGCACTTTGGGAGGCCGAGACGGGTGGATCATGAGATGAGGAGATTGAGACCATCCTGGCTAACACGGTGAAACCCCGTCTCTACTAAGAAATACAAAAAACTAGCCTGGCGAGGTGACGGGCACCTGTAGTCCCAGCTACACAGGAGGCTGAGGCAGGAGAATGGCGTGAACCCGGGAGGCGGAGCTTGCAGTGAGCTGAGATCGTGCCACTGCACTTCAGCCTGGGCAACAGAGCGAGACTCCGTCTCACAAAAAAAAAAAAAAAAAAAAAAAAAAGAAAGGGCAAAAAGAACCTTTAGTGCCTTATCCCAATATCCTTTTATTTAGTTTTTTAATTAACATGATGTGTGCCTATTTTCAGAATCAGTGACTGCCAGCTGCAGCTCTTGACATTATCAAGTGAGCTCTGGAAAATTCGGGGTAGCTCTTTCCTATTCTCTCACATGCCCAAAGAACTAAGTAATTTTGGTCCTAACTCTTACTATTCTATTCTGCTTCATGTGAAATCACATTGTTTCATATTGAAAACCAGGATGGCTATTAGTTCTTATTAATCTGTCATTATTAGGAATGAGAGGATATAAAAGAGGAATATAAAATGTATGAGTGTAGAGCTTTACACTCATACACTCATACACTCATAATGCCATAAGACATTATGGCAATTACTCTGTGAATCTGAGGTGAGACATTTCTTAAATTTTGAATTGTGGAGCTCTCCAGTTTTTGATAAATTCTATTTTATAAACATTATAATAAATACCGCTGCTTACAAAAAGATGAATTCCAGCTGCTGGGTATAAAGATGAAAGTACTCCACATCACATATTTGAAAAAGAATAAAGATATCTCTTTCTATATATTCTTGCTTGACCTAACCAAATAAATTCTTCTGAAAGGAAGCATACTCTATTAGTCTAGATTGACCTTTTGGGTCACTATATCTTATGGGAGGCATGTGAAAATAACTCACCAGTCCCTTCCACTCAAATAAATGAATATTCAAGAATGAACTAATCTATTGTGGCAACAGCTTCTACCTTATACTAACACATCTTCATGTCCATCTCAAACCCCCTACCACTAGACTATGAGTTACTTATGAACAGGGATTATATTTTTTACTTCATAGGTACCCAATGAATTTGAAACGCAAAGACTTGTTATATGTTATAAAACAATCATTACCATATTTTAGCATGTTACAGAACAATGAAAACCATGTTTTAAAATGCTGAGGCTCTTTAAAAATCTAAACTTTGAAAACAAATCAAGACAGGCCCTATTGGAGTCCTTCCATTCAATAAGCCAACATTCAAAAAGACTCTTTTCAGGGTATCCAGGACTCTCTGAACTGCATGTTCTACTGCAGTTTTTGTTTTTTGTTTTTTAAAGGTGGTATTACAAGAGCTAAAATTCACCAACGGCAAATTAGAAAAGTCTTCACAGCTAGGGCTTAGCCGAATTAGAATCCCTGGCCTCCCAATAAGGGTTAAACCCCTAAAGGGATCAGAGTCTAATAAATAAAAAACATCCAGCTGAATTTTATCAGAGGGCAAAGTTTCAACTTTGCCCCAGCAACCAAGGATGAATTATGCATAAGATTAGTAACGTGCCTTCGTCCACACCCTAGACAGAGAACATTTTTCTATCTCACTGTGACTGAAGGAAAACAGCAATGTATTTGCCTGCCAAGAACAGCTGTGGCTGTACTCTTGATAGGAGTCTAACAACACTGTCGGATTAAAATTTAATTGTAAAGCTGCTGCTACCTGGGAGTAAAAGCATGAACTCTGGCTTCAGAAAGAAACTGGGACTCCAGCATATTGAATAAATGAAGACAAGAGCTGGCATGTTCCTAACAAAGAGTGTGAGAATGTGCTCCTTTCTCCAATTGTCCCCTAAGCTGCATCTTTCTCTCTATGTCACATTGGTCATCTGCAAGGGTGCTTAAAGGAAGCACAGCCCTTTTCTACACTTTGAACAGTACATACACGTTTTATTTCAAGAATGCTTGAAATTACAGAGTGAGGTCAGAAGGTGATTATGTGCTCTGCATTCTCTGAATATCCTACTCTTAATTTTGTTGAGTATTATCGAATCCCAAATAATTTCTCTCCTTGAAGCTGGCTAATGTCAAGAAGGACCTAAGACAATCTTAATGTTATTACAGAACAAAGATAATTTTATGATTTCATCAAATTCAGATAGAACACCCAATTAAAACCCAATATTTTATTGAGGCCTCATGAGCATTAAGGAACACACTCAAGTTTCCTACCTATTGATACAATTACTAGAAGTACCTCTGCTACCCAAAATTCCTACTTTAGCGAAAAAACTTATAGGTTATGATATTTTAGACCAAAAGTTTATTATGTTCCGTTTATCTTTCCCCTATAATCCTTCACAAACTTGCCTTTTGATTTTGAAAGAAGACTGATATTGAAACATAAGGTATACATTTATACTTCATATTAAAACTTTAAAAAAGTAACTTGAGATCAAATTCCCTCTGAATCATTACAAACCAGGGCTTACTGTTTCTTTAGTATTATCGTACATTTTAAGAACTTAGAGAGGCTGAAGTCCTTTATGCAGTAACGTGAGTATGCAATGTAAATGACCAAGCGGCATTCTTTCTGAAGTAGCTAATTAGTAAGAGGAATGACATTGGAATGAACCAGTTTGAAAGAAAAGCATATGTGTGTTCTTTATTTTATTTTTTGAGATGGAGTCATGCTCTGTGGCCAGGCTGGAGTGCAGTGGCGTGATCTTGGCTCACAGCAACCTCCACCTCCCGGGTTCAAGCGATTCTCCTGCCTCAGCCTCCCGAGTAGCTGGGACTACAGGCGTGTGCCACCACGCCCGGCTAATTTTTGTATTTTTAGTAGAGATGGGGTTTCACCATGTTGGCCAGGATGGTCTCGATCTCTTAACTCATGATCCGCTTGCCTCGGCCTCCCAACGTGCTGGGATTACAGGCGTGAACCACCGGCCGTGTTCTTTATTTTTAAGTAATTAATTAATGTATATATGTATGTATGTACCTATTTATTTAAGACAAGGTCTTGCTCTGTGTCCCAGGCTGGAATATGGTGTTGCTATCATGGCTTACCGTAACCTCCAACTCCTGGGCTCAGACGATTCTCCTGAATAAACCTTCCAAGTAGCTGAAACTATAGGGGTGCACCATCGTGCCTGGCTAATTTGTTTTTATTTTTACTTTTCATTTTTAAGAGCTCTTGCTGTGTTGCCCAGGCTGGTCTTGAACTCCTGGGTTCAAGCAATCCTCTCACATCAGTCTCCCAAAGTGCTGGGATTACAGGTGTCAGCCACCATGCACAGCTTACATTCTTTAAAGCATTGGAGTTCATCAAACAGACTTAAACTGTGAAGAGCTGTGAAGTGATATATTATTGAAATCAAAAGTATGTATCATGACTAAAAGTAATAAGCTATCTTATCAATTGTGTAATTTTAGGCACATCACTTAACTTTGATGACTCAAACTTTACATCTGTAATGTTCCCATGGTTTCAGTAAGTCTGTGTTCCAGTGGCTCCAGTAAGAATAAATGAGAATATAAGTATAATCTCTTTAAAAAAATAAATAACTAACTGAAGTCTGAGTTACTCTTGGTTTAGAATTGTAATATATTATGTAGTCTTACTAATTCAGTTCATTTGATTGGTAGGGGAAGGGAGCCAAACTCCACCAAGAAAAAAGCCAAAAACTATTCTTCGATATTATAATTTTCTTCTGTACGCCATGATTCTCCCAATTTAGAGGACTATGCTGGGTCTGCAAGATAGAGATGTTTTCTAAAACAAAGATCAGTGTTTCCTATTGTGAATTATAATATCACTAGGAGAATGGGTTTCAAATGAGTGATTTATATCAATATCTAAGCACAGCTCTTCTAAAAACTGCTAAGCACTCCACGTGTCCCAAGTGCTAATGATTAAGCAATAAATATATCAGTAGCAGTTAGTGACATGATGTCCTAAACTTTAGCAATGAGATTTTCACTTTGAAGGGGAGAAAGATGATTAAACATATGTGAAACACATTCTGGGAGAGCTTCTGTGAACCTCATACTTGACAGGCACATGTTAATGGGAACAAAAGGATGCTTTCTACAAACTTTAAAACTGAATTGAACTGTGGGGAAAGGATATACACATGCGTTAAAAAGTATATTGTCAGCCGGGCACAGTGGCTCACACCTGTAATCCCAGCACTTTGGGAGGCCCAGGTGGGTGGATCACTTGAGTTCAGGAGTTGGAGACTAGCCTGGGCAACATGGTGAAATCCTGTCTCTACCAAATATACAAAAATTAGTCAGGCATGGTGGTACATATTGTAGTCCCAACTACCTGGGAGGCTGAGGTGGGCATATGGTTTGAGCCAGGAAAGTGGAGATTGCAGTGAGCCCAGATCGTGCCACTGCACTCCATCCTGGGCAAGAGAGGCAGACCCTGTCTCAATAATAATAATAATAATCATCATCATCATCAAATAAAAAGTACATTGACATGGCTGGGCATGGTGGCTCAAACCTGTAATCCCAGCATTTTGGTAGGCTGATGTGGACAGATTGCTTGAGCTCAGGAGTTGGAGACCAGCCTAGGCAACAAAGTGAGACCCCATCTCTATAAAACATTTTTTAAAATTGGCCTAGCATGGAGGCACACACCTGTAGTTCCAACTACTTGGGAGGCTGAGGTGGGAGGATCACTTGAGCCTAGGTTGCAGTGAGCCGAGATGGCACATTGCACTCCTGCCTGGGTAAGAGAGTGAGACCCTGTCCTTAAAAAAAAAAAAAGAAAGTACATTGTCCTAACTTTTATTATTTTCTTTCTTTCCCTCTTAGAAGAGTTCAGTGCTTAGAAAATCTGGATGAGTAACAATACCAGCGATTTTACAAATTTCTTAGTTTGGTTCTTTTTGAAGGAGAAAAACAAGGATGAAACATGAGAAATACCCTTCTAGGAGGTAGAGAACATCTTTTCTCTTGATCCAAAATCCCAGTTAGTAAAGAAAATTAAAATTGAATATGCCAGACTGCCCAAATAAAGAGTTTAGAGGCACCAACAATGGAACAAATATGTAAACATTTAAAAATTTTGACCAGTCACACAATAGATTTATTTTATTATCTGTATTATCTCTGGGAAACAACTCAGATTTATAACTGTGGAAATAGCATGGTTATAGAATATTTTACAGAAATATAAGTTTAGTTATATTTCAAAATGTTTTTAAAACTGTATCAGTTCTTTTGAACTAAAAAAGTCTCATAGCTTTGAAAATAATCCATTTTCAAACAAAGTGAAGAAATTTATTTTAATCATTAATTTAATTTCTGAATGTGGCCCTAGGTATTTAATAAAGAAGTATACAACTATCATGTCACAGGTTATAATAACGGAAAACTCACAGCCTTTAAAAAAAATCATATATTTTTCAATTGGTATACATGAATATCTAGTTATAATTGTTTATTAACTCCCCCGGTTCTGAAGATCAATCTTTCTTTTCCCTGAAAAAAATGGTAAGAATAGTGGACAAATCTTCCCAAAAGTTTTGTTCACTTTTCAGTGAAAGACACATGGCATTTTTATCTGCTTATTCTTTTAAAAATGTAATTTGGGAAGAAAAATTTTAATTATTTTTGAGAAGGGGCTGAAGAAACCCCAGTGAGACATTCTGTAGAGAGGTTCTTTGTTAGTGTAACATCTGACCTTCTATATCTTTGGAAATCATGCAACTTGGCTAATGTAGTCCTTAAAGAATTAATCAAGCAGATTGTAAGGCCCTAGTTACAGTGGAGCCAGCCAATTATGAGTTGCTCAGAAATTCATCATTGGCATGTCCAACCACATTTTCCCACATAAAGATTAGTAGAAGTATGTGGAAACAAAGCCCATTCCCACTGCAGCACAGCTACAATATGCGTTCAGTAAAACAGACTTCAACAAAGTTTTGCTGTACTAAAACAGATAATTTATTTGCGAATCTCTGATTCCTACCTTTACCTGTAACCCCCTTTTTTGCCAAAACTGCAAAGACTACCCTGTTTAGTTAAAACCAAACTAGGGACTTTTTTTTTTTTTTGAGATGGAGTCTCGCTCTGTTACCCAGAATGGAGCACAGTGATGCGATCTTGGCTCACTGCAACCTCTGCCTCCCAGGTTCAAGCAATTCTCCTGCCTCAGCCTCCAAAGTAGCTGGGATTACAGGCAAGCGCCACCAGGCCCAGCTAATTTTTTTTGTATTTTTAATAGAGACGGGATTTCAACATGTTGGCCAGGCTGGTCTCTAACTCCTGACTTCAAGTGATCCCCAGGCCTCGGCCTCCCAAAGTGCTGAGATTACAGGTGTGAGCCACCATGCCTGGCCCCAACTAGGGACTTTTATATTTAAACACACTTCTGAATTCAAAACACTAAAGTCACATACCACAAGCCTGAGTTTATCAATAAGTTACTGAAACCCCCAAGACCATCTTTAAGTCTTTTCACGGTTGTGATAACACCCTCCCAAGCCTTGCTAAGAAGAACACTTTTCTTGCAAGAGAGAAATGAAAGGGGCCAGAGTAGAAGATTGGTTCTCTAAGGAGAGGGCAGTGCTGTTCTTAAATAAAGAAGCTCCTTTCAGATAAGCAGAATCAGATTCCAGTTCAGTTGGTTTGCTGGCTACCCTTACTTTGAACTCTCATATTTAATCCAGCAGGCTTCAAAGCAGGTGAGAAAATGACCTACCACTTAAAAGCAATTTTTCCTTTTTCAGGAATTCTGGCCTTAGAGAATATCAGCTCTGATATAAGCACATTCCACATCTCCAGGGATTTATGCAACACTTTTTCATTGCTCTGTGTCTAATGTCAGACTAGGTTTTCATCTCAGCCAGGAGAAAAATCAGGGGAAAAAATCCTAACTTGCTAAAAATGAAGTCTTATTCCAAATAGCCTTATACCATGCAAAAGAAGAGGCATTAAAACCATTAGCCATTCTAGTTAATTCCCTTTCATTTCTCTAAATCTGATATACAGTGAAAATTATTTAAAATCAGTCTCCACTGCCTGGCCTCACAATAACGCAATTTTTGTAACAAATGCATTTTAAGAAATTCAAATTCAATTTGCTCTGGCATGTGAGCTATTATGAAAAGATATTAGATAAGAAAGAGACAATGGTAACAATAAAGAAATTTAGGAAAATTTTTAAAAGTCTGTCTTCTGAAATACAACAAGTATGTCTCAAAGATACTTCATCAATTTCTACTTTATTTGGCCATCAAATATCTGAGTTAACTGGAAATGCTAACACAGACAGTTTGTAACTTACCAACAGGTTCTGTTCTACAAGGTAGTTGCTTAGAACCTGAAACATTTCTTCACTTTCTACATTCATATACACATAATGTGCCAGAAGCATAGTAGTAACAATATTTTTTTTTTTTGAGACAGGGTCTTGCTCTGTTGCCCAGGCTGTAGTGCAACAGTGAAATCTTGGCTCACTGCAGCCTCCACCTCCCAGGCTCAAGCGATCCTCCCATTTCAGCCTCCTGAATAGCTGGGACCACAGGTACACACCACCACACCTGGCTAACTTTTTTGTATATTTGATAGAGATGGGGTTTCACCATGTTAACCAGGCTAGTCATGATCTCCTGAGCTCAAGCAATCCACCTGCCTTGGCCTCCCAAAGTGCTGGGATTACAGGCAGGAGAGCCATTGCACCTGGCCTACTAATAGTGTTTTTAAAATTATACCCAACCACCATTTATACTACAGTTTCTACGGAAAAAATGCATTTTGAGCTGACTGTTAGGACATGTCTCCTTTAAACAAGAAGGAGGTAGGGTTTCCCACTATTGTTGCACTTTGGTGATGATGATGACAATGAAGGTAGCAACAACAGCTAACACTCATCTAGTTTTCACTGTGGGTAGACATAGTCCTTCCTAACACTTGAATCTTTTAAAGTCATTTAACACTCACCAAAACCCATGAGAGGTAGTATTATTCTCATTTTACAACTAAGGCTAGAAAAGGTTAAGTAACTTACCTGACATTGTACAGCAGTGTTTCAGGGCTAGAATTCAAAGCAAAGCAGCCTGCCTCCAGAGTCTATTTCATAACCACTCTGCAATGCTGCCTCTTTTCCACCTTGACAAGGCAGCACTATTGAGCTGTTCTAAATTCCTCTTATTAGGCGTAGAGTACAGCAAGTTTCCCCAAGTTTTAAATGTATATATAGGATCACCTGGGGATCTTGTTAAAATGCAGATTCTGATTCAGAAGGTCTGGAGTGGTGCCTGAAGTTATGCATTTTTAATGAGCTCCTGGGTGATGGTGATGCTCCTACTGCATAGAGCACACTCTATGAAGTGGCGAAGAAGTGTAATTTAAGCCTCTAGTTCCCTTGCTGTTTGTCTGTCTATAAAGGTATTAACACATTGTGTTTATAAGCTGGAAACTGGTCGGGCATGGTGGCTCACGCCTGTAGTCCCAGCACTTTGGAGGCCAAGGTGGGTTGATCACCTGAGGTCAGAAGTTCGAGACCAGCCTGGCCAACATGGCAAAACCCCATCTCTACTAAAAATATAAAAGTTAGCCAGGTGTTGTGGCACGTGCCTATAGTCCCAGCTACGCAGGAGGCTGAGGCAGGAGAACTGCTTGAACCCAGAAGGCGGAGGTTGCAGTGAGCTGAGATCACATGGTTACACTCCAGCCTGGGTGACAGAGCGAGACTGTCTCAAAAAAAAAAAAAAAAGAAAAAGAAAAAAAAAGCTGGAAACTGCCCACACCACAGTCATTTCCCATTAACTCTTAAATGGAACCTGACTTTGGAAATCCTGCACAAATACTGGTTTGCAGGAACTTTCAGTAAATACTTAGCCTTTAGGGTTTTAAAATGTACACATGTAAGGGCCACAGGGATAAAAATGGGGCTCTAAAAGTTTTACCATTAGGCACATTCTTAACACTATATACTATCACTTATACAGACACCAAAATAAATGCTTGTTCATTATCCATCAACTAGAAAAGCAGTATATCAATAACTTTTGGTCTGCAAAAGAAGCTTCCACTTTAAAACATGTAATTATTCATTCTCAGTCTCTGCTAGAGGAGTGCTAAGGAACTTATGCTATGTAATCATAAAGGTTCTTCTGGTGCCATTAGTGACTGCCTAGGTAAAGGCAGACACTATATACATTAATTGTAGCTAGTACCCCATGGAAATATACTACTAACAGTTGGTATAGATCTATTTCAGATTCTAGATCTCCCTCCTTGCTCTATTTCACTTCCTTCCCACTCCACTTGCCTGAGACAAATCCAAGAATCATCTCTCCCATTGCTTGCCTGTGATCTCACATACACAGTTGCACATTTTCTTTCCAGCTATTAAATGGATGGAATTCTCTTTCTAGGCCATTTTTATTCCATGCCAGATTACATAGTAAGGTTATTTAAGTTTGAGATGCACTCACTCAACTATTAGCACTATTGCAAACAACAGTTACGAGTGGGATCACTGAGTGTTCATTTTACACTAAAAAGAAATAGAATAGTCAGTTTCCAAACCAAATAGCTATACTCCCTGAACAACAGTGGAAAGTCATTCTTCTTGAAGTTTGACCCAGAATCAAGTGCAGACTCAGACTCCTAGGCCTACAGCCAGTGGCAACTTAACACATTATATGGCTGACCTTCAGGGAAAAAGGGAAACCACTGCTCTTACCACTGGTGCCAGAAAAAAGCCAACTAATCTTTAAGGCACAAAATAAACTATTCTTAAGGCAGAAAAAGAAACTGTGAGGAAACAAGTTAGAATGGAGGCATATAGAGAAAAATACAGAAAATATATTACCAAGTAAGGACTAGTTTTTCCATGGTTCTCAGTGTTTTTATTTTTGGGAATATAATTAATCAGCATTTTCTTTTTGGGTTTTAACTCTTATTACCTGGTAGAAATGCAAAGATGTACAAGAAAGATGCATTTTTAAAAAGGCTTGGAGGCTGGGCATGGTGGCTCACGCCTGTAACCCCAGCACTTTGGGAAGCCGAGGCGGCTGGATCATGAGGTCAGGAGATTGAGACCATCCTGGCTAACATGGTGGAACCCTGTCTCTACTAAAAATACAAAAAAATTAGCTGGGCATGGTGGCAGGCGCCTGTAGTCCCAGCTACTCGGGAGGCTGAGGCAGGAGAATGGCATGAAGCCGGGAGGTGGAGCTTGTAGTGAGCCGAGATCATGCCACTGCACTCCAGCCTGGGCAACTGGGCAAGACTTCATCTCAAAAAAAAAAGAAGGAGGCTTGGAGACTTAAAGGCAATTATCTTTGCTAATTTTACTTTGAGCCGGTGACATTAATTAACAAGTTTATATAGAAGAGTAAATAGTTTCTGGGCATGGCGGCTCATGCCTGTAATCCCAGCACGTTGGGAGGCCAAGGCGGGCAGATCACTTGAGCCCAGGAGTTCAAGACCAGCCTGGGCAACGTGGCAAAACCCTGCCTCTACAAAAAATACAAACATTAGCTGGGCATGGTGGCATATGCCTATAGTCCTAGGTACTCGGGGGGCTGAAGCAGGACGACTGTTGAATGCAGGAGGCAGAGGCGGCAGTGAGCTGAGATCGTACCACTACACTCCAGCCTGGGTGACAGAGTGAGACCTTATCTCAAAAAAAAAAAAAAAAAAAAGAGTCAATAGTGATGGGATACCCACTCTAATATGAGTCCTCAAGTATTAACTGGTTCAGGAATTGGGGAAGCAGTTCAAAACTACAGGGTAAAAATGAAAATAAAGATCTACACATGGTTCTATATCCAAGTCTGGGGAAGGTCAGTAAGACACAATAACTTGGAGAATCTTTGAGACATAGGCACATTCTGTACCTAGGGACCAATGTCTCATCTGTCCCCCTGCCTTATGTACTTATTATCCATCCTAGTTGTGCTCTTGAGTTTAAAGTTCAACAAATCCTGAGAAGTAATGATTCCATTTAAATGAAAAAAATCAAAGGGTTTGTTTACAAAATAGGGTATTTTTTAAAATACCAAAGATAGTAACAAATGCTATGTTTATCATCAAAAGTGATCTATAAGAGCAAACTTTATAATGTTATACTGTTATAATCTTATATTGTATTCTTTAAACTTTTAAGCAACAGAAGTAGCTCAGATCACCAAAAATTTATGTTTGACATATTTATGGCAGCAGCTATACAAATCAATTCCTTTAATTTACAACAAATATCTTCCACTGTTCAGCTGAGTTAGCACAGGCAGATCAGAGATGGTTTCTTGTGTGTTTTACAAATAATCTACACAAGTCCTTGAGATCATACTTACAGCTTTAGCAAAAATACCCATGATTTCAGGAAACTGGTGTGTGAGAATGGCTATCATTGCTGTAGAAGAGCAAAATCCTGCTGTGAAATGGATGAACAAAGGAAGCTCCTTCTTTGGGTAAACAGAAACATGATGAAAGGCTGCAATGGAGAATAGGTAAGAATCAATTTTATTTCAGAATAACATGTAAATAAGTCTTAATCTTTTCAAATGAAATCTGTTTTTAAAAACAAAAAAGAAAAAAAAATTTAAAAACCAAGTCTCTGGCTAAGCAAGGTAGAAGACAGTTATCCATTACTTATCCCAGCATCAACAGCATATCTAAATAGACAGACAACTGTGCTGGGCGTGAGAACAGGATGGCATCATGGGAAAGAACATTGATTACAAAGTCATGCTGAGGTGACTTTGAAAAAAAAAGCTTTGTCACTTATTAGCTATGTGATCTTGAATAAGTTGCTAAACCCTCTAGAAGTTGCTATGGAGAGTTGTAATGATGAACATTTTAAGTGCTTAATAAATGTGAGTTGCAGCCACGGGTGGCGGCTCATGTCTGTAATCCCAGCACTTTGGGGGTGCTGAAGAGGAGGATTGCTTAAAGCCAGGCATTCGACACTAGTCTAAGCAAAATAGTGAGACCCCCATCTCTTAAAAATTTTTAAAAATTAGCCCAGCATGGTGGTGTGTGCCTGTAGTCCCAGCTACGCAGGAGGATGAGGTGGGAAAATCACTGGAGTCCAGGAGTTTGAGGTTGCAGTGAGCTATGATCATTCTACTGCACTCCAGCCTGGGTGACAGATCTGTCTCTAAATAAATACATAAATCTGAGTTGCTACTTTTTTTTTTTTTTTTTTTTGAAGAAGAGTCTCGCTCTGTTGCCCAGGCTAAAGTGCAGTGACACGATCTTGGCTCACTGCAACCTCTGCTGCCCAGGTTTAAGTGACTCTTGTGCCTTAGCCTCCCAAGTAGCTGGGATTACAGGCACAGGCCACCACGCCCAGTTACTTTTTTGTATTTTTAGTAGAGAGGGGTTTTGCCACGTTGGCCAGGCAGGTCTCAAACTCCTGGCCAAAAGTGATCTGTCCACCTTGGCCTCCCAAAGTGCTGGGATTACAGGTGTGAGCCACCACACCTGGCCTTGAGTTGTTATTAATTATTGTTCTTTGGGAGCTCAAAAACTAGCATGGAGAAAGAGGCAGACACGTCATTAGTGATTTCCTAGAACTATCAGTTAATAATTTTATCCAGTTATTAATGTGTTTATATATGTGGCATTTCATTAGGCACTGTAAAAACTAAAGTAGGTAAGCCGGGAGCAGAGGCTCACGCCTGTAATTCCAGCAATCCCAGCACTTTGGGAGGTCGAGGCAGGAGGATCACGAGCTCAAGAGATCGAGACCATCCTGGCCAACATGGTGAAACCCCGTCTCTACTAAAAATATAAAAATTAGGTGGGCATGGTGGCATGCGCCTGTAGTCCTAGCTACTCAGGAAGGCGGAGGCAGGAGAATCGCCTGAACCCGGGAGGCAGAGGCTGCAGTGAGCCAAGATCACGCCACTGCACGCCAGCCTGGCAACAGAGCAAGACTCTGTCTCAAAAATAAATAAATAGATAAATAAATAAATAAAGTAGGTAGGCCAGGCATGGTTGCTCATGTCTGTAATTCTAGCACTTTGGGAGGCCAAGGCGGGTGAATCACTTGAGGTCAGGGGTTTGAGACCAGGTTGGCCAACATAGTGAAACCCCATCTCTACTAAAAATAGAAAGATTAGCCAGGCATGGTGATGTGCACCTGTAGTCACAGCTACTTGGGAGGCTGAGGCAGGAGGATGGCTAGAACCTGAGAGGCAGAGGTTGCAGTGAGCCAAGATCATGCCACTGTACTCTAGCCTGGGCAACAGAGCAAGACACTATCTCAAAACAAAACAAAACCTAAACTAGCAAACCAAAGGCCTAGGATTCTGACCATAAATAAAGTCCCTTATCTTATTTTACCATATTTACACATTTACTCAGCTATTATTATTCTAGTGATTGGATATTTCATTATCAATTATACTCAAGTATTTATATTTTATTTGAAATTTGAAAATACTTGAATAATACTACTGAGATGAGCCTATTAGAGTACTTAACATGCAGTAGGTGCTCAATAAATGTCTGCTAAACTGAGAGCTATTCTGGGACTTCATTAGGCCAGGAAGTTGACCGCTTAGGGCTGGATACTAACCCAGGAATTTCTGATGTAATATCCTGCATTAGTAAGGGATGACTAATTTTGTGCTGAACCAAGGTCAGCTATAAATTTCACTTTTAAAACATAATGATTCACAGAGATTACACCTAAGCTTCCTTCAACAGCTATATTTTAATTTTTATTTTACTATATTCAGAAAGTATATACCAAAACACAAACTCATTAAAAATCCAGAAAATTTCCAGAACCTTGAGCCTTGTTTAAAGTAAAAGCACATCAAAATGGAAATTTTAAAAGGTAGAAACATTAGAAACTGTAGAGAACATTGTGCTTTCAGCACCCAAAGAATCAGTCAGCAATCCCCTTTGCCCTGTCCCTCAGCTGTGAGAGGCCAACTTCTTCTTCTTCCCAACTTCAAATCAAGAGAAACAAACCCTGGTATTCAAGAAGGTGGGAAACACATACAATACAGCAAAGTTAATAATATTAGCTAACCTATATAGCATTTTATGGTTTATAAAGAACTTTAATTTATATTAACTCATTTAATTCTTTTCAGTAACCGTAAGAGATAGTAGTATTATTCTCAGTTTATAAGGTAGAAAACTGCATAGCTTTAGTAAGGAAATTTCCTGAAATATGAGATTTTTATACTGTAGGAGAGACCTAATTATTTCTTTCTGGATTGCTTTCTGTAGATTCATTTGTCAGTCAATGTTTGGCTAACACATCAAAATAATAGATGACTGACTATTACAGAAACACTCCCTTGGAACGAAAGTTCAAATTTCATCACTGGCTTGTAGAGAAAAATTTATCAGAAGGCATAAAAGACGACTAAATAGCTATGTGAACTAGGGGAATAGTTCAACTCTGAACTTATGAGGTCCATAAGCAAATTCCAGAATGCGGTAAGTCATATCAAGGTTGAAGGAAAATTAAAAACAAAAAACATTAAGTACTCCTGGGTATTAAAACTCCATATTGTTAACAATTTGTTCATTCTACCACAGCCACAGACAGAAAAAATACTCTAAGAACATAAAATATAATCAAACAAAACCCCCCAGCATATTACCCCTCTCCTACCTTCTGGAGTTTGCACCCTATATGGAGTTGGAATTCATAAAGTCTTGCCAAAAACAAACTGGTCTTATAGCTTATGGCTTTGACAACATGATAATAACCCTGATTTTATTCATATTACTATGTAAAATTGGCCTTATATTAGACAACCTTTGTAATAATTTACAAAGGAGGGCATTATTTTAGGCTAAATGTATTAGCTTAATATAATACACTCTTGCATACATCATGACGTTCCATAATTTAAGGTCCATTCTTTTGCCTTAAATATACTTGTTCCCATTAAAATGGAAAGACAATAAGTACAACTACCACTACCACCACTTTAGGAAGAAAAATAAAATTTCTCTCATTAATGACATCTTAATTGCTAGAGTCAATGAATTCTTCTTAGTATCTACTTTACCTATTATCTCACATATTCCTCCGTACTTGGAAATTTCTTCTTCCTTTTAGTTCTAGGATATCTAGTTTTAGTTATTGTCCTGTCTCTCCGACAACCTCTTCACTGAATCTTCAACTCTTTCTGCCACTCATTCCTTAGACATTTCTAAGGAATGCACCCATGGTTCCACCCTCAGTTCAATTGTCACTGCATACAGTTTTCCTTAGTGATTTCATTTATGCCTAGGACTTCTTTTGCTACTTAGAAAATGATGACTCCCAAGTCTGTTTTTTGAGATGTACAGAGGAAGATATATGAGGACCACTGGCAATTTTATTTATACAACCTAATCTTGTCTTAGGCCACAGCTGACTGGACAAGGAGTAAACACCTGGATAAATTTCATTTTTTCTCTCTCAGAAGTTTTAGAAGTGGGATTGAGGCTGGTTGCAGTGGCTTACACCTGTAATCCCAACACTTGTTGAGGCAGGCAGATCACTTGAGCTCCGGAGTTCAAGACCAGGCTGGGCAACATGGTGAAACCTCATCTCTACCAAAAATACAAAAATTAGCCAGGCATGGTGGCACATGCCTGTGGTCCCAACTACTCAGGAGGCAGAGTGGGGAGGATCTTTTGAGCCTGAGAAGTTGAGGCTGCAGTGAGCCGTGAATGTGCCACTGCATTCCAGCCTGACAGTGAAATCCTGTCTCAAAAAAAAAAAAAAAAAAAAAAAGAAAAAAAAAAAGGAAAAGAAAAGAAAAAGTGAGATTGAGATACTATTCATTCTGTATTGTTTGCCTGAACTCATGACATGTAAACAGAGGGCTATAGGGGCCTCAAGTTTGACCACATAGTCTATGAAGAAAGCCAAACTGTAAAGAGAAAAGATATAAGAATGAAGTGGATACACTGAGAGAAACAGCAATGACAGATCACAGAAAGAGAAAATGGGGCTGGGGAGGGAGGAAAGTAAGAATAGGAAAGACTGAAAAAAGCATCTAGGGACAGAGATATTCAAATAATTGATTCCTGGAAATCCTAATGACTTTCTAGTCCCCAGTTCTAGTCCCTTACGAAGTTCAAATATAATTGTTGATTTTGAGTTCTCTGATAACCCAGTGTTCTTCCAACAAATCACTATGTATGTTTAAGCTAGTTCAAAGTTGCTCTCTATTACTTACGCCTACAACATTCACTAATTATAAATATTATATGTTTACTTTATAATCTATATTATATACATAACTTAAAAATACATCTATACCTATATATTACTTAGAGAGATAAAATATAGACTTGTATGTATATGTGTTAAGATTATACAAGAAAATATTTAAGCATATAAATTTCTATATATGTACACATATATATACACATATACAGGTATGCATGTATATATGGATGAGATGTTACACAGGAAACACAGTCAAAGCTTGAACTTATTTATTTCCCCAACCCCTATTCCCAAACTGGCTCCTCCTTCTATAGGATAGATTTACCATTCTCCAAGTCACCCAAGTCAGAAAATTGAGAATCATTCTTGACCTCCTAGAGAGCTAGGCGCTCTCTCTCTCTCTCTCTCTCTCTGTCTTTCTTTGACAGAGTCTTGCTTTGTCACCCAGGCTGAAGTGCAATGGCACGATCTCGGCTCACTGCAACTTCTACCTCCTGGGTTCAAGCAATTCTCCTGCCTCAGCCTCCTGAGTAGCTGGGATTACAGGCGTGAGCCACCATACCTGGTTAACTTTTGTATTTTTAGTAGAGATGGGGTTTTGCCATGTTGGCCAGGCTGGTCTCGAACTCCTGACCTCAAGTGATCTGCCCAGCTCAGCCTCCCAAAGAGCTGGGATTACAGGCGTGAGTCCCTGTGCCCAGCCCTTCTCAAGCTTTCTTATAATATATTCTATACATGTAGCATTTAACACACTGTCCATCATCTTTTTTTTTTTTTTTTTTTTTTGAGACAGAGTCTTACTCTGTTGCCCAGGCTGGTGTGCAGTAGCGCAATCTCAGCTCACTGCAACCTCCATCTCCCAGGTTCAAGTGATTCTCCTGCCGCAGCCTTCCGAGTAGTTGGCATCACTGGCACACACCACTATGCTGGGCTAATTTTTTGTATTTTTAGTAGAAATGGGGTTTCACCATGTTGGCCAGGCTGGTCTCGGACTCCTGACCTCAGGTGATCTGCTCGCCTCAACCTCCCAAAGTGCTGGGATTACAAATGTGAACCACTGTGCCTGGCCTGTCCATCATCTTTTTATCAACCTTATCAGCAGCCTAGGAGTTCAGAATAGGGTGAGAGGGAGAAGGCACTAATATTTAGCATTTTAGTTAAGTATTTACAATGTGCCAGCCATGTTTATAAGAATACATTAATGAATTTGATTAATTCAACCAATATTTATTGAATAACAATTTTTATGGCAACCATTATAAGAGATACAGGAACAATGGCCAGGTGCAGTGGCTCATACTTGTAATCCTAGCACTTTGGGAGGCCAAGGTGGGTGGATCACTTGAGGCCAGGAGTTCGAGACCAGCCTGGCCACCATGGTGAAACCCTCTCTGTACTAAAAATACAAAAAAATTAGCTGGGTGTGGTGGTGGGCGCCTGTAATCCCAGCTACTCTGGAGGTTGAGGCAGGAGAATCACTTGATCCTGGGAGGCAGAGGTTGCAGTAAGCCGAGATGAGGCCATTGCACTCCAGTCAGGGCAACAAGGGAGGAAACTCCGTCTAAAAAAAAAAAGAAAAAAGAAGAGAATCCTGGCCTTCAAGGAGTTTACAGTCTAAAAGGGGAGATTAAGAAGTACATAAAGCACTCTGAGAATTCAGAGAAGGAAGAGATCACTTAGCAGATAAAGGAAAATAAAAAACACTAGGAGAAAAACACCAGCATACTCAGTTTGCCATAATCTCTCCTAAATTTTCATTTATCAGTTTAAACTTATCAACTAATTAAGTTTGACAGTTGTAAACCTGCAACTTTCCTTCCTAGACTTCAGTTCTAATGGCTCAGTATTGTAAAAACTGTAGCACAGGTTTATATCATATAAGAAAACATGGTCCTAGTGTTTACAGCCTTCGGCAAGGTTGCTTCTCAGCTAAATCATAAAAAGAGAAGTTAAACAGAAATGTACTAGTTTACAGAAAAAAGAACAGATGATAAGGCAGCTGAGACACAAAGTGTAGACTGTTCTTTTGAGAAGCCTGGCTTCCTAAAGGCAGGAACTAGACTGAAACACTATCAGCAATCATAATCCTACATATTTCTGGTTCTCCTTCTAGTTCTTTGGCTGCTCTTTTTCAAATCGTTCTTCATAAAGATTGTTTGGGTCCTTTGCCTTTCTATATACATTTTAGAATAAGCTTGTTACTTTGTGTGTGTGTGTGTGTGTTTGTGCAAAATCCCTCCTGGGATTTTGATAGGGATTGTATTGAATCTATAGATCAATTTGGAGAGAACTATCATCTAAATAATATTGGGGCCAGGTACGGTGGCTCATGCCTGTAGGCTCAGCACTTTAGGAGGCTGAGGCAGGTGGATTTCTTGACCCCAGGAGTTCGCAACCAGCCTGGGCAACATGGCGAAACTCTCTTTCTACCAAAAATACAAAAATTAGCCAGGCGTGGTGGCACGCACCTGTAATCTCAGCTACTCGGGAGGCTGAGGCACGAGAATCGCCTGAACCCAGGAGGCGGAGGTTGTAGTGAGCTGAGATCTTGCCACTGCACTCCAGCCTGGGCGAGAGTAAGAGTTGGTCTCAAATAAATAAATAAGTAAATATAATTGGGTCTTCCAATCCATCCATATGGAATGTCTCTCCATTTATTTAGTTTTTCTTTAATTTCTCTCAGCAATATTTTAGTGTACATGTCTTAAATTTCTTTTGTTAAATTTATTCCTAAGTAGTTTTTGTTGTTATTATGATTGCTACTCTTTTCTAAATTCAATTTTCAGATTGTTCATTACTAGTACATAGATATATAATATTAGTATATTCATCTTATATTCTACAACCCTGTTGAACTCATTTATTAGTTCTAAGAGTATTTTCATTTTTATGGATTTCTTAGGATTTCCTATATAGAAGATCATGTCACCTTTGAATAAGGAGAGTTTTACTTCCTCCTTGCCAATACGAATGCCTCTTATTTCTTTTTCTTGCCTGGTAACACCAGCTAGAACCTCTAGTAGAATATTGAATAGAAGTGGTGACAACAGATATCCTTGTCTTATTCCCGATCTTAGGGGGAAAGCATTCAGTCTTTTACCATTAAGTATAATGTTAATTGTGGGTTTTTCAGGGATTTTTTTAAAAATCAGGTTGAGGAAGTCCCCTTCAATTTGTCGTTTGTTGAGATTTTTTCTTTTTATCTTGAATGAGAGCCAGATTTTGTCAAATGCTTTTTCTGCATCTATTGTGCTTTATTCTATTAACTATGGTACATTACATTTTCAGATGTTAAACCAAACTTGCATTTGTGAGGTAAATCCCACTTGGTCATGGTATATAAGCCTTTCTCTATGTTACTGGATTCAGTTTCTTAATATTTTGTTGAAGATGTTTGTGTCTATATTCATAAGGGCTGTTGTTTTATAGTCTTTTTGTATCATATTATCTTTGGTTTTGGTATCAGGAAGATACTGCTCTCATCAAATGATTTGGGGAGTATTCCTTCCTCATTTATTTTCTGAGTTTGTGAAGGATTGGCATTATTTCTTTTCTAAATGTTTGTAAGATGACAGTTCTTGTTAATATCTTTAATCTTGGTGTCCTTTGTTGCATCTAGCACAGGGTTTTGCTCAATAATTATTTGGAGATAAATTGAATTAGACAACTACATCCCAGAAGTAGCTAAAATAGTATTTAAACAGTGTCCTGAATTTCAACCAAAGGCACTTTTAAAATGGAGAATACTATGACAAACAATCTAAACTTAAAACTACTTGTAAGTTTAAGAAAACTAAAATATTTACTTACTAGGTAATAGCTCTCTATCAGCCATCTCTGTGCAGCTGGGATAAGGGTAAAATAGATGTCCTTTCTCTAACGGGTGTGGAATCATTCTAAAAGCTGAGAAAAAAAAGCTTGTGTTGATACTCAATTCTGTCTCATTTACCATCCTATACTATAGATCAAAGCTATTTTGGAGACAAATTTATATAAAAATTTCACGTATTATTTTATTTTCTTTTTTAGTGAGACATTTAGATACAAGAAACAAAGTAAGCAAAAGAATGAATAAGGGGAAGGATAAGATTTATTTAGATAATAGTGAACGGTCTAGTCTGGCTGGAGTAAAACTATAGGGAGTGGTAGATGAGACTGGCTGGGTCCTTCTTTGCTTCAGTCTCCTCATTACAAACACAATTGATAATTCCAAAGAAGAATTGATAATTCTGCTTCTTACAGAAATCTTCATATAACTGGTATGTATATAACTGTTGTGGCCATTACTACTGGCAACCTAAAATAGTTTTCAATGGCTCCTAACTTCACATGTGTGTTTCACCAAAGCTTTCTATGAGCAGATTTTTTTTTTTTTTTTTGAGACGGAGTCTTGCTCTGTCGCCCAGGCTGGAGTGCAGTGGCACGATCTCAGCTCACTGCAAGCTCTGCCTCCCAGGTTCACACCATTCTCCTGCCTCAGCCTGCTGAATAGCTGGGACTACAGGTGCTTGCCACCACGCCCGGTTAATTTTTTGTATTTTTAGTAGAGATGGGGTTTTACCATGTTAGCCAGGATGGTTTCGATCTCCTGACCTTGTGATCTGCCCACCTTGGCCTCCCAAAGTGCTGGGATTACAAGCGTGAGCCACCGCGCCCAGCCTATGAGCAGATCTTAATCTAGATCAGGGGTCACCAAAGTATGGCCCTTTGGCCAGGTCTGGCCCACTAGGTTTTTGTAAATAAAACTTTATTGGAACATAGTTATGCCATTCATTTACATATTGGCTAAGGCTGTTTTCATGTTACAAGAATCAAGTAGCTGTGAAAAAGACTGTATGGCCCACAAAATCTAAAATATTTACTATTTAGCACCTTACAGGAAAAGTCTGCCCACCCCGATCTAGATTATCACCAACTACTGTAGATTTATTAAAGAAGAAATCTTTATTGATCTATTCCATTAGCTAAGTACATAAATCTTTAACACTGTCAATAGGTTCTTGGAAACTGTGACTTTAAGTGAAATGTCATATAATAAATGAAAATTTTACCATAGGCTAACTGATATAAACAAGTCAAGTTCCTTGGTCACAAAACATCACCAAACTTCTACATAAAGATTCAAAACACTTCTTATATTAAACATTGAAATAAATGTGAGCTATACATACATTTAAGATTCATAAAAACAGGATCATTATTTATCCAATTATTTTAGTTTAGGGTCAAGCATGGCCAGAGCCTATCATGGCAGCCCAGGGTGCAAGGCAGAAACCCACCCTGGACAAGACACCATTCCAGTATACCACTCGCACACACCCCCACACTCACTCATACTGAGACAATTTCGATACACCAATTAACCTAATGTGCACATCTTTGGGATGTAAGGGGAAACCCACACAGGCATGGGAATATCTTGCAAACTTCACACAGACAATGGTCCTGGCTGGAAATCTGTTTTTTGTTTTTTTTTCCTCAATAACATTATAATAAATAATGTTGAATGAAACAATATTATTTAAGGGCCTGCTGTAGTCATCAAAATTGTGATAAGATTTTTGTTTTTCCTTTCGTGTTTGGCTCTATAAACTTTTGTCACAATTTAGACTTTATTTATTTATTTATTTATTTATTTATTTATTGAGAGAGAGTTTTGCACATGTTGCCCAGGCTGGAGTGCAATGGTGCGATCTCGGCTCACCACAACCTCCGCCTCCCAGGTTCAAGCGATTCTCCTGCCTCAGCCTCCCAAGTAGCATGTGCCACCACGCCCAGCTAATTTTGTATTTTTAGTAGAGACAAGGTTTCTCCATGTTGGTCAGGCTGGTTTCAAACTCCCGACCTCAGGTGATCCGCCTGCCTCAGCCTCCCAAAGTTCTGGGATTATAGGTGTGAGTCACCATGCCCAGTCTAGACTTTATTTTACCACAATAAAAAGTAGTTGTTTGTCCAAAGTCCGTAGACCAAATTAGTAAATTAGTGATAACACTAATAAATCATTGATCATGATTCATGACAGTATAAATCAAAATCATTGATCATGATTCATGAAATACAGTATAAATCATAAGTGGTTGGGCACGATGGCTCATCCCTGTAAACTCAGCTCCTTTGGGAGGCGAAGGTGGAAAGATTGCCTGAGGCCAGGAGTTCAAGACCAGCCTGGGCAACACAGCAAGACCTCATCTCTACATACAAAGTAATAAATTAAATAAAATCATACACTTATTGAAAACCTATCTGCCAAGCAGAATACCAGGCAGTGAAGACACATACAAAATGAATGAGATAGAATATCTGCTTTTGAGGAGCTTATGGACTACTGGAGAAAAAGCAAAAGTAAATTGAATTACTCAAAGACATCCAGTTTCTCAAGTATATAATCCCAGTTTTATTAATCTTTTCTTTAAAAACACACACACACACACACACACACACACACATACACACACACATATATATTAGAGAGAGTCTTGCTATGTTGCCCAGGTTGGTCTCGAATTTCTGGCCTCAAGTGATCCTTCCGCCTCAGCCTCCCTAGTAGCTGGAACTACAGGTATGAGTCACCACACTTGACTCATCAATTGTATTTATATCGTTATTGTCAAGCCACAGTATCTGGCCTTTAGCAAATGGTTAATGCAGAGGTTCCCAAATTGGTTCAAGATAATTTCACTTGTTAATAGTGAGTCCAAACAACTTAAAAAATTTATGTCCTAATAATTTAGCAGCAATTTGGAAAAAAATACACATAAAGTTAAAAAAAAGAATCAATAAATCAATTTTCTTATTTCATTTTTAAATGACCATAATTTCTTACTAATGAGATATAGGTATAAGCCTGTTAGACACTGTACGACTTCTCGAAACTTGGAATCACATTGGACACTACCATCTTCATTTCCTATTTCACATTGATTTTTGTGTGGTACTTCTTTTAATCACAGCAACTAACAAAACTCCAGCTTGCAAAGATGTAATGATATTGAAAGGAATGGAGAGTGATCTAATGTTGAAACTGTGAACTGTCTGGAGCTAATAGTTTAAGTAATATCTGACAGATGTCGAATTATTATTATTATTATTATTTTTGAGACAAGGTCTCACTCTGTCACCCAAGCTGGAGTATAGTAGTGCCATCTCGGCTCACTACGGCCTCGACCTTTTGGGAGGCCTCAGCCTCCCAAAGTGCTGAAATTACAGGCATGAGCCACCGTACCTAGACTTGAATATTGTATTTTTGTGTTTCCATTGAAAATTTAAAATGTTCTACAGCATTCTTGTGAATTGCTGCAACATCCAAGGTGCCTCAGAGTAGTTTGGGAACTGTGGGAGGTTAACCAATTTTAGTGAATAAGCGTTGACTTTATTTTTGAATTTCTATTAATAGCTGTGGTGTACTTTTCAAAAGAATTATGTGAATCCTACAGGTAAAATGTTTTAATTAAGCTTCTTTACTTTCTTGGTGGTTATAAGAAGCAACGATTAAGAGATCGGGTAGTTAGTTTAAAACAGTCCAATTTATTCTCCAAAGAAGATACATAAATGGCCAATAAACACATGAAAAGACCTTCAACATCACAATCAGGGAAATGCAAAACACCACCACAATGAGATTCCACTTCACATCCATTAGGAGAGCTATTATTTAAATAAATTAAAAAACCCAGAAAATAACAAGTGTTGGCAAGGATGTGAAAAAATTGGAACGCCTTGCTGGTGGGAATGTAAAATGGTGCAGCTGCTATGGAAAAAAACACTACTGAGCTTCCTTAAAAAAGTAAACATAGAATTTTATGATCCAGCAATTCCATTTCTGGGTATATACCCAAAAGAACTGAAAGCAGGAACTGGAACAGGTATTTGTACACCAATATTTGTAGCAGCATTATTCACAATAGCCAAAAGGTAAAAACAACCCAAGTTGAATGGGTATCTGTTCATTAACAGATGAATGGATAAACAAAATGTGGTATATACATACAATGAATTATTCAGACTTAAAAATGAAATTCTGACACGTATTACCAATATAAATGAATTTCAAAGATATTATACTAAGTGAAAAAGGCCAGACAAAACAGAACAAAAATTACATAATTCCACTTACATGAGGTACCTAGAGTAGTCAAACTCATAGAGACAAAGTAGAATGGTGGCTGCCAAGGGCTTGAGGGAGGCAAGACTGGGGAGTTATTATTTAATGGGTACAGAATTTCAGTTTGGGATAATGAAAAAGTTCTGTAGATGGATGATGGTGATGTTTGTACAACACTATGAACGTACATAATGCCACTGAACTATATGCTTAAAATAGTTAAAACTAAATTTTATGTTGTATATATTTTACAATAAAGAATAGGTTGATATTAGTTATGAAGAAAATAGCTCCATGTTGTATACATATGAAAACAAAATAAAACAAAAAGAGACCAATTTTTAAAATATTAGAATAGCCCAACCACATTAAAAAAGTTGTAAGTCAAAGGGCCAAGTTTTCATTCTCTTTCCTTACAAATATGTAACTTAAATGAACATATGGCAGAATACCATAACAGTTTCTCACTCTGCTTTTGTGGGATCAATATAACATTATGCATTTCTACCAATAAACCAAATATCTCATCACTGATTACCGTTTGAAACCAATCTGAACAACAAATCCTTATGGAAACCCAGACAATCTCATTTAAAAAGACTGCCTGTGAATGCAATGAATAGTTAGATTAGTGTTCCTTTTGGAAAAGAATACTTACTGCCTTCCCATGTACACTGTAACAGATTAAGAGCACCTTCTATTCGTTTCCAGTGCTGAAGATGAAAGAAAGCATAGGCAATTGCTTCACTATCACCCCGTTTCAGAATGTGTTCTGGAGGTAAAATTAAACTTTTCATCTCTAATAAATACTGAAAAAGTAAAACACACACATATACACACAACAGAAAAAAGAAAAATTAAACTGTGTTAAATTCAAACACCCACAAAACTGTAGATTCGAAGTGTTAGAAAGTCAACCTGATTTTTTAAAAACTAACTGAAATGACATGAAGATTCTACTGATAATGTGTATAAAATGCTTATATACGCAAGTTATGAAAACCAGAATATTTCTATAGGTAAAAATAAGGTGATAAATGGCATATGTGTGGCCTGGCTAAATACAAAATGGAAACTCGAGCTGAGGAGGTAATATGAGAGCAACTATTTATTTTTCCAAAAACGAATTAAATGTAAAAATTACACATTTTTTTTTTTTTTTTGAGACGGAGTCTCGCTCTGTCACCCAGGTTGGAGTGCAGTGGCTGGATCTCAGCTCACTGCAAGCTCTGCCTCCTGGGTTTATGCCATTCTCCTGCCTCAGCTTCCCCTAGTAGCTGCGACTACAGGCGCCCGCCACCTCGCCCGGCTATTTTGTATTTTTAGTAGAGACGGGGTTTCACCGTGTTAGCCAGGATGGTCTAGATCTCTTGACCTCGTGATCCACCTGCCTCGGCCTCCCAAAGTGCTGGGATTACAGGCTTGAGCCACCGTGCCCAGCCCATATTTTTTATTTTTAAAATTTATTAATTTTTTATTTTTAATTAAGCCATTTCCTACTGAAAAGAAGAATATAAAAGTTACGAAATCCAATATTGGAACAAAAAAACAATATTTGTGGAAACATTCAATTTTTTTTCTCTTATTTACATTTTATAGGTGAAAGAACTTAATTGTGGAAAAGTTCAATTAAATTCATATTTACTAAGTTCAAAGCACTGTGGTTGTTAGGGAATACCAAAGAACACTCTGCCTGTTCTCTGGAGCTACATAATGCAATGGAAAAGACAGATTCCTTAAGTGAATAATTATAACAAGACTATGGTGAGTACTTTATTTGAGGTAGAAACAACGTACAAGGCCAAGCGCAGTGGCTCATGCCTATAATCCCAACACTTTGGGAGGCTGTGGTGGGTGGATCATGAGGTCAGGAGATGGAGATAATCCTGACCAACATGGTGAAACCCCATCTCTACTAAAAATACAAAAATTAGCTGGGTGTGGTGGTGCCTGCCTATAGTCCCAGCTACTCAGGAGGCTGAGGCAGAAAAATCGCTTGAACCTGGGAGGCGGAGGTTGCAGTGAGCCAAGATTGAGCCACTGCACTCCAGTCTGGCGACAGAGTGAGACTCTGTCTCAAAAAAAAAAAAAAAAAAAGAAAAGAAAAGAAAAGAAAAAAAAATGTGCAATATATGGGAATACAGATAGAGGTATTAATTTTTTAAATTTAGTTTTTAAATAACAGTCTTTATTGAGATGTAATTCACATACCTTAGAATTCACCCATTTAAAGTATATAATTCAAGGATTTTTAATATAATCAGAGATATGTGCAACTATCGCCAAAGTCAATTTTAGAACATTTTCATCACTTCAAAAGAAAATCCTGTACCCTTTAGTCACAACTCACTTCTCCCCTACTCCCCCAACCCCCTTAAGCAACTACCAATCTATCTTATATCTGTATAGATTTGCCTATTCTGAATATTTCATACAAATGGAATCATTTTGTGACTGGTTTCTTTCACTTAGCATAATGTTTTCAAGGTTTACCCTTGTAGCATGCATGGTACTTGTGCCTCATTTCTTCTTATGGCTGAATAATACTGCATTTTATGTATGGTATATATGTTCTGTTTATCCATTCATCAACTGACAGATATTTAGTTGTTTTTAGCTTTTGGCTATTATGAATAATGTTGTTATAAACACTTGTGTATAAGTTTCAGAATGAACATATGTTTTTGTTTCTCTTGAGTAAGTACCATGGAGTAGAATTGCTGAGTCATATGATAACTCTATGTTTAGGAAGTATTATGATTTAGGGGCTAGAAATAAACCACTTGATGGGATTTGACCTGATATTTACAGATAGGTAGAATGTGGATGAGCGGACTGGGGAGTGAGGAGAACAGCAGGAGGGCATAAACAAAGCACAGGGCCATCCTGAATAAAGGCACTGAACCAAGAGAGCACAGTGCAGGATGCATTTAATGTGCCCGTTAAAGAAGCTGTAGTCTACCAATTCTTCTTCAGTTATGAATCTAAATTCTATCTTAAACTCCTAATGAGAATACTTGTACTAATATTATCATTTATAACAAAAGCAGTGTAATCACAGTTGCTATACCAATCAAATGTACTTGTTATATGTAGAAAGATACAAAGTTAACTATTTGTACGGCATCTTTACTATTAGTCAACTTAAAACCTTTAAAAACTTATTTAGTTAGCTAAATACTATCTCCAAAGACTGAGACCAGAATGCACTTGCCCTTCTAGAATAGGTTTGAAATTACCTCTTTGGTTCTAAACAATTTGATATCAAATTATGTGTCATAAGATACAAATTATGTTAACTTCTCTTATAAAATATAAAAAAAGAAACATTCCAGAGGTGTCTCAAAAGATACATTCTCAGATTTCAAATTCTAGTTCCTCAGGTTGTTATACAAACTAATGGGATAACATAAATTAAAGAGCTGAATTTGTGAAACACTTTGTAAAACTGCTACAAGCAGTAAGACTCTAGGAAGACTCTTAAAAACAAAAAGCTGTAGTGGTTTCAAAATTTAAGCCTTAATTTATTTAATCAATATACATGTACTCCTCATATTGTATCTAAAATAATTTTTTGGTTTATGAAATGTACCTTTCCAACAATTACTAAGTTTAATACCCATCTTTAATTACTCTTACTCTTGATGTCTTTGGCTCTCTTCTCAAAGTGTAAGAATGTAGTCTGCTCATCAATTTATTTTAGCAGATGTCACAAACTATGAGATTATTTACTAATCCAGTTTGGGGACTTAACATTTCCCATTCAGTTTCTTAAAGGAATGCAGCAGAGGTTGTGTCCTGGTCAAGCAAAGCCCATTTGATGCCTGGTTGGGTTCTCTCCCCTTAGTGCTTTGGGCCTATATTCAGGAGGGTAATATTCTTTCTAATCCCCTCTAATCCTTGCCCATTTTTTTAAAACACAGTAAAAGATCACTCACACCAGGCGGCTGTGGGAAAATGGACTCAAATAGCTGACCTCTGACATGACTCCTTATGTTCTTTGCAAGCGCACTAAGAGCTTCTTCAGTAGGAAGCAAAGAAAATGTGGCAATCACAGTGGAATTGTCATCATAAAAAGAATACTGAGTTTTCAGAAGAAAACTGCATAATACTTAACCAGGTTCTTTCTATTAAAATTCTGTTTCATTTCACAGACAAAAGACAAAATATCCCAAATCATTTTCAGTGAATTTTAGAACTCAGAAGCCTTAAACTCCATCATGTTAAGTATTTAGTATATTCGTAACCATTTAGCAAATGTAAGCAAAGATATTCAGTTAACAATTATTCAGTAAAACTTATATTACAAAAAATATCAATTTGATGTGAAAAAACACTTTTATTTATTTTTTTTGAGATGGAGTCTTGCTCTGTTGTCCAGGCTGGAGTGCAGTGGCTCAATCTTGGCTCACCACAACTTCTGCCTCCCGGATTCCAGTCATTCTCCTGCCTCAGCCTCCTGAGTAGCTGGGACTACAGGCACGAGCCACGATGCCAGGCTAATTTTTGTATTTTTAGTAGAGACAGGGTTTCACTATGTTGGCCAGTCTGGTCTCGAACTCCTGACCTCGTGATCCACCCGCCTCAGCCTCCCAAAGTGCTGGAATTACAGGCATGAGCCACTGCGCCTGGCGAAAAAAAAAAAACTTTTTAAAATAGCAACTATATACCTAAATTTTTACTGTTTAATAATCTAAGTGATAATTCAGGTGGTAAACACACATGGCAAACTTATTAATAAATTATACTTCAAGATTTTATATTTAAAATATTTTCTATTTAATCATTTTAAAAATCTTCCTTGGCTGGGCACAGTGGCTCACGCCTGTAATTCCAGCACTTTGGGATGCCAAGGCAGGTGGATCATGAGGTCAAGAGTTCAAGACCAGCCTGGCCAAGATGGTGAAACCCTGTCTCTACCAATGATACAAAAATTAGCCAGGCACAGTGCTGGACAACTGTAATCCCAGCTACTCGGGAGGCTGAGGCAGAGAATTGCTTGAACCCGGGAGGTGGCAGTTACAGTGAGCCAAGATTGTGCCACTGCACTCCAGCCTGGGCAACAGAGCAAGACTCTGTTTCAAAAAGAAAAAAAAAATCTTCCTTATGCTAGCTTATTTTTTATTAAAAATAATTATTTGTTATTTATTATTATTGGTGGTCCTACCCACCAGCAAATATCCTTTCCAATTTGACTTTAAAACAAAGCAATTTTTCGGGCCGGGTGCAGTGGCTCACGCCTGTAATCCCAGCACTTTGGGAGGCTGAGGCAGGCGGATCACTAGGTCAGGAGATCGAGACCATCCTGGCTAACACGGTGAAACCTTGTCTCTACCAAAAATACAAAAAATTAGCTAGGCGTGCTGGCGGGCGCCTGTAGCTACTTGGGAGGCTGAGGCAGGAGAATGGTGTGAATCCGGGAGGCGGAGTTTGCAGTGAGCCGAGATCGTGCCTCTGCACTCCAGCCTGGGCGACAGAGCAAGACTCTGTCTCAAAACAAAAACAAAAACAAAAACAGAAAAGCAATTTTTCAATTCCTGATTAGACACTGAAATAAAAGTTGACCCCCAAAATATAAGAGAAAAATTTCAATTTAAGGAAAAGGTGTATAAATTATAAGATTATTATTTTATCTCCTTCACAAACTGCTACTCAGGAATTTCCGCTACCCAGCATAGGCTGTAACTTATTACACTATAAAAACCGTATCCTTAAAATTGTACTACCACGCCTAGCATATTATACGAAAAGCAAGTATTAAAATACTTACTGGCCAAGCATGGTGGCTCATACCTGTAATCCCAGCACTTTGGGAGGCTGAGACAGGCAGATCACCTGAGGTCAGGAGTTCGAGATCAGCCTGGCCAACATGGTAAAACCCCGTCTCTACTAAAAATACAAACAATTAGCCAGGCGTGGTGGTGGGCACCTATAATCCTAGCTACCTGGGAGGCTGAGGCAGGAGAATTGCTTGAACCCGGGAGGTGGGGGTGGCAGTAAGCCGAAATCGTGCCATTGCACTCCAGCCTGGATGACAAGAGCGAAACTACATCTCAAAAAAAGAAAAAAAAAAATTATTAACTGAGTTAATCTGATAAATACAGCTGAAATGTCTTCAAATTCAAATTTATATTTTAGTTTTTACCAAAGATATATTTTAATTATCTGGGAAAACTAAAACCAAATATAAAAACAAAAAACTCTACTACCCAGACTTTAATTTTCTAAGAAGAATATAAAAGATTAAAAACTGACAGATGATTTTTTTGTTTTTTTTTCTGCTTAGTAAAGTATATGCTCAGTGTACAGAAATGGAAACATAACAAAGCTAAGTAGTAGAAAATAATATGTTTGGAGAATAAAAAAATAGAGAAACTAAAGACAGGGCATGGTGGCACATGCCTGTAGTCCTAGCTCCTCAGGAGGCTAAGGCAGGAGGATAGCTGGACCTCAGAAGTTTGAGGTCCCTGCCTAAAACAACAACAACAACAAAACACAATAATCTGATGTTTGTCTAGATTTCTTTTTTTATGCATAATACATTTTGTACCTCCCTTCCTGTCTCTATACAGATCTAACTTTTTTTTTTTTTTGGAGATGGAATTTTGCTCTTGTCCAGACTGGAGTGCAATGGCATGATCTCGGCTCACCGCAACCTCTGCCTCCTGAGTTCAAGTGATTCTCCTGCCTCAGCCTCCCGAGTCGCTGGGATTACAGGCATGCACCACCACACCTGGCTAATTTTGTATTTTTAGTAGAGATGGGGTTTCACCATGTTGGTCAGGCTGATATTGAACTCCTGACCTCAGGTGATACGTCTGCCTCAGCCTCCCAAAGTGCTGGGATTACAGGTGTGAGCCACCCGGCCAATCTAATATTTTTAATTGTTGTATGGTATCACATTTAAAGCTGAGTTATTTCATAATATAGTAAATACGGTCATGGTAAAATCATACTGTCATCTTTAAAAGGTAAAAAATGGTATTATTAAGCAAAACTTGTAAAATAGTTATGTAAACTGGCTTAAAAATTTCAAGAAATGATGGTTCTAAAATTTTACTTTTTTTTTTTTTTTTGAGACAGGGACTCACTGTGTCACTCAGGCTAGAGTGCAGTGGTACGATCATAGCTCACTGCAGCCTCGACCTCCTGGGCTCAAGCAATCCTCCTGCCTCAGCATTCTTAGTAACTGGGACTACAGGCACACACCACCACATTTGGCTAACTTTTTTATTTTTTATTTTTGTAGAGATAGGGTTTCACTATGTTGCCCAGGCTGGTTTCTAACTCCTGGGCTCAAGTGATCCTCTCACCTTGGCCTCTTGAAGTGCTGGGATTACAGGTGTGAGCTGCTGTGCCCAGCCTACTTTCTTTAACTTAGATAGACTTTTAAAGCAATGCAGTTCTAAACTACAGACATGTCTGTTTCCCAGTGTTTACCGAGTGTCTATATAGACTAGGAAGAGTATTGGACATTAAATGATAAGACAAGTACCCTGCTTTTGTTCACAGGGAACTAAGGGAGAAACATATAAACAGGCCAATTAGAAAAAAAAAATATGATTGAGGTACTGAAGAAACAGAGAAGAGAAAGCCGTTATCTCTTCTTGGGAAAACTAGAAAAAAACTCCTTATAAAGGAGACAACAGATGAGCAGGGTCTTAAAGAATGAGTAGAAATTTGCCAGGTAGAGAAGACAATGGCAGTGGGATATGTTGAGGCATGACCAACCCAGGGAACAGTGACAATGGACATAATGAGCAAAGCAGAACTGGCAAAGAGTAAGGCTGGAGACAGATACTGGCCCAGAATATGAAGGACTTTTATAGGTGTAATACTAAGAGGTTGGTCCTTATCCTGTAGGCAACTGGGACCAAGCAGAGGTCTTTTAAGACTTGATATTTAGGTAGATAACTCTGGCAATAGCTGGAATGGAGAAGGGCTGATGGCAGAAAGATGAGTGAGGAATCTGTTCTAATAGTCCACACAAGAGATGGTAAAGTATTTGAGATTTTTTCTATATCTATCTCTATATGTTTAGAAATGCATAGAAAATGTCTGCCAATATATACACCAAACAGTAGCAGGTGGTTACTTCGGAGAAGTAGAATTGGGAGGGAGAGAACAGGAGGTTTCCACTCTGTAAACGTTTGAAGAGTCTGAATTTTTTAAAAGTACCTATTACTTTTGTTATAATAATAATAATAATAATAATAATAACAACATATTTTAAAAGTACAGGTAATGAAGGCAAACAAGGGTCAGTGACAGGGGGATGAGATAGATGGCTAGATCTGAAAAACATTTCAAAGGTTATAATATGAGTTGGTAATTTGGAAATGGCAGAGGTAAGGGTTAATGAAGAGGATAATGAAGCCATAAATCAAAATATATAAATAAGCGAGAGGCAGTTTGGCAGTTTGAAGAAAAGACTTAACAAATTTTTAAAATTCTGTTTGAGACACATTAAAGTGTTTGAGGTACCTATCATGTGATTTCCACAACTAGATGAAAATGCTAAGTCAATGGACAAAAAAAGCCAGAGATAAAAGACACAGATTTGGAAATTATCAGCAAATAAAATATAGCTGATGACACAAACCAAAGCTGGGACCTACTATGTGCTACCGGACCTTCCATATTACCTCTGAATCAGCCTATTGTGTCTGTAATGAGAAATTGCTTGGGACAATTTTAACTAACAATCAACTATGAACAATACATTCAAATGAGTAAAACAAGAGAGTTTAGCCTCTTGCTCTTCACTAAAAATAAAATTATTAAGGCTCCTTTGGAACCTATGGTTAAAAAGACATAATGATGTATGGTCTAGTGGTTTCTTTTATGACTCTAAAGCCCTATCTGTGCTTACACTCAAATTTACTTTAATTTTGAACTGCTTTGATCTTTATAATTTATCTTTAGATTACTTTTTTCTATTACTTTGTAAATCTTACAACAGCTTTTGACCAAAAGCAATATAATTCTGACCTGAAGTAATGATAATGCTTTATAATCTTCGTCTTAAAAGCAGAGGTTAAAGAAAAATCTCTCTGAAGGCATCTGAAATTAAGGTACTTTGCTCTTGATCAGTCATGCACACAAAGAACCAATTTATCTCTGCAATTAGTTTTCTCAGTGCACATTCTATGAGATTGGACAGGCAGGGCGAATGCAGAGTCCACATTGGTATGTATTGGGGGAGACTAAAGACAGTTCTCATATAGAAAACAAACAGAACTGCTATGTGAATAAACTGAAAGAAAACATAATACTACCTAACAGTTTCAGGAGCAAAGTAAAGTGACTTATACTGAAGGGAAAAGGAAAGGAGGCTGGAGAGGGCATTTGCTACAAGAAACCTCCTTTCCACATCATCCTACAGAGCCACACCTCAAGATATAAGCATTTCATATCTCAACTCTTCTACTTAGGCCACAGTACAACACAAGGGAAAGGCAAAGGTTTCATTGTGCTCTAAGTCTGGGTCACAGACTTCAGCACCACTTCTCCTTTGCTCTCTTTACTCCTGCTATGCCACTCGGAATGTCAACTGAGCACCTGTTTCCCTTTTATCTTTTATATATGCCGGCGCTATGATATAAGCAGTTTAGCCAATGAAATGCAAGCCTGCTGCTAAAGAGCTACTATCAGCCGGGCGCAGTTGCTCAGCACTTTGGGAGGCCAAGGTGGATGACCTGAGGTCAGGAGTTCAAGACCAGACTGGCCAACATGGTGAAACCCCATCTCTACTAAAAATACAAAAATTGGCCAGGTGTGGTGGCGGGCACCTATAATCCCAGCTACTTGGGAGGCTGAGGCAGGAGAATCATTTGAACCCAGGAGGCAGAGGTTGCACTGAGCCGAGACGGTGCCATTGCACTCTAGCCTGGGCAACAAGGCAAAACTCCATTTCAAAAAAAAAAAAAAAAAAAAGAGCTACTATCTTCTAGGGTGGATAAGACTTGTAACATTCTATGGGCTTCCATTTCTGATCAACCAGAACAGATTTTACCTTCTACGCACCAATTTATTTTTAAAACTTCCCCTGCACGTAAAAGTCTCCAGGTATAGTCTACTTTCTTGGCAGCACAACACTAAAAACAGTTTTATTGTAAAATAAGAAATAGTAGTTTTTATTTAATTATTATTATTGAGACGGAGCTTTGCTCTTGTTGCCCAGGCTGGAGTGCAATGGTACGATCTCGGCTCACTGCAACCTCTGCCTCCCGGGTTCAAATGATTCTCTTGCCTCAGTCTCCCAAGTAGCTGGGATTACAGGCGTCCACCACAATGTCTGGCTCATTTTTTAAAAAAAATATTTTTAGTAGAGACAGGGTTTCACCATGTTGGCCAGGCTGGTCTCAAACGCTTAACCTCAAATGATCCAGCCATCTCAGCCTCCCAAAGTGCTGGGACTGCAGGTGTGAGACACCAAGTCCAGCCAAAATAGTAACTTTTAAATGTTACAGATAACATATTCCTAAATATGTACTCCAGTTACAGGGATTTACTAAACATACTTTCGTTATTGTTTTGTTTCTTACTGCTCTACTTTACTCTTGCCCGAAGGGCTTCATCTGTAAGACACAAATAAACTGTTTTCAGGGTATTGTAACTAATTTAAATTAGTTATTACCTAACTATGATTATGTTATTAGCTAATTCAAATTAGTTAATTCCTAACTGTTTTCAATATCTTCACCATTACCTCATCTCAACAAAGGAATCCCCCAAACCTTATACATTCCAAGGCTACAAGCACTAAAATAACATCCACAAAGAAGCAAACACTGGAACAACTCAAAGAAGATGGGCCAGGCACAGTGGCTCATGCCTGTAATCCCAGCACTTTGGGAGGCCAAGGCGGCTGAATTGCTTGGGCCCAGGAGTTCGAGACCAGCCTGGGCAAATGGCAAAACCCCATCTCTACAAAAAATACAAAAATTAGCTGGGTGGCATGCACCTGTAGTCCCAGCTACTCAGAAGGCTTAGGTGGGAGGATAACTTGAGCCCACCAGGCTGAGGCTGCAGTGAGTCATGATCATGCCACCACACTCCAGCCTGGATGACAGAACAAAACCCTGTCTCAAAAAAAAAAAAAAAAGGCAACAGAAATAAAGTGACAACCACCATGATAATCAATAATATTGCCTGACACTCAGACACCGTGTTAAGCACTTCACATACATTATCTAATTTAATCAGAAGGCATTATATTTTTACAATGCTTTCCATGCTAAGTCAAATTCTTTTTTCTTTATTGAGGTATAATTTTAAATACATAGATCTTAAATATGTAGCTTGATGAGTTTTGACAAATGTAGGCAAGTAATGCCCAAATCAAGACATATTTTCTTTTATTTTTTTTTCTTCCTTTTTTTTTTTTTTTTTTTGAGACAGAGTCTTGCTCCGTCACCCAGGCTGGAGTGCAGTGGCGTGATACAGGCTCACTGCAACCTCTGCCTCCTGGGTTCAAGTGATTCTCCTGCTGCAGCCTCCTGAGTGGCTGGGACTACAGGTGCATCCCACCATGCCCAGCTAATTTTTTGTATTTTTAGTAGAGATGGGGTTTCACCATGCTGGCCAGGCTGGTCTCAAACTCCTGACCTTGTGATCCGCCCGCCTCAGCCTTCCAAAGTGCTGGGATTACAGGCGTGAGACACTGCGCCTGGCCATCGAGATATCTTCTTTCACTCCAGGGAGTCCTCCTTTCCAGTTAATGTCTCACCTGACCACCTGAGGCAAACAGTGTTTTCATTTCTACCACCGGAGATCACTTTTTGCCTTTTCTTGAACTTCACATAAACGAAAACATTCAGTATGTACTTGTTTATATGTCTATTATATATTATATGTATATATTTTTGGTTTTATTCATGTTTTGCTTGTATCAGTAGGTCTTTTTATTGCTGAATACCACTGTATTGTAACTTATTTATCTATTTACCTATTGGAGGACATTGGGATTGTTTCTAGTTTGGGGCTATTATAAATAAAACTGCTATGATATTCATGTTCAACTCTTCTTATGGACATATGATTTCATTTCTCTTGGGTATATACCTTGGAGTAGGATTGCTGGATCACAGGTTGAAGGATATGTTTAATTGTATCAGAAACTGCCAGTTTTCCAAAGTGGTTGTACCATTATGTAATCTTAGCAGCAATGTATGACAGTTCTGACTTCCACATTCTTACTGATATTTTATCAGTCTTTTAAAATTTAGTCATTCTGATAGATGTGAAAGAATTACTTCATGATTTTATATTGCATTTCTCTGATAACTAATGATGTTTACCACTTTTTCTTTTTTTGCCTGCTTCATTTTACCTTCATATAAACATCTCTTTATGTGTTATTGGACATACCAATATTTTCTTTTGTAGTATCTGTTCAAGGCTTTTGCCCATTTTAAAATTTTGTGTTTTTTTATATGTATATATTTTAGATGAGTCCTTTGTCAGATAAACATATTACAAATATTTTTTTCCTGTCCATGGCTTGCCTTTTTGTCTTCTTAACACTAAGATGAGCAGACTTTTAAAATTTTGATAAAGTTCAATTTATAATTGTCTTTTCTTATAATTGCCTTCTATGTCCTAAGAAATCTTTCTTTACCCCCAGCTTTCAAAGCTAGTCTTAGATGTTTTGGTCTAGATGTTGTATAGTTTTAGTTTTTAAATTTAGATCAACGACACATTTCAAATTAATTTTTCTGTATGCTATGTAAAAAAATTCATGATTTCCCCTACCACATTTAGATATTCAGATGTTCTAGTACCATTTGTTGAAGAAGTTCCATTTCCCCATTGAATTGCATTGGTGCTTTTGTCAAAAATCAATTGACAGTATATATGTGGATGTTTTGTCACATGTATGACAGTATATATGTGGATCCATTCTGTGATTTTTTATAGTAATTATTTTACATTTGAACATAAAAAATTTAGAAGAATTCAACTGTAGTATGCTTACTTTAACAAATATTACAACAAAATATTACAGCAAGCTATTGTTAGATCTTAAAGTTGGACAACATTATTCTAACTGATACGTGAAGTGTCATACCAAGAATAGTTACATCTATAGTAGATCACTGACACTCATGGATCTAACATTTACAATTTCTACTCTTTGTGGAAGCTCTAAATACCCATGATTTATAGCAGCCATCATTTTGCTAAGGCACAAATTTGAATAATGTACTTTGAGGCTTGTGCACACATGTGAATGATGTACCTAATGAATACATCTAGCAGCCTCTTCAGTATCCGTATCTCAGCAAGGTTTGTGACCCATTCTCATGTTTACATTTCATAGGTGAAAATAAACATAATAGTGGTATTTTCAAATATGGATATTCACAATGGTTCTGGATCACATTAATCAAGAGTGTCAATGGTCTATGTAATAATAATGTTAAAGAATACCTTATAATAAAAAGATAAATAGAATACCTTTAATTTAAAAAAACAACAACAACAAATTTAGGCCAGGCACAGTGACTTAAGCCTGTAATCCTAGCACTTCAGGAGGCTGAGGCAGGAGGATACCTTGAGCCCACGAGTTTGAGATCAGCCCGGGCAACAAAGGGACACCCTGTCTCTTATAAATAAATAAATATATATTTTATATATATATATATATATAAATTAAATAAAAATTTAAAAATATGCAACTTGAACATATATCTGTCCAAAGAGAAATACAAACAGCCAATAAACATATTAAAGTGATGCTCAAATATCATTAGTCATTAGGGAAATACAAAACAAAACTACAATGAAATGTCATTTCATACCCATTGGGATAACTATAATAAAAAAGACAGATAATAGTAAGTGTTTAGACAAATGTAGAGAAACTGGAACTCACACATTGCTGAGGGAATGTAAAATAATGCAGTTACTCTGCAAAACAGTTTGGCAGTCTCTCAAAAAATTAAACAGAATTACTTACGATCTATCAGTTCCACTTCTAGGTGTATACTCGAGAGAAGTGAAAAATCTATGTCCACACAAAAACTTGTACATGAATATTCACAACAGCATTATTCATGCTAGTCAAAAAGTGAAACCAACCCAAATGTCCATCAGTTGAATGTATAAACAAAATGTGGTACGATGGAATAGTATTCAGCCATAAAATGAAGGAAGTACTGACACATGCTACATTATGCTAAGTGAAAGAAGTCTGACACAAAAGGCCACCATTATATGATTCAATTCATATGAAAACTCCAGAATAGGCAAATGCATAAAGACAGAAAGTAGATTAGTGGTTGCGAGGGAATGGGGGGTGACTACTAACAGGTACTTCTTTCTGGAAAAGATTCCAGAATTAAATAGTGGTAATGATTTTACAACCTTGTTAATATACTAAAAAGCACTGAATTATATTCTTTAAAAGTGAATTTTATAGTATGTAAATTATCTCAATAAAAAAGACAGTATCGGCCGGGTGCAGTGGCTCACGCCTGTAATCCCAGTACTATGGAAGGCCGAGGAGGGCGGATCACAAGGTCAGGAGATTGAGACCATCCTGGCTAACACGGTGAAATCCCGTCTCTACTAAAAATACAAAAAATTAGCCGGGCATGTGGCACGCGCCTGTAGTCCCAGCTACTCAGGAGGCTGAGGCAAGAGAATCGCTTGAACTTGGGAGGTGGAAGTTGCAGTGAGCCGAGATCGCACCACTGCATTCCAGCCTGTGTGACAGAGGAAGACTCCATCTCCAAAAAAAAAAAAGAAAAGACAGTATCTATAAAACCATTTGATGGTTGGATAAGAAAAGTATGAGATACCAGAATGAATGAAACAGAATGCTGTGGAATATTTAGAATATATGAAATATTTTCTACTGAAAATAAAACTGACAATTCATGTAGTAGCTGAAAGATACACAGATACACAACCTTTTTCGTGTTTGGCAACTAAAAAAAAAGTTTACTGAGCCAAAGCCATAGCTCAATAATGAAAAATAAGTCAAAAACCATGAACACACGCTGTTCTAATTTTTTTACTGTGGTACTATCAGTTACTATACACTGAAATTCATTTAGTAGAATAAAAAAAACTATACAAGCTATCAATATTAATGAAATACCTAAAAGCAAATTCATTGCCCGAAGAAATGTAGATGATATTTCTCTATTGCACTTCTAATAGTTTCCAGCTTTAACAAATTGCATAGCTCTAGACCTACAGCCATTTCTGTTGTAGTTATGTGGAAAGTTGCCAAAAATATTTCCTGCTAAAACAGCTATATCCTTTGTCATTTTACTGCTAAGATGCATACAACCATTTGCATAATAAATTTGAGAGAATAAAATATGTATATATACACATACATTTGAAATGTCACTGTTACTTAGGTTGAATAAGTTAACATGACTCACAATTGAACTGTGAAGAAGAAAACCCCTAAATCCCTTTATGTTTGCTTGCTTCCAGCTGACAGTCAGGAATAGAGACCATTAACAGGAGAAAAAGAGGGGTCTGTACATACTTCATCAATTGTTAAACCCTAGCAAAAACAGCCAAGCACAAATTCCAGAGCTCTCCCAGTTCATATAACATCAATGTTATTTAAGTGAGATATTATTCAGGTTGGTGAAGCTTAAAATTTCTCCAAAAATCTGGCCAGGCATGGTGGCTCATGCCTGTAATCCCAGCACTTAGGGGGGCCAAGGTGGGTGGACCACTTGAGGTCAGGAGTTCGAGACCAGCCTGGCCAACACGGTGAAACCTCATCTCTACTAAAAATACAAAAATTAGCTGGGCGTGGTGGCGCACGCCTGTGGTCCCAGCTACTCAGGAGGCTGAGACAGGAGAACTGCTTGAACCCGGGAGGTGAAGGTTGCAGTGAGCCGAGATCACCCCATTGCACTCCAGCCTGGGTGACAGAGCGAGACTGTCTCAAAGAAAAACAAATTATCCAAAAACCTTAATAATTATTGTGTTTGATGACACTCGGCTTAAAGGGTCTATCTACAAACAATAGTATCAGTTTATAGCATCACTCTACTTAGCTGGATATTTTGAAATAGCTGAATTGTCAAGTGCTTTGATATTTAATTGAGGGGAAAATGGGTAAATTTCTACCTATAAATAAAAATGATGTTAAAATGTTAAAGTGTATATGTGTGTATGTATATCTGTATATCTCTCTCTCTATATATATATATAGTTTTATTTATTTATTTGAGACAGAGTTTCACTCTTGTTGCCCAGGTTGGAGTGCAATGGTGCGATCTCGGCTCACTGCAATCCCCACCTCCCAGGTTCAAGTGATTCTCCTGCCTCAGTCTCCCGAGTAGCTGGGGTTACAGGCATGCGCCACCACGCCTGGCTAATTTTGTATTTTTAGTAGAGACGGGGTTTCTCCATGTTGGTCAGGCTGGTCTTGAACTCCTGACCTCAGGTGATCCACCCGCTTCGGCCTCCCAAAGGGCTGGGATTACAGGTGTGAGCCACCACGCCCAGCCTCTATAGTTTTATTGAAACATATTTTATATATCCCAAAATTCATGTTTGTAACCATAGACACATCTTGGACGTACTGTAAGTTCACTTCCAGACCACTGCAATAAAGCGAATATCAAAATAAAGCAAGTCACACAAATTTTTCGGTTTCCCATGGCATATAAAAGTTACTTTGCCCAGATCCACCAGAGGAATCACTATATATGGGACCTATGGCCTTACTAAATGTATTTCTAAAATAATAGGACTTCCAAGTCAAAATGACTCCTTGATCTGTGGGTTGCAGAATGGCTGTTGTGTTATCAGTTACGAAAACATTAATCTCCTTGTACATCTCCATCAGAGCTCTTGGGTGACTAGGTACATTGTCAATGAGCAGTAATATTTTAAAAGCAATCATGTCTGAGCAGTAGTCTCAACAGTGGGCCTAAAATGGTGTGTAAACCATGCTACAAACAGATATGCTGTCATCCAGGCTTTATTGTTCCATTTATAGAGCACAGACAGAGAAGATTTAGCATAATTCTTAAAGGCCCTAGGATTTTTGGAATGGTAAGTAAGCACTGGCTTCAACTTAAAGTCTCCAGCTGCATTAGCCTCTAAGAAGAGAGTCAGCTTGTTCTTTGAAGCTCTGAAGCCAGGACAACTTCTCCTCTCTAGCTATGAAAGTCTTAGCTGACATCTTCTTCCAATAGAAGGCTGTTTCATCTACTTTGGAAATCTATTGTTTCTCAACATGAGCAAAGCAGAAAAAAGAAAAAGAGGAAAAAAAATTTAAAGAAAATCTTTTGTTTATTATATCTACCTTCATGGAATAACTATAACTCTAAATCAAAGAGGAAATTATAAACAAATTATAAAGTATTTTGGGCCAAGGGAGGTGGCTCACACCTGTAATCCTAGCACTTTGGGAGGCTGAGGAGGGAGGATGCTTGAGGCCAGGAGTTCAAGACCAGTCTGGGCAACATGTGGAGATCCTCTATTTTTTTTTTAAAGAAAATATTTTGAACTAAATTATGTAAAAAATGTTGCTATAGTATGCAGTTAAAATTGTTTTTAAAGAATTTAATTTTTTTTAAAGAAAATATTCTGAACTAAATTATGTAAAAAATGTTGCTATAGTATGCAGTTAAAATTGTGTTGAGAGAAGTTTCTAGATTTAACTGGGTATATCAGAAGAAAGTCGGAAAATTACATATTTAAGTACCTATGTGAGAAGACACAGGAAATTAAAATAAAATAAACTCAAATTAACTTGAAGGAAGGCAATAAAGAGCAGAAATGAATGAAACAGAAAATAAATAGTAGAAAAAAATCAACAAAGCCAGAGCTAAGTTCTTGGCAAAAACAAGTAAGATTGACAAAACTCTAAGGAATTTGATCAAGAAAAATAAAACTAGCCAATGTTAGGAATTAAAAAGTGGGGCCAGGTGCCGTGGCTCATGCCTGTAATCTCAGCACTTTGGGAGGCCGAGGCGGGCTGATCACCTGAGGTTGGGAGTCCGAGACCAGGCTGACCAATATGGAGAAATCCTGTCTCAACTAAAAATATAAAATTAGCTGGGTATGGTGGCGCATGCCTGTAATACCAGCTACTCAGGAGGCTGAGGCAAGAGAATCGCTTGACCCAGGGAGATGGAGGTTGCAGTGAGCCGAGATCGTGCCATTGCATTCTAGCCTGGGCAACAAGAGCAAAATTCCATCTCAAAAAAAAAAAAAAAGACATTAAAAATTGGGCATTACAACTAATCCTGCAAATACTAATGTGGCAATAAAAGGATTTTATGAATACTTTATGTCAATACATTTGAAAATTTTGATGAAATAAATTTTTAGAAAAATACAACTTACCAAAAACTAACATAAGAAACAAAAAATTTCAATAGTTATGATATGCTTAGAAATTGAATTTGTAATTAGACTATTAAAGAAATGAAATTTGTAACTCAAAGTCTTCTCACAAAGAAAACTGAAGAATCAGATGGCTTGAATAACAAATTTACTAATCATTTAGGGCAGAAATAATTCTAATTTTATACAAATTATTCCAGAGAATAAATAAACAGGGACCACTCTTTAACTCATTTATAAATCCAGAGCCAGGCATGCGTTTGCTCACACCTGTAATCCCAGCTCTTTGGGAGGCTGAGGTGGGCAGATCGCTTAAGCCTAGGAGGCGGAGGTTGCAGTGGGCCAAGAAGGCGCCACTGCACTCCAGCCTGGGCATGAGAGTAAGACACTGTCTTTTTTTTTTTTTTTTTTTTTTTTTTTGAGACGGAGACTCACTCTGTAGCCCAAGCTGTAGTGCAGTGGGGGCGATCTCGGCTCACTGCAACCTTCGTCTCTAGGACTCAAGCGATTCTCCTGCTTCAGCCTCCCAAGCAGCTGGGACTAGAGGCGCCCCCACCACACCCAGTTAATTTTTTTGTATTTTTAGTAGAGACGGGGTTTCACCATGTTGCCCTGGGTGGTCTCGAACTCCTGACCTCAGGCTGTCCACCCACTTTGGCCTCCCAAAGTGCTGGGATTACAGGCGTGAGCCACTGCGCCCGCATTTTTTTTTTTAATGGGACAGAGTCTCACTGTCACTCAGGCTGGAGTGTACTGGAACGATCTCGGCTCACTGCAACCTCCACCTCCTGGGTTCAAGCAATTCTCCTACCTCAGCCTCGCAAATAGTTGAAGAGTCTGTCTTAAAAAGAAAAAAAAGGCCGGGTGCACTGGCTCACGCCTGTAATCCCAGCACTTTGGGAGGCTGAGGCAGGCAGATCATGAGGTCAGGAGATCGAGACCATCCTGGCTAACACGGTGAAACCCTGTCTCTACTAAAAACACAAAAAGCCAGGCGTGGTGGCGGGCTCCTGTAGTCCCAGCTACTCAGGAGGCTGAGGCAGGAGAAAGGCGTGAACCCGGGAGGCACAGCTTGCAGTGAGTGGAGATCACACTCCAGTCTGGGCAACACAGCAAGACTCCATCTCAAAAAAAAAAAAATAAAGAAAAAAATCCAGAAATAAAGAAAAAGTACAGATCAAAAACATAAAGAAAGGGAGGAAATGAAGATAATTAATAAATAAGAATATGAATGAATAAGAATAGTGGTTACCTTCAGGTAGGAAAGGAGGTTGTAATGGGAAAGGGCAGTCAGGTAGGCTTCTGTGGGTTGATAATGTTCTGTTTCTTGACCTCAGTAGTTTTCAAGCATTTACTTTGTAATAAGTCATTAAGATACACATTTCTGTCTCATACACTTTGCTGCATGTGTAGTAGAACTCATAATAAAAAGTTTACAAGGCCGGGCGCAGTGGCTCACGCCTGTAATCCCAGCACTTTGGGAGGCTGAGGCAGGCAGATCACAAGGTCAGGAGATCAAGACCATACTAGCTAACATGGTGAAACCCCATCTCTACTAAAAATGCAAAAAATTAGCCGGGCCTGGCAGCACACACTGGTAGTCCCAGCTACTTGAGAGGCTGAGGCAGAAGACTCGCTTGAACCCTGGAGTCAGAGGTTGCAGTGAGCCGAGATTCTGCCACTGCACTCCAGCCTGGGAGAGAGCGAAACTCTGTCTAAAAAAAAAAAAAAAAAAAAAGTTTACAGTACTCGCTCCTTATCCTCAGGACATATGTTTTAAGACTCCCAGTGGATACCTGAAACCACAAATAGTACCAAACCCTACGTACACCATGTTTTTTCCTCTAAATGTATGCCCATGATAGAATTTAATTTATAATTTAGGCACGGTAAGACACTAATAACTAATAATAAAACAGAACAGTTGTAACAATATGTTGATCTTGCATTTGGGGTCACTATTAACTAAAATAAAGGTTACCTGAGCACAAGCACTGTGACAGTTGATCTGATAAATGAGTTGGCTACTAAGTGACTAAGAGGTGGGTAGCATAGACAGTGTTGGATATGCTGGACAAGCGGATGAGTCATGTACTAGGCTGGATGGAGGGGGATGGTGTAAGATTTCATCAAGCTACTCAGAACGGCATGCAACTTAAAACTTAGGAATTGTTTATTTCCAGAATTTTCCATGTAATATTTTCAGACAGAGGCTGACTGTGGGTAACTGTCACAAAACATGGAATACAAAACTATGGATATGGGTGAACCGCTGTCTTTAAATTTATGGAACCAGTGTCACTTAATGAGAGAATGGTATAAATATTTGTTGACTCTGTTTCTTGGACTTAAGTACTTTTCTTCAGCATATCTTTACTTACTCTAACAGGCTTACAACATCCTTTTCGTGGAAATTATCTTTTAGTGATTAATCTCTTTACTGTAACTCTTTAGCTTCCAAGCTCTATTAACACCCTTTCACTGGAATCAATAGCTATAATTACTTTCTGTAGTAAGGGCATCTATTCTTGAATTGTCTATATTTCCTAACATGGGGCATTGTTTGTGGAACCCCAATTTTTTTTTTTTTTTTTTTTTGAGATAGGATTTCACTCTGTCACCCAAGGCTTCAGTGCAGTGGTGTGATCACAGCTCACTGCAGTCTCGACCTCCTGGACTCAAGCAATCTTCTCTCCTTGGTCTCCCACGTAGCTGAGACAACAGGAGCATCACCACGCCCAGATAATTTTTGTATTTTTCGCAGAGATAAGGTCTCACCACATTGCCCACCCACTAGTCCCAAACTCCTGGGCTCAAGTAATCCTCCCACCTCGGCCTCCCAAAGTGTTGAGATATAGGCATGAGCCACTGTGTCCAGCCTAAAACCCAAAATTTAATTTTATGCTATAACACACAAAGATTAAGCAATAATTTGTATAACTGCAAGGTGTACAATATAAAGACAATCAAAGCAAGTATATAGATTCATCGGGGACTAAATAAGCATCAGCCAGTTTTTCTGGGAATTTCCACATCTGCTTCCTATCATTGATTATTTTAATCTATTTGTCTTCAGACCCTAGTCTGAAGGGTCTACCCAACCCTAGTTCAAAACCCAGGCATCTGTCTAGAAAAAGCTTTCACAGTAACAGGAAATTTCATTTAGTGATATGAAACATGAATAATTTTTTATTAAGACCAAGCCATTATTTATTCTCTACAACTATACTAAAAGAACAGCTAAGTGAACACAGTTCAAATTATATGTTGACAGTAATTACAAAGCATATAGCTAACTATTGCTCCTATCTACCTTTCTAAATGCCTAAATGTTTCAACATCCCCTGTAAGGTGAATAATAAGCATCAAAATAGAGCAGACTAAAACAATTCTGCACCAAATTATGGTGACCCAGACTTTGGTCTACAAACTGTCATCAATTTGATAAACTTAAATAAAAGTAGTATTTTTATCATAAAATTTCTCACTTTTGGAACATGAGGATTAAATTCCACAGCTCTATGAATTGCTTCCACGGCATTAATTTCTGCTGTGCTTAATCCTCTTCTGGAGGCTGTTTCTGGAGAGAATCTACAAGAAAACCACAAAATGAAAAAATAAATATGCTAAAAAAAAGAAAAAAGTATGAATTTAGATAATAATACAGCCCCTTAAATCAAAGTTTCTGGAGATGGCCAAAAACAAAGCCAGAGGACTACTAGAAACTAAATAAATAAAAAATAAATAAAGCTGGCCGGACGCAGTGGCTTATGCTTGTAATCCCAGCACTTTGGGAGGCTGAGATGAGCGGATCACCTGAGGTCAGGAGTTTGAGAGCAGCCTGACCAACATGGAGAAACCCCATCTCTACTAAAAACACAAAATTAGCTGGGCATGGTGGTGTGCACCTGTAGTCCCAGCTACTCGGGAGGCTGAGGCAGGAGAATCACTTGAACCCAGGAGGCAGAGGTTGCAGTGAGTCGAGATTGTGCCATTGCACTCCAGCCTGGGCAACAAAAGTGAAACTCTGTCTCAAAAAAAAAAAAGTAAAGTCTTGTGGGTTCAACATATAAAATAAGAAATGAAGGTCTTCAAACTTAGGTAAAGAAGGTCGTTAGGAGAAGTCTACTGAAGGTACACTTTAGGAAAGGTAATAAAGTAATAAATGCTACACAGTGATATCCAGAGAATCTCATGAATCTAAGTACATTCTTACCAAATTCTTATTTCAGAGGACACAAATGGAAAATTCCATTCTAATTCATATCAAAGCATAAAAATCTAAGGTGAAAGAAAATGGTCACCATTTGGTTGGTTTCTGAGTATCTTATCTGCACAATAAAGAAAATTCACTAAGAGTAGCCAAAAACACAAGAAAAGCAGAACTCAGAATTATACTCTAAGAAGAGATAACATAAGCCTATTTCCCTACTACACACTTTATCGTCATCATCATAGTTACTATTTACTGTGTGGACTTTCTTTCTAGATATCGCTTTAGGCACTTGCCACACAAAATCCTCCTACAACCCTCCTGCAGTCTCATTTTACAGATGAAGGAGAGACTCAAAACAATTAACCTGCCTACAGTCCTATAGCTAGAATGTGGTAGAGTTTGAATTTGAGCTCAGGTTAGCTCTAAAAACTTTGCTCTTTCCACTATACACAGCAAGAAGCCTAAAAGCCCAAGAAGATCCAGGGCTATTCAGAAGGAAGTACAGTGGAAAACAGCATTGTTTAAAGTCAGTAGAAAACAAACATAACATTGAGTTTAGCAGTCTTTCCAAATCATTGTAGTTTTTATAACACTTACTTTTCTGAAACAGTCCTTGTCTTCAACAGTGCTGCTGTGTAACAGATTGCTGCTGACTTTGGAAGGCTTATATCTGTAATGATAATTTTCAATTTAGGTAGGAATTACAAAAAAAAGGAATGAGACCATTTTTTAATAAGAATAATTCACGGCCGGGTGCAGTGGCTCACACCTGTAATCCCAGCACTTTGGGAGGCTGAGGTGGGTGGATCATGAGGTCAGGAGTTCGAGACCAGCCTGACCAACATGAAGAAACCCCATCTCTACTAAAAATACGAAAATTAGCCAGGTGTGGTGGCACATGCCTGTAATCCCAGCTACTCAGGAGGCTGAGGCAGGAGAATCGCTTGAACCTAGGAGGCAGAGGTTGCAATGAGCCAAGATCGTACCACTGCACTCCAGCCTGGGCAACAAGAGTGAAACTCTGTCTCAAAAATAAATAAATAAAAGAATAATTCACAGTGCAATACAAAGTCAATAGTTATATAGGAAAAACCTGGACATAATGTTGAACAATCTATAATATAGTAGGAAAAACCCATATATGAAGTTGAAAAAGCTGAATCTGAATCTTTATCTAATTATTTACCAGCTAAGCATCTTTGAGCTAGTAGCAACTTGTTTGACCTGTTTTCACCTCTCAAAATAATGATATTTTCTGACTGAGATGAAATTATGTCTATGAAAGCCCTCTCTGCACGACAGCAAAATGCGCTCAACAAATGTTTATAATAACCTGCTTATGGATGGGCACGGTGGTTCATGCCTGTAATCCCAGCACTTTGGGAGGATGAGGTGGGTGGATCACGAGGTTAGGAGTTTGAAACCAATCTAGCCAACACAGTGAAACCCTATCTCTACTAAAAATACAAAAAATTAGCCAGGCATGGTGGCAGGTGCCTATAATCCCAGCTACTCAGGAGGCTGAGGCAGGAGAATCACTTGAACCTGTAAAGTGGAGGTTGCAGTGAGCCGAGATCGTGCCATTGCACTCCAGCCTGGGTGACAGTATGAGACTCTAAAAAAAAAATAATAATAATAATAAATAACCTGCTTATAATAAGTTCAGGGAAAAAGGCATGGTATAATTAGAACTATGTAAAACCTTCACCTATTCATAGAGAAAAACTAATATTAGAAAAAAAATTAAAATATTAACAGTAGTTAAATCCAGGTTGATTCAACCAAGGATGATATTTTTGTTCTTCCTAGATTTTTGTATTTTCTTAAATTATTATTTTTTAGAAAATAAAAATTTCACCTGGAACTGTAGGTAAATTAATTATACAAATCATTCTTAAAAGAATGTCCAAAATAAGGCTATCAGAAGATGTTTTTGATTCCAGAATCATACTAGTAAACAGAGAACTAAGGAAATAAATTTGCTTTCAACTTCCTCCGGATTCTGGAATGATAAAAACTGAGACTCATGAAAATAACTGAAAATATAGAAGCATATCAACTTAGATATGCTTTATTAGTTTCAGTTTTATTTTATTTTTAATGAATCAGGTCCTATTCCAATTTCTTATATTCAGTCCCTAAGCTTGCTCATCGTAAGTATTATAAGCAGGCGATGTATCCAGTAAGTTACATATGGAAAGAATTTCTCACAAATTTCTCCATCAGCCTACACTATTCTGAAGCACTGCTTAAAGATTCCAGATGTTTAAAAGAAATAAACTTCTCTTTCCAAGTATAACACATTTCAAACTTCCCAAGTCATGGGGATTCCCAAGCGAATGGGTAGTAACCTATAACGGGACAAATGTGAATAAATGACTTTTTTTTTTTTTTTTTTTTGGGGATAGGGTCTCACTCTGTAACCAGGCTGGAATACAGTGGCGCAGTCTTGGCTCACTGAAACCTCCACCTCCCAGGCTCAAGCGATCCTCACACCTCAGCCTCCCAAGCAGCTGGGACTACAGGTGCATGCCACCATGCCCAGTTACATTTTAAAAATATTTTTTGTAGAAATGGGTTCTCACCATGTTGCTCAAGCTGGTCTTGAACTTCTGAGCTCAAGCGATCCACGTGCCTCAGCCTCCCAAAGTGATGGAATTACAGGCGTGAGCCACTGTGCCCAGTCTTCAATGTGACTTACATGTGTTCTCTTATAGTGAAAGATATGACCAGAAGTATAGTAACCCCAAATTTTCAGCTTGAGGTTAAAAGCTGATGCCTCTCTCAGGATGAGAAGAGAGGCGTTATGTCTTTAAAATTCTCCAAACTTCATGTGTGGTAAACTGATATTGTTATAACATAATAATAAAAAATAGTCGCCAGGCACGGTGGCTCATGCCTGTAATCCCAGCACTTTGGGAGGCCAAGGCGGGCAGATCACGAAGTCAGGAGATTGAGAACATCCTGACCAACACGGTGAAACCCTGTCTGTACTAAAAAAAATACAAAAAAATTAGCCAGGCATGGTGGCAGGCACCTGTAGACCCAGCTACTTGGGAGGTTGAGGCAGGAGAATGGCGTGAACCTGGGAAGTGGAGCTTGCAGTGAGCCAAGATTACACCACTGCACTTCTGCCTGGGCGACAGAGCAAGACTCCATCTCAAAAATAAAAAAATAAAAATAAAAATAACCAACAGATATTGAATTGTTACCATGGGAAGACTAGTGAACAAAGAAATCAAACACCTGGATCTGCCTTTTACTGGCTGGGAGACCTTACCCCAATACTTTAACCTTCTTAAACTCCAGTTTCCTTATTCAGTAATTGGAGACAGTAAAAATACTTGTCCCACCACATCATAAGACTACTATAAGGATCATATTATCATTGAACTTTGCAACTGAAAAGCATTGTAAAAATGTTATTCTGAATTGCTCTTATAGTATATACTGCTAAGCAACTTCTGTTAGCCTTGCTTGACACTCCAAAACAAATGAGGTACCCCCACTATGTGCACAGCACCCATACTTCTCCAATTATCTCACCAAACACGCTGTCTCCAATGTAACTGCTGTTCATTTGTCTGTATGTTCCACTAAACTGTAAATAAACTGTAAATCCTATGAGGGCTCCCCTTCCTTTTTTTTTTTTTTTTTTTTTTGAGACAGGGTCTTCCTCTGTCACCTAGGCTGGACTACAGTGGTGCAATCACAGCTCACTACAGACTTAACCTCCCTGGTTCAAGTGATCCTCCCACCTTAGCCTCCCAAGTAGCTGGGATTACAGGTACACACCACCATGACCAATATATATATATTTTTTAGATTTTTTGTAGAGACAGGGTCTTGCCATGTTACCCATGATGGTCTCCAACTCCTGGGCTCAAGCGATCCTCCCACCTCAGCCTCCAAAACAAAATGCTGGGATTATAGGTGTGAGCCACCATGCCTGGCCTCCCATGTTGTCTTGTTCACTATCATATTCTGAATGACTCACTCATATTAGAAACAAGCACTCAATAAACAAACAAATAAATCTTGACAGAAGAAAAGTTCTTCCTTGCAGGATTTTGCTAATAAAAGTCCTGATAAAGAAGATACTTAATAGCAACCTTTGGGTGCTAAATACTGACTGGTAAGAACAGAAAGAGAAAATTAAATACTAGACTATAACCATATTTATAATTACATAATTGGAAAAGAATAACCATGCTATCAACTAAGGGAATATGACTCACCATCATATTTTGCTAGGACGGCCTGAACATCTGCATAGGCCTGTAATTCTAAAAGTGATTCTAAGAGATTTTCATGGATGTTCAACATGGTAAGAGGAGGAAATTCTTTCATCAACTGTATATTAAAAGGAAAAAAAAGATTAAAATCATAACAAAGGAACTCAATACAGCTGAGTCAGATTCATTAAAGTAGAAATTCTTGTTTCTTAACATAGCTGTGAAGAAGACCTAACCCTTAAGAAAGGCATATATTAAATAAATACCTTGTTCTTAAAACTACCAATTAAAATACAATGATTCTGCATTAAAATTATGGGCAACTTAACTACATTTTTAGTTTGTGGAGGAATAAATGTAATAGTCCCATCATCAATTTACTTACATCTCTCATTATTTTTACTGCTTCTCTTATTCTTCCTAACTTTCTTGCACACATTGCCAATCTTCTTTTAATATATACCAGTACATTGGTATCTCTCCCTATTTAGAAAAACAAAAAATGATACAACTCTCACTTTTGTATTGTAGGTTGCTATTTCATTAACAAGTCCATTAATTTTATTTACTTCCCTTGGAAGATTCAATTAAAATTAAATTATGTCAAAATGGAAGAATACTAATGATGGCTACATTTGGGTGATAAATATTGAACAGCAGTGTTCTCTATTTTTGTGGATCTTTTAAGTTTTCTGTATTAAAACTTAAAATACATATTTAATTATTTTTGCCTCTAATAGTGACCTAAGTACAGTATATATAATTCGTGTATGATTGACAAGTTTATTTTAACATTAACAAAAAAGAAATACATTAATAGGAAGATATAACATTAACTTAGTATTTAAACTTGTGCATAAATGATCTATTATTCTGATACTCTCTATTGTTTTAATTGAAAAACAAAAAATGTCCAAAACAAAATTTCCATGGCTAATGTAAACTTTTCTTAACAGTGAGTAATTGACAAACTATAAAACTACTTCTAGAAAGAGCTAACAAATATTTCTGTAACTATCTCATAACCGTATTTGAGATTATTCAAAGACAAATGGCATGACATTTTTAAAGATGTAGTTTCATTAGTTCCAGGCTACAAAATTATATGTTTCCACAAATGTGTGTTATAAAAACGTGCATTAATGAAGCATACCATATATATCAGTATTTAGCTTAGGGAGAAAAACATTATCCAAATTTTAATTTACACACAAAAAAAGATTTAGAACTTAGCTGCCAGTAAATAATGCATTATATAAACATATTTCAATTTATTACCCACTATTTGCCAAAATCATGAAACTAAAACCCTCTGGCCATAAAAATAGCAGGAAGCAGCATCATCGCTGATCCTAACATCTTTGGTAAAATAAAATCTCAATCACAACTGGTAGAGCATATCTAAGAACAGAAAGGACCTTAGTTGCTATGGTTCATCTGATCTCAAGCACATCATGGAGAAAAATCAAAGAAAGAATCAATGCCAAGCATGAGGTTGGATTTTGGGCTAAGAATCAGATGGTGTGAAAGGGGCCACTCCCTAGCACTATATGCAGATACACAGTCTGAAGAGCAAACCAAATAATGTACCTTTATTGTTGCTTAGAGTAAGGGTGAGGATAAAGATAACAGCTGTTTATCATCACTAGAAGGCTCTCCTGAATGCTGAAAGTTATGTTTTTGCAATGACCAGCCTAATTCTCACATGAAATAAATTACTGTTAAGTCTCAGAGCAGCACATCTTCTCTCAATAACCTGAACAGATCTATTCCCTTCCACAAGCGTTCTCTGGCTAATACACATTTCTGTCTTGCTGGCTTGTAGGTATTATGAATAGATTAGTTATTTCCAGTGAAAATTAACTAACCTGTATGTATTAAGTTTTGTATTATTGTTGTTTCGTGTTAAGACACAAGCAAATTACAGGTGCTAAAAGACAGTAATAACCAGTTCAAACTTGCTTACTCAGTTGAGCTTCATGCTGAGGACTTTGGTGCTGGCACTGCTGTGACTGCCTATAAATTGTTTCTCCTGCCTTGAGTGCCTGTTTAAATAACTTTTCAGCATCTACAATAGTTGTTGCTTCTTCCTCAGCCAGTAGAACGTATGCAGTGGCACAGCTATGAAGAAAGCAAGAAGGCAATTTTAAATAAAATGATAAAGCAAGCATTTTCTCTTGGTTATGTCTCTTTGTTGTATGTCATATTTACTTACATACACTTTTTCCATCTTTAGAAGAAAAAACAAACAAAAAAAAACTTCATTCAATATTTTACCTTAATAGGGGCACATTGGTATATTCTTTATATCTGATTCCACAATTTTTCCACTTTTTTATCTTTTCCTTCTGCTCTGTATTTTCTGGGTTTTTTTTTTTTTTTTTTTTTTTTTGGGTAAAAAACAAAGTTTTTAAACTTCTATCTCATTCTCTGACCCATTGTCCTGTGTTTTCTTTTTGTGAAAGGGGGGAGAAAAGAAGATTTATAATTATCTGAATGATATACCTTCTACTGGTCATACCTGCCTTTTTTTTTTTTTTTTGAGATGGAATTTTGCTTTTGTCACCCAGGCTGGAGTGCAGTGGCCCAATCTCCGCTCACTGAAACCTCTGCCTCCTGGATTCAAGCAATTCTCCTGTCTCAGCCTCCCGAGTAGCTGGGATTATAGGCATGCGACACCACGTTCAGCTAATTTTTGTATTTTTAGTAGAGATGGGGTTTCAACATGTTGGCCAGGCTGGTCTAGAACTCCTGACCTCAGGCGATCCACCTGCCTCAGCTTTTCAAAGTGCTGGGATTACAGGCATGAGCCACCGCACCCAGTTAGTCATACCTGCTTTTAGTTGCTATATACTTTTATGATATCCATTTCATGGGGCACGTACGGGGAGGGTGAGGATTGGGAAGATAGTCCCTTGACCAACTAGGCACCTTTAACATCTGACTCAGAAACATATTCCGGGACTAGACATTTTCCCCAAATCTGAGTTCTCCCCTCTGCATGCTGTCCTGTCTACCCATGGACTTATCCACAATACTATGCGGTATAACTTCCCTTATTCTGAATTCAGGTACTTCCTCCTACACTCCTATCCTCATTCCTCACAACTATGCTTATGCCAAGTTTTCTTTTCCTCACCCCACTAAAACACAGAGGCTTTTCTTTGTATCTTTTAAGTCAACACCTGGCTAATAAACTAATTCTTGTTTTGGGGCCACAAAGAGAAACAAAATGTTGTTATTCCATTCCCAGAAATAACAAATCCTTCTCTTCTAGAGACAATGTCCTAGTTGTGATTATCTAAGCCTGCACTGTCCAGTATTCTAGGCATTAGCCGCATGTGGCTATTGAGCACTTGAAATGTGACGAGTTCGAATTGAGATGTGATGCAAGTGTAAAAATGCACAACAAATTTTGAAGACTTAGAAGAATGTAAAGTTCCTCATTAATAGATTTTAGAAAAGTACTGACTATATGTTAAAATATTTTAATATTTTGGGCTGGACGTGGTGGCTCACGCCTGTAATCCCAGCACTTTGGGAGGCCAAGATGGGCGGATCACGAGGTCAGGAGATTGAGACTACCGTGAAACCCTGTCTCTACTAAAAAAAATAAAAAGAATTAGCCGGGCGCGGCGGTGGGCACCTGTAGTGCCAGCTACTCGGGAGGCTGAGGCATGAAAATGGCGTGAACCTGGGAGGCGGAGCTTGCAGCAAGCTGATATCGCGCCACTGCACTCCAGCCTGGGCAACAGAGTGAGACTCCATCTCAAAAAAAAAAATTAATATTTTGAATATAGCTAAATAAAACATTATTCAGATTAATTTCACCTATTTCTTCTTTTTAAATGTGGCTACTAGAAAATTTAAAGTTACATATGTGGCTTGCGTTATATTTCTAATAACTTGTGCTTATCTAAGCAAGAGGAGAGAAATTATTGATAAACATACAAGACCAAGCATTAAACAAAAGTGATGGCAGGTAGTTATCATTAAGTGGGGACAAAAAATGTCCTTCAGATATAGAAAATGCAAATCATACCATTTCATCATCCTTCAAATAAGAAGACCCTATAGTACATAACAATTTCACTAATCAACAAAGATTTCTCCATTACATTACACTAGATCCCTATGACGTGTTAGATATACTGCTGCTTTAAACACTGGCCTTCCTGCCCAGGCACACTGGCTCATGGCTATAATCCCAGCACTTTGGGAGGTCAAGGCAGGAGGATCACTTGAAGCCAGTAGTTTGAGACTAGCCTGGGCAACACAATGAGACCCTTTCTCTATTAAAAAAATAATAATAATAAAAATTTAAAAATTGGCTAGGTGTGGCTGTGTGCACCTGTAGTCCTAGCTACTTTGGAGGCTGAGGCAAGAGGATTGCTTAAGGCCAGGAGTTTGAGGTTACAATGAAGCTATCATCTTACCACTGCACTCCAGTCTGGGCAACAGAGCAAGACCCTGTCTCTAAACAAAAACAAAAACCAAAAACACTAGGCTTCCTGACTGTCATTCCAAAAACCAATTGAAATGTTTTAAAATAACCGTAATAGCCAGGCGCAGTGGCTCACGCTTGTAATCCCGGCACTTTGGGAGGCCGAGGCAGGCGGATCACGAGGTCAGGAGATCAAGACTATCCGGGCTAACACGATGAAACCCCGTCTCTACTAAAAATACAAAAAATTAGCCAGGTGAGGTGGCGGGCGCCTGTAGTCCCAGCTACTCTGGAGGCTGAGGCGGGAGAATGGCAGGAACCCGGGAGGCAGAGATTGCAGTGAGCCGAGATCGCGCCACTGCACTCCAGCCTGAGTGACAGAGCGAGACTCCATCTCAAAAAATAAAATAAAATAAAATAAAATAAAGTAAAATAATCATAATAAAAACACTTTTTAAAAGACCTAGATGGGTATAAATCAAAATATAAACATAATTATATGCTTATATTTTGAATGTATGTACATATATATATATATTTTTGCAACAGAGTCTTGCTCTGTCACCCAGGCTAGAGTGCGGTGGCGTGATCTCGGCTCACTGCAAACTCCGCCTCCCGGGGTTTACGCCATTCTCCCACCTCAGCCTCCCGAGTAGCAAGGACTACAGGGCCCGCCACCATGCCTGGCTAATTTTTTGTATTTTTAGTAGAGACGGGGTTTCACCGTGTAAGCCAGGATGGTCTTGATTTCCTGACCTCGTGATCCGCCCGCCTTAGCCTCCCAAAGGGCCGGGATTACAAGCGTGAGCCACCGCACCTGGCCAAATGTATGTATATATTTTTAATGACTGTATGGCTGTAGGTGAAAAGATTTTTTCCCCCTTAAAGCATTCTTGGATTTGTTCAAAAGTATTTTATATGGATACTAATTCAGGAAATTAATTATGTGAATACCTAATTAATCTTACATTGATTTTTTACATTGAGGTAAAATTCAAATCACAAGGTTCACAGTTTAAAGCATTTTGAAGTATACAATCCAATAATTTTTAATGTATTCACAAAGTTGCACAACACTATGAAGTGTTAGATATACTGCTGCTTTAAATACTGGCCTTCCTGCCCAGGCACAGTGGCTCATGGCTATAATCCCAGCACTTTGGGAGGTCAAGGCAGGAGGATCACTTGATCGCCACAATGTAATTCTAGAACATTTTCATCATCCCCACAAGAAACCCCGTACCTATTAAGTAGCCACTCCCCATCTCCCTTGCCTCCTCAATCCCTGGCAATCCCAAATCTATTTCTGCCTCTTCACAATGTCCTCTGATACACAAAATATTTTAATTTTGATTAAGTCCATTTGCCTGATTTTTCTTTTGCTGCTTGTGCTTTTGGTGATATAATTTATGAGACCCCTGCTAAATTCAAGGTGGTGATGATTTGTCCCTATGCTTTCTTCTAAGAGTTCTGTAGTTTTAACTCTTCCATTTCCAGTCATTGATTGATTTTTAAATTAATTGGGATATATGGTATGAGGTAAGGGACCACCTTTATGCTTTTATATATGTGGTTATCCAGTTGTTCCAACATCATTGTTGAAAAGACTATTCTTTCCTCCATTGAATGGTTTTGACACCCTTGTCAAAAATCATGACCAGGTGTGGTGGCTCACACCTGTAATCTCAGCACTTTGGGAGGCTGAGACAGGTGGATCACCTGCGGTCAGGAGTTCAAGACCAGCCTGGCCAACATGGTGAAACCTTTTCTCTACTAAAAATACAAAATTAGCCAGGTATGGTGGTGCATGCCTGTATTCCCAGCTATTTGGGAGGCTAAGGCAGGAGAATCACTTGAACCCAGGAGGTGGAGGTTGCAGTGAGCCGAGATCGTGCCATTGAACTCCAGCCTGGGCAAAAAGAATGAAACTCTGTCTCAAAACAAAACAAAACAAAACAAAACAATACAATCAACTGACCATAGATATATGGGTTTATTTCTGGAATCTCAATTTGAATACATTGATCTAGGTGTCTATCCTTATGATTTAACTACTGTAGCTTTGCAGTAAATTTTTAAATTGGGTAGTGTGAGTCTTCTAATTTTGTGCTTCTATTTCAAGATTGTTTTGGTATTCAGGGTCTCTTGCAGTTCTATATGAATTATAGGATCGCCCGGTCCATTTCTGCAGAAATGATAATTAAAATTTTTACAGGGATTGCACTGAATCCATAGATCAATTTAGGGAGTACTGACATTCTAACAATAATGTCTCCCAATCCATGAACATGGGATGTCTTTTGATTTATTTATTTAACTTATGCTTTATAGTTTTCAGCATCCAAGTCTTGCATCTCCTTGATTAAATTTATTTCTAAGTATTTAAATCTTTCTGATGCTTTTGTAAATGGAATTGTTTTCTTAATTTCCTTTTCAGATTGTTCATTGCTAGGATATAGACATACAACTGATTTTCATATGTTGGTTTTGTTTCTCACAATTTTGTCAATACTTTCATTAGCTCTAATAGTTTCTTTGTGGATTAAGATTGTCTACAAACAAGATTATGCCATCTGTGAATGGAGACAGTTTTACTTCTTCCTTTCCAATTCAGATGCCATGTAAAATTTTTCTTCCCTAACTGCACTGACTAGAACCTCCAGTACACCATGTAACACAGAAGTACAAGTACAGACATCCTGCCTTTTTTCTGATGGTGGAGGGAAACCTTTCAGTCTTTCATCAGTAAGTACGCATTTAGCTGTAGATTTTTCAGATGCAGATGTTCTTGAGGAAGTTTCCTTCCATTCCTAGTTTTTTAAAGTTTTCATCATAAAATGCTGTTGGATTTTGTCAGATCTTTTTCTACATCAATTGAGATGGTCATGTAGTTCTTGTCTTTTGGTCTATTAATGTGGAGTATTACATTAATTGATTTCCATATATTTATCATGATGGGGAATTTTGTCAAATGTTTTGTCTACATCAGTTGAGATAATCATGTGGTTTCTTTCTTCATTCTGTTAATGTACTGTACTACATTGACTGATTTTCATATGTTGAACCATTCTTGCATCCATGAATAAATGCCACTTGGTCAGGGTGTATAACATTTTTAGTATGTTGCTGTGTTTGGGGGGCTATTATCTTGTTCTCAGCTATGATTTCTTCAAGTATTCTTTCTGCCCTTTCTCTCTCTTCTTTGGGACTCCTATAATGCATAGATTGATATGCTTGATAGCATCCTACAGTTCTCTCAGACTCTGGTCATATTTCTTTACTCCTTAATTTTTCCTGCTCCTTGAATTGGGTAATCTCAATTGACTTAAATGAAATTCACTGGTCTTGCTTCTGTCTGCTTAAATCTGCTTGCTGTTGAACCCCTATGATAAATTTTTCATTTTAGTTATGCTTTTCAATTCTGGAATTTCTATTTAGTTCCTTTTAATTATTTCTCCCTCTTTACTGATATTCTGTAATGGTGAGATACCATTATCATGGGTTCCTTTACCTCCTTGATCATATTTAAAATAGTTGATTTAAACTTTGTGTCTATTAATCCGAAGTCTAGGCTTCACAGGGGCAGCTTTTACTAATTTCTTTTCTTTTTATTTTTTGAGACAGGGTGTCTTTATGTTACCCAGGCTGGTCTCAAACTCCTGAGCTCAAGTGATCCTTCTGCCTTGGTCTCCCAAAGTGCTGGGACTACAGGTATAAGCTACCACACCCAGCCTAATTTCTTTTCTTTCCTATGTATGGGCCATATTTTCTTGTTTCTTTGCATGCCTTGTAATTTTTTGTTGAAAACTGGAAATTTTAAATATTATACTCTGACAACTCTAGAAATATAATTTTCTCTACTCCCTAGGATTTGTTGTTGCTGCTTTTGCAGTTGTTTGTTTAGTGACTTTTCTGAACCCATTTTATAAAATCTATATTATTTGTCATGTGTGACCAGTGACACGTGTGCTATTTTAGCCTTGTAGTCTGTTGGTGATTTGATAGAGATTTCCTTAAATACCTGGGACCAAAACCAAACAAAACACAAAAAGTAAAAACTATTTGCAAATGGGCTCTGTGTGGGTGCTAGGGCACACCTTCACATTCAGTCAAACAGTTTACAACTCTGCCTTAGCTTTCACCTCCTACTTGTGCAGAACATGAAGGTTAGGCAGACTTGAGAGCTTAGGACTTTCTCAAGTCTTTTCTGAACATGTCCCCAGCTCTGGCTGTGTGTGGGGCCTTGATTCCCAGAAATGTGTGGGAGCTTTTCAGAGTCTTTATTCCTCAAAGTATCTAATTCCCCAGACTTTGCTCACAAGTTTTCTGGTTTGTCTACTGTTCGTCCTTCCTGTTATCCCTTGCACCAGGCAGCAGCAGCTAACGCATTTGCCTTTAAATGTTTTTAACAAATGACCCAGAGTATAGTTATGTCAGTTCTGGGAGAGTTTTGAAGTTGAGGACTCTCTTCTTTCAGTAAGCTGAAATAAAGCAAGCCCTTTGAGCTAGTGCTTCAGGGAGCCAAGACAGGTCAAAACAAACGACCACAGTTCCTTGAAAATAAGGTCCATTCAACTTCCTCTGGTACTAGAAACCTATCCCTGGAATGTACTCTGTTGTCTTCAAGACTGCCACTGAGCTAGGGAGTGAGGGATGGGGCCAGGAAAAATAAAACACTACAAAGCTTTCTTAGAGAGATTCGGGTGTTTTTTCCCCTTGATTAAGCATTCACTAGGTTACTGCAAACTTTTGATTAGTTTCCAGAGTTTTAATAAAGTTGATCCTTGGCCGGGCGCGGTGGCTCAAGCCTGTAATCCCAGCACTTTGGGAGGCCGAGATGGGCGGATCACGAGGTCAGGAGATCGAGACCATCCTGGCTAATCCGGTGAAACCCCGTCTCTACTAAAAAATACAAAAAACTAGCCGGGCGAGGTGGCAGGCACCTATAGTCCCAGCTACTCGGGAGGCTGAGGCAGGAGAATGGCGTCAACCCGAGAGGCGGAGCTTGCAGTGAGCTGAGATCTGGCCACTGCACTCCAGCCTGGGAGACAGAGCGAGACTCCGTCTCAAAAAAAATAAAAAATAAAAAAATAAAATAAAGTTTATCCTGACAGTTTCTGCCAGTTTATTATTTTGGCATTCTTTAGTCTGCCATTTTTGCTCCACCTTGGGAAGGTCTTCTTAATAAGGATAACATATATACTGGGGGGAGAAGGTTCAGGAAATAACTCTAAATTTACATTATTCAGGAAGCATTCCTTGATAAACCCCAACTGGAACCATATTTTCACTCTTGGTATTTATTTAGTCAGCATTAGATTAGTATTTATTGATCTATTCCTTGTAAAGATTAAGTTGTCTTATGATTTTACATTTTGCCTTTTCAAAATATAAAAAGTTCAAAACTATAAAAAATGCTGCTAACATGGAAAAAAATAAACTTGATAGAGCTATGTTTTACTTATTTTTAATTCCCTTCTCATGGCTTCAAGTCCATTAACAACTAAAGTACTCAAGATTGAATGCTTCAAGTGAATGATTCAAATGAAAAAATTAAAACAGGTGCATAAGTATATTAGTATTTTAATACCCTTTTAACTATAAAGTATTATCACCATTCTCCATGAGCATTCTCCACTTTGAAAAGTACTTCTAGCATAATTTCTATTCAAAAGCATATATAGATTTACAATTTCAGAAGCAAAATACAGATGTTGGCAAACACTGAAATTTTTATTAAATATCTATAACATGCAAAAGGGAAATGACTAATGACTCCAAGTGTCTTAGGAACAGACAAAAGGAGATATAAAAATCATTTGTCTTGGTTTCCTTCAAAATAAATTTATTTTCCATATATTTCAAACTTACTCATTGTTCAATTCTAAAGCTTGATAGGCTGCTTTGATTCGAGCTGGAGGATTTCTTTCCCTCCAGGCCTTCTGCATAACTGTAGAAAAAATATGTCATAAAATGGATGAGATGGTAAACAAATAATCTGCAAAATGTATGAAGAATAAGCTAGTGGAGTAAACAAAGCTTTAAATAACATATTCTTAAACATACAAAACAAGAAACTAGGTTATTAGTTCACTTTATCCATACGAGAAATTTATATTAAATTTGGAAGCTTCACATAAAATAAAAATATATTCTTTCTCTAATTTATTTGAACAATATATAGGGTACTTAAACAAGTTAATTATATCATTATTATATATGAACATTTATATATCTAAATGCATGTTAACATTCAGTTTAAGTGACATCACATTATAATCAATATGAAATATTACAGTTCTACTTTTATCATTCTGAAAAGGTTTTATGGAACTGCAAAAAATAAAAATATACAAAAACTTAAAAACAAAGTCTTTGTCTAATGAATGATTCACTCTATGAAGAATGTATGGGATTGCATTTTGTGTAAAAGGGAAAAAAAAAATGAATGAATTAGAATATAGTACCGCTAGAAAATGTCAGCCTCTATCAGGATTCAACAAAGACCTGAGTTAGGATTTCTTTGGAATATTAATTTTGCTACCAATTTACTGTACCAAAATGAAGACTTCACAGTAAGTAAAGTTTTCTTTAATTAAATAAGCAAACAAATAAAGTAGACTCAGAAGACTAACTGGCCCATTTCAAGTTTGATAAGAAAAATAGAGAACCTATGAGTGTTGCTTTTGGAACAAAACCTACAACTGTCCAGGAAGAATAATGTGAAAAATGTTTGAATTTTCCTTTGGAAATAAAATATTAGTCTTGGCTTAGCAAAGGAGTCAATATATTCCATTTGTATAACAAAAATACATTTCTTATATCAAACATGTCACTAGCTAGCTGACACCTAATGCTTCCTGAACTTGACAAACTGATGCAAGTCAGCACCCATTTGATACAGGCCAGTAAAAGAACATCATTCTGCTGCAACACTAAATATTACATTAAAATAATGCATAACGTTAGACTTGTAATTTTTGATGATAGGCTGTCTTCTACGAGTTATATGATATTTACAAGTCAAATTTTAACACTGAATTTGTATTAACATTTTAAACTGTTATTTGGTACTCTAGTATATTAAATACATATCCTAATTTATCTAGCCAATTCCCTTTTGATGGACAATTAAGTATACTAAATTTTTTGGTAATACAAAACATTGTGATAACAATCTTTCAGTATGTGTCTTTTCATAACTAATTAAATACTTCCTTTCTAGTAGAATAGCTGGCTAAAATATGTATATTTTAAAAGATTCTGGATATGTAATAAGTTTGGGAAGTTAAGAAAAAAAAAAAAAAGATTCCAGATATACACCTCTCAAACTCCGCAATAAGACTGTATTAATTTACACTTTTTCAGGCTGTATAACACAGTATAATCAATCTTTGCTAATTTAACAACTTAACACAGCATTACCAATCTTTGCTAATTTAATATCTGAAATTTATCTCATTTTCATTTGTGTTTTTAAAAATTTCTAGTGAGGTCGTCTAATTCACCTTTAAATATTTTATCTTATTCTTTTGTTTCCAAATTCTCTACCTAGCCTTTCAAGAGTATTCTTCAAAACCAAAGCAGTCCTAAGCCTAAGCGGAAAGGAGAAATAAAGTTGACGGGGGGAAAATGTATATATTTTTTTCTAAAATAAGGCTTAGGAGTAATTTAAAACAAAATGCTGATTTGGTATTCAATTGTCCTCTTTAAGGGCTCTTGATATGCTGAATATAATTAACATAAGCAATTAGCAACTCACTCAAATTTATCTATTTTTCAAGTTAAATAACATTCTAATATGCTAACAAGCACAAAACAGATCAGCAGTTATCGTAAGGTCAGGGGTCATAAATGTAAATGCCTATAAATGCCAGGCATTAAACATAAATGAGTGGACTGAAAGCATATTCACTGTCTAAAGGAGAGAGCCACAACTCAGTTTCATCTTATTACTGCCAAGTGTAAATTCAGGTTCAATTTTGCCCCATTTTTCAACCTTCAAAAGGCACAAATTCAGATTTTAATGTAAAATCTCCTGATTTTTAAATGCTGAAGAAAAAAATCCAAAAAACAATACTGGGCCCTTCTGGATATGTTTTTTCTCTGCCCTAGATAAATTAATAGAAGAAGAACAAAATCTAATTTAGTTATTACTGATGACAGTAAGTCAAGAGAAATTTGCCACATCACATATATACACATTTGTATTTTTGAAAATAAAACTACTGATATAAATCATGACCTTTATGTGAGGGTCTGAAAAGATTAATATGGAATCAACAGTCTGTTTCTGAAGATCATTCACAGACACACTCTGTCTGACTTGAGTTCAACCTTTAGCTGGGGTTAGACACACCTCTATAGAAGTACATAAAACTTAGAAAGGACCAAATGGGATACACGGTTTTAAGAAAATCAACTTCTAAAGCTTCAACTTGATTACTCTTTCCTATAACTGATCTACCAAAGAATGTTTCTCTGGTTTCCCTATCCTACCTAACCACAATTCCTATACCCGCTCCCCACGAAGATATGTTCCTTTCTCTTATTTTACAAAAAAAACACAAACACACAAAAGGCTTACTTCTTACTCATCCTGAATCTTACAAGGTGTACTGCCCTATAGTGTAAAAATCTCCAGGCACCAAAGGGACAATTCAAAGTTTGGGTTGGGGGCAGCCATGTTTAATCAAGGCATCCTATAATAGTATTCCTGCCTTTTATTTATTTAACAGTGAAGCTTGGCATTGGAAAGAAAGTATTCTGGCCCTGTATTCAGGTATATTACAGAATGAAGAAGGGAAAGATAACAATTTTTAACAGTTCCATTAGTACCCCTCCCTACTTACTATCAAAAAACGGATTCTCCTAAGGGAAGGTCCCCTCACATCAAGGCAAAGCAGGCATTAGCAAGGAGTAATAAATGCAGTGAAGCCTTATTTTGGCCAAGTGGTAAGTTCTAAGCAAAGTTCCAAGACACAGCTATCTTTCTATCTTAGAATCTGAATTCAGAAGATAGATAGTTGTCATGGGGAGGCATATTAATATGTTTATTTAAATTGAAAAGTGAAGTCAGACTTCTCTGTCAGAAAGTAAATATGATTTGGTTGATAGAACTGACAATGAGAACTCACCCAGTCAATTATATTATATACAGAACCTTCCACAAAGTTTAAAGAGCTAAATATGTAGCTCTAAGGATTTGACAGAAATATAATGAAAGCACATCATAACACTTAGCACCTTACAGTCAAATGCAATTCAAATTTTTAAAAATTATATTAGAATGTTTTATTATAGAAAAGGATGGAAGTGTGATACCAGACTCTACAGCATGAAACAATGGTGATAAAATTACATAGGGATGTAAAACAGATATGTGTTCAAGAAGAAAAAAGACAAAATTTACTACTGTTAAAGAGCATTTGGTAAGCCAGGTGCGGTGGCTCACGCCTGTAATCTCAGCACTTTGGAAGACCAAAGAGGGGTGGATCACCTGAGGTTGGGAGTTCAAGACCATCCTGACCAACATGGAGAAACCCCGTCTCTACTAAAAATACAAAATTAGCCAGGCACAGTGGCGCATGCCTGTAATCCCAGGTACTCAGGAGGATGAGGCAGGAGAATCGCTTCAACCCGGGAGGTGGAGGTTGTGGCGAGCCGAGATTGTGCCATTGCACTCCAGCCTAGGCAACAAAAGCGAAACTTGGTCTCCAAAAAAAAAAAAAAAAAAACACCAGAGAGAGAGAGAGAGAATTTGTTTACATATTGTTTTGTTTGTTTGGTTGTTTTTTTTTTTTAGATAAAGGGTCTCTGTCCCTCAGGCTGCAGTGCAGGGGTGCCATCGTAGCTTACTGCAGCCTCAACCTTCTAGGCTTAAGAGATCCACCCACCTCAGCCTCTCAAGTAGCTGGGACTACAGGCATGCACCATCACACCTGATTAATTTTAAAATTTTTTTGTAGAGATGGGGTCTCACTGTGTTGCCCAGGCTGACAAACTCCTAGACTCACAGGATGCTCCTACCTTGGCCTCCCAAAGTGCTGGGATTACAGGCATGAGCCACTGTCCTTGGCCTATTCATGTATTTTTCAGTGGATTGTAGTGGGCATTAAATCATTTGATTTCATAACACATATTGAAATATAGGGTATACTATTATTTTTAAATGTCTGTATTTTGCACTATGTCAAAAATTACATTCTCTATGATTATTTAACCTTATGATGTCAACTTAAAAATGTGTGAAGGGACACATTCTTTTTCAAAATTCTTTTAGGAGATATTCAAATAAAAATGTTTTAATACCAGAGCTTCAGTAGATAGCCATGATTGCTATTTTAAAAGCCGGCTGGTGTTTGCAATTCAGTGTCACTCTGTGAGAGGGGCTGTGAGAGAAAGGGTGGTGAGACCTAACTTCCAGAATCACTCAACCCTTAAAGTTAACATACAGCACTGATATTGTACTGCTGTTATTTCCCCAACACCTATCCTTTTGCCATTAATATAAACATTAAGCATATAAACATAAATCTATTCTTTTTACTCCTTTACCTGCAATTAAATCATTTTATATAACCATACCAAAGATCCTTGGCTTTCCTATCATCCACTCTTAACGTATTTAATCTAACAAAGATAAATCACTAGGAACTCATTTTAATGCAGGAAACTGGCTGTTTTTCAGACCCTTCAGTGATTTTTGTGGTAGGTAGAAGCAGTAATAGTGTAGTGGTTAACAGCCAGTCTTGAGTTTGAAACATGGTTTTATCATTATTAGCTGTGTGATTAAAGCCATATTACTTGATCCCCCTTTGCTTCGGTTCCTTTATTGTTAAAATGGGGCTCATAATACTACCTATCTCATAAAGTGACTGGGAAGATTACATTTCTATAAATTGCTCAGAATAGTGCCTGGAACATAGTAAGCCTAGACGAGTATTGGCTATTATTAGTGAAATTGCTTAAGACCTCTGTGACATCTAGGCTATTCAATCATTCATACTTTTTTTTTTTTTTTTTGAGACAGAGTCTCACTATGTCGCCCAGGCTGGAGTGCAATGGCCCAATCTCGGCTCACTGCAAACTCCACCTCTGGGATTCAACTGATTCTCCCACCTCAGTCTCCCGAGTAGGTGGGATTACAGGCACCCACCATCATACCCACCTAATTTTTATATTTTTGTAGAGACGGGGTTTTACCATGTTGACCAGGCTGGTCTCGGACTCCTGACCTCAGGTGATCCACCCACCTTGGCCTCCCAAAGTGCTGGGATTAAAGGCGTGAGCCACCGTGCCCAGCCCATTCATACTTTCCTCAAAGAATAAATATTAATATTTACATTATGCCAGGCAATGTGCTGGATAATAGAGATTCAAAGATGAAGAGAATATAGTCCCTACTGTCCGAAAGTTCATACCCTAGTAGCAAAGACAAACATGAAAGCAATATAACATTAACAAATAAATGTTTGTGGCTGAATAAATTAAAGTTACTTCATAGAGGTTTGGACTAAGTAGTACAGAATTGCAGAAAACAAAATGTTTAATTCTGTGACAAGGGATCCCAGAGAGGGCTTTCTAGAAAATGTGACTTTTAATTTGGATAATGAAGGATAAAAAGTAACTCATCAGATGGATAAGGAGGGTGAGTTCATTCAAAGTAGAAGAAAAATTTTGATAAAGATCCCAGACCAGGGTATAGTGGCTCATGTCTGTAATCCTAATGTTTTGTAATGAGTTTGAGGTTACTTGGAGCTATCACTGCACCACTGCACTCCAGCCTGGACGACAGAGTGAAATCAATCAATCAACCAGCCCTGTCTTTTTTTTTTTTTTTTTTTGAGATGGAGTCTCGCTCTGTCACCCAGGCTGGAGTGCAGTGGCCAGATCTCAGCTCACTGCAAGCTCCGCCTCCCGGGTTTAGCCATTCTCCTGCCTCAGCCTCCCGAGTAGCTGGGACTACAGGCGCCCGCCACCTCGCCCGGCTAGTTTTTTGTATTTTTTAGTAGAGACGGGGTTTCACCGTGTTCGCCAGGATGGTCTCGATCTCCTGACCTCGTGATCCGCCCGTCTCGGCCTCCCAAAGTGCTGGGATTACAGGCTTGAGCCACCGCGCCCGGCCTGACCAGCCTTGTCTTTAAGCCATATAATTGAGTCTCAATACTCTCTTCTATAGATAAGCACTTGGAGAAAACTAAACACATAAATTTCTATGATCTTCTACCACTTTATATGCATCTCTAACTCACAACTAAAACAAAATATATTCTGGTTTTCTCTACATGCCATTCTCCAATGTTTATACATTGACCTGTTATTTTATTTTATGTATAATTGCAGGTGTTCATTTCCCAGACGGAAACAGGGTACACTGTTTTCTGGAAAAGTAGTTGTTGCATTTAATCTGAAAGGTTTTTGAAGTAGTAAAAGAAATATGAAATATTTTAAATTCTTTATAAGGAAAGCAGTGTATCAACCTAGCTTATAGTCATAATTTAATCTGAGTTTCTTATCAATAATATAAACAACTCAAAGCCAAATAACTAAATAACTCTGTATATTATAATAAACAACTCTGAAGAACTTTTAAAATCATCTTCATGATCACTGTTTATACTATGAACAGATATGATACATACCTGTGTCTGAAGGACGTAAAAAATCTGTGTCACAGGTGAAAAAGGTCTGATGGTCCTGAGCTGACAGGTTCATGTCATAGTATGTAAGTGGCTCTTTACCAGTCACCCAAGTGTATCTTTACCAAAACACGACAAAATATTTAAATTGAACATGAGACAGCATCTATCTGCTATAACAAACACTACTTAAATTCAAAAATATACTGCTACACATTTGGATGTTTTAAAATCTTACAATCAGTAAAACAAAAGATAACCTCACAAACTACTTAGAGTATGATAATAAAACACCAAAGACCAAATAGAAAAATAATATTCAATAAACAACTGCTTTTGAAAATTGAATTGGGCTGGGTGCCGTGGCTCATGACTGTAATCTCAGTGCTTTGGGAGGCTGAGGCTGGTAAATCACTTGCGACCTGGAGTTTGAGACCAGCCTGGGCAACATAGTGAGGCCTGTCTCTACCAGCTACTGGGGAGGCTGAAGCTGAAGGATCACTTGAGCCCAAGAGCTCAAGACCAGCCTGAGCAATATAGCGAGATCTTGTCTCTATTTTTTAACTTAAAAAAAAAAAAAAAAAAGAAGACTCAGTAAAACGAAAATTAAGGATTGGGAATTGGGACATAAAATGAAGCCTGAAATGGAGCTAACATATGAAATGTATACCCAGAAGTTATACTTTTACATTAAGAGAAAATAATCATTCAAAAGAAGCATAAGAATTCCTGATACTAAGAAATTTATCCTAGGCCAGGCACAGTGGCTCACACCTTAATCCTTGGCACTTTGGGAGGCTGAGGCAGGAGGATCACTTGGGGTGAGGAGTTTGAGACCAGCCTGGCCAATATGGTAAAACCCTGTCTCTCCTAAAAATACAAAAATTAGCCGGATGTGGTATGGGCTGCCTGTGATCCCAGCTACTTGGGAGGGAAGCTGAGGCAGGAGAATCACTTGAACCCGGGAGGAGGAGATTGCACTGAACCAAGATCATGCCACTGCACTCCAGCCTGGGTGACAGAGAGAGACTCAGTCTCAAGAAAAAAAACTTTATATATATACACACACACATTTCTTTTTAAGATCTTCAGGAAATGGAAACTGTATAATACAACAAATAGCCTCAAACTTTGATTAAACACAGTAAGAGATTCAAGGACCTGTTTCTTACAGGTATCCCTTAATACAGGCTAATGGCATCTTTCATAAAAGCCTAGCTTTCACTTCACAGGATGTCACTATCTTACACTATCAAGTCTTTAAGCACAGGAGCCATTGCTTAGTCATTTTTGTATCTCCATCATTTTGCACAGTGCCTGTACATGGTAGAAACATAATGTTTCTTATTCAGTAAGTTAAATAACATGCCCCATTCTACTTTTAGGTAAAATACAGCACTCCTCAAAATAAAAGTAAAGTATCTTTGCTCATAAGTTTCAAAAGATGTTTTCTCATTTAGAGTTAAAAACCAGAAGAGAAATGGACACAGTAGTGAAAATAGGAAGTGGCAATATGAAATCAATATAAAAATATAGTACCCTCTACTGTTGCACAATTTACATTCAGAGTGATGTTTTCTGATGCATCCTCAAATTCTGAAATTTAGCAATCATGCACAGGAATATGACGACACTGGTAATTTTTTCTTAATGCCACAAATTCTTTGAAAAAGGCTTTTTATAAACCAGGGGCCTAATATATACTTATACATATATAATATATACTTATACATATCACAAATACTTATATGTATTATAAACCAGGAGCCTAATATATACTTATACATATCACAAACATATGGTTTGATGCAATGTTTCTTATGATTATCAAATTAAACACAGGTTATGTGTGGAAGTTCATGTTTGTAATTTCAATGATTTGCAAGGCCAAGGTAGGAGTATTACTTGAGCCCAGAAGTTTGGGATGAACCTGGGCAACATAGAAAGACCCCTGTCTACCAAAATTTTTTTTGAGATGGAGTTTTGTTCTTGTCACCTGGGCTGGAGCGCGATGGCGTCATCTCGGCTCACTGCAACTGTTGCCTCCTGGGTTCAAGTGATTCTCCTGCCTCGGCCTCCCAAAGTGCTGGGATTACAGGCGTGAGCCACCATACCCGGCCTCTACCAAAAATTTTAAAAAATTAGCTGGATGTGGGCTCTGCCTATGGAGTAGCCATTCTTTTATTCCTTTACTTTCTTAATAAACTTGTTTTCACTTAAAAAAAAAATTAGCTGGATGTGGTGGCATGTGCCTGTAGTCCCAACTACTTGGGAGACTGAGACAGGAGAACTGCTTGAGCCCAGGAGGTCAAGGCTGCAGCTAGCTATGATCGCGCTACTGCGCTCCAGCCTGAGTGACAGAGGAAGACTCTATCTCCAAAAAAATTTAATTAAAAGAAAAAAGTAAACACAGTCAAGATGCTGCCAAATAAACTGTGGACTAATCATTTTTACCTTATTATAGATCAGTATCTCCTACTAGAAGAGCTGTGATATATTTATAAAGACAAATGATTTTCTAAATACCTTCACTCTAGAACCAATGCCCTACTTGTACTGAAAGCAAAATGTAATACCTCCTATATTCTGCTCCTCTGAAAAGATTTAGAGGGTTTCTCCATACCTTACATTCTGAAAAACAAAGGAGAAAAAGGGGGAAAAAGAGACACTTTAAAATCTTCACTTAACCAACATCTATTGTCTACCCACTGTAGGCTAAGCGCGGTGCTAGCCACAGATGATACAAAGATGAATAAAGCATGCTTTCAAAAAACAGAATTAAATCTAGTCATTTCCATATTTCTATCTCCATAGCATTTAGTTCATAATTCAATTATAGTACTTACCATATTACAATATGATTATCTGCTTGGTTTTGTTTCCTCTTTAAAATATGAAGTCTTAAAACTTTGCTTATTTTTCTATTCCTATAACCAAGCACAGCCTCTGGAACTGACTTGCTTAACTGAATTAAACTTAGTACGAGAGTAGTCATGTAAATGGCCTGAAATACGATAACAGACATGTTTTGTTCTTTTTTTTGAGATGGAGTCTCGCTCTGTCACCCAGGCTAGAGTGCAGTGGTGCAATCTCGGCTCACTGCAAGCTCCATCTCTTGGGTTCATGTCATTCTCCTGCCTCAGCCTCCCAAGTAGCTAGCTGGGACTACAGGCGCTCGCCTGGCTAATTTTTTGTATTTTTCGTAGAGACAGGGTTTCACCATGTTAGCCAGGATGGTCTCAATCTCTTGATCTCGTGATCCGCCTGCCTCAGCCTCCCAAAGTACTGGGATTACAGGCGTGAGCCAGCGTGCCCGGCCAGACACATTTTGTTCTAAGAAAAAAAAAAAAGCATTAAATTTGTTTTGGGGAAATCAGGGAAGGCTTTAGAAAGGGGGTGACATTTGAACTGATGTTGAATCACTGTAAAAAATGAGAATAAGGTTGCAAAATGAAGAACATCTGAAGCAGAGGAAGTATCATAAAACCATACAGCATGGTTAGGCTAGAGTACAGGGTAAGGAGTGGGAGGGAGAACTGTAAATGGGGTTAGAAAACAGATTGGAAAAGGCCAGGCACAGTGGCTCACGTCTGTAATCCCAGCACTTTGGGAGAGTGAGGTGGGCAGATGACCTGAGGTCAGTAGTTCAAGACCAGCCTAGCCAACATAATGAAACCCCAGTTCTACTAAAAGTACAAAATTAGCTGGGCATGGTAGTGCCTGCCTCTAATCCCAGGTACTCAGGAGGCTGAGGCTGAGACTGAGACAGAAGAATTTCTTAAACCTGGGAGGTGGAGGTTGCAGTGGATGGAGATCGCACCATTGCACTCCAGCCTGGGTGACGAGAGCGAAACTCCATCTCAAAAAAAAAAATAAAAGAAAATAGACTGGAAGAAATTGATGAAGGACCGTATGTACTATAGAAAAGAGTTTAGATATTATTCTTGGTCATCAAAGGTTTATAAGCAGAAAAATAACAAATACCAGATCTTTGTTTAGATCAGCAGTTCTCAAAGTATAATTCATGGAACTGTAAAGTAACAATTCTTCAAAATAAATTCTAAGACATTATTTGCCTTTTTAAATGTGTTTACTTGAACTTGGATGCATGACCCTGAGAGTAAAGGTGTCCTTAAATTTTGTACCCCAGGCACCTGCCTCACTTGTCTTACTTGTCCTGCAAAATTGAACTGGTGATGAAAAGTCAACGATGGGTAAAACTGCTAGTACATTAGCATGAGTCAAGACAATGACACCAAACTGTACTAGCAGTCATTGGATTCTTCACTTCCACATCCTTACAGTAAAAATAAGGCAAATTTCTTTTAAACATTATAGCAGGTATGATAGTTGTCTCTAGTAAAGCAATTTGTGAGAACTGGCCCCTTTTGTAATGAAACACCACTTTTACTTGAAAGAGCCACACACAAACTTACAGTTATTTAGATGGGTACCTGGCAGATATTTTCTTTAAAATGAACTGAGTCTGTCAAGATCAAGGAAGAAAATGAAAGTATTTGCTGCCAGTGATAAAATTTGAGCTTTCAAGTACATATTGAAATTTTTTTAAATGTGTGTCTGCTACTGTGAGCCTGGCAAATTTCACAACAAAGACTTTTCTATGAGAATGGTGGTGATATTAACAAAGGAGTTTTTTTGTATTATGCAATAAAATGGATCATGATATGGATATGATATGCATAGCTCAGTGAACAAGTATTTTCCAAACAACCAATGTACGATATAAAATTATGCATAAAAGATCCATTCAAAATGTTAAGATATACCAATAGATTTTCACATAACAGAGCATGCAAAGTTCAGATTTTACACCACAACTAAACTTTCAGAAAAGTACTCATAGAAAGTTTTAGTGTAGTATCAAAAAAACGTATCCACAATTTTCTGAGAAGACTATTAAAATACTCCTCCCCTTTTCAGTTACACATCTGTGTGAAGCCAGGTTTTCTTCATACACTTCAATCGAACAGCATTTCACAATAGACAACAGAGAATAAGTTGTCTTCTATTAACTGAACTTTTTCTTGTTGTGGGAAATATAATTATTTTTCACAAAGTGTGTATTAGTTCAGGCTGCCATAACAAAATACCATTGACTGTGTGGCTTAACATAAATTTATTTTCTCAATAAATAAATTCTGGAGGCTAGAAGTTTGAGATCAGGGTACCTGCAGGGTGCCAGCACGGCTGAGTACTGGTGAGGCTGAATTCTTGCTGTGTTCTCACAAGAAAGAGAGAGCTCTGGTATCTCTTATTATTATAAGGCCTTCCTGTCTTATCAGATCAGGTTTCTACTCATAGTTTATCTTAATTACTACCTGAAGCCCTATTTTCAATAGTCATATGGGGAATTAGGGGTTCAAACTTAGAAGGCGCAGGGTACAGTGAGCCGACATGGTGCCACTGCACTTCAGCCTGGGCAACAGAGCGAGACTCCATCTCAAAATAAGTAAGTAAAAATACATTAATTCTCCCCCAAAAGTCTTAACTCATTCCAGCATCAATTCTAAAATCTAAAGGCCAAAGTTTCTTCTGAATATTATCTGAATCAGACATAGGAGAGGCTCAAGGTACAATTCATTCTTAGACTCAGTTCCTCTCCAGAAGTGAACCTATGGAACCAGACAAGTTATACGTTCCCAATATATTGTATGATGGTGGGCAGACATAGGACAGACATTCCCATTCTCAAATGAAAAAAATCAAAAGGAAGGGGTAATAGTTACCAAGTCCAAAACCTAGCAACGCAAATTCTATTACATCTTAAAGTTTGAATGCCAGGCACAGTGGCACATGCCTGTAATCCCAGCTACTCAGGAGGCTGTGGCAGGAGGATCACTTGAGCCCAGGAGTTCAAGACCCCAGCCTGGGGAATATAGTGAGGCCTTGTCTCTCTTTAAAAAAAAAAAAAAAAAAAAAAAAAAGGCCCAGGCAAGGTGGCTCACGCCTGTAATCCCAGCACTGTGGGAGGCCGAGGCAGGTGGATCACCTAAGGTCAGGTATTCAAGACCAGCCTGGCCAACATGGTGAAACTCCATCTCTACTAATAATAGAAAAAAATTAGCTGGGCGTGGTGGTGCATGCCTGTAATCCCCACTACTCGGAGGCTGAAGCAGGAGAATCACTTGAACCTAGGAGGCAGAGGTTGCAGTGAGTCAAGATCACGCCATTGCATTCCAGCCTGGGCAGCAAGAGTAAAACTCCGGCTCCAAAAAACAAACAAACAACAAAATAAGGCGGGCGCGGTAGCTCACACCTATAATTCCAGCACTTAGGGAGACCAAGGCGGGTGGATCAAGAGATGAGGAGTTCAAGACTAGCCTGGCCAAGATAGTGAAACCTCATTTCTATCAAAAACTCCAAAAAGATTATCTGGGTGCAGTGGCAGGTGCCTGTAATCCCAGCTACTTGGGAGGCTGAGGCAGGAGAATCACCTGAACCCAGGCAGTAGAGGTTGCAGTGAGCCGAGATTGTGCTCCAGCACTCCAGCCTGGGCGACAGAATGAGACTCCGTCTCAGAAAAAAAAAAAAGAGGCCAGGTGCAGTGGCTCATGCCTGTAATCCCAGCACTTTTGGAGGCTGAAACAGGTAGATCACCTGAGGTTGGGAGTTCCAGACCAGCCTGACCAACATGGAGAAAACCCATCTCTACTAAAAATACAAAATTAGCCGGGTGTAGTGGCACACGCCTGTAATCCCAGCTACTCGGGAGGCTGAGGTAGGAGAATCACTTGAACCTGGGAGGCAGTGGTTTCAGTGAGTCAAGATCACGCCATTGCACTCCAGCCTGGGAAACAGAGCAAGACTCCATCTCAAAACAAAAACAAAAACAAAAACAAAAAAAGAGAGAAAAAGCGTGAGAATTATTTTTGATACTCTGCCCTCCAGGCCCACTGGGATGGCAGTGTCACCCCCATAGCTCTGTGGTACAGCCCCACCCATGCAGCTCTCTGTGAGGGTGGCCTGGCCCCAGAAACTGGAAAGGCAGCCTCACCCTTTGAAATCAAGGAGGAAATAGCCTTGCCCTCTGGGCCTGTACTAGGAGTGGCAGTCCTGGGTTTGGTCATTCTTCCTTTTATTTGAAGTCAGTACATGTTCACAATTGAATAGCTCTATGGTTTGGTCCTGTAGAATCCAAAAAGTCTAACGGCCTTCCTTCATTCTGTCCCACCTTCCCTGTCCCTTTTAGTTCAAACTGGTAGTGTGTTTGCTCGTATAAACTCAACTCTGTTTCTGGTTTCTACTAAGGTGACTAAGTCCATGAAGTGCACACATGATATCAAATAGTTCTTCAACTACACCTCTACTGTTGTCTTCAGAACAAGTTTTCTCATGTATTTATAAGATGGATAGGCTGAGAATTTCCAAATCTTCAAGTTGTGCTTCCTTTTTGCTTAACAAGTGCTTCTTCTGTTCATCTCTTTCCTTTCACATTTCACTATAAGCGGTCAGAAGAAACCAAGTTGTGCCACTTTGCTTAGACGTCTCCTCAGCTAAATATCCAATGTCATTTCTCTGAAGTTCTACTCTCCCCAAAATGCTAGAATATAGTTCAGTCAGTTCTTTTCCACTTCATACAAGGACCACCTTTCCTCCAGTTCCCAACCACATATTCCTCATTTCCATTTGAGACCTCACCAAACTGTCCTTATCCATATTTCAAGCTTGCACCTCAAAACTCTTTCAGCCTCATTACCCAGCTCCAAAGCTGCTTCCACATATTTAGGTGTTTGTTACAGTGGCACCCCACTTCTTCATACCAAAATCTGAGTTAGTCAGCTCAGGTTGCCATAACAAAATATCATATGCTGAGTGGCTTAAACAACAGAAATTTATTTTCTCACAATGTGAAGGTTGGAAGTCCAAGATCAAGGTACCAGAATGGTTGGGCTCTGGTGAGGGCTCTCCTCCTGACCTTCAGAGAGCAGTCTTCTCACTGTGTCTTCGCATGGCAGAGAGACAGCAATCCCTCTCTTCCTCTTCGTACAAAGCCACCAATACTATCAGATTAGGATCCCCTCATTTAACCTTGATCATCTCCTAAAAATCCTAGCTCCTAATACAGTTACATTAGAGGTTAGTTTCAACATATGAATTCCGGGGGACACATTTCAGTCTACAACATGTTAACATGTAATGGATTTACTGCTATTAAAAAGTATTTTTAAATTTCCTGCTTTAATTTCTAATATGATAAATATTGATGGATATAATCCACATTTAAACACAGGCTCTTTGAGGTCCTGGATAATTTTTTTTTTTTTTGGAGACAGAGTCTCGCTCTGTCGCCCAGGCTGGAGTACAGTGGCACAATCTCAGCTCACTGCAAGCTCCGCCTCCCGGGTTCATGCCATTCTCTTGTCTCAGCCTCCTGAGTAGCTGGGACTACAGGTACCTGCCACCAAGCCCAGCTAATTTTTTGTATTTTTAGTAGAGATGGGGTTTTACCATGGTCTCGATCTCCTGACCTCATGATCTGCCTGCCTTGGCCTCCCAAAGTGTTGGGATTACAGGCATGAGCCACCACGCCAGGCCTGGATAATTTTTTAAGAATGTAAAGAATTCCTTAGTCTAAAAAGTTTGAGAACCACTTTTTCTTTTTACATAGTTAAAGAGAGAGGATGTACTAGAAGGGGAAGTATAAGAGGAAGGGAAACCACTTAGGATACTACAGCAATAGCCCAGGGAAGAGATGTTTAAGGGCCTAGATATGGGGCTATGAATGTTGAAAGAAAAGACAGAATGGGCCGGGCCTGGTGGCTCATGCCTGTAATTCTAGCACTTTGGGAGGCCAAGGTGGATGAATCATCTGAGGTCAGGGGTTCGAGACCAGTCTGGCTGACAGTAGCGAAAACCCATTTCTACTAAAAATACAAAAATTACTCTGGCATGGTGGCAGGCACCTGTAATCCCAGCTACTCGGGAGGCTGGGGCAGGAGAATTGCTTGAACCCCGGAGGTGGAGGTTGCAGTGAGCCAAGATGACGCCATTGCACGCCAGCCTGGGCAAGAAGAATAAAACTTCATCTAAAAAAAAAAAAGAAGGCAGAATGGAGTCAAGATAATTTTTAAGGGGGAATTAATACAATTTGGGGTTGATTGGAGAAAACGGGAAACATAAATGATATAAACTAAAAAGAAACCCAAAGATTTCTAAAATGGGAATTGGACGCCATTAAAAGATTTTAGAATTACAGAGGAAGAACTATGGAAGAAGACAATTAGTTTCATTTTGGACAGAGTGAGTTCAGGGTGGTTAGGGCCATTAAAGTTGGAAAATTCTAGCAAAGAGTTAGAAATGCAGGTCTAGAGTTTAAAAGAGAGCTTGGGGGTAAAAATTTAAAATTGGTTCCCCCCAGCATATATGTCTGTGGTAGCTAATATTATTGAATAAGATGAAGTTATCCAGGGAGAAAAATATTGAACAAAAGGATGCTTTAATTCACTTAAAAAAATTTTTTCCCCCTTAGAGATAGGGTCTTGCTCTGTCACCCAGGCTGGAGTGCAGTGGCACAGTCATAGCTCACTGCAGTCTCAAACTCCTGGGCTCAAGTGATCCTCCTGCCTCAGCCTCCCAAGTAGCTGGAACTACATGTGCATATTACTGTGCCCAATTGATTTTTTTAATTTTTTGTAGAGATGGGGGTCTTGCTATGCTGCCCAGGCTGGTCTCAAACTCCTTGTCTCAAGTGATCTCCTTACCTCAGCCTCCTAAAGCACTGGAATTATAGGTTTGGGCCACTATGCCCAGCTTTTAACTCACTTTGAGATCCAACTCTAGTATTTCCTCTGCAAAATATTTTGTGGCCCTCCCTCCAAGAATAACTGACCACTCTTGTCACCATAGTATCTTGTATAAGATACCATGTATCTTTATAGAGTATCATATATAAGACACTCTATAAAAGCAGTTAACCATATTCTTTTACTGTCAATTTATTTATGTCTGTATCCTCTACCAAGATGAAATGTTCTTAAGGTTATCTTCACTCTCATTACTAATGGCATACTCAGTCTTACAATGGAAAATAAAATCACATCATGTGCTATTGTTATAATTGTTCATATATTGAACTCAGCTTCATGAGGACATATCTGTATCATAATCATCTTACTATGTCTTACTCTTAGGGGTTCTGTAACTATTTTACAAAAAAAAAAAAGAAGAGGAAAGGAAATGACTCTTCCTTCTTGTACTCTTGAATGGCTGCCAACCCCACCCCACTATACCTGTCAGGCTTCAGGACTCCACTTAAATGGTGCTTCCTCAGGGACTTTCACCAAATCTAAAAAGTGCCACCAAGTGCACTCAGGCAGTATTTTTCTACTAAACTATCATAACTCTAGTGGTTAAGCTATTGAACAAATGAGATATTTGGAATATTATGGAATTAACACATCTGTATTATTACTATATAGTTATTACCTATCCCAGTGAAAGGAACAATAATCCAAAAGTATTCATTTTGGCCAGGCGCGGTGGCTCACACCTGTAATCCCAACACTTTGGGAGGCTGAGGTGGGAGGATCACTTGAGCCCAGGAGTTCGAGCCCAGCCTGGGCAACATAGTGAGACCTCATCTCTATTAAAATAATAATAATAATAATTTTATTTGGTTTTATAAATTTTTCCTTTCCTAATTATATATCATTAAAAATACTCGCTTTCTAGCTGGCCAGTCTCGGTGGCTCACGCCTGTAATCCTAGCACTTTGGGAAGCCACGGCAGGCAGATCACCTGAGGTCGGGAGTTCAAGACCAGCCTGGCCAACATGGTGAAACCCCATCTCTACTAAAAATACAAAAATTAGCTGGGTGCAGTGGCACATGCCTGTAATTTCAGCTACTTGGGAGGCTGAGGAAGCAGAATCGCTTGAACCCAGGAGGCAGAGGCTGCAGTGAGCTGAGATTGCACCACTGCACTCTAGCCTGGGCTACAGAGAGGCTGTATATCAAAAAAAAGGCTGGGTATGGTGGCTCCCGCCTGTAATCCCAGCACTTCAAGAGGCCAAGGTGGGTGGATCATGAGGTCAAGAGATTGAGACCATCCTGGCCAATATGGTGAAACCCCATCTCTACTAAAAATACAAAATATCAGCCAGGCGTGGTGGTGCATGCCTATAGTCCCAGCTACTCGGGAGGCTGAGGCAGGAGAATCGCTTGAACCTGGGAAGCAGAGGTTGCAGTGAGCTGAGATCGCGCCACTGCACTCCAGCCTGGCAACAGAGCAAGATTCTGTCTCTAAATTAATTAATTAATTAATTCACTAGTACTCGATACAAATAGAGGAACAGTCTACAGTAAAAGTATGACAATGGAATACCCATCCATGAAGAGCTGAGACTTTGATGCCTTTTTAGGTACATTGAAAAAAAATTTTTTTTCCTACTTTTCTCTCTTGGCAGAGATGGCTGTTTCTGTTCTCTCCTTTATTAGTCATAAGATTCCCTGATTTCCTGGGCACATATATATATACACTGAGAAAATGTTGAAAATTTCTAGCCTTCCTTATAGCTAGTAATGGCCATATGAAACAGATCTGACCAGAAGGAAGTAAGGGAAAATAGTATGTAACATTTCTGAGAACAGTCCTTGGCTTTTGTGGGGTAGAGTAGAGGGAAGAAGTGACCTTACCCTGGATTTCTTTCCTTCCTGCTGATTGGAATGTGGATATGATGGCTGAAGCAAGAGAAACAGTCTTACACTACAAAGTAAAAACTACATTTGGAGATGGCAGGCTAACAAAATAGAAGGGGTCTGAATATCTGATGCTTATTGTTTTCCATACTAGCCATGGACTGCCTATATTAACATAAAAGACAAATTTCTGTGTCTTGGTCCATTTGGACTGCTACAACAAAATATCACAAACTGGGTAGATTATAAAGAGCATAAATTTATTTTTCACAGTTCTGGAGGCTGGGAAGTCTATGACCAAGGTACCAGCAGATTTGGTGTCTGGTGAGGGTCTGCTTTCTGGTTTATAGATGGCGCCTTCTCATGGTGTCCTCACATGGTAGAAGTGGCAAGCAGCTCTCTGGGGTCTCTTCATAAGGGCATTAATCACATCCATGAGGACGCTGCCCTCATGACCTGATCACGTCCCAAAGACCCTACCTCGTAACATCACACTGGTGATTAGAATTTTGGGGGAAACACAAACATGCATACCACAGCACTCAGCTGTTCTGAGTTTTCTATCTCCCAGAGCCAAACTCAATCTTAAATACACAGCTCTGAAAACACATCAGAAAAGCAGTCACCTGACAAATTCTGTCTGCTGGTTTCACTTTCTCTGTTCCTCGAAGGAGACCCTGGTTCTGAAATGCTGCTCTCTGTTCCTCCCATCAGTGGTTGCAAATGGCTTACAGATACTTGCTCAATAAAAGATGTGCCATGCTTATGGAAGTACCACCATTCAAATACCTATGACAAACAGAAAATATCCTCCACTTAGAATTGATCAGCAGACACACGAGCTCAAATTAAAACATTCTCTCAAGATGTCCTGTTCAATTCAGCATTTTAAATGCACTCTCCTTTCAAAAAGAAAAAAACATACAAACACAAGATTCAACAATAACACGTCACGTAAAAGTGAAATACCTTTTTTATAGTTTTGTCATAAAATTTAGACAAGCTTAAGCAAAACTAGGCATATGTAATAAAGCATTAAAAAACAGTAAGAAGCATTTTAATCTATAAGTAATTTAACTATGTTAAGTTACATTGTCATTTTATTCTATCTGCAGCATAAACAGTTTTCAAATGATAAGCATAGTGGATGAACAGACTAGACTAGGATCAGCATGCCCATGTTTGACTCCCAAATCAGTCATTTATTAGCTGTGTGCTGTGGGCAAGTCACTTAATCTCTAACATCTCAGAGCCTCGGCTAAATGTGGTTAACAAGAATTATAAGAAAGTGCTTTCTGAAGCAAAAAGTACTACTCTGGTATTTGGCAAAATTATTAATAAAGGTTAAGAGTCAGGTTGATTCCCATTTTGAACCATTTAAAAGTCAGGATATTCATTTATTTCTGTTTCCATGGTTTATCACTGTTATAAAAAGAGAAACCAGGCCAGACACGGTGGCTCACATCTGTAATTCCAGCACTTTGGGAGGCCGAGAAGTCCCAAAAGAGGGATCCTCAAGAAGGATCGCTTGAGCCCAAGAATTCTAGACTAGCCTGGACAAAATAGTGAGACCTCATCTCTACAGAAAAATGTAAAAATAAAATATTAGCTGGGTGAGGTAGTGCATGCCTATAGTTCTAGCTACTCAGAAAGTTGAAGTGGGAGGATCTCTTGAGCCTTGGGAGGTCGAGGTTGCAGTAAGCTGAGACTGCACCACAGAACTCCAGTCTGGGCAATAGACTGAGACCCTATCTCAAAAGAAAGAAAAGAAACAAACAAAAAAAAGTCAACTGACAGACTAGTCTTCTGCCAAATGTAGTGGATACATGTATTACTTTAAAGAATAAACAAAACATATCCACAACTAAGAGATTTTAATCTTTTTATTTCCTATTGTTTTAAAAAAATTTTTGAGATAGGATCCCACTCTGTCACCAGGCTGGAGTGTAGTGGCATGATCACAGCTAACTGCAACCTTGACCTCCCTGGGCTCAGGTGATCATCCCACCTCAACATCCCAAGCAGCTAGGACTACAAGCATGTGCCACCATGCCCAGCTAATTTTTATATTTTTTGTAGAGACAAGGTGTCACCATGTTGTCCAGGCTGGTCTCAAACTCCTGGGCTCAAGCGCTCTGCCTTCCTCAGTCTCACAAAGTGTTAGGATTATAGATGTGAGCTACCATGACCAGCCAGATTATAATATTTTTGAAAACTATTTTACGACGACCACAAACAGAACACATCACAAAAAAATCAGCTTTTTCAACTCTGTAGGAATGCTATTTTTTTGCTTCAGTAAATAACAGAACAAATATGCTACATAGGTGCCAAAAGTATAGTCCACGTTGTGGCCCACTGACTACATGCCACAACGTTTACAGAAAAGTGTGAGAAAATCAAGGTGCAGCATTTTTTTCTATCATGTCACTAATGTTTTACGCTCAATCTAAAATGGCATCTCTTTCTGCTCACTCTTAATAAGTTAGCAAGAATTACCACCAAATGAGGCCATGGTTTGACTTCTACTATATATTTTACTAAGAAGTGAGATAAAACTTCTTTACATAAGCAGAAATTGTTCATGTGACAGAAAAGACAAGGTTTATATTGAATAAATCTTGATTAGGAAAATTGGATAGGGCCAGGCATGGTGGCTCACGCCTATAATCCCAACACTTTGGGAGGCCAAGGTGGGAGGATCACTTGAGGCTGGGAATTCAAGACTAACCTGGACAACATAGTGAGACCCCGTCTCTACAAAACATAAAAAAATGAGCCAGGTGTGAGGGTGTGTGCCTGCAGTCCCAGCTACTTGGGAGGCTAAAGTGGGAGGATCACTTGAGCTCAGCAGGTCGAGGCTGCAGTGAGCTGTGATTGTACCACTGCACTCCAGCCTGGGTGACAGAGTAAAACCCTGTTCAAAAAAAAAGAAAAGATAAATACAATCAAGGGCAACAACAACACACTTTCCTTCACTATACAAAGTGCAGGTGGGTTTTCTAATGAATGAGTATGAAGTTAGTGGCTTTTTCAACTTTTAAGTCAACTTTTTAACACACATGAACAATGATAATAATAACTGCAAATACTTATTGAAAGCTTTCTATGAGCCTCGCATTATGCCAAGTCCTTGACATGCATTATGTCATTTAATTTTTGTAACAACTGATTTTAGAGATGAGGACACATTCCAAATTTAAATAACAGTTCACACCACTGGTAAGTGGCAGAGCTAGGATTCTTCTTCAGGTTTGCCTGACTTTGGAGCTTCCAACCATTACACTAGACAGTTTCATAAATATATCTCTTTATATATGTATATGTGATTATATGTATATACGAGTTTGTTAAGTCCAGGTGGTAAAAGAAATTATAAACACAACAACCTTTGCTAATAAAAACCCATCAATATTGCAAGGGTAATAATACAGTTTAATCTTTAAAATGTTACTTGAATTTCCTAATTTGTGTATATTTAAAACACTGCTTTATAAAGAATAACAAAAGGTTTTGTTGGGTTTTTGTTGTTGTTGTTATTGAGACAAGGTCCACTCTGTTGCCCGGGCTAGAGTGCAGTGGCATGATCACAGCTCACTGCAGCCTCGATTTCCTGGGCTCAAGCAATCCTGCCACCTCAGTCTCTGAAGTAGCTGGGACTACAGGAATGCGCCAACACAATGTGCTAATTTTTAAATTTTGTACAGAGACCAGATCTTGTTCATTTGTCCAGGCTGGTCTTGAACTCCTGGGTACAAGCAATCCTCCTGCCTCAGGCTCCCAAAGTGTTGGTAGTACAGACACGAGACACCATACCTCGCCACAAAAAGTTTTTTACAAGGTTTTAGACATCATATATATAAGTAAGTTATCCCCCTCTTATAAATGAGGAAATTATAGCTTAGACTGTTTATGTAGCTTGCCCAAAATTATCAGCTAGTAAGTGGCAGAGTTAAGATTCAAAATTTTATCTTCTGTTCCCAAACCAGTGCTTTTTCCACTACATCAGCTGTTTAATATTGGTAGTTTCTTTAAAACAAACAGACAAACAAAAAAACTATATTAAATAGAGACAGAGTCTTGTTGTTGCCCAGGCTGGTCTCAAATTTCTGGCATTAAGGGATTCTCCCACTCCATCCGCCCAAAGTGTTGGGATTACAGGTGTAAACCACTGTGCCTGGCTTAAAGATAGTTTATTATCTTTACTTAGACTTTTGTATGCTATGGACTAAATATGCTAAAATACGTTTATGTTAAATTATGAGGCTTATATTAACATGTAGTTTTAATCCTGAATTCCTCAATAGTTTCTATTTTTTAAGCCAAGAGAAAAATCTCGTTCTTGTTTGGCATTTCACCTCAACAAAATGGTCTGTATTAGTCCCTATTTAAAAAAATAGATCCAATACAAATGCTATTTCTACTACAGCTGGAGAGCACCACCTAGAGATAAAAAAAAAAAGAACAGGCTGGGCATGGTGGTTCATGCCTGGGCTTAGCACTTTGGGAGGCCAAGGAGAGTGGATAGTTTGTGCCTAGGGGTCTGAGACCACCATGAACAACACAGTGAGACTCCGTCTCTACAAAAAATAAATAAAAATTTAAAGACAATAGAAAAATCTATTGGCTATGCATGGCATAAAACTTCTTAAGATTTTTATCTGCAGCAGTATTGTTCCAAAGTGTACACTAGGAAACATGACATCCTAGGGATGTTAATGTGAATTATAAAAAATATTTTAATTTTCTTAAAAATATCTTCTTCAAGGAAAAGTTGAATTAAAGTTAAGCAGTTTTGTTGTTTTTGCTTTTGTTTTTTGAAACACAGTCTTGTTCTGTCACCCAGGTTAAAGTGCAGTGGCACCATCTTGGCTCACTGTAACCTCTCCCTCCAGGGTTCAAGTGATCCTCCCACCTTGGCCTCTCCAGTAGCTGGGACTATAGGTGCATGCTACACACGGCTAATTTTTGTATTTTTTTGAAAAGACAGGATTTTGCCATGTTTCCCAGGCTGGTCTTGAACTCCATCAGCCCACCTCGGTCTCCCAAAGTGCTAGAATTGTAGGCATGAACCCCTATGTCAGGTCAAACAGGTTTCTTAACTGTGAGAATTCTCAGAATAATAATAGCCAAAATTCATTAAGTGTACACTCTGAACCAGCTACCATGTTATAAACTTACAACATTATCTGATTTAGTCTTCATAATCCTATAAAGTTCATGCTGTTATTAACCTCAGTTAACAGATGAGGAAATGGGCTTTAAAAATCTATAGGTTGAATTTATGACACATAATTTTAGTCTTTCCAGTGTTGCCAATATTAAAATACTGTAGTCAGACATGGTGGCACATGCCTGTAATCCCAGCTATTAGGGAGGCTGAGATGGGAGGATGGCTTGAGCCCAGGAATTAAGGCCACAGTGTGTTATAATGGTGCCTATGAATAGTGACTGCACTCTGGCCTGGGCAACGTAGTGAGACTCCATCTCAATTTTTTTTTTAATGGGCAAATTTTATATAAAAACTGTATATCCAGGTTCTATTTATTTATTTATTCATTCATTTTTGAGACAGGGTTTCTCTCTGTCATCCAGGTTGGAGTGCAGTGGCAAGATCTTGGTTCACTGCAACCTCCACCTCCTGAGTTCAAGAGATTCTTATGCCTCAGCCTCCCAAGTAGCTGGGACTACAGGCACGCACCACGATACTGTTACTTTTTATATTTTAGTAGACGGAGTTTCACCATGTTGGCCAGGCTGTTCATGAACTCCTGGCCTCAAGTGATCTGCCTGCTTCAGGCTCCCAAAGTGCTGGGATTATAGGCATGAGCCACCACGCCTGGTCTATCTGGGTTCTCTTTAAATCATTTGAAAAATTGAAAAACCTGGTAATACTAGTTGCAAGTCTATATGGCAACAATTAGTTTTAGCCTCTTTAATTTTTTTATTTTTCATTTTTTTTGAGACGGAGTTTCACTTTTGTTGCCCAGGCTGGAGTGCAATGGCGCAATCTTGGCTCAATGCAACCTCCGTCTCCTGGGTTCAGGCGATTCTCCTGCCTCAGCCTCCTGAGTAGCTGGGACTACAGGCATGCACCACCACCCCGGCTAATTTTTTGCATTTTTAGTAGAGATGGGGTTTCTCCATGTTGGTCGGGCTGGTCTCGAACTCCCGACCTCAGGTGATCCACCCGCCTTGGCCTCCCGAAGTGCTGGGATTACGGGCTTGAGCCACCGCGCCTGGCCTTAGCCTCTTTTAGAAGGGGCATGCACTGTCCAGGCTACCCAGTCCTCAAAGAAATAAGAATTTAATTATTAAACTCTACCCATTTCACTCATTTTTGTTACCAACTTGGGCTCTGCAGGCATTTAATTTCCAGTACACCCCAAGCCCTCCCTGACTATAGTTTACAATAAGCCTTTAATATGTAAATAAATACTGTCAATCTCTAAAAGTAGATTGGGAGATGCAGTGTTCCCCAAACTTGTTTGAATAGGTAATCTTTTCAAATGCTGAATACGTTTTAGAAATGCTGATCCATAGGTAATAATAATTTATAAATATTATAACCATATAAAGGATCTTTAGGCCAGGGTGGTGCCTGATGCCTGTAATCCCAGCACTTTCAGAGGCCAAGTCAGGCGGATCACTTGAGGTCAGGAGTTCGAGACCAGCCTGATCAATGTGGTAAAACACCGTCTCTACTAAAAATACAAAAATTATCCGAGCATGGTGGCCGGCACCTGTAATCCCAGCTACTCAGGAGGCTGAGACAGGAGAATTAGTTGAACCTGGGAGGTGGAGGTTGCATGAGCCGAGATCATGCCACTGTACTCTAGCCTGGGCGACAGAGCAAGACTCCGTCTCAAAAAAGGAAAAAAAAAAAAAAATCTTTAGATAAATACCAAAACATGAAGGAAGGAAATGGAAACTACTTACAAATATTAGTCCTGATATCAATGAAGATGTCCCTGTAAGTGCCACATAGAATTTGGGTGTCAATGAATTTAAAAATACAGTCACTGTCAAAAGAACAAGAATCAAAGTTTTAAAAAATGCAAATTTAATGTACTTAGGTTACAAATATGCAAGTATCTTTATGAGTGGTGGGACTTAAGTCGTATTAATATCTAGTGTGAAATTCACTTGAAAAAGTTTTAATTTGTATTACATAATATACATAATGGCTTATAACTATTTGCAACAAATCAAAATGAGGTAATTCAGCTTGCTTTAAAGAATAAAACTAAAGCACTTTTAAGTCATAACTTAGACAAGAACTTTTGCAAGTCTGTAAGAATAAGAAGATAAACAAACATGCTTTTACAAAGGAGGTTCAAAACGACTCCATAATTATTTTGGTAGGATACAAAACCACTGTCTCAAATTAGAGGGAAGGAAACAGTGTATGTATTTGGTATATCAGCTAGAGAGGCAAAATGGCTCAAAGAGAAAAGCAACAAACAGAAATCTCCCTGACTTACTGAAATCCTGGTTGTTCACTTCAAATAATTATCTCATAAGTACGGTGGGTTTTAGAAAGAAATAAAAATCTGGCCAGGTAGGATGGCTCACTCCCATAATCTTAGAGTTTTGGGAAGCTAAAGCAGGAGGATCGCTGGTAGCCAGGAGTTCAAGACCAGCCTAGGCAAATAAAATAGACCCAGTCTCTATGTAAAATTTAAAACTCAGCTGGTCATGGTGGTGCACGCCTGTAGTTCCAGCTACTTGGAAGGCTGAGGCCAGAGGATCGCTTGAGCAAAAGAGTTCAAGGCTGTAGTGATCTTGCCACTGCACTCCAGCGTGGGTGACAGAGGGAGACTCTGTCTCACAAAAAATAAAAAAGAAAAAGTAAAAAAGCAAAATCTATAGTAATCAATTATTCTCATCTAAATGTATATGGTTAACATGTAGAAAAATAAATGACAAGTCGGCCGGGCGTGGTGGCTCACGCCTGTAATCCCACCACTTTGGGAGGCCGAGGCAGGCGGATCACGAGGTCAGGAGATGGAGACCATTCTGGCTAACACGGTGAAACCCCATCTCTACTAAAAACACACACACACAAAAATCAGCCAGGCGAGGTGGCGGCCGCCTGTAGTCCCAGCTACTTGAGAGGCTGAGGCAAGAGAATGGCATGAACCCGGGAAGCGGACCTTGCAGTGAGTCGAGATCCCGCCACTGCACTCCAGTCTGGGCGACAGAGCGAGACTCCGTCTCAAAAAAATAAATAAATAAATAAATAAATGACAAGTCAATCAGTAACACTGTGCATAGAAACCGCCGTTAAGCACTTCATTCACCTGTTATAGCGATGCCAACTTAGCCCTTCAGTTTAGCTTATTTTAGTGTGCTAGTTATATTTGAACTTGATACCTTATCCTTCAAAAAAGCCAAAATATTTCTGAACTTTACCTCACAGTCTTTCATGTCATCTCTGAACAGGAAAGGGGACATGTGCTGCCTTCTGCTACAGAAAAATCAACCACTGTACTGAATCATATAACAGAAATACTTCTATCTTGTTCTGAGGTTGCTGCTCAGACCTTGAGTGAAATATAATCACATGGTAAGGGGACCTGGGCCCTAAACACTTTATCCTGTCTACAACTAAAGAATAGTACAGTATATGAGAATCCATCAGGATCATCACTTCTTACATGTGTTAGTATTTTCAGCACAGACTACATAGCAAGTGTTCTACAGATGTCGAAAGAACTAGCAAACCGACAGTTGTTTGTGGCGCTCTCTCACTTCCTGTACTACATTACTCAAGATAAGCCTAAAAGAACAGACAAAAATATCACGACAACTATTTCTTAACAGAACTATTTTAAAACAAGAGAATCGTCAATTAAAATCATGCCATTTTCTTTCTCTGAAATCTTTAAATTACAGATGTGCTCATCTTTGTTGCCTGGATATGAGTTCTCTCAGCTGGGCGGCGAGAGACTCAAAGCAGTGACTTTTACGGGATCCTACCAGAGGTGGGGGAGCCAATATAAATTACGTATCCTAATCTGAGAATGCACCCTTCTGTCCTAATACCTGAAGCTTATAGCTTGTCAGGTGGCTTTTCCACGGAAAAACGAGGACATAAGATAGAGGACGGACCTTAAGAGTTCTAGGGAGGAGCCAGTAGAGGCAGCAGGCTTGACAATCAACTGCAAGGTTGCAGTCCAAGAGAAAAAGAACCCACTTGATCGCTCATCATCGACTCCTCAGAGGCCCTCTAGGACTACCGAGAATCTCTTGCCCTTTGGCTCTTGCCCCCGACATCTCTCCTGGCCCCCCGCCCTGCCTCAGGAGGTCTGGTCCTCTCACCCGCTGCCAAATTCTCACACAGCCTCAAAGGGATCCTCAGAGCGTAAAGCAGCCCCAGCCCCGCCACGAACCACACCGAGGCCCCAGTCCCCGCCAGCCCGGCTCGCAGTCGCTCCCTCCAGCCCAGCGTCGGGTTTAGGCCGGGGACAGGTGCAGGAGACGCTCCAGCAGCCGCGGCTTCACCCGAGCAGCCACGGTCCGCCATCTTGCCGCTATCGCAGGAGCCAGGAGCTGGGAGGGGAGAAGGACAGGAAACCGGGAGTCGGGAATCCTGGGATAGTGGCGGACCTGAAGTTGGCCTCTCTGAAGGCTGAGTCCTGGGGAACCGGGACCGAGAAGATTTCGAAGGTGGAGGAGCGTGTCTCAAGATTGAGGATACCTATTCCTTCGTGGGGCAGGGAAGGGGCGGACAGCAGCGCCTGTTCTGGAGGAACTGGACTAAGATGTGACCCCAAAGTGAAGTGTTACCGCTTCCAAACGAAATGAGGGTCACCTTTCACACCCCCGCCCCCCGGGGTTGGAAAAGCCACCGATCGTTCCAGCGGCCGAGCAGCTCTTAGAGCTTTGGATTCGGCTGTCGTGGAGATAACGGGTACCAGAAAAACTGCAACAGCGACTTGGTCGGATGGAGGCCAGGAGCCAAGAATAATCGAAACACGCTGCCAGCACCCATTAGATGGATGGGAAATGAGTGTAACTCATTGGGAAAGATATTAGACTTTAAATCACCGAAGGCAAAGCCTACTTCCTGGGGCGCGGGCGCGGGCGCGGGCGCTGGCACTAGGAGACGTCACTCCCGCGCATAACTGACATGGCGCCCTCTTGGTCGGCGTTTCCGGGCGGGTCCTTCCGACGGCCCCCGCGGTGATTCCATCACTCGGCTTTCTTCCCGGCCTGCCTAGCGCCCACAGCCGGGCTGGGCCAGAACAGCCCAAGATGGCCGACTTCGATGATCGTGTGTCGGATGAGGAGAAGGTAAGGGGTCCGCCTCTCTCTCCTACCTCCTCCCCCGACAGGGAACTGGGGCTCGGCCCGGCTGCGTTGGGAGCCTCGCAGTGTCCCCAAGAAAAAGAAGCTTCTTTGTCCATGCTGACATACGCTCTCCGCAGTCGGGACGCTTCCCTCTTACGGGGCTTTCCTCTGCCTCACGGTGGCCCCAGTTCCTCGTTCCTCGACTCTCCTTTTCTCTCAGGCCTGAGGCACAGCCCAGGGGCCTCCCTGCGAGGGAACAGACGTTTCCTTTATTAGATCGTGACTGTGGACTTTTTTCCTGCAATTTTGAGAGGGGGTGGTGGTTATGTTGCGACATATCAAAAAGCAGTTATTTTACCGCCTTTAGCAGTTGGGGCTAACCCCCATCCCCCCATTTGTAGATATAATTGGGGTTAGTTTAGGGCGAGTCACTTCCTGGTCAGGATGGCCTCTTCCCTTTTGCTCCTCCTTCCTCAGGAAGTGATTTTGCTGTCACGACTCCTCGACAAGGAGAGGTCCCAAATGTTGTCCACCTCACTACACATGCAGTACTTTTCTCAAGTACTGTCGCCTGCCTGATCGCTATAATAAATCTGTGAGCCTCAGGGCATGTGCTTCACAATTTGAGCACCAGTCTTTCCCTGTAGACACACCCTTTTAACGATAATTTTTGAAAATTTTATTTCTTGTTAACAAATGTAGAATAGCTGATGGATTTTCTTAACCTCAAGAAAGATTTTCTGTAACAGATAATAAACCGCATGTTAACACGTTCAAGACTTGACAAAGCGTCCTGCCTTCTCTGGTGCTCCACTGTGGAGTCTTTGATTAGCTGAATTTGTCAGTGTGCAGTTTGTATACTTATTTCTTGAAAAGCGTCTTAAATACAAGAGCACATTCTAAGGTGGAATAACTTTTCTTCTGACAGTTGCACAGTTTCGTAACAGTTTTGTCAGGCTTTTCAGTAAGTACATGATTTTAGGGCACGTGGAACTTAGAATGACCTCACGAGACAACTTACTTACAAGAATTATGACATTTGTCTCCTGCTGTGGCTATTGAAAAATGTGTCCCCTTGAGTGCTCTGTAAATCTACTAGGGTGTTGTTTTTTTTTTTAATAAGAAGTTGGGATGGGGAGGGGACTGTTATGATCCATAAGTCCTCTGCACCGAATAACTTGATACATCATACCTACATATGGCATGCCATTTTGAAATGCTTAACAAGCCATTGAACAACAGCATTAGATTTTCTCTTATTTGGAAACTGATCTTCATACATAAGATTTAGGACAAAAACAAAGACATATATGAGCTTATGCTGGAAATCAATCTATAATAAATTGTTCTAAGGCAAATAGTTACTATTCAAATAAAATTAAGCAAAAATCCTGTTATAGTACAAATCCTGTTACAACTAAACAAATAATGTGTGTTTTTTTTTTTTTTTTTTTTGAGACGGAGTCTCGCTGGGCTCACTGCAACTTCCGCCTCCCGAGTTCAAATGATTCTCCTGCCTCAGCTTCCCAAGTAGCTGGGATTACAGGCACCCGCCAACACGTCAAGCTAATTTTTGTATTTCTTGTAGAGGCTGAATTTCGTCTTGTTGCCCAGGCAGGTCTCAAACTCTTGGGCTCAAGTCCATCCGCCTCCGCCACTTAAGTGCTGGGTTTGCGGGCGTAAGCCACCGCGCCCGGTCAAAATTCCACAAGTAATTTAAATAATAAACTTTTAATAAGTTTATTGTGCCTACGTGATACACATTGACCAGTGTTGGATTTTTGTCTTCGATACCAGGTTAGAATGCCTTTAATTAAACTTGGGAAAGTATATTTTTTAAAACGCCAATTAAGATGTCTTTAGATACTGGCAGTGTTTTAATAGCATAAACGTGTTGGGTTTTTTTGTTTTGTTTTGTTTTGTTTTGAGTCGGAGTTTCGCTCTGTCACCCCGGGTGGTGTGCAGTGGTGCGATCTTCGCTGCAACCTCTGCCTCTCTGGTTCCAGCGATTCTCCTGCCTCAGCCTCTCGAGTAGCTAGGATTACAGGCGCCTACCACCACGCCTGGCTAATTTTTTGTATTGTTAGTAGAGACAGGGTTTCACTCTGTTGGCCAGGCTGGTCTCCAACTCCTGACCTCGTGATCTGCCCGCCTTGGCTTCCCAAAGTGCTGGGATAACAGGCGTGAGCCACTGCGCCCGGCCAGTCTTGGTTTTTTTAATAGCAGATCTGTGACCAATTTCGTCTTCTAGCATAGTTTTTTTGTTGCCAAATATATTTCAATATTGCTTTTTATCTTGGTTACATTTTCTAAAGGCAGTAAACCTTTAGAAAATTTGGTGATAATGAATGGACTCTAATTTCCTTATAAATATGTATGTAAAAGCTAGTAAAATCATCTATTCTCATAACTGCTGAAGTTTTTTTAATCACTTTGTAAAAAGGAAGTTGGGTTTTGTTACCTGAAATGGTCATAATGAGCTATCTAAATAAAACAGGAAGTTGAAAGTGTAGTAACTTTTAGAAATAAACGTTTTAGTTGTAGCTTTGAGTTCACAGTTTCTGAGAATGAACTTGAGCTCTTTAGTTACATGCTTAGCAAGACGAAGATACCACAATTAGGAAGCCTGAAATATGAGATGAATTACTTCTTTGGGTTCTTTTCATTGTCTGTTTTCTTTATTTCATTCAACATTTGTAAAACATGAAAGCAAAGATAATTTTCTGGAAAAAAGTGTGATTAGCATATTTTTTCCCTTTAGCCTAACTAGAAGAATCTTTGTGTACAATTTCAAAAGTATGGTAATTGAGAAGTTATGCTTTCAGTTTAGAATAATGCTTTCAGTTTAGACTAATGCTTTCAGTAATAAGGTGACGTTTTCAGTATTAAGAAAAACTACATGCTTTCAGTTTAGACAATGGTAGTGGTTTTAAGGCATTTTTGAGAATCAAGTTTATCAGAATTATTTAGTAGAGCTGTAGAAAATGCTGTAAATAGATGAAATATGAGGGCTCTGTTAGAACATATGAAAAATATTTATACTTTTTTTTGAAACAGAGTCTCGCACTGTCTCCCAGCAGGTTGGAGTGCAATGGCACGATCTCGGCTCACTGCAACCTCCACCTCCCAGGTTCAAACGATTCTCCTGCCTCAGCCTCCCAAGTAGCTGGGATTACAGGCACCTGCTACCACACCCGGCTAATTTTTTGTATTTTTAGTAGAGACAGGGTTTCAGTATGTTGGCCAGGCTGGTCTCAAACTCCTGACCTCGTTATCCGCCCTCCTCGGCCTCCCAAAGTGGTGAGATTACAGGCGTGAGCCACTGTACCCACCAAATATTTATGCTTTTAAACTGGATCCTTGATTATGTATTACCTCCATAATTTGCTAGTTACCATTGTAGGATAAAGCAAGCCCTAAAGATTGTTTGGTGTGGCTGTTTTCTAACGAGTCATCAATTAATATTAAAACTGTCATTCTTCCATCTTCACTTTTCAGTTAGCTTTGCTGAGAAGTATTCATATAATCTGTTAAGAAATCCTAGGACAGGCTGGGCTCGGTGGCTCACACCTGTAATACCAACACTCTGGGAGGCCAAGGTGCGCACATCACCTGAGATCAGGAGTTCGAGACCAGCCTGACCAACATGGAGAAACCCCGTCTTTACTAAAAATACAAAAATTAGCTGGGCACAGTCGCGCATGCCTGTAATCCCAGCTACTCGGGAGGCTGAGGCAGGAGAATTGCTGGAACCTGGGAAGCGGAGGTTGCAGTGAGCCGAGATGGCGCTATTGCACTCCAACCTGAGCAACAAGAGTGAAACTCTGTCTCAAAAAAAGAAAAGAAAAAGAAATCCTAGGACAGGAACATAAAGCCTAATAAGCAGGTGTAAACTCACATGTCCAGTCTTTTGTTAGTAGTATTGATTTATCATAATTTCTTCCAGAACACTTGGCTGTTTTATTATGACCGGGCTTAATGCTAAACAAAGTAGTGTAAATTTGTCAGAAAATTCAGATCCCAGGTTTTTCTGATTGTGTAGCCATGCTTTTTTCACTATACTGTTCTTTTCCATATAGCTATGAATGAAAAACCAGAGTAGAGGCTTCCATCTAATGGATTATAAATGAGGTAGTATGGGTCGGGTGTGATGGCTCACGTTTGTAATCCCAAACTTTGGGAGGCCAAGGCTGTCGGATCATCTGAGGTCAGGAGTTCGAGACCAGCCTGACCAACATGGTGAAACCCCGTCTCTACTAAAAATACAAAATTAGCTGGGCATGGTGGCACGCCAGCTACTCAGGAGGCTGAGGCAGGAGAATAGCTTGAACCCGGGAGGCGGAGGTTGCAGTGAGCCGAGATCATGCCATTGCATTCCAGCCTGGGCAACAGAGCAAAACTCCATCTGAAAAAAAAAAGGGGGGGGGCAGGGGAAGTATTATGATGTAATGGAAAAGAGTGATTGTGAGTGTTAGATTTGGCCTTTCCCTGTCGTGCTTCTAGTCACCTTGTGACTGATTTTGGAAACATCACTTAACCTCTATGGGTGGGCCTCAATTTCCATCTAAAATAGAGAAGTAGGGGGGAATTGGATCAAACCAGCCCAAGAAAATTTAATTAACTATTTCAAACTCTAATGAAAAATCTCTATTTTAAAAATTGAAACACTAAAATGTTCCAGAAGGTTCTATTCATTGTCTGCTTTCCTACATTTGCCCTGGTAAGAAGACTGAGTTCTTTGATGACTGAAAGCATGTGTCTTTATCTAGTGCCTAGCATAGTGCCAAGCACACAGTGTAGGCACCGCCTATTGGTATGAAAGAGAAAACAACTTCATTAATTCTCATATCTCCCCAGTTCACACCCCTTCCTCTCCTATAAAACAACCCTTCCCCCACAATTATTTCTGTTAGTCTCTAGGTGTTTCTTGTGGTCAAGAGTACGTCCACAGTTTGGGTGCCTCTGTGCATTCCTTGTATCTGAGCATCTACTGACATCATTGGTGCTCTGCTATGCCACTGCTGGGAACATTTGACCCCTCTAGGAGCATCTTCCTAATAGATCCCATAAACTGCAAAGCCTTATGGTTACCAAAATGATGGTGTGTATATATACACTGGAGCCTTGCAAAGCCCCTAATGAAAGTATTTCCTTCACCAGCTGGAAGTACTCTCCTTTAGCGAGCAGATTAAAACACACACCTGGTGTGTGTTTTAAAGAAAAAGGACCGAAGAGGGAAAAAGTTTCCAAGGCATGAATGAATTAAGAGTGACAGATGCTACTGAGATAGAAAGATGAGGACAGAGAAAACAGCACTCACTCTGACAGTATTCTTTCCAACTGGATTTGGTAAATAAGAGTGAGAGGTACCTCGAGTGAGCAGTGGGAGAAGTCATACTGGAAGGGGTAAGCAGTTATTGACATAAGAAAGTAAAATAAATTCAGGTTCATCCAGACACCCCCCTAATCTTGCCTTGACCCAGAAACATTGTGGTCACGGGGCTTTCAGCCTCCCATTCCCATAAGAAAGTTTCCTAATTATGATATCTTGGTCTTGCCAAGCATTTAGAGGGCCTTCCTCTGTGGCCCTCCAGATAGTGATTTGAATTAAGTAAAGCTCTTTTTAGGTAAGTGTTCTAGTCCAGTCTGAAATCAGCTTGTTGGTCTTTTTGGCACTGTCATTGCCCAGTACCAGCACGTTCTTGGCTCCTTGCCACATCTCTGGCCACAATGTGGGAGGCAAAGGCAGTGAGCATTTCCAGAGTGGTGAGATGAGGCGAGGTCCACACAGCATCTCTGAACAGCATGTCCACACAGGGCTCAGAGTCATCATGCTGCATGTCCACCTCATGTCCACAGTATCTGAGCAGTTGAGATTGGTGGAGTGGACCTTCTAGTTACTCATCACCTAGAGGAAGGTCCTCATCAACTCCACTTCTCAAAGGGGTGGAATTGAACCTGAACCTGCTTGACAGATGAGAACCCAAGCCTAGCCAAGGTGGCTGCCATGGTGACCCTCGTCCTGAAAGCCATTTTCATTAATTTAAAAATTGTAGGTATATAGGAACTATAATAACAGGCTTAAAATTGAAATTTGCTCTGTGTGGTGGGTGACACCTGTAATCCCAATACTTTGGGAGGCTAAGCCGAGACGATCACTTGAGCCCAGAAGTTTGAGACTAGCCTGAGCAACATAGTGAGATCCCTGGCTCTTCCAAAAAAAAAAATTAAAATGATAGGAAAGGGCATGAGTAAAAAGTCCCCTCCTGCCCCTGTCTTCCACCCACCCAGTTTCCCTGACAAGTAGCCAATATTACCAATTCCTCTTGTATCTTTTCTAATTCTATGCATATACAAACACACTTTTCACTTAATAATATCTCTAACCTGTCAACATTCCTTGTACCATTATTTTCATTCAGGACCTTTTTTTATGCTTGAATTATTTTTAACAACATGTTTAATTATCTCTCTGCCTCAGGCCTCTCCTTTCTTTCTACATCCTTCCTGGTTTATCATAAATTCTTCACAGCTATAATGTATTATGAAATTTTGAGCAGTGTGTAAAATTTATCTTTGGTACAACTTCACATACAGATTGTTAAGGCAGTGTCGGTGAAATGGAACATTGATCGAACTCTGTTGAGTGTAGGTCATGGTATAACATACTGTTTAAACAAGAAAACAGCATAATGGCAGACTGTACCAAAGGAAGGTGGTGAGAGAACTTTACCTTGTGGATTCTTTGTTTTACATCTGGATAACATTTAAGTGCTTATTTTGTGCTAACTACTTTATGTATTAACCATGTATTTATCTCACAACATCCTTATAGGACACATACTTACGCCCATTTTATAGTAGAGTAAACTGAGACACAGGCACATTTGAGGTTAAAATATATGACCAGGTGTCCAGAACTAGTAAATGGCAGTGTGGATACAATGCTGTTGTCTACTGTCAGAGCCTATGCTCTTACCCATTTTGATTCCTTTGAGTAGATAGTAAGATAGTAAGCAGTTTTGATGAAATAATGACATAGTCCTCAACAGCAATCAAGTTAATCATTTAGTAACCTGGATGCCTTTATAGACACTGAAACATTGGTGTTCTCTGGTCCTGACTGCATTATAATTGTTGCTGAATGGCCAAGTGCGGTGGTTCACACTTGTAATCCCAGCACTTTGGGAGGCCGAGGCAGGTGGATTGCTTGAACCCAGGAGTTCAAGACTAGCCTGAGCAATATAGTGAAACCCCATCTCTACAGAAAATACAAAAATTAGCCCGGCATGGTGGCACACGCCTGTAGTCCCAGCTACTTGGGAGAATCACTTGAACCTGAGATTAGGAGGTTGCATTGAGCTGAGATCAGGCCGTTGCACTCCATCCTGGGCTGGCGACAGTGCGAGACACTGACTCAAAAAAAAAAAAAAAAAAAGGAAGGGCCGGGTGTGGTGGCTCATGCCTGTAATCCCAGCACTTTGGGAGGCTGAGGCGGACGGATCACTTGAGACCAGGAGTTCAAGACCAACCTGACCAACATGGAGAAACCCCCGTCTCTGCTAAAAATACAAAATTAGCCCGGCGTGATGGCACGTGCCTGTAATCCCAGCTACTCAGTAGGCTGAGGCAGGAGAATAGCTTGAACCTGAGAGGCAGACGTTGCAGTGAGCCGAGATCATGCCATTGCACTCCAGCCTGGGCAACAAGAGCAAAACTCTGTTTCAAAAAAAAAAAAAAAAAAAGTTGCTTAGTGCTCTTTGAACTTAAGTATACCATGAAGAATTCTAGTATTTATGCTGTGTTATTAAATGCATGTTGAAAAACATGGCTCTAGAAATTTAAAGATCATTAAAGTCCCTGCCCGTAACGAGGCCAAGGAGAAACTTTACAGTATGACAGTATCTTAGAACATCCTTGCCTACGGCAAAATCTGTGTTTCCTTCAAAAACAGATTTCTGAGTTCCATCCTAGGTATACCGAATCAGAATTTTTGGAACCAGTGGTCAGGAATTATTTGTAATAAGCCTCCCATTAATTATTGGAATACTTGAGAACCATTATCTTAGTGAACTTACTGTTGTTCAAATCTTAGTCTTCTGCTTATTTAGCTCAGAAGCTTGATTGATCAGGATGCTAAACCCAAGTCTCTCTCAGGGATAAACTCATTTTAGCTAAGCTTATGAAACTAATGTATAAAACTGGAATAACAATTTAATACATATAGAAGGAACTAAGTTCCTTTTTTCAGATAGTTCAGGAACATGGGAAATCAAGTTAGAATGTTTTAACGGAACATAGAATTAGAACAAAGGAAGTTAACTAGATAGTCCAAACTACTGATGGCATTTTCTTTCATAATAGACATATGTGCCCAACACCAAAACCAAGTCAGGTCTTTGTATAACAGCAGTGGACATTTTTCCTCTAGATAGGTTCATTTGTTGTCACATTACTAGCAGGAGAGTTTTTCAGGACTGGTTATGTGTCAAAATTTTGCATGCTGCAGCTTCTACAGTCTGCTCCCCTTAGTTAATGACACTTCCATTCTTTAGCTGCTCAGGTCAAAAACATTAATGTTATCTTTGACTACTGTTTCTCTCACAATCCACATGTAGTCCACTGGCAAATCCTGTAGGCTCTGTCTTTAAAATAAACCCAGAATTTGACTATTTCTTCCCACACCCTTATTCTAACCACTCTGGAAGAAGCCATTGTGACCTCTAGATTATTAAAATACTATTTTTTCTGGTTTCCCTGCTTCTACTGTTGCTCCTCCCCAGCAGTCTGTCCTCAATGAAGCATCCAGAGTGATCTGGTTACAATGTAGGTCAGAACATGTCACTTTTCTGCTCAAAGCCCTCCAGTGGCTTCCCATCTTCTTCTAAGTCCCTATGTTCTGGGATGTTACCTCTTTGCCATTTATCTCTGACTTTATCTTCTACATGTTCTTCTTCTGGTCTTTGTTCCAATCACATATTCTCACTGAAGAATCTTTGCATTCTTTTCTCTGAAGTTCTCTTCCTTCTGTATCCCTCACTTCAGATACTTAACCAGAAGTCACCTCCTTAGTGAAGCTTTCTCTGGTTGTTCTGTCCAGTTCCAAACCCTCACATTTCATGTCCCTTTTCTTTGCCTTGTTTTTTCTCCATAGCATTTATCACTTGCTAGCTCGTATTTTACTTATTTAATCTTTGCTGTTGTCTTTACCCACTGGAATGTAAACTCCATGAGGACAGTATGCTAGTGAGTCACCATTGCCTAAAACATAGTGGGTCTTCTGATATTTGTTGAATGCATAAGTCTTGCTTGGATAGCATCTGTCTTGATTTCATTGTTAACTCTCATAGGGCAGTCTGATTTCCAAGTTTTGTGAGACCATATTGAGGACTGCAGTACTTCTGTATTACTGATAGTTTTTTATTAATGGAGCTTTGTCCTCAGAAAGCTTTAGCAAGTGACCATTGCCTATGATGTACAGAATAAAACCAGATTTGATATTACTATCATTACTGCTATCTGACTTATTTTACTTCATCCTTCTCTTTTATTATCTCCAAATCTTCTGTTCACCAAACAAGGGAGTGTTTTCCCACTACCTTTTTTGTTCTTCTTATTCCTTCACTCATAGTGCCCTCCCTTTCCGCCCTTCCAGCCTACCTAAAGTACTTTGCAGAGCCCAGTTTCTCCTTTTCTTTGTAGTTGTCTTTCACCAACCCAGCTCAATATCCAGCTACTTACTCTTAAGTTCTGTGCCTTATGTTATCTGTACTACTGCTTTGGCAGTTTTGCTGCTGTGACTTAGAGTTGTTTTTAATTTTTTATTTTATTTTTGGGACAGGGTCTCACTCTGTCACCAAGACTGGAGTTCATTGGTGGGATTTTGGCTTGCTGCAACTTCTGCCTCCTGGGCTCAAGTGATTCTCCCACCTCAGCCTGCCTCCTGAGTAGCTGGGACTGCAAGCCCACAACTAATTTTAAAATTTTTTTTGTAGAGACAGTCTCACTATATTGCCCAGACTGATCTCAAACTCCTGGGATTATAGGCATGAGCCACTGCACTCGGTCCTGGCTAATTATTTTTAATTTTTTAATTTTTTATTTGTATTTATTTTTATTGTTTTAGAGACAGTCTCACTCTGTCGCCCAGGCTGGAGTGCAGTGGCGCCATCTCGGCTCACTGCAACCTCTGCCCCCCGGGTTCAAGCGATTCTCCTGTCTCAGCTTCCCGAGTAGCTGGGATTACAAGCACCTACCACCGCACCTGACTGATTTGTTGCATTTTTAGTAGAGACAGGGTTTCACCATCTTGGCCAGGCTGACCTTGAACTTCTGACCTCATGATACACCTGCCTCGGCCTCCCAAAGTGCTGGGATTACAGACGTGAGCCACCGCATCCGACCGGATTTTTTATATTTTGAGACGAGACATCATTGTGCGCCCACACTGGTTTCAAACTCCTGGGCTCAAGCGATCCTCCTGCCTTGGCCTCCCAAAGTGCTGGGATTACAGGCATGAGCTCACTGTGCCTAGCCTGAATTATAGTTATTTTTAAATGTTGGGCACATCTTTACTGAGGGCTATGATTTGTATAAATTGTTTTGTTCACAGTGGTAAAGTATACAGAGATTGGAAAGCTAAGGTGCTTACTGTATGTTATGTTCGTCTTGTGTTGTTTGTATCTACCAGGATGGTTTGCACTTTATATTAGCTTAAGGTAGTGGCTGTCAACCCTGACAGCATGTTAGAATCACCTGAGGAAGCTTTTAAACTGATGCCCAAGCCCTACCCCAGCCTATTACATCAGAACTTCTGCAGGCAGAACCCATATATCAGTATATTTAAATCTTCCCAGGCGATTCTAATGTGTAGCCAAGGTCCAGAACCACTGATTTAAGGCAAAAGATAATTTGTTGGCTTACTTCTTTGACAGCCCTACTCTTTGTCTTTATCTTTAGTATTCACCTCAGTGCCTGAGACCAAATGAATTGTTTTGTGGTTTGTTTTGAGTGAGTGAACAAATTGTTAAACACAAAGAGCTGAACTTTTTAGAAGACAACATAACTCAGATTTCAGTGATGTCTAGGTATTTGCTTAGGGAAAAAAATTAAGTATCTGCTGTATGGGAGTCTGTCTCATGTTACCTCATGGGTTCTTAAAACAGTCCTAGATATGAGTAGGTTTTATAATCACAAATGAAGAAACTAAGACCCAAGCAATTTAGCAGTAAAGCTGGCATGTGAAACTGTATCTAACTTCCAGTGATTTTGAGAAAAAAAAATAATTGGTAAAAAGATATACTTTAAATTAGAATGCTGTAACATGCCAGATACATACCAGATCTTAAAGGCAAAATCGTTCTTGTTTCCCACAGCTACTTTTTCCATCTAGCATGGGTTCTAACTGCCTAACTTTACCCTTTCGAACTTGACATCTGCATCATTGCTCTCTAACACATGAATCTCAAGATACTTGGGGTGGTCATTTTCCCCTAATTTCTTTTATTTTATTTATTCTTGGGCCACCTGTGGACCAGAATAGGTTCAAAGAGGCTTTTTCCTAATTTTTTAACCTTGTGGGTATTTTTTTTTAAGCACATTTAAGCTCCTAAACAAGTTGCTTATGGGATGTTTTCACACATTTTAATTTTCTCTTCTGTATGTTGTAAATGTTATGCTTAAATATGTCAGTTTTAAACACTACTGAGTGATATGAAATACAATGACTCCCAGTTAAAGTAAAAGTTATTCTAATGCGTGTTAAAACAGTAAAGAAGACTGTTCAGAACTATTATGGCCAGGTGTGGTGGCTCATGCCTGTAATCCCAGCACTTTGGGAAGTCAAGGCGAGCGGATCACCAGAGGTCAGGAGTTTGAGACCAGCCTGGCCAACATGGTGAAACCCCATCTCTACTAAAAATACAAAAATTAGCAGGGTGTGGTGGCAGGTGCCTGTAATAATCCCAGCTATTTGGGAGGCTGGGGCAGGAGAATTGCTTGAACCCAGGAGGTGGAGGTTGCAGTGAGCTGAGATCATGCCACTGCACTCCATCCTGGGTGACAGAGCAAGACTCCATCTCAAAAACAAACCAAAAAAAAAAAAAAGACTATTACAGTAGGGGAGAAAAATCAGGCTCAACTCCTAATACATTAAAGACAGCTGGGTATTTACGTATAGCCAATAAGCAGAGTTGGGGAGAAAATTATTAAGAGGAGACCATGAGGGTAGGGGGATTCATGCTGAAGGCAGTTCAAAGACTTATGCGTCAAAGGTAGGGGATGAAGAACTTGATCAGATATCAAGGGTGGGCAGATTCTTGCTAAAACTGGGCTAGACAGACCAAAGACTGGGATGTGGGCACGGAGGCGGGGTGGGGTGTCAAATCCTAGATCAAAAGAGGCCTTAGAGAGAAGCCTAAAGTTTGCCACTCCATGTGTATGTGAGATGTACGTAATTGCTTTAGTAAATAGTGAAGTGTTTAAGACATACCAGAAAAGCAGTTATTCCCTAGAGTTTGTAGAATGTTTTAAAGTGAAATTGCTGTACTTAAAACTAACTTGCCTGACTTCACCACCTACTTGTGTCTAATAAAACTCAAAATTGGCTACTAATAGAGAAAACAATTTCTAAAGACTATTAAAATGACTTTTGAAAGAGTGAATGTGAGGCAAATTATTTGGAAGTGCCAGCATCTATTTGTTATAATGTTGATCCTGATTTAAGACGTATCTTTATGCTTTTCAAGTCTTAACCTCTTGCTTGATAGTGATAAACTATATACATCTACAAATTTATTTCTAAGTGCATTCTATGTTTTCTCCAGGTCTAAACTGGGAAAATAATATTTAGCTTATTTGGAATTTTAAGAAACACAGATAACAGTAACTTTTATTTAGTGAAACCAGTACTGTATCATTATCATTATCATTATTACTAACTGTGGTCACCATGCAGTGCAGTAGAGCACTAGAACTTATTCTTCCAGTCTCACTGTAACTTTGTACCCTCTGATTGCTATCTTTGATGTCTTTCCTTTCCCCATCCCTTCCCTGACCCCTCAGCCTCTGGTAACCACCATTCTATTCTCTGTTTCTCTGAGATAGGCTTTTTTAGATTCCACATATCTTATAGTGAGATCATGAAGTATTCATCTTTCTGTGTCTGGCTTATTTCACTTAGCATAATATCTTTCAGGTCCATCTTTGTTGTTGCGAAAGACAGAATTACCTTCTTTTTAAAGGCTGTATAGTATTCCATTGTGTGTATAGTATTCCATTGTGTGTATTCCATTATATACACACAATGGAATTTTCTTTATCCATTCATCTGTTGAGTTGATTGATACTTAGGTTACTTTTGTATCTTGATTATTGTGACCATTGCTGAAATGAACATGGGGGTGCAGATATCTCTCTGACATACCAATTTCAGTTCCTTTGGCTATCTATCCAGAAGTGAATTTCTGAATCATATGGTAATTTTGGTATATTGTGGAATTTCCATGCTATTAGTATTTTCCAAAATGGCTATACTAATTTACATTCCCACCAACAGAAGGGTTCCTTTTTCTCCTTATCCTGGCCCAAGACTTGTTATCATTTGTCTTTTTGATAATAGCCATTCTAACAGGCATGGGGTGATATCTCATTGTGGTTTTAATTTGCATTTCCCTGATTAGAGATGTTGAGCATTTTTTCATATATCAGTTGCCCATTTGTATCTCTTTGAGAAATGTCTCTTCAGACCCTTTGCCCATTTTAAAATTGGGTTATTTGTTTTCTTGCTATTGAGTTGTTTTGAGTTCCTTATATATTTTCGGTATTAGCCCTTTATCAGATGTATGGTTTGCAGGTATTTCCTCCCAATCACTTAGTTGTCTCCTTATACTGTTAATTTTCTCCTTTGCCATACAGAAGCTTTTCAGTTTGATGCAACATCCGAAAGATCTTCAAATGGGAAAAACTCCCTTAGGAAATAGCATTGAATTCTATGCAAGCAGAGCTTACCAGGATAAGAATAACATCCTGCATATATCTCTTTCAGGAAAATAAATGCAACTATTCTTGAATACTTTGAATATTCTTGAATATTTATTCTTGAACTCTTGAATGGGTTAGAGTAAAAATAAGTACAATAAATATTTACAGAGGCACAATTTACTACTATTATACTTTCTTTAAGTATACCCTATTTGGAAAACTGTAAAAACTTTGAAATGTGTTATTACTTTAAAGGAAAATTGGAACGGACATTTTCATAAAGCTTTTTTGGTCAATAAAAAGTTGCTACTGTTTGTAGTTATTGGTGGGGATTATTATGATGGTAATGATAGAGAATATAAAGTGGCTAGGACCCAAAGGATTTCTAGAAAAAGAAGATTATTTTCTTCGAAGTAGTAATTTGATAGTAATTTGAAGGGTTTGCTCAGTTTATAAAGTAACAGTTACCCTGCTGTGACCAGTTAAGATAACAGTAGCTGACATTTATTGAGCCTCTCCTGTTATATTTTAAGTATTCTGCTAAATATTTGAGATATATTATCTCATTTAATCTTCACAACGATTTTTTTAAATTTAATATGGGTAAGTTGGTTTCCGGTGAAAACCAGAAAACCTGCTACACAAATTCTAAAAGAGCTGTAACAATTCACAACAATTTTTAAGGAGTACATACTATCCCACTTTAGGGAGAGGATGTGGTTCAAAGAGATTTTTAAGTGACTGAAATTCAAAACCAGGTCTGTCCAATCCAGAGCCTATATCTTTCCATTTGGCCGTAGTACCTCATAATAATCTTTAAAACTGAGAACATTTCCTTTACATCTTTTTATTCAGAAGGGATTTTGTAAACATTTACTCATAGCCTGCTATATGTAATTTAATTTGCTAGATCCTGTAATGTATAGAAGAGGAAAGCAAAGCAGTTTCCCTCCCAAAAAAGCTTGAGTCTTTGGAGGCAGACTAGTATCTATAGAATGAATTGTCAATAGCAGTTGTATTTTAGGTGCTAGGCTAAGCATTCAAATATACTTTGAACTCTTTTTAAGGTTGGATTCTTCCAACCCAACCTTAAAAAGATGGGAAGGATTTAGACAGACCAAGATGGAGAGAAAGGCACAACTTCCAAGGAGAGTATGAGTCAAGGCCAAGAGGTGAAGTCTTTAATACATTCAGTAGACTAATGAAGGAGGTAAAGATTTTTGTTGACACCAGGGAGACATGTTGGCAGAGATTTGGCTCCTAAAGTATACAAAACTGGGATGGTATAAACTGACCAGGCCTTTGCTAATAAGTGGAATGTGGATATTATCTAGCAAAAGAATTCTCCCTTTTCTATCTAGAATTATCCACCAGTGCCCACAAAGAGTTGCAGTTGTTAAATGTTTAACTAACTTGAAGTTCTTTTGTATGTGATTGTCAAGGACTTTTTTTTTTTTTTTTTTGAGACGCAGTAGCTGGGATTACAATGCCCAGCTAATTTTTGCATTTTTAGTAGAGACAGGGTTTCCACATGTTAGCCAGGCTGGTCTTGAACTCCTGACCTGCCCCGTCCTCTAAAGTGCTGGGATTATAGATGTGAGCCACCGTACCCAGCCCAAGGAAATAATTTTTGTTTTTTGTTTTTTGTTTTTTGTTTTTTTTTGAGACGGAGTCTTGCTCTGTCGCCCAGGCTGGAGATGGCCGGGCGTAGTGGCTCGCCTGTAATCCCAGCACTTTGGGAGACCGAAGCAGGCAGAACATGAGGTCGGGATCTACCCTTTAGTGTAGATACTATCTGATGAATACAGTGTGTAGTGAAACTATTACTTTATGAAATAGGAACAGTTTTTTAAAGGTTTTTTTTTTTAAGCTCAGTTTAAGTTCAGTTTTTGTTCAACTAAAACCTTCATATTAGTGATTCTCAAGTTAGGGGAGTTGGCATACCTCCCCTTTATGGGAGGTAACTGCCTTCTTTCTTTCCCTCTCCCACCTTTGAGAATGATTGACTAAATCACTGTTAATGAAAATGTCAGCCCTCATCTGTATTGCAGCAAAGATATTTTTTCAATCACTAACTGCTTAGTCATTTCCCTCTCCCTTTTTGCACTATTAATTTCATCTTAGCTTTGACCCAGTTTTGAAGTTGGATAAAATGTTAACTTTTAAACTTATTATTTATCATTTTATCTATTCCTCTCAACTTTGTGACAACCGCATCTTTCACAAGCATAGCTTTGACTCAATTCTTGGTTAAAATAGTCTAAAAGGACAACGCCAAATTCATGTGACACACTAAAGGTAATCCTCCAGACTTTTACTTCCTTTTAATACTGCATGATATAGTTGAATGTCTTAAGTTATAATTCCCGCTCCACTCATTTATTATAAGCATGCAGTCTTAGACAAGGCACTTATACTCCCTGAACCTATTTCTTGATTTATAAATGGGGATAATAGTCTCTCCCCTGCCTGCTTTAACAAGCTGTTTTAAAGATCAATAAAAGAAACAGATTATGTAAGAGTTTTATAAACAATAAAATAGTATTCATTCGTTCACATTCCTAGCATGTTCTAGGTCTCAGTCCTGGGTATACTGCAGTGAACAAACACAACAAGTTCTTTTGTTCTATGTCAGGGGTTGACATACTATGGCCAGTGGGCCAAATCCAGTCCACCATCTGTTTTTGTTTTGTTTTGTTGTTTATTGAGACAGGCTTTTGCTCTATTGCCGAGGCTGGAGTGCAGTGGCACAATCATAGCTCACTGCAGCCTTGACCTCCCAGGCTCAAGTGATCCTGCTGCCTCAGCCTCCTGAGTAGCTTGGACTACAGGCACGTGCCACCATGCCCGGCTAAATTTTTTTGTTATTTTTAATAGAAATAAGATCTTACTATGTTGCCTAGGCTGGGTCTCTGAGCTCAGGCAATCCTCCTGCTTTGGCCTCCTAAAGTGTTGGTATTACGGGTGTGAGCTGCTGTGCTGGGCCCACTGCCTGTTTTTATAGGATCTATAAACTAATGCTTTTGGAATGGTTGAAAACAAACAAAAAAAGAATAATCATATTTAATGATGTGAAAATTACATGAAATACAATTTCAGGGTACAAAATAAAGTTTTATTGGAACACAATCATGCTTAACAGTTGGGACAGAAACTGTGACTCACAAAGCCCATCTGCCCTTTACATTAGCGGTTTACTGACTCTTGCTCTACGATCTTGGACTTCTTTGGGGGATGTTGGACAGTAAACATGTAAGTATATGTTCAGTGGTGGCAAATTCCTTGAAGAAAAATAAAGCAGTAAAGGGGCTAGAATTGTGAAGGTTGGAAGGGTACAACAGCTACTTTATATATGGGAGTTAGGGAAGGATAATTTATTTGGCAGGTAACATTTGAACAGAAACTGGATAAAGATTGGAGTGAATCATCCAAAAGAGCATTTCTGGCCAAAGGAACAAGAAATATGCTCTGAGGTATGAGTGTAGCTCTAAGTCTAGGAGCTAAGCGGTATGAGTTGGAGGAATTAGGGAAGGAGGAGCCGTGGAACAGACTTTAGGTTTTGTTTTTTGTTTTTGTTTTTGTTTTTTTTGAGACAGAGTCTCACTCTGTCACCAAGGCTGGAGTGCAGTGGCACCGTGTTGGCTCACTGCAACCTCCATCTCCTGGGTTCAAGCAGTTCTCCTGCCTCAGCCTCCCGAGTAGCTGGGATTATAGGCGCCCACCACTACGCCTGGCTAGTTTTTATATTTTTAGTAGAGACGGGGTTTCACCATGTTGGCCAGGTTGGTCTCAAACTCCTGACCTCAGGTGATCCACCCACCTTGGCCTCCCAAAGTGCTGGGTTTACAGGCGTGAGCCACTGCACCCAGCCCAGACTTTAGATTTTATAGTGAGTATGTAAATATATTGGGCCGGGCACAGTGGCTTGCATCTGTAATCCCAGCACTTTGGGAGGCTGAAGCAGGTGGATCACCTGAGGTCAGGAGTTTGAGACCAGCCTAGCCAACATGGTGAAACCACATCCCTACTAAAAATACAAACATTAGCCAGGTGTGGTAGCACGTGCCTGTAATCCTAGCTACTCAGGAGGCTGAGGCAGGAGAATCGCTTGAACCCAGGAGGCAGAGGTTGCAGTGAGCCGAGATCATGCCACTGCACTCCAGCCTGGGTGACAGCACGAAACTCCAGATATAGATATAGATAGAATAATTTTATATAATATATAATTATGTATTATATAATTTTAATATAATTATATGTATTATGTTTACTGCTACATCAAGGTATTTTTGTGGTATTGTGTTCAAATAGTGAAAAAATCAACACTTCAGAAACTATCAAATATCTAATAACCATCCACACCATTTCAGTAACTGTCAGGAAATAACATAGGATTCCTTGCCATGACAATGTGTTTTAGGAGCCCATGTTGACATCTAATGATAACTACATTCTTTTTAACCACTCATTAAGTATTTCACCCTTGCCACTGCATATACTTTCAAATTTCCTCACTTTCATTTAAAAAATGGGAGATGTTTTGCTTCTTCTGACTGGATATTTCTCCTGTTCTTGGTATTCTCAGGTAAACAGGGAATATTAAGTTTTTTCAGCACTTGAACCTGGATTCAAATAATACTACTAGATTTTCTTTCCTCACCCTGCTTTTTAACTTAGAAAATGGAAGTGAGCTTTTAGTTAACCTTCATCTTTCATATAATCACCTTGTTTAACCAATTAATCAATTTTTTAAGCATGAGGTACTATCGGGATATTAAGTGAAGTCAAAGGTCTTGGTCAAGTACTAACTTTAAAAAGCCTTCTTTACTGCCTTTAGGATTTGGACATCCTCACCTCAGTCGTTTGGCTTCCTTGACCTGGTTCTTTCAGTTTTCACGTCACTCAGTAGCCTTTACCTTTCTTTATTTCCCTTTTCATCTTAAAAAAAAAAAAAAAAAAAAAAATTAAAGGATGAGGGATGTTGACATGCTCCTTTTTTTATTAAAAAAAATTTTAATTTGCTTTATCATACTAGTAACATTATATTTCTTATATAACTTTTTGAACACAGAGGAAAGCCAAAAAAAAAAAAAGAAAAAAAATTATTTTGTACTAGAGATAGTCCTAGTTAAAATTTAGTAGCTATACATAGCTGTAAATATATATAATCTCTAAAAGACCAGAAAAGGAGTAAAGGCCCTTTTCATTCAACAACACGTTATAAACATATATAAACAGCATATTATAAACCCATGTCAACAAATGGAGCACTTCTCAAACTTTTTTTATTGTCAGGACCCCTTTACATACTTAAAAACTGAATTTTTATTATGTGACTTATATCTGTTACATTAGATATTAAAACTGAGGCGCGCGGCGCAGTGGCTCACACCTGTAGTCCCAGCGCTTTGGGAGGTGAGGCAGATGGATCATTTGAGATCAGGAGTTCAAGACGAGCCTAGCCAACATGGTGAAACCCCGTCTCTACTAAAAACATAAAAATTGGCCAGACGATATGGCACGTGCCTGTAATCCCAGCTACTCAAGAGGCTGAGGCCAGAGAATCGCTTGAACCTGGGAGGTGGAGGTTGCAGTGAGCTGAGATTGTGCTACCGTACTCCAGCCTGGGTGACAGACTGAGACTCTGTCCCAAAAAAAATACTAAAACTGATTTTTAAAATAACTTGTTTTAAAATAATAAACCTATTACATTAAACATAGTTATTTGTTGTTTAAAAAAAAAAAAAAAACAAACTTTGTTTTCCAAAACAGAAAAGGAATTAGTGTGACAAGTAACATTGTTTTACATTTTGCAAGTCTTTTAAATGCCTACATTCAGTTTGTTACGACATATTGTCTTAGTTTGTGTATATTGTTTCCTCTACTTGGAATGCCCTCCCTGGTCTTAACTACTCATCCTCCAATCCATCTCAAACATCACTACCTTTGAAGACTACCTTTTTTTTTTTTTTTTTTTTTTTTTTTGAGACAGAATCTCACTCTTATCACCCAGGCTGGAGTGCAGTGGCACAATCTTGGCTCACTACGACCTCCGCTACCTGGGTTCAAGCGATTCTCCTGCCTCAGCCTCCCGAGTAGCTGTGATTACAGTTGCCTGCCACTGTGCCTGGCTAATTTTTGTATTTTTTTTTTAGTAGAGATGGGATTTCACCATCTTGGCCAGGCTGGTCTTGAACTCCTGACCTCGTGATCCGCCCACCTCGGCCTCCCAAAGTACTGGGATTATAGGCGTGAGCCACCACGCCTGGCCAACCACCCCCTTTTTAATGTAGGTATACAGAGTTGATTGCATCTTCCTTTGTGCCTCAGTCTGCATTTAATACCTGCTTGCTACATTACTATCTAGGCGTCAGGTCCTTGAGGGTAGTGACAATGTCTTATCCAGTCTTCAGTCTTTATTTATTGATACTTCTCTTCCTAGTTTGCTGAATGGGTGAATTATTACTTTTTTATATGCAGTATCAGTTCATCTTCTATCCAAACAAACTGCTGTTCTTTCAGTTGTACCAATTCCATCAGATTTTGTAACTTCTGAAAATTTGGTTGGGACTTCAGGAATATTAATATCTTAAATTTTCAGTTTGGTAATTTTATTATACATTCAAATATTATGTTATATAAGTAGTATGTAAAATATGACTGTGGCTTTATTCCTTTTTCCTTTCAGGGAAGGTACTTTTTTGATAGTGTATGAATATGTATATACTTATTTTTTGGACTACATACACTTTACTTGACTGAGGAGTTTCATACTTATGTAAAGATTATGGAAAATGCACCTTGACAGAAAGGGGATAGACCATAGCTCACTCCACCGATTTGTCACAAATAGACCAAAAAAAAAAAAAAGGTGTATTATTAAAAGTAGGATTACTGATTTTTTAAATAAGAGATTGATACCAACAGTTGAAAAGTACAGAAATGTGATTAAGTGTACATGCCAAAGAAAATATAGATAGTTAGAAATCTATATTGTAATGGTTAGTCCTATGTAGCATAATTTTCATGAGTTGAGCAGGATTTCTTCCTGATTAGAATCCCTCTTTTTATTGTTTTTTCTCAGTTAATGTAAGGAGCCTTATGGAGCATTTCCCCTCCACCAGTTTTCATTCCAGAAAAAATAATATACTATCTGTAATTACCCTGTCAAGTCAGGGTTCTAACACTTGATGTACCTAAGAATATTCTAACATGTATTTTGTGGCATAAATTCCTGATGCCTGTTTCCAGGTAGTACACATACCAACTTTTGTCCTACAAGTCTTAAAAACTTTGTAGGATTTTGCAGCTAAAAGAAATTTTGCAGATCTTCTAATATGACTCTTATGAGGAGTTGGGTTATAATGACAAAACTCAGGACCGAAAACAGTAATGTTTCTAGGATCACAAATCTAGTTAGCTGATGGACCAACAGAGACAGTTATTGGAACCCAAATATTCCATTCTACCTTGCTCCATCAATCACTAGGCCTTTCTTGACTAACGGTTTCATCACAGAGCAGCTTTTCTTTGTCCTTTTCAGAATAAGAGTGAACTTACAGTAAGATTATTTGTATAAGCCTAGGGATACTAAAGTTGTAAAGCATTTCTGTTTTGTTTATTTTCTTTTTTGAGACAGTCTCACACTGTCGCCCAAGCTGGAGTGCAGTGGCAGGATCTCGGCTCACTGCAAACTCCGCCTCCTGGATTCAAGAGATTCTCCTGCCTCAACCTCTCAAGTAGCTGGGATTACAGGTGTGCGCCACCATGCCAGCTAAGTTTTGTATTTTTAGTAGAAACAGGATTTCACCACGTTGGCCAGGTTCATCTCATCCTGACCTCAAATGATCTGCCTGCCTCAGCCTCCCAAACTGCTGGGATTACAGGCATGAGCTACCGCACCCAACCCAAATTTCTGGGGTTTTTTTCTAATTCTCTTCTCACTCCCAGCTTTCTTTCTTTTCATTCTTTTTTTTTTTTTTTTTTAAGACAGAGTCTCCTACAGTTGCCCAGACTGGAGTACAATCTTAGTTCACTACAACCTCCACCTTCCGGGTTCAGGTGATTCTCCTGCCTCAGCTTCCCAAGTAGCTGGGATTACAGGCACCCACCACCACATCCAGCTAATTCTTGTATTTTTGGTAGAGATGGGGTTTCGCCTTGTTGTGCAGACTGGTCTTGAACTCCTGACCTCAAGTGATCCACCCACCTCAGCCTCCCAAAGTGCTGGGATTACAGTCAGGAGCCACCACACCTGGCTCCAGCTTTATTTTCAAGAGACTCTTGAAAGTTTTTTTTTTGTTTTTTGTTTTTTATGCTGAAGAATGGTTTGAATTTGATGGGGTCATCAATAACTTAAAATTGTTTGAAGAAAATAAAGAAGTCAACAGAGGATGCCTATCTAGAAATAAGGCTCAGTTTATTGTTAGATATACCATGTTCTTCTTTGCCCTACATTAGGGAGTTGAATCATCTTCATATTCGTTATCACATCAAATATTAGGGAATTTTCATCCTTTCTTTCATAGTATGTTAGAACTATACTGAGAGACTCATTTGTGGTGAGCCCTATTTATTATCATTACTAGCATTATTACTATGTATAGATACTGCCAAATATCTATATATTGGTATTGCCAAATGCCAGATAGATAGGAACCATTCTGGAGGATCTTACATCAGTTTAAGAATCAAGAAGGAAGGGACCCAGAACAGTCTTAGAGTAGATTAACTGGAGAATTGCTCTCTAGCTAGTTGGACCACTTAGCTCCTCCCTTCTCTCTTCTTTGGGCTAAGCTGAAGACAAAAACAGCATTTGTCCTCAGAATATAGCACTGAGTATGAGCACTGGGACCATAGACACACAGCAGTGTCCCACCTAGCCTGTGGACCTTGGCTCACTCAGAAGATAAACTACTCACACACCCTGATGAGCAGAAGCAAATCTACTCTTTCCCTCCCCTGTAGTCACTAGAGACAAGCTACCAGCAAACAGAATGGCAAACTAAATTAAATTCAGAGCACCATTTATGGAAAACCAATACTACGAAAGGGAAGAATCAAATTCAATGAAGAGAGGATCTAAATTTTTAGGAAACAGTCAATAGAACAAGACTTTAAAATGGGTAGTTATACTGGCACACTGGCTCACACCTGTAATCTCAGTGCTTTGGGAGGCTGAGTTGGGAGGATCACTTGAGGCCAGGAGTTTGAGAACAGCCTGGGCAACATAGTGAGACCCTCTCTCTGCAGGAAATTAAAATTTTTAAAAAATTAGCCAGCCATGGTGAGGCACACCTATAGTCTTAGCTACTTGAGAACTTGAGGCAGGAGGATCACTTGAGCCCAGGAGTTTAAGGTTACAGTGAACTGTGATCATACTGCTGCACTCTAGCCTGAGCAACCAAGTGAGACCCTGTCTCTGAGAAAAAAATCTAAAAAATTAAATAAGGAGTTAATGTCCTAATACAGATGATTGTATACACACTAAAAGAAATTGCTTTGCTCTACCTACTTGCCAGTACCAAAAAAAAAAAAAAAAAAAAAAAAGACAAAAGGAATTACCAAAAATCTTAGAAATTAAAAATTGAACAGTCAAAATAATTGTTATGCTGGGCCTGGTGACAAGTGCCCGTACTCCCGGCTACTCAGGAGGCTGATTCGGAAAGATTCCTGAGGTCAGGAGTTGGAGGCTGCAATGAGCTATGATCACGCCACTGTACTCCAACCTGGGCGATATAGCGAGACCCTGTCTCTTAAAAAAAAAATTGAGCAGGAAAATGGGCACAGATGAAGAGCATATTAGTGGATTGGAGTCAAGCATTTTCACCAGACAAAGCATAAAATGACAAAAAAGATAAAATCTAGAGAAAAACAATTAGATAAGCAGGTTAGAACCTAACATTTTATCATCCATTTATAATAGTATATCTAAAAAGGGAGAATGGCAACAGGGGGCAGAGGACAGAGACTAGGTTGAATAACAGAAGAAATATTTTCCATAGCATTCCTTATGCCCTCTAATACAGTGGTGAATAGTAGAGGTGATAGGAGTCATCTTTGTCTTGTATTAAAGTTGATGACTTAGGGCAGGCACAGTGGCTCACACCTATAACCCCAACACTTTGGAAGGCCGAGGCCAGAGGATCACTTGAACCTAGGAGTTTGAGACCAGCCTGGGCATGGTGAGACTTGTCTCTACAAAAATAAAAATTACAAAATTAGATGTGGTGGCATGTGCCTGTGGCCCCAGCTACTCAGGAGGCTGAGGCAGGAAGATTGCTTGAGCCCAGGAGGTTGAGGCTGCAGTAAGCCTTGATCATGCCACTGCACCCCAGCCTGGACAACAGCCGAGACCCTATCTCAAAATAAATTAATTGGTTAATAAAGTTAGTGACATTGCTTATGTTTCATTATTAAGGTTTTTGTAAAATTTTGGTAGATAGCCCTTTATTAAGTTAAAGGCGTTTATTTTATATCTACCAAAAACTAATAGTTTTGGTTTTTTATGATATTGGAGTAGGTGTTAATTTTTTTTTCAGCATGAGTTGAGATGATCACATGGTTTTGGTCTTTTAATTTGTAAGTTACAGTAACTTATTATATTGAACCATCCTTGTATTGGGAGAATTGGTATTATGCTATTTAATTTGCTAATATTTTGTTTAGTTTTGCTTAAATGTTCATAATCTAGATCATAGCTTTCTCTTTTTGTGAATATAATGTATTTGGTCAAAAACTATTATCCTGTTTTTGAAAGACAAATTCAGATTTATCAAAACACATATATTCCCAAATCAGAATGTACCTATATTGATAGCAACAGCTTTGGGGTGCTTTATGAAAAGAAAATTTGAAGGCTGCTAAACAGTAAATGTTTAAGCAGGACATTTTTTTCAAGGGATGTGATGAAAATTTTGTAATTTGTTAATTGTTTCTCCTTTTATATGTTACTCTTCATAATTCTAAGTGTAAATTTTGTTTCTCTTTAGGTACGCATAGCTGCTAAATTCATCACTCATGCACCCCCAGGGGAATTTAATGAAGTATTCAATGGTGAGTAAAGATTAGCATTTTAATCCCTCCTTAATTACTATTATTTATTGAATACTTGCTATCTGTTTTAATTCTTATGACTTGTTGTGGCTATAGCTAAGTAAATCAAGATTCCAAGAAATTAAAATAACTTGTCCAAGGTCCTCCAGTTAGTAAATGTCAAAGCAAGAATTCAAACCCAGGTCTGAGTCAAAATAAAGCTCCTAACCCATAAATTAGGATGCCTGTCTTATGTGAGAAAAGATTTTAAGGCAGATTAGTATCAATAAATGTAGAAAATATTAAATTATTTTCATAGTTTTATTTTTTCCTTATAGATCATAGCTTAATTTTCTTCAGTGCTTTGCCTTAGGAAGTCACATGTTATGGAACACTTTTTTGGGACAGTGGGGCTGAACTGACTATATCTGGGGAGCTTGTTAAATATGCAGATTCAGCTTTATCTTCCCCTCAAGATTCACATTCATTAGATCTGAGGTGGAACTGGTTAATCTGTATTTCATCAAGTTCTTTACCAGGTGATTCTGAATCGCAGCAGGTTGGGGAACCACAGTTAAATACATTTACAACTTTCCATACTATCTGCTGTCTTAATACATTTTACAAGATGGAAAATATGATGGAGCATCTTAAACTTCATGATGAAATAATCATAATCCCATTTTAAGTTATTAAGTTCATCTTAAAGATTCCTTAAGTAAAATAATAATTGTTGTACATCTTGGTTCAGTTTAGCAAACATTTATTTTGAGATTTTAATTTTATATTAGAAAGTTAGCTACTCGAGAGTAACTGTATGATATTCCTCTGTACCTGGTCCAGATGGTAGAACAGTCAATAATAATCTTGATTGCTAAAATTGGGAAAAGTAACTGGGAGAAACATAAACATTTGCTTCAAGGAGTATAAGATATAACAGAAGTAAATCAAGATATTTTTTATAAAACCGTGTGTGGCTTTTGAGCACCAACAGCAAAGGAAACAAATGCAGCCTTTTTCTAGTCTTTTACATTGACTAAATTCTTAGTAACATTTTAAATAAATTTTCCTGTTGAAATTTTCTTTTTATTTTTATTATTATTATTATTTTGACAGAGTCTTGCTCTGTCGCCCGTCTGGAGTGCAGTGGCGTGATCTCGGCTCACTGGAACCCCTGCCTCCCAAGTAGCTGGAACTACAGGTGCTCACCCCCACGCTCCACTAATTTTTTTGTATTTTTAGAAGAGATAGGGTTTCACCATGTTGGCCAGAATGGTCTGAATCTCTTGACCTCGTGATCCGCCCACCTCAGCTTCCCAAAGTGCTAGGATTACAGGCGTGAGCCACCGCGCTCAGCCGAAATTTTCAATTTTCAGTAGAAAATTCTTCTTGAACTTTAGCTCAGATAAATTCTTGACTAACAGGCCAGGTGTGGTGGCTGACACCTGGAATGCCAGCACTTTGGGAGGCTGAGGTGGGCAGATCGCCTTAGGTCAGGAGTTCAAGACCAACCTGACCAACATGATGAAGTCCCATCTCTACTAAAAATACAAAAGTTAGCTGAGGGTGGTGGCAGGCGCCTGTAATCCCAGCTACTCAGGAGGCTGAGGCGGGAGAATCTTTTGAACCGGGGAGGTGGAGGTTGGAGTGAGCTGAGATTGCGCCATTGCACTCCAGCCTGGGCGACAAGAGTGCGACTTCGTCTCCAAAAAAAAAGTGACTAAACTTCTGACACACAGCTTTTTAAAAAGGTTGTAGACCTCACCTTAGATTCTCCAATGAAAAATGTGTTTTAAGAATTTCACTGTCACTGGCTGAATTGTGCCCAGCTTTCTTGATATGATATTGTAGAAGAGCCTGCAATTCTTAATCTATGCTCATGTTAAAGGATTCATTTAAAATACAGAATTAGCACTCTTTAACTGTGGCTTTCTATAAACCATGTTACTCATTTGCTATGAAGTTCCTTGAGACTATATAGCACACATAATTGTACACAAATCTGTGAACATTAGCGTCTTTATATTTGCATGTTTAGAATTTCTACTCATATAGTACACCTGAAGACTCATCTTACAAAGCCTGAATTTTAAAAATTGCATCTAGAAATCTGCTAAAATTTCTCAAATTTATCCTCCACTGAACATTGTAACATTTTTCTTCCTCAGATGTTCGGCTACTACTTAATAATGACAATCTCCTCAGGGAAGGGGCAGCACAGTAAGTATCTTTCCAAATCCACTTAGAATGTTATTCTAACATTGGATAAACTATGTTGACAGTGAACTAGCACCCTGAAAACAAAGTTTAAAATGCTTCAAAGTAAAGCAGTTGGGTTTAGCAATTTTCGTTGTTTTTTTAAATTGGAAAAAACATGTTCCCCCAATTGTTATTTACTTCCTCAAAGCTTATTATAATATATGAACTAGTTTTTATTTCTGCCCACATTTGCCCTATTAAAGCAGAGTTTAATGTTAGCTGTTAGGTTTTCCTTTACAGTTGTTCTAGTTCATGTTGAGTTTTTTTAAACAGCTAGCTATACGTAGGAATGATCTGCCAGTGAGGAATGATAATGTTTAAGAATAGCAAATATTAATAAAGTGCCTTAATAGTGAGAATTAACCATAGGATAAAAGCATGATTAGGTTACCTAATCATTGACTCCTTATCACTCTGAAGCTAATTAATCTTTCTAAAATATTTCCATTGTGTCCTTGCCTTCAAAAATACTACAGTGGTGCCTCTTTTTTTTTTTTTTTTTTTTTTTTTGATACCTTCTATAATAAAATCTAAACTTGCTGTAGCTTTCAACGCTCCCTGTTGTCTGGCTTTATCACTACTCTACTCTTCAACACGAAGTTCTGTTTCAGTTGCTGTCTACCCAACTGGCTCAGAGTTCCTTTGTAAAGAGTTGGATAATGGCTAGGTGGGGTAGGGATGGGGAGACAGAACAAGGACATGTTGATGCAGAGCAACAAATAATTATCATAAAGTCATTGGGTATGATATATAATTGGTTTAGATTTTAGCCATAGAAAACTGTTGTAAGAGCTGCTGCCTGGGAAACAATCTGCCCTGTCCATACTGCTTTTTTGGAACTCATTTTGGGGCTAGATTCTGCAAACAGAATTTGCATAGCTTTACTGTAATTGTCATCATGAATGATACCCTAATTATACATTGATTTAAGGAAGCTAGGCTCACATCAGATATACTCTAATGATAGTTTCTCTTAGATTCATAGAATCTGCCATACAAAAAGACATTCATCATTTGCTAGTTTAACTCCTCTCCGCTTTCTTTCACTGAAAGAATTTCATCAACATCTGTCAATAGACAGTTATCTAATCTGAATGCTTCTAGTAATAAGGAATTCACAATCTCACAAGGCAAGTTCTTCAGTTTGCCTGCCATATTGGTCCCAGTTTTATCCTTGAGAGCTACCCACAATAAATCTGCTCTGTACATCACTTGATAAGCTGAAAGGGGTGGATGTTGAATATCACCCGAGTGTGATTGCAAACTAAAGCCTGTTATCCTATTTCCAATTAGAACCAAAGAGAAGCTGGTATGTAGCTTCTCCACCTTTTGGCTAAGATTAAGAGAAGTTGGTATGTAGTTCAGATACTTCATTTGCTTTAATTGCACTGACACTAAAGCTTTGTATTTATAAATATTCTGGTTCTTATAGACTATGGGTTCTTGGGGAACCCTCTTGTTAAGAGAATTTTAAATATTTGATTTTCCATAGAGAAGACCCAAATATTTGATTTTCCATAGAGAAGAAAAATTCAGTCTTATTTCTGTATTAAAGCATTTCAGTCCCTTGGCCATAGTCCTCATAGTTACTGCTCAATTAATGTTTTCATAATCATTATCATAATTATTGCCTTCAGTCTTTATAAAATGAAGGTCTTGAAGTAGCTAAGATTTGCCATCTTTCCTGGATTTGCTTCTGTTTCTGGCCACCAGAACCATCCCCAGATAATTCCAGAGCTTCTGGAATGAGTAGGGTGTTGTAAGTTACGTTAAAGAGTGAATTTCATTCTGACAGAGATAGTGAGATTGTTTTGAGCAGAGAATAACATAATGAGACTTATATTTTAGAATAATCACTAGCTCCTGTGTAGAGGGGCAAAAGCTGAGGTAAGATGAGTAATTGCAAGACTATTAGAATAGTTCAGGGATAGATGCTAGTGGTTGGACTAGAGTGGTAGCAGTGGGGGTGGTGGGAAGGAGTCAGATTCTGAATATGTACTTAAGTAGGGCCTACAAGATTTACTGATGGACTGGATGTGAAGTGTGAGAGAAAGAGAAGAATCAAAGATCACCCCAAGTTTTTGGCTTAGGCAGCTGGTAAAATGGAGATCTTGTTTACTTGAGATGGAATTAAAGGTAAGGACATTTTCGTGTTGGTGTTTGTAATCCATAGTCTTAGGACATATACTAGAATAAAATATTTACTTCCTACTCTTTTTTTTTTTTTTAAACTAATATTTATTCTACTTTTTATGAATAATTTATATCCTTTCTGAAGAGCCAAGGTGTTTGGGATTAATTTTGCTACATGGGGATGTAGTGCTTTAAGAAGAAAACACAGTAATAACTTTTGAGGCTGAGGCAGGAGAATCACTTGAATCTGAAAGTTGGTGGTTGCAGTGAGCCAAGATCGCACCACAGCACTCTAGCCTGGGCAACAGTAAAACTCCATCCCCCGCCAAAAAATAAATAAATAAATAAACAAAATAGACAGTAATAACTTTTAACAAAATAAAATTGAAAATTAGCTTTTGAGGCTGGGCACGGTGGCTCACTCCTATAATCCCAGCACTTTGGGAGGCTGAGGCAGGCGGATCACCTGAGGTTGGGAGTTCGAGACCAGCCTGACTAACATGGAGAAACCCTGTCTCTACTAAATATACAGAAATTAGCCGGGCGTGTTGGCACATGCCTGTAATCCCAGCTACTCAGGATTAGCTGAGTAGCTGATCCAGCTGAGGCAGGAGAATCGCTTGAACCTGGGAAGTGGAGGTTGCAATGAGCCAAGATCACGCCGTTGCACTCCAGCCTGGCATCTGGAAGAAAAAAAAAAAGCTTTAAATATTTGAAGAAGTTTACATTTTGTTATTTTGCTTTATCTTGAAAAGCCTAGGGAAAGTTTAACACTCTGCTTGAAACTAGTGGTCTCCTTGAAACTAGTGGTCTCCATCCTTTTGTAGTTCATAAGTGTGATGGTTGAGTTTTCACATGCATGTGAGATGTGCTTCCCTCAAAGCTTGTTATGTTGGCACATTACCTGTCTGACATGGGAAAAAAATACTAGCCGTCTATTTTAATAGGTTAAAATTGGGAATGCTATGAGAAGACAGATACTTTTCAAGAATATAAGTGTAACTCTTATTTCCATTTTTCTTTTATCTTGTTTTTTGCTTTAGCTTTGTAAAATGTATTAGAGAGCCATTAAAAATGCAGAATTTCAAAAATCAAGCTTTGGACAAATAAACAGTAATATTAGGCATGTACTTTGATTATTTATGCATTCCTCTTTTAAAAATAACTACTCTGTGCCTGAGGCTCTGCTTTTATACTTGACTCATGCTCAACTCTCACTTCACCTTCTTCGCATGTCAGATGCCTTCTGTCATTTAATTATAGTTTCTCGTGACTTTGAGAACCGAGAAAAAAAAATCATTTCCAAAATAGTGTATCAATGGAAAATTCTTTTGAATTACTGAAAGCTTCTGCCCAAACGATTAAAATTGTTGGCAGTTCACAATAATCAGATTGCTTCAAACTTTGGAATTAGCCGAGTGTGGTGGTGCGCACCTGTAGTCCCAGCTACTCAGGAAACAGATGGGAAAATCTCTTGAGCCCGGGTGTTTAAGGCCAGCCTGGCAACATAGTGAGACTATCTCAAAACAAACCGACTTTGGAATTGTCTAAATAGAGGGTCTTTTGGAGCTTAGGAGCAAAGAGGAAAAGGTAATTTCAGAGTTTAAGGAGCTTCCAAGATCTCCGTGGAGAGGAGTCCCTTCAGAAAGCTGGAAGGCATTATGTTAACACTGGATGTCTGGGGAGAAAGGGGAAAAGTACCAGGTACTGTTTTCACATTTCCTTTAACTATTCTGTGAACCACCTTTGTGTTTATTTACACATAATTCTTTTCTCTCTCCCTCCTTTTTTTTTTTTTTAAAAAAAAAAAAAAAAAAACTTTTTAAAAAAACAGTGCATTTGCCCAGTATAACATGGATCAGTTTACGCCTGTGAAGATAGAAGGATATGAAGATCAGGTAATAATTGCCTTTTAGAAGGCTATGCCTGGGAGATAGTAGAAATCCTATTAATAGAAACCAAAGCAGATGTCTGAACCAGGTGCTGAATAAATTTGTCTTAGTTTTTTTAGTTTTTGTACGTACTCTACATGTTATGATATTTTTCCTTTTTCTGATAACACTAGCAGTTTCTTTGACAAGAGAGGAGAGCAGCCTCTAACAAGAACAGTGAAAATGGAAGTATTTAAGTCGTACAGGTTTTCCAGCTGTCTTTAATTCTCCTTGATAAGAGTAACAGCAGACATATTTAATGGAAAAACAGAGGCACTCCTGAAATTTAGACTACTTATTTATTACTTTAGGATTTTGGTGGTTGGAAAATGGGGTGAGAAAACAGTTTACTTTATGTATTTTTTCATTTTTGAACCATGTGAATGTATTACCTATTATAAATGCTAAGTGTAATGGCCCTAAAGTTTCATAATGACTCTGGAAAAAATCTGTGAAAAAATTACAAAAGTGTACATAAAAGTTATCACAGCTATGTATAAAGTAACTAGATAATATATTAGAAACCAAGAAATGAAGTATATTATTAATATGGGGGATATTTTGTAGTTTAAAGTTGACTTATTCATAAATGTAATATTCTTAATAATATGGGACTTGGTTGAAAAATTAATATGAAAAAGAAATCTGACGAAATGAAAAGTTAACTGCCTCAGAATTTTTATTGATGTGTTTCACAAAAGCAGTAAGAATTGTCTTTTTTACAAAGTTACTCATATGTTTAATGATTCTTTGGAAGGTCTTAATTACAGAGCACGGTGACCTGGGTAATAGCAGATTTTTAGATCCAAGAAACAAAATTTCCTTTAAATTTGACCACTTACGGAAAGAAGCAAGTGACCCTCAGCCAGAAGAAGTAGATGGAGGTCTGAAGTCTTGGAGAGAATCCTGTGACAGTGCTTTAAGAGCCTATGTGAAAGACCATTATTCCAACGGCTTCTGTACTGTTAAGTATCTGCTTCATTATCAGAGAGTGTTTTCTTATATTTACCTTATCCTTTGGAGACTTTGGCCTACCAAACATCCCTTCTTTCTTCTTAGTCATGCTCTCTTCTCCTCTGCATTTTATTCCCTAAATCATTTTGGAAAGGGGTATGAATAAATGGAAATTTTTATATGGAAAAGCTCTTTTTAAAATCCCAATGCACAAAAAATTTAGATATCAGTGTATTCTGTTTTCACATTTGACTTATGAGAAATGCCTTATACCCATCAGGAAAAGGTCTTTGGTTTTTTTTTTCCTTTCTTTTTTTAAATTAACCTTTTAAATTAATTTTTTTCTTGTTTTTTTTTTTTTTTTTTTTTTTTTTTTTTTTTTTTTTTTTTTTGAGACGGAGTCTGGCTCTGTCACCCAGGCTGGAGTGCAGTGGCCGGATCTCTGCTCACCGCAAGCTCCTCCTCCCGGGTTTACGCCATTCTCCTGCCTCAGCCTCCCGAGTAGCTGGGACTACAGGCGCCCGCCACCTCGCCCGGCTAGTTTTTTGTACTTTTTAGTAGAGACGGGGTTTCACCATGTTAGCCAGGATGGTCTCGATCTCCTGACCTCGTGATCCGCCCGTCTCGGCCTCCCAAAGTGCTGGGATTACAGGCTTGAGCCACCGCGCCCGGCCCTTGTTTGTATTTTTACCCAGATCTGAAAGGTCTTTGGTTTGGACACAGAGAAAAAATGGTATACTAAGATTGTTTAGAGAGCTATTGCTCATATTTATGACTTTTTGATATAGGCATTTTTACACAAAGCTACTTCTACATAGTTTAGATATTTATATTAGGTAATCAAAACTATTAGAACTAAACAATTGGCTGGGTATGGTGGCTCATGCCTGTAATCCCAGCACTTTGGTAGGCCAAGGTGGGCAGATCACTTGAGGCCAGGAGTTCGAGACCAGCCTGGCCGACATGGTGAAACTTTGTCTCTACTTAAAACATACAAAAAGTAATTGGATGTGGTGGTGCACACCTGTAGTCTCAGCTACTCAGGATGCTGAGGCACAAGAATCACTTGAACAAGGGAGGTGGAGGTTGCAGTGAGCTGAGACCACCCCACTACACTCCAGCCTGGGCAACAGAGTGAGACTGTCTCAAAAAAACAAAAAACAAAGAAACCAAACGATTTTTTAAAAATCAGGAATGATTTTCTTTTTGTTGTTGTTGTTGTTTTGTTTTTTGAGACAAAGTCTCACTCTGTCGCCCAGGCTAGAATGCAGGGGCACCGTGTCGGCTCACTGTAACCTCCATCTCCTGGGTTCAAGCAATTCTTCTGCCTCAGCCTCCTGAGTATCTGGGATTACAAGTGCCCACCAACACACCCAGCTAATTTTTATATTTTTAGTACAGACACTAGAGACAGGGCTTCACCATGTTGGCCAGGCTGGTCTCGAACTCCTGATATCAGGTGATCTGGCTGCCTTGGCCTCCCAAAGTGCTGGGGTTACAGGCGTGAGCTGCTGCGCCTGGCCTGATTTTCTTTTACTACCTCTTGACTGTAAAAATAGATAAATTTGATGTTATCATGATTTTTCCTTTATAAAATTATGGCATATTAAGAAAAATATTGATTCGAATATTTTTTATTTTTAAATTGACAAATAAAAATATGGTATGTACAACATGTTTTCAATATGTATACATTGTGGAATGGCTGTATTGAACTAATAACATGGATTAGTACACATATTTATCATTTTTTTGTTGTGGGAAAATCTCTCAGCAATTTTCACTAGAATATTTTAAATATGAAATGATGAATTACATGGCAGTCTAGAATACAGTTAGGAGCACTTACTTTGAAGCCTAACTAACTAGTTTGAATCCTGGCCCTGCCAATTAATTAGTTGTATGACCTTAGGTAAATTACTTAACATCTCTGTGCTTCAATTATTTGACTGTAAAATGGAAATAATTGTTTTTACCTCATAGAGTTGTTGTGAAGATTTAATGAATTAGTAATATATGTAATATATTACATATGCCTGGAACAGTGCCTGGCACAAAGTAAGCTCTACATAAATGTTAGATAAATGTTAGGCTAGGTGTCATTATGTTTGATTTTTTTTTTTTTTTTTTTTTTTAATGAGAATACCCATTATGGTGGACTGAACAAGTATAGAATTCCTGTTGGGAAGCCAGTATTGCAAAGGGGAGACATGATAGACTCCCATTTAGAAATTGACTGTTTAATCCTAAATATACTTTGAATTTATTGTCTGTTACCCATTCAAAGTTTGTCACTACCCATTCTTAATTTGGAGAGCTCCAGCACCAAATAACTCTACTGTGTCCTTAGCTATCAAATGAGCTACAGAAAGTCATGGAATTGTTCTGATGGTGTCTGCTGTATATAAGTGTCCTGTGACTATGTCTTCAGCTCACCTGCTTAGTAGTTCGTAATTTCCTCTCATTATTCCCTATCACATTTTCTTTTTTTTTTTTTTTTTTTTTGAGATGGAGTCTCGCTCTGCCGCCCAGGCTGGAGTGCAGTGGCGCGATCTCAGCTCACTGCAAGCTCCGCCTCCTGGGTTTACGCCATTCTCCTGCCTCAGCCTCCCGAGTAGCTGGGACTACAGGCGCCCACCACCTCGCCCGGCTAGTTTTTTGTATTTTTTAGTAGAGACGGGGTTTCACCGTGTTAGCCAGGATGGTCTCGATCTTCTGACCTCGTGATCCGCCCGTCTCGGCCTCCCAAAGTGCTGGGATTACAGGCTTGAGCCACTGCGCCCGGCCCACATTTTCTACATAGTGTGTTCCAAACATTTTTCGTTGTCCTCTGACAGGCATCTAATCCCCCATGTTTTGTAAGGATTGAAACTGACAGAAAATCTTTTTTTTTTTTTTTTTTTTTGAGACAATCTAACTCTGTCTCCCAAGCTGGAGTGCAATGGTGTGGTCTAGGCTCCCTGCAACCTCCCTTTCCTGGGCTCAAGTGATTCTCCTGCCTCAGCCTCCCGAGTAGCTGGAATTACAGGCGCCTGCCACTACACCTGGCTAATTTTTATAGAGACGGGGTTTCACTATATTGGCCAGACTGATCTTGAACTCCTGACCTCATGATCCGTTCGCCTCAGCCTCCCAAGTAGCTAGGACCACAGGTGCACGCCACCATACCTAGCTAATTTGTGTGTGTGTGTGTGTGTGTGTGTGTACTACAAGGCATGAGCCACCATGCCCGGTCTATTTCTCCTTCTTTTTCTGCCCTTTCCACCTTGCCCTTTCTCCCTCTTCTCCACTTTTTCCCTTCTCTCATCTCTCTCTGCATCACCACCAAATCAGTATACATTCTTCCCCTGCTAATGCCATTTCCTCTCTCTACTTCTGAAACCTTTGATTTTTTACTTTAGTCCCCATTGTACAGAAACTGCTCTGAGTTTACTAATGCTTCGTGAGTTACCTAGTCCAATGTCCTTTTCCTTGTCTATGACTTCCAATGGCATTTCACACTGAAGCCAATCAACTACTTCTAGAAATTATCTTTTACTTAGGCTGGAGTTTTGCTCTTTTTGCCCAGGCTGGAGTACAGTGGCATGATCTCAGCTCACTGCAACCTCCGCCTCTCAGGTTCATGCAATTTTCCTGCCTCAGCCTCCTGAGTAGCTGGGATTACAGGCACCCACCACCACACCTGGCTAATTTTTGTATTTTTAGTAGAGACGGGGTTCCACCGTGTTGGCCAGGCTGGTCTTGAACTCCTGACCTCAGGTGATCCCCTTGCCACGGCCTCTCAAAGTGCTGGGATTACAGGTGTGAGCCATTGCACCCAGCCCCCTAATTATTCTTACTCTGTTGTACTAAGTTCTTTTTTTCCCCTACCTTTGTAAATGTAGGCATTCCCCAAAGTTCATAGTTCATTTAATGCAGGTAAAGTAACATAGACTTCGGTGTCACAAAAACAGTGGGGATTCTACCTTTGGATTCTAGCTTTACCACTTTCTGAGTCACCTTAGGCAAGAAGCTTTATGAACTTCAACTTCTCGTCTGTAGATGATAACAATATATTTCATCAGATTTATTGGAGGAAAAAGAAAATACATGTAGAAACATATTTTGTGGACTATAAAGCACTATTTTTTTTCTTACTTTCCCTTGGTGATTGCATTTCCATTCACCTCTCCCACACTAAGGAAGAGTTAGTGTTTCTAACTACTAACTAGATATCTCTATCTGTAGTTCCCAGTTTGTTAATGACACCACCATCTTTTTAGTCACCCTTTAGTTCCTTCTTTCCTTTGCCTGTCATTTGCAATATTCTGCTAGACTTTGATTGTTCTTCTGCATTCTGTATGCAGCTCTTCCTTTCCATTCCCTTTAATACAACCCTGGCTTGTTGCCTAGATTAATCCTGTGGCCTCCTAACTAAGCTTCAGCTTTTCTTCGTTTTATCTTGAATACCAGTATTGATTATTCTCCCACAATATTAGTTCTAGTCATGTTTTGCTGTCTCTCTATTGCCTATAAAGTCTTAAACTTCTTACTTTACATCTACTATTACATGACCTAAATCCACCATCCTGTTTTGTCTTTCATTAGTCCACTTCACACACACCCTCCAAACATGACAGAACTATCAGCCTTTCACTGGACAAGTCTTTAGTTTCCTGTCTCGCCTTTATTTTCAGTCTCCACTTATCAGAATCTCATCTGTCTTGTATGACCCAGCCTAAATGGCACCCGCCTTGTACCCCAAACCAAGAGCAGTATTTCCCTCTGTTTTCGTTGTATCACTGTCTCTGGTAGAACCTAACATGTTCTGCTTTGTTTTCATATCCCATGTGCACTATTGTGTTGTAAGCTCATTTTATCTGATTCTTTGTCTCCCCCAAGGATTTAACACGCCGCTTTTGTACAATGCGTGTTGTTTAAATTAAATGTGTTTGGAGCCTATTTAACTATTTTTGTTTTCCCAATAATAGGTTTATGCTAAAACTATCGATGGGCAACAGACTATTATTGCATGTATTGAAAGCCACCAGTTTCAGCCTAAAAACTTCTGGTAAGAAATAGATATTCTCTTCTATTTGTATCTAATTTATATCCAAAAGAAACCAGCAGTTGAGACTTGGTTTTTAATCCAACTAGCTTGGAATAATTATTTAACTTACAGACTTCAGTTTTCTATCTGTAAATGAGAGATTAAGATTCCTTACAGTTCTGGGTTTTATAATTATATTTTCTTTTAAAAGTTACTCTTACTTTGAGTGAGAACAAGTGATTAGTGAAGTGCCCTGTTGAAAATCTGAGTTTTACTTGGCTTAGGGTTAATGCTACTTGAGTTAATTGTATAACTCAGCAGCCTATTCATCTGATTTTGGAAGAGCCTCCCATGAGCAGAATAGGCATGGTTTTCCATTTCGAGGGAAAAAAGGAAAAATGAAAGTCAAAATAACTTAGAAAAGGCTTATGGTCAGGCCACTTAGATTCAGACTTTTATTTGAGTAGACAGAGCTTTGGGTTTGCCAAACTGGAAATGACAGTTTCTCTCTCTTTTTTTTTTTTTTCTTTTTTTGCACCCCTCTTTCCCAACTTCTGTACCTCAGTGGCAAATCACTTCTTTCTTGTGCTTATTGCTAATTCTGCAATGTTGTGTGTGTGTTTTAATAGGAATGGTCGTTGGAGATCAGAGTGGAAGTTCACCATCACACCACCTACAGCCCAGGTGGTTGGAGTGCTTAAGATTCAGGTGAGATTCCAACATGTTTATAGACTTAAAACTTCACATCTTTAAAACATGTGCAAGTTGCTCTGGTATTAAATAAGGACCAAGTATATGTAGATGCAAAGGGAGACTGATGGTAGTGAATAGAAATAGAAGCCTCCTTCTTGGGGTAGTAAACAGAGAGAGCTATTCTGAGTTGATAAAGGATAGTACGTAGAGTATATGGCAACATGGTTATTGTTATTTTTCCTTTAAAGGTAACATAAGATATATCTAGGAATTATCAAACAGCAGTTTTAGGAAAGAATTAAAATTAATAATAATAATTATTATTATTTTTTGGGATAGTCTCACTCCATCACCCAGACTGGAGTGCAGTGACATGATCTCAGCTAACTGCAATCTCCACTTCTCAGCCCAGGCTGGGTTAATTTCTAAAAATTATAACTAGAGGGAATGGCAGGTGTTTTGGAATATAAATAGCCAAGCAGAAGTTGATTGATTGATTGATTGATTGATTGACTGATTTTTGAGACGGAGTTTTGCTCTTATTGCCCAGGCTAGAGGTGCAATGGCATGATCTCAGCTCTTTGCAACCTCTGGCTCCTCGGTTCAAGTGATTCTCCTGCCTCGGCCTCCCAAGTAGCTGGGATTACAGGCATGTGCTACCACGCCTGGCTAATTCTCTATTTTTAGTGCAGGCGGGGTTTCTTCATGTTGGTCAGGCTGGTCTCAATCTCCTGACCTCAGGTGATCCACCCGCCTCGGCCTCCCAAATTTCTGGGATTACAGGCGTGAGCCACTGCATCTTGCCCAGAAGTAGATTTCTAATGCTGATGTCAGGGTAGACGGGCAGCTGAATAAGATAGCTGTTAACTCATTTGATGCCTATCTGGATTGAAGTTTAATATCCTAGCAGAGGTTTGACTTTCTAAATTTAGGGTGATTTAATATTTAAGTTTCACTAACTCTAAGGTCAGAATAGGTACAGGTGACTGAGAAGATCAGTACCTAATTGTACCTGTATTATATTGTATTAAGCTGTGCTTCAACAACAATTACCAAGAGTTGTCTTTTTTTTTTTTTTTTTTTTTTTTTTTTTTGAGGAGGAGGAGGAGGAGTCTCGCTCTGTCACCCAGCCTAGAGTGCAGTGGTACGATCTTGGCTCACTGCAACCTCTACCTCCTGGGTTTAAGCAATTCTCCTGCCTCAGCCTCCCAAGTAGCTGAGATTACAGGCATGCACCACCATGCCCAGCTAATTTTTGTATTTTTAGTAGAGGCGGGATTTCACTATGTTGGCCAGGCTGGTCTTGAACTCCTGACCTCAGGTGAGCCACTGCGCCCAGCCAAGGGTTGTCTTTTTTAATGCTCTAATTTAATCAAGTGCATAGGTAATAAATTCTGTAAAAGTAAATCTCCTCTTTTTATATATACCTATAGCTTCCTGCAACAAGCTCCTGGCCATAGGAGCTTGCCCAACTCAGGTGAGACAGGCTGGTGTTGAGTTCACAGCTCTGGGAGCAGCCCTCAGTGATATGTAAGAGTTGGTAGATAAATATGACAGCTTCCTCAAGTAGGACAACTCTGAAGCATGTTCTATTTAGTCTTCCAGAGCCCAGTACCCACAGCTGTAACCTGCTCATAAATGTACCTGTAAGGCTTCCTTCCCTTCTGTGTCTCACTTCTTCTGTCCCCTACTATAGCTTTGTGAGATTTGCTCCCAAATAAACTACTTTTCCTCTAATCTTTGTCTTGGGGTCTGCTTCTGGGAAGGTGCAGCCTAAGGCAGCATACTGTTCTGTTTCTGTTAACCAAATATCTTAGTAGCCTAACGCTCTAGACCTCTTGTAACTGTGGCATCAGCATTAACTTCCTGGAACCATGGTATCAGCATTGTAGAAGCTTACTGTAAATTTTGTGTAAATAAATTTTACTTTGTTTCTAGATGGAAACAGCCATTTGTATTTTAACTTTGCCAGTGCAAACCTATAAAATAAGAGCACACATCACAAAGGGTGATAATTTATGGTAAGATTCAAAATACAGCCCAGTATACAGACCCACATTTAAACCTTTTTAAGCACAAATTGATCACACTTTCGGGGAAGGCTTATTTCATTTACATATCTTTTAAATTTTGGAGTGAGAATTACTTGGAAAAGTCATGAAGATATTTAGCCTTTCAGGCTAGTCTATAGGCAAAAGCATCGTTCTGAGAAGGCAATAATTTCTGAGGATTTATGTTGATGACAGTCATGTTGAAATATGTATTAGTTAATTGAACCATTTTCATGTTAGCAGATGAGACCTAGAAAAGGTCTTAGAACACGTAAGTTTTGAGCTTAATTTCTTTCTTGAAACGGTGTGTCTCGCTGTATCACCTAGGCTGGAGTGCAGTGGTGCTTTCCTAGCTCACTGCAACCTCAAATTCCTCAACTGAATGATCCTCCCACCTCATCCTCCCAAGTACCTGGTGCTACAAGCATACGCCACTGTACCTGGCCAACTGTTATTATTTTTTGTAGAGTCGGGGTCTCACTATATTGCCCAGGCTGGGTTAATTTCTAAAAATTATAATATCATTAGTGTATTAGGTAATGAAATTAATATTTTTTAGAATTTTTCTTTTTTCCTTTTTTTTTTTTTTTTTTTTTAAAAGACGGAGTCTCGCTCTGTCGCCCAAGCAAGAGTGCAGTGGCAGGATCTCGGCTCACTGCAAGCTCCGCCTCCCGGGTTCACGCCATTCTCCTGCCTCAGCCTCCTGAGTAGCTGGTACCATAGGTGCCCGTCACCACGCCTGGCTAATTTTTTGTATTTTTAGTAGAGACAGGGTTTCACTGTGTTAGCTAGGCTGGTCTTGAACTCCTTACCTCCTGATCTGCCTGTCTTGGCTTCCCAAAGTGCTGAGATTACAGGTGTGAGCCACCATGCCCAGCCCTAGAATTTTTCATTGAGATCATAGCAGTGAGGCTTATTGACCTTAACCTATATTCCTTTCCATGTCCTAATTAAGAAATATAACAGAAGTTCAGACTAATTGTATAGTCTTTATTCTTGAACAAAAAGAATGTGCTCTGCATACCTCCTCTCTTTAGACAAGTTCTGAGAAATAGAAGTTCTTGTTTCTTCTATGGCCAGATCTCTGGTTTTTTTTTTTTAAATATCTCCCATCCTGTTTGTACTAATCCCCCATCCTGCCCCCTTTTTGTTTTCGTTTTGTTTTGTTTGAGATGGAGTCTTGCTCTGTCGCCAGGCTGGAGTGCAGTGGCGCGATCTTGGCTCATTGCAACCTCCACCCCCTGGGTTCAAACAATTCTCCTGCCTCAGTCACCCAAGTAGTGGGGATACAGGCGCACGCCACCACGCCGGGCTAATTTTTTGTATTTTTAGTAGAGACCGGGTTTCACTGTGTTAGCCAGGATGATCTTGATCTCCTGACCTCGTGATCCGCCCACCTTGGCCTCCCAAAGTGCTGGGATTACATTTGTGAGGCACTGCACCCGGCTCATTCCCCTTCTGAATGTTCTTTTCAGTCCCTGAACCTCTAGTTTTTTAATGAAAAAAAAACAAAACTGATATTTGATTGTGACCTACTTGTATTTTAAATATTATCTATTGGAATTTTAACCTTTTTATGTCATCATCATTGAGCCAGTCTTTTTGCCCACATCTTTGCTATTCTGATTTTATATGTAAGTATCAGTGGTTCTTATTATCACCCTTCTTTTCCAGTGGATTTTCATCTTGTCTCCAGTGGATTCCAGTCTAGCTCTGTTGCCCAGGCTGGAGTGCAGTGGCGCAGTCTCAGCTCACTGCAGCCTCTGCCTCCTGGGTTCAAGTGATTCTCCTGCCTCAGCCTCCCAAGTAGCTGGGATTACAGGCACCCGCCACCATGCCCGGCTAATTTTTTTTTGTATTTTTAGTAGAGAAGGGATTTCACCATGTTGGTCAGGCTGGTCTCAAACTCCTGACCTCAAGTGATCTGCCCTCCTCGACCTCCCAAAGTGCTGAGATTAAATATGTGAGCCACCATGCCTGTTCTCAGTGGATTCTTATATTGTCTTTTCTTCTTTAACCTCTCAGAAAGCCAAAAGGTAAAATTTCAGGGTTTAGAGAGGGTATGGAAAGTCTAGCTTCTCTTGCCCATCTGGATAGAGCCAGCTGTTTGTCCTCATTAAAGAAGATACTTGCCAGGCACGGTGGCTCACGCCTGTAATCCCAGCACTTTGGGAAGCCAAGGCATGGGGATCATGAGGTCAAGAGATCGAGACCATCCTGGCCAACACGGTGAAACCCCATCTCTGTTAAAACTACAAAAATTAGCTGGCCATGGTGGCATGCACCTGTAGACCCAGCTATGCAGGAGGCTGAGGCAGGAGAATTGCTTTAACCCAGGAGGCGGAGGTTGCAGTGAGCCGAGATCGGCCACTGTGCTCCAGCCTGGATGACAGAGCACAACGCTGTCTCAAAAAAAAAAAAAAAAGAAGATACTTGTTTTTGTCCTTTAAACAAGGATATGTAGGGGGTTTATGTTGTCCAGGGAAGTCTTTTTGTTGCAAATAGGTTTCTGCCTAGATGAAGCTTGGCTGTTAGTTATGCCCTTCTAATGATATCCACAAAGAGTAAGCCCCTGCTGAGACACTATTTCTCCCCAGATCAAGGAATTTCTAACTTTTTGACAAACGTAGCATTGGGAAGTACTACATATGTTGTATAGCTCTGGAATTTGACCTAATTCAAATCCTAGCTTCTCCTCTTATTAGATATGTGAACATGAATAAGTTATTGTTTAATAACTGCTTCAAGGCAAGTTTCAGTTTCCTCAGCTATAAAATAGGGTTAGTTGTAGTCCTCATCTCATAAGAGTTTCTGTAAAGATTAAATGAGGTGGCCTAGCGCAGTGGCTCATGACTGTAATCCCAGCACTTTTGGGAGGCCGAGGTGGGCGGATCACGAGGTCAGGAGTTCAAGACCAACCTGGCCAACATGGTGAAACCCAGTCTCTACTAAAATTACAAAAGTTAGCCAGGCTTGGTTGCGGGTGCCTGTAATCCCAGCTACTCGGGAGTCTCAGGCAGGAGAATCACTTAAACCTGGGAGACGGAGGTTGCAGTGAGCCGAGATCGTGCCATTGCACTCCAGCCTGGGTGACAAGAACAAGACTCTCAAAAAGAAAAAAAAGATTGAATAAGGGAATATAAGTAATAGTGAAGTCTTTATGCAGCTGAAGTCTTTATGCAGCTGAAATACTACTTTTCTAACTGTCACATTTCTTATTCATGATAGCCATTTCAGTATGGTTAGTGCACTCCAGCCTGGCACTTCACTTTACCTTACATATTCAGAACTACTTCTATCTTTTTAAAAATATCTGATTTACCAATAAAATATTTGTTTTTCTGTCCTGTCTTTAACCCTCAATGAGACTTTTCCTGTACCTGGTCAGTTCTGCTTACCAATATTGATGATAATGTATATGGAGAAATGTGCCAAATATTAGGTATTAGGATCCATTGAAACTCCTTGGTTTTCACAGAGAAAAACTAATGTTTAATGACTTTAATTATTTTAATATTGTTAAGAGTGGGATCTTATTTACCTTTGTATTCACAATGCCTAGCACAGTGCTTAGAATGTGAAAAGGATGTAATAAATGTTTGTTGAACTTAATAATCAGTTTTCCCTGCTAAGGAAAAAGCGTTCTTAAACTTAAGTGTTCTGTGAATTAATTAACCACCATTGTGAATTACCATTGCTTATATTAATTATTTGTTCAGAGTTGGTAAAAAGGCTCATCAACTTAAAGATAGCTTAAAGCATGGATTTGTGTCCTAAGTAACAGGTTTCTCTATGAACCTCCCCTAAAAAGATTCATACATTGTCTCACACAGGTTCACTATTACGAAGATGGCAATGTTCAGTTGGTTAGTCATAAAGATGTACAGGATTCACTAACTGTTTCAGTGAGTATGGAATATTTAGTGTCTGTCTTAATCATGTCTCATCTTTCTTTAAAAAATTAGTTTTGATCCTGAGTGCTGATTCTGCCAGTAGAAATTCAGTTTGCTTTTAATGTTTTGATTTTGGCCACTTCTGTTAGTGCCTCTTACCACCAACCAGCCTATATTAGTTCACAGTTTTTGACTCAAAATATTGATTATGGCTTTAGACAAATGTCCTTCTTAGTTGCTGTCTCTCAATTGTAATAGTCACTCAAGGATAGCAATACCTTCAATCAATAAATACCAAGAGCAAGGAAAGTTTACCAAACTGCATCCTATAGGGCTGATTTATATCATTAGAGAAAAACATTTTTAGGAGTATTCAATTAGAATGTTTTGTGGTTTGGTGTTGTCATTTTACTTGAGACGGGAAGTCACTCTGTTGCCCAGGCTGGAGTGCAAGGAAGGACATGATCACAGCTCACTGCAGCCTCAAGCTCCCCGGCTCAAGCGATCCTCCCACCTCAGCCTCCCAAGTAGCTGGGACCACAGGTGCATGCCACTATGCCCAGCTAATTTCTTTATTTTTGGTAGAGATGAGGACTCTATGTTGCCTAGGCTGGTCTCAAACTCCTAGACTGAAGTGATCCTCCTGCCTCAGCCTCCCAAAGTACTGGGATTATAGGTGTGAGCCACCATGCCTGGCCACTATTGTGTTCTATACCTTGAAAGAAGAGACATGATTTGTTCTTGTATTTCTTTGATAGTCTCATTACTTCTTTTTCTTAGAAGTTATTGAGTACCCCCAAAGAGTTTTTGTTTATGTGTTATATCTATCAATGTTTACCTCACTAAAAATTAAAGCTGAGAAGTGTTGGCCGGGAGTGGTGGCTCACACCTGTAATCCCAGCCCTTTGGGAGGCCGAGGCAGGTGAAAGCTTGAGCCCAGGAGTTCAAGACCAGCCTGAGCAACACGGTGAAACCCCGTCTCTACAAAAAAATATAAAAATCAGCTGAGTGCCTGTAGTCCCAGCTACTTGGGAGGCTGTGGTGGGAGGATCACCTGAGCCCAGGAAGGTTGAGGGTGCAGTGAGCCAAGATCGTGCCACTACACTCCAGCCTGGCTGACAGAGTGAAACCCTGTCTCAGAAAGAAAGAAAGAAAACTAAGAAGTGTTAAAAATATTACTTAATTAAAACTAATGATAACAAACCCATTACTTGTTAATAAGTAACATCTTTGTGAATATATTTTCCAAATCAAAAGAAAAAAAAAATAGTGGGAAGAATGGCATTAGTCTTTGTCTTCATAAATTGTGTAATGTCTGGTTTATTAAAAGATGGCTGATTTTATTGTGATATTAGTTGTTTTTTATTTGTTTGTTTTTTGAGATGAAGTTTCACTCTTGTTGCCCAAGCTGGAGTGCTATCTTGGCTCACTGCAGCCACCACCTCCCAGGTTCAAGTGATTCTCCTGCCTCAGGCTCCCGAGTAGCTGGGATTACAGGCATCTGCCACCACGCCCAGCTAATTTTTGTATTTTTAGTAGAGACAGGGTTTCACCATGTTGACCAGGCTTGTCTTGAACTACTGACCTCACCTGCCTCGGCCTCCCAAAGTGCTGGGATTACAGACATGAGCCCCTGCACCTGGCCTCTGCTTCATACCTTTCATTATCCCTCACAGTGATAAAGTCATCACATATCATGTAGTTTCTAGGAAATTACATCATACACACATTACAGAGTGAAAGTGAAACAGGCAAATAACTTTGTGTTAGTATTATTATGAAAGTAGAAAATAGTTTTGACCTCATAGTCTGTCTCAGGACTGCTGCTCTAGACATTAAATCCTACCCTCTTCCCTTTAATTCTTTTGTACTTAATGGTAACAGGAAGAGGGAGATTCATATCATTTTATACTTGAACCACGTAGTACAAAATGTGATTGGCTAGTTTAACATCGTAAGTGGCAATTAAAGGCATATGTGAACTTATGTATGACTGATGTGTCCAAGGGCATTGTTCATACCATTTTAAACCAGAAATATTTTCAAGGCGTCAAAGTTTCAAGACTTGATGATGTCTTTTGGGCATACTATGGTAGAGTGGAAAGAGCATGGGTTTTTTTGGTGAAGACCTAATTTCAGATCCCATCTTTATCATTCAAAAGCTGTATAATTCTGGTCAAGTTGCTTAAGAGGATTCTGTTTTCTCATCTGCAAAATGGGGGTTACGATTATAACATAGTCTCCCGTAGAGTTGTGAGAATCAAAGGAGGGTAGTGGGCATGGGAATGCTTGGTAAACTAGAAATTGTTATACAAATGTTAGTTAAGATGGACTTACTTTTCAGGATCTTACTGCTTACACATTAAACAAAATCTGATTTTCCCCCTCTTCCTTCTTCCATTAGAATGAAGCCCAAACTGCCAAGGAGTTTATTAAAATTATAGAGAATGCAGAAAATGAGTATCAGGTAAGAAGATTTGGAGCTAATTTTCCTAGTTCTACTATCTTATTATTTTGCTGTTAACATATTTTGTTAGGCCTGTGTCCTTTAATATAAATATATATGCTCTTCAGTTTTACTAAATGTGGAGACTTTGCAGACCTTCCAAGTTGGCATTCTGCTTACAGTCAGGGTTTCAGGATTGCTTGGGACTGTAGCTCTCACTTAAGAAATAATATAGGTGAATTTGACCAAATTCAGAGATTGGAGAGGAGCTCACTGAAAATAATATATCCTGTCTGTCCTTCATAGGGGACTCAAGCATATCCTTTGACTATAGCGTTACTTTTCTGTTCACAACCAGCTCCATTTCTGTTCAAGCAACTCATCTTCAATTATCTATTGCAGACAGCAATTAGTGAAAACTATCAAACAATGTCAGATACCACATTCAAGGCCTTGCGCCGGCAGCTTCCAGTTACCCGCACCAAAATCGACTGGAACAAGATACTCAGCTACAAGATTGGCAAAGAAATGCAGAATGCTTAAAGGCTGAATGTAGGATTCTTCAGTATGTGGAAAGACAAGGATTCAACGTGTGGTCCTATGATAAATAAGTGATTTATAAACAAGAGTGATATTTTGCTAGGGCTTTCAAAGTTAACCGGTTTTCTAGCCTCATGAAATACTGTTGAACCTGTAGCGTTATCTTGATTCTTTTGTGTTTTCTGCCTTGTAATTTTCTGTTATTGCTATATCTACGTGTAAATCTTTTTTTTTTCCTCTTTTTTTTTTTTTTTTTTGTTAATTCTGCCACATTTAATGTTGGTGAGAGAGCGATCTATCCTAATAACATTTTACTAAAGTTTCCTAGCCATGAAGCCTGCTACTGATTTAGACAAGGTATTATGGTCATTACTTTCTACCCCTATCCTTCCAAGCACTTCTGGTACTTCAGTGGTTTTTACTGATCCACCAGCACCTAAAGAGGCTATGCTACAATCTCTAGCTAAATGGAAGACACATTCATCCTTCTCCCTCTGACTGCTTTGATCATCATTTACTGCATCTCATAACTGTAATTTTCCAAAGTTTGGATTGGGACTTTTCAGGTCCTTTTTGGAGGGCAAAGGAAGTGCCAGCTTCTCTGGGGAACTTGTTTTTAAATCCAAAGACTTGAACCACATTCCCTGCACATGAACATGTTGCTTTTATCCCTTCTCTCATTGTCTCCCTCCCATCTTAGTACCATTGTAGTTATAGACATCTGCATTTTTAGAAGCATTTTACCCATTTATTTTTTTAAACATTCAAGAACTGCTGACGTACTGTGGATGTAGAGTATAAAACTTGAAAAATGCAGATGTTGAAGGAATAATAGGTATCTTGTGCTTTAATACTTTATGGCAGGATTGTACTATAAGCAAATGAATTAAACAGCTATGTAAATCATAAACAAAAACTAAAAATGAACCAAAGTGAAAAGGATAACTTCCAGGCAGTATCTTTCTATTGTAACCTGTTATTTAAGGAAATACTAGTGATTTCTTCTAAATAGGATGTAAAACTTATTTCAAATTACTCTTCCTCAGTCCTGCCTGCCAAGAACTCAAGTGTAACTGTGATAAAATAACCTTTCCCAGGTATATTGGCAGGTATGTGTGTAATCTCAGAATACACAGGTGACATAGATATGATATGACAACTGGTAATGGTGGATTCATTTACATTGTTTACACTTCTATGACCAGGCCTTAAGGGAAGGTCAGTTTTTTAAAAAACCAAGTAGTGTCTTCCTACCTATCTCCAGATACATGTCAAAAAAGAAAGGTGTTTGTGCTTCCGTTTTGTTTCTGCTCAGTAATACAGTCAAGCAACAGTTTGTTTCCAGGTGACCCATTGAGCTGTGTATGCATTTTTGTTTATTTCAAATAAAATATATTTGTATTATTTGTCATTCATACTATCCATCCATACCACACTATCTTCTGTATCAGGTAGTCTAATAGAAATATACCTGTTTTGTTCTAAAATTGTCTGAGTCTCCTTTTTGATTCATCGCTTCAGCCTTGGTTCTCAAGGTAAGATATTCAGCTGTATTTGAGCTTATGTTGAGAATGTTTAGGGTTTCTGAAATTGGTTTCTACCTTCAACTATTATAGACTTAGTGAATATCCACAGATTTGCAAAGAACAGGTTTTTAAAGCATAAGCAATGTCTATGGATCATACTGCTCTTCACTCAAAGACTACCCATGTTTCAAAGGGAAAAATGTAGTTGTCTTCTGTACCTGTCATTCAGAAAGCAAGGCCCCAAGTATGGTTGTAGTCACTAGGCAGAAGGAGAAATGAAAGAATCCCTGCCATAAACTTGGTAATATTTCACATTGCGTTATCTTGAAATGCTGCTTTCCTCTCCTTAGTTGGCCTAGCTACAGACTTGTGGGAGAGGCTTTTATCCTGGTTCCCAAAAGAGAACCAGAGGGAGTTTTTGTGCTTCAAGTACTCCATCCAAGGCCAGGTCAAATTCCTACCTTTTTGAGGAATATTTAGCTGCATTCCGTTCTATTTGTAATGCAAATAGATTGAAACATTCTTGCTTTTAATTTATTAACTCTCTCATCCTGCCCCTGCTATCCCATTGATTCTTTAGCTTAGACTTTTTTAAAAAAATTCTTAACCCCTTAACTATCTAAAGACCTTGGTTGGGAGGAAGTCAACCCTCCTTACCAAGTCTGGCAGACACTCCCTCCTCCTCCCGCCCCCTTCTCTACCTCCCTTAGTAGAATATTTGCTTGAATTGTATCTATTTTATCACCACAAGCTGCTGAAATCAGCCTGTTGTACCCCAGGGCAAAGATTTCCCAGCCATCTGGAAAAGAGTTTTTTGTGAGGCCTCCCTCCTATATTTGGGTTTGAAATGACACTGCTGAAGACTGTTTCATCTGAGCCTCAGTGGTTATTCCTCTATTGCTTGCCTAGTTCCAATGCCTGTTGTCTTTTATAATCTAAGATTTTGGTGCTGGACCCATCTAGGTTCATAGGATACTTGGCAAACTTGGCATATTCTCTTCAAACTCAAAGAATGATTAATATTTGAATGCCAGCTTATGAATTTACAAGTTTCTATAAAACTACCAAGTAAACCAAATGCTTGTGACCATTGGTCTCGTTTTTCAGCTACCTACTATGTGAAAAATCAAAGGAAGATTGGTAAATACAGAACAAAGCTGGATTGTCCTATAGGTTAAGTTGAGCTAACTTAAATTTCTGCTTTGAACAGATAGGGTATGTATAAATGCACGGAGTATATACAAGCTCTGAGCACAGAAACAAATCTCCCATCTGACGACCAGAGGTCAGTCTCCTCACCATCTTGGTTTTGGTGGGTTTTAGCTGCTTTACTGCAACCTGTTTTATCAGCAGAGTCTTTATGGCATGTATCTTGTGCTGACCTCCTGTCCTATCCTGTGACTTAGAATGCCTAACCTCCTGGGAATGCAGTCCAGTAGGTCTCAGTCTCATTTTACCCAGCCCCTGTTCAAGATGAAGTTGCTCTGGTTCAAACAGCTCTGACAATAACAATTAGAACCCTATGTGAAGTAGATTTTTCCTGATGAAACTTGTTTAGAGAAGTTCCATTGTAAACAAAGCCACATAGCATCACACTTTTACCCAAGTTTTTACTATACTGTAGCCTTTTGTGTACGTTTTGAGAACATCCAAGAGAGAAACCCGACCAGAGAAGAGGGGAGATTGTATCCAAGAATAATATGGATTTAGATTTGCTGGTCAGAATGGAGCCCAGGCATTCAGTTTGAGTATGGTTGACGGTAGGTTTTTGAGATGGTAAGTAACAAGGCAGTTTTGAGGAGTTCACCCTCTCTACTCTTCTGGAACCTCATCAGGACATTGAGGGAGAAAAAAAGGTAAAATCTTTGGCTGCTTTTCTAGTTTCTTCCTCTACTTTGCAATGATAAGTTTCTAAGATGTTTTCCTCTGGTCTGTTTTCCCTATCCCTGTAGCTTTGGTTCCCACTGACATTGCATTTCCTGTTGCTAAAGCCTGTTATTCCTGGCTTCATTTGGTTGTTGGCCTGAGAGAAGGTACAAGGGTAGCCCAGCTGGAGTATGACCTGGGTTCTGGACTTTTCTTCAATTCCTTAGATTGAGTATGTGGCTTCCTGCTGGTAACTACTATGGAGAACAACGCTAGCTTTGATTTATTTGAAAGTGATGTATTTGATTTAAAACTTTGTCGTATAACTTAAGCTTGTCCCATTCTAGTGTGTGTGTTATTTCATTCTGCAGGAAAAAATAGATGCAAAGATTTGTTATTGTAGCCCCGCCTCCTTAAATTTGTTTATACAGTCTTCTGAAGCACACCAAGTTCTCTTCTTGGTACTGATGCTGTCACTATTAACCACTTATTATTGCCTAACAGTCCCTTATGCCCAAGATGCTAGTATTTTGATAAATATAAGAGGCCACCTTATATACTAGTAAAAATTGAAGAACAATACAGACTGGAATGCAATGAAGCGCCCAAATTTATGTGGCTCAGGGCTAAGGGTCACCAGCCTTTCCACGTAATGAAGCCGGTGTGGCAGAGAAAAGCAATGACTGTTTATCCTGGCAGAGCCCCTTGTCCCTCCCACACGTACACACCTTTATCTCAGAGACTCTGGTTCTTTTCCCCAAACTTCTTTGACCCTTATGCCAACTACGTGCGTCTGAAAGCCCAAGAAGGGAAAATGGGGGAGGGGGCGTGTCGCCTGCTTCCACGGGTTTATGCCCCTGGAAGGCTGGGGGAGGCGCTGGATGAGCTTTCCCAGTCCGGCTGCTGCCGACCTAGGTCCCAGTCCTGCCCTTTGCTCTCCTGCTTTTCACTGAGTCCCGAGGCTCTGGAGGGTGGGCGTGAGGGTAGCCCTAGCTGAGGCTCGGAGGTCCTCCCGGGCTGTTCAGAAGGCCCCAAGCGGTAGCCACGTTCTGATACTGGCTAGAAGCCAGGGGAGGGAGCTTGGGGTAAGGGGAGGGCCCTGAGGGAGGGGTCAGACGCTTTAGGAAAGAGTTAATGCGAAGAGGGGGAGGGGATAGGACGAAGAAACCGAAGGGAAAGCTCAGGTAAGAAAAGAACGGAGGAGAGAAGCCTTGTGGGGAGAAGGGAACCCGCAGGATCAGGGGTCAGAGTTAGGGGGCTTCCCCCCTGCTGCACCCTCATCTCAGGGCCGCCAACTTCCAGCTGCAGCGGCGACTTTCAGTTTCATTTCCACGGACCCTCCTGCCTGGGCCGCAGCCGCCGCCGCGATGCCCAGTAAGTTCAGCTGCCGGCAGCTCCGGGAGGCGGGCCAGTGTTTCGAGAGTTTCCTGGTCGTTCGGGGACTGGACATGGAGACAGATCGCGAGCGGCTGCGGACCATTTATAACCGCGACTTCAAGATCAGGTACGGGCCGGCCCACTCCCGGCCCCGAATCGCGGGCCCAGCTTGCTGCCACGACCCCTGCGTGGGGGCCACCTTTCCCGCCCCGGGGCGCAGAGGGACGCAGCTCCCCCAGCGGCTCAGGCCAGTCCTGGGGCGGCGCAGACCTCCCCTCCCGCGCCTCGCCCACGCCCCACCAGCGCCGCCCGGAGCCCGCCCGTTCTGCCCGAGCTGGGCCCCTGCGCCAAGTCCCCGCGCAGAGCCTCCCGCGCTGCCCGCGCCCCAGGCGGCCGGAACCCGGGGCTGGGAGCTGGGTCCCGCGTCCACGCGCCGCTCGCGGGGGCTGAGGGACAGCGCTCGCGGTGGGGGAGGGGAGCCTCCAGAGGGGGGCCAGGCATCGCGGGAGCGCGGGGAAGAGGCTGCCTGTTGGGGGCTGCGAGCCCGGGCGCGGGCTTTACGGAGACCTCTACCACCTGGTTGAGGCGCTGCTGCCTCGGGGGTCCGCTATCTGGGAGACCTGAAGAGGCCCAGGGTAGAAGGGAGAAGCTCAGGAAGCTCTGGAAAGAAGAAAAGGGCACAAACTACGTAGGTACCAAACCTCCATTAGCACCTGTGGCTTCTCCATGGAGACCCAGGGGCAGGGCCAGCCTTCTGGAGGCTCCCTTTCACCCTGTGGCTGAAGGCTGTTTGGTCTCCTTTTCCTGTTACCACCCAAGTGAAAATCAAAGAGTCTTCTGTCAGACCACAGAATTGTGCTTCAAAAACACGTTTATCAACAGGCTGCTGCCTTGCATGGAAAACCAAGAAACGGTTTAACAAGGGTAAACGTAAAGGCTTGTACAAATAAACATAAGGTAGTGGGAATCTGGGCTTAATAACAGACCTCCCGAAAAGACCTTGGGTTTTAACAGACCAGTGGGCCAGTATGGGTGAAATATTTCTGCTAAAACAGCTGAAGTCTAAGATTGAGCTAATAAAAGTGTGATTTGGGGTCAGGGGGAGAGGGTAGAGACTCTCTATATTGGTCAAATCATGTCTGGAATATCGTTTTCACTAATGGATATCACATTTTGAGAGGGATATTAACAGACTTGAACAACATCTGAGAAGGGGCAAAGATGATGAGGCCCTATTTTATGTCACCATGCTGGACACTGTGGGGACTCTTAAGATGAAAAACACAGTCCCCGAGGAGCATCAGAGGCTATGATATGCATGCAATATACATGTACACAATATACGATAGTACATGGTAAATGGAGGATTATACTAGGGATGATAAGAAAAATGCTGGAGGAAAGAGCGAGCATTTGCATCACATGGTATCAGCCCTTCAGGTATGTGAATTCACCTACGTCCGCAGAGTACAACATGGCTGTGAAACAAGTCACCTACTTCTTTTGGCTCTGTTAAGGAAAAAGTAATTGGTTAAAGCAGTAAGGAAGACTTGACTCAAGGCTATGGTAATAGGGCTATTGCAATAGGGAAGAGAGTTGGAGCTCAATTCCGAATACAGCAAAGACAGCTGGGGATTTATGACCAGTGAACAGAGTAAGGGGATCAATATATAGAAAATTACTAAGAGGAGCCATAAAGACTGGGAGGATTTTTGCTCACCTGACCTAACAAGACTCTTGTGAAAGGCAGACCAAGGACTTGTATATCCAAGGTGGGAATGAGGAACTTTATCAGATATCAAGCATGGTCATGCATCAAGGATGAGGAGTCTCACTAAAATGACTTCAGATTCTTGCTAAAACTGAACTAGATGGGCCTAAGACTGAAGGGTTTGGGGAGGCAAGGTCAAGGGCTAGTCAAAAAGAGGGCTCAGGGGAGCCTAACAAAAGTTGGATCAAGGAGAGTCTTTGTCAGCTGTAAACCAAAGGTACATAGTTTGTTTTAGTACCGGGGAAAAACTGGTTGTGTTGGATTGCATACAGAAAGCCAGATATACTGTATATTATGGGTGAGTGTAGGCGTTTTCAAAAGTAATTTTTACTGTATGCACTTGTGTTTATGCAGATAAGATACCACTCCTCTGTAATCATTAGGGGATGTGATGGAGAAGGTGGCATTGACCTTGGCCTTGAAAGAGATAAAATTTTGGTACATGGAGGGAGGAGGAAAGGCCTTCTATGTGGGTTCATATTCTATCCTGAGACCCAGTGAAAGAAACAGAAATATTTGCCTCAAAAATAGAAAAATCAGACAGAACAAGGTAATTATCCTTGACTATTTTGGACTGTTAAGATGGAGAGGATTGCACTGCTGTGTCCCTCCAGAAGGCAGAAGTGGGTTTCATCAACTATCCCCACTCTGTACCCTCACCATGTTGGGAAATATATGTTCAGATTAAATGACTTGCCTACACATCCTTTAGAAAGCCAGGCTGGAATGCTGTGAAGTCAACCTTCATTTCCTAGTAGGAATTACTTGCTTTTTCTCTGGGCTCTCATGGCTCATTCTTTACACCTTGGGTATAGCCTCGTATTATGGCCACATTACACTCTGCTTTATGGCACGTGGCCATCTCCTCCTGGTACCAAATCAGTGTAATATACTAAAGCCAGTGTAATATGCTAGCCACGCAAATGCTAGCTCCTCTACCTTTAGTCAGGTTTACATATATCTTCAGTCCCCAGCATAGAGCTTTGCATGTAGTAGATGCTTAATAAATGCTTGCAGAATCTAATTGAACTAGCAACTAGAGTTAACTAACAAGAGAATGGGCCATATAGCAGGGGGTATAGCAAATCACACTCTTTAGGAATTGTAGGAGATTCCTATACTGGAAGGGGATAGGTCTCTCCAGCTAGGTTATTTTATGATGTTATAAAGTGCTCTGCTCTGAACTCTTGCCTTTTCCCACCTACCTTTATTCATTTAGCAAGTATATTTAATGAGGCTCTACTATGTGCCTGTGCCTTGGTCCTTACCTCCAAAGAACATAATCTAGTAGAGAGCAGCAGATATGTGTAGACAAACAGATGCAATACAGTAGTATAGGTGCTAGTAATGGTGTTCAGATAGCCCTGCCATTTAGTGGTTGCGTTTAACTTCGAACATCTCTCTAAATCTTCCATTTCACCAACTGTAAGAGTATGGAAAATAATACATTTTTCTCGGGGTTGTGAGAGACCAAAATGAGCTGTCCTAGGCAAAGCATTTGCATGGCTAGCATATTACACTGGCTTTGTACATGGTACCCCTCATTAGTTCAATGATGATTAGGAGTCCATTGTATGGGGTAAGGACTGATGTCACGAAAGGTTTCTGAGAGAAGATGATTCTTGCTTTGGACAGGAGACTCATTCTTCTACTGGCTGAGTGCTTCCTATGAAGCTGAGTGTACTGGCTGAGTGCTTCCTATGAAGCTGAGTGTACTGGCTGAGTGCTTCCTATGAATGGCAAAGCAAAAGTGAGTTGCTAGAAAAACACAAAAGGAACCCAACTGATTAAGGAAGGAGGCAGCAGTTAGATAATTATTTAATTGTGGTTGTGATGAGTGCTCCTACGGAAAAGTCCAGTATGCATTGAGAGTATATAATTTGGAGATCTGACCTAGTCTAGCAACCTAGACTAGATCAAGAAACCTAGGCAGAGGTTTCTTGGGGAAAGTGATATTTGAGCAGAATCTTGAAGGATTAATGAGACTTAGAAGATGTAAAGGACAAGGGGAGAGTGTACAGGCAGAAGGAACAGCACCTTCAAAGGCTTGGGATGACCTCAGAAGAACGGGAGGCCAGCAGGGCCCTGGGTAGGCATTGTGAGGTGTTTTGTTTTGTCTTTAATCTTAACGGAAATAGGAAAACACAGAAAATTTCAAAGTAAGAGGCTGACATAATCAGATTTAGAAAGATCATTGTGGCTTCTGGCATGGAGTATGGCTTGGTGGTTGGACCTCTACCCACAGTAAAAAACACATTTTACTTTGGGACCTGGTATACACAACCTTCACAAAACAATGCCTGCCCTTGAAACAATACATAGTTTCACTCCCTGCTCTCTGATATTTTTTGTTCTATTTTATTTCAGTTTTATAAAAATCCTGGCTTTGAACCGCTCATGAGAATTGGAATCCACAGTCTGTAGATTATGAAACTAGATGTCTCTTTAAGATCACTTCCAAATCTGATCATATGTTTTGAAATACAGTTCCTCTAGCTTTTGGCCTTTCCTGAACTGGGTCTAAAAAGATTAGCCATTGTTCACCTAACAAACAGAAGGGACAGCCTAAGGCAGGGCAGTGCAGGCTAAGGATGTCCACAGCGCAGAAGTCTGCAGAGGGGCACAGTGATACAAGCAGTTGGGAATGGCTGAAATAAGGATGGATTGACAAGACACCAAGTGTGGGTGACGATGTGTACCTCAATTTCTTTTTCTCTAAAATGGGATGATAATTACTACCTCAAAGGGTTGTTTTGAGGATTCAATGAGATAATGCATTCAGGAAATGTTTTCTGTTGATGTTACTGTATTTGCATTATCGTTGTTACTATGGAGGATCTTGAAGGTGCCATGTAAAAGACTTAATTTTGTGGACTATGGAGTTGTAAATTGGGGGAACAAGATCAGATTTGTGTTTGATGACAATTCTGCAGATATACGTGGTGGCCTAGGGTAGCAGTATGAAGCCAGAGGTAGGGAGAACGGTTAATTGGGTCCTAGGAAATTGAGCAAAGGGTATAATCAGGCAGCTCACAGAAGAAATACAAATGACTAATAGAAGGACAGATCCTTGACTATATTGGTGATCAGAGAAATGCACAGGTAAAAAAGATAATATTTTTCGTAATCAAATTGTCAAAAATTTAAAACATTGAACATTTCTGATGTTAGAGCCTTGGGAAAGGGGCATTTTCAAACTCTTGTTAGTGAGAACGTAAATTTATACAACCTGTTTAAAGGACAATTTGGCAGAACTTATCAAAGTTGTAAAGGTTCATTCTCTTTGACCCAGGAGTTCTACTTTAAGGAATTTATCCCATTAGACTTGCCTACAAGTACAAGGGTTTGTGTGCAAGGATAATTATTGTAACATTTGGAGTAGCCAGAAATTTCAGGGAGCTTGTCTATCACTAGAAAAAAAAACACACCATGATGCATTCATACGTGCTATCTTTTGTAGCCATTCAAAAGGGCATGGTGGCTCTGTAAAGCACTGTTACTGGAGAACATCCATGGTGATGAAAACACCTGCTGCAGAATAGTATGTGTAGCATATATGATCTCATTATTGTGTTTTATATGCATAGAAAAAAGTCAGGAAAAACATACATCAAATAGCGGGTTTAATTAATTGTTCCTAATTAAGCAAGTAGTTGGGAGCAAGGGAATTAAGGGCTTTAATGTTTTATGTTAGATACTTGTTTAAATGTTTTAAAAATACTTTTGGTGATCACCTTTTCATTTATCTCTCTTTTTTTTTTTTTTTTTTTTTTTTTTTTAATCTCTCTCTGTCCCTTAGGCTGGAGTGCAGTGTAATGATCTCAGCTCACTGCAACCTCCGCCTCCTGGGTTCAAGCAATTCTCCTGCCTCAGCCTCCCAAGTAGCTGGGATTACAAGCATGAACCACCATGTCTGGCTAATTTTTGTATTTTTGGTAGAGATGGGGTTTCACCATATTGGTCAGGCTTGTCTTAAATTCCTAACCTCAGGTGATCCACCTACCTTGGCCTCCCAAAGTGCTAGGATTACAGGCGTGAGCTACTGCACCTGGCTCATTTATCACTTTATGCAGGCATGCTTATATCACACCTACGTAAGTTTACACACGTGGGATCATTACCACATATCATTTTTATTGTGGACCCCTCCCCTTATGGGCATCCCACCTCTGTTTCCACATTCTGCCCTATACTCAGGTAACTCTTGATATCAATCAGGGTTTTTTTTTTTTTTTTTTTTTTTTTTTTTTTGAGACAGAGTCTCGCTTTGTCACCCAGGCTGGAGTGCAGTGGCCAGATCTCAGCTCACTGCAAGCTCCGCCTCCCAGGTTCACGCCATTCTCCTGCCTCATCCTCCCACGTAGCTGGGACTACAGGCGACCGCCACCTCGCCTGGCTAGTTTTTTGTATTTTTAGTAGAGACGGCGTTTCACCATGTTAGCCAGGATTGTCTCGATCTCCTGACCTCGTGATCCGCCCGTCTCGGCCTCCCAAAGTGCTGGGATTACAGGCTTGAGCCACCGCGCCCGGCCCAATCAGGGTATTTTTTTAGTCATCGTTTTATTTAAAAAGAATCATGTTTCGCCGGGCTCAGTGGGTCAAACCTGTAATCCCAGCACTTTGGGAGGCCAAGGCAGGTGGATCACCTGAGGTCAGGAGTTTGAAACCAGCCTGGCCAACATGGAGAAACCCCGTCTCTACTAAAAATACAAAAAATTAGCTGGGCATGGTTGCAGGCGCCTGTAATCCCAGCTACTCGGAAGGCTGAGGCAGGAGAATTGCTTGAACCCGGGAGGCGGAGGTTGCAGTGAGCCAAGATGGCGCCATTGCACTCTAGCCTGGGTGACAGACCAAGATTCTTTCAAAAGAATCATGTTATTCACATCATCCATGTCCTACTCTCTCAACTACATGATGGGAATCACTCCTAGGCATCTGGCATGGACCTCTAATGCATTGTTGGGACTTTTTCCCCAATATTTTGCTATAATAAATTTTAAACATAAAGAAAAGTTGAAATGATTGTACAGTGAACATCCACATACCCTTACCTAGAATTCTTTTAACATTTTGCACATATCTGCCCATAGATCCATCCCTCTGTTTATTTAGCAAGTCATCTTAATTTTCCTGATGCATTTCAGAATGTTACAGACATCAGTGCACTTCGCTCCAACAAATTACTATTATTAATTATTCAGCGTGATTATTATCAGCTAGAGTTCAAAATTTATGTTATGTTTACCTAGAAGTGAAAAAAAATTGTTTATGGGTTTGTTTGTTTGTTTGTTTAGACAGAGTTTTGCTCTTATTGCCCAGGCTGGAGCACAATGGCGCAATCTTGGCTCACTGCAACCTCTGCCTCCCAGGTTCAAGCAGTTCTCCTGCCTCAGCCTCCCAAGTAGCTGGGACTACAGGCATGCACCACCATGCCCAGCTAATTTTTTTGTATTTAGTAGAGACGGGGTTTCACCATGTTGGTCAGGCTCGTCTCGAACTGCTGACCTCGGGTGATCTACCCGCCTTGGCCTCCCAAAGTGCTGGGATTACAGGCGTGAGCCACCGCACCCGGCCATGGGTTTTTTGTTGTTGTTGCTGCTGCTGCTGTTGTTGTTTGGGTTTTGGTTTTTTGTTTTTTTAAGTCAAGGTCTTGTTCTGTTGTCAAGACTGGAATACAGTGGCATGATCACAGCTCACTGCAGCCTCAACCTCCCAGACTCAGGCTATCCTCCCACCTCAGCCTCCTGAGTAGCGGGGACCATAGGCGTGTGCAACTATGCCCAGCTAATTTTTCATTTTTTGTGGAGATGGGGTCTCTCTATATTGTGCAGGGTGGTCTCATACAGGTATGAGCCACTGTGCCCGGCCTTTAAGCAAAATTTGCAAATAGCAAAATGTTCAAATTGTAAGTGTACTGTTCTGTGAGGTTTAACAAATGCATATATCTGTGTGCAAGCCCCTGTTGAGGTACAGAACATCACATTACTCCAGAAAGGTCCCTCCTGCCCTTTCCTAGTCAGTCCTCACTCTTACTCACCCAGAAGCAACCACTGCTCTGATTTTTTTCATGGTAGTACCTGTTCTAGAACTTCATTTAATGGAATCATATAGTATATACTGTTGTATAAGGCAGCTTTCACTTAGCTTAATGTTTTTGAGATTCATCCACAATGTATCAGTAGTTTCTTTTTTAGCACTTAGTGGTATTCCATTGTATGAATCCAAATCGCAGTTTGTATATTTATTCCCCTGTTTATGGACAGTGTTTTTAGTTTGGGGATCTTCTGAATGAAGCTGCTAGGAACAACTGTTTTTTTTTTGTTTTTTTGTTTTTTTTTGAGACGGAGTCTTGCTCTGTTGCCCAGGCTAGAGTGCAATGGCACAATCTTGGCTCACTGCAACCTGCGCCTCCCAGGTTCAAGTGATTCTCCCACCTCAGCCTCCTGAGTAGCTGGAATTACAGGCGCCTGCCACAACACCTGGCTAATTTTTTTGTATTTTTAGTAGAGACGGGGTTTCACTGTGTTTGCCAGGCTGGTCTCGAACTCCTGACCTCAAGTGATCTGCTTGCCTTGGCTCACGCCTGCTGGGATTACAGGCGTGAGCCTCCGTGCCCAGCCAGGAACATCTTATACAAGTCATTTTGTGGACTTACATTTTAATTTCTCTTGGGGAATGTATCTAGGAGTGGAATTTTTGGGTCATAGGATAGGCATATGTTTAGATTCACAAGGAATTATTAGACCTTTTCTTAAAGTACTTAAACCATTTTACAGACCAACAAACAATGCGTGAGAGTTTTGGTTATTCTATTTTTTATTTTTTTGAGATAGAATCTAATTTTGTCACCCAGGATGGAGTGCAGTGGCACAATCGTGGCAGACTGCAGCCTCAAGTGCCCAGCTAATTTCTTAATTTTTTTGTAGAAACAGGGTCTTGCTATGTTGCCCAGGATGGTCTTGAACTTCTCAGTTCAAGTGATCCTCCTACCTCAGCCTCCCAAAGTGCTAGGATTACAGGCATGACCCCATGTGCCTGGCCGGGTTGTTCAGTATCCTTACCAGTATTTGGTATTGTCAGCCTTTTAAATGTTAGCCATTTGAGTGGGTATGATACATCTTTTCAATGACTGCATAATATCCCATGGTATGAGTGCTTACAATTTGTTCACCTATCACTCTGTTGATGGGCATTTGTTTAATTTTCAATTCTTGACCACTGTGAGTGACTCTGCAGTAAGTATCCTTGCACATATGTCTTTATACATTGGTACTTTCTTCCCATGGGACACATTTCAGGAACAGGGTTACTGGGTTTTGTGGGGTTTTATCTTTTAAATTTAAATTTTTTTTATTTTATTTTTTGAGTCAGGGTCTTGCTCTGTTGCCCAGGCTGGAGTGGAGTTCTGCAAAAATAACTCTGCGTAACCTCAAAGGCCTGGGCTCAAGCAGTCCTCCCACCTCAGCCTCCTGAGTAGCTGGGACTACAGGGGCGTGCCACCACGCCTGGCTAATTTTTTTAAAAATTTTTTGTAGGGACAGGGACCTGCTGTGTTTCTCAGGCTGATCTCAAACTCCTGGGCTCACGTGATCTTCCCACCTCAGCCTCCTGAAGTGCTAGGATTAGAGGCATGAGCCACCATGCCCAGTCCCTGGGATTTTTTTTTTTTTTTTTTAAGATAGAGTTTCATTCTTGTTGCCCAGGCTGGAGTGCAATGGCGCGATCTTGGCTCACTGCAACCTCCACCTCCTGAGTTCAAGCAATTCTCCTGCCTCAGCCTCCCAAGTAGCTGGGATTACAGGCACCCACCACCACGCCCAGCTAATTTTTTCTATTTTTAGTAGACATGGGGTTTCTCCATGTTGGTCAGGTTGGTCTCAAACTCCTGACCTCAGATGATCCACCTGCCTCAGCCTCCCAAAGTGCTGGGATTACAGGCGTGAACCACCGCGCCCGGACAGTCTCTGGGTTTTAAAGGATACCTGTATTTTAAATATTTGTAGATGTTGCCAGATTGTTTTCCCAAAAGATGGCAATACTTGACTCTTCTACTAGTAATTTATGAGTTTACTTTTCCACATACCCATTGTAGCCATCATTTTTGTCATATTTCCACATACCCATCATTTTTGTCAGTCTAATGGGAATAAAATGATATCTTATTTATACTTTAATTTGCATTTCTCTACATTTGGAGCAGTCTTTCATACTCTTTTGGCCAACTGGATCTGTTCTTTTAATTGAATATTCAGTTTTTTTGTTGAATTGTTCATCTTGTCAATTTGTAAGAAAATTTATGTATTATAAAAATTAGCCCTTTGCCTGTCATCTGCATGATAAGTATTTATCTGTTAAATTTGTTTATATTACCTTTTGCCAGACAGAATATTTTTTAGTAGACAAAAATGTTTGTTTTCTTTTTTAGAGACGGTTACCCAAGCTCTGTTAACCAAGCTGTAGTGCAGTGGCGTGATCACAGCTCACTGCGGCCTTGATCTCCTGGGCTCAAGTGATCCTTCTGCCTCGGCCTTCCGAGTAGCTGGGACTACAGGCGAGCACCACCACGCCTGGGTTTGCTTTTTTTTTTTTCACTGTATTGCCCAGGCTGGTCTCAAACTCCTGGGTTCAAATGGTCCTCCCACCTCAGCTTCCCAAAGTGTTGGGATTACAGGCATGAGCCACCACACTTGACCTTGTTTTATTTTATAGCTGCAGGTTTCCAGTCTTGGTTAGAAAGTTTTTCTCAGAAATATAGGGGATTACAGCCGGGCACAGTAGTTCACACCTGTAATCCCAGCACTTTGGGAGGCCGAGGCAGGCAGATCATGAGGTCAAGAGATTGAGAACATCCTGGCTAACGTGGTGAAACCCCGTCTCTACTAAAAATACAAAAATTACCTGGGAGTGGTGGCATGCACCTGTAGTCCCAGCTACTCGGGAGGCTGAGGCAGGAGACTCGCTTGAACCCGGGAGTCAGAGGTTGCAATGAGCCGAGATCGCACCGCTGCACTCCAGCCAGGCAACAGAGCGAGACTCCATCTCAAAAAAAATAAATAAATAAATATAGGGGATTACATGTATAATACAAGGATTGGGGCTTTTTTTTGACAAAAAATATAATAAGTTTGTGATTTTTTAAAAATAATTTTTGAATGACTGTCACCTAGACCAATGTTATGTGAATTTGGGTAGTAGTAAGAGACATAGAGAATAATTTGAGAAATATTTAGGGACAGCTTCTGCAGTAGAATTTGGAAAATTTGCAGAGATGAGTTCTGTCTGCCCTTGTGCCATGCAGGTTTCCAAAAATAGAAGGTTTCAGGTTAAAATTTTGATTTTGTCTTTCTTGAAAGTCAGATCTGGCCATATGGGGCCTGCATTCCCTACTGGCCCGGTTCGGAGATGAGCAGTTACCCGCTTCAGACAGGGCATGCACTTCCTAGTTTGTTCAGTCCCCACAAAGCCCTCTTTCTGCCCAGCATTGATCTGGGAGCCTGGAGCCACTTTTCTTGGAGTCTGCACTGTTGTTTTCTTAGTGTTGTGAGGGATATGCATGCAGTATTCTTACACTGGTGACTCAAAAATGGGACTGAACAGGTGTCTGAGAGGGCTGCAAGGATTAAGATACCTGTGGAGGGTAGCTGCTGTAGGCATTAGTTTGTGCCTCACTCCGTGGGACTTTGATGGACTCTAAGAGGCCCTTGTGAAAGTTACTGATGATCTCCTGATTTCAGTCCCTGTATTACTGGACCCTTCAGCAGCTTTTGATCCTGATACCTGATTTTGAGACTTTGCTGATTCTCCTTTCTCCCTTGAGGGTTTCTTGTTTTCCCTTCTTCCCCGGGTTGTCCTAGTAGCTGCTCTCGACTACTCACACTCCCTGGGGAGATTCCTACACTTCCTTGATTATAACCGCTACCTGAGGACTCCCTAATACTAGGCTGACTTTGGCCTGAGTTCTCAGCTTCTGACTCGTGGAGCTGGTTGCCTCTGGACCACAGGAATCTCAAACGCAGCATATCCAAATCCAAGTGTCATGGTCAGTCCCTCCAATCCCTCCTCCTCTTGTCTTACATCCTATCTCAGAGATAGTCCTAGAAGCCAGGCCATTGATTTGGGGATCCTAGACTCCCCCCTCTTCCCAGCCTTCATTCCCCCTTCTGTCAGTCACCAAATTCTGCTAATTTTACATTCTAAGTATTAGCAAATCTTGCCGCTCTCCTTCTATCTCTACCCACTGCCTTGCTCAGGCCTTTGTTATCTTTTAACTGGACAATTGCAAGGGCCTTCTTCTAACTGGTCTCCCTGCCTACAGTCTTGCCTCCAGCAAATCCATCCTCCAATCCTGATGCCAGAGTGATCTGAAATGCAAATATGATCTTGCCACTCCCCTGCTTAAAACCCACCAACCGCAGTGGTTCTGTAACCACAGTGTAGCCTCTGACGTGGGCTGAAAGTAAGTTGTTACTACTCCTACTACTACTGCTACTATTAGTACTACTATTTCTACTAATATAAATACTAATAATAGTAGCTAACATTTACTGAGCATTTTCTATTATGCTTTCGAATGATTTATTACCTTTTTAAAACAAATCATAGCCAATTCAATGTTTTCCAAATTGTACCGGTCTCATTTGCTTGGGGTGAAGGAGAGGGGCAGAGTTACAGGCAGGGGGCACCTGAAAAATATTCATAACCATAAATGATCTTATCATATACCCTAGTGAGTGACCATGATGATTTAGCCTTAAGAGTTAAATAGGGATTACCATAGTTCTCATAAACAAAGATTTGCTTTTAAGGGAGGGTGTCAGTCATCTAGATCTTGAATATGTCCCTGAAGTATGTGGCACGTGGGAATGTCCTCAGGCTCCTGGGTATCAGTAGAGCGGGGAAAAGGACTGCGGACATTCAGGGTCAAGTCCAGGCTTGGCCTGGTGTGCAAAACTGTCTATGATCTGGTCCCTGCCCACCTCTGCTCCTCCTGCCACTCCCTTCCTTATGCATTTCACTCTAGCACAATGAAACTGTATGTGATACTAATCATGGCTCACCCTTACTGAGGTCTCCTATGTGCCAAGCACTGGGCTAAGTGGTTCTCTGCCGTGTCAAAATCTCGTGTAAACCTCACAGCAACCCTACGAGGTAAGTCTCGCTTTCCTCCAATTTTATAGAGGAGGAAAGCGAGGCTCTGAGAGGTGAGGTCACCTGAGCTGACCTGGCTAGAGTTGTCAAGTGGGCAGCCCCCCCTCCGCCCCTCTCAGCACATGTTCTTGCATACCCCTCACATCTGCTCACACTTCACGCTCCCTCTTGTACCCAGGTAATGCCCACTCATCCTCAGGACTCAGTTCTTATGCTGCCTCCTGGGAAAGCCTTCATGGATACCTCCTCTGCCCCCAGACTGGGCTCGGTGTCCCTCTGTGGCACCGAGCCCCTCTGTGGCCGATGAGCTGCCCTCCAAGCACCACGCTGGAATGTATGTGTTCAGTCTGTGTGCTCCTCGAGGCAAGCACTGAGTTTCTTGCATCTTTGAACCCCCAGCATCCAGCACAGTGTCTGGCACATAACGGGCCTCTGTAAGTGTTTGTTGAATTGACTGAACTGAACTCCAGGCACTGAGCCTTGAGGTTATTGTCCTTCTGACCAGTTTTCCCTGTCTTCACCTTCTCTAGGCACAAAGCCAGGCTATTTGATCTCTGGAGAAGGATCCTTTCCCTTCCTGCTTGGGTTCCACCTGCACCCTATGACTTCGGGTGGAAACTGCTGTCTGATCAGCCACCTTGCCCACACACTTGGACATCTGTACTGTCTCTGATCCCTTCTCTCCTCACCAACAGGCTGGACCCCACTTCCACCCCTCTGAATCAAATCATTCCGCTTCCCCTTAGCCTCAGCTCTTTCTTCTGGGTTGTTTGTATTTTCTTCTCTGTCCCAAACAGTTTCCCCCACAAAAAGAACTTTATGTCTTTCTCTGTCTTCCCTTAGTCCTTCCAGTCAGCAGCCTGTGATTGGGCTTTTCCCCTCAGAAACGAACAATCCAGAACCCACTGTTTAAAACAACTGTATTTTGCCTTGGGAAGTCCCATTTGCCTTCCCTGAAAACATTAAACATTCCTCCGATCCCCAGGCTGAGTCTCTCTGTCTCTGGGCCCCATCCTGCTCCACAGCAGGGCTGGTGCGTCCAGCACAGAGTGACCCTCCAGTGCCCTTCCCCACCCGCCGCCCTGCCTCCCGCAAGCCCTGCCTTCCCTCATTTCCCAGTCTCCTCTGCTTCTGGCAGCTTTGGGACCCCCGCCCCTGGCTTCTCCTCCATGCTGTATGGAATGAAGATTGCAAATCTGGCCTACGTCACCAAGACTCGGGTCAGGTTCTTCAGACTCGACCGCTGGGCCGACGTGCGGTTCCCAGAAAAGAGGAGAATGAAGCTGGGGTCAGATATCAGCAAACACCACAAGTCACTGCTAGCCAAGATCTTTTATGACAGGTGTGTGTATGTTGTGTGTTGTGTGTACGGGGAGGCCCGCAGGGTGTGAAGGAAGGGGGCTGTCTGTGTGAGGAAAGAGTGGGTTACACAAGTGGGAGTAAGTCCCCCTCCTTCAGAGAATGGGGGAAGGGCAGGGGACTGGTCTGCTGGGAGGGGGTGAGTTTCCCAAGCACAGCTGGCACTTTGCCTGCCTCCCAAGCCTAAAGCTTTCCCCAGGGTAACTCCCAGTGAAACCGCTCCCACCCAGCACCCCCCTTGACTCCCCTTCTGCCCAGGGCTGAGTATCTTCACGGGAAACATGGAGTGGATGTGGAAGTCCAGGGGCCCCATGAAGCCCGAGATGGGCAGCTCCTTATCCGCCTGGATTTGAACCGCAAAGAGGTGCTGACCCTGAGGCTTCGGAATGGCGGAACTCAGTCTGTTACTCTCACTCACCTCTTCCCACTTTGCCGGACACCCCAGTTTGCTTTCTACAATGAAGACCAGGAGTTGCCCTGTCCACTGGGCCCTGGTGAGTGGGTTTCCAAAGGAAAGAGCTGGTGGACAGGGGCTTGCCCCAGGCAGTGCTGGTGCTTTGGGAAGCACACTGTCACTGTCCAATGGACTCTTGCCTTGGGATGGGGCTTCCTGGGAGAGTGTCCAGGATAAGGATATGGGTGGGAGGGTCCCTGCTCTACCCCTATTCACTCATCCATCCTCCTCCAGGTGAATGCTATGAACTCCATGTCCATTGTAAGACCAGCTTTGTGGGCTACTTCCCAGCCACAGTGCTCTGGGAGCTGCTGGGACCTGGGGAGTCGGGTTCGGAAGGAGCCGGCACATTCTACATTGCCCGCTTCTTGGCTGCCGTCGCCCACAGCCCCCTGGCTGCACAGCTGAAGCCCATGACTCCCTTCAAGCGGACCCGGATCACTGGAAACCCTGTGGTGACCAACCGGATAGAGGAAGGAGAGAGACCTGACCGGTATAAACTCCTCGCTCCAACTCAGCCTTGGCTGGGCTCATATCTCAACCACATAGGCTAGGGCTTTGGGAGGAGCACAGAACTGGGAGCCAGAGCCCCTTTTCCTGCAGGCTCTTCACTCTTCTGGGTCTGAGAGAATTTTTCTGTCAAGGAAGAAAGTTGCAGATGAACTGCAGATCTGAGGACAGAGTGAAAAAAATTTTAAGCATTGTCCCTGTGTGATGGATTATCAGGCAGATCATTGTAGACATCTCTGGGTTTTTTGTTTTGTTTTTTGTTTTTGTTTTGAGATGGAGTCTTGCTCTGTCACCCAGGCTGGAGTGCAGTGGTGCACTCCACTCCTCCGCCTCCTGGGCTCAAGCAATTCTTTTCTGCCTCAGCCTCCTAAGTAACTGGGATTACAGGGATGCACCACCACACCTGGCTAATTTTTGTATTTTTAGTAGAGATGGTGTTTCACCATGTTGGCCAGGCTGGTCTCGAACTCCTGACCTCAAGTGATCCGCCCGTCTCGGCCTCCCAAAGTGCTGGGATTACAGGCATGAGCCACTGTGCCCAGCCAACATCTGTTTTTTTAAACAGCTTTATTGAGATAATTCACATACCATATGATTCACCCATTTAAATTACACAGTTCAGTAGTTTTTTTAGTATATTCACAAATATGTGAGACCATCACCACCATTGGTTTTAGAACATTTCATTACCCCAAAAAGCTATCACCCTTTTATCCTCCACCACTTCATTCAGCCCTAAGAAACTACTCATCTACTTCCTGTCTCCGTAGATTTCTCTGTGCTGGACACTTCATGTGGATGGAAGCGTAGGATATGTGTAGACATCTCTTTTTGTTTTTTCTAGATGTTCACAAAATACTGAGTTATAAAAGCAAACTAGTTGGGCGCAGTGGCTCATACCTGTAATCCCAGTATTTTGGGAGGCTGAGGTGGGCCGATCACTTGAGGTCAAGAGTTCGAGATCAGCCTGGCCAACATGGTGAAACCCCATTTCTACTAAAAATACAAAAAAATAGCCGGGTGTGGTGGCACATACCTATAGTCCCAGCTACTCTGCTCAGGAGGCTGAGGCAGGAGAATCGCTTGAACCCGGGAGGTGGAGGTTGCAGTGAGCCGAGATCGCATTGCACTCCAGCCTGGGCAACAGAGTGAGACTCCATCTCGAAAAAGAAAAAAAAAGCAAACGATGTAATAGGACCTTCACAGACCATTGTGCTCTTTTTGTTGACTATATAACAGAAATTTACAGGGAAGAAACTCTGGAAGTTAACATTGGTTATTCCTGGATGGTAAGAATGATATTTATTTATTACCTATTACCTGATTTTTTTCTCTAATGAACATGTATTACTTATATAATAAAGGTTTCCAAGTATGGCGCTTTCCAAAAATGAGAATAGTCCAACCTTGGAGCGAGGCTGCCGACTTCCTTTCAGCAGTAGGATTGCAGGAGGGTTTTGTGCATCCACCCGAGAGGGGCATTCTCAGGGTCTTGGAGGGTGAGGGGTTTTCTGTGTTTTCTTCCCTCAATTCTGCAGCGCTAAGGGCTATGACCTGGAGTTAAGTATGGCGCTGGGGACATACTACCCACCTCCCCGCCTCAGGCAGCTGCTCCCCATGCTTCTTCAGGGAACAAGTATCTTCACTGCCCCTAAGGAGATCGCTGAGATCAAGTAAGTACTACCCCTCTGCCCCCCACACTCTCCCCTGTCTTTTCCCTACTGGCTTCTTTGCATTGCCATGGCACGTCTGTCCTCAGCCTCTCGGGCTGTATTCATTCATTCCCTTGCTGAGCACGCACCATAAACCAAGCACCATTCAAGGTGAACCAGTCAAATGAAGGCCTGGCTCATTTAATTGGGGACAATGAGCATTTTTGTTACAATTTCATGGAGTGATGAGTGCTATGAAGAACTAAACAGGTCAGGTGCAAGTGGCTCATGCCTGTAATCTCAGCACTTTGGGAGGCTGAGCTGCAGGTGGATTATTTAAGCCCAAGAGTTCAAGACCAGCCTGGGGCAACATAGGGAGAGCCTGTCTCTAAAAAAGAAAAAAAAAAATTTTAATTAGCCAAGTGTGGTGGCACATGTCTGTAGTCACAGCTACTTGTGAGGCTGAGGTGGGAGAATTCCTTGAGCCCAGGAGGTCAAGAACACAGTGAGTGAGCCAGGATCATGCCACTGCACTCCAGCATGGGTGACAGAGCAAGATCTTGTCTCTAAAAAAGATAAAAAGAACTACACTGAAACTAAAGCAGGGTTAGGGGATGGGTTGGTGCTGCTTTGCAGAGGGCCAGTTAGTCCTGGCCTGTTTGAGGTGGTGATGTTTGACCAGGGAAGGACATTTGAATGAGGTGAGGGTGGGAGTCATGAGAGGAGGATCAGGGGAGAATGTTCTGGCCATAAAAGCCACCATGCAAATGCAAGTCAGGTGCGGTGGGGGCAGGGGCATCCAAGGAAGCAAGAGCCAAGGCTTCCTTCTTCAGGGCCTCTGACTCTGTATCCACTTCTGTATCCCTCTAGTCTTCTCTGCTTTTTGATGCTTAGTTCCAGAGCTTCGGGTGGGAAAAGTGGACACTCCTGGGCATAGGAGTTGTCTGGCCCATCCCGTTCCTGCCCCCACTCACGCCTCCCAACCATCATTTCCAGGGCCCAGCTGGAGACAACCCTGAAGTGGAGGAACTATGAGGTAAAGCTGCGGCTGCTGCTGCACCTAGAAGAGCTGCAGATGGAGCATGATATCCGGCACTATGACCTGGAGTCAGTGCCCATGACCTGGGACCCCGTGGACCAGAACCCCAGGCTGCTCACGCTGGAGGTCAGGGCTCAGATTGAGTGTGAGGAGGGTGGGCTCACTTCAGCCAAGCTAGAGGCTGTGGGCAGAACTATTCCTGACAGCAGGGCAGAACAAGAGAAAGGCTGAAGTGGTTCCCAGGGCTCCACAAGCAGCAGGGTGGGCATCCTGTGCCTGAAGACGGAGCAGGGGAATGGGGAAGATCTGGGTTCTAGTCCAGGCTTTGCTACCACCTTGGGTAAGTCCCTGGCTTTCTCTGAGCTTTAGTTCCCTTATCTGAAAAGCACAGAGCTGGACTGGATAATTCTTAAAGCAGCTCTTTCTGGCCCTTGGATTTTGAATGTCTGCATATAAGCCCATATTACACACAAGACTGGATTTCTATATACAAGTGCAGGTGGAAATTAGAGGGTGAGTTTGGTCAAGGAAAGATTACTGCAGGAAGTGAGTTTTGAACAAGTTTTTGTTTGTTTTTGTTTTTGTTTTTTTTGAGACAGGGTCTCACCATAGTGCTCAGGCTGGAGTACAATGGCATGATCTTGGCTCACTTTAATCCTTGCTCCCGGGCTCAAGTGATCCTCCCACCTCAGCCTTCCAACCGAGTAGCTGGGACCACAGGCATGCCCCACTATGCCCAGCTAATTTTTGTATTTTTTGTAGAGATGGGGTTTTGCCACATTGGCCAGGCTGGTCTCACAACACTTGGACTCAAGTGATCTGCCTGCCTCAGCCTCCCAGAATGCTGGGATTACAGGTGTGAGCCACCATGCCTGGTCCGGTTTTTTTTTGTTGTTTTTTTTTAATTATTTTTTTTTAGCAACCCGATTAACTGATGAACAGGATTTTTTACAGGCAGAGCAGGAACTGAGCTGGCCAAGAGGGCAGCTGCACTGGAGGCTCTGGGTTCCTGGGCTCGGCATCTCTGTGCAGCTTCAGAAGATTTGTCTTCTTCCTCTTCCCCTGGCTCCTGCTGGTATGAAAGAAAAGAGGGGTGCAGGGATAGCATAGCTCCCTGAGTCTTAGGTTAGAAGGCTAGTCTCAGTCCTTGTTCCTTAAAGGTCTGGAGAACCTGGGGGCTGGGCCCTCCAGCGTCCATCCCTGGGACAGAAGCTTGCTTGTGTTCACACCCCATAGGTTCCTGGGGTGACCGAGAGCCGCCCCTCAGTGCTGCGGGGCGACCACCTGTTTGCCCTTTTGTCCTCGGAGACACATCAGGAGGACCCCGTCACATATAAGGGCTTTGTGCACAAGGTGGAATTGGACCGTGTCAAGCTAAGCTTTTCCATGAGGTGGGTGCTGGGGGAACCCTGAGCTGCTGGAAGGGTCTGCAGACTTCTGACCCCAGGGGAGGAGGAATGTTTCTCCCTGAGATAAATGAGGCCCCAGGGGCAGAACAGGAGACTTTTCCTCAGCGGTACCCTGAGATGCTACGGCAGCTTCCTCTTCTAGAGAGCTTCCGTCGAGGTCTTGGAAAGAGGGGTTGGGACAGTGGTTGGTGGAGAAGGTTCTGGCCCTTTATGGCCTACCTCCCCTGCCCCAACAAACGCTTCCCCCCTCTCTCTGCCCAAAGCCTCCTGAGCCGCTTTGTGGATGGGCTGACCTTCAAGGTGAACTTTACCTTCAACCGCCAGCCCCTGCGAGTCCAGCACCGTGCCCTGGAGCTGACGGGGCGCTGGCTGCTGTGGCCCATGCTCTTTCCTGTGGCACCTCGGGACATCCCGCTGCTGCCCTCAGATGTGAAACTCAAGTGAGACTGTGGGCAGGGAGCCTCTGGAACCACCTGGAGTGTGGGCACAGGGGATGGAATCAGGGAGGCCTCTGGGTCACCAGATGACTTCAAGTTCACATTCCTGGTCCCTCTGCTAGGCTGTATGACCGGAGTCTGGAGTCAAACCCAGAGCAGCTACAGGCCATGAGGCACATTGTCATGGGCACCACCCGTCCAGCCCCCTACATCATCTTTGGGCCTCCAGGCACCGGCAAGACCGTCACGTTAGTGGAGGCCATTAAGCAGGTGGGGTCTGAGCACAAACCTGGGGCCTGCACTCTGACTCCCCCAGCACTAAGCACTTGTCCTCAGATTCTAGTTCCTTCCCACTCCCGAAATGCTCCTGCGTCTGAGCAGCCATCAGAGAGGTAGGGGCCAGGTGCAGTGGCTCATGCCTATAATATCAGCACTTGGGGAGGCCTAGTCTAAGGAGTTTGAGAGCAGCCTGAACAATATTGCAAGACCCTGTCTCTATGAAAAAATATAAAAAATAGCTGGGCATTTGAGGCTGCAGTGCACCATGATCATGCCACTGTACTCCATCCTGGGTGACAGAGTGAGAGAGACTGTCTCAAAAAACAGGGTGGGGATTGGGGAAGTAGGGAGTTAGGGTAAATCTGGCTGTGGAACACTGTTGTACGGGTAGGGCACGGCATGACCCTTGGAGTCACCATTCACATTTCAGTCATCGTAGACTTGCGCTGCCCCAGCCTGAGTACGGCCGCGTCCCAGGAACCTGCCTCCCACACTGTGCTTATCTGCATCTCAGGTGGTGAAGCACTTGCCCAAAGCCCACATCCTAGCCTGCGCTCCATCCAACTCAGGGGCTGACCTCCTCTGTCAAAGGCTCCGGGTCCACCTTCCCAGCTCCATCTACCGCCTCCTGGCCCCCAGCAGGGACATCCGCATGGTACCTGAGGACATCAAGGTACTAGGGAAGTGCAGAGGGCCAAAGAATGGCAAATGCTGGGGAGACTCTCAGGGCAGACACTCAGGCGAGGAAGCTAGGAGACCTGGATTCTGATACTTGCTATGTGACCAGGCAGGACCCCTCCCTGGCCTCAGTTTGTAAGTGAGGGGGGTGGATAAAACGTTTGGGGGACTGGGCACAGTGGCTTACACTTGTAATCCCAGCACTTTGGGGGGCGAGGCACGTGGATTACCTGAGGTCAGGAGATTGAGACTATCCTGGCTAACATGATGACACCCTGTCTCTACTAAAAATACAAAAAATTAGCAGGGTGTGGTGGCAGACACCTGTAGTCCCAGCTACTCGGGAGGCTGAGGCAGGAGAATGGTATGAACCCGGGAGGGGGAGCTTGCAGTGAGCCGAGATCGCGCCACTGCACCCCAGCCTGGGCGACAGAGCAAGACTCCGTCTCAAAAATAAAAATTATGATAACAATAATAAAAACAATTATTTGGGGGGCCTACAACCAGAATCACGGTGGGAATGAGTGGAGCCAAGCTGATTCCTCTGGTCCCTTCACAATCCACAGCCCTGCTGCAACTGGGACGCAAAGAAGGGGGAGTATGTATTTCCCGCCAAGAAGAAGCTGCAGGAATACCGGGTCTTAATTACCACCCTCATCACTGCTGGCAGGTGGGGAGTGTGTGTGGGTGTGTCTTTGAATCGTAAGTGTAATCAAAGGGGTAACGTGCTGGGGAAATGGGGAAGAATGGTTTTTGGGGCTGGGTGTGGGGGTGGTGAGGAGCCAGCCTGGGAAAGCATTCAGGTTTGGTAGTTGGGTGCCTGGATATGACCCCTGCCTGGCCTGACACCTCCCAGGTTGGTCTCGGCCCAGTTTCCCATTGATCACTTCACACACATCTTCATCGATGAGGCTGGCCACTGCATGGAGCCTGAGAGTCTGGTAGCTATAGCAGGTGAGGGACTCAGGTGGGGCTGCAGGTATACACCCTGCGTGGGTCAGAGAGGTTGCACCACTTACCTTTCTCCCCATACCTCTTCTGCTTCCCAGGGCTGATGGAAGTAAAGGAAACAGGCGATCCAGGAGGGCAGCTGGTGCTGGCAGGAGACCCTCGGCAGCTGGGGCCTGTGCTGCGTTCCCCACTGACCCAGAAGCATGGGCTGGGATACTCACTGCTGGAGCGGCTGCTCACCTACAACTCCTTGTACAAGAAGGGCCCTGAAGGCTATGACCCCCAGTTCATAACCAAGCTGCTCCGCAACTACAGGTATTCCCATGCCCTTGCCTCCCCTGCCATATCCTGTGCCTTCACATCCTGTGTGCAGCCCCTGCTGGAGAGTCTGGCTTGCAGTCCTGTTGCTCAGAGGTTGTGTGATGCAGAAAGACTAAACCAGAAGGTAGGAGGTTTTTCTAGCCCCAGCACTGCTGCTTGTTGTCTGTGTGACTTAACCAGTGGTTTCACACGACAGCAGTCAGTTTATCTGCATCTTAGCGGGTGGGCAGTGGTTCCTAGAGGCTCGGGTGTGTCTGGTACCAATCCCAGATGAAGTTTTCAGGCAATCCAAGGAGAAATAAGAAAAACAGGGAGGAAGCCAGGCACAGTGGCTCATGGCTGTAATCCCAGCACTTTGGGAGGCCAAGGTAGGTCAGGCTCCCACCCCTGATCACTTGAGGTCAGGAGTTTGAGACCAGCCTGGCCAACATGGTGAAACCCCATCTCTACTAAAAATACAAAAATTAGCCAGGCATAGTGACGGGCACCTGTAATTCCAGCTACTTGGGAGGCTGAGGCAGGATAATCGCTTGTACCTGGGAGGCGGAGGTTGCAGTGAGCTGAGATCTTGTTACTGCACTCTAGCCTGGGTGATAGAGCGAGACTCCATCTCAAAAAAGAAAGAAAGAAAGAAAAATAGGGAAGATACAGTTTTTTCATAAACCTATTGTTATTCAAATTAAAGAGCCGTATACTTTTAGTGGATGAGTTCAGCCATCTAAAATGCTTAGATGAGTTTTATGCTATCACTAAGAGCTCAATAAATGTTAGCTATTGTGTCATCACTACTTATATTTTTGGATTTAACACACTGTCTCATCAAATAACATGATAGTCAAGGATAATTTGGTTTCGTACTGTCCTTGGTAAATTTGAAACCTGAAAATGGGCCCCTAATTTTTTAGTTTTAAATGTCATGGGTCTGTGGAGTCCCTGGACTAGATGCTCTCTGGAACAGAAAGCAGAACTCTGGTTCTGCTTTCTGTGGTTTACAGTGCCTGGCAGCAGATATTATGGATGAGTGTCCTGCTATCCAGGGAACCAGGGGGGCAGCAGGCTAATGTGTGGGGGCCCAGAGTGGGTAGAGCAGAGCCCCTGTGGAGCAGAGGGAATCTGACCCTCGGTCTTGCTCTTCCTCCTCCGGCCTCCCAGGTCTCATCCCACCATCCTGGACATTCCTAACCAGCTCTATTATGAAGGGGAGCTGCAGGCCTGTGCTGATGTCGTGGATCGAGAACGCTTCTGCCGCTGGGCGGGCCTGCCTCGACAGGTGAGGCTAAGCAGGGCAGGGGCACAGGCTCCCACCCCTGTACCTTGACTTCCCTCCCACTGAAGGTGCAGCCCCTCCCTTTGTCACCTTGGCCTGGGATCTCTTACTCTCTGTAAGGGTTTGGGAAGGGAGGGAATTGAGGGAGGGTGGTCTGGCTGAGGGTTTCCCTTGACCCCATGTCCAGGGCTTTCCCATCATCTTTCACGGCGTAATGGGCAAAGATGAGCGTGAGGGCAACAGCCCATCCTTCTTCAACCCTGAAGAGGCTGCCACAGTGACTTCTTACCTGAAGCTGCTCCTGGCCCCCTCCTCCAAGAAGGGCAAAGCCCGCCTGAGCCCCCGAAGCGTGGGCGTCATCTCCCCGTACCGGAAACAGGTCAGGTCCTCAGTTACCAGCAAGGGTGGGGCCCCTCCCCCAGATGGTACCTCCTTAATATCCAGACCACTAGGCAGAGGCTCCAGGAGCTTAGGCCTCTGCTGGCTCCGTATCTCAGAAGAGTACCGAGGTCAGCTGTCCCCTCCCTTTGTTCCCCAGCTCCCTGGCCTCCTGCCAGGTTCTCTCATGCATTAGGTTAATGGCAGGAGAGAAAGGCACCTGTCCCCCTCCTTCCAGGTGGAGAAAATCCGTTACTGCATCACCAAACTTGACAGGGAGCTTCGAGGACTGGATGACATCAAGGACTTGAAGGTGACACGCTGTTCCACACTCACTCCCTCTCCTCCGTGTGCTCCCACTTGCCCACTTCCAGAGACTTCCTCAAGCTTCCACTCCAGTCCAGCCCACATCCCCGTCCCACCCCTGCTGCCTTGCATAGAGCTGGAGCTCTCTCCAAGCCTCTCACTCCTGGAGATTCCAACTTAATGGTCTGGGATGGGATCAGGAAGCCTGGATGTTTAACAAGCACCTCCTGTCATTCTTAGACTCAGGCAGGTTTGAGGCCTCTGCCCTACGGATAAAGTCCAAATTCCATGGCCTGTCATGTGATGCTGCCACCCCCACCCCCAGTAGCCTCTCTAAGGTTGTGGTCTCAACACTGGCTGCAGATAACAATCACCTGGAGAGCTTTTAATACCCCCGTGCCAGGGCCCCGCCCACCAGCTCATACAGCTATGGGGCAGAGCCAGGGCACTGGTAGTTTTTATAGCTTCTCAGGTGATTCCAATGTGCAGCCAGGGTTGAAAACACTGCTCTAAGACTTAGAGGCCTCTCTCTCGGAAATTCTGATGGGGGGGTCTGGGTTAGGGCCCAGGGTTGTATATTCTTAACAGATACTTGGTGATTATTTTCAGGAAAGTGTGAAAGTCACTGCTCTGAGTTCCAGTGTGCTTTGCAATGCTGTTTTCTTTCCTTAGAACACTTTGCAGGCCCCACCCCTCAACAGGATTCACCCTTCAGGTTTCAGCTCCATTGCCTATCTCCTGTCCCCTTTCCCTGGGCTGTGTCGCAGCACTCACTCGTTCACTCCACTGGTCTACAATTGCCCAGTGACCTCTCTGTACCCTCCTTGGATGGCAGGCTTGCTGGGGTAGGGCACCCCTTTGACACGCCTGGCTGGTCTCAAGCCCTGCCTCTTTCCCCAATAGGTGGGTTCAGTGGAAGAATTCCAAGGCCAAGAACGAAGCGTCATCCTCATCTCCACTGTGCGAAGCAGCCAGAGTTTTGTGCAGCTGGATCTGGACTTTAATCTGGGTTTTCTTAAGAACCCCAAGGTTTGAGGGCTGGTCGGGGTGGCAGGAATTCTTCCATCTTGGGGCCCTTCCCTCCCATGACCACACTTCTTCCTTCCAGAGGTTCAATGTAGCTGTGACCCGGGCCAAAGCCCTGCTTATCGTCGTGGGGAACCCCCTTCTCCTGGGCCATGACCCCGACTGGAAAGTGTGAGCATTCCCACCCCATTCTCCCTCTTGGTGGCCACAGCCCCTGCCTAAGGCAGGTGGATCTTTTTTAAGCGCTTGCTTATCGCTCAGTTAATCCTCAGATGTGTCCATTTTCACAGCACCCCTATTGTATTTACAAGTTAAATGACATCCAGAGGTTGAGCAAGTACAGCTCAGATGTGACAGGACCGTGGCTTAGCCTCCAGTCTCTGCTGGCACTCCTCTGTACCCCACAGATTCCTGGAGTTCTGTAAAGAAAACGGAGGGTATACCGGGTGTCCCTTCCCTGCCAAACTGGACCTGCAACAGGGACAGAATTTACTGCAAGGTCTGAGCAAGCTCAGCCCCTCTACCTCAGGTATGGCTGGGCCACAGTGGGCCAGGTTGGGGACAGTGCCAGAGGAGGTGGTAAGGAAGACAAAGTGTACTTTATTTCTTTCCAGGGTCCCATGGACATGACTGCCTCCCCCAGGAGCAGGAGGGTGAAGGGGGCCTGTCTCTGCAAGTGGAGCCAGAGTGGAGGAATGAGCTCTGAAGACACAGCACCCAGCCATCTCGCACCAGCCAAGCCTTAACTGCCTGCCTGACCCTGAACCAGAACCCAGCTGAGCTGCCCCTTCAAGGGACAGGAAGGCTGGGGGAGGGAGTTTACAACCCAAGCCATTCCACCCCCTCCCCTGCTGGGGAGAATGACACATCAAGCTGCTAACAATTGGGGGAAGGGGGAGGAAGAAAACTCTGAAAACAAAATCTTGTTCTATGCAAAAGCCTTGATAATGTCTCCTCTGCCTGGCCCCAGCTTCCTGAGCCCCCAAGTTGACCCAGTAGGGAAGGGTGGGACTTTCAGCCCTGCTCTGGGACACACCCCCTCCCAGCTGGAGAGGAAACCCAGTGGGAGGTGGCAGGGAAGCCACCCACAGGTTTCTAAGTTTAGCCCCCTGCTACAGACCACTCCCTTCACCCGCCTCCTTGGCCCAGAGCCAGGCATGACCTCATCCTTTGCTCTAAGACTCCACCCTGCCGGCCGCTGGCCTGCCTTGTAGACAGGGGGCCAGGCTGGCAAGCAACTTGGACATGAAAAGAGATGGGACACTAAGCACCCAGAGGGAAAGACCAGAAGCTGCCACACACGTTGGAGCCTGTAGCCTTTATTCATGCCCCCCTGACCAAATGCAGTGAGAGACAAGGCCCCTGCCAAAAACAACTCCAGGGGCCTGGGACTCTGGGTCCCCTACTGCAGATACTTTCCTGTGAGCCAGAAGTGTATAAAGTGCTGGTGTGTGACCATTCTTTGGGAAAGGTCAAAGGGGCAAGAGCCCCAGGGGCCCTGAGGAAGGGCAGGGCATAGGCCTGGCTCCCAGAGCACTGGGAGGGAGGGCCCGCACCACCCCACCACCTCAGGGCTAGGAAACCTCAATGCAGTCCTGGGCAGGAGGGAACTGAAAAGGGGAGCCTTCAGCATGGAGCCCTAAGGAGGCTGGGGTTGTAGGGGGATAATTTCTGTACCCCTGTTGAAGGGAGGGGGCATGTTTGGAAAGGCCTTGGGGATCTCAGATAATGGGACAGCCCCTCCGGCGCTTGTTCTTGCGGACCTGGAGGCCAGCCCGAGTGGCCATCTCAAACACCTCCCGCACTCCCTCCTTGGTCTTGGCTGAGCACTCAAGGTAGCCAAAGGCGCTGATCCGGTTCGCCATGTCCCGGCCTTCCTCAGACCGAACGGGCTCCTGAGAAGACAGAAGATGAGGGGTCAAAGGAAGCTGGTGACTACATGAACCTCTCCTTCCTCACCCATAAGTGTAGCAGCTGGAACAAATGCCTCCTCCTCCAGTCCTGACCCAAAAAAAGCGCCCAGGCCCCAGCTACCCTGGGCAGCTTCTGGGCCAGGGATCCAAAAATCCCTCTGGTCCCTCCCTCCATTCCCATTCAGCCCCACCTCCTCCCACACACAGCCCCCAGTTCTCTTGCCTGAATGAGCGCCTCCCACCTCCTGACTGCTCTGCCTCCATCCTCACTCTTCCAGTCAGAATTATTTTTCTAACACACAGACCTAACATCTCCCCACTTTGAAACTTTGCCGTAATTACCTGCATTTCTTATCCTGACAGCTTTCTCTAATAAACTCTAGTGCTCTGGCTAGAGAGCCACTTAGGTCCCTGAACAAGCCAGCTCTCTCATCCCTTCTTCCAGCCATTTACACAATGCCTGCCCTCGTTCACACATCCACATCACCCTACACCTCTCCCAGGGGCACTGTGATGGCACAGCCTGGGTACCCCAAGTGAAACATAAGCTGTCTCCCCGAGGGCAGATTTTCTTAATCATCTTAATAGTCCCAATTCTAAACAGAATGGACAATTAACTGGAATAAATAAAAATGCCAAGTGACTTTGGGCAAGTCACTTCATTCTCTGATGCCTCATCAGACACAACCCTATGGGTCCTCCCTCACCAGGAGATATTACCATCTCCCCTAGCACATGGCAGTAGCTGGAAAGAAGCTCCCTTTGCCCGTCTGCAACCCCTCAGAGGGTGCCTTCTTCCCCAGGGGCTCCAGCCTGGCAGCCGCACCCACCTGCTTCATCTTGGCCAGCTCTCTCCTGGTGTGCTCATCTTGCCTCAGGTCCTTCTTATTCCCCACCAGGATGATGGGCACGTTGGGGCAGAAGTGCTTCACCTCTGGGGTCCACTTCTCAGGAATGTTTTCTGTGCAGACATGCCCCAACAGGTGTTGGTGCCTCCACTTAAGCTAGAAAGTTCCCCTGGGGGGCCCTCATCTTCCCACAGCAGAATCTTAGAAGCTATTCAGCATGATGGTCCCTTTCACAGCTCAAAACCTCAAGAGCAGTATGCCCTCAGAGGGCCAGTTACCACAGTAAAGGAGACCAACAGGGCCTGAGTGCTCCCCTGCATCCCCACCCCCACCTCTGAAGATGACTGAAGACAGGCCAAGGCACGACACCTCTGGTTGATTCCGAGGGGTTCTCAGTCCCCTCCCTCCAATCCCCTCACCCAGGCTGTCGGGGCTGTCGATGGAGAAGCACATGAGGATGACGTCAGTGTCCGGGTAGGAGAGAGGCCGCAGTCGATCATAGTCTTCCTGCCCTGCTGTGTCCCACAGAGCCAGCTCCACCTGACACACAAGGCCAGTGAGTAGCTGGCCTGAGGGCCCCAACCCTGCCACCCAAAGGTCCTCTGAAACCACTATTCTTTGGGCTCACTGAACTTCTTTATTGAGTACCTGCTATGTGTCAGGCATTGTATTAATCACTGTCCCACAACATAAATTAGGTCAGTTTGTTAAAGAAAGCTAAGACATGTGTTTGACCCTTGAGTTGCCACTGTGAGCACCATTATTTTGGTTAATTCTCACGACAACCCTTTGAGGGAGGTCTTACCATCATCCCCATTTTGCAGGTGGGGGAGCTTAAACCCAGAGGCAAAGGGACTCGGCCCAGGTTACAGAGCCAGTCTGTGGGAGACCCAGAAAGTATATCCAGGTTTTTTAAGACTGCAGATGTACTTCCCAACTTTTACTGGTTCCAGCAGGGAGAATGATGCAAGGACAGGGGTAGGAGTGGGGAAGGACATACTAGGTCATTCAGTGACTGGGGGCGGGGTCTCAGGGTCGGGTGGGAAGGGCATCTCTGTCTTCACCTGCTTGCCGTCCACCTCAATATCTGCAATATAGTTCTCAAAGACAGTAGGGACGTAGACCTCCGGAAACTGATCCTTGCTGAAGACAATGAGGAGGCAGGTCTTCCCACAGGCACCATCCCCAACGATTACCAGCTTCTTTCGGATTGCAGCCATGGTGGGGCTGCCAGGAAAGAGGTATTGAGGATTTGAGGAAACGCCATTAAGTCCAGAAACACTTCTCTAGGGCCCCCAAACCTTCCTAGAAACCGAGGCATCTAGCAAAGGGACAGGGGGCTTGCTCAGGCATCTTCTGGACAAACACCAATTGTGCAACAACAGAGCTCGAAATTCCTAATCTCTGGGTCAGGGACAGGTCTCCCTCGATGGGTTAGAATACAGTGGTGGGAGGTGGACGATGACCCCACTTGGGAGCTGGAAAACATGAGTTTCAATCTAATCCACTTGCCAACTTGGGGACTCCAGGTAGCTAGAGAGCTGCTCAGGGATGCGGGACGTCCAGGGAGCAAGCTTCTATCTACTTCACACATCAGGGTTTCGAGTCAGACTTCATTGGTTACCAGGATTTTGATGCATTTACAGTTTAATAATCTCTAAGGTCCAATCTAGAACAGACTGTCCCTCAGCACAAGTCATACCTGTCCAGTCACAAATGAGGAGTCCCTCTCTAGGACCAGAGTAGCAGAACCAGCTACCAGGTGGTAGGTGGGTAAAGGAAGAATAGTTATAGAGTCCCTAGGTGCCAGGCACTCTGTCGGGCATTTTGGCAGGAATTATCTCCTTTGGTCCCCAGATGCCTGGGAGGTAGATGGTGTACTTTCCATTTTGACAAACCAGGAAACTAAGGCTCAATGAGGTTAAGACAGATTCAGAGCTGTGGCTTATAAACGGCAGGGATAGCATCCAAAGCAGGACTGTGTGACTCAAAGCCGTGCCTCTTCAACATGTCACCTCAGCGGTAGGAAGAAGAGCAGAAGCAGGGAAACCCAGGGGACAGGGGCAGCAGCCAGCCAGCTTCCCTGGTCCACCCCACCCGGTCCCCAAAGCCCCAAGTCATACAAAGGAGGCTCAGTCCCAGCAGTGCCCACAGCTTGAGTTTGGGCAGGCTGCCTTCCTCCCCCCTTCCTCCTGGGCCTGCCAGCAACACTGGGTCACTCAGCCCCTGGCAGGGGACAATGACCACACTGTAGGGAGCCACACATCCACCACAGCACAGTGACTGAGAAGAATCCACCAGGGAATCACCTCCACCCACTCTGGAACAGTCCCTTCCTCCCTCGGTCCAGCTCACCCAGAGGCCCTGCCCACCCCTCCCTGTGACTCAGGGCAAGGAGTCAGCTTCCCGGGCTTCCAAGTGTCCCCCACCCCCAGCACACACGGCGAGCATCTGCACAGTTCATCACACCTTCGCAGCTTCCCTCACTTCCTCCTTCCCTGGGGAGGGGAACCGACCTCCAGCCGGCTGAAGTTCCCAGGCTGCAGGAAGAGAGGGCGGGCTCTGGAGCTGAGATGAAGTCAAGGCTGTTGGGAAGGGGGAGGGGGCTAGAGTCTGGGTTGGGAGGAGTCCCAAAAGAAGAGACAAATGAGGGCCAGTCCCAGCACCAACCAGGCAGGGAGCAGTTAAGAAAGCGACGGTAACCTGATCTCGGCTTCAAACCTAGCTTTTTCTCTCAGTCCCACATCCTGTCAAACTGGGCTGACTGAACGCCTCTACTCCCCACACCCCATCACCACCTCACACTGCCCTTTAGGAAACGAATCCTCCAGCCCCAGGCCTGTTCCCTTCAACAGTAGATCCTGGGTGGCCCTTCCCTTGCCTCCACACACATTCACAAAACTGTCGGTTTTGTGGACATGAGTCAGAGAATTTACAGGAGTTCAAAGTACACAGCCACACTCTTCCCACCACCAAACGGACTCTCTCTGATTCCCCAGAAGACAAGCAAGAAGGCATTCACCCTGCCGGCAGATAGCCTCCAGAAATGGAAACCATCCTCCAAAAAGAGGGTTCCTTGGGAATTCTATCCAGGTGACTGACACTAGGATTTCTTCCAACTCCTCCACCCACTCCGTTAGTTCACCTTGCCCTGTTTTGTAAAGATGGGCTGGGGTAGCCCCAGCCTGGGGTGGGCAGTGTTGATGGAGGGCAATCACTACTGGGGTGAAAGCCAGTCACTTAGGCATGAGTATGTCACTGCTGTCCCCCCAGCAGGGCAATTCAGATGGCACCAGAGTGGTAGGAGGCAGAGGACAGAAGCCCGGGGTTAAGGGACCTGGAGCCTCCAGCTCAATTAGAAGACTTTCCCTCCAGGCTACGGTTGGGCCGGAACAGCAGGCAGCCCAGGCTAGGCCAAGACACTAGGCCCAAGGCCAAGATGGCATGAATAACTCCCTATGGGAGGCAGCCCCAGAGGGACTGTCCCACTGACCCCTTAAGAGGGGCAACTGAGCCCCACACAGGGCCTGGAATGGAGCCTGGAACTTCTGGGGCCTTCCCCAAGACAAGACAGTGTGGATACACCAGATCTCTCTCCAACCGCTCTCTTGAATTCCCAGATGATCCACAGCGGCCGGTTGACTTTGCTGACCCACCCTACACCTAGGGAAGGAATCCGTTCTGGAGATACCGCATTCTCAACTTTAAAACCAGAGTGAGGGTGGGACTCGGGATCCCAGCCCCAAACCCCAGGATACTCTTTCTTGGTTCGAGTATGAAGAAGGAGAAGGATTCTCATTCTCATTTTCTCTCTCTCTGTCCACACACACACACACACACACACACACACACACACACACCCCACAGAGTTGGATCCTTCCCCATCTCCCTTATCCTCAACACAAGCGGGCTCCAGGAACCGTCTAGGGCGGCGTCCAGACCCTGGCGAACAGTGGCAGGTCCCAATGGTCACCTCCCGCCCCTATTCCCGCCATGCCTCCCTCCTGGCCTGGAGGAATTCCCACCCCATCCCACTCTAGGTCCCCTGCGGCCGCCCGCCCTGGGGGTTGGAGCGTCTGAGTTGAGGCTCCCTTGCCCCTCACCCGGCGGGGCAGGTTCCAGGAAGCTGGAAGGAGAGGGGAAGGGGCTCCGACTCGGACCTCAGGAGGCCAGAGCCCCTGCCAGCAAGTCCGGGCCCCCTCGCTGCAGCCCGGGGAGGTGCCGACGCGGCCGACCCCCGCCCAGCCCGGATGCCGACTCCGCGGGGAGGGAACGGGGTCCAAGCCCAGGCCGAAGCCCCCTCCCTGCACGGGCCTCGATCTCCAGCCCAGAGAAGAAGGCAAAGTGCTCTCCCGGAGACGAGTTCCCAAGACGCCCCGCTGCCCGCAGCCCCAGCCCAGGGTACCTTCGGTTCCGCCGCCTCCAGCTGCGCGGCCGGTGCCGGAGGCTCAGACTGACCCCAGGGCCCCGCCCCGCCCTCCTCCAGCTCCGCGGCGGGGAGGGCGGGCCCGGCAGGGGGAGGGTCGGCTGGGGGCGGCCCTTGCCTCGGCCCGCCCCGGCCCCGCGCAGGGCCGCCGCCGCTTGCCTGGTCCGCAGGCCTGGGGCCGGGGGCGTCCACTCCGCCAGGTAGGGGAGGGCCACGGGGTTATTCCCGGACTGCGGAGGAGCCGGGCTAGCGGGGCGAGCACTACCTGGGTGAACTCACTCTGCCCAACCTTCCAGCCCCTAGGGGAGGACCGGCGTCGGGAAAGTTAAGAGTGCTCGGGGTGGGGTCAGGAAGGGCCGCTGCTGCCCTCCTGTGGCCAAGCAGCCACCCGCTCTTGCTGCACCTGGGACCTCTCCGGAGGCGGGACTGGGAAAGGGCAGCCCCCGGCACGTCCCAGGGCCCGGCGCGGGTGTGTTGGTTGGGGGAGATGTCCACTCTCTTGTTCCTAGGATCGTACAGCCCAACATCATCCCCCAAACTTGAAGACCTCTCAGAGCCGTTCAGACCCAGACCTCCGTTCCTCCTCACAATTCGCTTTCCTCCCTGGGCCTGGAATTTCCAGGAGTCCAATTCCTACCTACTCCTCAAAGGGTGCTCCTAGAAATGCTTCCGGATCCCAGCTGGGAATTCTGTTCCCACTTCTAGTTCTGACTTGGTGTATAGGATATTTACCTACACACGTATCTCCTTTTCCTATAAGGAAGCTGAGGAGGTGGGAGTAGAATGAGGACGTCCACCAACATTTCATTGGCTTGTGCTTGGGACACTACACAGCTTAACCCTTTCAATATTCATCACAGATCTTTGGGGAAAATATACCCATCCCCTTTTGCCCATAGGGAAGCTGAGGCTCAGAGAAATCAAGGGGCTTACACAAATGTTTTTGACTTGTGACAGCAAGAATTCACACAGCCGGGCCTGTCTGGCTCCAAACTGGTGGTCTGGCCCTGCTACTTCCCAGGCTCTTCCAGCCTGTCCCTTCCCCCGTTGTCTAGCACAGTGAGTGGCACATAATAGGTTGCCAACAAATATTTGATGAATGAATAAATGTTAGGAGTCATATAGACTTTATCTGAAGTGCAATCCAGACATTTGACAAATGTGAAAACTGAGGTCCGCAGCAGTTTGGCCCCAGCCATCTTAACTGGCTCAGTAAACATTTCTTGAGGGTGAACTGAGAGTTATGTTTGGAAGATCCATTTCTGCCTTCAAACAACTTAAGAGTCTAAATGAGGAATGCAGACAAATTCAAGATGGCTAACATTTATTGAATCCATATTACATGGACCTGGGTCCACATACATTAACTACCAGAATCTCATGAGGTAGCTATCTCCATTTTACTGAGAAGCAAATTGAGGTTCAGAGAGGTTACAAAGCTAGTGCTGGGTCTGACACTAGAACCCAAACAGCTGAACTCTAGAGCCCCTGTTCTTAATTGCTACTCCCTACTGACTCCTAATGTAGACAGTTATAATACAGGAGGTCATTGCTGTAGTGTGGGCCTGTGTGGCTGTGGGATACCCAGTCCTGAACAGCAAGTGAAGTTTTCAAGATAAGGTGATGTGTAGATTTTTTTAATTTTAATTTTTCTTTTTCTTTTTTTTTTTTTTTTGAGACAAGATCTCTGTTGCCCAAGTGTGCAGGGCAAAATCTCAGCTCACTGCAGCCTCAACTTTCTGGGCTCAAGTGATTCTCCCACTTCAGCTTCCCCAGTAGCTGGGACTAGAGGGGTGTACCACCACACCTAATTTTTGTATTTTTTGTATGGATGGGGTCTTGCTATATTGCCCAGGCTGGTGATGAGCCTTTTCTAATTATTTTGCTCATCTTTATTTTTGCTTCCCTTAGCTTACTTTGGGTTTAATTTGCTGTTCTTTTTCTGGCCTCTTAAGGTGGAAACAGTCACTGATCTGAGATCTTTATTCTTTTCTACTATAAGCAATACTCTTAATTTCCTTGGATGCTTAACTGCTTCCCACAGGCACTCACCACTACATTCAGCTATTTTTTTATTTTTCTGTAGAGATGGGGTCTCACTATTGCCCAGGGTGGTCTTAAACTCCTGGGCTTAAGCAGTCCTCTCACCTCTGCCTCCCAAAGTGTTGGGATTACAGGTGTGAACCACCATGCCTGGCAGTAGATGTTGGATAAGTTGGAGCTACTAAAAGCCCACAGTTGTGCAAACCCCAGGAAGTTGGTGGTGGTGGTGAAAAATGAGGCTGGAGAAGGAAGCTGTGGCTGGATCATGAAGGTCCTTATATGCCATGCACAGGAGTTGAGTGTTGATTTTGTTCTAGGCGCAGTAAGGAGCCACTAAATGTAGGAGGCCAATATAGTAAAAGGTGGTGGTGACTGAAGGCAGAGAGAGGTGGAGACAAGTAGAGAAATATTTTTAAAGGTCTACAGTCAACAATACTTAGTGATCAATTACCTTGATGGGAAAGAAATGAAAGCAAAGGGTGGCCAACTCCAGGATTTCTAACTGGAGCAGCAGAGCTGGTGCACATTGAGGGGATATACCAGGAGAAGGAACATGTTATGGAGGGCAGTGGTGAATTTAGTTTGAGGTATTTGAATTGAAGTGCCAACGGGCTGTCCAGGAGATGACTGGAATGTGTGGATCTAAAGCTCAGGAAGGGTCTGGGCAGATGGGTGAAGCCACAGAAGTGGCCAGTGACACTCACAGCAAATGCGTGGAGTGGAAAGAGTGGCGGGCGGAATAAAGAACCTGGGGAATACCACATTTCTAGAACTGTTCTGGTGCTCTTTCCACCACCCCACAGAGCTTTCTTCTTATCTTTCAGTTTCTAGTCAAAGCAAATAAAGACACACACTTTTATCCATCTGGTTTATTTGCCAGTAGCTATAATTTTGGATATAGCGGGCATCCCTTCTTCAGTTAAGCTGCCACTAAAGAAGGGTCAGGGAGACAACTTCAGAATTTGGGCTGTGAGAAGAGTAAGTATGGAGAGGCTGGGATGGTGGTGGGAGGGATGATGTTCAGCCCCTCAGGAGTAACTGCCTGGCCCTCCCAGGGGGATGACGAAGACAGAGATGTCATCCCCGGAACCCAGCTTGTTGTTGGGGAGACGCCAGCCACGGTCCCGGGGGGTACCCCGGGCCCCCAGGACCAGAGCTTGAGCCAGAGCTGTATACCTGCCAGAAGCACACATGCACATTCATGTACCAACATATATGTGGGAAGACAGATACACAGGCCCACATGTGGGGTCCCAAGCATTGCTTCCCTTTGACCCTTCCTTCACCAGTGCCATCCCCTTACCACCATGCCATGCAGCCCCTACCTGCTGTGGTCATTGGGCTCATAGGCCGACAGCACCCTGTCCACAGTGGCAGCTACCTCATAGTCAGTAGTGACATCCCACAGGCCATCTGTTCCCAGGACTAGCACATCATCTGGGCAATGCTCATATTGCGTCAGGTCATATACTCGTACCTAGTGGGAGAAAAGGGCGGAGAGGATTGAGGTGTGGGGTTTGCTGGACAGGGAGCTTGGGGATAAAGGGACTGCAGATGAAAGCTGGCCTGAGACCCCCAGAGAAGGCAAGATGTGGTTTAAGGGGGCCACCATATGGCTCACCTCAGGGAAGCAGGAGAGAAAAGGCTTGATGGGCAGGGTGGAACTGCAGACCTTAAGGTTGTGGTCTCCCAAGCCTCGGGTCACCCCAATGGTGGCCATCACCCGAGCCTGAAAGAAATGAGGAGGGAGTGCCACTCTAGTCCTCTGCTAGATTCTCTGAAACCAAAGATCCCTTCCACCCCTACCCTCAGGTAGAACCTCCACCTCCCTAGACAAGTTGTGACAGGTGCTCCTGCCCTCTCCCACCTCTACCATGGAGTTTACCTTTTTGCCCTCCCCACAGACCAGAGGAAACCTGAGATCCTCCAGCTCGATCTTTTTGTAGGCCCTGGGGAGGGGGGAGTAGAGGAGGCATCACCCAGGCATCAAAGTCCCTCTCCCCTAGGAGCTGCGCACCCTCACACAAACCCCTTAGAAAGGCCACATCCTCCCAACTCCCAGCCTCCAGCTTCCACCTTGCTGCGGGCGAGGGGCTGGTTGTGTTGCCATGGGAACGGGCCCCAGCTCTGAGGGAAGTGTTACCAGCCGGTCATGTTCTGGTCCCGGTACAACATCCTCTGCCCCAGCTCCTTGGGCAGAACTCTGCGGGGGAACTCAAGGTGGGTGAATTCACTGCCTAGCAGCTCTGGTTTCAGGAAGCCCTAGAGTTAGGGATGATCAGAACAGACAGCCAGGGGGCATTATGCTCACAGCACACGCTGGTATATAGATGACGTTAACTACAGCAGACCCTTAAATAGAGTTTACCATGTGCCACACATTATTCTAATATTAGCAAATATTAACTCATTTATTCCTCACAACAGCCCTTAAGGCAGGAACTATTGATGCACAGAGGTTAAGGGAGGGAATTGCTGAGGTTACACAATTAGCAAAGCACTCAGACCAGGATGCATCCCGGGCTTCCAGCTCCACAGCCACCAACATTTAGGCTCTAAGCCGTACTGCCTCTCAGGGGCCTTTGCTGTTCCCTTCCCCCACCTCAGTCTCTACTTCCATCCTCAGCTGGGGCCACAGTGGGAGCACTGGATCAACCCAGTACTGCAGCCTCCCACCAGCTCAGCCCCGCACTCCACAGTCCACACAGCGGCCTTCCCAGTAAGGTGCTTTCTGTGCCTGTGGTGGGGGTGTGAGAGTTCTCAGGTCCGTGGGGTGCAGGGAGGCACAAGACCCGACAAAGAATGGGGGTAGGGAGTTTGGTTCCTACTTACAAGCAGCTGAAGACGCTGGCGCTCAGTCTCCGGGGTAAACTCTCGGGACATTGGAATGATTTCACCATTCCGGACAATGATGGCCCTGCCCAAAGAAAGAAAAGGAATTGGGACCTGGTTCTCTTCAGACCTATTCATGAAAAATTCCAGAAAGACCAGGCCCTCTCCATAATGACCTTTCAGATTCCTTACCCAGACCCCCATATCTGCCCCTGACCCCACCCAATGGCTATTTCAGGCCACTCCTTATGTCTGTCACCCCTCTTGACTCCCTCCAGTCTTGATTTTTAGCCCCTGCCACCTCACTCTCCTGTATTCCCCCATCCCAGAGAGTGTGGCCCTCTGTCGCCACTCTCAGAGCCCCCTCCCCCATACCTGCTATCGCCTGCATTGGCCACGTACACCTTGCCTAGCAGGTAGACCACAACCAGTGCACAGCAGCCCCCCTCCACTTGGTGGCCACGCCGCTCCCGGGCCATCTGCTCATCCTGCCACATAAGGAAGGGTCAGAGGTGGGTAGAAGGAGAGGTTCCAGGCACACAGTCACCCTCCCCCTACCCCCTCCACCTGTAGGAATCAACGGGCCCAGCCAGGCTACACTGGAAGACAGGAGGGAAGACTGGGGCATAACTGCCCCTTCTCCCTCCCCTCTGAACCAAGCTCTGCTCAGGCTCTCAAAGGTGTTGTGGGTTCTCAGCGTAACCCCCTTAGGCCACCTGGCTTCCACACAGAGTTGGCCAGAGTGGTTGCCTAGCAGACCCTTGGCCCAGGTCACCCACTCACCATGAGCTGGAAGGCATTCTCAATGGCCCCCACTACCAGGCTCTCGTGGGTCACTTCCTTCTGTGAAGACCAGCAGGACTGAGGGCCAAGCAAGTGAGAGGGATCGGAGGAATCTGGGGTCCCTGGGGTGGTCGGGAGGCAGAGGGGTGGTGGCGAAGGGTCCTGAAGTATGTCTACCAGGTCCTTTAGCTGCTCTCGGATATGGCGATGCAGGAGCCGTGAGGCCATTTCAGCAGCTCCACCCCCTGCATGACCATCAAATAGGCCCCAGTAGTAGAAGCAGAGTCCCTGGTGGAGGAAAAGTTGGAGGTGAGTTGTGTTTGTTTGGGGGGTGTGTGCGTGTGTGTGTGTGTGTGTGTGTGATGCCAGGAGAAGAACAAGACTCTGGGCATCCATACAAACATCTGAGAAGTCAGTATTTGCTACTGAAGGCAAATTAGGTTTATTCACTTATTCACATAAGGCTTCCTATGTATCAAGAGAAAGCAAAGGCTCAAAAAGCCAAACTCAGAGGATAACAGATCCAAAACTCAGCACTGGCAATTAAATCATCCATAAATATGTGAGCCTCTACATTTTAGGTGGGAAAGTAACATTCATGCTTACATGGTGGAATCTAACTGATGAATGCCAGGTAAAGGTTCTGTGCCAGAAGGTAGAAAGCCAGTGAGTTAGTCAGGTCTTCCACATGGCTCAGATTTAAAACTAGAGGCCTGAGTCCCTGGGGAGAGGTGTCACTGTGTCTCTGGAGTCTGGGAAAGGGGATCCAGGCTTACCTGGCCTCGGCTAAGCTCCCTAGGTGCCCCTGTAACACTCCTCCGACCTTCCACATACACCACTTCACAGCAAGCCTGGTCCTCATTGTGCCGACTCTTGCCAGCATTGATGACCCTGCCAGGCCAGAATGACCACATCAGGTTGGAAACCAGACCAGGTCCTGGAATAACCCCCACCTTAGACACACACCGTCTCCTGTGCCTGCTGGCCAAGCTGAGAAAGGTCACAGCCACCTGGGATCCAGGCCAGAGGGAGGAGGAGAAGGGAGGGCTGGCAAGGTGCAAGGAGTACTGTTTGGGTGGCCGGCCCTACTACCTCACAGAAAGGCCAGCAGGAGCTTCTGGCCAACCGCTATGTCCCCTGCCTGCCTCACTTCCCCTATCCCTGGCAAAAAAGAAAAAAGAAAATGAAAGGCATTCCTAGTGGTGCTTCTGGGGGAGGGGCTAGATGGTAGCAGAAGTTTTATTTCCCTGCTAGCTACACCCTACATCTCACCCTCAACCACTATTAACTCTCCCAGTGCCTTGTCCCCAGCACCTCATCCTCATGGGCACACCCATCCTTATCCTAAAACCATCCAGCGAAAGTTTCTGCTGCCTTGACAATGAGGAAGTTCTCCAGCCTAGATCGGGAAAGAGGAATTGAAATAGAGTAGAAGTGGAAGCCCACCTGGACTGGGCAGGAACCACATACCCACAAGCTCCTCTTACACCGGAGGCTAAGGGAGGTGGTGGTGGGTCCATGGGCCACCAGCCACCTTCCTCAGCGAACTCAGCGCCCCCAGCTCCCTCGGTGCTCTGCGTTCCCGACAGATGCATTAAAAATACACACAGCCTGGGGGCAAGCCGGCCAGTCCGGCCAGGGGGTCCGCTTCTTTGCCAGGCTAGCATGAGTTGGCAGGCTGAGAGGCATCTAAATGGGACCCTCCTCTACCCCGGGCGTCCCCCTCCCCGTTTCCCCAGTTCCCCGCCCCTGGGGAAGCTGACGGCCTGCTGGTGTCGCGGGCTATTTCTGGGTGTGGAGGGGGAGGGGAACTACGGTAAGAGGGACAGGGAACTGGGGCGCTGGAGCCGGGAAGCGGGTGAGCGAATCTTCCCAACCGCTATGTCCCCTAATAAAAAGAACCCCGCTCCTTCGTGAAACCCCTTCTCTCTCAGCCTTTAAGCTGCCGGGCCGCGACTGGGAACTGGCCAACTCATCCTTCGCAGGGCCCTCCGCCCTCCGGGCTCTGGGGGAGAACAGGTCCTGAGGCAGCGTGAGCGAGGGCAGTCAATGAGCGGGAAGGACCTGAAGAAGGTGACATAGGCTGCGCCCGACTGGAAAGTGGGCTGGGAGGGGGTGCGGCACGAAGACCAGAGGATAGCAAAGGTCCTGGGAAAAGGGAGCTCCTGGCCTGGACGCGGCGTGGGGAACGCGTCCTAGCGCCGGGGATGCGGAGCTGGGGAGAGGGGTGGGAGTCCCATCCTGGTTTGGGTGCCCCAGGGGGCGCTCACTCGGCGTAGCCTGTGCTCCAGGGCAGGCGGCGGCCCGTGTCCGGGGGGCTTTGCACAGCCCGGCCCGCGTGGTCATCGGCGCGTCGCAGCCCCCCGGGGCTCAGCTGCAGAAAGGTCGGTCTGGAGAAGCTCGCTCGAGTCTCAACAGCCTTCGCGGGCGTCGCGCTCCCGCTCCCAGCCTTCGCAGGAGGGCTCCTGGGCGCTTCTGGAGCGGCAGCGGGCGGCGCCGAGGCGGCGTTGGGCAGGTCCGGGGATTTGGGGCGCGGAGGCGGAGCGCCCCCAGAGCTCACCAGGTGCGCCACGGCCGAGCGCACCCGGTTTAGCATGCTGCCTCCCTGCCCCGCCCTCGGCCGCGGCCCCGCCCCCAGGACTCGGGGTGGGCGGTGCTCGCGCCAACCGGCCCTTCCCGGCTACTGGCTCCCGGCCAGCTGGGCGGGTCCCGGGCGAAACTTGCCCTTGCTCTGGGCCACCCCAGGAACGGGCGCACGGACCCCCGGCCTCTGCCCCGCCCCATTTCGGCTTGGCCCCGCCTCCGTTTCTTAGGGGTAGGTTCTGTTGCTGTGGGAAGGGGGCGGAGAGAAGGAAACCTTATTTCAGCCGTGCACTAGATTAGATATCAGCTAGAACGTCTCCATTGTGACAGGGGCTGAGGGACAAGGGGGTGCGGTCTCCTCGCTCTTGGTTCGGTGTGGCCAGCCTGCCCAGAGAGCCATGGAGCTAATGACCTCAGGGCAAAACAGGAGCTTCGGAGCCGCTGGTATGAGGCGCCAGGTGTGACACCACCTCTGGATGGGGCTGCTGGAGCGAGAGCGAGCAAGCTGGTACCGGGTGGGGGTGCGGGGATAATGACCAGGCTGCAGCCGACCACCCCGGAATCAGGAGCCGAGGTAGATTCCTGGGCTCCTGATGCGCTGTTCCCCATGAAGACCACCTCTAGATCCCTCTAGAGGGATCTAGAGGGTGCCACTCCCACCCTCCTTTCTCTCTCAGAACCCAAGTCTTTCCCACAATGTAGACCTTCCCTGATCACAGCAGGACTAGCTATTAATAGGATAATAACAACATAACAAATACTATTTGTTGAAGACGTACTGCCTACTAGGCTCTTTATAAAGCACGTTCCATACATTATTAGGTTATTTATCCTGCACACCAACCTTCAAGGTGGGTTTTTTCCTGTCAGTTTCATGGATGAGGCAGGACCGGACGCTTCTTGTCATTTTACCGTGACTTGCCCCAAGAGGTCACACAGTCAGTGAAAGATTCACACCTATGTCTGCCTCCTGCCATTCAAACCTGCTCTGTCTTAAGAACCAAGCTTAGTTCTCTGGATCAGGGAGGAAGGGCTAGAAAAGAGATCAATGGCAGAGAGAGGAGTGGGGGTTCCTCCCTTCCCATCCTTCTCTTAGGGCCAGGGCTGAGAGCTGTCCGGGAATGCTAAGCAAGTTCTATGTCTGCCGCCAGGGGGAGACAGAGGCCAGGCCAAGCCTTTGTCTAAGAAGAGTAAAAGCCCACTCGCTGGAAGACCAGGACCGAGCCCAGCGACTGGTTGGCTGCCTGTTCTTCCTAATTTCTCCCCTCTAGGAGAGGGTGATACTGACCTGATGCCACAAGAGCTCTGTCTCTAAATCTCCTATCAGAAAGTTGATCACTGGGTATCCACAGACACCACCCACCCACACATCTCAAATGGGGACAAGGCTGTTGTGGCCATCGTGCAAGTTGGAGGAAGCCATCAGGGACTACTACAGCCAGTTCACGGCTGGAACTTTTCTGGGCTCTGTCGGCCATGTGTTTCCTGACCACATCCCACTCTGTTCCCCAGGCTAAGCTGTGTCCCCAGAAGGGATGACTTTCTTGGTATCTTCCAAATAAAGATCCCACAGTGGTCATTCAGGTTGGTAGACTTACTATGCCTGCTATGTTGCACCTGAGCTTTGGACAGACAGCCAGAGGAAAAGAAGTCACAGGAGAGAAAAAAAAAAAACAGACCCCAAGGCAAACAGCAGCAAAGGCAGACAGGGACAAAGAACAACCTGCTTCTGTAGGTTTTCCTCTGCTATTTGAGAAAAACTGAAACCAACTCTCAGATAAATTACAGCAGCAGCAAGCCAGCAACTGAAGAAACAAATATAACTCCTGGTTGTTTTTTATTATTCAGTGTTTCTGGGACAGTTTACTTACTGCTTCTTGGTGTCACCCAGCTTCCTATTCCCTGCCCTTTCTAGCACCATGGTGTGGCTGCAAGAGGTCCGCAGAGGTAAGCCCAGAGACCCCCCCAGCCCCAGCACCAGACGACCAGCAGGGGATGACAGCTCCCTGTAGCTCCAGAACAGCCCCCAGCCATGGCCTCATCCTAAGGCTCCCCTCTCTCTGAACCTCTCACCTCCTATTCCTGACATCATTATGCCTCCTCCATCCTCAGACTGTCCCAGAACCTGGTGAGGTCATCACCTCTACTCATCCCTGAGGCAGTGGAAAGTGAGAGGGAAAAGGGGGTGGGGTACGAAGAACCAGACTTGTGGGATGTTTTTCTCTGTGAAGAGCGAGACTCTGCTCAGTGACTGGCCCTGCCGGGGGAACATGAAGCTTGAGCCAAGGAGGGGGACTGGACAGCCTCAAGACAGGCCCCTTTATCTCAGGCCACGTTGGTGGCTCAGGGCCCAGAACTGGTCATCTTCTGCCTTGTCTCTCCCCTTCACATCACCCCAAACCCAAAGGCCTCTTAAACTAAGAGGAAAGTTCCTTCTAATTCACAGAACACAACTCCCTCTCATTTGTCTAATACTTTCGCATCCAGAATAGATCCCTGTAAAGAATTATTCAGTTGCAATTAATTACATTACAATTTTTCTGATAAAGAAACTGGGTCTCAGGCCAGGAGTACTGGTTCACGCCTGTAATCATAGCACTTTGGGAGGCCATGGTGGATGGATCAGTTGAGTCCAGGAGTTCAAGACCAGCCTGGGCAACATTGCAAAACCCTGTCTCTACAAAAAATACAAAAAATTAACCCTGGCTTGGTAGTGCACTACAGACTACGCCTATAGTCCCAGCTACTCAGGAGGATGACATGGGAGAATCATTTGAGCCCAGGAGGTGGAGGTTACAATGAACCAAAATCTGGGTGACAGAGTGATGAGACCCTGTCCCCCCACAAAAATAAATAAATAAAAAAGAAAGGAAAAAGAATGAAAGAAGGAAGGAAGGAAAGAAGGAAGGAAGGAAGGAAAGTAGGAAAGAAGGAAGGAAAGAAGGAAGGAAGGAAGGAAGGAAGGAAGGAAGGAAGGAAGGAAGGAAGGAAGGAAGGAAAACAAGAAACTAGGTCTCAGAGTTTAGTTCCCATGTTGGTATTCACAGTTATCATCCATAGGGACCATTCATAGCCTACTACTGTCCTCCTGCCTAATGCCCACACCCTTATACTTCCTCTAGCCCTCCCAGCCCCTGAGAGCACCACTCCTGGGAGAGGAAGAGATATTCACTATCCCTCCTAAATATCAATCTAGAAGAGTGCTGTCCAACAGAACTTTGCGCACTGACGGGAATGTTCTACATCTGCTCTGTCCAATACAACAGTCCCTATCTTCGTGTGGCTATTGAGCTATTTCATTTTGAGTTTTATTTAATTAATTTAGATTTAAATTTAAATATCAATATGCCACTAGTGGCTACAGTCTTGGATAATGCAGTTCTGCAATCTTCAAAGCTCAAAAACCCTGAGGGTATAGTCAATCACTCGTCACTCCCAGCTCCTTTTCCCCCAGCACCTCCAGCTCCCCTGAGCCAGGGCACTGAGGGCCACGAGACCTTGAGGGTTTTGAGGGACCTCCTCTGAGTTGCCTGGCCTGCACCAGGGAGGTGTCCAACCGCACAGAACTTGCGGGGGCCGGATGTCCTCTCTCCCTTCCTCTTGCCCTCGGCCGCCAGGGGCCGCTGCGTCCCGGCTGTGCCCATCCGCTCAGCCGAGCGCCTGGCGCTGTCCCGAAGGAGGCGGCGGCGCCCACGCCGGGCAAGAGGAGCGGGGATAGCCCGGGGCGAGGCGGCGGTTGCGGCGGCGGCTGCGCGCTCCCCGGCCTGCCGGCAGGAACCTTGGAAAAAACCCGGCTGAGTTCTGCAGAGCTGGCGGGGCCGGGCCCGGAGCTTCCCCTGTGCCCAGAGCCGGGCCCGCCCTGCGGATGATGCCAACCTGACCAGAACCCCGCTGTCCCGGGGCGCAGCAACTTGGTGAAGGGGACGGGGCTCCAGACTAGACAGCACCCAAGCTGGCCGCTCCCTCCCAAAGTCTGTCTTTCGGAGTGTTGGTCCCTGGCTCAGGGACAAGGAAGACTTCAGGCCAGCAGGTCGAACCAGTGGGCACCACCGTGGACCAGGTAGGTCCCAGGTGTGGGGCTCAGAATGTGGAGGAATAAGTAGGCGTTAGGGGGGTTTGTGGGGAGAGAAGGTGAAGAAAGGTTGAAGGTTCTTGTGGTTCACATCCTCAAACCCTTATAATGCAGGCTGTTAACTCAGCCTCACTAAACCCCTGGATTGGGGTTTAGGAAAAATAGGCTAGGAAACTGAGGCAGGAGCATGGAAGTCAAAAAACAAATCCCAGAAGCTTCTATGTCCAGCTGTTTCCGGGGTGGGGGGAGGGAATAGAATGCCAGGGATAAAAGCCCAAATGAACACCCCCCACCCCTCTGCTGCCCACCCCACCGAGGTCTTTTGGGCCTTGGGGTTCCTAGGAGAGATGCCTGAGTTGGACTGGAGGATGTTGCAGCTCAGAGGGAAATAGGATCACCTGAGAGAAGACAAAGCTGCATTTGTGATGGTCAAAAGGAGGGTTCCTAGAGGGCAGGGAGAAGAGATGCCTACTCAGAAAAGAGGCACATCTAGAAGGGTGGGAAGCTCAGCCCACGGAGCACACCCATCCCCTGGGAGTTGGCACCTCTTCCTCTGTCTTCCTCCAGATCCCCCTTATGCTCTCACTCCTGGGAGCTAGGACTCAGGGGTCTCTGTCCTTATGGGACCCCACCATCCTATATGTTTCAGTTCTGCCTCCCTTTAGAGCAGTGAGGGAAGAGAGGTTCTTAGGGAGACATGGAAAGCTATTGGAGGCTGTGGCCTTCAAAGGCTCAGGGACCTGAAGTGTCCCCATTCTAGTCCTCTGGAGTGGGAATGGGGGCGAGGATGGCTAAGCCAAGCCAGCTCCATGTGAGTCCAGGAAGCAGGGGCCATAGTGGGTAGGAGGTGGAAGCAGAGAGGATCAGGGCCTCAAGACTCTTTCCCACTGCCTCTTCCAGCAGGAATCTGTCAGGTTCTGCTCCTTCCTTGACCCTCAGCTCCCTCCCAAGGCCAGAGAGATGACAGCTGTGATTCTTAGACCCCTTCCTACCATCACCCTGCTTCACTCTTGGGATAGAGAAACTCCCTCAGGCCACCCTTCTCAGGTTCACCACCCTGTGTGATCCCAGAGTCTGCAAGGGCCCCTCCAGATTCCCAGGGTAGAAGAGACTGTCCCTGCCCTGGCACCTGAGAACAGCTTCAGAATTGGGCTGAACTTCAGTGCCCAGCCCACCCCCTTGCCCTCTCCCAGGTTCTCCTTCACCCCCTGCAGAGCCATGGGCTCCCTCTATCCTTTGCAACCCCCTAAGAATCTTTCCTACTTGTCCAGGTGGTGTGAGTCTGAGGCCAGCAGATGAACAGACAGAAACTGAAAGATCCCCAAAAAGGTGAGTAAGGAGACATTGAAGATGGGGAGTAGCGGGGGTGGACAGAGATCAAGTACCCTATCCGTCGAGCAACTGGGTCCTGGCAGTTGGTTTGGCCTCTGGTATTCCCAAAGCTGCACTGGCACTTGTGGGGGCCCAGCAGTGCTCCAGGCCTACCCCTGAGCTTGTGGCCTTGCTGCCTCCTGGTACTGCTCTCACCCCCTCCTATGACTGCGCAGCTCCTAGCTACTCTGTGCCTCTTGCTTCCTTAGGATTCCCTCCATTTCCAGCCTGCCCTTCAGGGTAGCTTTGGGAGGCCCAAACCATCAACGATGAAAGAGGAAAAGGAAAGGGGAAGAGAGCAGAGGCAAGGTGGTACAGTGGACAGAGGGCAGGTTTCTAGGCTCTGGACTCTTCCACCCACATGCTGCCTGGCCTTGGGCAAGTCATTTGACTTCTATTAGCCTTGGTTTCATCTCTTCCTTTTTAAATTTAAATTCTGTTTAAATTGAAGTGCTACTGCATTCTCGTGGTTGGAAGCTCAAAAAGCAAGAAATAAATCAGGAGAAAAATGCCTCTCTTCTACCTCCATCTCCCAGCCAACCAGTTTCCCTTTTTGATGGCAAACAATATTACTAGTTTTAAAATACATTTTTCAAAGCTAGTTTATGCATATCTGAGCAACATAGATAATCCTTCCTTTATACACATTTTATTATATTTATTTTTGAGCTGGGGTCTCACTCTGTTGCCCAGGCTGGATTGCAGTATCTCAGACATAGATCACTGCAGCCTCAAACTCCTGGGCTCAAGCAGTCCTCTCACTTCAGCCTCTGGAGTAGCCGGGACGACAGGTGTGCACCACCATGCCTGACTAATTTTTTAATTTTTTGTAGAGATGGGGGTCTTGCTATGTTGCCTAGGCTGGTCTCGAACTTCTGGCCTCAAGTGATCCTCCTGCCTTGGCCTCCCAAAGTGCTGGAATTAGAGGCGTGAACCACCACACTCCTGGCCTGCCTTATACACATTGTATACACACCATTCTACACTTTGCTTTTTTCCCCCCTTAACAGTGGATTATCACTGGAGATCATTGCATGTGTCAGGACATAAAGCATTTCCCCATTGGTTTTTTACAGCTATCTGGATGAGACTGCGTTTGTGCAGACTCTTTATGATGTATTCAGCCAGTCTTTTACTGATGGTTGTTTAGGTTATGTCCCAGCTTTTTGAGCTTTGGTTTGCTCACCTGTAAAACAGGTAATAATAATCTTACTTTGTAGGACAGTTGTGAAGAATTCAAGAGTGTGCATGTGAAGTGCTGGAACCAAGCACTCAAAGAGTAGGAGTCAGCATTATTGTCCCTCCCATGTCACAGCCCTCCATGGGCCCATATCTAGTTCATCCTCCAAGATGCCTCTTAAATGTCGTCTCCTCCAAAGGCTCTCCTTTTCTTCCTGTAGCACTCATTACTGCCTGCATGACTCTGCGCCAGGTTGAAAGATGCCTGGGGACAAGGTGTGCCTCCTCCCCATCTTTGTGCCTCCCAGAGTGTGTGGCACAGAGAAGGTGCCCAGCCTGGGCACAGGGGAGCTTCTGCCTGGAGCTGAGCAGAATGTGTGCTTCTCTCCACAGGATGAGTGAGAGGGCTGCGTGGAACTGGAGCACAGGCGGCTGGCTGCTGGCACTGTGCCTGACCTGGCTGTGGACCCGCCTGACCTTGGCTGCCTTGCAGCCTCCCACTGCTACAGGTTTGGAGGAGGTGGCAGGGCCCAGGGAGGGAGTTTCCCAGGACACCTGGGGAGCTGGACACCACTCCACCGTATTCCATAGCGGGCAGGTCTCCCAGGCAGAGTAAAATCCAGAGATTCTAGGGGTTCTGGCTCCTCCTCTGCTCTTTACCCAGGGAACTCTGCCCATCCCTGCTGTCCTGCCCCAGAGAAGGTCTGGGCAGACCCTTTGCTCACCTCTCCTTCCAGGCTGGAAGGTGTTCTGTAGTGAGAGAGGCCCTCGGGCGGGGGCTTAACTCTAGCCTCCTGGCCTAATTCTGTGGTTTTCCTTCTGGGATGGCTAAAGCCTGTGTAAGCGGATGATCCTCCCCACGCATTGTAAGCCCTGGGGCCCTTGCCCTCACCCTGAGGAAGCTGGGGAGGCGGGGCTGGTGCGGGACTCTCTGTCTTCTGCCCAGGGGCCGTGCTCTGCCAAAGGGTGAAGAGCACGGTCTCACAGGGGAGGGAGGAAGAGTAGGAGCTCTGTGAAGCGGCGGGAAGATTTCATCCACTTCCTCCTCCCCCGCCACTGGCCATCTCTTCCATTCTTCCATAGCCCTCCTTGAAGCAGGAAAGAGGGGCTGGAGGCCAGCCTGGGTGGCGGGAGGGAGCAGGTCGGGCGTGTTGGGCGTCTGATCCTGGGCGGCTCCCCTCAGTGCTTGTGCAGCAGGGCACCTGCGAGGTGATTGCGGCTCACCGCTGCTGCAACCGAAACCGCATCGAGGAGCGCTCCCAGACGGTGAAATGCTCCTGTTTTTCTGGCCAGGTGGCCGGCACCACGCGGGCAAAGCCCTCCTGCGTGGACGGTGAGTGAGAGGCCAGGACCCGGCCAGGGCCCTGAGCTGAGCCATAAGGAGGCCTGTTCAGGCCTCGCCATCTGCTGGGGATACAATTTCATACCCGTCTCAGGGCTTTCATGATTAGTCTCAAATGGTGGGGCCCCCTCTGGGAGAAGAGGGCAGATGTGGCCATCCCTGTGTCATAGATGAGAAAAACTCTCGTTATGCGTGCAGCCTCCCACACTCGCGTGCCCTCTGCCTGGTGCACACACAGGCGCGTTCCCTCACACAGCCCCACTCCTCTCTCCACACACTTCCTCCAGCTCCTTCCCCTGCTGCTCCTTTCCCTGGCCGCCTCCGCGTACCCTCCTCTCCTTCTCAGCCCTCCTCTCACACTTTCCTGTGTGGACACATGTGATCCTTCACACCCACACTCATACGCTCACACTCATTTGGCACCCCATGCACGTGCCCACTGTGTCATGCGCATACCAGCTATGCCAGCTATGCACTCCTGGTCTGTAGACCCCTCCAGACGACTCACACCCTTGCTCACACACCACAGAGGGAGTATACTGGTTGTGCATCTATGCTAGTGACGTGGTCACCTTAGAGACACTTTTGCCTGCCTTCGCCCCTCACTGTCTGGGGAGATTCAGGGATCGGTGGGATTAAAGTTGGGGGTTATGTCCCCAGGCCTCAGCCTGAGTACTGCCTCTCTAGGCAGCCTGGAGTAGGGGAAAGATGAGGGAAATGCATGCCTCAAGGCCAGGGGTGTGTGGAAACGTGCACCTCATTCGCAGACCTGCTCTTGGCTGCCCACTGTGCTCATAGAGACCCTAGAGCTGCACTCCGCCTCCTGCTCCCACAGCCTCCATCGTCCTGCAGAGATGGTGGTGTCAGATGGAGCCCTGCCTGCCTGGGGAGGAGTGTAAGGTGCTCCCGGACCTGTCGGGATGGAGCTGCAGCAGTGGACACAAAGTCAAAACCACCAAGGTACCCTGGGTGGGCACCTCATCCCACCCTCCCCTTCCCCCTCTACCAGGAGCAGAAAAGGGGGCACAGGAGCCTTGGAGGTCTAGGATGTCAGTGTCCCAAGGTGAGATCGTGAACCATGAAATTCACAGACAGTCCTCCTAGGTCTGTTCTCACTGGACTGGAGTTAGGGGAGTCAGGACTTGAAATCCAGTGTGTGCTGGGAAGATTCTTGATGTGCATGTACCCTGGTTTCCTCTTCTCTGCCTGGAATTAGTTTGCCTCCAGAAAATATCAGGCCTATAAAAGCATAATAGAGAATGGGAAAAATTTTCTAGATAATTGAGGGAGGAATTGCTACTTCTACCTGAACTCCAGGTACAGTAGCCACTCTGCCACTCACCTCTGCCATGACCATCCCCCACCTCCACCCCATTCCCACTGTTGTTGACTCCCTACAGTTCATGCCTACCCTCCTCTAGTCAGATTTCTCTGTCTACTCTCACAACACCCAAGAGGATTATTACTTTCATGGTTTGCTGCCTGCCCCACAGAACAAGGGGTAATTAAATTTTTATCAAACTCGTTAGCAGCTCCATGTGTGTCATGGTTAATCAGCTGCATTGCTCTGTCATCGCCATTGGTACAGAAGAGTGACACTACGGAGCGAGCCAGGGCTCTGCCTTTGGCTTTCCCTCCCTGCCACCACACACAGCAAACAAGCAAACACAGAAGAAAATAGAGAAGGAGGGCCGGGCGCAGTGGCTCACGCCTGTAATCCCAGCACTTTGGGAGGCTAAGGTGGGTGAATCAAGAAGTCAGGAGTTCAAGACCAACCTGGCCAACATGGTGAAACCCTGTCTCTACTAAAAATACAAAAATTAGCTGGGCATGGTGGCACGTGCCTGTAATCCCAGCTACTTGGGAGGCTGAGGCAGGAGAATCACTTGAACCTGGGAGGCAGAGGTTGTGGTAAGCAGAGATCATGCCACTGCACTCCAGGCTGGGCGACAGAGTGAGACTCCTTCTCAAAAAAAAAAAAAGACAACTTTCAGCTTCTGAAGACAGCAACCATTTTCACAGAGCACAGAACAAAAGGAGCTACAGCAAGAAAAAGTTTGACTGGCTCTAAAGTAGAGCATCTTCTTTCTGTCTGTAGGCAGGGATGAGGGACAGCCATTCTGAGTATATTTAACATCAGAAGAGAATGAGACCCACTACAGAGCTTGTGACATTTGTCACTGTGTTATAAGTGTGGGTTTGGAACCTGTAAGGAAGTGCTTGCAATTTGGGTAGCTACTCTGAAGCAAACAGTGGGGAGGCTTGTGTGATGTATGTTTGCGTCGGTCACCAGGCCATGCTTTGCCAGTCCGGCCTGCTTTAGGGTGAGAGGATCAGCAGCAGTGGCCTCTAAGTGACCTGCATATTCTGGGTAGTCTCTGGCATGCTGGAATGGAATAGGCATTCACTTCTCTAACCTTACCCTATCACTTCTTCACCAGGTCACACGATAGCTCTTGGGGGTCATGGCCTGGACAAGAAAGGCTTGATTGAGCCATGGACTGAAGATTGGTATCCGGTCATCAGCCAGGAAAGATGGGGATTCACTTACATGCCTCATGCCAAATGCAGCATCAGTCTTTCCGGGGCACTTCAGTTAAGCCGCTCAGCAGATATGGATGGATCTGCAACCACATACCTAGTGTGGAGCTGGGCTTCTCTGGAGACACGAAGGTCAACACACAATTCCTACCCTTAAGGAATGTCCGGTTGAATTGGAGAGTTGATGACAGACAATTTAGATAATTTAGGTTAAAGTACTTGATACCAGACCGTGGCTTCCGGGCCACATGCTATGGCATGATGGGGGTTTGGGAATGAGATTCCCATAGTTTTTCAGATACCCCATGGCCACAGGGCATAGAGACAAGAGATCGCATTCAGCACCCACCACCTCCCTCTTTCGCATCAGTTCTGAATCCCCAGCAAGCTGCTAACATGTTGCAGGAAAACACTCTCCCCTTATCCCAGACCAGCGGTATCTCATTTGGATGGGATTGGATTGACTTGGGAAAGGAAAGTAAAAATAAAGCCAAATAACTTCCTAGCAAATCTTTGGCACAGGTATGGCCTGGTTTGGGCCATTCATTGGGTATGGGATGGACAGGACTTTAAAATCACCTCCATCCAAGCACCTCAGGTTTTTTGTTTGTTTGTTTGCTTATTTTAACAGATGAGGAAAGAGCCCCAGAGAGGTGAGGCAGTTCGCCCAAGATCTCATAGCCTGGGCTCCCAAACCTCTAAGACTGATGATTTTCCACTAGCCTGAATAATAGGATTCCAAGTTAATTGAGTTAATTTTATCTCAAGTTACTGGAACCAGGAAAGTACAGGCTAGACAGCAGCAACATTTTTCTTGGGAGATGCTAGAGCAGGGACTTTTACTAAGGTCACTGTTCTCCTGTCTGAAATAATCCAGAATATCCACACATAGGGAGGTGGGACCATCTGGTCTCCACTCTACTCTCATCCTCCAAAATTTCAAGCAGGTCTTATGACACCCAGAGGTCACTCAACCCAGTTACAGCTGGGGCTCAGCTGGCATCTCCATTGCCACTCTGACCCATCTCTTCTGGGGTCTTTGGGCTATAATTCTCAAAGACTCTGGCTCCAGGAGAGATTCTAGGTGGGACGTAGAACTGGTTAGAGTCTTCTCTTTTCAAAGGCCCCTGCCGGGCCGCAGCGGGGGAAGGCTAGAACCTCTGTTTAGATAGAATTAAAGGTCAGTGCTGTCAGGCTGACACTCTAAATGGCTCAGGGATGATACACAAGCTTCAGGGCCTCAGAGGCATGGGCTACTTAGATATCTCATCAGTAAGAGAATTGCAGCCTCTGAGACTGTGGGCATTGAGATCACCAAGGCCCTAGGGAGGGGAGTGTCAGTAGAGACCAACCTGGACAATGCTGAATTCTGAGCCTCAGGGAAAAAAATCAGGTTATAGTTTGTGGCTGAGTCTCAGCTTCTCCCTTCCTCCCCGCACAGTAGAACCAGGACTGTTATTCCCCCTTTCTCGCCCTACTCCAGTTTATTTTCTTGTTTTTGGCAATGGGGTGAACAATGGTGCCAGCTTCTTACTAGACTGTAAATACCAGAATTCACGACTCAGAATCTCTGCAGATGGTGGGCTCATGGGGTAGGGTAGTCAGGGAGTTGGTCAAAGATCATCATTGCCTCCTTTAAGGCTGGAGGATGGAGGGTGGGGATGGATTAAGGGATTGGCAAGCTTTTTCTGGAAAAGGCCAGATAGTAAATATTTCAAGCTTTGCAGCTCACATACAGTCTCTGTTGCATATTCTTTGTTTTTGTTGTTGGTTTTTTGTTTTATTTTGTTTTAAAATGTCTTTAAAATGCAAAAGCTAGCCTTATTAATAGCTCAAGTCTTAGCTGTACAGAAACAGACTCTGGGTCTTTTTTCAGAAGGGTGCCAACCCCATGAACCCTTGAAGGCAGGCCATCTCTGCAGTGCGGGACTGCCTCCCAGCCTCCTGGCCTGCCTTCTGTGCAATGGGAACCTGAGCATGAGGGCTGGGTCAGGTTTTGTTTTTCTCCTAATGCTTCTTGAGAGATTGGTGAGTGAATTATTTAGGCTACAAATGAGACAGCTTTAGCAGAGTCAGATAATAACAACCTGTTCTTCTGGAGGCCAGAAGGGGGGCTTATCTCTACTCATTCTGCACCCTCAAGACTGTGTCCAGGAGGGAGGGAGAGGGCTCGAGCCCCTTGCCCATCTGCTGCATCCACAAGCTGGTGGGCTCTGAGCTGGGGATTGGGCCTGATAGCGGGGATGATGCTATGCAAACTCTCTCCTGAGTTGCCAACCACTGCCAGCCTTTGCCTAGCCAAAGTCTGGGTTCTCCAACCTTCCCTGACCTCGCCCATCCCTGCTACAGAGAAGACCTCTTTCCTTTGACACATGCTGGAATTTGCTAACTCCTAATTCATTTTTTTAGCTCCTCAAAGCCTTCATTTCCTCCTTACCTTTTCATACATTTTTTTGGTGGGATTTGAGGGGTATCTTTTAGGTAGCCAGACGACCCCTACATAGGAGGGTCTGACGGAGAAGGGAGAGTGTCCCACCTCCCCGACAATAGCATCCTAGGGTCCAGTTTCCAACTGAATCAATATTTGTGTGCATTTTGTAGCTACAGTTTAAAAATGCAAATGAATTTTCCTGGAACATAAGGTTCCTGGAGTCATTTATCTTCCTCTTCTCCCCTTACTGGATTGGAATCTCAGTCTGAAGTTAGCCGTGCCCACACTGTCCTCAGCTGTGAAGGCCTTAGGAAGGTTACCAACCACAGGAGATCATGTGGCTAATTTCTGTTGGCATCCTAGCAGTTTCGTTAAGGTCTATGAGTGACATCTTAATTAATGGCCTCAGACAGTTGCCTGGATTGAGGCTGCAACTTCCTAAAATCACAAGCTTACAGCTACAAGGGATTTTAAAGTCTTTCTTTTCTTTCTTTCCTTCTTTCCTTCTTTCCCTCCCTCCCTCCCTCCTTTCCTTCCTCCCTCCCTTCCTTCCTTCCTTCCTTCCTTCCCTTCCTTCCCTTCCTTCCTTCCCTCCCTTCCCTTTCTTTTTCTCTCTCTTTCTCTTTCTCTCTTTCTTTCCTTCTTTTCTTCCTTCCTTCCCTCTTTCTTCCTCTCTTTCTTTCTTTCTCTCTTTCTTTCTTTCTTTCTTTCTTTCTTTCTTTCTTTCTTTCTTTCTTTCTTTCTTTCTTTCTCTCTTTCTTTCTCTCTTTCTTTCTCTTTCTTTCTTTCTTTCCTTTCTCTTTTTTTTATTGAGACAGGGTCTCCCTCTGTTGCCCAGGCTGGAGTACAGTAGCATAATCATGGCTTACTGCAGCCTTGGCCTCTTGGGCTCAAGTGATCCTCTCACCTCAGCTTCCTGAATAGCTGGCCCTAATGGCATGTGCTGCCACACCCTTTTTTTTTTTTTTTTTAGAATAGAGACAGGGTCTTCCTATGTTGCCCAGACTGGTCTTGTCTTGAGCGTCCTCAAGACAGCCTCGAGCAGTTCTCCTGCCTCGGCCTCCCAAAGTGCTGAGATTACAAGTGTGAGGCAACACACCCAGCTTGCAAGGGATTTTAGAGACCAGTTAGCCAACTCCCTCATTTGACAGATGAGGAAGGGGAGGCTCAGAGAGGCTAGGTGGTTTGTCACATAGCAAGCTGTTGGTGTGTCCTGTCCAGTGATCCAGACAAGTGTTCCTTCTACTACTGCACATCAAGTATAGATGAGGAACCTGAAAAGAAGCCAGGATTTTAGCAAGGATGAATGTAAAAGTGTCCCGTTCTAAAGTCACTCAACCCTGCGAGTGCAAGGGAACAGAATGAAGAATGGGAAACACGTAGAGATATATACACAGAAAGAGGGAAGGAGGAGCAAAAAAGAGGGATTGAGATCACTCATTCAGAAGAACACAATTCACAGCACAAAATAATAAGAACAGAACTGATGCCGCATCCAAAACAATTGATTTTTATCCTTTCTCAAGGAGACAGAATGGAGCCCCACTAACCTTAGAGATCAGTGAAGCCACTTGGATAGCTTCTGGGTTCTTCAGGCTGCATATTAAAGCCCACGGGCTAAATCTGGCCTGCTTCCTTTTTTGTAAATAAAGTTATATTGAAACATAACTATGCTTATTTGTGTCTTCTTGTCTATGGCTATTTTTATGCTAAATAGCAGAGTTGAGTCATTTTGAAGAGCCCATATGGATCACAAATTCTAAAATATTTATCTAATCCTTTTTTTTTTTTTTTTTTTTTTGGTGAGACCGAGTTTTGCTTTTGTCGCCCAGGCTGGAGTGCAATGGTGCAATCTTGGCTCACTGCAACCTCCGCCTCCTGGGTTCAAGCAATTCTGTCTCAGCCTCCCAAGTAGCAGGGATTACAGGTGCATGCTACCATACCTGGCTAATTTTTATATTTTTAGTAGAGACGGCATTTCATCATATTGTCAGGCTGGCCTTGAACTCCTGACCTCAGGTGATCCGCCTGCCTTGGCCTCCCAAAATGATGGGATTACAGGCATGAGCCACCACGCCAAGCCCATTATCTGATCCTTTGTACAAAAATTTTGCCAACTGAAGCCTTAGTGTTTTAGTTGAATCTTTCTCAATATACTTTTGCAATCTGGAAACAACGACTTTGCATTGTATTCCTGAGTTTGGGGATATATATACATACATGTATTTGAGGCTGTGCCTCTGCCTGCTTTAATCCCTTCCGGTGCCACCTGTGATATCTAACAAAGAAATGAAGACGTAAAGATTAAGAGGCCAAGAGAAAGACTTCAGGGCAGATGCTTTCCTAACATGTTGTCACACCGTAGATCAGTTCAGTTCATATCTTCCAGGTTCATGAAACTTCTGCTTTTAAGCTTAAGGAAAATAACTGCATGTGCACCTGTGTGTGAAGATGTAATTTTTTATGCATGTACATTGCTGGTGTTTCTTTCTTTCTTTCTTTCTTTTTTTGGGGACAGAATCTCACTCTGTTACCCAGGCTGCAGTGCAGTGGTGCGATCTCAGCTCACTGCAAGCTCCACCTCCCGGGTTCACACCATTCTCCTGCCTCAGCCTCCTGAGTAGCTAGGACTATAGGCACCCGCCACCACGCCCGGCTAATGTTTTGTATTTTTAGTAGAGATAGGGTTCCACCATGTTAGCCAGGATGCTCTCGACCTCTTGACCTTGTGATCCACCTGTCTCAGCCTCCCAAAGTGCTGGGATTACAGGCATGAGCCACCATGCCCGGCCTTGCTGCTGGTGTTTCTGTGTGTCTGTGGATTTGAGTATCTCCATGCCTACAAGCAAGGACAATATTCAAAATACATAAAAACCAGTTTAGCATAGAGACTGACTCATCAAGACAGGTGCCAGCCCAGGGCACACTGGCAGCACACAGCCCAGCACACAACTGCACATTCCCACTCCCCCTGCTGTAGCTGAGACGGACTCCATCTCAATGAACTGAGGAGGGCTCACTTCCCTCTTCCCCACAATGTGAGCAGCTAAGATGGTTCCTGGTTTCCTAGGACTTGTGATTTGTCATCAAGTATGAGTCTGGGCATGTGCATGGGCACAGCAGCTACTGGGCTCATATGGCTGTAAACATTCTATTTACAATAGATATGTAGACTGGACATAAGGAGGACCAAGCAACTACCTTTCAAACTATACATGAGGGTACAAATTTCCCTTCAGTCTGGTCTAGAGGAAGTGGATTCCAGCCGTTTTTAAAGGCTTGATTGACCACAAGGCTGGGTGATTGGCAATACACCATAGCTTCTATTAGTGAAACTCTACCATGTGTCAAACACACATATTTAAGTGGGACTCTTCCCATCTCAAAATTCAGACAGAGGCCTTAAAGGTCAGGTAAAATAAAATTGAGTGTCAACTACACTAAACTCCTCCTACATTCTAACAAGATGTTACACTTGCAAAAGGAGTGATGAATAGCTGTTACCCACCTCCAGACTGCATGAGAGAGAGCTAAGAACTAAGGTTGAAAGGCAGGTGGTAGTGAAGATCTGACCGGAGAGAGTTGTCACTTTCTTCCACCCTGGCCAATGGTGTGATTGTTTCTTACTGTAACCCACTTCAGAGGGGGATTCCAGAGAAGAACTCCGAGAGCTTGACTTGAATCCATTGGAGTATGAGGGACCCAGGACTCAGACCTGAAAATAATCTGAAGGCAAGTGGCTATGGCTGGCTGGTTGCTCTGGAGAGAGTCCAGAGGACCACCTTGAGAGTGAGCTGCCCCCAAGAGCTCAGCAGAGCACGATGTTTGCATGTTTTTCACAGGCCAAGAGTGGACTGCCCAAGAGGGCTTCCTGGAAGAGAGAGGTGACCCCAGCTAGGGAGGGACTACCAGAAGCCAGGAGTCTGAGAGGAAGTCATAAGTGGCCAGTGGAAGGAGACATCACCCACATCAAGGGATTTGTAAATGGGGGATCGCCAGCCATAGCGCATCTTGCAGAAATCCAGGAAAGTATCCTCCCACACAAGATAATGCCCAGACTCTGAGATGGAAAGAGACTTAGACAGACAGACTCATAGACATTAAATAATTCATTCAATATCAAGCAGCTAAATAAATGGCATGTGGTAGTCTTGTCTTGTGTCAGTTTGGGTAAGCTGGAGCTACATTTCCCAGAATCCCATCCCCTGCGTGGTTCTGGTTTAGAGTTGGCCAAAAGATTAATTTGTGAATGATTTGTAAGGCAGAGAAGTGAAGCAGCTGCCACAATTACTTAGCAGCTGTCATAGGTTAGAATTGTCAGCAAGTTCCAGGTTATACTTACTCTCACCACATTTAGCCTTACTTGGCAAATCCTGACCCTTCCAACCAACAAAAACTAAAAAGCCCAGGCCAACCCCAGATACAGAGGCAATAGACTTTCATAAACTCTCCTCTCTAGGATCCTGCTCCAGCAGCTGGCATTCCTGAGTCCTGAAAGTTTGATTAGTGGCTTTTCTCTGGTCCTCCAACTTCTTCATTCAAACCTTTACTCTCCCAGTTTCTCCAGCAATTCTGTAAAGCCACCTTCCCATAATAAATCTTCCCATAATAAATCTCTTATTACACAACATGCTTAGTGGTTCTCCTTCCCTGATGGAACCCTGACCAATACCATTAGTATCAATAATAAACATCAAGTAGGTACTGGAAATGGCTCCAGAGGAATAGAACATTAGGGATAAAAATTGTGAACTGACCCGGTTAGATTTAAAGGCATTAATGATCCTATTACCATTGGTATAGGTGACACTGATAAATCATGGCATGCAGTGGCAAGAGAGATACATGAATTATCACCCGTAGTCACCTGTAATACAAATGTCTTTAAAGGGAAGTCTTTGGCTGGCCAAGTAGTTGCCCCCACTAAACATTTTAATGGAAACAGAGAGTATAGGAGCATTCGTTGATTGCTTCTAGGTGTACTCAAACACGTAGAGGAAGAAAATGATGTGCTCAGGACTTTAAATGCCAAGCTCAAGGTTTGATTACAGGAGCAGGATGCTTCTATCATTGCCTTAAAAGAAACCCTTATTTGGCTAGGCACGGTGGCTCAAGCCTGTAATCCCAGTAGTCTGGGGGGTCAAGGCGGGGGAATCACCTGAGGTCAGTAGTTCGAGACCAGCCCGGCCAAAGTGGTGAAACCCCCGTCTCTACCAAAAACACAAAAATTAACTGGGCATGGTGGCACATGCTTGTAATCCCAGCTACTCAGGAGGCTGAGTGAGGTAGGAGAATCACTTGAACCCGGGAAGCCAAGGTGAGCTGAGATCGCACCACTGCACTCCAGCCTGGGTGACAGAGTGAGACTCTGTCTGTAAATAAATACATACATAAATAAAAGTTTAAAAATTATCATAAGGCTGGGCGTGGTGGCTCATGCCTGTAATCCCAGCACTTTCAGAGGCCAAGGTGGGTGGATCACCTGAGGTCGGAAGTTCGAGACCAGCCTGACCAACACGGAGAAATCCCATTTCTACTAAAAATACAAAATTAGCTGGGCGTGGTGGTGCATGCCTGTATTCCCAGCCACTCGGGAGGCTGAGGCAGGAGAAACACATGAACCTGGGAGGTGGAGGTTGCGGTGAGCCAAGATCCCGCCATTGCACTCCAGCTTGGGCAACAAGAGCAAAACTCCATCTCAGAAAAAATAAAAATAAAAATCATTAAAAAAAGAAAGAAAGAAAAAGAAACTCTTATTTCCTGTAGCTCCAGGGGTGAAATTTCTGAAAACCAACATGGCCAGTCTTGACTTCAGTGTAGTAGGAGTCACTGTTGTACCCCACGGTGGAGACATTCTTCTCTTAGAACCCAATACCACTAAATCAGTGGGGCCCAGAGTCTTGGGAACAGGAATTAACATTTTGCTGTTGAATCATTAGGGATGACAGTGAGAAGAGTCACTCCTATTTCCATCTCATATTGGCAATTCCACTGACTCATGCAATGAGAGCTACTATGGTGGAAAATGCCAGGTGGAAGCCTCTAGAATGGCCTGTACCTACCAAAATAGTAAGCCCAAAGCAATTTTGTTCCAGAGATTAGTGTCACCATAAGAACTTGAAAGATGTAGCAGTGGTGATTTGTACCATATCTTCTTTCAACTTGCAGAATACAGATGGACCTTGAAGAATGACAGTGGATTATCACAAACCTAATCAGGGTGGCTCCAATTTTAGCCTCTGTTCCAGATGTGATTTCTTTTTTCCTCTTTTTTTTTTTTTTTTTTTTTGAGGCAGGGTCTCACTCTGTCACTCAGGCTAGAGTGCAGTGCAGTGGTGCCATCATGGCTTACTGCAGCCTCAGCCTCTGTAGGCTCAGGTTATCCTCTCACCTCATCCTCCTGAGTAGCTGGGACTACATGTGTGCACCACCATGCCTGGCTAATTTTTGTGTTTCTTGTAGAGATGGGGCTTTGCTATGTTGTCCAGGCTGGTCTCGAGCTCCTGGGCTCGAGTAATCTGCCTGCCTCAGCCTCCCAAAGTGCTGGGATTACAGATGTGAGCCACCACACCCAGCCCAGATGTGGTTTCTTTACTGGAGCAAAGATGGTTTTGGTACTTGGTATGCAACTAATGGCCTGGCTATTATTGAATAAAGAAATGTTTACTTATTTATTTTTATGTTTATTTTTTTGAGACAGAGTCTTGCCCTGTCACCCAGGCTGGAGTGCAGTGGCTCAATCTCGGTTCACTACAGCCTCTGCCTCCTAGGTTCTAGTGATTCTTCTGCCTCAGCCTCCTGGGTAGCTGAGATTACAGGCACCTGCCACTATATCTGGCTAATTTTTGTGTTTTTAGTAGAGACAGGGGTTTCACCATATTGGCCAGGCTGGTCTCAAACTCCTGACCTCAGGTGATCTGCCCTCACTTGGCCTCCCAAAGTGCTGAGATTATAGGTGTGAGCCACTGCGCCCGGCCTATTCTTTATATCTGTTAGGAAAGATCACCGAAGCAGTTTACTTTCAACGGGTAGGGCCAGCGTTACACCTTCAATCTCCTTCCTCAATGGTTTATCAACCATATGGAAGATAATTGCAGCACTGCTGCCCTACTCAGAGAAGACCCTAAAGGATAGTGGTAAAGGAAAATCCCACCATTCTGCAGAATTTTGAGGAGTACATATGGTTGTTCATTTTGCCTGGAAGGAGAGATACCTGAGGTACAGACACACACACACACACACACACACACACACACATTCTCCTCCACTTCACACACAAATTCTCCCCCACTTCACATCTATAGCAACTCCTGGCCCTTCCGACCAACAGAAACCAAGACGCCTAGGCCAACCCCAGATACAGCCACAAATTGTGTGTGTGTGCCGCGGCTGGCTAAAGGTTTGACTTTCAGGGTGTGGATACTTAGGGTATTGGAGGGAACATATTTGGAAAACTGATGATAAGGAAGTCTGGAGAAGAACTATGCAAATCAACAGTCATGAGCTGACACAAAGTGTGAAAATATTCATGTATTACATGAATGCTTGCCAAAGTACAACTTCAGTAGAGGAGGATTTTAAAAATCAGACCACTAAGATGCCACATTCTTTCCCCAGCCATTTCCTCCAGTCATCCCTGTCTTTTGCCAGCGGCTCATGATCAAAGTGAACACGGTGGTGAGGGTAGAAAGTATGCATGGCACAGCGACACGGGCTTCCACTCATCAAATTTGATCTGTCTCCAGGCACTGCTGAGTGCCCAATCTGCTAAGGGCAGAGACCAACACTGAACCCTGAAGAAGGCGGTATTCCCCAGACTGAACAGCCACCACTTGATGGCGGATTGATTACATTGGAACACTTTCATCACGAGAGAGGCAACACTTCTAGTAGACACTCACTTTGGATGTGGACTTCTCTTTCCAGTCCACATGCTGCTGCCAAAAACATCAACTTACAGAATATCTTTTTCATTGTTATAGTATTCCACTAAGCACAGCTTCTTACCAGGGAACTCATCTTACAGCAAATAAAACATGGCAATGGGCTTATGATCATAGAATTCACAGGTCTTACAATGTGCTGATTGCCCTGGAGTAAATGGCCTAAAAAGAATGATCTTTCTGGGACTGAGGCACAATACCAGCTGAGTACTAACACTGGGCTGATGCAGTGTCTTTTGCAATGCCTTGAATCAGTGACCAGTATGTAGTGCTGTTTTTCTCATAGTCAGGATTCATAAGTCTGAAAATCAAAGATGTGAAGTGGAAATGGTTCCTCTCATTGTTACTCCTAGTGATCCACTAGAGAAATTTTTGCTTTCTAGCCCCATAGCATTGGGCTCTGTGGGTTTAAAAGGCAATTTATCCACCTAGGTTAATTATACATAAGTAAATTATGTGATAGAGCTATCATTCAGCGACTGTATTAGGTGAAGTGTTTGTGGAAAGCAAAGGTAATATGGGCTGAATAATACAGAATGAAGTTTAAAATACCAGCTGTGACCATATGACCAGTTATAGAAATGAGGACTGTAGTAGTTAAAAACCAAACACTGCATGTTCTCACTCATAGGTGGGAACTGAACAATGAGAACACTTGGACACAGGGCGGGAAACATCACACACCAGTGCCTGTCATGGGGTGGAGGGAGGGGCAGGGATAGCATTAGAAGATATACCTAATGTAAAGACGAGTTAATGGGTGCAGCAAATCAACAGGGCACATGTATGCATATGTAACAAACCTGCACATTGTGCACATGTACCCTAGAACTTAAAGAATAATAAAAAACAAACAAACAAACAAAAAGTATTTTTTTCTCACACTAATATGAATATATTACAATAGTCCCCTTCTATCTGTGGTTTCACCTTCTATGGTTTTAGTTCTCTGTAGTCAACCATGATATTTCAATATTCAATATTTTGCCTGGAAGGAGAGATAGCCAGAGGTACAGATACACACACACACACAGACACACACACACACACACACACACATTCTCCTCCACTTCACACACAAATTCTCCCCCACTTCACATCTATAGCAACTCCTGGCCCTACCAACCAACAGAAACCAAAATGCCCAGGCCAACCCCAGATGATTGAAAAGATCATATTTATATAACTTTTATTATAGCATATGGTTGTAATTGTTCTATTTTATTATCGTTGTTGTTAATCTCTTACTATGTCTAATTTGTAAATGGAAATTTATCATCAGTATGTATAGGAGAAAGCATAGTACTATATATACAGGGTTCAGTGCTGTCCCTGGTTTCAGGCATTCATTGGAGCTCTTGGAATGCATCCCCTGAGGATAAGGAGGATTACTCTAAGGTAAATATTAACAAATTATTTTTTGCCCTCTTCTTATTCATGAAAGTGACCAGGACTATTACCTGAAAGCAACCAGAAAAATACACAGAAGCTGCCCGAGATTTCATCCAGAACCACAGATATGAGTCCACATGTTGGGATTAAAGGTGAAGGTGTGGAATAGCCAAGGCAATCCTAAGCTAAAAGAGCAAAGCTGGAGGCATCATGCTACCTGACTTCAAACTATACTACAGGGCTACAGTAACTGAAATAACATGGCACTGGTACAAAAACAAACACATAGATCAATGGAACAGAATAGATAATCTAGAAATAAGACCACACACCTACGACCATCTGATCTTCCACAAACCTGACAAAAACAAGCAATGGGATAGGATTCCCTATTCAATAAGTGGTGCTGGGATAACTGGCTAGCCATATACTGAATATTGAAACTAGACTGCTTCCTTACACCATATACTAAAATCAACTCAAGATGGATTAAAGATTTAAATGTAAAACCCAAAACTATAAGAACCCTGGAAGACAACCTAGGCAATACCATTCAGGACATAGGCATGGGAAAGATTTCATGATAAAGACGCCAAAAGCAATTGCAACAAAAACAAAAATCAACAAATGGGATCTAATTAAACTAAACAGCTTCTGCACAGCAAAAGAAACCATCAACAGAGTAAACTGACAACCTACAGAATGAGAGAACATTTTTGCAAACAATGCATCCAACAAAGATCTAATATCCAGCATCTATAAAAAACTTAAACAAATTTACAAGGAAAAAAAATTAAAAGGTAGGCAAAGGACATGAACAAACACTTTTCAAAAGAAGACGCACATGTAGCCAACAAACATATGAAAAAAAGCTCAACATCACTGATCATTAGAGAAATGCAAATCAAACCACAGTGATATACATTCTCACACCAGTCAGAATGGCTACTATTACAAAATCAAAAAACAAGGTGGGGCAAGGTTTTGGAGAAAAGGGAATGCTTATACACTGTTGGTGGGAGTGTAGATTAGTTCAACCATTGTGGAAAGCAGTGTGGCAATTCCTCAAAGACCTAAAAACAGAAATACCATTCGACCCACCAATCCCATTGCTGGGTATACACCCAAAGGAATATAAATCATTCTACCATAAAGATACATGCATGTGAATGTTCATTGCAGCACTATTCACAGTAGCAAAGACATGGAGTCAGCCTAAATGCCCATCAATGATAGACTGGATTTAAAAAATATGGTACATATACACCACGAGTACTAGGCAGCCATAAAAAAGAACAAGATCATGTCCTTTGCAGGGACATGGCTGGAACTAGAGGCCATTATCCTTAGCAAACTAACACAGGAACAGAAAACCAAATGTCACATGTTCTCACTTGTAAATGGGAGCTAAATGATGAGATCACATGCACACATACAGGGAAACAACACACAGTGGGGTTTTGGGGAGGGTCGGGGGTGGGAGAAGGGAGAGGATCAAGAAAAATAATTAGGCCGGGCGCGGTGGCTCAAGCCTGTAATCCCAGCACTTTGGGAGGCCGAGACGGGTGGATCACGAGGTCAGGAGATCGAGACCATCCTGGCTAACACGGTGAAACCCCGTCTCTACTAAAAATACAAAAAACTAGCCGGGCGAGGTGGCGGGCGCCTGTAGTCCCAGCTACTCGGGAGGCTGAGGCAGGAGAATGGTGTAAACCCGGGAGGCGGAGCTTGCAGTGAGCTGAGATCCGGCCACTGCACTCCAGCCTGGGCGACAGAGCGAGACTCTGTCTCAAAAAAAAAAAAAAAAAAAAAAGAAAAATAATTAATGGATACCAGGATTAATATCTGGATGATGAAATAATCTGTACAACAAACCCCCATGACACAAGTTTACCTGTGTTACAAACCTGCACTTATGCCTCTGAACTTAAAATTTTAAAAAAAGGTGAAGGTGTGATTAAAAAAACAAACAAACAAACAAACAGTGTTTCCGGCTTGTAATTCAACAAACTTATTACACATACCTTGAATCATTTAATTCCCACAGGGACTTGTGAGGGAAGGTTGCTAACACCAGTTTACAGAGGCAGATGCTCAGAGGGGAAAGAAAGTCTGAGGGCATTCAATAGTTGTCTCATGGGCTGGGAGTCCAGGACCAGGAAAAAGCATGTAGTAAATGACATTTGAGGGGCAGACTTTTAAAATGTGAATTATCTCATTTAATTACCACACTAATTCCATATGATAAACATTACCATTCTCAATTTACAGACAGGGAATCTAAGACTTTGAGCCCAGGCCTGCTTAGCTGTAACACTCACATCCCTCCATCACCCACGAGATGTGTTCTGGTCATCTCCTTGAGGATTGGCTATCCAGAGTCCAAACACTTCAAATTTAGTGTTTAGGGAAGGGGTAAGAGGCCAGGGGATAGACTGGGTAGTAAGTGCTGTGACAGAGGTGTCTTCTCCATGCTCTGGGGCGGGAATGAGGGTAGAGGAACCCAAATCCAGCATGACGGAGGCATCCTGAGGAAGTTTTGTTTTTGTTTTTGTTTTTGTTTTTTGAGACAGAGTCTCGCTCTTATCACCCAGGCTGGAGTGCAGTGGTGCAGTCTCAGCTAACTGCAACCTTCATCTCCTGGGTTCAAGCGATTCTCCTGCCTCAGCCTCCCGAGTAGCTGGGATTACAGGCATGTGCCACCATTTCCTGCTAATTTTTGTATTTTTAGTAGAGATGGAGTTTCACCATGTTGGCCAGGCTGGTCTCGAACTTCGGACCTCAAGTGATCCTCTGCCTCGACCTCCCAAAGTGCTGGGATTACAGGCGTGAGCTACTGCACCCAGCCATGAGAAGGTCTTTAAATTTGAGTGGGAATCAGCCAGGCAAAAAGCGTGTGTGTGTGTGTGTGTGTGTGTGTGTGTGTGTGTGTGTGTGTTGGAGGGAAAGGAATGCAAATGCTAAGGGAAAAGCATTTGCAGAGAACACTTGAGGCAAATTCAAGTAAGTAGTTAGCAATGGCTAGAGTACAAGGGGTAAGGAGAGATGGCAGAGATGAGGCTGAAAGTTGGCCAAGGCTGAGCTCAGAAAGAAGTTGGTTGCTGTACAGTTTGAGTTTTATCTTAAAGACAATGGAGAACCCGGCAAGGGCTCAAGGGCAAGGGCAGAGGCAGATTGCCACCTTAGAGATGAAGCTGTTAAGACCCGATGGGTGGGTGACACTGAAGACTGGGCAATAAAACAGATGTTTTGACAATAATCCAGGTAAGAAATAATAGCCCTTGGACCAAAAGCAGTGGTTGTCTGGGGGTGCAGAGAGGGAAGGAGGAGGATGAGGATAGTTTCCAACTCTGGGCTCTCCATTCTTTAACGGATGATTGCTTTTTTCTCTCCCACCATCTGGCTACAATGGGTGGCAGCACTGGCCCCGTGCATCTGCCCATGTGCTGTTTGAAGAACTCTGAAGGCCCAGAATCCCAACATGCTGCCTTCTCCAAGGCCCATAACTCCTCTACTCAAGTCCGTATTACGGATGTATTCACACAAAAGCAAACACTGAACACTTACTGGAGCTTTGGGTTAATAATTTTTTTTTTTTTTTTTTTTTTTACAGGCCACCATCCGAATCTTGGCCAACTGTGAGGAAAGGCTGGAAGAGGAGTTTGGAGATGGACTGTGGCAATTCCGGAGGACCCATGTCCTGGAATTGGAGAGAAAGGGAGGAGGCCATACCACCTAGGAGGGAGGGGCTGCTGGGGTGGGGTGAGTTGGAATCTGCTCTCAAGTTATTCCTGCCCTTTGCCTGTCAGGGATTTGGGGGTCTTTGGTCTTCCCTTTCACTCTGGCCCAGGATCAAGTTTCTCTTTAACTTCTTTTTCTGCACGTGGATTCCCAGACCCAGCCTGGTGCTCCGCCCAGAGCCTAGGCCACAGTGGAGAGCGCGAGTGAGGAGCATGTCCTCCAATGGGTTTTTCAGCGAGGGTCGAAAGGCAGATGCTGAAAAGGTAACTCCCTTAGACTCACGGGACCAGGCGGGGCAGCTATGGGACTCCCAGAGTTCCCAAGGATGATGGTCCAAAAACCAGGAGCAGCCGAGTTCCACTCCACTCGTAAGCTCTCGCCAAGTACTGCGCAGGAAACATGATAGCCAAGTGGACTGGAGCGTTGACTTTTTCTCCTTGGGAATGATTCCTGGGGCAGCCTTAAAGGCTGGAGGGCCGAGGTTCTCTCCGTAGCTCCCACCTGGGGACGTCTCTCCTGGCTCTCTGCCGCCGCGGCGCACACGCACTAGCTGGGCAGCACGCGACCATGAGGCTGCAAACGTTGCTTGTATGTATGTATGTATGTATGTATGTATGTATTTTATGTATGTATGTATTTATTTTTAAGACCGAGTCTCGTTCTGTCGCTCAGGCTGGAGTGCAGTGGCGCGATCTCAGCTCACTGCAAGCTCGGCCTCCCGGGTTCATGCCATTCTGCCTCAGCCTCCCGAGTAGCTGGGATTACAGGCGTCCGCCACCACGCCCGGCTAAATTTTTTGTATTTTTAGTAGAGATGAGGTTTCACCGTGTTAGCCAGGATGGTCTCGATCTCCTGACCTCGTGATCCGCCCGCCTCGGCCTCCCAAAGTGCTGGGATTACAGGCGAGAGCCACCGCGCCCGACCCGTTGTTTGCTTTTAGTTACTGATTGTTAAAGATTAAGCTGCTGGTAAGCCGACATCAATAATCCCTCCGGAAAAATCTTTTAACTAAGTTAATAACAGAAAAAAATTGGTTGCAATTGTAGATATTAGTCAGTTAGAAGATGTGAGAAAGGGAGGTTCAGTGGGTCCCGGGTGGAGTGCAGGGGTGTGTGCGCGCGCACGTGTTAGGTCAGGGGAGACTGAGAGTGCGTGTGCGAGATTTCGGGAGGGTACTTGGTCTCCAGGGTGAGGAATGCGGACTGCAGCTCTCCCAACACTCCCCACAACCCCCAACCACCAATACCAGCACACTCGCCCCGCCCCAGGCTGGACAGTTACTCCCAGGGACTCTTCCCCCCGCTTTACTCAGAAGGAGGCAGCAGCGAGCCGGGCGTGGTGGCGATCGCCTGTAACCCCAGCTACTCAGGAGGCTAAGGCAGGAGAATTGCTTGAACCTGGGAGGCGGAGGCTGCAGTGAGCCGAGATCGCGCCACTGCGCTCTCGCCTGGGGGACAGAGCGAGACTCCGTCTCAAAAACAAACAAGATGGGGGCAGCTGCGAGCGTCCCCTCCTCTCCTTCCCTCTGATTAGTAGAGCGGCATCGATCAAGGACCATCCGGCCCCGGCGGTGGGATAGGGAGGGCCTGGCCGAGTCCCTCACAGAGCGGTGGAGTCCGCAGGAGATTTGCGTGGACGGACTGCGTCTCCAAGAGAGACCTCCCTGTCATGGGCGGTATCCATAAAATGCTCCTCTGCGGGCGACAGAGGGGTGCGGTGGGGGCCTGGGAGGCTCGTGGGCGATTCCGAGCAGCGGGTCTGTCCCGAGTGAGGGGCAGCCCTGGGGCTGGGGGAATCGGGAGAGGCAGTGCCACTGCTCCTGGCTCCCCGGGCGATTCCACGGCGGAAGGCAGAGGGCTGAGCCCCAGCGCGGATCAGCCAAACTCGACGGGTCCTTGCGGGTCACCCGTCCCTAACCCTGGTTGGGCTGGGAGGGGTCTTCTCCCCGCAAGTCCCCTCGCCCGACAGAGGCTTCTCCTTTCCAATCCCCGCGACGGGCGCACGCCCTAGGCTGCTCTCGCCCGCCGGGCTCCTCTCTCGCTCCAGGGGCCTGGTGGCCCGTGGTGGCCCGCGTCCATCGTGTCGGTCCCGCAGACCCCGATTAACGCAGGTTGGAGATGCGGCGGCTTCCGCCGAATGGGCGCGGCTTTCGGAGTCCTCCGGGAGCAGGTGGGAAGGACGCGTCTGGGGTCTGTCGCCTGGACCTCTGGCCTCTGGGTGCGCAGCAACCCCTCGCGGCAGGATTGCGACCGCAGAGGCCTGCAACTGTGACTAAACTAGCGCTTCCTCCGCCGGCTTCGCGGCCCGCAATCCACGCGGGCTAATGGTGTTAACCTTGGATTCCTTTCAATGCCGGGCCCTGTGGCACCTGAGAAAGTCTCAACGCAGGGCCCTGTGGGTGTACACATGGGAAGGCACAAAAGCTGCAGATATTGTTTATTCAAATCGAAACTCGTTGGAAAGCTGTGCCTTCTTATTTTTTAAAAAATTCAACTTTGTTGAAGTATAGTTTACATGCAATAAAATGCACCCACTTTAAGTGGATATTTAGATACTTTTTGACACATTCACACTCCGCTACCATAATCAAGATGCAGACCATTTCCATGTCCTCAACAATCACCTTGTGCCGTCATCCCAGACTACCCTGTGTCCCTCTACTCACCCCATCCCACACACCTGAGTTCTAGGCAACCGCTGGACTGCTTTCTTCTACTATAGATTATGTTTTTGTATTTTCTGGAGTTTCATATCAATGGAATCATACACTATGAGCTCTGTGTCTGACTTTCACTTGGCTTAATGTTGTTGAGACTCCTCCCTATTGTTGGAAAGATCAGTAGTTTACTTTTTTTTTTTTTTTGGTGAGATAGAGTCTCGCTCTGTCGCCCAGGCTGGAGTGCAGTGGCGCGATTTCAGCTCACTGCAACCTCCGCTTCCTGGGTTCAAGCGATTCTCCTGCCTCAGCCTCCCGAGAGTAGCTGAGATTGCAGGCACCCGCCATCACACCTGGCTAATTTTTGTATTTCTTTAATAGAGACGGAGTTTCACCATGTTGGCCAGGCTGGTCTCGAATTCCTGACCTCAGGTGATCCACCCATCTTGGCCTCCCAAAGTGTTGGGATTACAGGTGTGAGCCATCGCGCCCGGCTTTTTTATTGCTGATACTGCATTGTCTGGTTGTACCGCAATTTGTTTACCCTTTCTCTTGTCCATAGACATTTGGACTTTTTCCCAGTTTGGGCTATTTTGAATTAAGCTGTTAGGAATATTTGTTCAAGTCTGTGTGACTATATGATTTCATTTCTCTTGGGTGCATAGCTAGAAATGGAATTGCTGGGTCATATCAGAAAATATACTTTTAATGTTGTAAGAAACTGCAAAACTATTTTCTAAAGCGGCTGAAGCATTTTACACTCGCACCAATAGTATATGAAAGCTCCAGTCATCTCCACACAGCCACCAATTTTTAGTATTGCCATTCTTTTTAATTTTAGTTATGCTAGTGGGTGGCCAGCGGTATCTTACTGTATTTTTAAATTTCATTTTTCAAATAACTACGTTGAGCATCTTACGATGTGTTCGTTTTAAAAATGTATATATCTTATTTAGTGCAATGTCTGTTCAAATATTTCACTCATTTTTATCAGGTTATTTGTTCTATGTTACTGAGCTGTAAAAGTTTTCCATATATTTAGGATATAACTCCCTTATTTATGTTTTGCATATATTTTCTCATAGTCTGTGCCTTGCCTCATCATTTTCTTTTTCTTTCTTTTTTTTTTTTTTTTTTTTTTTTCGAGACGGAGTTTCACTCTTATTGCCCAGGCTGGAGTGCATTGGCGTGATCTCAGCTCACTGCAACCTCTGCCTCCCAGGTTCAAGCGACTCTCCTGCCTCAGCCTCCAGAGTAACTGGGATTACGGTCACATGCCACCATGCCTGGCTAATTTTGCATTTTTAGTAGTGACGGGGTTTCTCCATGTTGGTCAGGCTGGTCTTGAACACCCAACCTCAGGTGATCCTCCCAAAAGTGCTGGGATTACAGGCGTGAAGCACCACACCCAGTCTTTTTTGTTTTGTTTTATTTTTGTTTTTTTGAGATGGAGTCTTGCTCTGTCACCCAGGCTGGAGTGCAGTGGTGTGATCTCAGGTCACTGCAACCTCCACCTCCTGGGTTCAAGAGATTCTCCTGCCTCGGCCTCCCCAGTAGCTAGGATTACAGGCACACACCACCATGCCTGGCTAAGTTTTGTGTTTTTTAGTAGAAATGGGGTTTTGCCATGTTGGCCAGGCTGATCTCGAACTCCTGACCTCATAATCTCCCCACCTCAACCTCTCAGAGTGCTGGAATTACAGTCACAAGCCACCGCACCCGGCCTACCTCATCATTTTCATAACCGTTTCAAAGAGTTAGTTTTAGTTTTTATGAAATCCAATAATCATTATCTTCTTTTATGGTTTGTGATTTTGAGGTCTTAAGAAATCTTCTGCCTTATGTCAGGTTTGCATAGATTTTTTTTCCTTTCTTTTCTTCTTACAAGTTTTATAGTTTCAGCTCATATGTTTAGGCCTATGATCTATTTCAAATTAAATTTTACATATGGTGTGAGGTAAAGGTTGAGGTCCTTTTTTTTCTGTGTGGATATCCCATTGTTCCAGCACGATTCATTGAACAGACTACCCTTTTCCATTAAGTTACTTTAGAACCTGTGGTAGCTAGAGTTGAAGATAGCACCTAATGAATACCACCTGTATGCAGGCCTCTGTGTAGTCCCCTCCTACTGCATTGGTTGCCTTGGTTGACTTGTGTAATCAATACAATTTTGCAGAAATTAGGGAGTAAAAGTTACAACATTAGGTCATAAAAACATTGGCTTCTACCTTGCTCTCTATCTTAATCTTTCTTGGATCACTCATCCAGGGAAGCCAGCTGAAAACTCAAACCACTCTATGAAGTCTTATGTGGTGAAGAACTGAAGCCTCATGCCAACACCAGCAGCTACCTGCCAGACAGGTAAGTGAGCCATTTTAGGAGTAGATCCTCCAGTCCCAGTTAAGCATTCAGGTGACTAGCCTCAGCCAACATCTTGATGTGCAGCCTCAGGAGAAGGCCTGAACTAGAACCACGAGTCTAAGATGCCTCTGAATTCCTAACCTAAGAAACTGTATTTCTAGACTCTCAATTCTGTTCCTTAGATGTATGTGTCTGTCCTTACAGCAACACCACACTGTCTTGATTACTATAGTAAGTCATAAAGCCTTCTAATACTGTTTTCTTTAAAATTTGCTTTGACTCTTCTAGGTTCTTCATATTTTAATATCAGTTTTAGAATTAGCTTGTAAATTTCTGCAAAAATCTTACTGGCTTTTGATTGGGTTTGCATTGAAACTACAGTTTTAATTCTGGGAAAACCGATTTTTTTTTTCACCGAGTTTTTGCTTTTGCCACCCAGGCTGGGGTACAATGGTGTGATCTCGGCTCACTGCAACCTCCACCTCCTGGGTTCAAGCGATTCTCCTGCCTCAGCCTCCCACGTAGCTGGGATTACAGGCGCCTGCCACCAGGCCTGGATAGTTTTTGTATTTTTAGTAGAAACGGGGTTTCACCATGTTGGTCAGGCTGGTGTCGAACTCCTGACCTCAGGTCATCCACCTTCCTTCGGCCTCCCAAAGTGTTGGGATTACAGGCGTGAGCCACCGCACCCGGCCTGAAAACTGGTATCTTAATATTCAGGACCACTCTGGGTTGCTGCCACCACTGCCAGCATCGTGCCAGCCCCTCAGGTCTCCACGAGGCCAGGTGACGCTCAAGAATGGGAGACAAGCCAGTTTGGGAGCCGATTGGATCCAGCTTCATTCAACATTACTACCAGTTATTTGGTAACGATAGAACGCAACTAGGCGCAGTTTACATTGATGCCTCATGCCTTACATGGGAAGGACAACAGTTCCAGGGGAAAGCTGCCATTGTGGAGAAGTTGTCTAGCCTTCCGTTCCAGAAAATCCAGCACAGCCTCATGGCTCAGGACCATCAGCCTATGCCAGATAACTGCATCATCAGCATGGTTGTGGGCCGGCTTAAGGCCGATGAAGAGCCCATCATGGGGTTCCACCAGATGTTCCTATTAAAGAACATCCAGGATGCTTGGGTTTGCACCAACGACATGTTCAGGCTTGCCCTGCACAACTTCGGCTGACCTCCTCTCAGCCAGGCTCTAACACTGTTTCCTCCTCCCTCCTCTTCCCAATACTATTCCTACTCCTCCAGATGCCATGCACAAATAAGCAGGGCCACGGCGGGAGTGGGCGCAGTGCGCTGCTGCCATCGAGGTGTTGTGCATGATGTTTGGATGCTAGACTACTTACATCTGATAGGATAAGTTTGTGTTGTACCAGCGCGTGCCTTGGAAAGACTTAAGTAATGCAAAAGTTGTCCTTTTTTTGTTTGTTTTTTAATCTACTGACAAGTTGCTTTAGTAATCCAAAGAAGTGAAGGAGAAAGCAGCTTCCTCACTGCCCAGACATTGATTTGTTCAGATGTCTCAATGCCTTATGATACAATAAAACCACAAAAATTTTCTTTAAAAAAAAATTCAGTCTTCTGATCTATGAACATGGAAAATATGTGCATTTATGTATGTTTTCTTAAAATTTTCTAAACAATATTTTATAGTTTTAAGTGCTCAAGTTTAGGTCTTACAAATATTATGTAAAACTTATCCCTAAGTATTTCATGTTTTTGATGATACAATGAACGGTACTGTGTTTTAAATTTCTATTTATAGTTGGTTGTTGCTAGTACAGTGTATAAACATACAACTGATATGTGTATATTAGCCTTTTATCCTGTGATGTTTCTAAACATCCTTCTTGGTTCTAGTAGCTTCTTAAAAGTTTCTTTTGCATTTTTTACATAGATAATCATGTTGTCTGTGAATAATGATAACTTTACTTCTTCCTTTCTAATTTGGAAGTCTTTTATTTACTTTTATTCCCTTATTTCACTGATTGAGACCTCTAGTACAATACTGGGTTTGTTTGTTTGTTTTTGTAGAGACAGGGCCTCGCCATGTTGCCCAGACTGGTCTCGAACTCCTGGACTCAAGTGATCCTCCCGCCTCAGCCTCCCAAAATGCTGGGATTATAGGCATGAGCCATTCATTGCACCTGGCTGCTATTCTAATATAGAGGCAGCAAGAACAGACAATGTTGCCCTTGTTTCTAATTTTAGGGGAAAACATTCAGTCTTCACCGTTAACTATGTTATTAAGTGAAGGTTTTTCATAAGCATTCTTCATTAGATTGAAGAAATTCCCTTCTATTCCTAGTTTGCTGAAAAATTTTATTATAAATGGGTGTTGAATTTTGTCAAATGCTTTTCTATATTTATTGACATGATCATATTTTTTTTTTCTGGTTGAATCATATGATAAATCAACAATGTCAATTTTTGAATGTTAAACAAATCTTCCATAATTCGTGGGATAAGCCCCATTTGAGCACGATGCATTTTCCTTATTATTTTATCATATTTCTAAATTTGATTTGTTAATATATTGTAAGGACTTTTTTCATCTCTGTTTATGAGGGATATTGGTTACAGTTTTTTTTTATTCTTATATCTTTGTTTTGGGAACAGGATAATGCTCACCTCATAGTAGAAGTTGCAAAGTATTTACTCCTGTTTTCTGGAAGAGTTTATGTCAGTTTGCACTATTACTTTCTTCAGTGATTGATAGAATTCACTAGTGAAGCCATCTGGCTGGGAGTTTTCTTTGTGGAAAGGTTTGTAATCAGAAATTCAAATTCCTTAATAATTATAATGAATATTCAGGTTATTTCTTCTTGAGTGAACATCAGTCTTCCTTTCAAAATAATTTTTCCCTTCCATCCAAGTTATTGCATTTATTGACATAAACTTGTTCAGAATATTTCCTCATTATCTTTATATTATCTGTACCATCTGTAGTGATGTTTCCTCTTTCATTCCTGATATTGGTGTGTCTTCTTTTTTTTCTATTCAGTCTGACGAGAAGTTTTTCAATATTATCTTCTCAAAGAATTGGCTTTAGAGTAATTGATTTCTCTATTGTCGAGGGGTTATTTCTTTTCTTTTCTTTTCTTTTCTTTTTTTGGAGATTGGGTCTCACTGTCACCTAGGTTGGAGTGCAATGGCAGGATAACAGTTCACTGCAGCCTCAACCGCCCTGGCTCAAGTGATCTTCCTGCCTCTGCCTCCTGAGTAACTGGGACCTCAGGTGCGTGCCACCATGCCTGGCTAATTTTTTAAATTTTTTTTTGTAGAGTTGGAGTCTTGCTATGTTGTCCAGGCTGGTGAGGGGTTTTCTCTAATTATTTTGCTTATCTTTATTTTCGCTTCCCATTGCTTACTTTGGGTTTACTTTGCTTTTCTTTTTCTAGTCTCATAAGATGAAAACATAGATCACTGATTTGAGATCTTCATTCTTTTCTACTATAAGCATCTGATACTCTTAATTTCCTTGATTCTTAACTGCTTCCCACAGATTTTGCTATATTGTGTTTTATTTTTATCCAATTCAAAATATTTTCTAATTGCCCTTGTGGTTTTTTCTTTTACCCATAGGTCATTAAGAAGCGTATTTCATTTCCAAATATTTGGGGATTTTCCACATATCTTTCTGTTACTGGGTTTAATAACATTATAGTCAGAGGATATACTCTGTATGGTTTTATTTATTTTTATTTTATTTTTTGAGACAGGGTCTTACTCTGTCACCCAGGCTGGAGTGCAGTGGCTCGATCTCGGCTCACTGCAACCACCACCTCCTGGGTTCAAGCAATTCTCCCACCTCAGCCTCCCAGGTAGCTGGGACTACAGGCACAGGCCACCACACACAGCTAATTTTCGTATTTTTTAGTAGAGATGGGGTTTCACCATATTGGCCATGCTGGTCTCCAACTCCTGACCTCAAGTGATCCGCCCACTTTGGCCTCCCAAAGTGCTGGGATTACAGGCATAAGCCACCGTGCCTGGCCATACTCTGTATGATTTTAATCCTTTCAAATTATATTGTGACTTATTTTTTGGCCCTGGGTATGGTCTATCTTGATAAATATTTTGTATTCACTTGAAAACATGTGTAGGGCCAGGCATGATGGCTCACGCCTGTAATCCCAGCACTTTGGGAGGCTGAAGCGGGCAGATCACGAGGTCAGGAGACCATCCTAGCTAACACAGGAAACCCCATCTCTACTAAAAATACAAAAAATTAGCCAGGCGTGGTGGTGGCTGCCTGTAGTCCTAGCTACTCGGGGAGCTGAGGCAGGAGAATGGCATGAACCCGGGAGGTGGAGTTTGCAGTGAGCCAAGATGATGCCACTGCACTCCAGCCTGGGTGACAGAGCAAGACTCCATCTCAAAAAAAAAAAAAGAAAAAAGAAAAACATATGTATTCTACTGTTGTTGGGTGGAGTGTTCTATAAATTCAATCAGATCACATTGGTTGATAGGATTGCTCAAGTATTTTATGTCTTGACTGTTTACTTTTTTGTCTACTTCTATAATTACTAAGAAAGTAGGGCCGGGTGCAGTGGCTCATGCCTGTAATCCCAGCACTTTGGGAGGCCCAGGCAGGTGGATCACCTGAGGACAGGAGTTCAAGACCAGCCTGGCCAACATGGTGACACCCTGTCTCTACTAAAAATACAAATTTTAGCTGGGTGTGGTGGTGGGCACCTATAATACCAGCTATTTGGGAGCCTGAGGCAAGAGAATTTCTTGAACCCAGGAGGCGGAGGTTGCAGTGAGCTGAGAATGCGCCATTGCACTACAGCCTGGGCGACAGAGCGAGACTCCACCTCAAGAAAAAAAAAAAAATACTGAGAAAGCAGTGTTGAATCTCCAACCACGCTTGTAGGTTTGTCTGTTTCTCCTTTTCATTCTATCAGGTTTTGTCTCTTGTATTTCAAAGTTCTTTTTTGGCTGGGTGTGGTGGCTCACACCTGTAATCCCAGCACTTTGGGAAGCAGAGGCAGGTGGATAATGAGGTCAGGCGATCAAGACCATCCTGGCTAACACGGTGAAATCCCGTCTCTACTAAAAATACAAAAAATTAGCCAGGTGTAGTGACATGCGCTTGTAGTCCCAGCTACTTGGGAGGCTGACGCAGGAGAATCACTTGAACCCAGGAAGCAGAGGTTGCAGTGAGCCGAGATCGCGCCACTGCACCCTAGCCTGGGGAACAGAGCAAGGCTCCATCTCAAAAAAAAAAAAAAAAAAAAAGTTCTTTTATTAGTTTATTATACTTTCAGGACTATTATATCCTCTTGATGAATTAACCCCTTTATCATTGTAAAATGTTCTTCTTTATCCCTTGTAATTTTTAGGTTGTAAAGTCTACTTTGTCTGATGTGAAAGAGCTATTCCTGTTTTCTTTGGTTAGCGTTTGCATGGCATATCTTTTTCCATCCTTTTGCTTTTAACTTAACAGTGTCTTCATATTTGAAGCAAATTTATTGTAGCAAACATATAGTTGAATCTTGCTTTTCTTTAAATAATACAACAATTTCTACCATTTAATTGGAATGTTTAGAGTATTTACATTTAAGATAATTATTGATATGGTTAGGTTTAAGTCTAACATCTTACTTTCTCTTTTCTTTTCTTTTTTTTTTGAGACTGAGTCTTGCTCTGTCACCCAGGCAGCTGCAGTGCAATGGTGAGATCTCGGCTCACTGCAACCTCTGCCTCCCTGGTTCAAGTGATTCTCCTGCCTCAGCCTCCTGAGTAGCTGGGATTACAGGAGCGCGCCACCATGCCTGGCTAATGTTTGTATATTTTTAGTACAGACGAGGTTTCACCATGTTGGTCAGGCTAGTGTCGACCTCCTGACCTCAAGATCAGCCCACCTCAGCCTCCCAAAGTGCTGGGATTACAGGTGTGAGCCACTGTATCTGGCTACTCTCTGTTTTCTATGTTCCTTATCTGTTTACTGTTCCTTCCCCACTTTTTCTGCTTTCTTTTTGATGAATCAAATATTTGAATAACATTTTGTCTCCACAATTAGTTTATTAGCCATACCTTTTAATTTTATTTACCAAACATATATTTAACTTACCATGGTTCACATTTACATAATAGTATACTATTTTATGTGGAGTGTAACAGTATAGTTCAATTTCTCCCCTCCCATTCTTTGTGTTATTTTTATTCATTTATTTATTTTTGAGACAGGGTCTTGTTCTGTCGCGTAGACTGGAGTGCAGTGACACGATCTCGGCTCACTGCAACTTCTGCCTCTCAGGTTCAAGTGATTCTTCTGCCTCAGCCTCCTGAGTAGCTGGGATTACAGGCACCTGCCACCATGCCTGGCTAAAATTTTGTATTTTTAGTAAAGACAGGGTTTCATCATGTTGGCCAGGCTGGTCTCAAACTCCTGACCTCAGGTGATGCACCCACCTCGGCCTCCCAAAGTGTTGGGATTACAGGCAGGAGCCACTTCGCTCAGCCCATTTTTGAAACATATTTTAATTGGATATAGAATTCTTGACAGATTTTTTGTTTTATTTCTTTCAGTACTTTAAAGATACTACAATGTTGCCTTCTGGTTTGCATAGTTTTTTATGAGAAATCTATGATTATTCTTTATTAACTTAGTTTCTCTGTAGGTGGTGTTTTTTTTTTTAATCTCTGGCTGCCTTTCAGAATTTTTTCTTTATTACTAGTTTTCAATATGTGGTTATTAGCTGCCTTGGTGTGGGGGGATTTTTGTTTGTTCGGTTGTTTTTTTTTTTTTTTTTTTTTTTTTTTGAGACAGAGTTTCACTCTTGTTGCCCAGGCTGGAGTGCAATGGCATGATCTCAGCTCACCCCAACCTCCACCTCCTGGGTTCAGGTGATTCTCCTGCCTCAGCTTCCTGAGTAGCTAGGATTATAGTCACGCACCACCACACCCAGCTAATTTTGTATTTTTGGTAGAGACAGGGTTTCTCCATGTTGGTCAGGCTGGTCTCAAACTTCCGACCTCAGGTGATCTGCCCGCCTCGGCTTCCCAAAGTGCTGGGATTACAGGCATGAGCCATAGCGCCTGGCCTTTTTGTTTTTTATCCTGTGTGGGGTTTGTCGAGCTGCTTGGATAATTAAGATTACAGTTTTAGTCAAATTTGGAACATTATCAACCATTATTTTTTCCTTCTTCCTCCTTTCTTTCCTTCACTTCTGGGACTCCAATTATATGTACATTGTGTATATGTTGTGCATGTCTAATTACATGTAAAACAAGACCACTTGATATTGTCCACTAAGTCACTGAGGAACAGTATCTTTTTTTTTTTTTCAGTCTTTTTTCTCTCGTTGGTTCATTTAGTATAGTTCTTTTATTTATTTATTTATTTTTTTTTTTGAGACAGGGTCTTATTCCGTTGCCCAGGCTGGAGTACAGTGGCATGAGCATGGCTCACTGTAACTTCAACTTCCTGGGTTTAAGCAATCCTCCCACCTCAGCCTCCTGAGTAGCTGGGACCACAGGTGTGCACCACCACATCTGGCTAATTTTTTTATTGTTTTGTAGAGAGAGGGTCTCCCTATGTTGCCCAGGCTGGTCTTGAACTCCTGGGTTCACATGATCCTTCCACCTTGGCCTCCCAAAGTGTTGGGATGACAGGTGAGAGCCACTACACTTGGCCTAGTATGTTTTCTATTCTGATTTTTTTCATTTGTAGGGTCCTATCTGCTCTTAATCCCATCCAATGTGTTTTTCAACTCAGCTTGTTGTATTTTTCATCTCCGGAAGTTCTATTTTAATATTTTTTATATTTTCTATTTCTCTTATTTTATTTTATTTTTTGTTTGTTTTTTGTTTTCATTTGTTTGTTGTTGTTGTTTGTTTGTTTAGAGACAGGGTATTCCTCTGTCACCCAGGCTGGGGTGTAATGGCACAATCATAGCTCACTGTAGCTTCAAACTACTGAATTCAAGTGATCTTCCTACCTCAGCCTCCTGAGTGGCTAGGACTACAGGTGCATGCCACCATGTCTGGCTAGTTTTTATTTTTTATTTTTTTGGTAGAGATGAGGTCTTACCATGTTGCCCAAGCTGGTCTCAAACTCCTGGGCTCAAATGATCCTCCTATCTCAGCCTCCCACAGTGCTGGAATTACAGGTGTGAATCACTGTGCCTGGCCCATTTGTTTTGTTTTCATGTTATTGGCCTAATTGGGCATAAAGAACATGTTTATAATAGTTATTTTAACATTCATATCTGCTAAGCTCATCATTTCTGTCATTTTTTTGGTCTGTTTGTGTGGACTGATTTTATCTTCCATCTATGAATCACAGGACCCTGCTTCTTGGTATGCCTAGTAAATTTTGATTGGATGCTGGACATTGTGAATTTTATGTTATTGAGTGTCTGCCTTTTGTTAGACTTTTCTGACTTGCTGCATTGTGTTGTACTTCTTACAATGTGTGGCCTTTCTATGGTCTGTCCAGTGGTATAGAGAGAAGTCAGATGATACACAGCCCTGTGTCAGCTCTGGATAGTGTTGGTCTTCCAGCTCCCAGGTAGTTGCTCCTTCCCTGGAAGTTGTTCTTGCCCGGTCTCACCCTCAGGGGGTTTGACCCCAAGCATACGCAGGCTGATATTTGGCCAAGGACCTGAGGGAATCCTCTGTAGATTTCTGGAGCTCAGTTTCAATGCAGTGTCCTTTTCTCTGGTGTTTTTCCCACAATTTTTAGATGCCTCAGCATCTCCAAACTCTGACCTCTGAGTCCTCAGTCTTGTGAGATTGCTGAGCTGTTTGAGTTTCTCCTTCTGAATTGTGACCTGGAAACTTTCTCCAGGCTATACGTTGGTGCACTCATAGGTCTTACCTCATTTATTTCCCTTCTTACAGGCATAACTGGTGTTTTGTGGTTGCCCCATTGGGGTGGATCAATTCTCCATCCAAAATTGATTTGGATGTCAAAACTAATGATGCCACACATGCACCAAGGGGGTATGAAAACATTTATTGCCCGCATAATGGGACTTTCTAGGGAGAGCAGAGCAGGCCCTCAAACCATCTGGAATGACTTGAGCAAAGGGAGGGGTGATGACTTGAGTTTCTAATGCGATTGGGGCCAGGGGGAGAGCTCCTGCCCATAGGCCAGCTTTTGAACTTTTCTTGCTGGCGCTAAGGGAGAAAGCATGTGGCCTTCTTATGGGCTTGTCAAGGTGGGTCAAAAAGGAGAAAGGGAAGAGATAGGACTTGAAAGTTATCAGTAATCAACCATCAAAAAATGGAGTCAAATTCTTTTTGCAACTGTCCTGTACTGACTGTTACCCACTATCTGAAAATAACCATTTCATATATTTTGTCTGTTTTGCTAGTTATTTTTGGCAAGAGAGCAATTGCTGTAACAGTTAATCTTTTATAGAGGAAGCAAAAGTCTCTGTGCTCCATTTAAAAACTAGGTTTAGGCCAGGCACAGTGGCTCCATACCTATAATCTCAGCACTTCGAGAGGCCGAGGAGGTAGGGTTGCTTGAGCCCTGTGGTTCAAGACCATCCTGGGCAGTATAATGAGATTCCATCCTTACAAGAAAATACATTGCTTTAGCTAGGTTTGCAGTGATGTGTTCATCTAAGCAAGGTAAACTGGGGAATACCTTATTTTGGATGGTTGACTTACAGAGCCTGGAGAAAGTGCTGGGCAGACTAGCAGCTGAGGTCAGGTAGGCCCTCTCTGGTCTTCAATCCACCTCTGATGGGGAAGGCAAAAACTTGAAAACTCATTGATTTCCTGACACTCCTTGTAGAAAGGCTTTGCACAGGTCTGGATATGTGTTTAACATTTGCGAAACATTTGGCCATTGTCAAACCATTTCTATATAGTACTTTGTCTCCTTCATTCTCCACAACAAATGGGAGGGAAACTGGGCAGAAGGTGGTAGAAGTACTTTGTACTTGAGTAAATTAAAGATCACAACCTGGGCCGGGCGTGGTGGCTCATTCCTGTCATCCCAGCACTTTGGGAGGCCAAGATGGGAGAAATGCTTGAGCCCAGGAGTTTGAGACCAGCCTAGACAACATAGTGAGACTCTATCTCTACAAAAAATTAAAAACTAAACGGGTTTGGTGGCATGTGCATGTACTCCCAGCTACTTGGGAGACTGAGGTGGGAGGATTACCTGATCTCAGGAAGTCGAGGCTGCGTGAACCTTGGTCACACCACTGTACTCCAACATGGATGACAGAGCAAGATTTGTCTCAAAAAAAAAAAAAAGATCACAGCCTGACTGACTCCTAGTTGAAAGGCCAGGAGAAATTAGAAAAGGGAGAGGGGCCTGACATAGGAGGAGGATTGGAAAAGATTGGTGAAACTTACGACTTGCCAAAGTGTGAGTGTCTGCACATAATTACTTTGAGAAAAGAGTTGTTAAAATCCTATTCTTGGACTGGGCGCGGTGGCTCACGCCTGTAACCCAAGCACTTTGGGAGGCCGAGGCGGGTGGATCGCCTGACATCAGGAGTTTGAGACCAGCCTGATCAACACGGAGAAACCCCGTCTCTACTAAAAATACAAAACAGCTGGGCGTGGTGGTGCACGCCTGTAATCCCAGCTACTCGGGAGGCTGAGACAGAATAATCGCTTGAACCTGGGAGGCAGAGATTGCAGTGAGCCGAGATCGTGCCATTGCACTCAGCCTGGGCAACAGAGCAAGACTCTGTCTAAAAAAAAACAAAACCAAAACAAACAACAACAACAAAAAATCCTATTCTTCAGATGAAGATACAGAACCTGTTCACAAACCACATAGCTATTAAATGGCTGGACCTAGACCTTGCTGTGCGGCCAGGAGGGCCTTGAGCATAGCTGCAGACCTGAGCCCCGTGAAAACCACAGACCTGGACTTTGAGTCTCTATGGACCAAGGAACCCAAGGTATCCCACTTCACATGTGACTCTCTCTGATCCAGTTTCCAGGGTCTTCTGGGCTGAGCTCCTACCTAGTCTCTCAGTAGGTCCATCTTGGCAATAGCTTGTCTCCCTCTAAACATCCATGCCTGCCTGGTATCTAGATTCCAGCTGGCCTCCTCCCCATCAGCAGTCAGAGTGGCCCAGGGTGGAGACTGAGCGGGGAAAGGATAGCTGTCTCATGTTGGCAGAGCTACTCCCTAGGCAGAGGAAATGCCATGAAGGGAGCAAAGAACAGTGGTAAAGAGATCAAGGGTCAGAGAAGACCGTAGAAGCCTCTCTTGAGAGCCATGTTGCTTGTCCCTGTGATGGGCAGTCTTGGCCAGTTCACTTCTCCTCTGGACTTGGAGTCCTTGTCTGAGAAGTGAATGGACGGAGGGAATAGTTTCTGTGGCCCGTCTAGGCTGATGCCCCATGGTTGGTGCCTCACTGCTGTTGATGGTTCTGGGTCCACTTGTTCCAGGTCCCGGTCTACTCTTGCATCTGTCACACTGTGCCTCACATCTGAGTCCTGGCCTTCCCTAGCCATTGTCAAGGGCTCCTGGAACTGTCAATGCCCTGGATTCCCAAAGAGAGCTTTATATGTCTTCTCTATGTAGAGAAAGTAGACATGAGTTTCATCCAAGAGAACCAGGTTCCACCACTTATTTGCTGAGTATCTTTAGGCAAATTATTTAACCTCACTGTGTCTCAGTTGCCTTAAGGAAGGAGACCACTACTACTCCTGCTGCCGTCCTCCTCCCACCTTGCCTAGTTCACAAGACAGGAGTAAAGAGAAAGAAACAAAAGTAAGATAAATCGCCAGACAACCTTGGCACCACCACCCGGCCCTAGGAGTTAAACAAAGTAATAATAATAACATCAACCCCTGGCCTAAACTACTTGTGTTATCTGTAAATTCCAGACACTGTAAGAAAAAAAGCATTGTAAAACTTTCTGTTCTGTTAGCTGATGCATGTAGCTCCCAGTCATGTTTCCCACGTTTGCTCGATTTATCATGACCCTTTCACGTGGACCCCTTAAAGTTGTAAGCCTTTATAAAGGCCAAGTATTTCTTTCTCGGGGAGCTCGGCTCTTAAGACATGAGTCTGCTGACGCTCCCGGTCAAATAAAAAACCTCTTCCTTCTTTAATCCGGTGTCTGAGGAGTTTTGTCTGCGGTTCGTCCTGCTACAGCCTTATTGGTAAATTACAGTATGTTTACAGTGATTTACCAGAAATATATGAGTCTGTTTAGAGCACTCAGCATGAAATAAGCATTTGATCTTATTTCCTGTGACGGAGAGGGTAGAGCTGGGGGTGTGAACTGGAGGGAGAATGCTTTCCTATCAAAGAACAAACACCACATTTGGGATGCTGTTCTGCAGTATTTCCTCCTGTCCCCAGAGCAGGGAAAACTAAATTGCTCTGAAATTAATACATGGATGGAGGGTCTGAGAATTGAGTTTCCTTTGAGGAAAAATTAGTCGCTGGCAAGTATTTCATTAGGGGAGATGCAGATGCAGCAAGGCTGATTCTGTCTAAGCCTCCTCTTGTCTCCCCTGGCCCGCTGGATTCCCAAGTGGCTCCTCCAAAGAAGTCCCACCTCTCTCTCCTAACCCACCCTGTCCTCCCTCAGGCTGCTCTCCTGGGTGATGCTGTGCTCCAACATTCATGGCCTGACAGCTATTGCATATGTTCCTGTGCAGCCTCCGGGTCATCAGGTATGTGTTGGGAAGTGGGAGTTTGTCTCTTGCTCATACCATGAGGACCCTGGGAGGAAGAATGGCCTACTTTCTTCCTTTCCTAAGGTCACTAACATGGTACAGGAGGGGGTGCTCCTGAAAGCATAGGACCGTCTCAATTATTCTCAGCTCTCCCACTCCACTCCCTCTCTGAGCTTCTATGTGCTAGTCCTGCCTGGTGGTGGTAGTGGTGGTAGTGGTGTGTGTGTGTGTGGGTGTATGTGTGTGAGAGAGAGAGAGAGAAAGCCATCACAGCATTCTGACCCAGGCAGAAGAGAAGAGAGGAGAAAGCAAGTCCCAGTAGGAGGAACCATTAAAACCAAAGCCAGCAGGCAAGCAGGCTCAGCCTCTGGAATGCTGCCGCCTGAAATGACAGGAAACAGAAATGGGGGGACTCACAGAGCTCCACATGCCTTGCTCAGCCCCAGCCATGCCCAGTCCTATGCTGCTCAGAGGAAGGCACTCAAAGGACACAACCCCTCCAGCTCACGGAAAGCCCCACCCCACCTTCTCCCTCTCCCCATGGACATGGGCTCATTCATGTGGGGTAGCGACTGGAAGGGGTGTGGACTCCACCGTGACATTTAACAAAGACATGAACTCAGTGAACATTGTAATTTGCTGATTAAAAATTTAATCCCCATCTTAAGGTCAGAAAACCAGGTATGGAGAAGTTGGCAGAAATTGGGGCTTGTGGGTGGGGAAGAGTGGAGCAAGTCGGTCTGCGTTAGCTGAGGGGAGGGGTTTGTCAGGCTGCTGGGGTTTGGGGGCAGAGTGTACGGGGAAATTGAGGAGGACCTGCCCGCTGAGAGGGATAGGGATGGGGACAGGACACATCTTCCTGAGGAAGCTGGGTGGGGTGGACACTCCCAGTCTGTTTCCAGTTGCAGGAGACAGAAAGAGCCTGGACTTCAGAGTGAGATGGATCTGGGCTAGCAACTGGTTGTGTGGCCCTGGGGACGAGGGCCCTGCCCAATACAGAGTGATTACAACATGATAACGCTTCCTCCTACCAAAGTGCAGGGATAGAATGGATCCTGGCCCATTTCTGAAACTCTGGCGAAAGAAAAGGAAAGGAAAGGAAAGGAAAGGAAAGAAAAGAAAAGAAGAGAAAAGAAAAGAAAAGAAAAGAAAAAAGAAAAGAAAAGAGAGAGAGAGAGAGAAGGAAAGAAAGAAAGAAAGAAAGAAAGAAAGAAAGAAAGAAAGAAAGAAAGAAAGAAAGAAAGAAAGAAAGAAAGAAAGAAAGAAAGAAAGAAAGAAAGAAAGAAAGAAAGAAGAGAGAGAGCGGAAGGAAGGAAAGAAGGAAAAAAGGAAGGAAGGAAGGAAGGAAGGAAGGAAGGAAGGAAGGAATCTCCATTCTTCCTCTTTTCTTTCTCCATCTTTAACTATCTCCTCTTCCCTGTGCCCTTCCCCACCTCTCAGGCTTAATTCCTTAACTCAGGGGGAGGGAGAAAGACAAGCCGGGTGGTGGGAGCTAGGACACACTGGAGGGCAGAGGGGAGGAAAGAAGGATTTGGGGTGGATGGGGTGGGAGTGAGGTTAGTGAGCACTGTGGCCCGGAAACCTCTCTCCTGGCTCTTATTTTGATCCCTCTCGATGGTCACGTTGGCTCTGCCATGCCCAGTCCAGGGACAAAAACAAACAAAGTGGTAATAATAATAATAATAATAAGGCTGGGGGTGGTGGCTAATGCCTATAATCCCAGCACTTTGGGAGGTCGAAGTGGGCAGATCAGCTGAGGTTGGGAGTTGGAAACCAGCCTGACCAACATGTAGAAACCCCTTCTCTACTAAAAATAGAAAATTAGCCGGGCATGGTGGCACATGCCTGTAATCCCAGCTACTCGGAAGGCTGAGGCAGGAGAATCGCTTGAACCCGGGAAGTGGAGGTTGTGGTGAACCAAGATGGCACCACTGTACTCCAGCCTGGGCAAGAGTGAAACTCCATCTCAAACAACAAAATAATAATAATAATAATAACAATAATAATAATAATGGCAACACTTGCAGAGTGCCTACTTTGTGCCAGGCACTGTTCTACACTCTACTTGGAGTAACTTTTTTTTTTTTTTTCTTTTTGAGACAGAGTTTCACTCTTGTTGCCCAGGCTGGAGTGCAATGGCGCGATCTTGGCTCACTGCAGCGTCCGCCTCCCGGGTTCAAGAAGCTGGGATTACATGTGTGAGCCGCCACACCTGGCTGCTTTTTGTATTTTTAGTAGAGATGGGGTTTCACCATATTGGCCAGGCTGGTGTCAAACTCCTGACTTCAGGAGATCTGCCCGCCTTGGCCTCCCAAAGTGCTGGGATTGCAGGGGTGAGCCACCGCGCGTGGCTGAAACTACCTTTACTTAGACAAATTTAGCGTAACTGCTGCTAGCTGTCATGATTGCTTTAGCTTCATAATAAGTATTGAATTCAGGTAGACTTAGTCCTTCAACTAAATTCTTTTTTTTTTTTTCAAAGTTGTTTTTAGCTATTCCATGTCCTTTGCAGAATTACATGACTTTTGTAATTCTGCTTGTCAATTCTACAAAAATCCTGCTGGAGTTTTGATTGGTACTGTGTTTGATCTGTAGGTTAATTTGGGGAAAACTGGGTGGAATGTAAGAGTCAAAACTTAAACAAAGTTGATACTATAGCATTTATCATAGGGTTTTGAAATTGTCTGTTTATTGTTTTCTTCCCCAAAAGGCTGTAAACACATTGAGGCCAGGGGCTGTGCTTTATTTGCCACTTATTACTCACTGTTATATCCCCACCCCTGAACAGAGGCTAGCATGTAGTAGTTACTCAATACATATTTGTTACAGGAACACACATTTATTTGATTATTTATTTGTTTATTCAATAGATAAAATGTATTCTTACTTTCACTCTACTTTCTGTTTCCTTTATAGACAAAGTCTTCTCCTCTTAATGCGTGTTGAATCACCATCAAGTTTTACAAAGTATGCCCGGGGCTCTGTGTGTCTTTTTGAAGGCTGTGTATTTGTGTGTGTGTGGTGAGTGCGTGCAGATGCACACCAGTCTGTGGCTGATGAATGTGTCAGAGCCACAAGAACCCTTTCTCTAATACCAGCCATGTTGATAGCTGCAGTTCATTTCTTCCATCCAGGGATTTATGGAGAGGCAGCTTGGGAAGGCCAGGTGTGGATAACATGTTTAAAGTGCTTCTCCTTTCTCTATGTGAATTAAACAATCATGTCTGGTTTGTTTTTTTTTTTCCACCTTTGAAACATGACTTTCCCCAAGTCTAGAGTTGGAGGAAACTACCTTTACTTAGACAAATTTAGTGTAACTGCTGTGAGCTGGTAGAAGTGATACTTACTCTGTCGTTTTTTCTGTTTGTTTGTTTTTTGAGACGGAGTCTCGCTCTGTGGCCCAAGCTGGAGTGTAGTGGTGCAATCTGGGCTCACTGCAAGCTCCGCCTCCCGGGTTCATGCCATTCTCCTGCCTTAACCTCCCGAGTAGCTGGGACTACAGGCGCCTGCCACCACGACTGCCTAATTTTTTTTTTTTTTTTTTTTTTTTTTTTGATATATTTTTAGTAGAGACAGGGTTTCACTGTGTTAACCAGGATGGTCTTGATCTCCTGACCTTGTGATCTGCCCACCTCGGCCTCCCAAAGTGCTGGGATTACAGTCGTGAGCCACCGTGCCCGGCCACCTACTCTGTGTGGTTTTAAGGCTGCCATTCCATGGATGCTATAAGAGCTCTTCCTGTGCTGGGTGAGGGGCTGAAGGAAGCGGGTTCAACTCTACGTTTATCTTTGGCTGTTTTCGCTGCCATTTGACTGAAGCAATTTTCAGTGACGAATGAAGTGAATGGTTAAAGCTTATTTTTCAATTGAAATTCAATTCCTGCAAGTGGAAGAGGGAGGAGAGAGAGGGTGTAAATCATTGATCAAACTTATTTAAGCACCAAGCTTCCCTTCTGCAGAAAATCCAATTGCCTGACAGGAAAACAGCTCCTTCCCTCGAGATCCATGAGGCTGGGTGTTCTTCTCCACACTAACTGACCCTGCTAGGGGCCAGCTGCTGGCTGCACCGGAAGTCAGCTTGGCACAGCAGAAGGAACAGACTCACTTGGGACTGGAATCTGGTTCTGCCACTTGCCGGCTCTGTGACTTTAGGCAAGCAACTTCACATCCCTTAGGCAATTTCATCCATGAAAACGAAATTAGTAATTCCTACTATACAGAATTTGTGTCATGATTTGAGAACAAGGTATGTAACAGCATATGTTGTAGGCAGGCTATAGATAGCTCTAGCTGTCATGCTTCTGGCTTGGGAGCTGGGTGTGAGCACAGACCTCTGTGTGAGTGCTTGGAGGTAAATGCCCTTTGTGGGAGCCGAGCATGTGTGGCATGGCTGTGTGTAAGTAGAGCTCTGAGAGTCTGTGGGGCTGTGGTCTCTCTGTGGATTAAGAAGCCTGCATTCTCCAGCATTCTTGGAGAGGTCTCTAGAAAAGCATCGGAGGAAATCTCTGAGGAAATTTCTCAGGGGTTGTCTGGGAACTGTGGGGGCGTTGCATCCCTTTCCTGGAAGCAGCAACAGCTCTCAGGCCCCATCTCTGCGCCCCTCTCAATCCCTGGTGACTTGTTAAAAGACTTCAAAGGATAAACTTCAGACTAGAAATCTCGCTTGCCATTCACATTTTTTAACATTGAGGACACAACCCCGAAGAATATGTCTGTGAATGTTAATTAGCCTCTAGAGAAGGAGAAAGGAGAGAATAGAAGAGTCACAGACACAGAGTCAAGGGCCAGAAAAATGCTGCAGTGGCCGGGCACAGTGGCTCACGCCTGTAATTCCAACATTTTGGGAGGCCAAGGTGGGTGGATCACCTGAGGTCAGGAGTTCGAGACCAGCCTGGCCTACATCATGAAACCCCGTCTCTACTAAAATTACAATAATTAGCCAGGCGTGGTGGCACATACCTGTAATTCCAGATACTTGGGAGGCAGAGACAGGAGAATTGCTTGAACCTGGGAGGCAGAGGTTGCAGTGAGCTGAGACCATGCCATTGCACTCCTGCCTGGGTGACAGAGCAAGACTCCGCCTCAGAAAAAAAACAAATGCTGCAGGTACGCAGGGGGAAAGGCAGTTACTCCCTGAATTTTGTAAAGAATAACTTCAAGGACACACATGACTCATGAAGGTAAAAACGACTCAGGATCAACAACAAAAGGGCCTGATCCCAGAGGAGAGTCAGTAGGATGAGAGGTGGCCCTGGCTTGGGGTTTCCCTTTTTGAAGAGGCAAGTGAAGTGGTCTGTGCTGGGCTGCCGCCGCACAAGGACAGAGGCCTCATAAGGTGGAATGCAGTAGGCACTGGGAATATGGGATGGGACCTGGAAATAGTCGTCCAGGCTCTCATTCCAGTCTTTCATTTTTACAGTTTCAATAGCTTTTGGGGTACAGTGGTTTTTGGTTACATGGATGAATGGTATTTTGGTGAAGGAGACTTCTGGTTGTAGTGCATCGGTCACCCAAGTAGTGTACAGTGTTCCCAGGATGTAGTTTTTTTACCCCTCACCCACTTCCCATTCTCCCATTCTGTGTATCCAAAGTCCATTTTACCACGCTTTATGCCTTTGTGTATCCATAGCTTAGTTCCCACTTGTAAGTGAGAACATACAGTATTTGCTTTTCCATTCCTGAGTTACTTCACTTAGAATAATGCCTCCAGCTTCATCCAAGTTGCTGCAAAAGACATTATTTGTTCTTCTTTTTTTTTTTTTGAGACAGAGTCTTGCTCTGTCGCCCCCACTGGACTGCAGCGGCCACATCTCAGCTCACTGCAAGCTCCGCCTCCCGGGTTTACGCCATTCTCCTGCCTCAGCCTCCTGAGTAGCTGGGACTACAGGCGCCTGCCACCTCGCCCAGCTAGTTTTTTGTATTTTTTAGTAGAGACGGGGTTTCACCGTGTTAGCCAGGATGGTCTCGATCTCCTGACCTTGTGATCCGCCCGTCTCAGCCTCCCAAAGTGCTAGGATTACAGGCTTGAGCCACCGCGCCTGGCTATTTGTTCTTCTTTAGGGCTGATTAGTATTCCATGGTGTATATATACCATGTTTTCTTTTTATTTATTTCTTTTTTTGTTTGTTTGTTTGTTTGTTTGAGACAGGGTCTCGCTTTGCTGCCCAGGCTGGAGTGCAGTGGCATGATCTTGGCTCACTGCAGCCTCTGCCTCCTGGGACCAAGTGATACTCCCATCTCAGCCTCCCGAGTAGCTGGGACCACAGGTGTGCACTACCACGCCCAGATAATTTTTGTATTTTTTGTAGAGACAGGCTTTTGCCATGCTGCCCAGGCTAGTCTTGAACTCCTGGACTCAAGTGACCCCCCTGCCTCAGCCTCTCAAAGTGCTGGGATTACAGGCATGAGCCACCACACTCAGCCCTATACCACATTTTCTTTATCCACTCATTGGTTCACCCCAATCTTTCTTTCCTGCACCCACTAACCCCCTGTCACTTATATCGGAAGTCTTATTTTATTAGGAAGCATAAAAAATGAATCTTTATTTAACACCATGTACATTTATAAATACAACCTTATGGCCAGGCACGGTGGCTCACACCTGTAATCCCAGCACTTTGAGAGGCCGAGGCGAGCAGATTACTTGAGGTCAAGAGTTTGAGACCAGCCTGACCAACATGGTGAAACTCCCTCTCGGCCGGGCACGGTGGCTCAAGCCTGTAATCCCAGCACTTTGGGAGGCCAAGACGGGTGGATCATGAGGTCAGGAGATCGAGACCATCCTGGCTAACACGGTGAAACCCCGTCTCTACTAAAAAATACAAAAAAAAAAAAAACTAGCCGGGTGAGTTGGCGGGCACCTGTAGTCCCAGCTACTCGGGAGGCTGAGGCAGGAGAATGGCGTAAACCCGGGAGGCGGAGCTTGCAGTGAGCTGAGATCCGGCCACTGCACTCCAGCCCGGGCGACAGAGCGAGACTCCGTCTCAAAAAAAAAAAAAAAAGAAAGTCCCTCTTGACTAAAAATACAAAAATTAGCCAGCTGTGGTGGCGGGCACCTGTAATGCCAGCTACTCCGGAGGCTGAGGCATGAGAATCACTTGAACACAGGAGGTAGAGGTTGCAGTGAGTGAGATCATGCCACTGCACTCCAGCCTGGGCGGCAGAGCGAGACTCCGTCTCAAAAAAAAAAAAAAAAAGAAAGAAAGAAAAAGAAAGAAAGAAAAAAGAAAACTATATTATTTATTTATTTTGAGAGAGAGTTTTGCTCTGTCATCCAGGCTGGAGTGCAGTGGCACAATCTCAGCTCACTGCAACCTCCATCTCCTGGGTTCAAGTGATTCCCTTGCCTCAGCCTCCCAAGTAGCTGGGATTACAGGCGCATGCCACCATATCTGGCTAATTTTTGTAGTTTTAGTAGAAACGGGGTTTTATCATGTTGGTCAGGCTAGTCTCAAACTCCTAACCTCAAGAGATCCGCCCACCTCAGCTTCCCAAGAAAACTATGTTATTTAATTCTAACATTCTTCATAGGAAGTAGATACTTAGGAAATATTATCTCCACTTTATAGATAAGGAAACTCGAATATCAAAAGGTCACACCTGGGTCTGTCTCTCCACAATGGATCAGCCTGCTTCCACCCTTTGGGTCTTGAAAGTCTGAGTTGTTAGGCTCGGCGCGGTGGCTCAAGCCTGTAATCCCAGCACTTTGGGAGACGGGTGAATCACGAGGTCAGGAGATCGAGACCATCCTGGCTAAAAAATACAAAAAAAAACTAGCCGGGCGAGGTGGTGGGCGCCTGTAGTCCCAGCTGCTCGGGAGGCTGAGGCAGGAGAATGGCGTAAACCCGGGAGGCAGAGCTTGCAGTGAGCTAAGATCCGGCCTCTGCACTCCAGCCTGGGTGACAGAGTGAGACTCTGTCTCAAAAAAAAAAAAAGTCTGCGTTGTTGCTATCAAATTATTTCAATCTTCATTCTTTCCCATGGTTACCAAGTAAATGCATGCTTACTAAAGGCATTTATAAATAGTGAAAATTACAAAGAAGAATGTAAAAATCATTTGTGTGGCCGGGCGTGGTGACTCACCCCTGTAATCCCAGCGTTTGGGGAGGCTGAGGCTGGCAGATCATGAGGTCAGGAGTTTGAGCCCAGTCTGGCCAACATGGCGAAATGCCATCTTTACTTTAAAAAATACAAAAATTAGCCGGGCATGGTGGCGGGCGCCTATAATCCCAGCTACTTGGGAGGCTGTGGCAGAAGAATTGCTTGAACCTGGGAGGTGGAGGTTGCAGTGAGCTGATATCGCACTACTGCACTCCAGCCTGGGTGACAGAGCAAGACTCTGTCTCAAAATAATAAAATAAAATAAAATAAAATAAAATAAAATAAAATAAAATAAAAATTATTTGCAGCCAGTAGTGGTTTCTATTTTCTTCTATTTTCCTTATGACTAATTATTATAGTTAGTGAGATGCTGTGTTAAGAATGCCTTGTTTGTTTGTTTGAGACAAGGTCTTACTCTGTTGCCAGGCTGGAGTACAGAGGCTGGATCACAGCTCACTGCAGCCTCTACTTCCCGGGATCAAGTGATCCTTCCACCTCAGCTTCCTGAATAGCTGGGACTACAGGCATGCTCTACCACACCAGGCTAAGGAATGTTTTCAACTGTAAGAAACAGACACTGTAATCCCAGCACTTTGGGAGGCCGAGGTGAGTGGATCACTTGAGCCTAGGAGTTCAAGACCAGCTTGGGCAACATGGCGAAACCCTTGTCTCCACAAAAACAAAAAACAAAAATTAGCCAGGTCTGCTGGCGCACACCTGTAGTCCCAGCTACTGGGGAGGCTGAGATTGGAGGATTGCTTGATCCCAGGAGGCAGAGGTTACAGTGAGCCAAGATGGCGCCATTGCACTTCAGCCACTCTGCCTCAAAACAAACAAACAAACAAAAGACAACTTGACTATCAGCACAAAGATAAGAGGTGTTTTAAAAATAGAGATTTATTTTGCCTGTATAACAGGAAGCCTAAAGGTAGGCAGCTGCCACTGCTGGCTTAGTGGTTCAGGAATGAATCACAACTTGAAAATGCTCTTGACCTTTGCCTCATGGTTACAGAATAGCTGCTGCAGCTCCAAAAATCACAACCATGTTCAAGGCAGTAAGAAGAGAAAGGAAGGTATTAGCATCAACTGTTCCTCTATAAGTAATGAAAAGATTTCCCAGAGGTACTTGGCAGACTTGTTTACAACCTACTGGCTATTCTGGGTCACAGAGCCACTTCTACCTTGAAGGGAGGCTGGGAGAACCATTTGCTCCTCCAGAGTCTCTCACTGAAGGGAGTTAGGGAGAAGGAGGTTGGGAAGGGGAGTTACGTTAGCCGGTCAGAGGTATCTGCTACAGATTCAATGCTCTGATTGGCAGGCCTGCATCACGTGCCCACCTCTGGAACCTTGGTGGACCCTGTTTTTCCACAATCAATCACATGGACTGAAAATGGAGAAAAATTGGGTACTGTAAGCATAAAAGGGAAATGGATGTTGGGAAGGCAAGAATAAAAGATGTCCATTACATTTTGTATGACATTTTATCCTGTAGCAAATCAACCCCAAACTTAGTGGCTTAAAACAAACATTTATAATTCCTCACAATTCTGTGGTTCAATTGAGCAATTCTTCTGTTCTGAGCCTGCTTAGATGGCTTATTAGGCCACTTTCACGAGTTCAAATAATAATAGCTACTATTGACTGGGTGCCTACTATTTATTAGGTGGTGACGTTAGTCCACTTAAATACTTCCTCACGCTTTCCTCCTTCCCCTTTCCTGATATCTGCTGGGGTGTGTGTGTGTGTGTGTGTGTGTGTGTGTGTGTGTGTATTTATTTATTTAATTTTTTTTTTGAGATGGAGTTTCGCTGTTACTGCCCAGGCTGGAGTGCAATGGCTTGGTCTCAGCTCACTGCAACTGCCACCTCTCGGGTTCAAGTGTTTCTCCTGCCTCAGCTTCCTAAGTAGCTGGGATTACAGGCGCCCACCACCAAGACTGTCTAATTTTTGTATTTTTAGTAGAGACAAGATTTCACCATGTTGGCCAGGCTGGTCTCGACCTCCTAACCTCAGGTGATCCTCCCACCTCGGCCTCCCAGAGTGCTGGGATTACAGGTTTAAGCCACTGCACCTGGTCAGTCTGCCAGTGTATGTTGAAGTATTTGTATTCAGTTGAGATATACTATGTTCAAGTGTAAGTAATAATTGTAGAGGTTCGGCATTAGGTGCTCCACCTAGATGGTTTTGTAAAATCCTCACCACAACCCTACAAGGTTTGGAGCACATCTGGTTGCAGCCCAGTTTTTCTATTGATTTTTATTTGAGGGGAGAATTCCCGTCATACTTCTGTGAAGCTTCTGGAATTAAGATAATTAAAGAGGATCCTAAGATTTCAAGATTTAAAACACTGCTACAATTTACAACTACTCATTTGTGGAATCAGGATTTTTTTTCTGAGTAAGCGAAATAAATTCAGAAATAAATAGGACACATGACACTGTAACTATCATCTAACATCTCAATTTCAAATGTATCTATTCATCAAAGCAACCTCTTGAATTCAAGTTATTTACTTTAATATGTTAATACAGTCGTTTCCTCTTACCTGTGGGGGATATGTTCCAAGACCCTCAGTGGATTCTTGAAACCTCGGATAGTACCACACCCTGTGTATCGGTCTCAACCAAGCACTTACCATGCACTGTGTCCATAACTTTTGCAGTTTGAGGTACAAAAACGAAACTAGCATACATTTCTTTTTCCTTCGTCACAATTTCATGGAGGGAAGATTCATTCTTATTGTAGATCTTAGCAACCTCAGCATACAGATTTTTTTTTTCTATCCTTAAGTCAAAAACTTTTAACTTTTCACTTAAAGGAAGAACTTTCTGGCTTATTCGACATTAATATACAGCATATTCAAATTGCCATTATCACTGCTATTGCACTTTAGGGCAGTTATTAAGTAAAATAAGGGTTACTTGACACAAGCATTGTGATACCTCGACAGTTGATCTGATAACCTAGAGGGCTCCTAAGTGACCTGGGAGCCAGTAGTGGATACACTGGACAAAGGATGATTCACATCCTGGGCAGGATGGAGTGGGATGGTGAGGTACTTCATTGGGCTACTCAGAATGGTGCACAATTTAAAACTTATGAGCTGTTTCTGTATGTTTTTATTTAATATTTTTTGACTGTGGTTGTAACTGGAATCATGATGGTGGTTTTCACTTTCGGAAAGTGAAACTGCAGATAAGCAGGGGACACATATTTAGTCGTATGTAACACCATTTTTTTTCTGTTTTATGTATTGGGGTTCTGCATGAAATTACAATGTGAATTTTCCTTTGCTCTCCCATTATCTCGCTTGATCTCACAACAACCCTGTGTAATCAAGATATTAGTAGTATTCCCATTTTACAAATGAAAAAACAGAGGCTCAGAGAGGTTAACTGACTTGCCCAAGGTAAATAAGCAAACAAACAAATAAGCAGGTAAGTGGCAGAGCTGGGACTTGAAACCAGTTCTTCCAGCTGCAAATTCAAACTTCATTCCATTGTACCATGCGGCTCTCTCCATTCATTTCTAAACTGCCGGGAATATGTGTACCAAGGCTGGTCCCACCCAAAGGGCACTCAAATCCAGGACAGACAGAAAACAGCCCGTTTGGGGTGGAGGGTGGGAGGAAGCAAAAACAGCAGCAACAATAGCTTCCTGGGCCCTGATAATTCTCCCCAAGGGCCCAGCAGGCTGTTTGAAGAGTGTTAGCAAGTTTTCACCCTCAAATCTAAAGCTCCAGTACTCCACCCAGGAGTCAGGAGGGGTGGACTCATAGGGATTTCTACCCTGCCAGGATCTTGGAGGGAGGGAGAGGAACCCGAACCACTCTCTAAAGCCATTCTGCAAACCCTGCTTATTCTCACTTTGGCTAAGTGTATTGAGGTGACTGGCCCTTTTCCAGGGTGGAACATTAATGCTTCCTTTGGTTTTGGAGGCTTGAATTGAGGCAGGAAGATACAACTTTGGCCCTATGAGCTCTTTGAATTGCACCCTAGTCATCTTCTAGAGTGAGAGTTATTCGGTGTGTGACCAGCCTCGCTTATGTACATTTGCACTGTCCACTCACTGTCGGGGGGCACTAATGGGCATTCATTAATGACTATCCTCTGCCCCGATGCTTCCTGTTTCAGAGCCTTGGGTCCCCCGTGGCAAGGTGGAGTGAAGGAAGTATCAGCCACCACTCCCCGCCCCTCTCCCAAGTGGTCTCCCAGGCTGGCACTCGGTGAAGCTTTGTGCTTTGTGTCATTCATTGCATTGTGTGGATGAATTGCTCTTTGCAGTATAAAGCCACCTTTTTCCTGGTAGTGAAGCCCACCTGGGAAGTTCCATCTCCTCTCCAAATGTCATCTTTTCAGTATTACAGTCTCCTCCTCCTGAGACCACTGTTCCCTTGAATGCTGCGCCACTCCCAACCGCATGTTTTCAGTGAGAACTGTCCTTTCTTACCTAACTACACCCCCTTGCCAGGTTTGGCTGGACCAGAAGTCAGCATTCCCTGGGTGTTATAAACTGAAATTCACTATTGATGGAGTTATAGCAGCTAATATTTACTGAGCACTGTTCTGAACCCTTTACTGATACTAATTCACTTAATCTTTACTCCAATCTTATGAATTAATAATTAATAATGGCTAACCTAGATCAGCCAAAGCTAGTTGGTTCTTCTATTACTGAGTGTGGAACATATAAGCAATTATATATGCATATTCCTATCTTCTTCTCTATTATATTCTTAGGGATGCCATAACAAAGCACCACAAACTGAGTGACTTAAAACAATAGTAATTTATTCTTTCATAAGTCTGGAGGCTGGAAGTCAGAAATCTAGGTGTTGGCAGGGCTGTGCTCCCTGTGAAGGCTCTGGGAAAGAATCCTTCCTTGCCTCTTCCTAATTTCTGATGGTTACCCTTGGTATTCCTTGGTTTGCAGCCTCCTTCATCACCTGGTCTTCCTCTGTGTCTCTGTGTCTAAATTTCCCTCTTCTCATAAGAACATGAGTCATTGGATTAGGGCCCAACTTAATCAAGGATGATCTTATCTTCACTTGATGATATCTGCAAAGATTCTATTTCCAAATAAGGTCATATTCACAAGTTCTAGAGACTCGGACTTGAATATAACTTTTTGGGGGACATGATTCAATCCACAATACCTCCTCCAGCTTTTTACACAAAATAGCAGCGTATTATTCATAGTCTTCAGTGCTTTGCAGAGTCCACATGGATCTGGCATGACCTGGCTTCTGCTTCTTAAGATCAATTTGGCAGAAGTATAGAGGCTGAATTGGAGGCAGCAAGTCAAGGAAGACCATTTAGGAAGACATTTTCATATGTTGAGGTGAGAGATAATGAGTGACTGTCTTAAGAAAGTTCAACATCCACTGGGCACAGTGGCTCACACCAGTAATCCCAGCACTTTGGAAGGCCAAGGAGGGTGGATCATGAGGTCAGGAGATTGAGACTACCCTGGCTAACACAGTGAAACCCTGTCTCTACTAAAAATACAAAAATTAGCCAGGCATGGTGGCCGGTGCTTGTAGTCCCAGTTACTTGGGAGACTGAGGCAGGAGCATCGCTTGAACCCGGGAGGTGGAGGTTGCAGTGAGCCAAGATCAAGCCATAGTGCTCCAGCCTGCACAACAAAGCAAAGAGCAAGACTCTGTCTCAAACAAAAAAAACAGAAAGAAAGAAAGAAAGAAAGAAAGAAAGCTCAGCATCCATATGGATAATTTCTCCAACACTTAAAAGCTCCCTACTCCTTCTCAGCTACCTGCTCACTCCCGTGACTGTTCCCTTGACTGTTATCACAGTGAACACCACTATCTATTTCTGTTTAAAACAAAGCTCATGATCCTCCCCCTTTAATGTGCCTTACTCCTTCCACAACCTCTGTCTCAGTAAATGGCACCACCCACCCGTTAGCCAAGGCAGAAACCTGATGTCATCCTGAGTCCTCCCTTTGCTTAGCCCTAACAATTTCACGGCAATTCACAGAAGCAGCACTGGGCATGTAGTGGGCTTCAGGCACAGTGCTGGGTACTGGCAGCACAAAGAATATTTAGGCACAGTGCCTGCCCTCAAGGAGCTCACACTCAAGTGGAAAATTATGATGGAGAGTTATACAATCTAGTGGGATCACCTCTCATATTATTTTCTCCATTTTACATATGGAGAAACTATAAAAGCACTAGTTGCCAAGGCTGGTAAGGGGCATGATTAGGACTCAAATTCAGCTCTGTGTGACTCTACAAAGCATTTTCTTCTTGTCCTTTGGGCGGCCAGAACTTCCTGCCCATTTTGTCTTGTGGTGTTGAAGTCTTCTCAATTGCTAATGTCTGTGATTTAGTTTTAAGCTTATGGTCTCTCCCACGGACCATTAACATTTCCTCCTAACTGGCCTCCTTGCCTTCCTGCCTCCAATTCCACCTCTAAATAGCTGCCAAAGTGATCTTGGAAAGCAGAAATCAGGTCTTGCCATTCCCTGCCCAGCAGGGTAAAATCTACATTGCTCAGCAAAACTGCTGAGGCCTTTCATGCCCAGACCCTGCCCACTTTTCTAGCCTCTCAAGTCCCACTATATCACCTCAGTTCCCCAAACTGGCCTTGGGCAAGTTTTTTAACCACTCTGGGCCCTAGTTTCTTCAATTGCAAAACAGAGATAATAAAACCTACTGCGTAGGTCAGTGTGAACACTAAATGAAAGAAAATATATACCCGGGAGTAGTGGCTCATACCTTTTAATCCCAGCACTTTGGGAGGCTGAGGTGGGCAGATCACAATGTCAGGAGTCTGAGACCAGCCTGGCCAACATGATGAAACTCCAGCTCTATTAAAAATACAAAAATTAACCAGACATGGTAGCATGCACCTGTAGTCCCAGCTACTCAGGAGGCTGGGGCAGGAGAATTGCTTGAACCTGGGAAGGGGAGGTTGCAGTGAGCCGAGACTGCGCCATTGCACTTCAACCTGGGCGAAAGAGTGGAACTGTGCATGCAGTAAATGTTGCAGATATCACTGTTATTAATGTTGGGATGTTTCTCCTCCCTCTTTGCCTAGCAGACCCCAGTCATCTTTCAAGACCACCCTCTTAAACTGTAACATCTCCGACATCCTGAGTAGAACTGGCCATTGCTTCTGTGTCCTCACTGTGCACTTTCAGGATAGATTTATGATATTCTATTCACTCATTAGCTAACCTGTCTCCTCTCCTAGACTATAAGTCCCTTGATTACAAAGATTGTGTTTCACTGACCTTATTTCCTGGCACTGAGTACAGTGCCTGGTTGCTGGTCTGTGCACAGTAAAGATTTGGCCAGTGGATGTACAAATCAGTAGGTTATTCAGCTTCTCTAGCTAAGGATTTTGACTATCTGGACAGGGGTACCCATAGTCATGGTCCTGACTCTGCCTGGACTCTTCTCACTGTACCTGGAAGCTTGTGCTTCCCACTCCTGAAAAGGAAGTTGCTAATCTCTTGTCATTCCTGCTTCATAGCACACCCCTCCCACTACCCCCAACATCTGGCTCTGCCTAATGAAATGCTGAGTTATTAATGGCTCCCATTCAGCATGTCCAGTTAAAGCCACCTCCCACAGCTGTTTGAATTTCATCAGAGGCTTCGGCAAGCTTTCTATCCCCAAATCTTTCAGCCCCAAAGCCACATTTGGAGGGGAGATTTCAATAAGGAACATTCAGGTCAGTAGCAGCCTATCTGCAGGCTGGTTTCTATTCTCCTCTGTCCCTTTATTTCTAGGTGTGGAGGAAGCAGGTGGAAGCCATGGAGGGAGCCAGGATGATAAAGGGAACCCAACAATCCATTATTTCCTCTCAGAACAAATTAATTTGTGTCTGAGGAAATCTGAGTCAAGCTTTACCGGAGGGGTTGGAGACAGCAGAAGGGATTTGACATGAAAAATGAAGGCCTGGCCGGGCGCGGTGGCTCATGCCTGTAATCTCAGCACTTTGGGAGGCCAAGGTGGGCAGATCACGAGGTCAAGAGTTTGAGACCAGCCTGACTAATGTGAAGAAACCCTGTCTCTACTAAAAATACAAAAATTAGCCAGGCATGGTGATGCACGCCTGTAATCCCAGCTACTCAGGAGGTTGAGGCAGGAGAATCACTTGAACCCAGCAGGCAGAGGTTGCAGTGAGTCGAGGTCGTGCCATTGCACTCCAGCCTGAGTGACAGAGTGACAGAGTGAGACTCCATCTCAAAAAAAAAGAAAAAGAAAAATGAAGGCCTTCTTGGATTTAGGCCTAGAGACATCCAAACTCAGTTGCCTATTCTTCCTACCTCTGCTGCTTGGAGACTATTGCTGGGGTGTTCAAAGGACCATCTCTTCCTTCTACTTAACACATTCTGAGGCCCAGTTGGCTTCCTTTATTCTTTTTTTTCCTTTTTGTGGCTGGGTCTTGCTGTGTTGCCCAGGCTGGAGTGCAGTGTTGCAATCATAGCTCACCACAACCTTGACCTCCTGGGATCAAGCAATTCTCCTGCCTCAGTCTCTTGAGTAGCTGGGACTACAGGCACATGCCATCATGCCTGGCTAATTTTTAATTTTTTGTAGAGAGAAGGTCTCACTATGTTTCCCAGGTTGGTCTTGAGCTCTTAGGCTCAAGCAATCCTCCTGCCTCGGCCTCGCAAAGTGCTGGGATAATAGGTGTGAGCCACTGCTCCCAATTAGCTTCCTTTGCTAACTCTTGTCAGCTCTGGAATTGGCATACTTTTGTCTCCATGGAAAGCTGATGGCTGGAAAGTTGATGGTGGGACATTACTGTGGGCCCTGGCACCACCAGGATCTAGATATGCCTTTGGACAAATTATTGCTCTTCTCTGGGCCTCAGTTTCCTAATTGATAAATCAGGAAGTAGAATCTCAGACTGGTTTATTTCACATGACTGTTGTGAGGGTAAAGTGTTATCGTGATTCATTGCCTGCTTATTCATCAGACCATCTCAGAGTTGTCTTGTTCCTAGAACCTGAGAGATTCCCTGACATGTAGTAGGAGCTCAATGAAACTTGTTATATTCGTCCATTCTTGCATTGCTATAAAGAAATACCTAAGACTAGATGATTTATTATTTATTTATTTATTTATTTATTTTTGAGATGGTGGTCTCACTCTGTTGCTCAGGCTGGAATGCAATGGCATGATCTTGGCTAACTGCAACCTCTGCCTCCCAAGTTCAAGTGATTCTCCTGCCTCAGCCTCTTGAGTATCTGGGATTACAGGTATCTGCCACAACACCTGGCTGATTTTTGTATTTTAGTAGAGGTGGGGTTTCACCAGGTTGGCCAGGCTGGTCTCCAACTCTTGACCACAGGTGATCCACCTGTCTTAGCCTCCCAAAGTGCTGGGATTAGAGGAGTGAGCCACCACGCCTGGCCAGACTGGGTAATTTATTTATTTATTTATTATTTATTTTTTTATTTTTTTATTTTTTTTTTGAGACGGAGTCTCGCTCTGTTGCCTAGGCTGGAGTGCAGTGGCCGGATCTCAGCTCACTGCAAGCTCTGCCTCCCAGGTTTACGCCATTCTCCTGCCTCAGCTTCCCGAGTAGCTGGGACTACAGGCCCCCACCACCTTGCCTGGCTAGTTTTTTGTATTTTTTTAGTAGAGACGGGGTTTCACCGTGTTAGCCAGGATGGTCTTGATCTCCTGGCCTCGTGATCCGCCCGTCTCGGCCTCCCAAAGTGCTGGGATTACAGGCTTGAGCCACCACGCCCAGCCCAGACTGGGTAATTTACTAAAGAAAAGAGGTTTAATTGACTCACAGTTCTGCAGGCTGTACAGGAAGCATGATGCTGACATCTGCTCAGCTTCTGGACAGGCCTTTGGAAACTTACAATCATGGCAGAAGGCAAAGGGGAAACAAGAATGACTTACATGACCAGAGCAAGAGCAAGAATGAGAGAGGGGATGTGCTACACACTTTTAAATTAGATCTTGTGAGAACTCTATCACTATACAGTACCAAGGGGGGATGGTGTTAAACCACGAGAAACTGCTTCCATAATCCAATCACTTCCCACCAGGTCCCACCTCCAACACTGGGGATTACAATTTGACATGAGATTTGGGTGGGGACACAGATCCAAACCATATCATTTGACCACTGGTACCTCCCAAATCTCATGTCCTTCTCACACTGCAAAATTCAATCATATCTTCCCAACAGTCCCCCAAAGTCTTAACTCATTCTAGCATTAACTTAAAAGCCCAAAGCCCAAAGTCTCATCTGAGACAAGGCTAGTCCCCTCTACCTATGAGCCTGTAAAATAAAAAACAAGTTACTTACTTCCAAGATGAAATGGGGGTATAGGCAGTGGGTAAACATTCCCATTCAAAAGGGGAAAAGTCAGCCAAAGAATGGGGTTATAAGCCCCACAAAAATCTGAAACCCTAAAAGGCAGTCATTAAATCTTAAAGCTCCAAAATAATCTCCCTTCATATCTCACATCCAGGACACACTGGTATGAGGGGTGGGCTCCTAAGCCTTGGGCAGCTACACTCCTGAAGCTTTATAGGGTTCAGCTCCCATGGCTGCTCTCATGAACTGGCATTGAGTGCCTGTGGTTTTTCCAGGTTCAGGGTGCACGCTGCTTGTGGATCTGCCATTCTGGGGTCTGGAGGATGGTGGCCACCTTCTTACAGCTGCACTAGGCAGTTCCCCAGTGGAGACTCTGTGTGGGGGCTCCAATCCTGCAGCAGGCTTCTGTGTAGACATCCAGGCTCTTCTCTGCACTGCCCTAGCAGAGGTTCTCCATGAGGGCTCCACCCCTGCAGCAAGTTTCTGCCTGGACATCCAGGCTTTTTCATACATCCTCTGAAATCTAGGCAGAGACTCCTAAGCCTCAACTCTTGCACTCTGAGCACCTGCAGGCTTAACACCATGTGGAAGCCATCAAGGCTGATGGTTTGCACCCTCTAAAGCAGTGCCCTGAGCTGTACATGGGCCCCTTGGAGCTGGAGCGGCTGGCACACAGGGAGCAGTGTCCCAAGGCTTCCACAGGGTGTGGGGCATTGGGTCTGGCCCAGGAAACCATTCTTGCCTCCTAGACCTGCAGACCTATGATGGGAGGGGCTTCCCAGAAGGCCTCTGAAATACCTTCAAGACCTTTTCCCCATTGTCTTGGCTTATAGCACTTGGCTCCTCTTTACTTATGTATATTTCTGCAGCCTGCTTGAATTTCTCCCTGAAAATGGACTTTTCTTTTCTACTGCATGACTACACTGCAAATTTTCCAAGTTTTTATGCTCTGCTTCCCTTTTAAATATAAGTTCCAATTTCAGGTTATTTCTGTGCTCATGTATGTGAACATAGGTTGTTAGAAGCAGCCAGAATACATCTTGAACACTTTGCGGCTTAGACATTTCTTCTGCCAGATACCCTAAATCATCTCTCTCAAGTTTAAAGTTCCATATATCCCTAGGGCAGGGGCAAAATCCAACCAAGCTGTTTGCTGAAGCATAGCAAAAGTGACCTTTATTTCAGTTCCCAATAAGTTCCTCATCTTATTCTGAGACCTCCTCAGCCTGTACTTCACTGTCCATATCACTATCAGCATTTTGGCTACAAGAATTTAACACAGCAGTGTCCATTCTTTTCACTTCAAGAATTGTCTTGGGCCACACATAAAATATACTAATACTAACGATAACTGATTAGCTAAAAAAAAATCACAAAAACATTTCGCAATTTTTTTTTTTTTTTTTTGAGATGGAGTCTCACTCTATTGTCAGGCTGGAGTGCAGTGGTGTGATCTCTGCTCGCTGCAACCTCTGCCTCCCAGGTTGAAGTGATTCTCTTGCCTCAGCCTCCCAAATAGCTGGGACTACAGGCACACACCGCCGCACCCTGCTAATTTTTTGTATTTTTAGTAGAGATGGGGTTTCACTATGTTGGCCAGGATGGCCTCGATCTCTTGACCTCGTGATCCACCCACCTCAGCCTCCCAAAGTGCTGGGATTACAGGTGTGAGCCACCGTGCCCGGCCGACATTTCATAACGTTTTAAGAAAGATTATGAATTTGTGTTGGGCTGCATTCAAAGCCGTTCAGGGTTGTGTGTGGCCCATGGGCCGCCGGTCAGACAAGCTTGATTTAACACATCTCTAGGAAGTCCCAAAGTTGCCCTCATCTTCCTGTCAACTTCTGACCTTCCACACTGTTCCAATCTCTTTCCAATACCCATCTCCAAAGGTGCTTCCACATTTTCAGGTATCTTTACAGTAATGCCCCACTCCTTGGTACCAGTTTTCTGTACTAGTTTGTTTTTTTTTTTTTTTTTTTTTCTGATGCAGTTTCACTCTTTTTGCCCAAGTTGGAGTGCAATGGTGCAATCTTGGGTCACTGCAACCTCTGCCTCCCAGGTTCAAGTGATTCTCCTGCCTCAGCCTCCTCAGTAGCTGGGGTTACAGGTGCTTACCACCATGCCCAGCTAAATTTTTTTGTATTTTTAGTAGAGATGAGGCTTCACCATATTGGCCAGGTTGGTCTCCAACTCCTGACCTCAGGTGATCCCCACCGACCTCGGCCTCCCAAAGTGCTGGGATTACAGGTGTGAGCAACCGTGCCCAGCCCTAGTTTGTTCTTACAGTGCTATAAAATAATTTCTTCCTTCCTTCCTTCCTTCCTTCCTTCCTTCCTTCCTTCCTTCCTTCCTTCCTTCCTTCTTTCCTTCCTTTCTTTCTTTTTCTTTCTTCTTCTTTTTTTTTTTGACCTGGAGTCTCGCTCTGTTGCCAGGCTAGAATGCAGTGGTGCGATCTTGGTTCACTTCAACCTCTACCTCCTGGGTTTAAGCGAGTCTCCTGCCTCAGTTTCCCAAGTAGATGGGACTACAGGTGTGCGTCACCATGCCCAGCTAATTTTTTTTACTTTTAGTAGAGACGGGGTTTCACCATGTTGGCAAGGATGGTCTTGATCTCTTGACCTCATGGTCCTCCTGCCTTGGCCTCCCAAAGTGCTGGGATTACAGCCATGAGCCACTGCTCCCAGCAAGAAATACTTTCAAGCCTGTAATCCCAGTATTTGGGAGGCTGAGGTGGGCAGATCACAAGGTCAGGAGTTCGAAACCAGCCTGGACAACATGGTGAAATCCCGTCTATATTAAAAATACAAAAATTAGACAGGCGTGGTGGCACGTGCCTGTATTCCCAGCTACTCGGGAGGCTGAGGCAGGAGAATTGCTTGAACCCAGGAGGCACAGGTTGCAGTGAGCAAAGATCATGCCTCTGCATTCCAGCCTGGGCAACAGAGCAAGACTCCGTCTCAAAAAAAAAAAAAAAAAAAGGCCAGGTGTGATGGCTCACACCTGTAATCCCAGCACTTTGGGAGGCAGAGGCAGGTGGATCACCTGAGGTCGGGAGTTCAAGGCCAGCCTGACCAACATGGAGAAACCCCATCTCTACTGAAAATACAAAATCAGTCAGGCACGGTGTGCATGCCTGTAATCCCAGCTACTCGGGAGGCTGAGGCAGGAGAATTGCTTGAACTCAGGAGGTAGAGGTTGCAGTGAGTCAAGATTGCACCATTGCACTTCAGCCTGGGCAAAAAGAGCAAAACTCTGTCTAAGAAAAATGAAAAGAAAAGAAAAAGAAAAGAAAAAAAAGAAGCACCTAAGACTGAGTTATTTATTTATTTATTTATTTATTTATTTTTGAAACGGAGTCTCGCTCTGTCACTCAGGCTGGAGTGCAGTGGTGTGATCTCGGCTCACTGCAACCTTTGCCTACGGGGTTCAAGCAATTCTCTGGCCTCAGCCTCCTGAGTAAGTGGGACTACAGGTGCCCACCACCACACCTGGCTAATTTTTGTATTTTTAGTAGAGATGGGGTTTCACCATATTGGTCAGGGTTGTCTCAAACTCCTGACCTCAGGTGTTCCCCCTGCCTTGGCCTCCCAAAGTGCTGGAATTATAGGCATTAGCCTCCGCACCCTGCCAAGACTGGGTAATTTATTAAAGAAAAGAAGTTGGCTGGGCACAGTGGCTCATGCCTATAATCCCAGCATTTTGGGAGGCCGAGGTGGGTGGATCTCCTGAGGTCAGGAGTTTTAGACTAGCCTGGCCAACGTAGTGAAACCCCACCTCTACTAATAATACAAAAAAATTAGCTGGGCCTGGTGGTGCACACCTGTAATCTCAGCTTCTCAGGAGGCTGAGGCAGGAGAATTGCATGAACCCAGGAGGCGGAGGTTTCAGTCAGCTGAGATTGCACCATTGCACTCCAGCCTGGGCAAAAAGAGTGAGACACCATTTAAAAAAAAAAAAAGAAAAAGAAGAGAAAAGAAAAGAAAGAAGAGGTTTAGGCCGGGAGTGGTGGCTCACACCTAGAATCCCAGCACTGTGGGAGGCTGAGGCAGGCGGATCACCTGAGGTCGGGAGTTCGAGACCAGCCTGACCAACATGGAGAAACCCCGTCTCTACTAAAAATACAAAATTAGCTGGGCATGGTGGCGCATGCCTGTAATCCCAGCTACTCAGGAGGCTGAGGCAGGAGAATCACTTGAACCGGGGAGGTGGAGGTTGTAGAAAGCTAAGAGATCATGCCATTGCACTCCAACCTGGCAACAAGAGTGAAACTCCATCTCAAAAGATTTAAAAAAAAAAAAAAAAAAAAAAAGAGGCTTAATTAATTTACAGTTCTACCAGCTGTATAGGAAGCATGATGCTGGTATCTGCTCGGCTTCTGGGGAGGCCTCAGGAAACTTACAATCATGGCAGAAGGCAAAGGGTAAGCAGACACATCTTACACGGCTGGAGTAGGACCGAGAGAGAGAGAGACAGAGAGAGAGGAGATGCTGCACACTTTTATTTTCATTTTATTTTATTTTTTGAGACTGAATCTCACTCTGTCACCCAAGCTGGAGGGCAGTGGTGCGATGTCAGCTCACTGCAGTCTCCACCTCTCAGTTCTAGCGATTCTCCTGCATCAGCCCAAGTAGCTGGGATTACAGGCACTCACTACCATGTCCAGCTAATTTTTGTATTTTTAGTAGAGATGGAGTTTCACCATGTTAGCCAGGCTGGTCTCAAACTCTTGACCTCATTGATCTGCCCGTCTCAGCCTCCCAAAGTGCTGGGATTACAAGTGTGAGCCACCGTGCCTGGCCAACACACTTTTAAACAACCAAATCTCCTGAGAACTCTATTACTATACAGGACCAAGGGGGGATGGTGTTAAACCATGAGAGATCACCCCCATGATCCAATCACCTCCCACCAGGCCCCACCCCCAATACTGGGGATTATAATTCAACCTGAGATTTGGGCAGAGATGCAGATCCAAATCATATCACATGAGAAATAAATTGTTGTAAAAGTGCTCATCAGCACTGCTACACTGAAGCCTAGGCAACAGAGTGAGACTCTCTCAAAAACAAAACAAAACACACACATAAAAAATGTGCTCATCTGCTGTCTAATACTTTACACAGGATTATGTTTATTGCTGCTTAGTCCAATTTATGGCCCTGTCAGCCACACTGACTACTTCAGACAAGACACAGAACAAGGAAATATCACCTTGGGTGTCCCCTCTCCCACCCCCATCTTCTTTCCCAGTGACAGGGGTGGGGTAAGTTCTATCATGCCCCTCTTCAAACTTTCATATTTCTTTTTTTTTTTTTTTTGAGACAGAGTCTCGCTCTGTCGCCCGGGCTGGAATGCAGTGGCCGGATCTCAGCTAACTGCAAGCTCCACCTCCCGGGTTCCCGCCATTCTCCTGCCTCAGCCTCCCGAGTAGCTGGGACTACAGGCGCCCACCACCTCGCCCGGCTAGTTTTTTGTATTTTTTTTTTTTAGTACAGATGGGGTTTCACCGTGTTAGCCAGGATGATCTCGATCTCCTGACCTCGTGATCCGCCCGTCTCGGCCTCCCAAAGTGCTGGGATTACAGGCTTGAGCCACCGCGCCCGGCCCAAACTTTCATATTTCTAAATGACCTTAGGCTTTCTTAATGCTCTCACATCCATTATTGTATTTCATCCTATTCCAATTGTTGAAGAAAGCAGGTCAAGTGGGGAAGCCAAGACCCAGCACGGTGAAGTGATCTGCTCAGGGACACACCATGTGGAAACAGCTTCAGGGCCCCCATCTTTCTCTGGCTTCTCTGCCCTCCTCATCTGTTTATGTACTGTTCTGTCTGATACAGATACTGTTCCTTTTATTAACTGCTACTTCAAGACTCATCTCAGGTGGCAGCTCTCCAGGAACTCTTTCTTGGCTTCTCTAAGTCTGGGTTAGAGGCCTCTTCAAGCACTCCTTCCCACTGTATCTTGAGTTTACCTCTCTCATAGCATGGATCTGGTCTGTGTCTGCCACACGAGACTGGGAGCTTCCAGAGGGTATGGACTGTTATTAATTTCTATATCTGTGTACCCAGCATAGTACCTGGCACATTGCTTTTAAAATGTCTAATCAATGAATGGATGGATGAGCCATGCATAGATAGAGTGGTAGTGTGGTTTGCCTAAGGTCACTCAGCTAGAATTATAAACTGAAAAACAAATGTTTAAAGAAGGTTGAAGCTGGGCACAGTGGCTCATGACTGTAATCCCAGCAACTCAGGAGGCTGAGGCGGGAGCATCACTTGATTTTGGGATTTCAAGGAGGCAGTGAGCTATAATTGTGCCACTGCATTCCAGCCTGGACAAGAGAGCAAGACCCTGTCTCCAGGGGGAAAAACGTTGAGTAAATGCACTATGAACTCAGGTTTTTTCCTAAGCATTTTCCAGTATCTCAGGCCAGGTATTCTGGCTTCTAGTGCCACATGCTCACCATTGCCCTCTCATGAGTGCCCATCACAGAATGGAGGTGCAAGGGAGTAAAACTCTGGACCTATCATTTATAGCCTGTTGAGGAAGCACCAGAACTTGAAAACCTGTCCCAGGAAGGTAAATGGTGTCCCTTAGCTCCTTTACTGGCCCAGGGTCACTTCCTCTTGCATTTCTGATTCCCACACCTTGCAAGGCAAGTATGACCATTCAGACATATGGTTCCTAAACTTTTCAAACCCCTTTAACAGGGCACAGGAAAGGGTGCTAATGCCCTGAGGTCTTACACATTACTCCCCAGTACTGGGATTTGCACAAGTTGGTGAAGGCAGGTCATTCCATCCTGAACCCCCAGCTATGCCCCATTAAGAGCTCTAGGGAAGCCCAGCAACTACTGCTGTTAGTGCTGCTACTGCAGAGCCAAGTTAAAGCACCAAAAATGAAAGTATCTTGTATTGGATTGAATTCCTTTGAAACAGATCCTGAGACAAGTTTGTGAGTGCAAAGCATTCTTTGGGAGGTAATCTCAGGAAACACCCATTGGGAGTGGGAAAGTCAGATAAGGAAGGAAAGGAAGTTAATGAAGGGATGTTACCAAGCCAGTTACCACTGTGGGTAACTGGAGCCCTATCCTACTGGGGAACGTCAGGAGATGATATGGGACATGCTGTCATGAGGCAGCTAAGGGCAAGGAAGCCAGGTGCTTATGCCCCACCCTGTTGCCACTTGCCATTTTACCTCTGGGGCCTTCCACTCTCTGGCACTTCTAGTTTGCCAGGCATGTAGATGTTCCAAGTGGGCAGCCTCGGATGTTCACAGGTGAATGCCAAGGGCATGTGAACTGGACCTAGGCAGAGCTCACTGACGTCTCATCAGCATTCTAGCCTGGCTCGGTGTCATCCGAGCTTCATCCTTATCTTCTCTAAAAGGAAGGGAATGATTCATCTCTCCAGCTAGTGGGTGGTGACGTTAGTGGAGATGAAGGTATGTGACACCACTTGGTAAGTGGAGGGGGATGATTGACAATTAGAACTAATGCCAACTCCCCATCTCATGGCACATTAAAGAGAGATTTAGAAATCAAACACCAACGAGAATGCCAGTCAGGATGCCTCCAAGGGGGAATGGCTTTAGATTTAGATCTTGATGAAATTTCTGAGTTGGCTGATGATAGAAACAGGAGCTTCCCAGGCTGCACATAACTACTGGTCAATTCACACCCAACCCACGCCCAAACCTCAAGGAGGAAAAATCGCTTTCTTCTCAGCTCCAAACTTTGGTTCAATGATTATTCCCCAGTGGACAGGAACTGCCAGGGAAGAAGGACAAAGCTGCTATGGCAATGAAGGACTGTTTACTGCTCAGCAGGAGGGAACGGCAAGCCAGAATGTGGTCAGGAACACATGAATCTGCCCCATTGGGTGCAGCTCATTGAATGGATGGCATGTGTGATTTATAAGCTCTCTCCCTTGAAAATCCAAAAGTTTCTGAGTAGGGAGGGGAATGAAGAATGAAGGAAAGAACTAAGATAGAGACAGAGGTCTCTTTATTATTCCATTTCCCCATTATCAGTCAAGGCAGTACATTTAGCAAATCTACTTGACACTAATCTTGTTAGACTAATTTACTATAATTCAGTTCACTGTGGGGATAATCAGATTTGTGTAAACTTTCACAATAGTCTCCAAAGACTTCATATATCTTGATGGATATCGTCTTTAAAATGCCTGTGCCCTGGTCTTAGAATGGGAGAGGAGACATTGCAGGCTGGTGGGAAGGAGTGGCTTCAGAACCCAGAGATGCACAGAGCCACTGACTTCTCTGAACCCTCTCTCTTAGGCCTTCACTCCACCCTCTCCTGGTGACCCGGCTCCAAAGCTAATGGATGGGACTGAGACTGGCCTGGGTGGGCAGATAGGGATACCTTACAAATGACAGGGTAGTCACCCCCCACCCTTCCAAATCTAATTGTTCAATAATTGCTGATCCAATCAGGAGTGTGTCTGGCATATAATAATCAACAATAAAGGCAATTCTTGTCATTATTAGTCAAGATAATGCATATAAACTTGTTAAAAGATAAACTTGGGCACATTGAAATTTTAAAGAGTTTATTTGAGTGGACAGCAACTCATGAATCAGGCAGGACCAAATCACAAGCAGTTTGGGTTCCACCGATGGGTGCAAGGAAAAACCTTTCCTAAAGTGTTTGGGAAACACAAAGAAAATATTTGCTTCGTTGAAATGTAAAGTGCTTACTTGGTCATTAGCTGGCGGTTTTGTATTGGTGAAATCTCTAATAAGAGCATAGTTGGCAGTTTCTGATTGGCTTAGCTTAACTTTCACTTTGTGGTTTATGTTGACATGGATTTTAGTTTGTTTATGTAGGAACTGAAGGTGCTGAAGCCATCTCAGCCTAATGGCCTCTGTGGACAAAAAGAGCCAAATTCTGTAAAATATTTGACAAGATTTATTCTGACCCAAATATGAGTGACCAATGGCTCATGACCCAGCCCTCAGGAGATCCTGAGAACATATGCCCAAGGTGGATGGGCTACAACTTGGCTTTATACATTGTAAGGAGACATAAAACACCAATCAACACATGTAAGATGTACATTGGTTCAGTGTGCAAAAGCGGGACAACTGGAAGTGCTCACAGGTAAATTCAAAGATTCTCTGATTGACAATTGGTTGAAAGAGTTAAGATATTGTCTAAAGACAGAATCACTAGAAAGGAATGTCTGGGCTAAGATAAGCGGTTGTGGAGATGAAGGTTTTATCATGCAGAGGAGACCAGGCGGGTGACTCACACCTGTAATCCCAGCACTCTGGGAGGCCAAGGTGGGCAGATCACCTGAGATCAGAAGTTCAAGACCAGCCTGACCAACATGGTGAAACCATGTCTCTACTAAAAATGCAAAAACTAGCCCAGCGTGGGGGCGTGCACCTGTAATCTCAGCTACTCAGGAGGCTGAGGCAGGAGAATCGCTTGAACCCGGGAGGCAGAAGTTGCAGTGAGCCGAGATCGCACCATTGCATTCCAGCCTGGGCAATAGAGTGAGACTCCATCTCAACAAAACAAACAACAAAAAGGTATCATGCAAAGAAAGCCTCCAGGTAGCAGGCTTCAGAGAGAATAGATTGTAAATGTTTCTCATCAGACTTAAAGAGTCTGTTCCATCAGTCCTAATGTCTATGTTGATGATAATGCTGGTCAGCATTATCCCCAAAAGGGAGGAGGGTATAACGAGGTATGTCTGAACGCCCCCTCCCCTCATGGCCTGAACTAGTTTTTCAGGTCAACTTTGAAATATCTTTGATGGAGAGGAGGGTTCCATTCAGATGGTCGGGGGCTTAGATTTTATTTTTTGTTTACACCCCCCAATTTAATTATTTTAAACGAAGTACGTAACATTACGTTTGGCATACGGCAAATGCTGAAAAATGTTACCTATTATTATCAGGAAAAAGGTCCTTTTGACCTTAGAGATCTCCCAGTCTAATGGATATAAGGATTGCAAGAGAAGGTGTCAGGAGCTCAGCAGAAGAGGCAAGGCAGAGACAGAGAGAGCTGAGTTTTCAGGTGTTGAAGCTGCTGATTAAAGCAAGCAGTAAATAAAAACGTTAAGCCTTTACTTACTGTGATAGTATAAGCGAGGGGCTAAAACTAGGGGAAGCGCTGGCATCGCCTGTTCCAGCTTTCGTGGGACAGCAGCGCACCAGTTGAAGGTCAGGTGGATCAGCATAGACCTAGGGCTTTACTGTAGAGAAAGTCCCCAATAAAAGGCTTTGGCAGCTTTATGGACCTTGGAGTTGAGGGAGGGCAAGGGGAAAGGTCTAGAAGTGGAGTCCTGAGTACTGAGTTAGAGTGGAGAACGGTATCTTCAAGGTTTTCTGCCTTTCCCCAATTAAGGAGACCTGGACAGAAGTCCTCTGAAGAGGTCACCTGAAGAGAACCTCTGCCTGAGGCCTCAGAGAAAGAGATGGAGGAATGTGAGCACTGAATGGGCTAGGAATGTAGATATGTACAAGAACATGGCCCACAGCAGGCGTGGAGATCTTGACTGTGGCTCCCTCCGAGGTTGAGATGCACTAGTGGTGAGCTGAGACTGCTGCAGGAGGGCAGCCTGCCTGGGAGACCTGGCAGGTGAAGCCTTCCTAACTGCTGTGAAGCAGACTAACTGTACACTGATTACCCACTTGTCTGAATCCAGTGAGACTGAACACAATGATACGTGAGTTATATGAAGCAGGTTTATCACTTACAGATAGGCAGTGAAGGACAACAGATGCCGAGGACTCACTATGACCCAATTCTCCATGGCTCAGAAAGCTGCCCGGGGCAGATGGAGTCTCCACTGCCTGTAAGGCAGTTCACCTGGATTATATACCTTGGGGTCACATGACACACTGGACTCGTGTTGAAGGCCATCCTGTGCAAGCCGGGACTGGAACAGAGCCTGGGCTATTCCAGCCAACTTTCCCTTTATCTCAGGATTTTGCGTTCCCAGCACATTCTATAGTTATTCTTGAGAACTACAAGCAAGAAAGGAGAACTGGGGCGGTTCAAGGCCACTTGGAGAACTGTTGTGCAGTTGCCTTGTGTCAAGCCTGAAAAATCACATGTAGGTTTTCATCAGGAGTCGGACTCCCGGAAAGCAGACAATAAAGGAATGTCAGATCAGCGATGCTTTCTGTAGGGCGAGACCAGGCCAGTGAATATAAGGTTAGGAACGGAAGCATGGAAACTTGAATGAGTTAGCCTGTGCTTTGAACTTAGGAGTTCTAATCAACTTTGCAGGCGAGGACACTGAAATAGTTCAAGACTTTGTTTTCTTTCTTTCTTTTTTTTTTTTTTTTTTTTTTTTGAGACGGAGTCTCGCTCTGCCGCCCAGGCTGGAGTGCAGTGGCCGGATCTCAGCTCACTGCAAGCTCCGCCTCCCGGGTTCCCGTCATTCTCCTGCCTCAGACTCCTGAGTAGCTGGGACTACAGATGCCCGCCACCTCGCCCGGCTAGTTTTTTGTATTTTTTAGCAGAGACGGGGTTTCACCATGTTAGCCAGGATGGTCTTGATCTCCTAACCTCGTGATCCGCCCGTCTTGGCCTCCCAAAGTGCTGGGATTACAGGCTTGAGCCACCGCGCCCGGCAAGACTTTGTTTTCGATGAGTCTCTCTGGTCTCTTCTCTTTTGGGATCCCAGTTGGTGTTATAGAGAGGAAAGAAAGAAAAACTGAAACAAGGCAACTGTGTTTTCCTTCTGATAAGACCCGTCCGCCCGCCACCCTTTCACCCCCACCCCACCACCCCCAGCTATCTGCAAGGCCACTGGCTATGAAAGTAACAAGTTCCCTTTAGTGTGAAGAGGACTCTAGGACTTCACACTGTTTAGGGGGAGCAGAAGACAGCCCTGGAGAATGGAAGAAGTTTCTCCGCTACAAAAGAGTTGGCAAATAAGTTTTCATTTCAAGTAATTTTCTCCCCTTTGTCCTTTAACGCCAGGAGATTAGAGAGATAGTTACTGACAGTTCTTGTAATTTGCATTTCAAAGTAGTGTAGGCAAAAATAACACATTTCAGCACACACTCCATTAGCATATTAAAACAAATTGGCTTTGGGTCCTTGCCATTTATTTCATTCTAACTCCAAGTCCCCTAATGCATTTAGGAAAAAAAGAAGGGAGTTAAGGAAGAGACAAAAGTGGAGCAGGGACCAGTCTCGGTGGCTCACACCTGTAATCCCAGCACTTTGGGAGGCCCAGGCGGGCGGATCACCAGAGGTCGGGAGTTCGAGACCAGCCCGACCAATATGGAAAAACTCCATCTCTATTAAAAATACAAAATCAGCTCTGCGTGGTGGCGCATGCCTGTAATCCAGCTACTCGGGAGGCTGAGGCAGGAGAATCGCTTGAACCCAGGAGGCAGAGGTTGCAGTGAGCCGAGATCATGTAGCCTGGGCAACAAGAGTGTAACTCCATCTCAAAAAAAAAAAAAAAAAAAAAAAAAAAAGGTGGAGCAGAGACCTGTAGAGCTACCCGTGTGTGTGTGTGTGTGAGTGTGTGTGTGTAAGACTGTGTGTGTGAGTGTATGTGAGTGTGTGTGTGTGAGAGTGTGTGTGTGTGAGAGAGTGTATGTGTGTGTGAGAGAGAGTGTGTGTGTGTGTGTGTGTGTGAGAGAGAGAGAGAGTGTGTATTGGGTACAGAGAAATTCATGGAGGGGATCTGGCCTAAAGGAAACTGCCCCTTATGAATGGAAATCGGGTGGGTGAACTAATTGATTCGTTGAAATGTTTTTCTCTCTCACCTCCTGCTCCACCCTCTTGCCCCTAGAGGAAGGAAGGCAAAAAAGAAAGTAGAAAAGGTAGCCTAATTATAATCCCATCTGACTGGTGAAGCAGGGACCACCCAAGGAAGGCTGAAGAGCTCAAGCTTAGGCTCCTGGGGCACCTTCTTCATCTCTGCACACCCAGGCCCAGTCCTGTGGAATTCCAACACTCCAGATTGAGTGGTTGCGGTGAGATGAATGTGGGAAGATGTCCTATCCTCCAGGAAAATGAGAGGACACCTCCTTGGGAGATCCTCTCTACCCCACCACGATTGCCATTGATCAAAAATCCTCTGGTCTCTTTCGTGGGTATATTTAGATGATATGGTTGTCTACGAGGGGGTCTTAAAGAAAATAGAAACTGCAAGTGAGGGGAAGTTCAAGTATAATTTTCAAAAATTTAAAAGATGATTCTCTTGTAAATATATAGTGAGCATTTATTTAACTCCTTAATGAGGGAATGGGCAGAATGTTAAAGCCATTTCAAAGTAGGATATACGATACTGTATATATGGACAGAGAAAGAAAATTTGCTAAGTCAACTATAAAACTTTGTTAACGCCCTATGAGGCAATAAAATGGTAATCTTTGGATCTATCTTTTCTATGGGGCAGAGGTGCTATCATGTGCACTTCTACTGGACAAAGAATTAGTTACAACTTTTCTTCTTCAGATGAATTGCAAGTGAAGGGGGATTCCTAGGTAGATCCACTCAGTCCTGGGGGAGAAAGAGAGCCTGTCCTTTCCAGGCTGTGGGCTGCAGGAAGCACAGCAAGAGCAAAACGACAGAGTGAGAAGGTGCAAAGCAGTGGGGAGCCTTAATATCCATGGCTCAAATATTAAAGAAAGGGGCATTTAATTAGAGAGAGCCTAGAAAGAGTGAATCAAACATGCATTTTAGAACCTGTATGCAAAATAGAGTGTCTGCGTAATCTCTTGCTTAACTTTTCAGACATGGTTTCCTCTTCTGTAAAATGAGTTATGTGAAGATTAAATTAGTTACTATAATGAATGTAAAGAGCCTGGCTCAGATTATGAAGTGAAAAATAGTAGTTGCTAATATTATTATAATTGTATAATACCTACATCGTTGACAGTATAGATCCCTGAATTGGGAAAATATACATAAAGAAAGTAGTCTGGGTGTGGTGACTCAAGTCTGTAATCCTAGCACTTTGGGAGGCTGAGGCAGGTGGATCACCTGAGGTCAGGAGTCCGAGACCAGCCTGGTCAACATGGTGAAATCCCATATCTACTAAAAATACAAAAATTAGCTGGGCATGGTGGCCGGCGCCTGTAATCCCAGCTACTTGGGAGGCTGAGGCAGGAAAATCACTTGAACCCGGGAGGCGGAGGTTGCAGTGAGCCAAGATCGCTTCACTGCACTCCAGCCTGGGTGACAGAGTGAGACTCCGTCTCAAAAAAAAAAAAAAAAAAAAAAGAAGAGAGAGAGAAAGAAAAGATAAGATTAGACTGATAGTTCTTGTGGGCCCATTCTGTGAACTTCAGAATGTTAGCCACAGAATGTTAGCCTAAAGTTCATTCCTCCAACCTTTTGACAATTTTATAAGAACCTAATTATCTGTATTACATTTCTTGCAGCTTAAAATAGCTGGAGTGGTTGGTTTCCTGCACCGACCCTGACTGACAAATGAGTTGGAGAGTGCAGGCCAAAGGGAACAGTGTCAGAGACTCAACACGATAAATATATCATCCAGCAAGAGAGACTAGAGCTGCTCATTGCTCTGAGTTTCTCTCTTAAATCAACCAAATCCTTCCCTCATCAGCTAAACCCATTTACTCTTTGACTCTCCTCTGTAGAAAACCAGAAAAGCAAGATGTTGGGGAATTAATATCTGCTAGAGAAATATGCGTCTCAGCCTGGACTGATTGGTGTCTGGAATATGATGGTGAGACTCCTACTCACAGATTGGACAGTGATGGAAAGGCTATCCTGATAAGCTTTCCACAAGTTTTGTCAGAAGACAGAGTGATGTTGGATAACACTACTGAGCCACAACTTCCATCCACGCAAGACTTAATATATTTCCTGGGACAAAAGTACCTAGGAGACCAAAAGCCTTTCACCTTGTCCCTTGCAGCTAATTTCTCTTTGGCTGACACTGTGCAGCAAAGTGTATTAATACCCATGATGGGTGATCAGCCTTCAATAAATAATGCTGGTTGTTCTAATGTACCTGGCATGAAATATTCAGAGCTATTAATGCATTTCAGTTTAAATAATCACCAGGGCTTTTGTCCAAATCAGTGGTGAGCTTAGGTTGTATTATCTTTTTTTGCACATATCAGATGTGGAGTGCAGGCGGAAAGTTCCAGGAAGAAGCATTAGGGCCACTGACCCTGTGGAGAAGGTGGGGAGCTGTGTGCTGCAGGAATATGTGATGGGGAGCGGCCAGACCCCTAGCTTGGGGTTCAGGATTCCTGGGTCCTGTCCCAAACTGAAGTATAGCCAGTGCCAAGAGACTCGAGGCTCATCTGGTCTTGGGAAGACAGATCATCAGGGCATTATAGGATATCTTTCCCAGTCCTTGATTGTAAGTATTTCAAATGCTTCCAGTCTTTTGAGGCTGTATAAGAAACCATTGGAGAGTGATCTTATAGATTGCGAGTTGGACTCAAATTACCAAGCAGCAGGGCCTCCACGGGAGACTTTGAGCAGCTGGAGATGTAAGAAGGCTGAGCTCAGGCCTTCTGTCAGCAGAGGGATGGTTGACATGGCTATAAATCATGTCTGAGGATTTGCAATCCGGATTGGCAGGTGGTGAGCGTTGGAAGTATCTGAAAGGTGAGCTGACAGGAGTGAATGAATCTGGGCCCAGTGGGGCAGGGGTGCTTCCCACTTCCATTTCCCTTCTTTTGTTAATTTTTAGAACAGTAAATCAGAAAAAAATAATGTTGGTGCCTGACCAACATAGAGAAACCCCGTCTCTACTAAAAATACAAAATTAGCTAGGCGTGGTGTCGCATGCCTGTAATCCAGCTACTCGGGAGGCTGAGGCAGGAGAATCGCTTGAACCCAGGAGGCGGAGGTTGCAGTGAGCTGAGATCATACCATTGCATCACTCCAGCCTGGGCAACAAGAGTGAAACTCTTGTCTCAAAAAGAAAGAATGTTGGTGTGGGGAGCTCTCCAGTCAGAATTGCCTGGGCTCTCCCATCACTTGAGTCCCCACACCCCTCACCCCCAGATCTCCAAAGTGTCCTACCCTGCCCTGCCTCAGACGGGGTTCATTAAGAAGGAAACCCAAGGGGATTTGAAAGGAAGGAAGGGCGGGGTGCTTTCATTCCACTCAGACCTCCCTGTCTTCTTCCTTTGCCCAACCAGAGACCAATATAGGGACAGGAGGCTTCAGAGATGGAATTAGCTTTCTGAGCTCCACTTTCAGAATCCCAGCTGAAAGCTTAAATATTTTCTCTTCGTATTCTTAGGGAATGTGCCTCCCTTCACTCTTGCCTCTACTCCCATCCTTCCATCAGCCTGGGTCACTCAAGTGCTTTCACCACGGGTTTCCATCACTGCTGCTTCCCAGCAGCTCCATTCTAATCTCACAGCTCATAGATTGATCCACTTTCCCCAATATGGCAGCTCTGTCCAGCTGATGCCTATTTCCCCTGATGTTTGCTATACTCAGCCACTTCTTAGCAATCAGAAGCCAGGAAGTAAGTTTGGGAAAAAGCCCACCATTTAGACGGGCTTTAGGCCATATGCAGTACCAGTTATTCAGCTAGTATCTCTCAGCTTCAAACCCACTCTTCTCTACTGGGCCTTGTGAAGCTGGGGCAGGAACTTTGAAAACCACATTTCTGCTTTGCTAACTGGCACCCTGTTGGCTTCTGCCAGTATAGGGTAACCAGGGAGACTGGAAGGCTGGAGGAGGAAGACAGGATGCCTTTTTCCTCTTTGCTTTCTGTTCCTATCAACGGTGTCCGGCCTTGCTTCTACACGGGGCAGAGGCAATCTGTTCTAGTAGCAGTAGTTGGCTTCAATCTGTAATTGCCTCTCCACTGTTCAACTTCTTTTTTTTTTTTTTTTTGAGACAAGGTCTCACTCCATCTCCCAGGCTGGAGTGCAGTGGTACAGTCATGGCCACTGCAGCCTCAACCACCCTGACTAAAGTAATTCTTCCACCTCAGCCTCTTGAGTAGCAGGGACCACAGGTTTATGCCACCATACACAGCTAATATTTATATTTTTTGAAGAGATGGTGTCTCACTATGTTGCCCAGGCTGGTCTTGAACTCTGGGACTCAAGTGATCCTCCTGCCTCAGCCTCCGAAAGTGCTGGGGTTACGGGTGTGAACCACCATGCCCGGCCTCAACTTGTTTTTTTTTTTTTGAGACACAGTTTTGCTCATGTTGCCCAGACTGGAGTGCAAAGGCGTGATCTCGGCTCACTGCAGCCTCCACCTCCTGGGTTTAAGTGATTCTCCTGCCTCAGTCTCCTGAGTAGCTGTGATTACAGACATGTGCCACCACGCCTGGCTAATTTTGTATTTTTAGTAGAGATGGAGTTTCTCCATGTTGGCCAGGCTGTTCTCGAACTCCCAACCTCAGGTGATCCGCCCACTTCAGCCTCCCAAAGTGCTAGGATTACAAGCGTGAGCCCAGCCTCAATTTCGAAATGTTGGATGCACCAGGGCCAGTGTCCAGGCCTGTATGCTTATCACTTCTCTGTATAGACCTTCTCCCTGAATGATTTCAGCTCATTTATGGATTTATGTGTCATATATTCCCATGACTGTCAAATCTGTATCTCTATTTCTGACTCTTCCCTGTTCCCCACATTTGAAGTGTTAGGCATTTGGGTCTATAGGCCTCTTCAACTTAACAAAGCCAAATACAATTTTTTTTTATTTCTCCTCCTCCAAACAGGCATCTCCTTTAGTCTTCTTCATTTTAATAAACACTACCACCAATAACAAGTTGCTCAAGTCAAGAATCCCTGGGTCTTCCTAGCATCTTTCTTTGGCTCTCACAATTTCCCTGCCCCCATCCAGTTCATCAGAAAAGTCTAACTGACTTTCCACCATCTTCACTGCTTCACCCTAGTCAAGCAAGCCCCGGCTCAGAGTGAGTCGAGGGGAGAATCAGGAAAGCTCTTTATGTAATGCTTCCAGAATACTCAGTTACAGAATCTCAGAGAGTGATGACTCCTGTTTCTAAATAAAAGGAAAGTTGGGGTAACAAATCTGATGAGGGATGAAACCAGACTGTGCAGGGGAGGGGCTGATGGGGGCCCTCAAAGAAGCAGGGTGGAAGAGAGTGAAAAACAGAAAGTTGTCCTTTTTGATGACTTCTCTACCCCAGAGGGGCCACGTGCTCCCCTGTCATTACCTGTACCTGCCTGGGACTGTGTGTGTTGGTGATAACCCGTAATTACCCATAATGACTTCACAGGGCTCAGCCCAGGTAGGGGCCCAGACATTTCAAGCTAATGACTTTTCTTCCCTTTTTATTCTGTCTGTATTAGCTCCCTGCATGCATTGAAAGGTGCTTATTAACACAAGTGCCCCTGATAATTAGGTTGGTCCTGGCTTCATTAAATATGGACAGGCTTCCTGCTTTTGGATCCAGACAAGAGAAGGAGTCGGAAGACAGAATTCTCCTCCACTACTCCGGGGTGCAGATAGGGCAAGGCAACACTTTCTTCTCATGTTCCTGGGTTGAGCTGAATGAAAAGGGAAGCAAGAGGCAGGAGGCAAAGCAACTGGAAGAGGCCTTTTCCCTATTTATCCCACCTACGAGCTGAACCTTGATGTTCTTATCTGCTCATTGGGCTTAAAACCAGAGACTATGAAAGCTAGAAGAGACCTCAGATATCAATGTTCATATTTTTATCCTAAAAAATAGGTGAGGGCCGGGCATGGTGGCTCATACCTGTAATCCCAGCACTTTGGGAGGCCGAGGCGAGCAGATCACCTGAGGTCAGGAGTTCGAGACCAGCCTGACCAACGTGGAAAAACCCCATCTCTACTAAAAGTACAAAATTAGCCAGGCGTGGTGGCGGGCACCTGTAATCCCAGCTACTCAGGAGGCTGAGGCAGAAGAATCACTTGAACCCAAGAGGAGGAGGTTGTGGTGAGCCGAGATTGTGCCATTGCACTCCAGCCTGGGTAACAAGAGCGAAACTCTGTCTCAAAAAAAAAAAAAAAAAAAGAAGAAAAAGAAAAAGAAAAGAGGTGAGAAGTCTATGCAGGTCTAGAGAGGGGATAGAACTTGCTCGAGATCACACACCTTAGGTATGCCAAAACTATGCTCAAAACCCGGGTCTTTTGGCTACTCCAGGTTCAGCGATCCTTGACGTATCTCACAGGAGGTGGAAAAGAGGAAAGTGGTGTGAAAGTGAAGGACTCCAGGCAGAGGGAGGCCTTCCTGTCTGGGCTGTGCTGCTCATGAGGTCCTGGGCACCAGGCCTTGGGGGTCAGCCTCCTGAGTTTCCTTACCTGCCCTGCTTGCTTCGTAGGGCCCTGGGGAGGAGGGGGCTTGTGAAAGTGCCTTGAGAGGCAAAACCTGTCAAACTATTATACTGGCCAGCTGTGTGCTCACTCCTGCCTCTGTCTCCCCAAAGCCCCACCTGTGCTCTTTCTCCCAGGAGCCTGAGGATGCTGCTGAACCCAGTCAGTTACACAAGCCTCGGTCGGCATTGTCAACAACCACTTCTCCATTTGCTTTCTGAATTATTTAGCCTTCCTCTTCCCAGCTCACCCTCAGACCTTTTACCACATTAAAGCTTCAAATAGGCCTGAGCTTTGGGTTGGGAAACAACATTTCCTTACTGTCCCTGCCATAACGTTTTGGAGAGGGCATATCTCCATATAGATTGGTTTTCCCCCTCACCATGCCTGGTGGTAATTGACAGTGCCTGGGTCCTAATGAGGGAACAGGCCCAGCCAGGGTGAGGCAGAGGCCTTGCCCTCTGCTAGTCCCTGGTCTGAGGTCCTGGCTATGGGTTCTCTCATCTATTCTTGCTGAACACTTGCCAAATATTTAACATCCTTTATCCAGTAAGCCAATGGCAGCCCTGGGGCTGGAAGACTCCCAAAGTCATTTTGTCCCTTCCCCTGCTTTCACACAGGTGCACATCTCATCCAGGGTTGATAGATATCGGCCTCTTCCCTGAGGCTGAGGCTTTCCCGCCCTCGCCCCTAGCTCCGGCCCACGTAAGACCTGGAGGGACTTTGTGTGGACTACCTGGAAGCCTCTGGTTGTTGTAGATGCCCCAGAGGAACAGCCCAGGGACAGAGGGGGGACCTCTTATGGGGTAGGGATGGAGGTGTCAGGGGAGGAAAAGTCCTTGGGTGCCAGGACCAGAGGATGAAGCATTCTGCTGTGTGGGGCTCAGGAGAGTCCACCTGAGACTAAGGAAGTCCTGCCGGCTTCTTTATTTATTTATTTATTTATTTTTGGAAATGGAGTCTTGCTCTGTCACCCAGGCTGGAGTGTAGTAGTGGCAACATCTCAGCTCACTGCAACCTCTGCCTCCCGGGATCAAGCGATTCTCGTGCCTCAGCCTCCCAAGTAGCTGGGATTACAGGCGCTCGCCACTGAGCCTGGCTAATTTTTTGTATTTTTAGTAGGGATGGGGTTTCACCATGTTGGCCAGGCTCGTCTCTAACTCCTGACTTCTTGTGATCCGCCCGCCTCGGCCTCCCAAAGTGCTGGGATTGCAGGTGTGAGCCACCGCGCCCGGCCCCTGCCTGCTTCTTTGTGCCTCATTTGCATTCATTTGTCTGTCTGTGGGTCCTATAGCCTGAACCAGCCCACGGTCCTGCCCTCCTCTCCATTCCCTGCCTGTCCTCTGGGCCCCGCTCGGAGAAAGCTACAACCTAGCTCTACGGAGCCCCCAGAAGGGGGCACTTCTTCTCCCTCCTGGTGCCCACTTATCTGGCGTTTCTGGGCATCTCCCAGCCCTTCTGGCCCCGTTCCGTTAGTGCTCTCTCTATCTAAATGACAATGGCCAACCTCAGCTGGCATCACAGAGCATGTGTAATGTGGCTGGTGCCCACTGGGCTTGCCCTTCCTTTCCCATCCTCAGAGCTGGAAGTGACCCTACGGAGTTGGCAGACACCCCCATCCCCTTTCACTCTCACCACTCTCAGCCTATATGTTCTTCCATGAACCTGACTTGGATCTCTTCTGATAATTTTTTTTTTTTTTTGAGACAGAATTTTGCTCTTGTCCCCCAGGTTGGAGTGCAGTGGCGCAATCTCGGCTCACTGCAACTTCTGCCTTCTGGGTTCAAGCAATTCTCCTGCCTCAGCCTCCTGAGTAGCTGGGACTACAGGCACGTGCCACCATGCCCAGCTAATTTTTATATTTTTAGTAGAGGTGGGGTTTCATCATGTTGGCCAGGAGGGTCTCAAACTCCTGACCTCAAGTGATCTGCTCACCTCAGCCTCCCAAAGTGCTAGGATTACAGGCATGAGCCACCACGTCTAGCTGACAAAGTTTAAATCTGCACCCTTCTGAGTGCAGAAGCCCTTCCCAGGACATTTCCTCTGTCTGGTGAACTTGGACCCTCCTTCAAACTTTAGTGCAGAGACCACTCTCTCAGAACCCCCCACATCTCCCAGCCTCTCAGAGCAGGACAGGATGGCCTGTCCAACACCCTCTCTCCCCCACCCTGCATCCTATCCTGGTCCTTTGAAACACTCCCAGGTGTGTGAATTTACATGTGTTTCTGTCTCTCCGGTTGGTCTGTCATCTCCAGGCAGGGCAGGAAAGTGACTTCAGTGCTCATGGCCTTATCTCCTGCACCTGGTCTGGAGTCCAGTAGTCGTAACAAGTAGTAGGAGCTCAGTAAATATTTGTTGAATGAACAAATAATTCTCTGAGCCCTGGAGGAAGGGAGGGCAGTGTCTCCAATGAACTGTGACAGTTACCTTAGTAAAAATCTGGGGCTGGGGTCCAGAAACCTTGTGGGGCCCCTTCTGCATTCCTGTAGTCACAAGGTTGGGTGCTCAGTGAGCCTGCCTGGCCAGGCAGGGCAAGTGCCTGCCGCGATGGGACAGTGCCATCTAGCTGTGGCTGGGGACAGAGCAACAACAGGGCCCGCAAGTTGGTTTGGTCAAAGCGATGTCATACAGGAAGTCCCTGGGCACTGCTAATTCCTTAGCAAGCAAGCAGCTAAGGGGTTGACACAGCCTCAGCTTAATTGGTCTCCAACTTGAGGCCTAGGCAGCTATAAGGGGAGTCCAGGGTCAGGCTGGAGATACCCTTGAAGGAGCCCCAAGTGGATACTGACCTTATCAAAAGCATCTGGAAATGACTTTACATGTGACCAGGCTACTTACAGAGGCAGTGTCCAGGTCACTGGGTGTTGTCCTACTTTACGCTTGATGACCCCATCGTACAGGGGGCAGTACAGATCTCTGAATGCGGAACAAATGCGTGTCCCCAGGACTGCTGAGGGTGCTGGGAGCCAGGCCCCTGCTCACATCCTCACTCTAGACCTGATCTGTCCATGGGTCAGGGACAGGGTCTACAGCATCCTGTCTTCCTCACAGCCTGGCATCGGCCTGGCAAGCACATAGACCCTTGCTCTGTGGCTCTGCCTGGCAGAAGCTGACCGGTGAGAAGAGCCTTCTAGCAGTTGGTGCTGTGTGGGCACTAGAAGGGCTGTTCTGTGAGAGGGTGAGTCCCTGTCACTGTCAGTGCTCAGGTCAAGGCGTTCTTAGCTGGGTCAAATGCTGAGCTGGGAGCGCTGTATTGGACTGGACTAGATGACTTCTGACAGTCCCTTAACTTCACAATTGTATAAAATGTAAACTGCTCAATGCGTATCCCACCTACAGCACTTTAACACTGTTCACTGTAAATCTGTGTCACTGCCGGGCGCGGTGGCTCACGCCTGTCATCCCAGCACTTTGGGAGGCCAAAGTGGGTGGATCAGGAGATCGAGACCATCCTGGCTAACACTGTGAAACCCTGTCTCTACTAAAAATACAAAAAATTAGCCGGGCGTGGTGGTGGGCACCTGTAGTCCCAGCTACCGGGAGGCTGAGGCAGGAGAATGGCATGAACTCAGGAGGCGGAGCTTGCAGTGAGCCGAGATGGCGCCACTGCACTCCAGCCTGCGTGACAGAGTGAGACTCCGTCTCAAAAAAAACAAAAACAGGCCGGGCACGGTGGCTCAAGCCTGTAATCCCAGCACTTTGGGAGGCCGAGACGGGCAGATCACGAGGTCAGGAGATCGAGACCATCCTGGCTAACACGGTGAAACCCCGTCTCTACTAAAAAATACAAAAAACTAGCCAGACGAGGTGGCGGGCGCCTGTAGTCCCAGCTACTCGGGAGCCTGAGGCAGGAGAATGGCGTAAACCCGGGAGGCGGAGCTTTCAGTGAGCTGAGATCCGGCCACTGCACTCCAGCCTGGGTGACAGAGCGAGACTCCGTCTCAAACAAAAACAAAAACAAAAACAAAACAAAACAAAACAAAAAAAACAACAAAATCTGTGTCACAAGCTAGGATCCTCAAGAAGCCAACTCCGAGATGGAGATAAGTGTTCAGGACATTTGTTAGGGAGTTCTCTCCGGATGATCCCTTGTGGAAGAAAGGGGCAATGGCAGTGAGATTGGACAGAGGGAGAAGTTGAGCTGCACTGCAGTCTGAACAACAGCCCCAGCTGACCCTATAGGGAGCTTGGGAGCTGGAATGACCTTCAGAGTTGTCTCAAATTGGGGAGAGCAGGCTGAGTGTTTATAGTATATATTGATCTGTCATTGGCTGCAGGCTGCCCTGGGCAGGTGGTGTGATCTAGGGCAGTCCTGCAAGGAGCTGGCTGAGGGTAGGGAATGTGTCCTGCATTCCTGGAGGGGGTCCACACATGGCAGCATCTGCCACTCTTCCAGTGCTGACATTTTAGGCAGCAGTGAGCAGTAAGGAAGGTCGTTTGGGGCAGTGAACCCTGTCCTGTGTTTCTGAATCCCTGCCCTTGAACAGCTCCCTAAGGAGCAATGACCAGAGTCCTAGAGGGGGTGCTCTGGCCCCTCCACATTCATTTTCTCTACCTATTCTGAGAGGAGGTTCAGGCTGGAGGTCTGGTGAGGAGGTGGTGAGCGCAGGAGGTGCACAAAGGGACAAGAGGCTCTTGCCTTAAGTGCCCACAATTAGAACCAGCTCCTTTCTATTCCCACCATGCAAGGGCCCTAATTAAACTTTAAACTCATGTTTCCTTTTTTCTTTTTAAAGTTTCCATGGTCGGTAATTAACTTTTCCTTTCTGCGAGTGAGCAATTAATTAATGCTCTGTTCATGAGGACGGCGATCGGAGCACTGTGACTTGCCTGGGAGTTTGTTTCTTTCATTTACTTCCACTTTCCAAAAGAACTGGCTTGGTGCGTGTGGGGGCAGAGAAAGGAAAGAAGCTCTGCCGACATTTGTTGTGTGCAGCAGGGCGTTGACGAAGTCCTTACAACATGAAATCCTTACCATGAGGAGGCCATACATGGCCTTCCCTGGACCAACAGAAGCAGCCGGGTGCAAAAGTGTTCCCGTGTGAGTGAGTCTTCCTCAGGAGGGGCCAGCTGAATACTTCCCAGGGGAACAAAAGCGTCTGCGGCTGAACTGCACTGGCATCATGGGTGTGAGGGCCTCCCACTGCCAGTCTCTGTGCCTTCCTCTCCCAGGCCCCTGGGTTCACCTCCTGGCCACACAAGCCTCAGGGAGAGGATACAGATTAACAGTATTTGTACAAATTGCAGGGACAAGGGAACATTTCCCCTTCGTCCTTTGAAGTTTTGCTGAAAATCACTGACAAGAGGCAGATTAGTGGGAGAAAAGGTAGACAAACAGATTTAATGTGTACATGGCAGCCGTCAGAATAAAGCCCCAAAAGATACAGGGGAAATTGTCCATTTTTATGCAGAGGTTCAACAAAGTATGAACAGCTATGTAGAAATGTGACTGGACAGGTCAGGCGCAGTTGCTCACACCTGTAATCCCAGCAGTTTGGGAGGCCGAGGTTGGTGGATCACCTGAGGTCAGGAGTTCAAGACTGGGCCTGACCAACATGGAGAAACCCCATCTCTACTAAAAATACAAAATTAGTTGGGCGTGGTGGTACATGCCTGCAATCCCAGCTACTCCGGAGGCTGAGGCAGAATCCCTTGAACCCAGGAGGCAGAGGTGGCAGTGAGCCGAAATTGCGCCATTGCACACCAGCCTGGGAAACAAGAGCAAAACTCTGTCTCAGAAAAATAATAATAATAATAAAAAGGCTGGGCTTGGTGGCTCATGCCTGTAATCCCAGCACTTTGGGAGGCCAAGGCAGATGGATCACCTGAGGTCAAAAGTTCGAGACCAGCCTGACCAACATGGAGAAACCCCATCTCTACTAAAAATACAACATTAGCCGGGTGTGGATGTGCATGCCTGTAATCTCAGCTACTCGGGAGGCTGAGACAGGAGAATTGCTTGAACCTGGGAGGCAGAGGTTGCAGTGAGCCGAGATTGCACCATTGCACTCCAGCCTGGGCAGCAAAAGTGAAACTCTGTCTCAAAAAAAAAAAAAAAAAAAAAAAAAAAAAAAGTATGATTGGACAAAAAGAGTAAGATCTAACACTAACAGACTGAGTGGGGAATCCCAGCAGGGCTGGTCTGTCTAGATTCTTCTTGGCGTCTCAGAGCACACATTCCTGCATTCCTTCCTTCTGAGTGTGGGGCAGGACCCTCTCTGGAATGGGGGGCTTATAACCCATAGTCAAACAAGGGAGGTCAGGTAATTTCTTTATGACCAGTTTTTACACAGAAAGGCAGAGGGAAAGTTAGAGTAACGATTTTCGGCTTTGGCGAAAAGGTGCTGGTTTCAATGACTTGTGGTGGGGAGGTAGGGAGGTGGGGAAGAGGGATTCTAGTTTCTATGACTAGCCTCGGGAAGAATAGGATTGAGAGACAAGAGAATAGATAAAGAATGCTGAGGTCACCCAGAAAGAAGAAAGGCAGGAAGCAGCTACCAGAGTTGGGGAATAAGAGGGAAGCATTTTATAGAAGCTTGGAGAGTGAATGAGGATGCCCTGAGCAAGTGGGGCTCAGACCCCTGACTCGGGGAGCCAATCAATTCTATAAAGATCCGAATGCAAAACTAACAGCAAATGTTGTTTAGACATATGTACCTATGTGGTAAAATTTTTAAAAAGCAAGGGAACGATAAACACAAATTTAAATGGCAATTACCTCTTCCACAGGGAGGGAGAGGGGTGGACAAAAAGACACATACATATAGGAATATGCAAGTTATTAAGTGATTTCTAGTTCTCGTGAGTGATGGGCTCATGGGTGTTGAGCGTATTTTGTTTAATAATTAACATTTAGAAATCTGTTTTGTGGTATCTCATTTCTGAAAGGACCCCAATGTTTCCTGCCTCCTAGAATTCACATTCCCTCTCACATTGTACCAGGGTTGGCCTGTGTCAGCAATAGAACATGGCAGAGGTGATAGTATGTCACTTCCAAAATTAAGTTCTAAAAGACACCATGGCTTCTATTTTGGTTTCTCTTGTCTGCTCTTTCTTGGCACATTCGCTCTGGGACAAGCAGCTGCTATATTCCTAGCAGCCTACCAGGAGGGCCCAGTGGCAAGGAACTAAGTCTCCTGCCAAGGACAGCTGTGTGAGTGATCTTGGAAGTGAATCCTTCCCAGCCTTCAGATGACTGCAGTCCTGACCAACATCTTTTGTTTGTTTGTTTGTTTGTTTTGAGATGGAGTTTGGCTGTTGTTGCCCAGGCTGGAATGCAATGGCGCCATCTTGGCTCACTGCAATCTCTACCTTCTGAGTTCAAGCGATTCTCCTGCCTCAGCGTCCCGAGTAGCTGGGATTACAGGCATGCACCACCACGCTTGACTAATTTTGTATTTTTAGTAGAGATGGGGTTTCTCCATGTTGGTCAGGCTGGTCTTGAACCCCCAACCTCAGGTGATCTGCCCGCCTCGGCCTCCAAAGTGCTGGGATTACAGGTGTGAGCCACCGCGCCTGGCCCTGACCAACATCTTGACTGAAACTCACGAGACACTGAGCCACAACCTCTCAGCTAAGCTGCTCCTGGACTCCTGACCCTTGGAAACTGTGTGAGGTAATAGATGTTTGCTATTTTAAGCCACAACATTTTGGGGATAATTTGTTACATAAGATTAAATAATTAATACATAATTATTTGATATGCATAAAATATTGAACTTTAAAATATGAGTGGGGGTCTAGGGTGTGGTGGCTTAACACCTGTAATCCCAGCACTTTAGGAGGCCAAGGTGAGAAGATTGCTTGAGGCCAGGAGCTTGAGACCAGCCTGGGCAACATAGCGAGACTGTAACTCTACAAAAAAATTAAAAAATTTTAAGATATGAGCCTGGCATGCTGGTGCACACCTGTAGTCCTAGCTACTCAGGAGACTGAGGTGGAGGATTGCAGGAGTTCCAGGCTACAGAGAGCTATGATTGTACCACTGTATTCCAGCCTGGGTGACAGAGAGACTGTCTCAATCAATCAATCAATAAGGAAAACAGTCAGAGTTAAAAGAAAAAAGGGAATCTAGGTTTGAGGGAGGCCGGTTGGAAGTAATGTGAGTGGTGCCCTGACAGGCAGGGAGTGGGCAGCCTGGAGGAGGGATGCCTGAGTGCCTGAGGGAAGCCGGGGATCCTGCCAAGAGGCTGCAGGGCCCCTCTGGCCACACGAGGGCGCTCCACATTGCCATATCTGGGCTAGGAGATGGGGAATGAAGACCACGAAGAGGCCTTCTCGGGAGGGAATGTCCTGTGTGCCCACACACTGGCCCCACTCTCCAGGTTTCTTGAAGAAGGTCAGTGTGAGGTCCCTCTGACAACTGGAAACAAAGTCGGTTTTCAGGCCCTGAGGAATGCATGCCTCTGCAAGACAGGGCTGTCTCCTCTGCGGGGTAGCATGTGTTATGGTTGTGAGCGGTGGCAGTGAGGATGTGAGTGGGTAACCTGGTGCTTGGGGAGTCTCTCTCCAGCATGCATGATGGGGCTTCCCCCTGGCTTCCTTCTCAGGAAAGGAGAAAAGTCCAGGGTACAGAGAAATTGTCAGTAGCCTTTCCCTTCCCTCCTACCCACCCTCACTTTTGCAGCTGCAGAGCTTAATAATTATTGAGGAATTAAATTGCAGTCAGGCCTTAAGGCTGATGGGAGGTGTCAGGGCTCAGAACATAATGCACCAAAGTATGGCGATGTGGCATGCGGAGAGTTCTGAGAAATGCTTCATTAGGCAATTTTGTCATCGTGCAAACATCACAGAGTGTACTTACACAAACCTAGACAGCACAGCCTACCATGCACCTAGGCTATATGGTATCTAGGCTACAAACATGTACAGTATGTTACTGTATTGAATACTGTAGGTAACTCTAACACAGTGATAAGTATGTGTGTATCCAAACATACCTAAACATAGGAAAAGTACAGTCAAAATACGGTAATATAAACTGTTGTTTGAGACGGAGTCTCACTCTTTGTTGCCCAGGTTGGAGTGCAATCAATGGCATGATCTCAGCTCACTGCAACCTCCATCTCCCGGGTTCAAGCGATTCTCCTGCCTCAGCCTCCCTAGTAGCTGAGACTACAGGCATGTGCCACTACGCCTGGCAACTTTTTTTTTTTTTTCTTTTCCTTTTTCTTTCTCTTTTTTTTTTTCAGATGGAGTTTTGCTCTTGTTGCCCAGGCTGGAGTGCAATGGCGCAATCTCGGCTCACAGCAGTGATTCTCCTGCCTCAGCCTCGCGAGTAGCTGGGATTAAAGGCATGTGCCACCATGCCCAGCTAATTTCGTATTTTTAGTAGAGACGGGGGTTTCTCCATGTTGGTCAGGCTGGTCTCGAACTCCCGACCTCAGGTGATCCGCCTGCCTCAGCCTCCCAAAGTGCTGGGATTACAGATGTGGGCCACTGCGCCTGGCCTAATTTTTTGTGTTTTCATTAGAGACAAGGTTTAACCATGTTGGTCAGGCTGGTCTTAAACTCCTGATCTCAGGTGATCCACCCTACCTGGCCTCCCAAAGTGCTGGGATTACAGGCATAAACCACCTCGCCCGGCCAAGTGAGGCTCATTTTTAACCTTTCGAGATTATACTGTGATAGTAGCATTGATGGTTTGGAAGTGGCAAGTGAGAAGTGAAGCTGGGAGGCTTTTCGAAGGTGATTTCAGGAATTCTGATGAGGTCCTGTGAGAGCCTGACCCACAGCTATAGCAGGGAAAAAGGCAAGGGGGGCAGGGGTTGATAGGGAGACACCGAAGCAGGGCGACCTGCAGGGATTGGTACTTGATGAGAACTATGCAGGAGGAATGGGGTGGGGCCGGTGTGTGGGTGGAGGGAGTGAGGAACCTGCTGAAGCTTCTGGCTCAGAAAGCTACCCACTGCAAGCCCAGGTCTTCCCTGTTGTGCTCCTCGTTAGCATTTGAGAAGCAGGACAATGCTTAGAATGCTTAGAATTCACCCAGTTCTAGGGCTGGGGCCACAGTTGTTACCAAATGTCTCCATAGCTTCCAATGTGAATCGCATTCAGAATTACAATCAGATAGAAAGGCACTCGGGCCCTTTTCATTTAAAACAAACAAAAAACGTGAGGGATGGGAGGGCATAGAGAATAAAAAACAGCAAGAGAAAAACGCCCTAGGGTGAACATTCTCTTCTTCTTCTTTTTTTTTTTTTTTTTTTTTGAGATGGAGTCTTGGCTCTGACGCTCAGACTGGAGTGCAGTGGCACAATCTCGGCCCACGGCAACCTCTGCCTCCCAGGTTCAAGCGATTCCCCTGCCTCAGCCTCCCGAGTAGCTGGGATTACAGGGACACGCCGCCATGCCCGGCTAATTTTTTTTTTTTGTATTTTAGTAAAGATGGGGTTTCACCATATTGCCCAGGCTGGTCTTGAACTCCTGAGCTCAGGCAATCCACCCACCCAGCCTACCAAAGTGCTAGGATTACAAGCATGAGCCACCGTGCCTGGCTGAACTTTCTCTTAATTATGTATATACATATAGTCGGACCAGGCGCGGTGGCTCATGCCTATAATCCCAGCACTTTAGGAGGTCGAGGCGGGTGGATCACAAGGTCAGGAGTTCGAGACCAGCCTGGCCAATATGGTGAAACCCCATCTCTACTGAAAATACAAAAAAATTAGCCAGGTATGGTGGCACATGCCTATAATCCCAACTACTCGGGAGGCTGAGGCAGAATTGCTTGAACTCGGAAGGCGGAGCTTGCAGTGAGCCGAGATCATGCCACTGCACTCCAGCCTGGGTGACAGAGCAAGACTCCGTCTCAAAAAAATCAAAACATTCTGTATATACATATAGTGAGCGCACCAGCACATGAATGAATGCTGGTCGTATTTACAGTGTATAAAGCCCTTTTACATACAATTTATCATCTAATCCACACAAACCTCGGGGAGGCTGATATAAATAAAACCAATGACTCTTTTGTGTGGGTGGAAGGAGTGTAGGAGCTGGATAAAGCTTCTGGCTTGGAAAACCACCGCCTGCACATCCAAGTCTTCCCCTGTTGTGCTAATCTTGTGCTTATCATTAGCAACATAATCCTAACTTCTTCATGACTGATGGCCACTTCCTCCTGGAACCCACCTGGAGTAAGCAAGTAAGTAAAATGCAAGCTCTTTTAATTCTTGAGACAGCAAAGCATATTAGGGAAGGAAATCCACAAGTGAGAAAAATCACACTGAATTTCAAAGCCAAGGGACAAAACTGCAGAATTGCAGGAGCCAGTGATAGGTTTGACCATTATTCACCCTCAGGATCACCCAGGACTCAGCCTCTTCTGTTTCCTGAACTTGCATCCAGCACAGCCTTCAGCTGTAGCCACTGAGCTGTAATGCTTTTGCTTTACGAGACACTGCTTGGCACTGTCTTTTCTGACAGTGGGGAAGATGCCCTGGCAGGACGAAGGCTCAGCTAAAGAGTCAGGGTTATGGGTGTTTTCTTACTTTTTATCTTGGAATTTCAGATTTACAAAAACAGTTTGATAGTATAGACAGGTCCTGTATACTTTTCACCCAGCTTCCTCTGCTGTTAATCTTATATAACCGTGGTACATTTGTCAACCTAACATTGGTACAATACTAAACTGTGGATCAGCTTTTCCCCTAACGTCCTTTTTAAGTTCCAGAATCAATCCTAGAATACTGTTACCAAAAGAGGGCCCAATCCAGACCCCAAGAGAGAGTTCTTGGATCTCCTGAAAGAAAGTAAGGGAGGAGACCACCCCTCATATTGTCTTATGCCCGATTTCTGCCTCCAAAGAAAGAAGTAAAAACTAAAAGGCAGAAATGAAATCCATAGGCAGACAGCCCAGTGCCATGCCCTGGGCCTGGTACTTAAAAATCGACTCCCGACCTAACCAGTTATGTTATCTGTAGATTCCAGACATTGTATGGAAAAACACTGTGAAAATCCCTGTCCTGTTCTGTTCCATTCTGATTATTGGTGCATGCAACCCCCAGTCACGTACCCACTGCTTGCTCAATTGATCACAATCCTCTCACGTGGACCCCCTTAGAGTTGTAAGCTCTTAAAAGGGACAAGAATTGCTCACTTGGGGCGCTCAGCTTTTGAGGTGCAAGTCTGCCAAAGTTCCCAGCCGAAGAAAGCTCCTTCCTTCTTTAAGCCGGTGTCTGAGGAGTTTTGTCTGTGGCTCGTCCTGCTACATTTCCTGGTTCCCTGACGGGGAAGTGAGGTGATTGGCGGATGGTCAAGGCAGCCCCTTAGGTAACTTAGGCCTGCCCTGTGGAGCATCCCTACAGGGACTCCGACCAGCCTGAGTGATGCAGATCCAAAGAGCACTCCCAGGTAGGCAATTGCCCTGGTGGGACGCCTCGCCAGAGCAGCGTGTGGCAGGCCCCCACAGAAGATCAATGCAGTGGCTGAACACCAGGAAGGAACTGGCACTTGGAGTCCGGACATCTGAAACTTGGCAAGACTGGTCTTTGGAACTTGCCCACTCCATTCAAGTGGAAGCATGGCCTGATCACCCATGATGTGCCTGTACCAGCACTTTGGTTTTTGTTTTTGACTTGAATTGGATTACTTGATACTTTGGTTTCGGTTTTGACCTGGTTTGGATTTCTTGATACTCTGATTTTGGTTTTGATTCTGGTTAGGTGTAAACTGTAAAAGTGTGTGTGTGCCCTTGTTACCTGTTCTTTTTGTGGTGTGCATGTGGTGTGAGCGTGGTGTTTTGTCTCAAGGAAGCATGGGTCAGGCACAAAGTAAGCCCACCCCACAAGGAACTATGCTGAAAAATTTCAAGACAGGATTTAAGGGAGATTACGGTGTTACTATGACACCAGGAAAACTTGGAACTTTGTGTAAAATAGACTGGCCAGCATTAGAGGTGGGTTGGCCATCAGAAGGAAGCCTGGACAGGTCCCTTGTTTCAAAGGTATGGCACAAGGTAAGCTGTGAGCCAGGGCACCCAGCCCAGCTCCCATACATAGACCTTGGTTACAGCTGGTTTTAGACGCCCCCCGACAGTGGTTGAGAGAACAGCAGCATAAGCGGCTGGCAGAGGCAAGGAAAGACCAGCAGAGAGAGAGAGAGGAAAGAGACAGAGAGGAAAAGAGGCAAAGAGGGAGAGGAAGAGACAGAGAGACAAAGAGGGAGTCAAAGAGAGACAGAGAAAGAGAGAGAGAGAGAGAAAGAACCAGAGGCAAAAGGAAAGGCAAAAGGAAAGAGACAGAAAGTCAAAGACAACAAGAAAGAAAAAAAGAGAGAGATATACAAGTAGTTAAGAAAAAAAGCAGTGGACCCTATTCCTTTAAAAGCCAAGTATATTTAAAACCTATAATTGATAATTAAAGGTATTCTCTGTAACCCTATAACACTCCAATACCACTTTGTTGTCAGTGTAGACAAGGGCATATCCTGAAAGCACTGAGGCCACTGATAACCAGTAGCCTTCCTATCAAAAATCCTTGACCCAGTAACTTGTGGATGGCCCAAATGCATTCAATCTGTAGCAGCAACTGCTTTGCTAACAGGAGAAAGTAGAAAAATAACTTTTAGAGAAAACCTCATTGCGAGCACACCTCACCAGTTCAGAAGTATCCTAAGTTAAAAAAAAAAAAAAAAAAAAAAAAAGGCAAAAAGGTAGCTTACTAAGTTCAAAATCTTAGTATAGGGCTATTCTGTTAAAAAAAAAAAAAGAAAGAAAGAAAAAGAAAAAAGAAAAAAAAAGATGATTTAACATTAACCACTGAAAATTCCCTTAACCCAGCAGGTTTCTTACCAGGGTATCTAAATCTTAATTACCATACAAAGGTCCGACCAGACCTAGGAGGAACTCCCGTTAGGACAGGAGGATAGATGGTTCCTCCTGGGTAATTGAAGGGAAAAAAAAGAAAAGAAAAAAGCCGTCTATACCAATTCTAAGTTAATTTGGACTAAACAAGGTCTTATTAATAGCAAAGGATAATTGAAATCCCAGACTTACAAGGTTTTCAACAAAAGTAAAATTTGTTAAAAGTTAACAGTGTAACATATATTATAGTAACTTCTAATCTTGTGGCCTTAGACAGTCTAGTCCACAGACACGAAGGAAGTTTGCTTTGGAAAAGATGGTTATCATCTTCGAAAAAAAGGGGAAAAAAGGGGGGCAGAATTTATCTAAAAAGAATGTTATATGGTAAATTCTTGTCCTGAAATAAATTAACTGGCTGTTTAAAGAAAGAAATGTTTTCTTTTTTTTTTTTTTTTTTGAGACGGAGTCTCGCTCTGTCGCCCAGGCTGGAGTGCAGTGGCCGGATCTCAGCTCACTGCAAGCTCCGCCTCCCGGGTTCACACCATTCTCCTGCCTCAGCCTCCGGAGTAGCTGGGACTACAGGCGCCCGCCACCTCGCCCGGCTAGTTTTTTGTATTATTAGTAGAGACGGGGTTTCACCGTGTTAGCCAGGATGGTCTCGATCTCCTGACCTCGTGATCCGCCCGTCTCGGCCTCCCAAAGTGCTGGGATTACAGGCTTGAACCACCGTGCCCGGCCGAAAGAAATGTTTTCAATAAGTCAGAAAGTTGAGGCATGTCGAACAATTGTCTGCAAAAGTAGTGAAAAAAAAAGTTATAAAAAAAGAATTTATGCAAGAAATGTTGTATAATTTAAAAGTAATTAGTCCTCCTGAATGCAAAACTATTGAAGAAACAGTTTATGTGCAAGGTGTATAAGAAAAGTAAAATATACCTCTGGTAAAAGGATTATAAGGAGGCATAAGAATGTGGATTTTTACCTACATTAAAAGGTTTAAACATTTTTGTTTTGAAGGTTTAAGCAAGTTTTAAAACGTTAATTGTAAAGGAAATCCTGTGTGTAAACATATTGGCTAAAGTTAAAGGGGTATCATACAGTTTTTCTGTGAACTGAACATTAAAAAAAAAACACACACACACAACGGGTTTTTCTTAAAGCACTAACCTGCTCTTTAACAAAAATTATAAACGGTTAAAAAGAGTCTATAAAAATCTTACCTTATGGTCTGACATTAAAAATTGAAAAAATATGTCTACAAAGTTTTATTAAAACAAAGTTTAACATTAGTAACACACTAATATAAAGGTGAAATTTAGCATATCTGGTATAAAAATCATACAGGAAGCATTGTCAAATATAAAATGGTGTTTGGCTTTCTTTGGTCTAAAAACTAATAAAAATAGGTGCTGAAGGAAATTTCCCAGTAAAAAGGCCCAAGGACTATAAAGTCCACTGCTGATATCCCCACGTTTAAAACAAAAGGTCAATTTCTTAAAAATTATATACTTGATTTAGCACATGTACCACCCCTAGAATTTCCGGTTAACCAGCACCAGCCTGAAGATCATGTTCTCATCAAAGGGTGGAAAGAAGGAAAACTCAAGCCAGCCTGAGAAGGACCCTACCTCATGCTGCTAACCAACAAGACTGCTGTTCATACAGAGGAAAGGGGATGGACTCATCACACCCGAGTCAAGAAAGCTTGACCCCCTCCAGAGTGTGGGCTATATAGTCCCAGGGGAAAACCCTACCAATCTAAAGCTAAGAAAAATTTAACTCTTTCATCTATTCTATTACTCTTTCTTCTTTCCTTGCTCTACTGCTGACCATCTAGTTATTAACATAAAGTCAATTTTATCTCCAACTATTGCATTTAATGCTTGCCTTGTTATACCCTGTGGGGACTTGCCAAGTCAAAGACAGCTCTCTACTTCAGAAAAGTACCTCTGTCCCTCCTGACTCTCCTCAGACTGGGCATTAGTAAATTGGGACCATTTAATCCAGGGAGATTTTGATGAAGACCCCAGTGAGAACCAGGAGTCTTGCCCCCTGATGTAGAGCTTTTATGCCGTAGTTGGTTCAACAATCTGTGGACCACTAAAGAGCAAGGATGGACTGCCCCAACTGGTTTTTGTAATTTCTTAAAATCATACATTCATTTTACTAGAGGATCATAGAAGTTAAAGACTTAAAACAAACTTCAGCAATTAAGACAGGATACCAAGATGCAAATGCCTGTTTGGAATGGATCAAATATTCCATCTGCACGTTAAACAAAAGCAATTGTTATGCTTGTGCACATGGAGGACCAGAGGCCCAGATTGTCCGCTTTCCACTAAAGTGGTCCTCCAGTCAACCAGGCATGGGCTTCATGGTAGCTCTTTTCCAGGATTCTACAGCCTGGAGTAATAAGTCATGCCAAGCTCTTTCTGCTATATCCCAAAGTCCAGCACCCTGTGGGTCAGCCCCCACGGGCCATCCAGCTTCCCTCTCCCAACACTAAGTTTTCTTCATGTCTCTCACAACAAGGAGGAAACTTAGCATTCCTTGGAGACCTGAAGGGATGCAGTGAGCTTAAGAATTTTCAACAGCTTATCAATCAGTCAGCCCTTGTTCATCCCCGAGCAGATGTGTGGTGGTATTGTGGTGGACCTTTACTGAGCACTCTGCCGAATAACTGGAGTGGCACTTGTGTTTTAGTCCATTTGGCTATCCCTTTCACCCTGGCATTTCATCGACCAGAGAGAGGAAAAATAAGACATCGTAAAATGAGAGAAGCCCCTTATGGGTCTTTCGACTCTTATGTCTATTCAGACACAATTGGAGTCCCACGGGGAAACCAGATCAATTTAAAGCCTGAATCAAATAGCTGCAGGATTTGAGTCAATATTTTGGTGAGTGACAGTTAATAAAAACGTAGATTAGATAAACTACATCTATTATAACCAACAGCAACAAGCTTTTCATGAGTTAAAAGAAAAACTCATGTTGGCCCCAGCCTTAGGCCTACCTGACCTGACAAAACCTTTTACATTATACGTGTCAGAGAGAGAAAAAAAAATGCCGGTTAGAGTTTTGACCCAGACCATGGGGCCCTGGCCGAGGCCGGTGGCCTACATCTCTAAACAACAAGAAGGGTTGGCCCCCATGTTTGAGGGCCTTGGCAGCAACAGCCCTGCTAGCACAAGAAGTGGATAAGCTAACTCTTAGGCAAAATCTAAACATAAAGCCCCCCCCCATGCTGTGCTGACTTTAATAAATACCAAAGGACATCATTGGCTAATGAATGCTAGACTAACTAGATACCAAAGCTTGCTCTGTGAAAATTCCCACGTAACCATTGAAGTTTGCAACACCCTGAACCCCACCATCTTGCTCCCAGTATCAGAGAGCCCAGTTGAACATAGCCATGTAGAGGTGTTGGACTCAGTTTATTCTAGCAGGCCCAATTTCCGAGACCATCCTTGAACATCAGTAGACTGGGAGCTATATGTGGATGGGAGCAGCTTCACCAACCCTTGCAAAGTGACTCTGAAGAAGACCACAAGCCCTCCTCCAGTCACACCCGGAAGCTGACTGGTCCACACATGGCTGAAGCATGAGGAAACTCATCGTGGGACTCATTTTCCTTAAAATTTGGACTTGCACAGTAAGGACTTCAACTGACCTTCCTCAGACTGAGGACTGTTCCCAGTATATACATCAAGTCACTGAGGTAGGACAAAAGGTTGCTACAGTCCTCTTATTTTATGGTCATTATAAGTGTACAGGGACTCTAAAAGGAACTGATTTGTATAATGCTATACAAGGTATGTAGCCCAGGAAGTGACCAGCCTAATGTGTGCTATAACCCATCTGAGTCACCTATGACTACCGTTTTTAAAATAAGATTAAAAACCGGCAACTTCTGGGTTCTGAAAAACCTCAATTATTAGACAATACTGTATGGCAAGGGTCAGGAATGTGGGAAGACATTCCCTTCCGTGGGAAGACTCAGCTGCCTTGGGCAAAAACTGTATAACAGTACTACAAAAACAGCCACCTGGTGGAGTTCAAACCACACTGAAAAAAAATCTGTTTAGTAAATTTCCAAAGTTGCAAACCATGTGGACCCACCTGGCGTCCCACCAGGACTGGACAGCCCCCACTGGATTATACCAGATATGTGGGCATAGAGCCTATGCCAAGTTACCTGACCAATGGGCAGGTAGTTGTGTTATTGATGCCATTAAGCCACCCTTTTTCCTACTGCCCATAGAAACAGGGGAGCTCCTAGGCTTCCCTGTCTATGCTTCCTGAGAAAAAAAAAAAGCATAGCCATAGGCAACTGAAAGATGACAAGTGGCCCCCTGAAAGAATCGTACAGTACCATGGGCCTGCCACTTGGGCACAGGACGGCTTGTGGGAGTACCAGACCCCCATTTATATGCTCAACCGAATCATACGGTTACAAACTGTCTTAGAAATAATCACTAATAAAACTGGCAGAGCTTTAACTGTTTTAGCCCTGCAAGAAACCCAGATGAGGCCGGGCGCAGTGGCTCAAGCCTGTAATCCCAGCACTTTGGGAGGCCGAGACGGGCGGATCACAAGGTCAGGAGATCGAGACCATCTGGGCTAACACGGTGAAACCCGTCTCTACTAAAAAATACAAAAAAAAAAACTAGCCGGGCGAGGTGGCGGGCACCTGTAATCCCAGCTGCTCGGTAGGCTGAGGCAGGAGAATGGCGTGAACCCGGGAGGCGGAGCTTGCAGTGAGCTGAGATCCGGCCACTGCACTCCAGCCTGGGTGACAGAGCGAGACTCCGTCTCAAAAAAAAAAAAAGAAACCCAGATGAGAAATGTCATCTATAAAAATAGACTAGCCCTAGACTACTTGCTAGCAGCTGAAGGAGGGGTCTGTGGAAAGTTTAACCTGACCAATTGCTGTCTGCACATAGACGACCAAGGGCAAGTAGTTGAAGATATAGTTAAAGATATAACAAAGCTGGCACATGTGACTGTGCAGGTGTGGCGTGGGTGCAATCCTAGGTCCATGTTTGGAAAATGGTTTCCAGCACTAGGAGGATTTAAAACTCCTATCATGGGAATTATAATAGTAATAGCAACCTGTTTGTTGCTTCCCTGTGTGCTGCCTTTGCTCCTTTAACTAATGAAAAGTTTTGTTACTACATTAGTCTGTCAAAATACTTCAGCACAAGTGTACTATATGAATCACTGTCGATTTGTCTTGCAAGAAGACATGGGTAGTGAGGATGAAAGTGAAAACTCCCACTAAGGAGTGAGGTTCTCTAAGTGGGGAAATAAGGGAGTAGACCACCCCTCGCATTGTCTTACGCCCGATTTCTGCCTCCAAAGAAAGAAGAAGTAAAAACTAAAAGGCAGAAATGAAATCCACAGGCAGATAGCCCGCACTGCGCCCTGGACCTGGTTAAAGATCGACCCCTGACGTAACCAGTTATGTTATCTATAGATTCCAGACATTGTATGGAAAAGCATTGTGAAAATCCCTGTCCAGTTCTCTTCTATTCTGATTACCAGTGCATGCAGCCCCCAGTCACATACCCCCTGCTTGCTCAGTCAATCATGACCCTTTCATGCAGACATTCCCCCTTAGAGTTGTAAGCCCTTGAAAGGGACAGGAATTGCTCACTTGGGGAGCTCAGCTTTTGAGATGCAAGTCTGCCAAAGTTCCTGGCCGAATAAAGCTCCTTCCTTCTTTAACCCAGTGTCTGAGGAGTTTTGTCTGTGGCTCGTCCTGCTACAAAAGAACCTGGGGGTAGTCCACAGAGTATAGTAAAAGCAAGTTTATTAAGAAAGCAAAGGAATGAAAGAATGGCTACTCCGTGGACAGAGCAGGGAGTTCCCAGAAGCAAGAGGAGGAAGGTGCCCATCTTAGTTCCAATGCTTGTTTATATATGAAATAACAAAGCAAATAATCATGGGGGAGATGTGCTCTACTAAGGGGGCTTTTGACAAAGGATTGTGTAACTACTTTGTATAACTACTGTCTTCCACAATAACCTATATTATTATCTTTATTTATTTATTTTTGAGATGGAGTCTCCCTCTGTTGGCCAAACTGGAGAGTGCAGTGGCGTGATCTTGGCTCACTGCCATCTCCACCTCCCAGGTTCAAGTGATTCTCCTGCCTCAGCCTCCCAGGTAGCTGGGATTACAGGCACCTACCACTACACCAGGCTAATTTTTGTACTTTTAGTGGAGACAGGGTTTCACCATGTTGGCCAGCTGGTCTTAAACTCCTGACCTCAGGTGATGCACCAGCCTCGGCCTCCCAAAGTATTTGGATTACAGGCATGAGCCACCATGCCTGGCCTAATATGGCATTTCTTTTCTTTTTCTTTCTTTTTTTTTTTTTTTTTGAGATGGAGTCTTGCTCTTGCCACCCAGGCTGGAGTGCAATGGCATGATCTTGGCTCACTGCAACCTCCACCTCCCGGGTTCAAGTGATTTTCCTGCCTCAACCTCCCGAGTAGCTGGGATTACAGGCGCCCACCACCATGCCCAGCTAATTTTTGTATTTTTAGTAGAGACAGGATTTCGCTATGTTGGCCAGGCTGGTCTCGAACTCCTGACCTCATGATCCACCTGCCTCGGCCTCTCAAAGAGCTGGGATTACAGGCGTGAGCCACTGCGCCCTAACTGGCCATTGCCTTTTTATGTGCTGTCCTATCATAGTGCAAAATACCCAGTCCTGCCTATTAAACTGGAAGCTGCAGGTGTTAGGAACTTGTTTGTTCACTGTTACCTCCCTCCTATCCAGCAGTCAGGCATACAGAAGTTGCTCCAAAAAATAGTTTGGATGAATGAATTAATGAAAAGCTTAATCCTATATCTATTGCTTCATTCAGAAAACTTATTTCCTTATAATTTACTGTTCTGTCTTCCTTTACTAGAAGGTAAAATCTATGAAATACAGACAGCTGGGTTTTGCTCCTTGCTGAATCCTCAATGTCTAGAACAGTGCTTAGCACTGGCACATGCTGTCAGTAATATCCATCGAATGACTATGTGGAAAGTTAGGCTTCCTCTTTTGGCCAACATCACCATCTTTTTTGTGACATCAATGTATTTCGGATGCTGATCTCAGTAAGATAATGGTTGAGAATAATCACAATAGTGTGAGTGACAGAGCTGAACACTCTGGCTTCCTGAGGTAATACTTATTTGCAGCTGAATGATGATCAGAAGGGAATGACAGGAATGCTGTCTCCAAGAGCACTGCCTGCAAGAAGGAGGCACTGGTGGCCAGCATAGGTGGCCTGTGGACTCTACACTTCACAGCTTTGGTCCAGCACCAGCAAAATAGTGATGCAAGACCACTGTGCTCTTGAGTTCCATGTCACACTCACCTCTCTTTCACCAGAATGCAACTCTTGGAGAAGCAGAAAAAGTAACGTGCTTGTAATAACCATTCACGTCTTTATAGGAGTCAAGAGTCTCTTGCTAGAACCCCTCTATTTCACATCTATTTGCTTTTCCTCTTTTATTATTAGTGACAAGGTAACAATCATAGTCACATCAAGGAAAACTAGAGTATAGAAAAAAATCATCTCAAATATGTTTGGAATTTTGTGTGCATTTCCATCTCCCTTTTTTCCTGAAATTATATTATATATACTGAATTCACCTAGTTTGTGTTCTACATTTTTCTTTTTCTTTTTTTTTCAGATGGAGTCTTGCTCTGTCACCCAGGCTGTAATGCAGTGGCACAATCTCCGCTCACTGCAACCTCTGTCTCCTGGGTTCAAGTGATTCTCCTGCCTCAGCCTCTTGAGTAGCTGGGATTACAGGCAAGTGCTACCATGCCCGGCTAAATTTTTGTATTTTTAGTAGAGACGGGGTTTCACTGTGTTAGCCAGGATTGTCTCGATCTCCTAACATCATGATCCACCTGCCTCGGCCTCCCAAAGTGCTGGGATTACAGGCGTGCGCCACTGTGCCTGGCAAATGTTCTGCTTTTTTTTAACACTGTAGTATGCTTATAAGTATTTTTCCAGCTGGGCATGGTGGATCACACCTGTAATCCCAGCACTTTGGGAGGCCGAGGCTGGTGCATCACCTGAGGTCAGGTGTTTGAGACCAGCCTGGCCAACATGGCAAAACCCCGTCTCTACTAAAAAACACAAAAATTACCAGGGTATGGTGGTGCACGCCTGTAACCCCACCTACTTGGGAGGCTGAGGCAGGAGAATCACGTGAACCCAGGAGGTGGAGATTGCAGTGAGCCGAGATCACACCATTGCACTCCAGCCTGGGCAACAAGCAGTGAAACTCCATCAAAAAAAAAAAAAAAAAAGACTGACAATATCAACTGCTGACAAGGATGCAGAATACCTAGAATTCTCACATTGCTAGTGGAATTACAAAATTACAGGCACTTAAAGAATAGTTTGGTAGTTTCTTTTTTTTTTTTTTTTTTTTTTTTTGAGACCGAGTCTGGCGTTGTCGCCCAGGCTGGAGTGCAGTGACCGGATCTCAGCTCATTGCAAGCTCCGCCTCCCGGGTTCACACCATTCTCCTGGCTCAGCCTCCCGAGTAGCTGGGACCACAGACGCCTGCCACCTTGCCCAGCTAGCTTTTTGTATTTTTTAGTACAGACGGGGTTTCACCTTGTTAGCCAGGATGGTCTCGATCTCTTGACCTCGTGATCCGCCCGTCTCGGCCTCCCAAAGTGCTGGGATTACAGGCTTGAGCCACCGCGCCCGGCCAAGAATAGTTTGGTAGTTTCTTATAAACATGCAGGAGTGTTTGAGGATTCGCTTTGTATATTTAAAGTTGGAGTTTGTTGCTAAAGATGGCAGACCCAGATGTCCTCACTGAAGTTCCAGCAGCATTGAAGTGGTTAGCCAAGTATATGATCCAGGGATTTTAGGGCATTGAGCATGCCTTGGCCTTGGATATCTTGATCAGGAACCCCTGTGTGAAAGAGGATATGCTGGAGCTGCTCAAGTTTGATCGGAAGCAACTTCGATTAGTTTTGAATAATTTAAAGGGAGACAAGTTTATCAAATGCAGAATGAGGGTAGAGACTGCTGCAGACAGCAAAACCACTCGCCATAACTACTACTTCATCAATTATTGTACTCTTGTTAATGTGGTAAAATATAAATTGGACCACATGAGAAGGAGTATTGAGACTGATGAGAGAGATTCGACCAACTGGGCTTCCTTCAAATGTCTTCTCTGTAGTAGTGCTTTCACAGACTTAGAAGCTAATCAGCTCTTTGATCCTATGACAGGTGAGGTTTATCCAGTTTGTGAATCTTTAAAATAAAGTGTGTACTACCCTTTTTCTTAAATTGACTCATCTAATTTTTAAACCATCATATATATTATAGAAGTGAATGGATCAGTGTAAGTCACAGCATACAGTCAGTCTTACTGTCCTGTTTGGCTGTCGCACTTCTTTGAGAAGCCTTTGCAAAGCCTTTCTCCTTCACAAGGAAGTTTCTCACTTATGGCCTTCCAACCTCTGCCCACCCTTCTTGTTTACAACTGCAGCCTAATCTGAAGGGTTGATTTCTCTACCAGTTTGAGGCTGTTCTAATTTTATTTTTGACCTCTAGACAGTTGCAATACAGTGTATTTAAATGCTTTGTTAGTGGAAGTAGAAAGTGGTATATAACTGGGGCATATAATGTGGATTTGGGGAAGGCCTCTGGAAGAAGTTAACATTCGAGACCGAAAAGATAGTAAGAGTAAGCCAGATGAAATAAGAGGGGAATTCTTTCCAAGATAAGACATTTAGTGTCTTTTAGATACACATTATTATTGAAAGAAAATTGTCAAGAAGATGTATAATTGGCCTGATTTGATTGAATAGTTTTAAGGATTTTTCTTAACACAGTTTAGAAAGCATGCATTTTCTGAAAATACAATATGTCTAGCATAAACATGATAAACTTTAAAGTTCTGAGTTATATAGTTATTTTATCTTGTTATCTGTTTACATAATAAAAAGAGATTATAGTTTTGCTAAATACTCAATAAAATAAAATAAAATAAAATAAAGTTAAATATGCATTTGCCATATGACCAGCAATCCTGATCCTGGCCATTTAAGCAAGAGAAGTGAAACCACATGTCTATAAAAAGATCTCTATGTGAATGTTTATGGCAGCTTTATTCATAATAAACAAAAGATGGGAAAACTCAACTGTTCATCAACTAGTGATTGGATATACAAATGATAATTCGTCCATACAAAGGAATACAATTCAGTAATAAAAAGCAGCAACACAGATGAATCCTAAAACATGATGCTGTGTGAAAGCAGCCAGACACAGAAGGCTACTCTGAACTGTTTTTGCTCACAACACTTCTGACAACTGGTTCTCCAACTCTCCAGACACCAAGCGGGTGTCACTACAATTCAGTTCAGTTCTGCCACTAACTACCTAGAGTTTGTGTCAGACTGCACAGGCCTAAAGGCTCAGTCCCACAAGACTGCTTTCACTGCAGAGGCTATTTTCAAGTACCAGGCTGTCACTTGGGCTTCTAAGATCAACGGGCTGTAAATTGGGGGTTCCTGTGACCCTGATCCAATGATTGTGCTACTTGTCAAGTTCAATAATTTGCTAAAACAGCTCACAAAACTCAGAGAAACACGTTATATTTACTGCTGTTTTTTTTGAGACAGAGTCTCGTCCTGCTGTCACCCAAGCCGGAGTGCAGTGGCATGATCACAGCTCACTGTAACCTTGAACTCCTGGGCTGAAGTGATCTTGCCTCAGCCTCCTCAGTAGTCTGGCTAATTTATTAAAAAACTTATTTTGTAGAGAAGGGACATGTACTCGTTTATTATACAGCATACAACTCAGAAACAGCCAGACGAAGAGATGCACTCTGGGCATATTACCCTCCTGGTACCTTGACGTGTTCACCAACCCAGAAGCTCTCCAATTCTTATTGTTCAGGGGTTGGTTTATTTGTTTTTGAGATAGAGTCTTGCTCTATTGCCCAGGCTACAATGCAGTGGCGCCATCTTGACTCACTGCAACCTCCACCTCCTGGGTTTAAGCGATTCTCCTGCCTCAGTCCCCTGAGTAGCTGGGATTATAGGCGTGGGCCAATATGCCTAGTTAATTTTTGTATTTTTAGTACAGATGGGGTTTCACCATGTTGGCCAGGCTGGTTTCGAACTCCTGGCCTCAAGTGACCTGCCTGACTCGGCCTCCCAAAGTGCTGGGATTTCAGGTGTGAGATACTGAAACTGGCCTTTTCAGGGGTTGTTTACTTTTTGAGGCAGAGTCTCACTTTGTTGCCCAGGCTGGAATGCAGTGGCATGATTTCAGGTTACTGCAACCTTCGCCTCCTGGGTTCAAGTGGTTCTCCTACCTCAGTCTCCCAAGTAGCTGAGATTACAGGCACGCACCATGATGCTGGGCTACTTTTTTTTACTTTTAGTAGAGACGGGGTTTCACCATGTTAGCCAGGCTGGTCTTGAACTCCTGGGCTCAAGTGATCTGCCCGCCTCGGCCTCCCAAAGTGTTGGGATTACAGGCACTGTACCTGGCCCCTGTTCAGGGGTTTTAATGGAGGTTTTATTACATGGGCAAAATTGATTGAAACATTGGCCTTGGTGATTGACCTCAACATCCAGCCCCATTCCCCTCCCCAGCGTTCAGGAGGTGAAGCTGAACATTCCCATTCCACTCCTGGGTCTTTCTGGAGACCAGCCCCCTCTGCCTGCTGGGTTCAAGAGATTCTCCTGCCTCACCTCCCGAGTAGCTGGGATTACAGGCGCCCAACACCACACCTGGCTAATTTTTGATTTTTAGTAGAGATGGGGTTTCGCCGTGTTGGCCAGGATGTCTCGAATTCCTGACCTCAGGTGATCCACTTGCCTCAGCCTCCCAAAGTGCTGGGATTACAGGGGTGAGCCGCCGCGCCTGGCCTTTTTTTTTTTTTTTTTTTTTTGAGACGGAGTTTCACTCTTGTCTCCCACGCTGGAGTGCAGTGGTGCAATCTCAGCTCACTGCACCCTCCGCTTCCTGGGTTCAAGCAATTCTCCTGCCTCAGCCTCTCGAGTAGCTGGGATTACAGGCACCTGCCACCATGCCCGGCTAACTCTTGTATTTTTAGTAGAAATGAGGTTTCATAGTGTTGGCCAGGCTGGTCTTGAACTCCTTGACCTCAGGTGATCCACGCACTTCAGCGTCCCAAAGTGCTGGAATTACAAGTGTGAGTCACTGTGCCCAGCCAATTTTTTGGTTTTTTTAATTGACAAATAAAAATTGTACATATTGGCCAGGTGCAGTGGCTCACACTTATAATTGCAGTTCCCCGCAATTTACTCGGAGATGGTACCATAAAGCCCCCATGTTTGTCTGGTAGATAACGCCCAGAGCCCCCTCACCTATCACTTTGTGATGAATTTAAAGCCCCTGCACCTGGAACTGTTTGTTTTCCTGTAACCATTTGTCTTTTTAACCTTTTTGTCTGTTTCTCTTCTGTAAGATTGCTACAGCTAGAATCCCCTTCCCCTCTCCAAACCAAAGTATAAAAGAAAATCTAGCCGCTTCTTCGGGCCGAGAGAATTTCGTGCGTTAGCCGTCTCTCAGTCGCCGGCTAATAAAGGACTCCTGAATTCATCTCAAAGTGTGGCATTTCTCTCTGACTCGCTCAGGTACAACATATACATGATGGAATGGCTAAATCAAGCTAATAAACATATGCATTACCTCACATACTTTTATTACTTTGGGGTGAGAACATTTATAATCTATTCTCTTGGCAATTATCAAGTATACGTTTTTATTGACTATAGTCGCCATGTTATATAACAGATCTCTTAAACTTATTCCTCCTAACTGAAATGTTGTATCCTGGCTGGGCGCGGGGGCTCATGCCTGTAATCCCAGAACTTTGTGAGGCCTAGGCGGGTGGATCACGAGGTCAGGAGTTCAAGACCAGCCTGGCCAAGATGGTGAAACCCCATCTCTACTAAAACTATAAAAATTAGCCAGGTGTGGTGGCAGGTGCCTGTAATCCCAGCTACTCAGAAGGCTGAGGCAGGAGAATCGCTTGAACCCAGGCGGCAGAGGTTGCAGTGAGCTGAGATCACGCCACTGCACTCCAGAGCAACAGAGTGAGATTCCATCTCAAAAAAGAAAAAAAGATATGTATCCTTTGACCAACATCTCCCCATTCTCCCCTTCTTCACCCTCAGCCCTTGACCATCACTATCCTCTGTTTCTATGAGTTGTACTTTTTTAGATTCTACATATAAGTGAGATCATGTAGTATTTGTGTTTCTTTGCCTGGTTTATTTTACTTCACACAATGTCCTCCAGGTTCATCCATGTTGTCACAAATAACAGGATTTCCTTTTTTTTTTTTTTTTGAGACACAGTCTCACTCTGTCGCCCAGGACGGAGTACAGGGGCATGATCTCAGCTCACTGCAAGCTCCGCCTCCTGGGTTCACACCATTTTCCTCCCTCAGCTTCCTGAGTAGCTGCGACTACAGGTGCCCGCCACCGTACCTGTCTAATTTTTGTATTTTTAGTAGAGACGGGGTTTCACCATGTTAGCCAGGATTGTCTAGATCTCCTGACCTCGTGATCCACCCACCTTGGCCTCCCAAAGTGCAGGATTTCCATTTTTTAAGGCAAAATAGTATTCCACTGTGTATACATACCACTAGATACAATTTTTGATCTATTTTGTACCGAATACTTTCATAAGCTTCTTGTGTCCTTACTTTAGCATTCCTTTGTTTCATCATCCAGTGTTCAAATTATTGAAAATGCATTCCTGAATGCGTTCTTCCCTTTACTTTTTTCTGGATTTTCTTCCTCTCATGCAGGCCATTTACTCCTTTCTATTCTGATTCAGTGACTCCATTTCTTCTGCCTACTTTGTCTTAACAAAGGTTGGCAAGTGACCCAAAACATAACTTGACCTGACTTGAATAAAAAGAAAATGCAGGCCAGGTACAGTGGCTTACACCTGTAATCCCAGCACTTTAGGAGGCCAAGGCAGGAGAATCATTTGAGACCAGGAGTTCAAGACCAGCCTGGGCAACACAGTCAGATACTGCTTCTACAAAAAAAAAAAAAATCAAAAAATTAGCCGGGTATGGTGGCAAGCCTGTAGTGCCAGCTGCTCAGGAGGCTGAGGTGGGAGGGTGACTTGAGTTCAGGAAGTTGAGGTGGGAAGGTGGCTTGAGCTCAGGAAATTGTGGCTGCAGTAAGCTGTGAACATGCCACTGCACTCCAGCCTGGGCAAAAGAGTGAGACCTTGTCTCAAAAGGAAAAAGAAAATGCGTTTGGCTCATGTAACTGAGAAATCTAAAGTGGGGTTCTGGTTTTAGGCACAGTTGAATGTAAGGACCAAATAATATTGGTTCTACTTTCTTCTGTGTTGGTTCCACTTTCAGACATGCCCTCAATTCACTGGTGCAAGACTTGCTAGTAACTCCAACTTCACAGACTCTCCTATAACAATTCCAGCTTCTTTCCCGGCAACAGAATTACCAGAATGAACATACTGGGAATATAACTAGCTTTGAGTAAGTACTTGGTTCACTCAAGGCTAATCACTGTATAAGCTTTGATTGGCAGGATCTAATTTGCATGCTTACTCCTGAAGCCTGGAGTCTATTGGATAGAATGTAAAGCCGAAGTTTTAAAGTGCTACAAAGGGTCTACATAATTTGCCCTGACTTCATCTCCTGCATTTATCCCTCCTGGATCATACTATTCCAACTACAATGGCCTTCTTACTATTGTTTGAAGATGTCAAGTGTGTTCTTTAGGGTTTCTCAACCCTAAAGGGGTCAGGTCTGCCTGGAAGTGTTTGTTTACCCAAGTATCACTTCAAGTCAAATGCTTACATTATCAGGGAGGCTTTTCAGGGCCATCCTGGATCAAATGTCAACCTCTGACTTCCCACTCCATACCTTAATTTATCTTTCTCCATAGCACCTATCTAAAAGATTATCTAAATAAGCGTAAACATTCATATAGTGCTTTCTATGAGGCACGAATTAGATTAAGCAATTTACTTGATTAACTAATTTAATAATTTCAACAACCGTATAAAAAAGTACTATTACTCTTCCCAAATTAAGAGTAGGGGAGGCTGGGCACGGTGGCTCATGCCTGTAATCCCAACACTTTGGGAGGCTGAGGCAGGCAGATCACAAGGTCAGGAGTTTGAGACCAGCCTGGCCAACATGGTGAAACCCTGTCTCTACTAAAACTATAAAAATTAGCTGGGTGTGGTGACAGGTATCTGTAATCCCAGCTACTCGGGAGGCTGAGGCAGGAGAATCATTTCTGGGAGGCAGAGGTTGCAATGAGCCAAGATCACACTATTGCACTCTAGTCTAGGGGAGAGGACGAGACTTCTTCTCAAAAAAAAAAAAAAAGATTAGGGGAAATTGAGGAACAAGGAAATTGAGCTTGCTCAGGATGTGGTGGAGCAGAAATTCAAACCTAATCAGAACGTCTCCCAAGAGCTAAAGTCTGTGCTCTTTAGCACTAGGCTATGTTTCCTCTTATTGTTCTCAGTCTCCCTCACGAAAAAAATATGGTGCATTAAAGCAGGAACTTTTTTTTTTTTTTGAGATGGAGTTTCGCTCTTGTTGCCCAAGCTGGAGTACAATGGTGCGAACTCGGCTCACTGCAACCTCTGCCTCAGCCTCCCAAGTAGCTGGGATTACAGGTGCATGCCACCACGCCAGGCTAATTTTTTGTATTTTTAGTAGAAACGGGTTTTCACCATGTTAGCCAGACTGGTCTCGAACTCCTGACCTCAGGTGATCCGCCTGCCTTGGCCTCCCAAAGTGCTGGGATTACAGGTATGAACCACTGTGCCCAGCCTAAAGCAGAAACCTTTTTTTTTTTTTTTTTGAGACAGAGTTTCACTCTTGTTGCCCAGGCTGGAGTGCAATGGCGCGATCTCAGCTCATTGCAACCTCTGCCTCCTGGGTTCAAGCAGTTCTCCTGCCTCAGCGTCCCAACTAGCTGGGATTACAGGCATGCACCACCACGCCCAGCTAATTTTTGTATTTTTAGTAGAGATGCAGTTTCTCCATGTTGGTAAGGCTGGTCTTGAACTCCTGACCTCAGGTGATCCGCCTGCCTCAGCCTCCCAAAGTGCTGGGATTACAGGTGTAAGCCACCGTGCCCGGCCAGGAACTTTTTATAATACTGTATCTCTAGACCGTTAGCAAGCATGAAGATTAATTACAGGAGTTCACTTGACTGGGTTAAGGAATACCTACAGAACTGGTAAAGCCTGTAATCCCCGGTGGCTCAAGCCTGTAATCCCAGCACTTTGGGAGGTCGAGACGGGTGGATCACGAGGTCAGGAGATCGAGACCATCCTGGCTAACACGGTGAAACCCCGTCTCTACTAAAAATACAAAAACTAGCCGGGTGAGTTGGCAGGCGCCTGTAGTCCCAGCTACTCGGGAGGCTGAGGCAGGAGAATGGCGGGAACCCGGGAGGCAGAGCTTGCAGTGAGCTGAGATCCGGTCACTGCACTCCAGCCTGGGCGACAGAGCGAGACTCTGTCTCAAAAAAAAAAAAAAAAAAAAAAAAAGCCTGTAATCCCAGTACTTAGGGAGGCCAAGGAGGGTAAATCACCTGAGGTCAGGAGTTTGAGACCAGCCTGGCCAACATGGCAAAACCCTGTCTCTACTAAAAATACAAAAATTAGCCAGGCGTGGTGGTGCGCGTCTATAGTCCCAGCTACTTGGGAGGCTGAGGCAGGAGAATTGCTTGAATCCAGGAGGTGGAGGTTGCAGTGAGCTGAGATCGTGCCACTGCACACCAGCCTGGCAACAGAGTGAGACTCCGTCTCAAAACAAAAAAAAGCAAAAACATGCATCTCACACATATCCTTCTAAATCAATACTCTCTACACCCAAATCACATCTGTTTCAGTGGCATCATTACCATTTATGTGATGATTCGATCACCAGCTCAAATCACTGGCCAAACCAGAAGCTGAAAGCCATCCTTCTGTCATTTGCCTTCATGCCCCATATCTGACCAATATGAATAGCTCCTGAACCTATCCTCCTCTCCACTCTCACAACCACTACACGAGATCGGGTCACCATTTCCTACAGTTTAATGCAACAGCTTCCTAGTTCATTTCCCTGTCTTCCACCTCTCTGTCTTCCCCTGATTATTTTGATTATTCATCAGAATGAGTAAGATTATGCCATGAAGTACTTAGAAATACAATTTTCCACCCATTGCCACTCACTCATTGATGGAGCAGACAAACAGAGATAATCAAAAGTCCTTGAGAGAATAAGTATCTTCCATTTCCCCTGCAATAGTTATGATCAATGTAGAAGCCATTTCAAAGTTTCCCCAATCTGGGGCTGGGCGCAGTGGCTCACACCTGTAATCCCAGCACTTTGGGAGGCCGAGGTGGGTGGATCACAAGGTAAAGAGATCTGAGACCATCCTGGCCAACATGGTGAAACCTCGTCTCTACTAAAAATACAAAAATTAGCTGGGCTTGGTGGTGTGCACCTGTAGTCCCAGCTACTCCGGAGGCTGAGACAGTAGAATTGGTTGAACCCAGGAGGCAGAGGTTGCAGTGAGCCGAGATCGCGCTACTGCACTCCAGACTGGCAACAGAGCAAGATTCTGTCTCAAAAAAAAAAAAAAAAAAAAAAAAAGTTTCTCCAATCTGGGCCCCAATCTCCCAAAGTATAAGTCATCTTTGGTAAAGGACTCTGCTGACACTAGTTGGTTCTGATGAAGGAATCTGGGACCTAGCTTGGTTTCTTTTATTTACTGGAAAGTTGTGTCATATACTATAATATCCTTTCCCTAGGGTCTTTTTAGGTAGGGCTACCAAATCTTATTTTCTTTCACAACTACAGGCTTTTATAAGATTCACTTTGGGTATGAAGGAGCTGGGGGTGGGGGTCAGGAAAAAAAGTCAAGTAAAATACTAGACGACCGTGTTTCATTCGTCTGTGTGAAGAGATCACCAAACAGGCTTTGTGTGAGCAACAAGGCTGTTTATTTCACCTGGATGCAGGTGGGCTGAGTCTGAAAAAGGAGTCAGCAAGGGTGGTGGGATTATCACGAGCGCTTGCAGGTTTTGCGATAGGTGGTGGAGTTAAGAGCGATGTTTTGGGGACAGAGGGTGGATCTCACAAAGTACATTCTCAAAGGTGGGGGAGATTATAAAGAACACTGATCAGTTAGGGTGGGATAGAAACAAATCACAATGGTGGAACATCATGGGTTAAGCTATTTTCACTTCTGTGGATCTTCAGTTGCTTCAGGCCATCTGGATGTATATGTGCAGGTCACTGGGAATACGATGGCTTAGCTTGGGCTCAGAGGCCTAACAGACCCCAGACCCTACCCCTGCTATGGGTAGAGAGAGGTGCTAGAGGATGGTGTTAGAAGACACCAAGTGCCAGTGTGCAGCCTCCACTCCCTCAGCACTAAGCCACCAGCAGGCACAGCAAATCTCTGAGTAGCAAAGGAACTGTCAAATAGTAACAATGCGTCTGCATTCAAACTGCAACAATGCAAATGTCCATGAACATGATTATAAAGTTGTAGTTATAGTATATGGAGGGATTGATCCAGTTACAGGAATGGTTGTGAATATGATCAACCTCAGAAAGTATAAGGAGGAGGCGATTATGAAGCCCCTTGATCTTAAGAATCTGGACCTGGCTGTACCATATTTTGCAGATGTTATAAGCATGAAAGAAGATGTAGTTGGATATATCTGGGGAAACATCCAGAAATTTTTTCCTTTAGAAGTTATTTATAAAATTGGTGGAGCATGGTGACTGACGCCTGTAATCCCAGCACTTTGGGAGGCTGAGGCAGGCGGATACTTGAGGCCAGGAGTCGAGACCAGTCTGGCCAACATAGTGAAACCCCATCTCTACTAAAAATACAAAAAAGGAGCCAGGCGTGGTGGCATGCACCTGTAATCCTGGCTACTTGGGAGGCTGAAGCAGGAGAATCGCTTGAACCCGGGAGGCAGAGGTTTTAGTGAGCCGAGATCACACTGTTGTACTTCAACCTGAGCAACAGAGTGAGACACTGTCTCAAAAAGAAACAAAAAAAAAATAACAAGTATATGAAACTGACAGTAGGCAGGTGCGGTGGCTCACACCTGTAACCCCAGCACTTTGAGAGACCCAGACGGGCAGATTACCTATGGTCAGGAATTGGAGACCAGCCTGGCCAACATGGTAAAACCCTGTTTCTGGGCCGGGCGCGGTGGCTCAAGCCTGTAATCCCAGCACTTTGGGAGGCCGAGACGGGCGGATCACGAGGTCAGGAGATCGAGACCATCCTGGCTAACCCGGTGAAACCCCGTCTCTACTAAAAAAAAAATACAAAAAACTAGCCGGGCGAGGTGGCGGGCGCCTGTAGTCCCAGCTACTTAGGAGGCTGAGGCAGGAGAATGGCGTGAACCCGGGAGGCGGAGCTTGCAGTGAGCCGAGATCCGGCCACTGCACTCCAGCCTGGGCGACAGAGCGAGACTCCGTCTCAAAAAAAAAAAAAAAAAAAAAAAAAAAAAAAAAAACCCTGTTTCTACTAAAATTACAAAAATTAGCCAGGTATGGTGGCGGGCACCTGTAATCCCAGCTACTCGGGAGGCTGAGGCAGGAGAATTGCTTGAACTCGGGAGGCAGAGGTTGCAGTGAGCTAAGATCAGGCCACTGCACTCCAGCCTGGGCGACAGAGTGAGACCTTGTCTCAAAACAAAAAAAAAAAGAAAAGAAAAAGAAAAGACACTGGAAACTGAGAATAGTATTGTCTATACGGAAGAATAAACTCTTAGGGATTAACACTAGAAAAACTAATTTCTAGATCTGAAAAACTCTTTGTCTCCTTGGAATATTAAGAAATCATTATGGCTGGGAACAGTGGCTCACCCTTGAAATCTCAGCACTTTGGGAGGCCCAGGCAGGTAGATCACCTGAGGTCAGGAGTTTGAGACCAGCCTGGCAAACATGGTGAAACCCTGTTTCTACTAAAAATACAAAAAATTAGCCAGGCATTGTGGTGGGCGCCTATAATCCCAGCTACTCGGGAGGCTGAGGCAGGAGAATCTCTTGAACCCGGGAGGCGGCGGTTGCAGTGAGCTGAGATTGTGCCATTGCACTCCAGCCTGGGCAACAAGAGTGAAACTCCATCCCAAAAAAAAAAAAAAAATTATTACATAATTGTTGCACCTCCTCACTATGTTCTAGAGTGCCTGATTTATTGAAATAATTTAAAAACCTATTATAGATTTAAATCTATTTTAAAACCAAATTTATAATGTATCCTGAATATTTAGAGACATTTATACCTGAAGATTAAAAATCAACTTATTTTTCAGTGGATTACATAAAGTCCTCATTTATACTACTCTTTTTTTTTTTTTTTTGAGATGGAATCTAACTCTGTCGCCCAGCTGGAGTGCAGTGGTGCAGTCTCGGCTCACTGCAACCTCTGCCTCCTGGGTTCAAGTGATTCTCCTGCCTCGGGCTCCCGAGTAGCTGGGGTTACAGGCGCTCACCACTATGCCCAACTTTTTGTATTTTTAGTAAACATGGGTTTCACCACGGCCAGGCTGGTCTCGAACTCCTTACCTCAGGCTGTCCACCCGCCTTGGCCTCCCAAAGTGCTGAGATTACAGGTGTGAGTCACCACACCTGGCCATACTATTCTATTGTCTTTTAATCTAACATCTCAGATTTACATTCAAGAGAACTAAATGTGTGTTAAGGTGACTCACAAGTCTGTGGTCGTAAACTGTTTTGTCCCAAAAGAACTTTGGAATATATATATATCCCCTTACACATTGCTTACTAAAATGTGCTGTTTAATAGTGGCAAAGATATGATTTCTGGCATATTGTATATTGTGTTATAAGTGCTTTAAATATATCTTTGTCAAGACCTCAGTGCTTTGCTCACTTGGTTTATGGAAAAGGGCCACTTACTGGCCAGTCTTCAAAAGGTCTGAACTTATTTGCATTCAAAGCAGTGAGTTGATAAACATTTCCTTTATAACCGTCACTTTCAAATTCTAAGCATGATAAAAGGTAATCACAAACATAAAAGGTAGAAGTTTGATGCTTAGGTGAAATAAGTTTGTCTCCTTCAATATTTTTCTCTCCAGAGCTAAACATTTTCTACCCAAAGGTTTTGTTTGGTTTTTTGTTGTTGTTGTTTTGTTTTTTTTGAGGCGGAGTCTCTCTGTGTCGCCCAGGCTGGAGTGCAGTGGCGCGATCTCGGCTCACTGCAAGCTGCACCTCCCGGGTTCACGCCATTCTCCTGCCTCAACCTCCTGAGTAGCTAAGACTACAGGCACCCACCACCACGCCCAGTTAAATGTTTTTTTGTATTTTTTTTAGTAGAGATGGGGTTTCACCGTGTTAGCCAGGATGGTCTCTATCTCCTGACCTCGTGATCTGCTGGCCTAGGCCTCCCAAAGTGCTGGGATTACAGGCGTGAGCCACCGCGCCTGGCCCTCCCCAAAGGTTTTGAACTGGAATGAGTGAGTTAGCCTTTCTTTTGTACCGAGAGAGATTTGTGTAATAGAGTTGTGAAAGAAGTCCTGGGGCACCCATTCCTTTTTTTTTTTTTTTTTTTTGGTCTCACTCTGTCGCCATGTTGGAGTACAGTGCTGCAGTCTCAGCTCACTGCAACCTCCACCTCCCGGGTTCAAGCAATTCTCCTGCCTCAGCCTCCTGAGTAGCTGAGACTACAGACATGAGCCACCACGCCCAACTAATTTTGTATTTTTAGTAGAGACGAGGTTTCACCATGTTGGCCAGGATGGTCTCTATCTCTTCACTTTGTGATCTGCCTGCCTCGGCCTCCCAAAGTGCTGGGATTATAGGCATGAGCCGCCATGCCTGGCCAGAGGTACTCATTCTTATTTCAGGAGAGATCATTTTAAATTCAGGGTACATATGAAACTGAGGATTTGTAAAGTAACTTTTGAAAACGATACCAACGTTTGAAACTAAAGGTTACTTATGCTAGCATTTCTAAATGTTCCATTTGAATTATAGAAGCATACTATCAGTTTAAAGGAAACAATCTGGGTTCTAGAATTAAATAGAAATCCCCAGGGCATGCACGTTACATTTTTCTCTAAATAAACAGTAAAAAAAAAAAAAAAAAAAATTAAGGTTTATTCATCTTAGAACATTTACACAAATGCTTAAATGCTGACAATATAAACCCTAGAACATAGTCATTAAAATAAAAATCACATCCTTTACAGTACATTTACAATAACTGCAACAATCGAATTTATCTTTCCAAAAATTGTCAGTAAGTTGTTAATCTACTTCACATTTCTGTTCTCTGTTTTTGTTTTTGTTTTTTTGAGACAGTCTTGCTCTGTCACCCAGGCTGGAAGTGCAGTGGCCTGATCTCAGCTCACAGCAGCCTCTGCCTCGCTGGTTCCAGCGATTCTGCTGCCTCAGCCTCCTGGGTAGCTGGGACTACAGGCCCATGCCACCATGACCGGCTAATTTTTGTATTTTTAGTAGAGACGGAGTTTTCACCATGTTGGCCAGGCTGGTCTCTCCTGACCTCAAGTGATCCACCCGCCTCGGCCTCCCAAAATGCTGGGATTACAGGCATGAGCTACCATGCCTGGCCCTGTTCCCTGTTTTCTTTCTTATTATTTACATATTTTTTGAGACAGAGTCGCCCAGGCTAGAGTGTGTGGCGCCATCTTGGCTCACTGCAACCTCCACCCTCCGGGTTTCAAGTGATTCTCCTGCCTCAGCCTCCCGAGTAGCTGGGATAGCTGGGATTAAAGGCGTAAGCCACCATGCTCGGCTAATTTTTGTATTTTTAGTAGAGACAGAGTTTCACCATGTTGTCCAAGCTGGTCTCGAACTCCTGACCTGAAGTAATCCACCTGCCTTGGCCTCCCAAAGTGCTGGGATTACAGGCACGAGCCACCACGCCAGGCCTGTTTAGTTTTCTACAGGACAAACCACAAATAGCAACACAGTCCAATCACAAAAGAGGAAGGTAAGTTTTTGCATTTCTAATTTGCAGAGCAGGTATTCCAGATCTGACATTCATTGACCTCTACATGGGTTGCTGAAATTGGCGCGACAAAGGCCTAAATTTTTTTTTTTTTTTTCTGAGATGGAGTCTCGCTCTGTTGCCCAGGCTGGAGTGCAGTGGCCTGATCTCGGCTCACCGCAACCTCCGCCTCCCAGGTTCACGCCATTCACCTGCCTCTGCCTCCCGAGTAGCTGGGACTACAGGCGCCCGCCACCTCGCCCGGCTAATTTTTTGTATTTTTAGTAGAGATGGGGTTTCACCGTGTTAGCCAGGATGTTCTCGACTCTTGACCTCATGATCTGCCCGCCTCGGCCTCCCAAAGTGCTGGGATTACAGGTGTGAGCCACCGCACCCAGCCAAAGGCCTGCATCTTAAAGTGAGTTACTGAAGACAAAGTTTGGAGATAATTTAAGTAACGTGACTGATGGGACTGACTGCGACCACATAGGAAGGGTACTCCACAGGTCACAATAATTACCCCAAAATTAACTGAAGATGCCCACTGTTACTTGTATTTAACCATGTGTTAACCATGTAGTTATGGAAACTACAATGACAGTCACTACCTTAAAGAAACTTACAATCTTGGGCCGGGTGCAGTGGCTCACAACTGTAATCGAGCACTTTGGGAGGCCGAAGAGGGTGAATCACCTAAGGTCAGGAGCTCGAGACCAGCCTGGCCAACATGGTGAAACCCCATCTCTACTAAAACTACAAAAAATTAGCTGCGCGTGGTGGCAGACACTTGTAATCCCAGTTACTCGGGAGCCTGAGGCAGGAGAATCACCTGAACCGGGAGGCGGAGGTTGCGGTGAGCCAAGATGGCTCCACTGCACTGCAGCCTGGGCAACAAGACCGAAACTCCGTCTAAAAAAAAAAAGAAAGAAAAGAAAAGAAACTTACAATGTTAGAGGAGACAGCAAACAAAAATAATACAAGGTTCACATACTACAAAGCAGACGGGAATTAGAAGAGAATTTCTATGGGCAGAGCAAAGTCTTGGGTCACGGGAATCACGAACTGGGGAGAATTATTTGTCAGGTTTAATTAAAGGAAAAGGAACAAATAGAGTTTAAAGATTAGAAGGTCACAGGTGGCACGCCACAATCCCCAAAACAAACCCCACCTCGTCCCAGCCCCAGTCATCTCCCAAGGGGGTATATCTTGCCCAGAGAGCCTGGAAGGCAGGGGCATTTGTTTTTACAGCTCAGTCACTATTATTCCAGCCAAAAAACAGCACTTCCTGTGAGGATGAAGCGATTACCCCAGGTCACCTGGCCACATTCCTCTCCTGGAGCCGGTGCCGGCCGCCCCTCCACCAACGCCGCGCTCCGAGGTCACGCAGCTGCCTGCGACCACGAAGTCCTCAGTGAGGCCGCCTCCCACGCCCTGGAGACGTGGTCTCCCCTCCCGCGAGGGTCCCTCTGACCCCACCCGGGCAACTAGGGCACCGCAGGCTGTTACCCAACTATCAAGTGCGGCGCCGAGCGCGTGCGTGGCGTGGCGCGGAGGGGCGGGGGGGGGCTAAGCTGCGCTCTCTGCACCATGCGGTCCCCACGCCTAGAGCTCACCTGACTGCGATTGAAGTGACCACTCGGCAGCCTGATAACGCGCCCCCGGCCGAGTCTGCGCAATGGGGGCGCAGTCGGCCCTCGCGCCCTCTGCTCCCCAAAACAAGCGCGTGGAAAGCTTGGTCCGGGCTTCTCACAGCCGCGCGCACAGACTTGTTCTCCCCCCGCGAGTCTCCCGGGAGCGTCGCGGCCACCTGCACGCGTCCGGCACACAAACGTCGGTCTCACCCCTCAATTTTTGCCAGAAAAATAGGAAAAGTCACCTAGAGGCCTGACCCTGACGGGTAGGGGGAGACGAGCGCGCGGAGTAGCGGGAAGCGACTGAGGAGCGGGGACTGGGCAGCGTTTGAATGGATGCGGGTGCCGCTGGCACCCGGGAAGACGCCGGGGGCCGGCGCTGTGGATCCGGGCACGGGCTGGGATGTGTTATGATTCCAATCCGGGCCTAACACCAGTTGAGTGACCTCGGAAAGTTCCCCAACCCTCCGGGCCTGTTTCCTCCCTCTGAAGTGGCGACAGTAACAGAACCGACCTCATAGGCTCATCGGGAGGCCCTGAAGGGAGAACCCATGCAACTTGCCACCGCAGAGCCAGGCCCGCGGCGGTTGGCGCCTGGTGGGTATTAAAGACAGTCGGGAAAGAAGAGCAGGTAAGAGGGCGGGGAGACTGGCCGGTGGGTTGGGGTGTGCACCTCGGCCACGTGGAGAAGCGAGAATGCAGGGGCCGGACGCCTATGGACGATGCGTGTGTGGGGCCGGATAGAATCGTGGCAGGCGGCGCTGGGGCTGATGCGCCTCACCCGGATTAGCCTCTGTAATCCTCACAGCCCTGTGAAGTGCGCGCTGCCGTGAACATTTTGTAAATAAGGGGCCCGAGGCTCAGAGAGGTGAAGGAACTTTCCAGACGGCCCAGCTTGTCAGCGGCCAGCATATGAAGTCACACCCCAGAGTCTGTTTTTATCGTAATAGCCGCTTTGACCGGATAACCAACGTGTGTGTGTTGAAGTGATCAGATAACCATGGAGTGTCTCTGATGTCCAGGACTTTTGAGAAATACTGAAAAAGTATGAGGCAAGGCCCCTGCCTTCAAAGAGCTTGCAAGTTTTGGGGGGAGACTGAGTCAGGCACAAATTAACCAACATCTGTTGAGCACTTGACAGAACCCTGCCCTTCCTTGGTTGGTTAACTGAGTCAGGCACAAATTAACCAACATCTGTTGAGCACTTGACAGAACGCTTGCTTGACAGAACCCTGCCCTTCCTTTCGTGTCTTCCTCCCTTCCAGGACTCACCCCCTCACTTACGCTCCCCCTCAGTTCTCTGCAGGCTACAGTCCTCCGCTCTACCAGCTGAGCTATCAAAGGGTGCACTTCCCCTTCAATTCTGGCCAACATAGTGAAACCCCGTTTCTACTAAAAATACAAAAATTAGCCGGTCATGATGGCATGCGCCTGTAGTCCCAGCTCCTCAAGAGCCTGAGGCGGGAGAATTAGTTGGACCTGGGAGGCGGATGTTGCAGTGAGCTGAGATCACGCCACTGCACTCTAGCCTGGGTGACAGAGCCAGACTCTGTCTCAAAAAATAAAAAAATAGGCCAAGCGCAGTGGCTCACGCCTGTAATCCCAGTACTTTAGGAGTCCGAGGTGGGCGGATCACGAGGTCAGGAGTTCAAGACTAGCCTGGCCAACATGGTGAAATCCCGTCTCTACTAAAAATACAAAAACTAGCCTGGCATGGTGGCAGACACCTGTCATCTCAGCTACTCAGGAGGCGCTTGAACTTGGGAGGCAGACGTTGCAGTGAGCCAAGATCATGCCATTGCTCTCCAGCCTGGGCGACTCTATCTCAAAATAAATAAATAAATTAAATAAATAGATAAATAAAAAATAAAACAAATGGTGGTGGGGCAACTGGGTATCCAGATGCAGAAGAATGAAGTTGCATGAAATTGACTCAAAATTCATCAATAACAGAGCTAAACTGTAAAACTCTTAGAAGAAAATATACAGATAATCTTTTTTTTTTTTTTTTTTTTTTTTTTTTTTTTTGAGACAGAGTCTCGCTCCATCGCCGGGACTGGAGTGCAGTGGCACAATCTCTGCTCACTGCAAGCTCAGCCCCCTGGTACATGCCATTCTCCTGTCTCAGCCTCCCGAGTAGCTGAGACTATAGGCACCCACCACCATGCCAGGCTAATTTTTTTTTTTTTTTTTAGTAGAGACAGGGTTTCACCATGTTAGCCAGGATGGTCTCGATCTCTTGACCTCGAAATCTGCCCGCCTCAGCCTCCCAAAGTGCTGGGATTACAGGCGTGAACCATCGCACCCAGCTAGATAATCTTTGTTACCTAAAACTGATAATAGATTCTTAGATACAATACCAAAAGAAAAAGTGAATAAATTGGACTTATCAAGATTAAAAGCTTTTGTGTATAGAGGGTATGATCAACACTGTGAAAAGACAAAGTACAGGATGGGACAAAGATTTGTAAACCATGTATCTGATAAGGGTGTAATATGCAGAATAGGCCAAGTGCAGTGGCTCACACCTGTAATCCTAGCATTTTGGGATGCCCAGGCTGGTGGATCACCTAAGGTCAGGAGTTTGAGACCAGCCTGGCCAACATGGTGAAACCCTATCTCTACTAAAAATACAAAAATTAGGCGGGTGGGGTGGAGGAGGCTGCTGTGCGCTGAGATGGCGCCACTGCACTCCAGTCTGCACGACAGAGGGAGACTCTGTCTCAAAAAAAAAAAAAAAAAAAAAAAAAAGCAGAATATATAAAGAACTCTTGCATCTCAACAACAAAAAGACAACTCAATTTTTTAAATGGGCAAATTATGTTAATAGACATTTCCCCAAAGAACATATACAAATAGCTAACAAGCACATGAAAAAATGCTCAGAATCATTAGTCATTAGAGAAAGCCACATGGAGATGCCGCTTCATATCCACTAGTGTAACTAAGTACCCTCATTTTCCTAAGAGATAGTTTATTTTTTTCCTCTCTCTTCTCATTCTCCTGGTTCCCCAGGTCCTACTTAGCCCTTTAGAAATGCAGGTATAGCCTTTTTCACCAGACACTCCCTACAGGGCAAGTTCATCTAACTTCTCAAGAGTTAACAGTCAATTTACAAACCAAAGCATGCCCACTACAGAACTCTCACCTTTTAGGAGGTGACCTCAAGACAACAGCCTGCCCACAAAGCTGCCAGCAGTCACCAGCTCAACCACTGCATAGGTAAGGCACCAAGCTAACATGTGGACCTCCATCTTCCTTGTTTCCTCTCCTGCCTTTTAAAAGTGCCTGCTTTCTGCTCCAAAAGGGAAGCGGCACATGTAAAGGCAGGAGTCCTACGCCTCTTCCCCTTAGCTGACTTCGGAATAAATCACTTTCTTTGTATCAGGTCTTACTCTTGTCAGTTGGATTCAGCATGTGGGAGCAACTTACCCACATTTCAGTTACACTAGTATGGCTACAAAAAAAATTTTTTAAGGAAAAAAGTATTGGTGAGAACGTGGAAAAATTCAAACTTCATACTTTGCTGATGGGGATGTAAAATAGGGCAGCTACTGTGGAAAACAGTTTGGTGGTTCCTCAAAAAGTTAAAGAATTACTATATGATGCAGCAATTCTGCTACTGAAGCAGCGTCATTTCCTGGGGTAAATACCTGAGGTTCCTCATCTAGTGCCAAGAAGATTAAGGACACGGATACACACAAGGAGCAAGTTTAGGAGAGGAGATTTAATAGGCAAAAGAAAGAGAAAGGAGAAAATCTCTCTCATGAGAGAGAGGGGCTCTCCAGTGAGAATTCTGGCCCACGGCAGAGTGCACCAGATTTTATAGACAGGCTTAAGGAGGCAGTGCCTGATTTACATAGGGTCCAAAGATTGGTTGGACCAGGTGTGATGTTTACATCATGCGCTGGGTAAGCTGGCTTCCCCACCCTAATCTTATGCAAATGGATCTTTGCTTGGCTGGCACCATGTTGCCTGCTCCTTACTGCACAGGTGGCTAGCAAAGAGAAGGGACAATGAAGCTGCCATTTTGAACATGCCTAGTCCCAGGTAGCCTTTTCCTATTGGCACAACTGCCGGCATTCACCCATGCAAGCACCCAGCTTGCTTGTCTATGTTTGCAGCTTGATTTTACAGGCTGTTCTTTGTTACAAAAGAAAATTATTTGGGGGTTGTTTTTCATTAAAAGGAAAACCTTACCAAGGACTCCTGTAGCTTATCTGCCTAAATAATTTCTTCTTAACGCCTATATCAGTAGTAGGTATATTACCAAAATAAAACAGGCATTCAAACAAATACTTGTACAGCAGCACTATTCACAGTAGCCAAAAGTTGGAAACAATTCACATGTCCATCAATGGATGCATGGATAAACAAATATGTTATGCAGCTATAAAAGGGAATGAAGTACTAATAAATCCCACAACGTGGATAAACCTTAAGAAAATGGTAAGTGAAAGTAGCCAGACACTAAAGGTTCAAAATTGTATGTGTGATTTTGTTGGAGGCATTTGAACTGGACAACTCCATCTTGTATAGGGACTGGGTAAAATAAGACCGAAACCTACTAAGCTGCATTCCCAGACGGTTAGGCATTCTAAGTCACAGGATGAGGTAGGAGGTCAGCATAAGATACAGGTCATAAAGACCTTCCTGATAAAAAAGCTTGGAGTAAAGAAGCCAGCCAAAACCCACTAAAACCAAGATGGCCACGAGAGTGACCTCTGGTCATCCTCACTACTACACTCCCACCAGCGCCAGGACAGTTTACAAATGCTATGGCAACCTCAGGAAGTTACCCTATATGGTCCAAAAAAGGGAGGCATGAATAATCCACCTCTTGTTTAGCATATAATCAGAAATAACCATAAAAATGGGCAACCAGCAGCCCTCAGGCTCTGTCTATGAAGTAGCCATTCTTTTATTCCTTTACTTTTTAAATAAACTTGCTTTCACTCTACTCTGTGGACTTGCCCTGAATTCTTTCTTTCTTTTTTTTTTTTTTTTTTGAGACAGTCTTGCTCTGTCGCCCAGGCTGGAGTGCTGGAGTGTAGTGCCATGATCTCGGCTCACTGCAAGCTGCGCCTCCCGGGTTCACACCACTCTCCTGCCTCAGCCTCTCGAGTAGCTGGGACTACAGGTGCCCGCCACTATGCCTGGCTAATTTTTTGTATTTTTTAGTAGAGATGGGGTTTCACTGTGTTAGCCAGGATGGTCTTGATCTCCTGACCTTGTGATCTGCCCGCCTTGGCCTCCCAGAGTGCTGGGATTACAGGCGTGAGCCACCACGCCTGGCCTACCCTGAATTATTTCTTGCACGAGATCCAAGAACCCTCTCCTGGACTTTGGATCGGGGCCCCTTTCCAGTAACAATTTCATTTTATGAAATACCCAAGATAGGTAAATCCATAGAGACAGAAAGCAGATTAGTGGTTGCGGGGGTCTGGGGATAGGGAGAAAGGGAATGACTGATTAATGGGTTGGAGTTTTCTTTTGGGGTGATGAAAATGATTTGGAACTTGATATATAAGTGATGACTGTGTTAACCAAAGAGGGATCCGTATCCAGACCCCAATAGAGGGTTCTTGGATCTTGCGCAAGAAAGAATTTGAGGCAAAGTCCATAGAGTAAACTGAAAGCCAGTTTTTAGGAAAGTAAAGGAATAAGAGAATAACTACTCCATAGACAGAGCAGCCCCAAGGGTGCTGGTTGCCCATTTTCATGGTTATTTCTGGTTCAAACGGCTCTGACAGTTGTGTGTGCTATTGTGAAATATGTATTTGGTCTTCTTCCCCATTTCCTGGTGGCATACAACTTCTAAGATCCTTGGAACCTCTGAAGTGATGTGTCTTTTTATATGTTAATGAGTTGACTGATGTTTGGGGGCTCCTGGATAGCTTCAGGATTGAGGGCTGGTCACAGGAAAGAGCAAACCTTGATTAGAGAGTTGGGACTTGCAGGCACACCTCTCAACCTCCATGGAGGGGAGGAGGGCTGAAAGTTATGTTGATTATCAATGACCAATGATTTAATTACTCACAGCTACATGATGCTCTCATAAAAATGCAAAAGGACTGGGTCCAGAGAGCTTCAAATTAGTGGAACACATGGAGGCACCTGGAGGTGTCATGCCCTGAGAGAGCATGGAAGCTTCATGCTCTTTCCCACATAAGCATTTATTTCATCTGGTGTTCATCACTCTCATTTGTAATATCCTTTATAATAAACCAGTAAATGTAAGTAAAGTGTTTTCCTGAGTTCTGTGAGCCACTGTAGCAAATTAGTTGAACCCCAAGAGCGGGCAGTAGGAATCTTGATTTCTAGCCAGTCAATTAGAAGCACAAGTAAAACCACCTTGGGCTTATGATTGGCATTGGAAATAGGGGCAAGCTTGTGGGACTGAGCCCTCACCTTTGGCACCTGACACTCTCTTCAGGTGGATAGTGTGACAGTTGAGTTGAATCAGAGGACACCCAACTAGTGTCCACCGAAGAATGGATTAGTTACTGTTGGGGACAAATTCCCACACACATTTTGGTTACCAAGAGTCACAGAATGGTGAATATACTAAATACCACTGAAATGTACACTTTAGCCAGGCACGGTGGCTCATACCTGTAATCCCAGCACTTTGGGAGGCCGAGGTGGGCAGATCACCTGAGCTCAGGAGTTTGGACCAGCCTTACCAACATGGAGAAACCCCATCTCTATTAAAAATACAAAAATTAGCCACGTGTAGTGGCATGTGCCTGTAATTCCAGCAACTTGGGAGGCTGAGGCAGGATAATCACTTGAACCCGAGAAGCAAAGGTTGCGGTGAGCCAAGATGGTGCCATTTCACTCCAGCCTGGGCAACAAGTGCGAAACTCTGTCTCAGAAAGAAAAAAAATAAAGAAAAGAAATGTGCACTTTAAGATGGTTGATTTTATGTTACATGAATTCACCTGACTTAAAATAAATACAAATAAATACAGATTTTCCATGAATCTTATGAAACTTTTGGGAGGGGCTCTAACAGTATATTCATAGGATCATATCTAATTTTTTTTTTTTTTTTAAGATGGAGTCTTGCCCTGTCGCCGGGACTTGAGTTCAGTGGCATGATCTCAGCTCACTACAACCTTCACCTCCCAGGTTCAAGTGATTCTCCTGTGCCTCGGCCTCCTGAGTAGCTGGGATTACAGGTGTGCGCCACCATGCCCAGCTAATTTTTTTTTTTTTTTTTTTTTTTTTTTAGTAGGGATGGGGTTTCGCCATGTTGGCCAGCTGGTCTTGAACTCCTGGCCTCAAGTGATCTGCCCACCTTGGCCTCCCAAAGTTCTGGAATTACAGGCATGAGCCACCGTGCCCGGCTGGATCGTATCTAAGTTTATAATTTTAACTTTTCATTATTTTCTCAAAGAGGGTTGGCCGGGCGCGGTGGCGCAAGCCTGTAATCCCAGCACTTTGGGAGGCCGAGACGGGCGGATCACGAGGTCAGGAGATCGAGACCATCCTGGCTAACTAGCACGGTGAAACCCCGTCTCTACTAAAAAATACAAAAAACTAGCCCGGCGAGGTGGCGGCGCATGTAGTCCCAGCTACTCGGGAGGCTGAGGCAGGAGAATGGCGTGAACCCGGGGGGGCGGAGCTTGCAGTGAGCCGAGATCGCGCCACTGCACTCCAGCCTGGGCGACAGAGCGAGACTCCGTCTCCAAAAAAAAAAAAAAAAAAAAAGAGGGCCACTGTGGTAGACACTATAAGCACCCCCTCCCAAAGATGTCCATGTTTTAATCCTTGAAACCTGTGAATATGTTATATAATATGACAAAGGGTAATTAAGGTTACAGATAGAATTAAGGTTGCTAATCAGCTGGCCTTAAAATAGGGAGATTATCCTGGATTGTCTAGGGGAATCCAGTATAATCAAGAGTCCTTAGTATGGAAGAAGGTGACAGAGAGGAGGTCAGAGTGAAGCAATCTAAGAAAGGCTTATCTGTTGTTGCTGGTTTTGAAGATGGAGGAAGAAGCTACAACTCAAGGAATGCAGATGGTCTCTAAAGCTGGAAAAGACAAGGAAACTGATTTTTTCCCAGAGCCTCCAGAAAGGAACACAGCCCTCTTGACACTGAGTTTTAGCCCAGTGAGTCCTGTCTGGACCTTTTAACTACAGAGCTATGAGAGAAATTTGTGTTGTCTAAAGCTACAAAGTTTGTGGTAATTTGTTATAGCAGTGATAGAAAACTAATACAGCCACCTTAGATGTGCATACCTCAGGCCCCGCAAAACTTTTATCTTCCACTGACAAGCAATATAAGAGTATAGGCTTTGAAGTTGGAAGACCTGGTCTTGTAACTTACTTGCTGTGTTACTGTGGGCAAATCACTGAACTCTTCCAGGCCTTAGTTTCTTCACAGGTACATTGGAGATAATACCTACAAACCTGATCTATTGTGTGGATTAAAAGAGAAAGTGATTAATAAAACTTGGAAAGTACTCTAAAAATGTTCATGCGTCATTTTAAGTTGTTAATAAAGAGTGTTAGAGTGACTAAGTGACTCCAAGCTTATTAGCTGGAAAAATAGAAGTAGGAGAGGCGATTCTCTGGGACGTGCCTGTAGTCCCAGTTACTTGGGAGGTTGAGGCGGGCAGAATTGCTTGAGAGTCCAGCCTGGGTAACATAGGGAGACCTGCCACTAAAAAATGAAAAAAGAAAAGACAGTTGGAGGGTAAGAAAAGGAAACTAGTTTTGATGAGCTAACCAAGTTGATTAAAATAAAGCAGATATAATTCTTACTGTTTTTCCGGATGTCTTCCTGATTTTTTTTTTTTTTTTTTTTTTTGAAGACGGAGTTTCGCCCTTGTTGCCCAGGCTGAAGTGCAATGGCGCGATCGCAGTTCACTGCAACCTCTGCCTCCCAGGTTCAAGCAATTCTCCCAGGTTCGAGCAATTCTCCTGACTCAGCCTGGTGAGTAGCTGGGACTACAGGCATGTGCCACCACGCCTGGTTAATTTTGTATTTTTAGTAAAGATGGGAGGCCGGGCGCGGTGGCTCACGCCTGTAATCCCAGCACTTTGGAAGGCCGAGGCGGGCGGATCACAAGGTCAGGAGATCGAGACCACGGTGAAACCCCGTCTCTACTAAAAATACAAAAATTAGCTGGGCGTGGTGGCGGGCGCCTGTAGTCCCAGCTACTGAGGAGGCTGAGGCAGGAGAATGGCATGAACCCGGGAGGCGGAGCTTGCAGTGAGCCGAGATCGTGCCATTGCACTCCAGCCTGGGCAACAGAGCAAGACTCCGTCTCAATTAAAAAAAAAAAAAAAAGGCCGGGCGCGGTGGCTCAAGCCTGTAATCCCAGCACTTTGGGAGGCCGAGACGGGCGGATCACGAGGTCAGGAGATCGAGACCATCCTGGCTAACACGGTGAAACCCCGTCTCTACTAAAAATACAAAAAACTAGCCGGGCAAGGTGGTGGGCGCCTGTAGTCCCAGCTACTCCGGAGGCTGAGGCAGGAGAATGGCGTAAACCCGGGAGGCGGAGCTTGCAGTGAGCTGAGATCCGGCCACTGCAGTCCAGCCCGGGCTACAGAGCAAGACTCCGTCTCAAAAAAAAAAAAAAAAAAAAAAAAGATCGGGTTTCTCCATATTGGTCAGGCTAGGCTGGTCTCAAACTCTCCACCTCAGGTGATCCACCTTGGGCTCCCAAAGTGCTGGGATTACAGGCGTGAGCCACCGTGCAGGCCCGTCTTCCTAATTTTAAGCCAGTGCAAGATAGGAATTTTAGAACTGAAAGGAGCTTGAACATCACGTAGCCAAATGCCCCTCCTTCCCCTATACATTTTGTAGATGTGGAAACTGAAACCCAGAGAGACTGACTTTGTTAAGGCCACTTAGCTAATGAATGATTTGACCAGTTGAATAAACAACTTTCAGGGCTTCACTAGATGAAGCACAATCTTTAAGATAAAAAGTACCCTAGAGAGGAACATTTATGAAAGTTTCAAGTAAGTTGAGTGTTTTTTTTGTTTGTTTGTTTGTTTTGAGAAGGAGTCTCGCTCTGTTACCTAGGCTGCAGTGCAGTGGCGCAGTCGTGCCTCACTGCAACCTCTGTCTCCGAAGTTCAAAAGATTCTCCTGCTTTAGCCTCCTGAGTAGCCGGTATTACACTGTGTGCCACCACACCTGGCTAATTTTTGTATTTTTAGTAGAGACGGGGTTTCACCATGTTGGTCAGGTTGGTCTTGAACTCCTGACCTCGTGATCTGCCCGCCTTGGCCTCCCAAAGTGCTGGGATTACAGGTATGATCCACCGTGCCCAACTGTAAGTTAGAGTTTTAACAAAGACTTAGAGACAAGGATGAGAACCACATTAAAGGTAAAGGGAGAGGGAGAATTTATTTTATAAATGCAAAATTAGAAAGTTATTACTTATGGTGAATACATTGCCCAAATATTTTATCAGGAAAATAAGTTTTGACTGGATTTTAACTGTCTCAAATTTAGCTGTCTCACCTCCCTACCTTCATTTAATTGTTCTCCCAACATTTATCTGAGTTTAGAAATAGAAAGATGTGGCCAGGAGTGGTGGCTTACGCCTGTAATCCCAGCACTCTGGGAGGCCGAGGAGGGCTTATCACAAGGTCAAGAGATCAAAACCATCCTGGCCAACATGGTGAAACCCCATCTCTACTAAAAATACAAAAATTAGCTGGGTGTGGTGGTGCACACCTGTAGTCCCAGCTACTTGGGAGGCTGAGGCAGGAGAATGGCTTGAACCCTGGAGGCGGAGGTTGCAGTGAGCCAAGATTGCGTCACTGCACTCCAGCCTGGTGACAGAAACTCCGTCTCAAAAAAAAAAAAAAGAAAGATGCTCTTTCTTTGTTGGTTTTTTTTGGGTTTTTTTTTTTTTTGAGACGGAGTTTCACCCTTGTTGCCCAGGCTGGAGTGCAATGGTGTGATCTCAGCTCACTGCCACCTCCGCCTCCCAGGTTCCAGCGACTCTCCTGCCTCAGCCTCCGGAGTAGCTGGGATTACAGGCATTCGCCACCACACCCCGCTGATTTTTTCGTATTTTTAATAGAGACGGGGTTTCACCATGTTGGTCAGGCTGGACTGGAACTCCCAAACTCAGGTGATCCACCCAGCTCGGCCTCTCAAAATGCTGGGATTACAGGCGTGAGCCACCGCGCCTGGTGAGAAAGATGCTCTTAACCAATAATAAAACAAAATTTCACCAATAATAAAACAAAAAGTGTTCTTTTTGTTTTTGTTTTATTGAGATGTAATTCACCTAACATAAAATTCACAATTCTAAAGCATACACTTCAGTGGTTTTTAGAACATTCCCTATGTTGTGTAACCATCACCATTACTCTGAAAACATTTCCATCAACTGCCCCCTCCCCCACAAGAAAAAAACCATGCTATTAGCAGTTAGTCCCAATTTCCCCGTTCTCCCATCCCTTGACAACTACTAATCTTATTTCTGTCTATGAATTTGCTTATTCTGGATATTTTATATACTGTAAATTGAATTATTAGCATATTTTCAAAGTTCATTCATATTGTAGCATGCATCAGTACTTCATTCCTTTTATGGCTGAATAATAATCCATTGTATGGATGTATTACATTTTGTTTATCCTTTAGTTAGCTGATGGACATTGGGGTTGTTTTCACTTTTTGGCCATTATGAATAAAGCTGCTATGAACATTCATTTACACGTTTTTGTGTAAACATATATTTTTATTTCTCTTGAGTACATACTCAAGAAGTGGAATTGCTGGTTCATATGATAACTCTGTGTTTATCTTTTTGAGAAACTGCTAAACTGTTTTCCACAGCAGCTATACTTTCCACCAGCAATATATGAGGGTTCCAATTTTTCCACATTCTTTTCCACACTTGTTATTTTCTCTTATTGAAAATATTGTTACTATAGTCAACCTAATGGGTGTAAAGTGATTTCTCATGTAATTTGTTTGTTTAGTTTTATTTTTGGAATAGCATTTCCCACTCTTCTTTTTATTTAATTTTTATTTAATTTTATTTTTTTTGAGACAGAGTCTCACTCTGTCACCCAGGCTGCAGTGCCTGGGCATGATCTTGGCTCACTGCAACCTCCTCCTCCTAGGTTCATACAGTTCTCCTGCTTCAGCCTCCCGAGTAGCTGGGATTACAGGCATGCACCACCACGCTCAGCTAATTTTTGTATTTTTCATAGAGACGGGGTTTCACCACGTTGGCCAGGCTGGTCTTGAACTCCTGACCTCATGATCTGCCCGCCTTAGCCTCCCAAAGTGCTGGGATTACAGGCATGAACCACCACTCCCGGCCTATTATGGTATTTTAGATGACCACAGTTATAAAGCTGGGTCACATAATTATCAACCATAATAATATGTGTTTATACATTTCCCCTTTTGACCTATTTCTTTTTTTTCTTTTTCTTTTTGAGACAGAGTTTTGCTCTTGTTGCCCAGGCTGGAGTGCAATGGTGTGATCACCTGAAGTCAGGAGTTCGAGACCAACCTGACCAACATGGAGAAACCCCCGTCCCTACTAAAAATACAAAATTAGCTGGGTGTGGTGGCGCATGCCTGAGGCAGGAGAATGGCGTGAACCTGGGAGGCGGAGCTTGCAGTGAGCCGAGATCGCACCACTGCACTCTAGCCTGGGCGACAGAGCGAAACTCTGTCTCAAGAATAAATACATAAACAAAAATATAAAAATATAAATAAATAACCTTTTAAATAATTTTTTAAATTACTTTTCCAGAAGTATAGTTTTGGGATTTTGAGCTTTCAGGATTTGAACACTTGAGATTATGCCTTTTAGGATTATGATCAACTTCCTGTCTCTTAAGAATGAAAACAAGCAAGCACGTACACTCTCAGCACTTTGACCCAGAATTTTAATGGAGGTTCTCATGAGTTCAATAAGGCAAAAATAAGAATAATAATAATTTAGCCAGGTGTGGTGGCTCACGCCTGTAATCCCAACACTTTGGGAGGCCAAGGCGGGCACCTCACCTGAGGTCAGGAGTTCGAGACCAGCCTCAACATGGAGAAACCCCTGTCTCTACTAAAAACACAAAATTAGCCGGGTGTGGTGGTGCATGCCTGTAATCCCAGTTACTTGGGAGGCTGAGGCAGGAGAACTGCTTGAACCCAGGAGGCGGAGGTTGCAGTGAGCCGAGATCATGCCACTGAACTCCAGCCTGGGCAACAAAAGCGAAACTCTGTCTCAAAAAAAAAAAAAATAAAAATAAAGACATCAAGATTGGAGTCTGGGCACGGTAGCTCACACCTGTAATCCCAGCACTTTGGGAGGCCAAGATGGGTAGAAATTATGTCTCAAAAAAGAAAAAAGATTGGAAAGGAAGAAGTAAAATTATATTCACAAACAACATGGTCATCTTTACAAAAAATCATTTGGAATCTACAAAAAAGCTAATAAAACTTAGCAAGTTTGTAAGAAACAATAAACAAAAATCAATTGTATTTTTATATAGAATTAGCAGACATTTTTAAGTAGATAATAAAATCAGTACTATTTTCAATAGGAGCAAAACATGCTTAAAATTAGGAATAATTACGACAAAAGATTTGTAAGGCCTGTACACTGAAAGCTATAGAACATTTCTGAGAGAAATAAGAGACCGAAATAAATGGAGAGATAATATCATGCTCATGAATTGGAAGATTCAATATTGTGAAGAACTCAATTCTCTCCAAATTATCTATGGAGTTGTGATACTATGATACCTATATATTGATTTTCATCCATGGTTCCTAGCTTGTAACTCCAGTAGCTCTTGCTATGATGTTGGGGTACTTTAGGCCTCAGAAGAAGACCTCAGGAAACAGAATCTCTCTCTGATCTTCTACTGCTGTCCTTTCACGGGCTCCCTTTTCTCCCCCAAGGTGGGACTGTCATCTTCCCCTGCCTTTCCATAAAGAAATTCCCTGACCTACCTTGTCTGACTGTAGGTCATAAAACCCCTATTTTAGAAAGGGTCCTGCTCCATACCCTGAAGGAAGGAATGCTGCACACAGAGGCCAAGAAGAATCTGGACAAATAGGCCTTGCTAGGTATCCCCATTCAGTCTATTTTTACCTATTCAGTCTATTTTAGATCCTGCCCTTTTTATCTAATCACATTTCTACATGGTTGTCAATCATGCCTATCCAATGAAGCCTTCATAAAAGGCCCAAGAAGACAACATTATAGAGAGCTTCCAAATAGCTGAACAAGGGGAGTCTTACAGGAAAGCAAGCAAGAACTCATCCACATGCCAGGAGGGCAGTGTATCCCAGCTCCACAGGGACAGAAGCGCCTGTGATCAGACCCTTCCAGACCTTGCCCTGTGTATCTCTTCATCTGGCTATTTATACCCTTTAAAGTATCCTGGCTGAACGCAGTGGTTCACGCCTGTAATCCCAGCACTTTGGGAGGCCAAGGCTGGTAGGTCACCTGAGGTCAGGAGTTGGAGACCAGCCTGACTAATATGGTGAAACCTCATTTCTACTAAAAATACAAAAATTAGCCAGGTGGGTGTGGTGGCCCATGCCTGTAGTCCCAGCTACACAGGAGACTGAGACAGGAGAATTGTTTGAAATCGGGAGGCAGAGGTTGCAGTGGGCCAAGACTGTGCCACTGTACTCCAGTCTGGGCGACAGAGTGAGACTCCATCTCAAAAAAATAAAATAAAATAAGTTAATAAATCCTGGGCCGGGCACAGTGGTTCATGCCTATAATCCCAGCACTTTGGGAGGCCGAGGCGGGTGGATCAACTGAGGTCAGGAGTTCGAGACCAGCCTGGCCAAACATGGTGAAACCCCGTCTCTAGTAAAAATACAAAAAAATTAGCCAGGCATGGTGATGGGTGCCTGTCATCCCAGCTACTTGGGAGGCTGAGGCAAGAGAATCGCTTGAACCTGGGAGGCAGAGGTTGCAGTGAGCTGAGATCATGCCAGTGGCACTCCAGCCTGGGCAAAAAGTGTGAGGCTCTGTCTCAAAAAAAAAAAAAAATAAGAATAATCCTTTGTATGGCTGGGCACAGTGGCTCATGCCTGTAATCCCAGCACTTTGGGAGGCCGAGGTGCGTGGATCACCTGAGGTCAGGAGTTTGAGACCAGCCTGACCAACATGGTGAACTCGTCTCTACTAAAAAATACAAAAATTAGCTGGGCGTGATAGCGGGTGCCTGTAATCCCAGCTATGTGGGAGGCTGAGGCAGAAGAATCACTTGAACCTGGGAGACGGAGGTTGCAGTGAGCCGAGATCGTACCATTGCACCCTAGCCTGGGCAACAGAGCAAGACTCCATCTCAAAAAAAAAAGTATACACACACACACATATATATATCCTTTGTAATAAACCAGTAAATGTAAGTAAGTGTCTCCCTGAGTTCTGTAAGCCACTCTAGCAAAGAGGGTCATGGGAACTCCATCTTAAAGTCAGCTGATCAAACATCCAGAGGCCTGGTCTTGTGACTAGTGGGAAGGAGGAGGTGTTCTTGTGGGACTGAGCCCTCAACTTGTGGTTTCTGAGGCTATTTCCAGGTAGATAACGTCAGAATTCAATTGAATTGGAGGACACCCAGCTGATATCTGCTGCAGAATTGATTGCTTGGTGTCTGAGGAGAAACCAACTCATATTTGGTCCCAGAAGACTTCTGGGTTGATTGTTGTGGTGTGAGAACAGTGGAAAAACATCGTTTGAGTTCTTCAACTATCCCAAGAATCAGTGCAATCCCAATTAAAATCTTTTTAAAAAAATATTTTACAGAAAAAATTGACAGGCTGCTTCTAAAGTTCATATGAAAGGGAAAAATTTAAAAAACCCCAAAACTTAGAGTAGACAAAACAACCTGAAGAGTATGAACAAAGTTGGAGTCTGTGAGTGGTGGCTAATGCCTGTAATCCCAGAACTTTGGGAGACTGAGACAGGCAGATCACTTGAGGTCAGGAGTTCAAGACTAACCCGTCCAACATAGTGAAACTCCATCTCTACTAAAAATACAAAAAAAAAAAAAAAAAAAGTAGCCAGGCTTGGTGGTAGGCGCCTGTAATCCTAGCCACTTGGGAGGCTGAGGCAGGAGAATTGCTTGAACTCGGGAGTGGAGGCTCCAATGAGCCGACATAGCACCACTGCACTCCAGCCTGTGTGAGACAGAGTGATACTGTCTCAAAAAAAAAAATTGGAGAAGTGGTTGGTTTCCTGCCCAGATCCTGACTGACAGTAGGTTTGAGGGCACAGGCCAAGGGAAGCAGTACCAGAGGCTCAACATGATGAAAACAGCTGTCCAGCAAGAGAGACTAGAGCTTGGTTTTTGTTTAATTTTTTTTTTTTTTCTTTTTGAGACGCAGTCCACTCTGTTGCCCAGGTTGGAGTGCCCAGGTTGGAGTTGCCCAGGTTGGAGGCACGATCTTGACTCACTCCAATCTCTGCCTCCCAGGTTCAAGCAATCCTCCTGCCTCAGTACCCCCTAGTAGCTGGGATTATAGACATGCACCACCACACCCGGCTAATGTTTGTATTTTTAGTAGAGAAAGGGTTTTGCCATGTTGGCCAGGCTGGTCTCAAACTCCTGACCTCAGGTGATCCACCTGCCTCGGCCTCCCAAAGTGCTGGGATTACAGGGGTGAGCCACTGTGCTCAGCCTTTTTTTTCTTTTTCTTTGACTTTCTTTTTTTTTTTGAGACAGAGTTTTGCTCTTGTTGCCCAGACTAGAGTGCGATGGTGCAATCTCACTCACCACAACCTCCACCTCCCAGGGCTCAAGCGATTCTCCTGCCTCAGCCTCCTGAGTAGCTGGGATTACAGGTGTATACCACCACGCCCAACTAATTTTGTATTTTTAGTAGGTACGGGATTTCTCCATTTTGGTCAGGCTGGTCTCAAACTCCCTACCTCAGGTGATCCACCTGCCTTGTCCCCCCAAAGTGCTGGGATTACAGGCGTGAGCCACCACACCCGGCCTTGTTAAACTTTTTTGTTAATTATTATTTTTTTTGAGAGAAGTCTGGCTCTTATCTCCCAGGTTTGAGTGCAATGACTTGATCTCGTCTCAATGCAACCTTCAATGCAACCTCCGCCTCCTGGGTTCAAACGATTCTCCTGCCTCTGCCCCCCAAGTAGCTGGGATTAAGTCACCCGCCACCACGCCCAGCTAATTTTTGTATTTTTTAGTAGAGACGGGGTTTCACCATGTTGGCCAGGCTGACCTCAGGTGATCCGCCCGCCTCAGCCTCCCAAAGTGCTGGGATTACAGGCGTGAGCCACCACGCCTGGCCTTGAAATAAAAAATAATAATTTTTTTTTTAAAAAAAGAGTTTGAGGCCATTTTTGTTGTTGTTGTTGTTAATTTTTAAGACTTGATTAGAGCCAAAGAAGAGTTGGTGTAGAGATCAAGGTTTGGACGAGGGTGAGGTAAGTGAGGCTTTCATTCTCAAGGACCCATCAAGGACCCATCTTGCGCTTATATGATCTTGAACAGTATGTGCCTCCTTAAATTTTATGTTTCCTCACCTGAAGGTAATCCTGGCCCTTATGGGACTCAGAACATGATACCCCAAAATATGGCACCTTGGCAAGTAAGAAAACTAAAGAAGCAAGGTCACGTTGACCTTCCCCCCACTTTCTCATGCACAGTGCGGTCATAAAGGAATTATTTAACCTACCTCACCTGAAAGCAGGACATAAGACCCTCATTCCAGGCTGGCCCGGCCCCATACTCAGAGAAAAGGAATGCTATTCAGCAGAAAGGAATGCTACTCAGAGTGGCCAAGAACAATCTGAACAAACAGACCTTGTCATATTTCCCCCACTTCCCCTACCCCAGTTTATTACCATTAGATCATACCCTTTGTCCAGTCATGTTCTCCACAATCATCTGCTTCTTTCAGCAGACTTAGCATTTAAAAAAAACACAATTTTCTCTGGGTCTTTGGGTCTTCATTTCTGAAGACTCTTATGTCTTATAAAACTTTGTTAAATTTGTTATGCTTTCCTCTTATTAATCTGCGTTTTGTTATGGGGTGTCATTTGTGAACCTAGCAATGTGTGAGGAAGACAATACTTTTTTCTCTCCTGTGCCCTGGTGGAGAGCTCTCTAGACAGATAAATGAATAGCTTAGGCTTCTCATCACCCATGTACCCACACTCTCTTTTCTTTTCTTTTCTTTTCTTTTTTTTTTGAGACAGAGTCTCCTTATGTTGCCCACGCTGGAGTATAGTGGCGTGATCTGGGGTCACTGGAACCTCTGCCTCCTACGATTCTCCTGCCTCAGCCTCTCGAGTAGCTGGGACTTCAGGTGCATGCCACCAGGCCCGACTAATTTATGTATTTTTAGTAGAGACAGGGTTTCACAATGATGGCCAGGTTGGCCTCGAACTCCTGACCTCAAGTAATCCTCCCATCTTAGCCTCCCAAAGTGCTAGGATTACAGGCGTGAGCTACCACGCCCAGCTGCACACTCTCTTCCATTTCCTACACCTTGAAATTTCCCTCGCTGCCCACCCTAAATACAGTACCATGAGACGCAAATCTTAGATTAGATTTCAAAGGAAGGGCAGTCTCACTTAGTTCCATTAAGGCCTACCTGTATCCTCTGTGGCCTAGACTGGAGGTGGATATGGGGAGAGTGATTTCCAAGATAGACATAGCTCTGTTATCTTTACTCCTTGAGTTCAAGCCCAGTTGAATACCTAAGTGGCTTCTCATTCTTTTTTTTTTTTGAGACGGAGTCTCGCCCTGTCGCCCAGGCTGGAGTGCAGTGGCATGATCTCGGCTCACTGCAACCTCCACCTCCCAGGTTCAAGCAATTCTCCTGCCTCAGTCTTCTGAGTAGCTGGGATTACAGGCATGTGGCACCCCACCCGGCTAATTTTTATACTTTTAGTAGAGATGGGGTTTCACCATGTTGGCCAGGATGGTCTTGAACTCCTGACCTTGTGATCCACCTGCCTTGGCCTCCCAAAGTGCTGGGATTACAGGTGTGAGCCACTGCGCCCGGCTTTGGCTTCTCATTCTTATCCTTAGAGATTGCTGGCATCCCCTGCCTCTTACCACTCTTCCTATCCTTCCATCAGCTTAGAGCACTCAGTGCTTTCACTACAAGTTCCCTTTATTGTTATCACTAGGCAGCTCCATTTTGATCTCAGAACTAATAGGTGAATCCACTTTCTTCAATATGGCCACTCTCTCAGCGGGGGTCTTCTTCCCTAATCTTTGTGTGTGTGTGTGTGTGTGTGTGTGTTTTGTTTTTTGTTTTTGTTTTGTTTTGTTTTTTGAGACAAAGTCTCACTCTGTTGTCCAAGCTGGAGTGCAGTGGCGCGATCTTGGCTCCCTGCAACCTCCACCTCCTAGGTTCAAGCAATTCTCCTGCCTCAGCCTCCCAAGTAGCTGGGAGTACAGTGCATGCCACCACGCCCAGCTAATTTTTTTTTTGTATTTTTAGTAGACACAGGGTTTCACTATGTTGGCCATGCTGATCTTGAACTCCTGACCTCATGATCTGCCCACCTCAGCCTCCCAAAGTGCTGGGATTACAGGCATGAGCCACCATGCCTGGCCCTGAAATAAAAAATAATTATTATTTTTTTGAAAAAAGAGTTTGAGGCCTTGGGTACCTTGAGTTAAAGAGGCTTCTAAAGGAGATCCTGGGGGATTCCAATTCTGACAGCTACGATTTTGCACAAAGCCTTCCTCAATGTTCTCCACTCATCACCCCTTTTCTTTTTACCTGCTTCCCTTGTCTTCTGCTCATCTCCTCTCCTGGCAAGTTGGTGTTGGTTGTTGTCAGGAAGCCTCAGCTCCTCACAGTGGGAACTCTCCAGAGGGCTCCTTGAATGTCCTCATGACATGGCGTCTAACTTCCCCCAGAATGAGAGATCCGGGAGACAATGAGAAGGAAGCCACCAAGCCTTTATGCCCTCATCTCTAAAGTCACTGTAGGGAAGAAAATTAGCATCTTTATCTAGTATCACCCTAGGTTCGTGGCAGAGATCCCAATAACAAAATATTAAATACAAGAGAAAAGCATACAAATTTATTTAATAAGTTTTACATCATATGAGAGACTTAATAAGGAAATGAAGACCCAAAGAAACAGGAAAAAACTATATTTTTATGCTAAGGTTCGTGAAGAATGGACTATCATACAGTATGATTGGACAAAAGCGGGTATGATCTAATGGTAACAAACTGGAGAGAACTTAACAAGGCTTGTTTATTCACAGCTTCTTGGCATCTCTGCGTCTTCATTCTTTTCTTCTGGAAGGAGGCCCTGGAAATAGGGTCTTATGACCTTATTTTGTAAGAAGGTCAGAGAATTCTTTTAGGGCCCGCTTCATGGGAGAAAGTCAGGGGGTCAGAGAGACCTTCCCCGTGAAACCTTCCCCACAGTGTTAACAATAATTACATGCTAGGCTTTAGATAAAAGTACAGAGTAAGCATTAGTCAGGTTGTCCTATGACCCATTTCCCTATAGCCCCTTATGGACTATGTAGGCCAGGACATAAACCATGAATTTCCTTATTGTTCTTGTAGATAGCGTCTTTGACGTTAGGAGCCTATGTCTTTTCATTTGAGATGTTTTTCAGAACTAACGCCAGTGAGTCCAAAGACCACACCAAGGAACCAAGTCAGTCTGAGAATGCAGTTTCTTCAGTTGGGTGTGGTAGTTCACGCCTGTAATCCCAACACTTTGGGAGGCCAAGACGGGCAGATCATGAGGTCAGGAGTTCGATACCAGCCTGGCCAACATGGTGAAACCCCCGTCTCCACTAAAAATACAAAAATTAGCTGGGCGTGGTGGTGTGCACTTGTAATCCCCGCTACTGGGGAGACTAAGGCAGGAGAATGGCTTGAACCCAGGAGGCAGAGGTTGCAGTGGGCTGAGATTGTGTCACTGCACTCCATCCTGGGTGACAAGCAAAACTGTGTCTCAAAAAAAAAAAAAAAATGCAGTTTCTTCACCTCTATCCTATGACGTCACCCTTCACTCTTTGAACAATCAACACCTTGGCCCACTACTCGTCCAAACCCCTTAAGGTCCCTAGACCCAAACTCTTTGAAGAGGTGGTTTTGAGGTTTCATCTCATTTGGTGGCCTTGCAATTAAACCTCTTTCTCTGCTGCAACTTGGCGTCTTGGTGCATTGACTTTCTGCACATCAGGCAACACACCCAGCACAATCACCCCTGCACATGCTGTTTCTTCATTCATTTCCTCCGTTTGAATTCTTTTTTGTTGTTGTTGTTCTTTTTTTGAGACGGAGTTTCACTCTTGTTGTCCAGGCTGGAGTGCAATGGCGTGATCTTGGCTCACTGCAACCTCCGCCTACCGAGTTCAAGCAATTCTCCTGCCTCAGCCTCCTGTGTAGCTGGGATTACAAGCATGAGCCACCACGCCCAACTAATTTTGTATTTTTAGTAGAGACGGTGTTTCTCCATGTTGGTCAGGCTGGTCTTGAACTCCCGACCTCAGGTGATCCGACCACCTTGGCCTCCAAAAGTGCTGGGATTACAGGGATGAGCCACTGTGCCCGGCCAAATTATTTAATATGTCAAGGCACCATACTTTAGGGTAGTGCATCCTGCACTCCATCTGGAACGCATGCCGCATCCCTTCTGCTACATGCCTCTGGTCAAAGCAAGTTACAAAAGCAGGCCAGATCCAAAGGTTGAGGAAATAGACCCCCACCTCTGAGGAGCAGCAAATAATTTGTGGCCATATTTAATCTACCACAAAGAATTTGGCCAGGATCAGAGATGGATGCCCACACTTTTGTCCTTTGTCTTACTGAACAGGAGTTTTGAAGAGACCATCACACTGTCTACCCCCTTTAGAAGGAGATCTGCAAAAGCTTTAAATGTTTGCCCTGAGCTCTCAGTTTCTCTTGTTTTTCCTTTTCCCTTCTCTCTCTCAGCCCCACCCGCCTTCTCCTGCTGCCCCATACTCTGTAATTCAGCTACGGCCAAGCTGTAGCTTTTCCTGTCTGGCCCTCCCAACTCAGGGATCCATTCTTCTCCCCACTTTGGGCCCCATAGGCCTCCTCAGCTCCCCCTGGGAAGGAGAAAGCGGCTCAAAGTGAGTAGAGTGGAGAATTGGGAAAGCTCTTTGAGACTTCTGGAGTTCCCAGTAGCAAAAGGAAACAGGATAACAAAACAGGGTGAAACCTGAATGATGGCATGGAGGTGCTGGTGGCGGTGCTCACAAGGAGTAGGATGGAAAAGAACTGAAAATAGAAAGTTGCCCTTACGTTCCCTGACTCGAGGGACCTGTGATTCTAGGCAATTGAGGCTAGTTGTCTTGCCAAGGTGATAGCATGTAATAGCCCATAATTACCCATAATGACTTCATGAGGCTCAGCCTAGGTGGGAGCCCAGGTGTTTCATGATAATGTCTTTTCTTCCCTTTGTATTCTGAGTGTTAGCTCCCTGCATGGATGGAAAGGTGTTTATTAACATAAGTGCCCTTGTTCATTAGGTTGGTTCTGACTTATGTGCTACTTATTAGATACTCAAGTCAATTTGGTTAAGTGTCCTGCTTCTGGGCTGGAGACAGAGAAAAAACCAGAAAACCCACTTCTCCTCAAAAGGTGTCTCTGGTGTCCGGAAAGGACAGAGGATGCTTCGTCTTTATGCTGCTGGGATGAGCTGAGGGAAGGAGAGAAGCAGGAGGCAAACCCCGGCAGGGGCTGCTGGAAGGAGACAGCTCACAGGACACCACCACCACAAGCTGAGCCTCCACTTTCCCATCTGTGATGTGGGGCTTAGAACCAGAGTACTGGCATGAGAAAGGATTAGAGATGAATGCCCACTTTTGTCTTTGTAAGAAAAAATTGTAGGACTTTGAAATTAAGTAGGAGTCCTGGCCTAAATAGTTCATCCTTCCAGATCATCTCTTTATCTCTTCCTAGATTGTCTTTTTTTTTTTTTTTTTTTTTGAGACAGAGTCTCACTCTTGTCACCCAGGCTGGAGTGCAATGGCATGATCTTGGCTCACTGCAACCTCCGCCTCCCAAGTTCAAGTGATTCTCCTGCCTCAGGCTCCCAAGTAGTTGGGATTACAGGTGCCTGCCACCACACTCAGCAAATTTTTGTATTTTTAGTAGAGACGGGGTTTCACCATTTGGCCAGGCTGACATCGAACTCCCAACCTCGAGTGATCCGCTCACCTCGGCCTCCCAAAGTGCTGGGATTACAGGCGTGAGCCACCACACCCGGCCCCTAGTTTGTCTTTGATTAGGATATTTTACCACTCTGTAGAGATAAAAGTTGACTCGTAAAAATCTGATAGTAAGTTTCCTTCTAAAGAAATGCAAATTGCTGGGCCGGGCGCGGTGGCTCAAGCCTGTAATCCCAGCACTTTGGGAGGCCGAGACGGGCGGATCACGAGGTCAGGAGATTGAGACCATCCTGGCTAACACGGTGAAACCCCGTCTCCACTAAAAAATACAAAAAATTAGCCGGGCGAAGTGGTGGGTGCCTGTAGTCCCAGCTACTCGGAAGGCTGAGGCAGGAGAATGGCGTGAACCTGGGAGGCGGAGCTTGCAGTGAGCTGAGATCCAGCCACTGCACCCCAGCCTGGGCGACAGAGCGAGACTCCATCTCGGGGAAAAAAAAAAAAAAAAAAAAGAAATGCAAATTGCATCCATTGCACAGTGAAATGCAGTTGATTCTATTCCTTTGGGTATGATAGGATTTATATATATGCTTCGAGAAAACAAGAGAAGCAGGAAGGGCTCTCTGACCTTCTCCCACTGTTCTCCCCTGAAGCAGGCCATAAAACTGAGTTGAACTACTCCTGAAGTAGGTCATAAGGCCCTCATTTCAGAGGGGTTCTCTCTATATCTTTTTTAAAAAAGGAATAAAGACACAGAGATACCAAGAAGAATCTGAACAAACAGGCCTTGCTAAGTTCCCCCCAGTTCCCTCCTGCTCCTGCCTCTGGCTCCTCTGCCTTTCCCAGAACACAGGGAGAGGCCTTCTCTGAAGTTCCCTTATCTGACCAAGGGAAGTTTCTTCAGAAGGAATGCAATTGTCTTGGGCCCTCTCCCTACAATCTCATTAAACAGAGAAGATTAACTCACAGGAAAGGAGACTGGAGTTGACACCAAACCCAGAGCCCAGACGAACTTTGTGACAAGCTATTGCCTGTTCTTTGGGCCCATTCATTCCCCCTAACAATCATTTACTCTTTCTCTAAAATTGCCTAGAGCCACCACCTCCCTTACTTCTATGAAGAGGGCATTTAAGCTTCAACTATCTGGCCCTTTGAACTTACTTTGTGTGACTCTCATTTGTGTGACTCTCTTGGACTTGCATATTAATGAATTCATAAGCCTTTTCTCCTGTTAATCTGCCTATTGTCCATTTATTTCAGCAGATGCAATTATCAGACTTTCAGAGGAAAAGTGTAAACTTTCCTGCAATACTCTTTTGTCTTTTGATCATATTTCTGCGTGACTGCCCATAAAAATACACAGATTTTTCAGTTCTTTTGGGTCTTTGTTTCTGAAGGCTCCTGTGTCACATAAAATTTTGGTTAAATAAAGATGTATGTTTTTATCTTGCTGATCTGTCTTTTGTTATAGGGATCACTGCCATGAACCTTGCAAAGCTTAGGGAAAAGATAATACTTTGTCACACATAAATATTGACCAGTTTTTTCAGTTCTTCGAGTTTTGTATCCACTTGTAAATACATCTCAACATTCTTTATCTGACTCTAAACTTGACTGTTTTCTTTAAAATTGACTATAATATTCAAATTACATTAATGAGTGTTTCCTTATTAATTAATGAATTAAATGCTTTGCATTTTATATCTGTGTGATAGTATATCCTTTTAAAATATTAATCCTGTGGCCAGGTGTGGTGGTTCATGCCTGTAATCCCAACACTTTGGCAGCCCAAGGCAGGCAGATCGCTTAAGCTCAGAAGTTCGAGACCAGCTTGGGCAACATGGTGAAACCGTCTCTACCAAAAAGTCCAAAAAAAAAAAAATTAGCTGGACGTGGTGTCACAAGCCTCTAGTCCCAGCTACTCAGGAGGCTGAGGTGAGAGGATCACCTGAGCCCAGGATGTGGAGGTTGCAGTAAGCCAAGACCATGCCATTGCACTCTAGCCTGGGTGACAGAGCAAGACCCCGTCTCAAAAAAAAAAAAAAAATTACTCATTTAACATTCTACAGACGAAGAAAAGTAGGCCCCAAGAGGAGGTGGGACTTACCTGAGATCACACAGCTCATCTGTGCCAAAGCATGACCAGAAGCCAGGCCTCCTTTGGCTTCTTTAAGTTCAGTAATCACTAAGGTACCTCACAGGATTGTCTTCAGAACCAGAAGGTGGAAGAGAGAAGAGAAAGTGGTGTGAAAGTGAATGATGCCAAGCAGAGGGGAGGGCTTCTTCTCGGGGCTGTGATGGCTTGTGAGGTCCTGGGCTCCAGGCCTCAGAGGGCAGTGATGTGAGCACGGCTAGGGGTGTCAGCCTCTTGAGTCTCCTTAGCTGCCCCGCTTCCCTTACAGGGCCCTGGGATGAGGGGTGAGGTGAGAGAGGAGGCCTGTAAAAGTGCTGTGGTGGTTTTTAAAATATGCCCACAAATTCTTTGACATTTCTCCCTTCAAGAGGTGGATCCTTGGCCAGGCGCGGTGGCTCAAGCCTGAAATCCCAGCACTTTGGGAGGCCAAGGCAGGCAGATCACCTGAGGTTGGGAGTTCAAGACCAGCCTGACCAACATGGAGAAACTCTGTCTCTACTAAAAATACAAAATTATCCGGGCGTGTTGGCACATATCTGTAATCCCAGCTACTCAGGAGGCTGAGGCAGGAGAATCACTTAAACCCAGGAGATGGAGGTTGCAGTAAGCTGAGATTGCACCATTGCACTCCAGTCTGGGCAACAAGAGTGAAACTCCATCTCAAAAAAACAAAGAAAAAAAGAGATGGAGCCTTAAAAAGGTAGAGCCTAGGCCGGGTGCAGTGGCTCATACCTGTAATCCCAGCACTTTTGGGAGGCCGAGGTGGGTGGATCACCTGAGTTCAGGAGTTTGAAACCAGCCTGGGCAACATGGTGAAACCCCCTCTCCACTAAAAATATAAAAATTAGCTGGGCATGGTGGCGTGCACCCATAGTCTCAGCTACGCAGGAGGCTGAGCCAAGAGAATAGCTTGAACCCAGGAGGTGGAGGTTGCAGTGAGCTGAGATCATGCCACTGCACTCCAGCCTGGGCAACAGAGAGAGACCCTGTCTCCAAAAAAAAAAAAAAAAATGTAGAGCCTAGAGCCTAGTTCCCCTCAAGGATGGATTGAATTTAGTGACTCACTTCTTACAAATAGAATAAAATGGAAGTGATGCTCTGTGTGTGTGTGTGTGTGTGTGTGTGTGAGAGAGAGAGAGAGAGAGAGAGAGAGAGAGAGAGAGAGAGAGATGGTCATAAAACAGCACTGTGGCTTCCATCTTGGTGATACTCTCTTGGATTTCTTACTCTGGGAGAAACCAACTGCTCTGAGAATACTCAGGCAGCCCTGTGGAGAGGCCCTTTGTGTGAGGAATTGAGGACTCCAGCAAGTAGCCATGTGTAGTAAATTCCAGGGGCGTGGTGGCTTACGTCTGTAATCCCAACACTTTGGGAGGCCAAGGCAGGCATATCACGAGGTCAGGAGTTCGAGACCGGCCTGACCAACATGGTGAAACCCCATCTCTACTAAAAACACAAAAAAATTAGCTGGACATGGTGGCAGGTGCCTGTAGTCCCAGCTGCTCGGGAGGCTGAGGCAGGAGAATAGCTTGAACCCGGGAAGTAGAGGTTGCAGTGAGCCGAGATCGTGCCATTGCACTCCAACCTGGGCTACAGAACAAGACTGTCTCAAAAAAAAAAAAAAAAAAAAAAAAAGCAAAGCAAAGCTCAATATCACTGATCACTAGAGAAACGCAAATCAAAACCACAATGAGATACCACCTCTCACACCAGTCAGAATGGCTATTACTAAAAAGTCAAGAAATGGCCAAGCACGGTGGCTTACTCCTGTAATCCCAGCACTTTGGGAGGCTGAGCGGGTGGATCACGAGGTCAGGAGTTCGAGACCAGCCTGACCAACATGGTGAAACACCAACTCTACTAAAAATACAAAAATTAGCCAGGCGTGGTGGCACACACCTGTAATCTCAGCTACTCAGGAGGCTGAGGCAGGAGAATTGCTTAAACCCAGGAGGCGAAGGTTGCAGTGAGCCGAGATCGCGCCATTGCACTCCAGCCTGGGCAACAGAGGGAGACTCTGTCTCAAAAAAAAAAAAAAAAAGAAAAGAAAAGAAGAAAGTCAAAAAATAACACATGCTGGTGAGGTTGTGGAGAATAGGGAAGACTTATATGATGTTATGATGTTGGTAGGAGTGTAAATTAGTTCAACCATTGTGGAAAGCGGTGTGGCAATTCATCAAAGAGATAAAAGCAGAACCATCATTTGACCCAGCAATCTCATTACTGGGTATAGACCCAGAAGAAGATAAAGCTTTCTTTTTTTTTTTTTTTTTTTTTTTGAGACGGAGTCTCGCTCTGTCGCCCAGGCTGGAGTGCGGTGGCGCGATCTCCGCTCACTGCAAGCTCCGCCTCCCGGGTTCACACCATTCTCCTGCCTCAGCCTCCTGAGTAGCTGGGACTACAGGCGCCCGCCACCGCGCCCAGCTAATTTTTTGTATTTTTAGTAGAGATGGGGTTTCACCGTGGTCTCAATCTCCTGACCTTGTGATCTGCCCGCCTCGGCCTCCCAAAGTGCTGGGATTACAGGCGTGAGCCACCGCGCCCGGCGAAGATAAAGCTTTCTACAATAAAGACACATGCTGCAAATGTTCATTGCAGCACTACTCACAATAGCAAAGACATGGAATCAACCTAAATGCTCACCAATGACAGACTGGATAAAGAAAATGTGGTACATATGCACCATGGAATACCATGCAGCCATACAAAGGAACAAGATTTTTTTTTTTTTTTTTTTTGGAGACAGAGTCTTGCTCTGTCACCCAGGCTGGAGTGCAGTGGCACAATCTCAGTTCACTGCAACCTCCGCCTCCCAGGTTCAGGTGATTCTCCTGCCTCAGCCTCCCCAGTAGCTGGGACTACAGGCGCCCACCACCACACCCGGCTAATTTTTTTTTTTTTTTTTTTTGTATTTTTAGTAGAGACGGGGTTTCGCCATGTTGGCCAGGCTGGTCTCCAACTCCCGACCTCAGGTGATCCACCCGTTTCGGCCTCCCAAAGTGCTGGGATTATAGGCGTAAGCCACTGCTCCCAGCCAGGAACAAGATTTTTTGGGGGGAATATGAATGAAGCTGGAGGCTATCATTCTTAGCAAAATTACACAGGAACAGAAAACGAAATACTGCATGTTCTCACTTATAAGTGGGAGCTAAATGATAAGAACTTACGAACACAAGGAAACAACAGTCACTGGTGTCTATTGAGAAGGGAGATTGGGAAGGAGAAGAACAGTAGAAAATAAGATAACTATTGAGTACTAGGGGTTAATACCTGGATGAGATATAATAATATGTACAACAAACCCCTGTGACACTCATTTATCTATGTAACAAACCTTCACATGTACCCCCAAACCTAAAATAAAAATAAAAAAAAGAAAAAGATATGGCCATGAGGTGGCAATAACACACAACAAGCTTTATTTGGGCCGTGCTTTGACAGGGTTGCCTACTGAGGAAGCTTTCCACAGCATGAGACCTTCCACAGGTAATGACTGAGGCCACCAGCTAGAAGAGAAGGAGGGTGGGGGAGCTTCTGGGGGACACAGAGATTGGAGAGGATCCTTAGAGGTCTAGATGATGCCCTCAGTAGTAGAGTGTGGAGTCTTAGAGTCCGAGAGATCCAAAGGGCAGCTATGGCTGGGGCTTTTTTTTTTTTTTTTTTTTTGAGACAGAATTTCGCTCTGTGGCCCAGGCTGGAGTGCAGTGGGGGGATCTCGGCCCATTGCAAGCTCCGCCTCCCAGGTTCACGCCATTCTCCTGCCTCAGCCTTCCGAGTAGCTGGGACTACAGGCGCCTGCCACCGTGCCTGGCTAATTTTTTGTATTTTTAGTAGAGACGGGGTTTCACCATGTTAGCCAGGATGGTCTCGATCTCCTAACCTCGTGATCCACCCGCCTCCGCCTCCCAAAGTACTGGGATTACAGGGGTGAGCCACCGCACCCGGCAACTGGGGCCTTTTATAGCACCAGAGTTTATTGTATCTGTGGCTAGTAAATGTGGGGGGCTGTTTTGTGGGGTATGCAAAAGCAGAAGGCTGTCAATGACTAACGATCTGTTTATTTGGACTATATTTAAAGCAATTGGGTATATTAAAAATTTGAGCTTGGCACTGGTAAACTTTTGAGGCAATGATCCCAGTCTCCTGTGAAACAAAAAACAGTATAGGGCCAATATAGAGCTAATATAACTTTGCCTTATTATGTAACAGCATGTCTGTCTTTGATTCTTTAGGCTCAATCAAACATTCAATGGCTGTGGCCCCGAAAAGACATCTTGATTGAAACCTCATGAGAGGCCCTGAGCCGGAAAACCCAGCAACTTAGAACCCAGATATCTGACAGTCAGCCACGGTGTGAAATAATAAATGTTTGTTTTGAGTGTCTTGAGAAACAAAGCCAGGGGGGCTGCACTTAAGGCTGGCTTTGTGTTCCCTCCGGCCTTTGTCTTCCCCCATCATGACAATTTGTGCTCTTTCTCCCAGGAGGCTGAGGATGTGGCTCTGAGACCAGCCAGGCAAGAACCTCAGTCAGCGTCAGCAACAGCTGCTCCTCAATTTGCTTTCTGAATTATTTAGCCCTTCTTTGCTTCCATCCTAAATCCAGACCTTTTAAAATATTAATCTTTTAAATAGGCCTGTCCCTGGCTTGGAAGTCTGTATTTCTCTCCTATCTCTGCCCAAGGCTAGACGTCTTAGAGAAGAGTTATCTCTGCCCTGAATGATTTTCTCTGGCTCTGGCTCCTGGTAATTAAATCTGGCTGGGTTCTAACCAAGGAAAGGGAAACCATTTTCACAATGGAATCAAAAGAGTTTCTTTTCTACAAATGCAGACTTTTACTTGCCCGAGCTCACAGGGCTTGTGTCACAGCCGGTGATCTGAGACCCAGACCCTCTCACCACCTCCCAGTCACCACCATGCCAGAAGGAGACAAAGCTCATGCTGCTGTGAGACGTGCTCTGCCTCCCGTGACCGCTGTGTCCTTTACTTATCTCTCAGTTCTCCTGCCGCCCCGTGAAGTCCCTGAAACCTCTGGGGATGCAGGAGCCCTACACAGCCAACAGATCAGGAGAGAGGTCCTGAGCTCTGCTGTCATGCAGTGGCTCCCTGCTGGCCTCCATGTGCTCACCTGCAAGTTGAGAGGGTGGCACCATCTCTCAGGGCCACAGAAGTTGGAGTTTTCGAGTCTGAAACCCCATTTGGCCGTTAGAAAGCTGAGTCGCACAGGTTATAATACACCTCTGACTGGACCCCAGGACTTGATTTCTCACCCAGGGTTCAATCCTACAACTGGGCTGCCCCTCACTCAGCTCCCCAGACTTTATGCCAGGCATAGAGGGAAGTGGGACCTTTAGCCTGAGAGCTAAGGGAGGGCTCCTTCCTGCTTCTCAGCCTTCTCAGGAGCCCTTTCCTGGGCACCTTCTCTGCCTGGTGAACTCGGACTTTCCTTCCTTCAGTGCAGAGCCACCCCCTAACTCCTGCCCACCTGGCCTCTCAGAGCAGGGCAGGATGGCCTATCCAATATCCCCTCTCCCTCACCCTTGCATCCTCTCCTGGTCCTTTGGGGCATTCCCCAGACATGTGAATTTACTATCAATTCTGTCTCCCCTGTTAGTCTGTTACCTCCAGACAGGGCAGGAAACTATAATCTCTAGGCAGGGCTGTATCTGTGTTTCAACAAGTCCTGATTTTCATACCCTGAAGTTTCAGAACCCTTGGACTAATTCCCAAGCAAATCAGCGGCCTCTCCTTCCAGCCAGGAGGCATCACAGCTCCAATTTAGCACAACCCAGCTTGGGGGCTTGGGCTACTGGAAGGGAGGCCACAGGGTCAAGATTAGGCTGGAGATACCTCAGAAAGTATCCAGAAATGTCTGGTATGACCAGGTTGCAATCAGAAAAGGAGTGTCCAGGCCACTGGGTGACTGTCCTACTATGTCCCAATGGCTCCATCATTCACCGGGGGCTGCAGAACTTCGAAAGTGGGACAAACGCATGTCCCTAGGACTGTTGAGGTTGCTCAATTCCTCAATCTAGACCTGGTCTGTTCAAAAGGCAGGGACAGGGTCTGCACTATCCTGTCTTCCTCATAGCCTGGCACAGGCCTGACACCCATAGGCCCTTGCTCTGTGGCTCTGCCTGGCAGAAGCTGACCCAGTGTCAGAAGAGCCTTCTAGCAGTTGGAGCTGCCTGGGCACCAAAAGGGCTGCTTGAGAGGATGAGTCCCTATCACTGTCAGTGCTCAGGCTGACATTAGCTGGGTCAGACATTAGCTGAGTCAGGTGCTAAGCTGGGAGTGCTGTATTGGGAGGGAATTGCCTTCTGTTAGTTGTCCATTGCTTAGCTTGAATCATTTCCCACAGCATTTCAATAGCTGGGTAAATCAAATCTCCCTAGTGGAATCTTAGATGATAGGTGAGGAGGGTGGTTTTGGGGCAGCGGATCCAGGCTAATGAGCAGTGATGCTCAAGAGCAGCTCCCTATTCTTCTAGCTGAGGTCATCTCAGTGACCATGCCCTGACGGGTTGTAGCCAGAGTCTTGGTGGAAGTTGTCTGCTCCTCCACCCCCTCTTCTCTGCCCTCTTCTGATCAAGAGCCTAGGCTGGGGGTGGCATACAGTGGGGGTGAGTAGGAGAGTGGAATCCTGGGTCGGAGGCTCTCGCTTTTATTATAACAAGAAGTTCCAAGAGATATCAACTCATTCCCATTCCCACTATGCAGGGGCTCTAATTAAATTTTTCTTTTCTCTAATTTCCATGTGTCAGACAAAATTACAAAAACTTTAGTTATAGATTGAATTGGCTTTTATTAGCAATTTATGAATCAGGGAACACCTCATTTTACAAAATAGAATGAATGTTCTGATGAGCTGAGCAGAGGAGATTGGCTTCATAGCATGAAAAGGGCTGAGGAAAGCAGAAACAAAGAACAAAAAGCAGATTGGTTGTTCCTGACTTACTTTCCTTATGAAGGTTAAAGCAGAGGGAACTTCTTCATGATGCCAGCTGAAACTGACGTGTTTGGGGATTTGGCTATTATCTCTCCTGATTTCTTGCAAGGTCAGATAGGTAATTTAGTGTTGACTTGGTGGTGTGGAACTTCAACACGAGTAATTCCATTTTGGTTTGGTCCGTTGGGCCTACTGCAGGAGCTCAGGCCAAACCAATGGCCTCCTATACATTTTATTTAATACTTTGAAGGTAGTTCACGTTCCCTACCTGTGGGTAAACAATTAATGCTCTGTTAATTATTGGATCTGATGGAGATTAGAACTGTAATTTGCTTGGGAGCTTGGGTTTTCTTTTTTTCCGTTTTCTTCCACTTTCTGAAAGAAGCAGTTTCAGAGTGGGGAGGGAGACAAGAAAAAAGGAAGCCCATGTTTAGTGAACATCTGCTAAGTGCAGCAGGCTTCTTTGTCAGGGCTCTCAGGAAATCCTTACAACAATGTGAACAAGTCTTGTTACTCTCATCTTTACTGAGGGAGGCCAGTTGGAAGTAATGGGAGTGGAGCCCTGACATGCAGAGGTGGGCAGCCTGGAGGAGGGATGTCTGGGTGCCCAAGGGGAGCCGGGATCCTGCCAAGAGGCTGCAGGGCCGCTCTGGTCACAAGAGGGCGCCCCACATTGCCATATCTGGGCTGGGGGTGGTGAAATGAAGACCACCAAGAGGGACCGTCCTGTGTGCTCACATACTGGTTCCTCTCTCCAGGTTTTTTCTTTCTTTCCTTTTTTTTTGAGACAGAATTTCGCTCTCGTTGCCCAGGTTGGAGTGCAATGGTGCGATCTTGGCTCACCGAAACCTCCACCTCCCAGGTTCAAGTGATTCTCTTGCCTTAGCCTCTTGAGTAGCTGGGATTACAGGCATGCACCACCACGCCTGGTTAATTCTGTGTTTTTAGTAGAGATGGCGTTTCTCCGTGTTGGTCAGGCTGGTCTCGAAATCCCGACCTCAGGTGATTCACCTGCCTTGGTCTCCCAAAGTGCTGGGATTACAGACGTGAACTATCGCACCCCGGCCTCTCCAGGTTTCTTGAAGAAGGTCAGCATGAGGTCCCTCTGGCAACTGGAAACACAGCTGGCTTTCAGCCCTGCGGAAGGCATGCCTCTGTAACTCAGGGCTGTCTGTGTCAGAGGAGGGAGGATATTTGTTGTTGATTAGGGCGTGTGCAGTTTGTGCGTGCTGTGTTGGGAGTGACTGTTTATAAGTGTGTGGGTGTAAGTGTGTGAGTTTCTGCAGGATCCTAGGGGACTGTGGGAGGGGATGGCGGGGAAGGGCCTGTTCCTGGTTCCAGAGGGCTGTGGCTGCTGCTAAAAGGAGGGAACCTGAAGCAAGATCCAGCTCAGTGCTCTTTCAGATCTGGGGCTGAAACCTGTCTTGTTTCCCCATCAGAGGCAGTCCCAGGCCTGAAAGAGGAGGGATGGACCTTTGCCTTGCTGCTGCTGGTGGTGGGCACCTCCCCCTGCCCTGGTCCAGCAGGACTGCATACTGGGGGCTTCTCCAAGGGCCTGCCAAGCTCCAAGCCTTCCGGTGATGCCTCTTTGCCTAGCAAAGGTTAGGACCTACAGCAGTGGCCAAGCCCTGGAGCCTGTTCAGTCTTGCCGGGAGGACCTGGTGTCACCAAGGTTTGCCTGGGGGCACAGCCACAGTCTTGTGACCCAAGATATACCACTGGTCTCAGTTTAGACCAGAACTTTTTTTTCCCCTGAAAGCTTCGTGGGGGCAGTGGCAGGGAGCCCAGGTTTAGGTGTGGGAGGGGCAGTTGCCATGAGCCTGGAGGCTTCTTGCTGCTTTCACCACAGTCATCAGACAGCTGCTTCACATGGATAAGCTCTGCAGGCTGTACCCTGGCCTGGTGTCTCAGCCAGGGATTTGGAGGCATTAGGGTTGGTGGAAATTAAACCTAGAGTGGGAGCCTCATGCCAGTAGGCTGACGCCCTGAACAGTGTACCAGAGCAGGAGGAAGAGGAAGTCCTGAGGCTTCTCAGAGCCAAATTGGGATGGGGGATAGCAAGCCCCAGGAGTCTCGGGATTATGAAACATGCCAGGGACAAGGGCAGGACTCTGCAGTGCACGGGAGACCCTTAGCTGGGGAGGGGGAAGACAAAAAAAGATTCATTGGAGCCACGGTCTCTCACAAGGTCTTGGTTGGTTTATCTGTCCCTGTCCAGACTTCCCCTGCAGGACCTTCCCCCCAGCAGCCTGGCCTTAGCTCTGAACTCCCTATTCTTCCCAGGAGCTTCAATTCCTGGGCCCAGTCAAACAACCATGAGATAAGCATGACAGAGAAACATCCTTCTGGGACCTGTTTCAGGGAGGAGTGGGGTCTGCAGGGAGCCGGAGATTTGGGGAACAAGGCTTAATGACCATGTAACCATTAAGAAGGAAGCATTGGCCAGGCACGGTGGCTCACGCCTGTAATCCCAGCACTTTGGGAGGCTGAGGTGGGAGGATCACAAGGTCAGGAGATGGATTAGACCCGAACCATCGAGACCATCCTGGCTAACATGGTGAAACCCCACCTCTACTAAAAAAATACAAAAAAGTAGCCGTGCATGGTGGCGGGTGCCTGTAGTCCCAGCTATTTGGGAGGCTGAGGCAGGAAAATGGCATGAACCTGGGAGGCGGAGCTTGCAGTGAGCAAGATCGCACCACTGCACTCCAGCCTGGGCAACAGAGCGAGACTCTGTCTCAAAAAAAAAAAAGAAGAAAGCATTGCTGTCAGGCCTGGGTTGGTCAAAATTTTGGTACAGCTGCCTGGTAGCCATGTGACCTTAATGAGCAAAAATTACTTAACTTCAGTTTCATCATTCACAAAATGGGAACAATAATTACCTGGCAGAAGTATGAAGATTTAGAAATTAGGAAAGTAAAGCCCCTGATCAACAGTAAACACTGTTATTATATTCTTTAGTAATACACAGACCCCTCCACACCCAGGATGGCTCCGGGCTTCTCACCTTTCTAAAAAGCAGGCATCTTTTCTGGGCTCCAAGAAAAGCAGTCCTCCAGCCTGGCCAACATAGTGAAACCCTGTCTCTACTAAAAATACAAAAATTAACCAGGCATGGTGGCGCACACATGTAATCCCAGCTACTTAGGATGCTGAAGCAGGAGAATCGGTTGAATTCAGGAGGTGGAGGTTGCAGTGAGCTGAGATTGCACCATTACACTCCAGCCTGGGCAACAGAGCAAGACTCCATCTCAAAAGAAAAAAAAAAAACGGCCGGGCGCGGTGGCTCAGGCCATTATGTAATCCCAGCACTTTGGGAGGCCGAGACGGGCGGATCACGAGGTCAGGAGATCGAGACCATCCTGGCGAACACGGTGAAACCCCGTCTCTACTAAAAAATACAAAAAAACTAGCCCGGGTGAGGTGGCGGGCGCCTGTAGTCCCAGCTACTTAGGAGGCTGAGGCAGGAGAATGGCGTAAACCCGGGAGGCGGAGCTTGCAGTGAGCTGAGATCCGGCCACTGCACTCCAGCCTGGGCGACAGAGCCAGACTCCATCTCAAAAAAAAAAAAAAAAAAGAAAAAAAAAAAAGAAAAGAAAAACAAGAGTCTGGGCACCGTGGCTCACACCTGTAATCCCAGCACTCTGGGAGGCCGAGGCGGGCAGATCACAAGGTCAAGAGACCAAGACCATCCCGGCTAACACGGTGAAACTCTGTCTCTACTAAAAAATAAAAAAAATTAGCCAGGCGTGGTGGCGGGCACCTGTAGTCCCAGCTAATTGGGAGGCTGAGGCAGGAGAATGGCGTGAACCCGGGAGGCAGAGCTTGCAGTGAGCCAAGATCACGCCACTGCACTCCAGCGTGAGTGACAGAGCAAGACTCTGTCTCAAAAAAAAAAAAAAAAAAAAGAAAAGAAAAAGAAAAGAAAAGAAAAGCAGGCCGGGTGCAGTCACTCATGCCTGTAATCCCAGCACTTTGGGAGGCCAAGGCAGGCAGATCATGAGGTCAGGAGTTCAAGACCAGCCTGACCAACATGGTGAAACCCCATCTCTACTAAAAATACAAAAAAAAAAAAAAAAATTAGCCAGGCGTGGTGGCACGCACATGTAATCCCAGCTACTCAGGAGGCTGAGGCAGGAGAATCACTTGCATCCGGGAGGCAGAGGCTGCAGTAAGCCGAGATTGTGCCACTGCACTGCAGCCTGGGCAACAGAGTGAGACTCCATCAAGAAAGGAAGGAAGGAAGGAAGGAAGGAAGGAAGGAAGGAAGGAAGGAAGGAAGGAAGGAAGGAAGGAAGGAAGGAAGGAAGGAAGGAAGGAGGAAGGAAGGAAGGAAGGAAGGAAGGAAGGAAGGAAGGAAGGAAGGAAGGAAGGAAGGAGAAAGAAAGAAAAGCAGTCCTGGCTGGGCACAGTGGCTCACGTCTGTAATCCCAGTACTTCGGGAGGCTGAAGTGGGCGGATCACGAGGTCAGGAGATCAAGACCATCCTGGCCAACATGGTGAAACTCTGTCTCTACTAAAATACAAAAAACTAGCTGGGCGTGGTGGTGCACACCTGTAGTCCCAGCTACTTGGGAGGCTGAGGCAGTGGAATCACTTAAACAGAGGAGGCGGAGGTTGCAGTGAGCCAAGATCGTGCCACTGTACTCCAGCCTGGTGACAGAGCAAGACTCTGTCTCAAAAAAAAAGAAAGAAAAAAGAAAAGCAGTCCTATAATTTGCTTGCACTACTAGTGTGATAATGAATTGGTAAAAAGTTAATGTCACCCAGGCAGTAATGGATCAATTTCTCCCCGTTAACAAGAGACCTCTGGGAAGATACCTTGATTTCAAAGAGCAAATTTATTGGATGGCAGGCAGTGAGTCCTGTGGGTGAAGGGCCAGGTGTGTCTCTCCTTTACTCCTGGATCTATTTTACAGCAGTAGAAACACAGAACTTCTCAACTTTCTGAGCAGAAAGAGTCTGAGTTGGCTGCTTGTTTCAGTAGGAGCCCAGAGGCTTTGTCTAAGGCCCTGGTGATGTCCCTTGCCTATCATGGACCGGGCACGGTGGCTTACACCTGTAATCCCAGCACTTTGTGAGGCTGAGGTGGGTTGGTGGATCACCTGAGGTCAGGAGTTTGAGACCAGCCTGGCCAATATGGTGAAACCCCATCTCTACTAAAAATACAAAAATTAGCTGGGCGTGGTGGCTTGCACCTGTAGTCCCAGCTACTCAGTAGGCTGAGGCAGAAGAATCACTTGAACCCAGGAGGCAGAGGTTGTGGTGAGCCAAGATTGTGCCACTGAAATTGAGCCTGGGTGACAGAGCGAAACTCTGTCTCAAAACAAACAAACAAAAAAAAAAACAACAAAAATTAGCCAGGCATGGTGGTGGGTGCCTGTAATCCCAGCTACTTGGGAGGCTGAGGCAGGAGAATTACTTGAACCGGGGAGGCAAAGGTTGCAGTGAGCCAAGATTGTGCCACTGCAGGCCAGCCTGGGTAACAGAGAGAGACACTCTATCTCAAAAAAAAAAAGAAAAAGAAAAAAGGGCCAGGTGCAGTGGTTCACGCCTGTAATCCCAGCACTTTGGGAGGCCGAGGTGGGCGGATCATGAGGTCAGGAGTTCGAGACCAGCCTGATCAACATGGTGAAATCCCATCTCTACTAAAAATACAAAAATTAGCTGGGCATGGTGGCGTGTGCTTGTAATCCCAGCTACTCAGGAGGCTAAGGCAGGAGAATCGCTTGAACCGGGAGGTGGAGGTTGCAGTGAGCTCCTCCAGCACTGGTGGACGAGAGAAGGCATGAACACGGGCTAAGGGTCTGTAAGATTTTTCCTTCTTCCCAGTTCACCCTCAGTCTCCCATCTCTGCTTCAGAGCCTCTCAATCATCCAGGTAACTCCCTTAGGTAAGACTGGGAGAAGCCTGATTCATGGCACACAATAGGTGTGCCTCATTCCACATAACAGGTGGAATTGAGTTGAATGCAGGCCATAATGGTGATGGGAGGGAAGAGGCTTTCAGTGAACTTAGTCCAGGAACAGGGAGATTGTGGGTGGGCAGCGCCCCAGTATCAAGTGCCAGGAGCCAATGAAGGCCCTGCCCTGTTGGGTGAGTCTACTGCCGAAACCTGGCAGCCACTCGGGTTCCTCCCTGCCCCCACCCCCACACCCGACCTGCTCAATCAGCCTCCTCCTAAACTACCTGGAATTGGCTCTGCCTATTTCCAGTCCTTCTCTTGGGCATTATTATTTCCAGCCCAGAAGGCTGAATTATAAATGAAATTCTTGCCTGTAGTCCTGCCCTCTTACAGACTGTTGCACAAACCCCATCAAAGTGATATTTCTGAAACCAAAATGGTGATGATCCTTCTCCCTGCTTAAATACCTTCTATGGGCCAAGGCTCACGCCTGTAATGTCAGCATTTTGGGAGGCCGAGGCGAGCAGATCACTTAAGGTCAGGAGTTCTAGACCAGCCTGGCCAACACTGTGGAACTCCATCTCTACTAAAAATACAAAAATTAGCCAGGTGTGGTGGCACATGCCTGTAGTCCCAGCTATGTGGGAGGCTGAGGCAGGAGAGTAACTTGAACCCGGGAGGCAGAGGTTGCAGTGAGCCAAGATGGCATGACTGCACCCCAGCCTGGGAGACAGAGAGAGACTCTGTCTCAACAAACAAACAAACAAACAAAAAACCTTCTGTAGCTCCCTATTTCCTACACACTAAAGCTCAGATTTTTTTCTTTTGTTAAAAAAGACCACTAAGGGCTGGGCATGGTGGCTCACGTCTGTAATCCCAACACTTTGGGAGGTTGCAGTGAGCCAAAAACCTTTTTTTTTTTTTTTTTTTTGAGAAGGATTCTCACTCTGTCACCCAGGCTGGAATGCAGTGGCATGATCTCAGCTCATTGCAACCTCCACTCCTGGGTTCAAGTGATTCTCCTGCCTCAGCCTCCTGAGTAGCTGGCACTACAGGCGCCTGCCACCATGTCCAGCCAATTTTTGTATTTTTAGTAGAGACGGGGTTTCACCATGTTGGCCAGGCTGGTCTCGAAATCCTGACCTCATGATCCACCCACCTCAGCCTCCCAAAGTGTTGGCATTATAGGCATGAGCCACCAAGCTCAGCCTAAATCAAATTCTTTAAAATGACACACAATGCGCCCTGAGACCTCTGACCTCCCTGTCCCTGCTTTCCCCTCCAGCTGCTTCTCTTACCCACCACCCTCACCTTCCCTCTATGCACTGGTCAGACTGAACTATCTACTTCTGGCCTGGCAAATGCCATGCTCCCTCCATCATTCAGGGCTTTGTATATGTGTATGCCCCCTCAAGGTGGAATGAGCATTGGTACACATACCCCTTGTTTCCCTCTGCTTAATTTGGTCAATTTCTATTTGTCCTTCAAGCATCATACTATACTTCCCTTCTACTGGAAAGCCTCCATTGATCTCTCCACCTTTGCCATCCAAGATTGGGCCTGGGTGCCCACCTGCCCCAGGCTCCCACATCTCCCTATGCTCTCTTGGCTTTTATGAAGACTTCCAGCCTTTTTTTTTCCCCATGCACCAATTTGCTTTATGCTCCGTCTTGAGTCTATACATTTCTGTAGGGTAGGAACCCATCTTGTTTGCCGTGATCTCTCCTAGGGCCTAGCACAGTGCAGCCACATGGCAGGCATGTAGCAATAATGGCTGTAATATCAACCATAGCCCACATTTATTCAGCAGGCACTATCATGTGGTGGGAACCACTCAGGGTGCTGTCAGTCATAGTATGCTTAGTCCTCATGTGGCTGGGTAGCACCCAGGATCCATCCCTACCGATCTCCTGTCCTTTGGAGGCAGATAGGTGAAAAACACATTTCCCAGCCTGACTCCTTCAAGAGCAATAGGTACATACAGGGATCCAACATTTAGGCCCTCATGAAATTTGGAAGGTGGAAGAGGCAGAGTCCGCCTTCCTCCTGCTTTGGCTGCTTCTTTCTGGCAAGCAGGGCCACGCAGACGCACACTTTCCTGCGGCAGCATCCAGTGTCCAGTTACCACCTGTGGGGAATACGGGGACAGTTTGTGGCAACAGCAGTGGAGGCCCCGTCTGCTCCCTGGATCACAGCCATGCCAGTGTAACCCAGAACTCTGCAGTGCCAATGGCAATCTCCAGGTGCCCTACCTTGCTTCCTGCTCAGGTAGAGGTGGCAGACCCTCTGGACTCAGTCTTACTTCCTCTCCTCTCCCCATCCAGACACTCCAGCCACCCCTTAAGCACCTAACCTTTGTCTCAAATCACTTTCTGCCCAAAGTACCTCCACTGGTTCCTGTGTCCTGCACTGAACTCTGCTGACTCATACAATTTTTTTTTTTTTTTTTGATACTGAGTCTTACCGTATCACCCAGGCTGGAGTCCAGTGGCGTGATCTTGTCTCACTACAGCCTCCGCCTCCTGGGTTCAAGTGATTCTCCTGCCTCAGCCTACTTAGTAGCTGGGACTACAGGCACGCACCACCATGTCCGGCTAATTTTTGTATTTTCAGTAGAGACGGGGTTTCATCATGTTGACCAGGATGGTCTCGATCTCCTGACCTCGTGATCCGCCCACCTCGGCCTCCCAAAGTGCTGGGATTACAGGCATGAGCCACTGCACCTGGCCAGACTCATATAATCATTATCCTCATTTTACAGAGGAGGAAATTAAGGCCCAGAGGAGTTAAGTAATCTTCCCAGAGCCACACAGCCAGTCAGTGGTAGAACCAGGCTTTGAACCCAGGGATTTCTGACCCCAGCACCCACCATACTTGCTACCTCTGGGAATGTGCATTTCTGAGTGCCCGATGTGGGAGGAGGCACAGAGAGCCTTCTGGCAGGGAGCTGGGCTGACTTCCATGCAAGCAGGTCCTGAGGCAGGGTCCCAAGGTGTCTGCCCCTTCCTGTGCAGTATAAATTGCTCAGCTTCCTGGGGAAGGTTCCAGAAGCTAAGCTGCACCAGATGGGATGAGGGGGAGGAAGGCTGCCTAGGAGAGCCAGGGTGTCTAGTCACAATGTCAAGCTTGTGGAAGAAATATTCCTTTTGTTGTTCATATCCTTTTTGCTCTAATCACTGTGAGACCATCCGGTACATCGCTGATCGCTGCAAACGTGCATTTAAGACCTTGAGAGAATACAGCACAACAGGGAGGCCACCGTAATGACTGTCAGGACAATTTACCAAAAGTTTGGAGTATTCCTTAGTCAAGGTCCCCATGAACAAAACCAATGAAAATAAGCAGGCTGGGCGCGGTGGCTCAAGCCTGTAATCCCAGCACTTTGGGAGGCTGAGACGGGCAGATCGTGAGGTCAGGAGATCGAGACCATCCTGGCTAACACGGTGAAACCTCATCTCTACTAAAACATACAAAAAACTAGCCAGGTGAAGTGGCGGGTGCCTGTAGTCCCAGCTACTCGGGAGGCTGAGGCAGGAGAATGGCGTGAACCCGAGAGGAGGAGCTTGCAATGAGCTGAGATCCGGCCACTGCACTCCAGCCTGGGTGACAGAGCAAGACTCCGTCTCAAAAAAAAAAAAAAAAAGTAAAAAAAGAAAATAAACAAAAGAAAACCAAAAGTTAATGGCTAGAACAAACTATTAACTCAGTCTCTGAGTCTACAGGGCAGTAAAGAAGATTTCTAGATGTTGGTCTGTTTCATGATAAGCAGGTCTATGCAGTCCTACCCACAAATACCAAGAGAGCTGACAGGCTGGCCAGTTGCAGTGGCTCACACCTGTAATTCCAGCCCTTTGAGAGGCTGAGGCAGAAGGATCACTTGAACCCAGGAGTTTGAGATCAGCCTGGGCAACATAGCAAGACCCCATCCCTATTTTTAAAAAGAAAGAGAGCTGAGAGGCTGAAAAAAGAGGGTGACAAATCCAGTTTCTCAGAAATAAACATTTAATAGGAACTCACAAACAGAAGTCATGACTTGGGCAGCCACAGGATGGTGGGTCCTTGCACTGTCAATGTTGCTCTCCAGACCCAGGGCTTATATACCACAGGGAAAGGGCATCTGTGCTTCAGGAGGAATGTGTGGGACAGTTGAAATTGACTCCTTAGGGAAAGGCAAGCACTCTATGTGCGTCATAGCCTACAAATTGCCTAAGGGCAGGATTTATGTTAAATGCATGCTAACAGTAGACAAAGTAGAAATCTCAGTGACATTCCCATAACTGGGGTTAATCAGAAGTCAAAGTGGCAAATTAGCATCCAGGATGGAGTTGCTTTAACCTCCACATGTTCTCAAAGCATTTTTATTTGGAAAGGGGTCAGGCAGTGGCAGTCTGACAGATTTTCCTAGTTCACAGTTTGCACCAGGTGTTCCAGTGAACTTTCCGAGTAGTTTAGCCACAGGCATGAAGGTTGTTCATACAGAAGCTGTTATGATAATTTCTCTGAAGTCTGTAGCAAGTCTTCCAGTTTCAACTTGCAGGGCTCTAAGACTAGAAATCTTTTTTTTTTTTTTTTTCGAGACAGAGTCTTGCTCTGTCACCCAGGCTGGAGTGCAGTGGCGCGATCTCGTCTCACTGCAAGCTCCACCTCCCAGGTTCATATCATTCTCCTGCCTTAGCCTCCGGAGTAGCTGGGACTACAGGTGCCCACCACTGCACCCGACTAATTTTTTTTGTATTTTTAGTAGAGACAGGGTTTCACTGTGTTAGTCAGGATGGTCTCGATCTCCTGACCTTGTGATCTGCCCGCCTCAGCCTCCCAAAGTGCTGGGATTACAGGCATGAGCCACTGAGCCCGGCTTTTTTTTTTTTTTTTTTGAGACAGATTCTTATTCTCTTACCCAGGCTGGAGTACAGTGGCATGATCTCGGCTCACTGCAACCTCCGCCTCCTGGGTTCAAGTGATTCTTCTGCCTCAGCCTCCTGAGTACCTGGGATTACAGGTGTGTTCCATCACACCCGGCTAATTTTTGTATTTTTAGTAGAGGCGGGTTTTGCCTCAGGTGATCCACCCGCCTTGGCCTCCCAAAGTGCTGGGATTACAGGCATGAGCCACTGCATCCGGCTGACTAGAAACCTTTTTAAGCCAGGTCAGTTTTGCTCCAAGGGGTGCTTTATTGGCTCCGTAATGCCAACCTTAGTTCCTTAAAGCTGCCTAGTCATATCTCAAAATATGACATTCCAGTTAAAGCCTTGGTTAATTTAACCAGTGTTTCCATTATGTTTGCTACAGGAAAACAGGTTCTTATTGAACTTATGCAAACAATTGCATTGCCATAAAAATAAGGATACTTACTAATAGTTTCATAGTTCTGGAGGGATCGGGTAGGGAGAAAAAAGTAAATGTTATCATTTTTGTTCACAAAAGTATACTTTACCAAATTTCTGTAAGCTACAGATAGCTTAAGAAAAAAGAAAAAAATTCTTAAATCAAGAAAACAAATTATTTTATTTATTTATTTGAAATGAAAGGCCTCATATTTATTACTGAACCTAGCCAACCAACATGTTCATAACAGATTCAGAGAGGAAAACATGTTGAACTCTCCAGATAGTGGTGACATTTTCAGCTTCAGATGGTAACGTGACTGTGACCTTCAGACAGCATAAATATGTGTGCCATCTTATGTGCAATTCTTTATAGACCCAGCTTGGTTCTTCTCCAATGTCTCCTTTTGGAGTTGTACCTTATTTTATTACCAGTTTTCATCTGAATCCACTGGGGAATGGAACGATTTTGCTTTTGTTTCTTAGCCAGGAATGGCTTAATCCTGAAGGTCTTGTGAGAAGACATGGCGAGGGCCGGGCGCGGTGGCTCAAGCCTGTAATCCCAGCACTTTGGGAGGCTGAGACGGGCGGATCACGAGGTCAGGAGATCGAGACCATCCTGGCTAACACAGTGAAACCCCGTCTCTACTAAAAAAATACAAAAAACTAGCCGGGCGAGGTGGTGGGCGCCTGTAGTCCCAGCTACTCGGGAGGCTAAGGCAGGAGAATGGCGTAAACCTGGGAGGCGGAGCTTGCAGTGAGCTGAGATCCGGCTACTGCACTCCAGCCTGGGGGACAGAGTGAGACTCCGTCTCATAAAAAAAAAAAAGAGAGAAAACATGGCGAGAAGCAGAGTCAAGCACACACCACGAGGGCAGAGAAACAAAGAGGGTATTCTATTTTATTAATCTTTTTTTTTTTTTTTTTTTGAGACAGAGTCTTGCTGTGTCACCCAGGCTAGGGTGCAATGGCACTATCTTGGCTCATTGCAACCTCCACCTCCTGGGTTCAAGCAATTCTCCTACCTCAGCCTCCCAAGTAGCTGGGATTGCAGGCGCCCACCACCACACCCAGCTAATGGTTGTATTTTTAGTAGAGACGGGGTTTCACCATGTTCATCAGGCTGGTCTTGGAAGTCCTGACCTCAGGTCATCCACCCACCTTGGCCTCTCAAAGTACTGGGATTACAGGCATGAGCCACCACACCCGGCCTAGGAAACAAATATTAAAGTACCAGAAATATTTTAAACAAAAAGGCACAAACATTATCCTTGTCAGTTTATTCAGTCTCATGTGATTAATTCTTTTTTTTCTTTTTTTTTTTTTGAGACGGAGTCTCGCTCTGTAGCCCAGGCTGGAGTGTAGTGGCCGGATCTCAGCTCACTGCAAGCTCCGCCTCCTGGGCTTACGCCATTCTCCAGCCTCAGCCTCCCAAGTAGCTGGGACTACAGGCGCCCGCCACCTTGCCCGGCTAGGTTTTTTTTGTATTTTTTAGTAGAGACGGGGTTTCACCGTATTATCCAGGATGGTCTCGATCTCTTGACCTCGTGATCCGCCCGTCTCGGCCTCCCAAAGTGCTGGGATTACAGGCTTGAGCCACCGAGCCCGGCCAACATGTGATTAATTCTTGTCCTGCCTAGTGTTGGGTTAGCCATCTGATGAACCCATCAGTTTCCTTAGAGTTCTGGAAATTATTTTTCTTTTTTTTTTTTGAGGCGGAGTCTCGCTCTGTCGCCCAGGCTGGAGTGCAGTGGCCGGACCTCAGCTCACTGCAAGCTCCACCTCCTGGGTTTACGCCATTCTCCTGCCTCAGCCTCCTGAGTGGCTGGGACTACAGGCACCTGCCACCTCGCCTGGCTAGTTTTTTGTATTTTTTTAGTAGAGACGGGGTTTCACCGTGTTAGCCAGGATGGTCTTGGTCTCCTGACCTCGTGATCCGCCCGTCTCGGCCTCCCAAAGTGCTGGGATTACAGGCTTGAGCCACCGCGCCCAGCCAAGTTCTGGAAATTCTTACCCACTCCAATGGTATAATCTAATAGATATCAGAAACCTATACTTGTCAGAGTCCTTTCAATGAATTTCCTTGAAGATGAAACATTTTAGGATTATAGTTGTTTGCAAAAGCTTTCAGGAAAGTATCAGAGTAAAATAGTTAACTGTCTGAGGATAACAAGACTTAAAATGGTCATGGCTAAAAATCTGATGTGAGTTTATCATAATACAATTGACATAGAAAATTCATTATTGGCTGGGCACGGTGGTTCATGCCTGTAATCCTAGCACTTTGGGAGGCCAAGGTGGGAGGATCACCTGAGGTTGGGAGTTTAAGACCATCCTGATTAACATGGAGAAACCCTATCTCTACTAAAAATATAAAATTAGCCGGGTGTGGTGGTGGGTGCCTGTAATCCCAGCTACTCAGGAGGCTGAGGCAAGAGAATCACTTGAACCTGGGAGGTGGAGGTTGCAGTAAGCCGAGATCACACCATTGCACTCCAGCCTGGGCAACAGCGAGATTCTGTCTCAAAACAAAACAAAACAAAACAAAACAACACTACATTTTTTTTTTTTTTTTGAGACAGAGTTTCACTCTTGTTGCCCAGGCTGGAGTGCAATGGCACAATCTTGGCTCACTGCAACCTCCGCCTCCCAGGTTCAAGGGATTCTCCTGCCTCAGCCTCCCTAATAGCTGGGATTATAGGCATGTGCCACCACAGCTGACTAATTTTGTATTTTTAGTAAAGATGGGGTTTCTCCATGTTGGTCAGGCTGGTCTCAAACTCCCAAACTCAGGTGATCCGCCGGCCTCAGCCTCCCAGAGTGCTGGGATTTCAGGCATGAGCCACCGTGCCTGGCCAAAACAACACTTGATTTAACAGGATCACAGATGATTACTAAGAAATGTCAAAGTGACTAAACATTTCAAAGGCAAATACAGAAAATTACAGTTTTAAAAAACATTAGCACTTTTTTTTTTTTGAGACGGAGTGCCACTCTATCACCTAGACTGGAGTGCAGTGGCAAGATCTTGGCTCACTGCAAGCTCTGCCTCCTGGGTTCATGCCATTCTCCTGCCTCAGCTACCCCAGCAGCTGGAACTACAGGCGCCCGCCACCACAACTGGCTAATTTTTGTGTGTTTTTAGTAGAGACGGGGTTTCACCATGTTAGCCAGGATGGTCTGATCTCCTGACCTCGTGATCCACCCGCCTCGGCCTCCCAGGGTGCTGGGATTACAGGCGTGAGCCACTAAGCCCAGCCACATTAGCAGTTTTAATATTGAGAAGACTAAGTTCTTAAATAATCAAAAGACCTAATACAGGCCAGGCGCGATGGCTCACGACTGTAATCCCAGCACCTTGGGAGGCCGAGGCGGGCAGGTCACCTGAGGTCCAGAGTTCAAGACCAGCCTGACCAACATGGAGAAACCCCATCTCTACTAAAAATAGAAAATTAGCGGAGCATGTTGGCACATGTCTGTAATCCCAGCTACTCAGGAGGCTGACGCAGGAGAATCACTTAAACCCGGGAGGTGGAGGTTGCAGTAAGCCGAGACTGCACCATTGCACTCCAGCCTAGGCAACAAGAGTGAAACTCCATCTTCAAAGAAAAACAAAAACAAAACCCAATACCAGATAACATGAAGCACATGAAATTTTCTTGATAAAACACAGAAGCTCTTCCCTCCCACCCCACACAGATCACTTAAAAGATAAAGAATCCCTTTCACAGTCTCTTATCTACTCCAAGGAAATCCTATTGTTTTAAAAGAAAAGGCCAAATTTGTCTGGGTGTGGTGGTGCTGTAATCTTAGCACTTTGGAAGATCCAAAGTGGGTTGCCAGAGGTCAGGGGTTTGAGACCAGCCAGGCAAACTTGGCGAAACCTCGTCTCTACACAAAATACAAAAATTAGACAGGCATTTTAACAACCCAATGGATTCACCTTGCCAGTTGCTTAGATATAGCTGATTTATCAAAACAGGGGAATTGCAACAGAGAAAGAGTAATTCATGCACAGCCAGCTGTGCTAGAGACTGGAGTTTTATTATGACTTAAATCAGTCTCCCAGAGTATTTGGGAATCAGAGTTTTTAAGGATGATTTGGTGGGTGGGGGAAGGCCAGTGAGTTGAGAGTGTTGATTGGTTGAGTCGCAGCTGAAATCTTGGGAAGCTGAAGCCATCCTCTTGTGCCAAGAGTCATTTCCTGGGTGGGAGGCTACAAGATCAGTTGAGCCAGTTTATCTACTCGGTGGTGCCAGTTTATCAGTTAAGTGCCAAGTCTGCAAAACATCTCAAGCACTGATTTTAGGAGCAGTTTAGGGAGGGTCAGAATTTTGTAGCCTCCAGCCGCACGACTCCTAAACCATAATTTCTAATTTCTAATCTTGTGGCTAACTTGTTAATCCTACAAAGGCAGTCTAGTCCCGGCAAGAAAGAGGTTTTGAGAAAGGGCTGTTTTGTTTTAAACTGTAAACTATAAGTTCCTTCCAAAGTTAGTTTATCCTATGCCCAGGAAGGAACAACAGCTTAAAGACTGGAAGAAAGATGGAGTCGGTTAGTTAGATCTCTCACTGTCTCAGTGGTAATTTTGCAAAGCGCGGTGTCAGCATGGTGGCACGTGCCTGTAGTCTCAGCTACTTTGGGGACTGAGGTGGGAGGATCACGTGAGCCTAGGAAGTCGAGACTGCAGTGAGCCGTGTTCACACCACTGCACTCCAGCCTGGGTGACAGAGTGAGACTGTCTCAAAAAAAAAAAAAAAAAAAAAAAAGATAAAAATCTAGTTTTGCATTAGTGTAACTTTGACATTAAGATTTATTTTTAAAAACTCCTAGAATAAATCTATTCAATTTCAACTGATTGGACACACCACATTCTTATTTTTGCTCTCTTGCTCTTCTCAACTTTCTATCTATTCAGTTTTTGCCTTTATTCAATTTCTTCATTCTAAAACAACCTGTGGGCTAAGTGTGGTGGCTCATGCCTGTAATCGCAGCACTTTGGGAGGCCAAGGTGGGCGTGTTACTGGTGGGTCTTTGTTCTTGGAGCTCCCAAGATGGCGGCAAGCCTTCTGTTCTCTGACCTGGAGTTCTTGCCTCACAGATTCCAAGGAATGGAATCTTGGGCCAGGTGGTGAGTGTTACAGCTCTATTAGAAGCCTTGGGTCACGGAAAAGAACTGCGGAACCCAGCAACTAGTGTTCAGCTGGATTAGGACGAACCCCGGCACTTAGCTTCGCAGGAACAATGGCGCGTCTCCAGTCCCATTGGGAGTGGCAATGGATGCCTTGCTGGATCAGAAGCGCAGTGGACACCCTGCCAGATGCGGAGGGTGGAAGTCAGCTGCGGGTCTGTGACGACGGCGATCAACAGTGGTGGATGGCGAGTGAAAGCTCAGCTTGAGCCAGAACAAACACGGACCAGAAGAGTGGAGTGTGCAGTTGCAAGATTTAATAGAGTGAAAACAGAACTCCCATACAAAGGGAGGGGACATGGGGGTTTGCCCACTCCTGGCTTGAATGCCTGGGGTTTATATCCCAGTCATTGTCCCTCCCCCTGTGCTTTCAGATAATAGATGATTTGACTATTTCTTTACCTCCTGCTTTTAGCCTAATCTGCATTATAGTGAACCCTCTTTACTACCTGATTGCTCGGGTGTGAGCTGAGTTACAAGCCTCCTGTTTAAAGGTGGGTGCAGTCACCTTTAAATTCCAGCTAGACTTAGGAATTCTTAGACGGCCTAGGAAATCCAGCTAGTCCTGTCTCTCAGGTGGATCACCTGAGGTCAGGAGTTTGAGACCAGCCTGGCCATCGTGGCGAAACCCCGTCTCTACTAAAAACACCAAAATAAAAAATTAGGTGGGCATGGTGGCGCACACCTGTGGTCCCAGCTCTTCAGGAGGCTGAGGCAGAAGAATCACTTGAACCCAGGAGGCCGAGGTTGCAGTGAGCTGAGATCATGCAGCTGCACCCCAGCCTAGGCGACAGAGTGAGACTCGTCTTAAAATAAAATAAAATAGGCTGGGCGCAGTGGCTCACGCCTGTAATCCCAGCACTTTGGGAGGCCAAGGTGGGTGAATCACCTGAGGTCAGCAGTTCAAGACCAGCCTGGCCTACACGGTGAAACTCTGTCTCTACTAAATATATAAAAATTAGCAGGGCGTGGTGGCGGGTGCCTTTAATCCCAGCTACTCAGGTGGCTGAGGCAGGAGAATCACTTGAACCCGAGAGGCGGAGGCTACAGTGAGCTGAAATCATGCCACTGCACTCCAGCCTGGGCAATGGAGTGGGACTCCATCCCTAAATAAATAAATAAATAAATAAATAAATAAATAAATAAAACAACCTATGTGTATGTTAGGACAAAAATCACTTTCTTTATCCCTTAACAAATTTTTTTTTTTTTTTTTTTTGAGGTAAGGTATTACTCTGTCACCCAGGCTAGAGTGCAGTGGTGCGATCTTGGCTCACTGCAACCTCCACCTCCTGGGTTCAAGTGATTCTCCTGCCTCAGCCTCCTAAGTAGCTGGGATTACAGGCACTTGCCACTGCCCCTGGCTAATTTTTGTATTTTTAGTAGAAATGGGGTTTCGCCATGTTGGCCAGGCTGGTCTTGAACTCTTGACTTTAGGCGATTCACCCGGCTCAGCCTCCCAAAGTGCTGGGATTACAGGCTTGAGTCACTGCACCTGGCCTTCCCTCAACAATTAACAAAAAGCCATATCTTTATATGTTATAATTTTTCCCACTCCCCCAAAACTACACCTTATTTTTATCATATATTTTACATGCAAAGTTGTTTCCCTTATCATTTCTAGTAGTATTAATTACCATGTATGAATTAGAATTCTTAACTCCTTTACTTTTTTTTTTTTGGAAATGGAGTCTTGCTCTGTTGCGCAGGCTGGAGTGGAGTGGTGTGATCTCAGCTCACTGTATCCTCCACCTCCTGGGTTCCATCGATTCTCCTGCCCCAGCCTCCTGGGTAGCTGGGATTATAGGCACACACCTCCACACCCAGCTAACTTTTGTATTTTTAGTATAAGCAAGGTTTGACCATGTTGGCCAGGCTGTGTTCAAACTCCTGACCTCAGGTGATTCACCCACCTTGGCCTCCCAAAGTGCTAGGATTGTAGGCATGAGCCACTGCGACTGGCCAACAACCTTAATTTTTATAACCTCTTTTTTTTTTCTTTCTGAGATGGAGTCTCACTCTGTCATCCAGGCTGCAATACAGTGGTATGATCTTGGCTCACTGCAGCCTCCAACTCCTGGGTTCAAGTGATTCTCCTAACTTAGTCTCCCAAGTAGCTGGGATTACAGGTGCCTGCTACCATGCCCAGCTACTTTTTGTATTATTAGTAGAGACAGGGGTTTCATCATGTTGGCCAGGTTGGTTTCTAGCTCCTGGACCCAAGCGATCCTCCCACCTCAGACCCCAGAGCTGGGATTACAGGCTTGAGTCATGGTGCCTGGCCAACTCCCTTAATTCTTTTTTTTTTTTTTTTTTTTTTGAGACAGAGTCTCACGCTGTCCCAGGCTAGAGTGCAGTGGCATGATCTCGGCTCACTGCAAGCTCCGCCTCCCGGGTTCACACCATTCTCCTGCCTCAGCCTCCTGAGTAGCTGGGACTACAGGCGCCCACCACCGCGCCCGGCTAATTTTTTGTATTTTTAGCAGAGACGAGGTTTCACCGTGGTCTTGATCTCCTGACCTTGTGATCCGCCCGCCTTGGCCTCCCAAAGTGCTGGGATTACAGGCGTGAGCCACCGGGCCCGGCAACTCCCTTAATTTTTGTAACTTTTTTTTTTTTCTCTAAGATGGAGTCTCACTCTGTCACCCAGACTGAAGTGCAGTGGCACCATCTTGGCTCACTGCGACCTCCGCCTCCTGGGTTCAAGTGATTCTTTTGCCTCAGCCTCCTGAGTAGCTGGGATTACAGGCACTCGCCACTGCTCCTGGCTAATTTTTGTAGTTTTAGTAGAGATGGGGTTTCACCATGTTGGCCAGGCTGGTCTTGAACTCTTGACTTCAGGCGATTCACCAGGCTCAGCCTCCCAAAGTGCTGAGATTACAGGCTTGTACCATGACACCTGGCTAATTTTTGTATTTTTGGTAGAGACAGGTTGGTCTTGAGCTCCTGAACTCAAGTGATACTCCTGCCTTGGCCTCCTAAAGTGCTGGGATTACAGAGGTGAGCCACCATGCCTGGCCTCCCTTAATTTTTAATGTAAATTGACTGTCACATACCATTATATTATAGATTGACACAATTTTGTAATCTTTAGATGTATGTGTTTCTGCCGGGCATGGTGGCTCACACCTGTAATCCCAGCACTTTGGGAGGCCAAAGTGGGTGGATCACGAGGTGAGGAGTTCAGGACCATCCTGACCAAGATGGTGAAACACTGTCTCTACTAAAAATATAAAAATCAGCCGGGTGTGGTGGTACACACCTATAATCCCAGCTGCTCAGGAGGCTGAAGCAGAAGAATCGCTTGAACTCGGGAGGCGGAGGTTGCAGTGAGCTGAGATCGCGCCACTGCACGCACTCTAGCCTGGGTGATAGAGCGAGACTCCGTCTCAAAAAAAAAAAAAAAAAAAAGTGTTTCTTCATAGTGCAGCTTTTCAATGTTACACAGAACATATTTACTAGCAAACTCAAATATCTTTAGTTCTATAATAATAAGCCAAAAATAGCTAAGCTTATACTTAGGTCCAGTAATTAATGTTTCAGCATTTTATCTTTTTTGGAAATGATCTAGACATTTAAAGAATATATATTACTCAATTTTAACTTAGGCCCAGGCACGGTTGTTCACGCCTGTAATCCCAGCACTTTGGGAGGCTGAGGCAGGAGGATCACCTGAGGTCAGGAGATCCAGGCCAGCCTGGCCAACATGGTGAAAACCTGTCTTTACTAAAAATAAAAAAAATTAGCTGGGCATGGTGGTGCACACCTGTAGTCCCAGCTACTCAGGAGGCTGAGGCAGGAGAATCTCTTGAACCCAGGAGGCAGAGGTTGCAGTGAGCCGAGATCACACCAATGCACTCCAGCCTGGGCAACAAGAGTGAGACTCCATCTCAAAAAAAAAAAAAAAAAAAAAAAAAAAAAAATTAGGGTAACTTTACTGTTGCAAGTTACCAAAAAAGGTATTTGAAATTATTTTAAATAGACATGTTTTATAGCATATAACTATTATTGAAAAGTTTATTTCTAAACTTTAATCCTAGGCCAGGCATGGTGGCTCATGCCTATAATCCCAGCACTTTGGGAGGCTGAGGCAGGCAGATCACAAGGTCAGGAGTTTGAGACCAGCCTGGCCAATGTGGTAAAACTCCATCTCTACTAAAAATACAAAAATTACACATGCATGGTGGCAGGCACCTGTAATCCCAGCTACTTGGGAGGCTGAGGCAGAAGAATCACTGGAACCCAGGAGGTGGAGATTGCAGCCAGCTGAGATCGCACCACTGCCCTCCAGCCTGGGTGATAGAGTGAGACTCCATCTCAAAAAAAAACAAAAAACAAAAAAACTTTAATTTACTTACATTCACCTAATTCACTCATTCTTAATAAATATGATTTGAACTGCTCATGGAAATTTCAGAGACATTAAACAGAGCTGGCTTTTTTTTTTTTTTTTTTTTTGAGACGGAGTCTCGCTCTGCCACCCAGGCTGGAGTGCAATGGCGCAATCTCAGCTCACTATAGCTTCCGCCTCCTGGGTTCAAGTAATTCTCCTGCCTCAGCCTCCTGAGTAGCTGGGACTACAGGCGCCAGCCACCATGCCTGGCTAATTTTTGTATTTTTAGTAGAGATGGGGTTTCACCATGTTTGCCAGGCTGGTCTGGAACTCCTGATGTCAGGTGATCTGCCTGCCTTGGCCTCCCACAGTGCTGGGATTACAGGCATGAGCCACCGTGTCAGGCTGTGCTGGCTATTATCTGAAGTTATTTTATGGTTGTTGACAAATGGAAAAGTATTTAAAATATCACAGAAGCAAAGAAACTGAAAAACATGGTTCTTCCTTCTATTTTTTGTTTTAATTTTACTTTTCACGAATGACCTGCATCAAGCCATTATTTTTACAGTGCATTTCAATTATAGGTTGAATTTATAGTTTTATGGTCTTAGAGAGACAATATAAACCTGTCTGACTAGGAAATCTAGGCAAGAACAAACAGCTCTTAAAACACTTTCATTTTTATTTTATCAAGCATTTAAAAACTAGCTTTACTTACCAAAGATTACCCCACATCATATGAATTAAAAGGCAGTTGGGCTATTTCCTAAATTTCTGAGAGTTTTAGGAATATTTCATTTATATTAGTGCTCATTTAACTCAAATCCAGTTTGAATAGAACTCCTTTAGGGGATTTTATAAATTAGTTTAGTAATATCATCTGGAGGTAGGAAAAATATCAAATATACAAATCATACATACCTAAATATACATAAAGATGGATACAAAGATCTTGTTGCTTTTATTCTAAAATTTTAGTCACGAATCAGTAATAAAACTGGCTTATCTCCACTTATATTTTTATCCAAATTGTGCTTCTGACAAAAATTGGACAAGTTAAGGCTACTTGCTCACATGGCTAAAGCATATTTTAAAAATAAAATTTGTGGAAAAGACAATATTTTTTGGTTGCCAGTTTCCAAATAGTTTCTTCTCCTTTTTTAAACAGAAAAACTAAGCTTGTTAACAAAGATCCTGAAATGTTGAGTTTACTAATTTAGTTAGGAACTTTTCAATTTAGCTTTTGCTTTTAACCAGATTATTGAGTTCAGGGTGGAGGGTGAAAGGAATGAGGCACATCCCCCATATATCTCCCAACTTCCTGAGCCCAGCACAAACACATTCCTCCATATTTCTTTCAAACTTCAGAAAAACATCACCTGGGAGATCTCCGATAAGGAATGCTAAATGTATAATGTTAACCAATTGTAATGCAGTAACTGAGAGAACTACCTTGTTCCCTGTAACTTTACATATCCTGTTTACATTGGGCTATAAAAAGCAAGCACTCGCATTGTTTGAGGTCCTCTTGTATGCTGTAAAATGGAGGGACCAAGTTCGAACTTGTAGTAAAGATCCTTGCCGCTTGGCTTTGACTCTGGACTCTGGTGGTCTTTGGGGAACAAACGGTCTGGGTATAACATCTGGGGGCTCGTCCGGGATTCTCCCAAGCCCACCAGACCCCTGGTCAACGGATCTACTAGGATCAATCTACTGATAGGTGAGCCGGCTCGTCTCCGTTTGTCTGTCTGTGTCTGTTCTGAATCTGAATCTGTGACTCGCGAGGTCTGAAACTGGAGCTGGCGCCGTCCTGGCGGACGCACTATAGGACAGCCAGCGGAGACCGGTGGGAGACGTCCCCTGGTTCTCGTCTGATCTAAATTGCGATCTGGGCTGCCGGAGCGCCATCGCGATCCGAGCAGCTAACTCTGACCCGGGCTACCAGTGCGCGCTTGCGATCTGGGCTGCCGGAGCGCCATCGCAGCACAAACACATTCCTCCATATTTCTTTCAAACTTCAGAAAAACATCACCTGGGAGATCTCCGATAAGGAATGCTAAATGTATAATGTTAACCAATTGTAATGCAGTAACCAAGAGAACTACCTTGTTCCCTGTAACTTTACATATCCTGTTTACATCGGGCTATAAAAAGCAAGCACTGGCATTGTTCGAGGCCCTCTTGTATGCTGTAAAATGGAGGGACCAAGTTCGAACTTGTAGTAAAGATCCTTGCCGCTTGGCTTTGACTCTGGACTCTGGTGGTCTTCTTTGGGGAACAAACGGTCTGGGTATAACATCGGCATTGATAAATAGGGCAGACAAAGCATTTTCTGTGTCTGGACTCAGCATAGATAGCTCTGAGCTTAATAATTTGACTAGGGCATAAAGGTGGTTAAAGAAGCAAAATTGATTGACTTGAGGACTTAACTTTTATAAACAGTTTTTCTGGCTTTCTTTTCAACCATCAGGGTGGGATGGTAACTAAGTAAACAGGTTAGCTGATTCTATTTTTCTTATCAGTTTGTTGCTTAAAGCTTTTCATTTGCCTTTTTAAAGGAGACCTTTAGAGAAGCAATTTTTTGAAATCTGAAATCTGGTTAGAGGCTTCTGTGTATCGAAAATAGGCATCTCATCTGTTTGTCTAATTTGAGAGCCCTTACTTTCAAATGTGCTTCTTAGATGGATAATCTTGTCCATCTGGAATGTTCTCTATAATGTCCCCTGTAATTCTAAATTGTCTTTGATAAAATTTCCCCACTTTTTGGCCAGGCACAGTTGTTCATGCCTATAATCCCAGCACTTCGGGAGGCTGAGGCAGGAGGATTGCTTGAGCCCAGGAGTTTAAGACCAGCCTGAGCAACGCAGTGGGGACTCCATCTCTACAAAAAAAAATTTTTTTTTTTTTTTTTGAGACAGAGTCTCACTGTGTCGCCCAGGCTGGAGTGCAGTGGCGCAATCTTGGCTCACTGCAAGCTCTGCCTCCCGGATTCACGCCATTCTCCTGCCTCAGCCTCCCAAGTAGCTGGAACCACAGGCGCCCGCCACCACCCCTGGCTAATTTTTTGTATTTTTAGTAGGGACGGGGTTTTACCATATTTGCCAGAATGGTCTCGATCTCCTGACCTCGTGCTCTGCCCACCTCGGCCTCCCAAAGTGCTGGGATTACAGTCGTGAGCCACCGTGCCCAACCAAAAATGTTTTTAAATTAGCCAGGTGTGGTGATGTGCACTTGTGGTCCTAGCTACTCAGAAGGCTGAGGAGGCAGGATCACTTGAACCTTGGAAGTCGAGGCTGCAGTGAGCCATTATCATGCCACTGCACTCCAGCTTGGGTGACAGAATGAGACTCTGAAAAAAACAAAAATCATCGTTTTGGTTAGAATTTACAGCCTCCAGGGCAAAAATTTTTGCACATAAAAAAGGCAGGCGCCGGGCACGGTGGCTCAAGCCTGTAATCCCAGCACTTTGGGAGGTGGAGGCGGGCGATCACGAGGTCAGGAGATGGAGACCATCCTGGGTAACACGGCGAAACCCCGTATCTATTAAAAATTACAAAACATTAGCCAGGCACGGTGGCGGGCGCCTGTAATCCCAGCTACTCGGGAGGCTGAGGCAGGAGAATCGCTTGAACCCGGGAGTGGAGGTTGCCCTAAGCCGAGATCGCGCCATTGCACTCCAGCTGGGTGACAGAGCGAGACTCCTCTCAAAAAAATAAATAAAATAAAAATAAAAAATAAAAGGCAGGCATACTGGAAGGTGGAGTCCTCAGTTGTTTAGCATATTGGGTTTCTCAGATGAGATGCCTATTTTCTCAATATGAGAGCTGAGATAAAAGCCTGAGAGGGAAATATCATGAGGTTGGGTCATGTGATGTTTTCAGTGTTTCTTGTTGCGAGGAAATTTTCTGGGCTCGTGGGTAACCTAGTGTCAAACTAACCCTTATCCTTTCTTTTTCTTTCTTTTCTTTCTTTCCTTTTTTTTTTTTTTTTTGAGACTGAGTTTTGCTCTTATTGCCCAGGCTGGAGTGCAATCTCGGCTCACTACAACCTCTGCCTCCTGGGTTCAAGTGATTCTCCTGCCTCAGCCTCCCGAGTAGCTGGGATTACAGGCATGTGCCATCATGCCCAGGTAATTTTGTATTTTTAGTAGAGACGGGGTTTCTCCATGTTGGTCAGGCTGGTCTCCAACTCCCGACCTCAGGTGATCCGCCCACTTCACCTTCCTGAAGTGCTGGGATTACAGATGTGAGCTACTGTGCCCAGCCATCTTATCCTTTCAGTAGTCATATATTTAGGTGATAGGTGGTCTAACAGCTTTTAGGTGACCTTCCCATACCTGTCAATTAAGTTGTGGTTTGGTTCCAAGATTCCTTAGCCAACATAGTCGATGATCTTTCCCTATCTTAGTGTGCAAGAAAGAGAAACAAAGAGTAGAAAACCCAAATCCCTGTGAATTTCTGAAAAATAGTGTCTAACACTCCCTGCAGGAACTGCCACTTGCTGCAATCACTGTCAGTTATCTTTAAAACTGTGATTCTTTGGTAGCGATGCAACAATCACCAAAAGTCCCAAAGGTCACTTACTCTGCCACAACACAACCCTTGGCACCCCAAAGCCAAAATTACCAGGAGCTCAAATACAAAGAGCTGGCCCTGGTAGGAACTTACTCACGACATTGGGAGCACTGTGAGGAAGACAGGGGACTCTAAAGGATTAAGGAGCACCTTATCTGCATCCTTCAAGGGCCTCAGGGTCATCAACAGTCTTCTTCAAGTCCCTTCATGGTCACCAGAACTGTTACAAAATTTCAATAAATTTAGTCTAAAGATCAAGTTGGTTTTTATTAGCAATTCATAAATCAGACAGCATCTCATCTAAAAAATAGGTAAGTGCTCTGCTAGGATGGCAAACCAGTTTTTTTTTTTTTTTTTTTTGAGACGGAGTCTTGCTCTGTCGCCAGGCTGGAGTGCAGTGGTATGATGGTGGCTCACTACAACCTCCACCTCCTGGGTTCAAGCAATTCTCCTGCCTCAGCCTCCTGAGTAGCTGGGACTACAGGCGCCCGCCACCATGCCCAGCTAATTTTTGTATTTTTAGTAGAGATGGGGTTTCACCATGTTGGCCAAGTTGGTCTCTCAATCTCTTGACCACATGATCTGCTCGCCTTGGCCTCCCAAAGTGCTGGGATTAGAGGTGTGAGCCACTGTGCCTGGCCTAACAGTTGGTTTTTATAAGATAGCTAGAGCAGGAGTGAGGAAACAATAATACCAGAAGCAGATTGTTAACATCAGGTTACTTCAGGTTACTTTCCTTGTAAGAGTTAAGAGGAGACTGCCTTAACATGCCAGTTCAGGTTGACTGGGCGTCTTCTGACTGGTTGGTATGAATCTTCTGTTTTTTGGAAACATTGGTCTAATGGGGAATTTTCCTGCTTCCTTAAAATTTCAGCTTGATTGCATGACACTTAGCATAAGTGACTCCATTTTGATTTTTTCTTTTGGGGTCTAGTGCAGGAGCTCAGTCCAAAACAATGGCTTCCCATACATTTTATTTTACACCTTTATAATAAATCGGTAAATGAAAGTAAAGCGTTTCCCTTAATTCTGTGAGCCACTGTAGCAAGTGATTGAACCCAAGAAAGGGTCTAATTTGTAAAACCTCTAATTTGTAGCTAAGTTGGACAGAAGTTGTGAGTAACATGAAGGTCTACTATTTGCAGTTGGAGTGTGAACGTGTGGAACTGAGTCCTTTTTTTTTTTTTTTTTGAGACAGGGTCTTGCTTTTTCACCCAGGCTTGAGTGGAGTGGCGCAATCTCGGCTCACTGCAACCTCCACCTCCTGGGTTCAAGCAACTGTCCTGCCTTAGCCTCCCAAGTAGTTGAGATTACAGGCGTGTGCCACTATGCCTGCCTAATTTTTTGTATTTTTAGTAGAGATGGGGTTTCACCATGTTGCCCAGGCTGGTCTGGAACTCCTGAGCTCAGATGATCCACCCACCTCAGTCTCCCAAAGTGCTGGGATTACAGGCGTAAGCCACCATGCCCAGCCTGGAACTGAGTCTGTGTGATCTGACACTATACCTAGGTTAGATAGTATCAAAATTGAGTTTAGTTGTAAGACTCTCAGTTGGTGTCTGTGGAAAATTGGAAAATTGCTTGATGTGGTGAAAAATCCCTATATATTTGATCACAGGCGTATTCTATGTTGAGTGTTGAGTACAGAGAAAAATAATTTGCTCTTCCTATCCAGTAGCCCACAGGCTCACTGGGATCTCCTGTTTTCTGCCCTTCATCAGACTTGGGCTTGGGGAACACTGCGTTGGTTCATGTGAGTCTCCGAAATTTGACCTGCAGACTTTTAGGGTCCTCATCACGCTATATTATAAGCACTGATTTCCTTTTCATGCCACCATCAGACTTAAAGCTTCTTAAAAATAGAGACCAGGCTTTATTCAGCTTTTTATCCTCTTAACCTAGCCCAGGGCCTGGCACACAGTCTGTGTTTAACAATGCTTGACTGTCAGTTCTACCATGGTTCCTACATAGCTCTCTCTGGATGCTTTTCTCCAGGAGAAATGCAGCATTATCTTTCTCTACCTGGTTGAAATGTCACCTCCTGCAGAAGCTTCCCCAGGCCCTAAAATCAAACGGTGTATCTCACTTTGTGTGCAGTTCCCTCTCATCTCAAGAAGTTCACAGTTTGGTAGGGATTTAGAAGAGCAAACTAACGTGTACAATGCACTGCAGTGCTAGGAAAAATTGTGAAAGACTTTTAAATGGGCAAAGAATTACTGGCTGTCTTTCAGTGGAATGATGTGTGTTATTTAGAGTTCCAGGTTATCCGATTCTATGCTACAAAAGTGCTGGACTGTTTTATAACTCTGTAGAAATGAAAGTTAATGGGGAGGCCTGATGATGGTGCAAATGTTTTCTGTCTAGAACCAGATGCAGGATGCAAACAACTTCTGTTCATGGCAATGCAAATAAATACGTTTTGTCCAGTACAGAACAAATCTTTCCAAGTGTAACCGCCTGAGGGGTTCACCTTGCCTGCTGCCTAGACAGAGCATTCATCAAGACAGGGGAATTGCAATAAAGAGTAATTTACACAAAGCCGGCTGTCCTGGAGACCAGAGTTTTATTATTACTCAAATCAGTCTCCCCAGGCATTCAGGGAGCAGAATTTTTAAGGATAACTTGGTGGGCGGGGGAAAGCCAGTGAGCCAGGAGTGCTGATTTGTCAGAGATGAAATCATAGGGAGTCGGAGCTGTCTTCTTGCACTGAATCACTTCCTGGGTGGGGGCTACAAGATCAGTTGAGCCAGTTTTTCAATTGGGGGGTGCCAGATGATCCATCAAGTGCCAAGTCTGCAAAATATCTCAAGCACTGATCTTAGGAGCAGTTTAGGGAGGGTCAGAATCTTGTAGCCTCCAGCTGCACGACTCATAAATCACAATTTCTAATCTTGTGGCTAATGTTAGTCCCAGGCAAAAAGGACATCTGCTTTGGGAAAGAGCTGTCTTTGTTTAAACTATAAACTAAGCTTCTCCCAAAGTTAATTTGGCCTATACCCAGGAATGAACAAGGACGGCTTGCAGGTTAGAAGCAACGTGGAGTCTGTTAGATCTCTTTTGCTGTCTCAGTCATAATTTTGCAAAGGCAGTTTTATAAGTTCCATTTTACAGTTATAAAATCCTACTAGTTTCCTCCTTAATTCATGTTTTAAATAAATGTATGTTTATTCTCTGAGTTATGCTTTTACCATTTTGAAAACTATCCTTTAATAGTGGTATCTGTGAAAGAGAAAGCAATAATTAATACACAGTGAGCATTTATTCCATGTCAGGCACTATGCTAAGGGTTTTATAGATTTAATCCTCATGGCGACCCTGTAAGTTAAGTTCTATTATTAGTTCCATTTTACAGATATGGAAGCCAAGGCCTAGAGGTTAAGTGACTTGCCTAAGGACCCAGAGCTAGTAAGTGGCCTATCTGAGATTTGAGACCTGAGATTTGAAAGACTTGCATTGTAACTGCACTTCAGTTAAGAGGGCAATTGAAATGAAATTGTGGGATCAGGTGAGGCTCCCAAATTTCAGAGGATAAGGCGTTGCTGCAGAGGGGAAAGATGGGTGGGGCTTCCAGGTACAGGTCAGCCCTAAGAAATGTAGTTGGCCTGGAGAGCAGGGTGTGGGCTGAAGAGTGGTAAGAGATAAGGCTGAAGGAAACTTCAGGAGTTTCCTTCATGGAGGAAGGAAATCACAGAAGGGCCCTGTGAGGCCTGAAGCCAAGGAGTTTGGACTTTATCCTCAAACTACAGGATTTTAAGCAGAAAAAAAAGACATTAATGGATTGAGCTTTATTATCTTTATTGCTCTTGTTTGTAGTTATAAAAGAGGTATAGGCTTTAAAAAAATTGTTACCAGGCCGGGCGCGGTGGCTCAAGCCTGTAATCCCAGCACTTTGGGAGGCCGAGACGGGTGGATCACGAGGTCAGGAGATCGAGACCATCCTGGCTAACCCGGTGAAACCCCGTCTCTACTAAAAAAATACAAAAAACTAGCCGGGCGAGATGGCGGGCGCCTGTAGTCCCAGCTACTCGGGAGGCTGAGGCAGGAGAATGGCGTAAACCCGGGAGGCGGAGCTTGCAGTGAGCTGAGATCCGGCCACTGCACTCCAGCCTGGGTGACAGAGCGAGACTCCGTCTCAAAAAAAAAAAGAAAAAAAAAAAAAAAAGAAAAAAAGAAAAAAAATTGTTACCAAAAAAAAAAAAAAAAACAACCACTGAGAGATTTGGCCCTTTTGGAAAAATGATTCTGGCAGCACTGTTGGGGCTGGATCCGAAGTGGTGAATGAGAAAAGACGGAAGCTGTTGAAAACTAAGCCAATAGCAAGGAAAACGAAGAGGAGGGGATGGAAAGGAGAAACAGTAAACTGGCTGAATCTACAGGATTTGGCAACTGTGGCATGGGGGGACAGGAAAGGGTGGGAGTGAGGGAGGGGCTGATGCACAGGGAGAGCCCCCTCAAGGTGTCTAGCTCAGAAAACCTTCTACTGCAGGCCTGGTTACTCATTCTTAGCATGTAAGAACTGAGATAGTACTTGAAACTTAAAGCGAAAAGCGGTGATATCAAGTTTGTACAACTCCCATTCTAAAAAGCATATACAAATAGAGCCTGACCAAAGTACCCGGGCCCTTTTTTTTTGGCCTCAAAGTGGTTAGAAGCGGCGGTGTGAGGGGGAAAGAGTGTGGAGAAAGGAAAAGAAAGATAAATCACAAAGACTACAACCATTATAAACCTTCTGTTGATAATTACGCACATACAGATTGTCAGCACACCAGGTGACTTTTAATCCTGGTCCAGTTCCCCTCCTGGCCCTCTTAATGGCTTCTGGCCACTTCCTCTTGGGATCTGGCCAGAGTAAGCTCAGGAAATGCAAAGTTTTAATTCTGGAATCAGTAAAGCATATTAGGAAAGGAAATCCACAAATGAAAAAAACATCATATTATGCATTTCAAAGCCAAGGGACAGAATCACAGATTGTATATTTGTGGGGACAGGAACCATTTTACACATTTTGGTGCAGAACTCAGGGATTGGTTTAGCCATTATTCACCCTCAGGTTCACCCAGGATTTGGTCTCTTGCATTCTTGTATGATTCCAAAGCTTCCATCCAGCACAACCTTCAGCTCTAGCAGCTAAGCTGTCTGCAATCCTGCTTTGTGCTCCCTGACAGCCCGGGAGGATGACCCGCTATGATGAAGGACCAGATAAAGAGTCAGTATTTTTAATTATACTCACTTCCCTAGGATTTTGCAGGATCAGATGATAGAATATATTTGAAAGGCCTTTGTAAAATTGGATGAGCTATACAACCATCAGCTGTTCTTTATTCATTGTTGTTCTGGTTGATGACCTAACTGATACTTGCTACACTGCATTGCAGAATGTTCAAGGAGATTCAGATTTCTACAATGACTATGCACTTAATATATTGTTACTGTGTACTCACGGTGTGCTGTGTACTTTCACACATAATCCTCAAAATAGTTTTATAATGTTTATCAAAGATTAGATAGATTTAACTTGCTCAAAAACATAATTTTTGATCTTTTTATGCTCTCCCAAGATTGGATTAGGTTTCTCCATGTGTTACCACACCACAGCAGTTACTACATACCTTCCCCACTACACTAGAACCTCTGGGTGCTAGGAACTGAATTTTGTTCACTGCTATATGCCCTCTATCCAGCTAATGGAGCCAGACACAAAACATAGAAGATGCTATAAAAAATAGTTTGGGTGAATGAATGAATGAAGGCTGATTTTATATCCATTGCTCTATTCTGAAAACTACTGTTTTCTTATTAACTTACTGTTCGTCACCTATTTTTCCCTACTAGAATGTAAGATGCCTGTGAAAACATATTATCGTGTTTTATTCACTGCTGGATTCTCAAAGCCTGAAACAATGCCTGGGATATACTAAGTGTCCAATAAATATCTGTTGGTGAATGAACAAATGATAGCCATATGGACAAGCAAATTCCACCTCTTTTTGTGATATCACTATTTTTTCTTTTTCTTTTTTTTTTTTTGCGATGGAGTTTCACTCTTGTTGCCCAGGCTGGAGTGCAGTGGCGCAATCTTGGCTCACCACAACCTCCACCTCCCGGGTTCAAGAGATTCTCCTGCCTCAGTCCTCTGAGGAGCTGGGACTATAGGCACATGCCACCATGCCTGGCTAATTTTGTATTTTTATAGAGATGGGGTTTCTCCATGTTGGTCAGGCTGGTCTCTAACTTCTGACCTCAGGTGATCTGCCTGCCTTGGCCTCCCAGAGAGATGGAAATATAGGCGTGAGCCACTGCCTCAGGTCTAGTTTGTGTATTTTTACTTAATATTATGCCATGTTTGTATCACAGGGACTTCATAACCATATCCATCTAACTATTTATTGAGGCCAGGTGCAGTGGCTCATGTCTGTAATCCTAACACTTTGTGAGGCCCAGGCAGGAGGATTGCTTGAACTCAAGAGTCAGAGACCAGCCTAAGCAACATAGTAAGATCCAGTCTCTATAAAAGTTATAGTTATGAGGTCAGGAGTTCGAGATCAGCCTGGCCAATATGGTGAAATCCTTTCTCTACCAAAAAAATACAAAACTTAGTCAGGTGTGGCGGCATGTGCCTGTAATCCCAGGTACTCAGGAGGTTGAGGAAAGACAATTGCTTGAACTTGGGGGGCAGAGGTTTCAGTGAGCCGAGATTGCACCACTGCACTTCAGCCTGAGTGACAGACAGAGCAAGACACCGTCTCACATACACAAAAATGTTATAGTTAGTCCCAGCTACTTGGGAGGTTGAAGTAGGTGGATTGCTTGACCCTGAAAAGTTGAGGCTGCAGTGAGCAGTGACTGATAGTGCCACCTCACTCCAGCCTAGGCAACAGAGTGAGACCCTGTCTCAAAAACAAACTACAACAAACAAGAAAAAAACACTGATACCCAACCTAATAATTTTTCAAAGAAATTGATAATTTCAAAGACAGGCAAAAACTTTCTTAGACAAATTTCAAAATCTGAAATTTTTAGGAAAAACGAGTTCCTTGTGCTTGATATATATTACCAATTGTGCTTGATACACATACCAATTTACTCAGCCACCAACCGGTAATAATTTATCATTTAAACTGTCGTGATGTAGTAGGGAAAATAGATATTTCATCAACCTTTCCATCTGCATTTGAAGACACTGCTAGGTATAAAAAACCTTAGCCAAGATTATTTACTAGTTTTATTTCTTCTTTTATAGAATTGTTAGTTATTGAGGGGAAAAGTTTATCTGCTACCAGTATGGCATCTTTTCCCTATGGAGGGAGTGTGGCATTAGAGTAGAAAGACAAAGGACTTTGATATTCAAATCCATCTTATGTGAAAAGCTGGTTTATATGCACCATTTGGTGCAGTGTTAGTTTCATCCCTTCATTTACCAAAGAAAGACCAATATATTGGGAAGACTAAAAGGAGAAGCTGATCAAAAAGGAGGATTTAATTGTTTAGCTAATATTCTTAAGAGTCACCCTGAAACTATCCTCTGGCAAGTAAGAGTCCACCTCAGGAATTATCATAGTCTTTTTACCCCTAAGCATGAACTTTTTTTTTTTGAGACGAGTCTCGCTGTCACCCAGGCTGGAGTGCAGTGGTGCGATCTCCACTCACTGCAAGCTCCGCCTCGCGGGTTCACGCCATTCTCCTGCCCCAGCCTCCCATGTAGCTGGGACTACAGGCGCCCGCCACTGCGCCCGGCTAATATTTGTATTTTTAGTAGAGACGGGGTTTCACCATGTTAGCCAGGATGGTCTCGATCTCCTGACCTCATGATCCACCCATCTCGGCCTCCCAAAGTGCTGGGATTACAGGCGTGAGCCACCGCGCACGGCTGCATGAACTTTTTAGAGTCAAGTGCATCCACTTATTAACCTTCTTGACAACCCTAGGGGTGGGTACTAATTATCATTAACACCTTTTATTAGAAAAAAAACTTGATGCTTAGGGAGGCTGAGTAACTTGTCTGATATCAGTTTAAACCCAGGCAGTCTCCCTTGCTAAACAACCAGTAGGATGTGATTCCTTTTGCTATCTATCTCCTCTGGGCCAGTCAGAGTAAAAGCAAAAAGTAAATATACTGATGCTCTTCAGCTGAGGAGAGATACTCTATGCTCTACTGCTTCCAACTGCTTACATTTGAATGACTTTGCCACAGTGGCCCAGACTGAATGGAGGAAAAAAGAGTGACTGAATCTAAAATCGTAAAGCTGGAACACATTTTGGGTAGTGACATATGTAAACTACCACCCCTCCCTGCCCAGATTCTTTTAAAGTCTGAAGCAACTTGCTTCAATTGCTCGCATTTAGGCAAGCCAGGCAAACTTGAGTTGTCATTTCCCATCATACACTGAAAGAATGGTCAGTTACATAAGTCTATCATTAACCTCTTTCTTCATGTCTTCTAAGCAGTGCCTGACTTGATTATTAAAACAAACCATAATGGCGGGGTGCGGTGGCTCATGCCTGTAATCCCAGCACTTTGGGAGGCTTTTCTGTTAACATTTCCTCATCGTTCTAAGCAAAAGTGTGTGTGAGGGGATGGTGGTGAGGGGCATACTTGCACTGATGATTAGACTTATTATACTGTGAACCATTTCCCAGAGAGGGTAAAACCCAGACATTTAGCTTTTTCATACAAACATGCAACCAATATCCAGTTTATCAATCTGAGATTTAATACAATAAGCCATTTGTTCATATGGAAATATTAAATGGTTTTTAACCATTTATTTTACCATCATCCTTTCATTAATACAATACATAGTTTTGTACAAACTATGCATTTATGTTGGCTAGTTAAGACACTTTATAGATTTGGGTATAACATGGTAATATGATATGATTTATGTTACCATGACCTGCAATTGTTCAACCTATCAGTTTCTTGAATACTTTTCCTGCTTTGACTTGGGAGCCTGTTTCAGAGTGTGTACCCACGAACAGTCCCATGTCTTTTCAGGCACTGCAACTACCTAAGAACTGTCTATATTCCCTCTGTGTTACAGAGAAAAAGAAAAGCAGGTGCTTTATGCATACATCTATTTTCCCAAAGCAGCCACTGAAGCCATGTTAACTGAAATAAAACTTTAAATGCAGTCAATCTTCAAATGGCGTAAAGGACAACAGACTAGATCAGAAAGCCCAGTTGCTTCCAGTGTTGACCTGCAACACAGAGATGATAAGCTGATTAATAAGGAGAGACTAAGAGCAGGCTTATGTTGAGCTTTAGTGTTGGTTCTGTTACCAAAACCGATCCTGAATAAATCCCTTAAGCATTTATCTTCAGTGGGAAAAAGTCAGGGTTGTACAGGTAATAAAACATTTAGTTCCAGCTTTGAGCCAGTTATAGGCATACCTTAAAGATACTACAGTAGGTTCAGTTCCAGACCATGGCAATAAAGCATGTCACACATCTTTAGTTTCTCATTGTATATGAGTAGCTTTTTTTTTTTTGAGGCAGTCTTGCTCTGTTGCCCAGGCTGGAGTACAGTAGTAGCGCGATCTCGGCTCACTGCAAACTCCGCCTCGCGGGTTCACGCCATTCTCCTGCCTCAGCCTCCCTGAGTAGCTGGGACTACAAGCATCCGCCACCACGCCCGGCTAATTTTTTGTATTTTTAGTAGAGACGGGGTTTCATCATGTTGGCCAGGATGGTCTCGATCTCCTGACCTCGTGATCCACCCGCCTCGGCCCCACAAAGTGCCGGAATTACAGGCATGAGCCACTGCGCCTGGCCTAATCCTCATTTTTATAGAGGGGAAGAGAGGAGAGGTACACAGAGATTATCGATTTGGGTCCGAAGAAAATTAGAGTCGAACCTGAGGCCAAGCCTGCCAACACTCTCAGCAGCAATTTTCTCCTCGAACAGTCTTCCTCTATCTGCCATGATGCCCAGGCATACAAAGGGAGTTTTTCATTGTTTCCTTAAGGTTAAATGCTCTGGATGCTCTCAGTTCAAATAAGATGGTTTTAAAATTCCCCTCCTCCTTGCCTTACAGCAAAGAAGAGAAAAGGATAAATTCAAATGAAAATAAATCATATACCCAAATATCAAGGCTCACAAGCTGGATGATTTAATTCAATCAATTTAGCAAGGCCCGAAATGAAACCTGGTAATGAAAATGAAGCACAGCAATATTTTCCTGAAGAAAATAGACATTTGGAAGAATAAATATTTTCTTAAAAAAATGTTTATTTGGAAAAGTCAGCCTCTTACACAAGGTTTTGTATCTATGCTTTTAACTGTCAATTACAGTGGTATTTTAAATGCATTGAATATAATTCATTGAATATCTATATCTTTCTGCCTCGATTTAAGTGATATTAGGTTAAAAAAATATTTACAGTTTTCATTCTGGTCCACCTTCCCTCCTTATCCTTATACTGAATCAATTTCTCTAATTTTCAGGTAAGTGAAAGGGGTCACGAAATTTCTAGGTTTGTGTGGAGAGTAAGAATGCATCCAACAATTCAACAACGATTTTCTGTAAGGCCTTCTCTGAAAAAAGAGAAAGAATTACTTATTAAAACTAAGCACACTTAGCAACTTCTTTCCCAATCCTATCTTTACTCGTTTGTCTGGTGCCAAATTTTTCTGGCCCTTTTTAATTTGCAAACATTAAAAAATAAAATTAAAAAACAAAAAAAAGAACACAACAAAACACCAAACACACACATATCTTATGCATAGCACTAAGCTGGAAGCAGATATAAATGGGACCACTGTGAATCAAAGGGAAAAAATTCCAGGAAAAAAAAATTCCAATAGCTTCACAGTTTAACTGAGGTTTTGGAAAAACTTAAGTGAATTCAGCTGATGTTTGAAATATCTGTCTACATTTAATTAGGTGTGTTGTATTTACCAAGGAGGCACAAATATGTAGTTTTGTAGATTTTAATACTAACTTTTCCAGTGAGAAAAATAATACCAGGTGATTTCAAAAAGGGCAGTGATCTATAAACACTCAAAATGCATCTTTGAACAAGGGAGCAAAAATAGCTAATTTAATGAAAACAAACCTTAAGCACTGCACTTGGCTTCTAATAAGCATTCCAAGAAAAGGTACCTGAGAGGGGTTGACAAGTACACTGTGTCTAGAACAGCCAAGATGTTGCCAAAGTTTTATGCTTTGAATTTCCTAAATATGTAGCTAGCAGAAACATATGCCAGAAATCTACTGATGCTAGGAAAATATTTGTCAGCATTTTATAAAATCTCTAATTTTCAACCAATATTTCTGTTCATAAATCTTCCAGTGAAAATGTCTGAAATATATTACATGTAACAATGAAGCAAGATTAATTTTAAATTTTGGATTTGCCTCAGACAAGCTAGTTGTTATTTTTCCTTTTAACACAACACTCGAAATAGATGAATTCAGCAAAAATGGTTTAAGAAGTTAAGGCTCTCTAGAGTTCTAATGACTAAAACTTAAGGCACATATTATAATCTTTATGACACTATTAAAAGCAAAGATTAAAACAAAACAAAACAAAACCTACTTCTTTCCCGCATCTTTTGCTACCAATCACTCCCTCCTCAAAGCATATGTCACTTTAAATTCAGGCTATTGGTAAGGAGTCAAACAAAAATCCCACCAATGAACAACTGGTATGATTTCCACACAAATGTCTCCTATTTGCATTGAGCACCACTGGTAGATTACAGGCCAGTAGAATATTTTCAGATATCCTGGGTCATCAACTGCTCAATTTTACCCTTCAGCACCATGGATTCAGACTGGACTGTCCTCCTCCTTGGGCCCTTCTTCTGTGTCTTTCTGGTCCGGAGATTCTGCTGCTTTGGTAACTTCCTTTGGCTTTCCAGCAACATCTATATTGGTCTCTTCCTCTTTACTTTCCTTTTTCTGCTCATTTGCTTTCTGTTCTTTTGCCAAAAGTCGGTAATTGATGCCCATGCCAATGAAGAGATAGATACCGGAAATAATTAGGACGACGCCACATGCCCAGTATGTGTATTTGTAGTCTCCATACATGTCACTGAGCCGACCTAAATATGTAAAACGACAAAACAGTTATGCTTCTAAGAGTAAACAGGTTTTTTTTTCTCCCCCAAGCAAAGCTTAAGGATCCATTCAGCAACATGTCAACCCAATCTTTAAAGAGTCCCAAAATGATGAATTAGTATAAGGAATTGCTGAAAATTAGCTGATCCTCTGTTTATAATGACTCATGGATTTTAAGTGGCCTTTGCATCTTCTGTTATTTTTAGTAACTTGAAAATAGTTAACTCTCAGCAAACTGGATATGGAAGAGACGCAGTGATCACCTAGAATCAATTCTCTTAACACACTATAGAAATAAGCGTTGCTGAAAGAGGCCTGGGAGTCTTGTCCAAGGCCATAGTGCTGAAAATTCTACTCTACACTTAAACAGGACTTAATACAACCAATTTAAATATGATTCCATATGGCTTTCTAACTCATTTACCCAGGCCAATCCTCTTTCTCAGCATTTCCCAAAGAGTATTCCTGTGAACACTTGTCTAGTGCTAAAAATTTAAAAGCAATATCTTACACCCATTCTAAGTGCTTAATCCTTACAACAGGCAGATTCTATTATCATCCTCACTGGACAGATTTAAAAACTAAATTACAGAGATGTTAGCTAATTTGTCCATGGTCACAAAACTAATAAGTGAAATGACTTGGCTTTAAACATAGAAAGTCGGACTCTGAAGTCTGTACCTTAAGCATGTGCTACAAGGATACTGCTTTAATGTTTCAAAAGTCAAATGAATGGGTAAATGGCATATTATTTTCTTATAAAGGATTTGTGAAGTCTGGTAGTAAAGAATCCTATTTAACTTGATGTTTCCAAATTTTATTTTGGTTATGTAACTTCCATTACTGTAAAATTTATTAGCATCTCATTGAACTGGTATCTCTGGGAAAATTCTACTCTACACTTAAACAGGACTTAATACAACCAATTTAAATATGATTCCATATGGCTTTCTAACTCACTGCATCATTCATTAACAATATTTTTTTTAGCCTTTATCTTATACCAGGCACTGGCTCAGCTAGGCCCTGAGGATAGGGGTGAACAGAGGAGTTAACATCCACAGTTCAGTGGACAAGAGGGATGTTAATCAAGTAACTACACAAACTGTGACAAGTACTACCAGAGGAGTTTGAAAGAAGTGGGGTCAAGAAAGCTTTCCTTAAAGTGTCAACTAAGCTGGGATTTGCAGGATAGGAATTATCTAGGAGAAAGGGGATGGGAATTAGATCCAGGCAGAGAAATGCAGTGTAAAGGCACAATGGTAGGACAGAGCATGGTGTGTGAGGTGAAAGAAGGGCCAGGTTGCTGGGGCACAGAAAGCAGGAGGCCAGTGGTAGAAATGAGGCTGGAGGGACAGGTGGGGCCAGTCCATGCAGTGCCTTGCAAGCCACATTAGGGAATTTGCTTTTCACCCTGAAAGTAAGGGGAAGCAAATGGAGAGTTTTAAGAAATCTTGAAGAGTTCTGGAGACTTCAAGGAGACTGAAGAATAGCTGGAACTGATACAGGTAGACCAGTTAGGAGGTTACAGTTAGGAGCAGCCCAAACAGGAGACAAGAGCTTTGGATAAGGGTAGTAGTTGTGATGGAGAAAAATGGGCAGATGAGAAAAAGACTTAGAGCATAAAAACTGATAGAACTTAGTAACTCAATGGGTATGAGATGGAAGAAGACTGATCTCAAAAGGCAGCTATGGATCTTCTGTTATATACTCACTCACTCCCCAAATCAAAATTCCTAAAGTATGAGTCACATCCAGAAGGAGGGTCAAATTATTTTTTCACTACGTGTTATCTATTGAGCTATTAATTTGAAAGATAAAGTATTCAATAACCTTCAGGAATAGTTCCCAAGTTATAATTAGTTTACTAGCTGTATGATCTTAGCCAAGTTACTTCACCTTTTGAAGCCTCTGTTCATTTACAAAATGGGGACTAAAACGGTCCTACCTCACATGGACTTGTGAGATACAACAGGAGATACAAAATGATAAGGACTGTCTCTGGTACACTGTGAGCTTACATGGTAGCTATTATTATACTATTGCTACTGAAATAAACTTTTGTTTTTTTGTTTTTTGGTTTTTTTTGCTTTTTGTGTGTTTTTAAAAAACTTATGGGCCAGGCGCGGTGGCTCACGCCTATAATCCCAGCACTTTGGGAGGCTGAGGTGGGTGGATCACCTGAGGTTAGGAGTTCGAGACCAGCCTGGCCAACATGGTGAAACCCTGCCTCTACTAAAAATACAAAAATTAATTGGGCATGGTGGTGGGTGCCTGTAATCCCAGCTACTCAGGAGGATGAGGCAGGAGAATCGCTTGAACCCAGGAGGCAGAGGTTGCAGTGAGCCGAGATCGTGCCATTGCTCTCTAGCCTGGGCCACAAGACCAAGACTCTGTCTTAAAAAAAAAAAAAAATTATGTGAAATATACTCCATTTTTAAAATGAAATAATCACTAGTGCTTTAAAGATTGAGTTGTTTTTCTATATGCTTTTCTACACTAAGCACATCAGTTTTGTGATCAGAAAAAAATGTATTTTAGGCCAGGCATAGTGGCTCACACCCATTACCCAGCACTTTGGGAGGCCGAGGCAAGTGGATCATTTGAGGTCAGGAGTTAGAGACCAGCCTGGCCAACATGGCGAAACCCCGTCTCTATTAAAAATATAAAAATTGGCCAGCATGGTGGCATGCACCTGTAATCCCAGCTACCGGGAGGCTGAAGCAGGGGAACTGCTTGAACCCGGGAGGCGGAGGGTTGCAGTGAGCTGAGATGGTGCCACTGCACTCCAGCCTGGGTAACACAGCAAGACTGTCTCAAAAAAAAGAAAAAACACTGACATTTGTAACGATATTTGATCCCCCTTTTGGCTTGATAGTTCCATTTAATTAGATTCTATATTTGAGCAATTATCCTGTGCCAAGCATTGTCCCAGCACCAAGGGTACAGAAATGAGAAAGATTTGTTCTTACCCAAATAGTTCACTAATGTTTGCTTTCTGTCAGCTTTCTCATCTTATATGCTTGTAGTGTAACAGAGCCACATTAGTAGGGAGACATACTGTACCTAAAAGTGGTGGCCCCAGGAGGACAGGACAGCATTCCACAATGGTCACCAATCCCACAGCGCTGGAGAACCTCTGGGGTCCAACAAGGTCCATCAGTGTTTCAAACAATACGGAGCTGAGCCACCCAAAGGCAAATCCAAAGAATCCCGCATAGACACAGAATCCAACATAGGTAGTGGATAAAGGTGCTAGCATATGACACACTCCATTTGCAACAATAGAAGCCGCAAAGAAATACTGAATTCGAGGTCTTATTGGCTTTGTGTTGGCTACAAGTCCCATAGATGGTCTGGCTACCATGTCAACAAAAGCCAGAATGGAAAGAAGGAAGGCAGACTTCTCACTAGAATAATGCTGACTCTTCCCATAACTACTAAGAAACACTAAAGGTGCAAAGAGTCCAAAAAACATGATCACATTTCCAGAGAGGTATAGTAAAAAGCCTCTGTGGGTGAATAGGGTTAAGTCCAGGAACTGATTAATTGTTTGGAAGACTGATCGTTTCTCCCGTTTAGGGTGTCTTCCAATAAGATCCGTATTTGCATCATGCAGACCTTTTTTTACACCAGATTTTCCAGCTTTCTGAAGGGATGCTTTAGACTTATCTTTCCCTGCCTTGGTTGGTTTGGGCCCGATTGGTCGCATGAGGGCTCCAGCGACACAGCAGTTTAGTAGCAAGCCTCCAAGAATTAGAAAGCTTCCTCTCCATCCAAAGATACCAAAGAAAACCTGATTGAGGGGGGCCAGAGTACAGAGGAACACAGGGCTGCCTGCCATGGCCAGTCCGTTGGCCAATGGTCGCCTTTTGTAGAAATACTTGCCAATCATGGTTAGAGCTGGATTCAAGTTGAAGGCAAGCCCAAGACCTGTGAAAAGGGAAAAATAAATAAATAAATAAATAATAAGAGGTATAAATAATGGAAAGAATAGGATATAAATCCTCATTGTTAGAGAACATGTTATGTAGTGGTTTAAAGTATGAGTTCTAAAACAGACAAGGGTTCAAATCTCAGTATCAGTGCTTACTGGCTGCATAATCTCAGACATGTATACCCTCCTATGACTGCTTCCTAATATGTAAAACGGGCAGAGGGTACTGTTGTGAGGAAGAAAAATTTGTTAAGCACTTAGTACCCACTGCCCAGCATGTAGTAAGCACTCAATACATGTTATTTTTATTATGTTGTTATTATTTGAAGGTGGATAATTGTCTATTTTGTCCAATCTAACAAAATTACCTTAAGGACTATTATGACCATATAAGATCATTAAGTCGACAGTAGAGATAAAACAAATTTACACTAGAAAATACATAAGGCCAGGTGCAGTGGCTCATGTCTATAATCCCAGTGCTTTGGGAAGCCAAGGCGGCAGGATTGATTAAGGCCATGAGTTCAAGACCAACCTGGGCAACACAGCAAGACCTGTCTCTACAAAAAGTAATTCGAAAATTAGCCTGGTATGGCAGTGTATGCCTGTAGTCCTAGCTACTTGGGCAGCTAAAGCTGGAGTATCACTTGAGCCTAGAAGTTTGAGGCTACAGTGAGCTATGATCACATAACTGCACTCCAGCCTGGGCTACAGAGCAAGAACCTGTCTCAAAAACAAAAAAGAAAGAAATAACATACAGTACAAAATGATCCCTTCCAATATAGCACCAAAACTTAAAAACAGGCATTTCCTAAGGCTCCAATTGTGAAACTTTCCTGAGAGATCAGAGAATTTAAAATACACACAAAGTTTTGGGAAAATAAAACATAACATTGTTAAGATGTCAAAGCTCCTGAAATGAATGTACTAACTTAATGCAATCCAATGCAAATGTCAGTGAATTTTACTTTCAGATTAAGGTAAAACGATTCTAAAGGATACTTAGAGAACAAATACAGAGCTACTAGGAAATTTTTGGTGGTGCAGAGGAAAAAGTGGGACCAACGAGAACATATTATTTAAATGGCTTTACAAAAGCTACAATTATTAGAGCAGTGTGGTTCTGTTTCACGTATCGGTAAAAATTGATCAGTGCAAGTGCAGAAACACTACAGAAAGTCCAGGAACAGAGTTGAAATATACACAAACATTTAATGTAAGATAAAGTAGCATTTTAAATTAATTCAACAAACAGTGAAATTATTCAATAAATAGTGCTAGCAGAAGAAATATTCAAAGAACTTCCTGACCTCATAGCAAACCATTCTTACATTTGTTAATAAGCTCTAGGGTCTATGATCCCTTATATTTTCACAAATCTGGTTCCCTGTTGTTATGCAGGTCTCTACTTAAAGGTGATTGTTCAGTGAGCCCTTACCTTCATTGCTTGCCCAGTTCTTCCCTGTCACAACACTCAGTTAAAGGTTTTATATAGCATTTATCACTGCCTGATATTTTTCTCATTTATTCATATATTTATGAGTTGTACTGTCTGTCTCCTCCTATTAAAGAGCTTAACTGCCTGACTTGTTGCTCTATCTCTATAGCACCTAAAATGGTTCCTAACACACATACAGTTGTTGCTCAATAAGTATTTCATAAATAAATTAATAAATGAGCAAATGAACCAACTGATTAACCATGTGGGAACAAATACAGTTGTATTTCTTTTTTCTCATCTTACGTCAGATATTTTCATTCATTCAGAATTTTTAAATGTAGCTGGGCGCAGTGGCTCATGTCTGTAATTCCAGCATGTTGGGAGGCCGAGGTGGGTGGCTCACCTGAGGTCAGGAGTTTGAGACCAGCCTGGCCAACAAAGTGAAACCCCATCTCTACTAAAAATACAAAAATTAGCTGGGTGTGGTAGCGAGCGCCTGTAATCCCGGCTATTTGGGAGGCTGAGGGAGGAGAATCGGTTGAACCCAGGAGGCGGACACTGCAGTGAGCCGAGATCACGCCATTGCACTTTAGCCTGGCAGTGAGAGTGTCTCAAAAACAACGATAACAAAAAACAACAACAAAAAAACAGATTTTTAAATATAAAAACTAAAGTGCACTAAACAAAAGTGGACAAATATTTTCATAATCTTGGAGTAGAAAACAACTTTCTCAGGATGCTATACGAGATGGAAACCATAAAATACTTTTTGAATACATAAAAATTTTAGATGTTTAATAATGGGAAAACATTGGAAAAGATTGAATTTAAAAAATACTTTTTAACAAAATTCAACATCCAAAAATTAATCAGGAGGCTGGGTGCAGTGACTCACACCTGTAATCCCAGCACTTTGGGAGGCCGAGGCAGGTGGATCACGAGGTCAGGAGATCGAGACCATCCTGGCTAACATAGTGAAACCCCGTCTCTACTAAAAAAAAATACAAAAAATTAGCCGGGCGTGGTGGCAGGCACCTGTAGTCCCAGCTACTCGGGAGGCTGAGGCAGGAGAATGGCGTGAACCTGGGAGGCGGAGCTTGCAGTGAGCCGAGATCGCTCCACTGCACTCCAGCCTGGGCAACAGAGTGAGACTGTCTCAAAAAAAAAAAAGAAAGAAAATAAGGATTAATACCAAGAGATACTGTTCTCACCTGTTAAACTGGCAATTTTTTTTTTTTTTTTTAAAAAGACAATATCCCATTGTTGACAAAAGGGATAATCTTGGAATCTCTGATATACTGTAGTGGGACAATAAGTGAGTATAACTTTTTTAGAGGACAATTTAGCATACATATATTAAAACAAACACACAGCAGTTCCTTTTCTACAAATTTATACTAAGAATATATTCATGTTCACAAAAGAATTTCAACCTAATACTGACAAAAACAATTTGTCAACAATTAAGAGATCAAATAAAATTGTTATGTATGAGATTAAAATTGTTATGTATCAAAACATTTAACAACATGGAAAAATGTTCATGATATATTGTTAAGTGGAAAAAAAACTGGTTACAAAATATTATACATAATTTGATCCTTTTTTGCTCTAAAAAAAGGTGTATCTGTGCATAGGAAAACACATGGAAGGATATATATAGAAATGTTAATGATATTCTTTGGATTGTGAGGTTATGGGTAACTTTTATTCATTACGTTCATCAACAGTTCATTATCTTCATTTAGTGATTTTTAAAATGGGGGAGGAATTATCAAGCGTATCCTCTACCCCTCAGAAACGTTATGTGGACATTCTATCAAATAGCCACTCTCACACCGAGTTGCCACACACATTGTATCTACCACTACTGTCTATTCTTAGGACAAGGAATGCAATCATTCTTTCAATTCATTTACTCATTCAACAAACAATAAATATCCATCATATAATAGCAATTTCTTTAAAAGTTTGCTTTTCTAGTACTTTTATCTGTAATTCTTCAAAATGATAATCAAGTCATTTCTATAAGAAAATAATTTCACTTCAGAGATCTGAAAGATGAATGCAGGTAAATACAAAATAGCCAGCAAAAAACTAATGCTTCCAAATGAATCAGTAGTAACTCACCTCCAACGAATCCAATACAGAAGTACAGTTCCTGTACAGTGTTACAGAAAGAAGCTGCAATCAAGCCACAGCCTGACAAGCAGCCACCAATAATCATGACTATACGACTTCCATATTTATTCACCAGGATACTGCTGATAGGACCTAAAAGATAACCAAAAATGTAGTAATATAAAGGAAACTGCTCCCTCACATCCATACAAGTATGAATGACAACGAATGACAAATCCTCCAAAATAAACAAGCAGCAATGATAAGAATACTGTTTTCTATAATTATTTCTGAGTCATATGTGTACTAAAATAAAGATGTTAGAAAACATAATTGTGCAGGTTCTAAATCTAAAAATACTGGATGGAATTTTACTAAAATACAAAAGACCTGAAGTTATCCTTAATCTTTCTCTTTTAAGGCAGGGCAGGCTGAAAACACCTTGGCAATGGATGTTCACAAGGTTCTTGATTTATCTAGGATATGATTAACATATATGTAGAAAGTGGCTGGGCGCAACAGCTCATGCTTGTAATCCCAACACTTTGGGAGGCTGAGGCAGGTGGATCACCCAAGGTCAGGAGTTCAAGACCAGCCTGGCCAACATGGTGAAACCCCGTCTCAACTAAAAACACAAAAATTAGCCAGGCATAGTGCCGTGTGCCTGTAATCCCAGCTATTCGGGAGGCTGAGACAGGAGAATGGCTTGAACCTGGGAGGTGGAGGTTGCAGTGAACCAAGATCCTGCCATTGCACTTCAGTCAGCCTGGGCAACAGAGTGAGACTCTGTCTCAACAAACAAACAAACAAACAAAACAAAAACATGTATGTAGAAAGTATTCTACATTTCAGACACACACACTGATAGGAGACATATAAATGCATCTAAATACATTTTAGAGTACTTGTATATTATCATAAATGTGGTTTGTGTTTTTTTTTTTTGAGATGGAGTCTCGTTCTGTTGCCCAGGCTGGAGTGCAGTGGCACGATCTCGGCTTACTGCAAGCTCTGCCTCCCAGGTTCATGCCATTCTCTTGCCTCAGCCTCTTGAAACACAGGGTGGGAGTGGTGGCTCATGCCTGTAATTCCAGCACTTTGGGAGGCCAAGGTGGGTGGATCACCTGAGGTCAGGAATTTGAGACTAGCCTGACCAACATGGAGAAACCTCCTCACTACTAAAACCACAAAATTAGCTGGGCGTGGAGGTGCATGCCTACAATCCCAGCTACTCGGGAGGCTGAGACAGGAGAATCACTTAAATCTGGGAAGCGGAGGTTGTGGTGAGATTGCGCCACTGCAACTCTAGCCTGAGCAACAGGAGCAAAACTCCGTCTCAAAAAAAAAAAAAAAGGTGGACTGAAGGAGTTTGTCTTCCCTTCTGTCACATGAGGACACAGACATAAGGCACCATCACTACTTATTTAGTCTGCTGGAACTTTGATTTTGGACTTCCCAGCCTCCACTGTGAGCAATACTTTGTTACAGCAGCCTGGGCAAACTAAGATAATCAGTTCATGAATTAGATCACAGCTAATTTGAAAATAATTTGAGCCAAGAATGGGGGCTCACATCTATAAACCCAGAACTTTGGGAGACCAAGGCAGGCAGATCACTTGAGTCCAGGAGTTCAAAACCAGCCTGGGCAACAAGGTGAAACCCTGTCTCTACCAAAAATAAAAAAGTTTGCCAGGTGTGGTGGTACACACCTGTAGTCCCAGCTACTCCAGAAGCTGAGGTGGGTGGATTGCTTGAGCCTGGACGGCAGAGGTTGCAATGAGCAGAGATTGTGCCATTGTACTCAGCCTGGGCAAGAGAGCAATACTCTGTCTCAAAAAGAAAAGAAAGAAAGAAAATAATTTGAATTTAAAGCTTGTGTAAGATGAAAAAATTACATACTGAAAGAATACTTATAAAATATTTTTAGACCGGGCACAGTGGCTCACACCTGCAATCCCAGCACTTTGGGAGGCTGAGGTGGGTGGATAACCTGAGGTCAGGAGATTCTGAGACAAGCCTGGTCAACATCATCGCTACTAAAAATACAAAAACTAGCCGGGCATAGTGGTACACACCTGCAGTCCCAGCTACTCAGGAGGCTGAGGCAGGAGAATTGCTTGAACCCAGGAGGCAGAAGTTGCAGTGAGCAGAGATCATGCCACTATAGTCTAGCCTGGTCAACAGAGTGAGACTGTCTCCAAAAAAAAAAAAAACAAAAACAGAAAAAACCAAACAAAACGAAACAACAACAACAACAACAAAAATATATATATAGAGTCATAAGATTTTGTACAGTCAGAATAACAAAGATAAATACCAGGCCAGGCACGGTGGCTCATGCCTGTAATCCCAGCACTTTGGGAGGCCAAGGTGGGCAGATTGTTTGAGCCTAGGAGTTCAAGACCAGCCTGGGCAACACTGCAACAACCCATCTCTACAAAAAATACAAAAATTAGCCGAGCGTGGTGGTGGAAGCCTGTAGTCTTAGCTACTTGGCAGGGTGAAGGGGGAGGATCGATCGCCTGAGCCCAGGGAGGCTGAGGCTACAGTTAGTGGTGATCGTGCCACTGCACTCCAGCCTGAGTGACAGAGTGAGAAACGCTGTCTCAAAATAAATAAATAAATAATAAAAAAAGACCAGCTTGGGCCATAGAGTGAGACCCCATCTCTACTTAACAAAAATAAAAAATTAGCTGAGCATAGTAGTAGGGCCAACTGCTACTGGGGAGGCTGAGGCAGACGTGATCATGCCACTGTACTCCAGCCTGGTCAATACATTGAGACCCTGTGTCAAAAAAAAAAAAAAGAAAAAAGATCCCACAAAACAAAGATCAATATCACCACACTGCTGACTTTGTGAGGTAGAAGTTAATACTGCAGAAGTTAAAGTTTTTGAAATATTTAAAATTCCAAACCACAAGTGTTAAGGTGACCCTTGTGGAACCTAAAATATGTAAATTTATACTTTCATGTTTTAAAAAAAGGAAAAACAAACCAAAAGCAGGCAGGTAACATCTCCTCCCCACAAAATATACTTTAATCACCATCACTGTATATCTCTGACCCAAAGCACTAAAAAAGAAAACAAAACCAACCATATCTCAAAACGTATTAGTGTTCACATTGTGGTCCAAGTGAACAAGTTAAAGGATTATCACAGTTGTAAAAGTGATGAAAACTATTAGGGGATACACTATTTAGAAACCAAACCAAACGAAACAACCCATTTAGTAAAAATTCTCAACAAGGTTCATGATAGGCATTTTGTCTTTTAGTGTTATTTCAGGAAGGATGGGCCTAATTAGCTATGATTAAAAATAGAAAGGGGTACGGTTTATGGGCCTATTAAAATACAAACTCAAAAAAATGTGCTAGTTATCTCACTAATTGTGTAAGGACAAAGGAGGAACTGTTTCCCCAAAGGAGAGTCACCTGCAATTAATAAAACTGACATCACTTACTTTTGATGCAAAACATAAGTGGCTCTCTAGCTTTTTGGTGACACAGAATTGCAACATGTAAACTTCTGGTTTGTAGTCAACTTAAGAACACATTGAACACCTGGAGTACCTCTGGGTAATGTTTATACCAATTTCTTCAAGCCAACATAGTGAAAACCTGATTAAAATCCTGGCCGAATGGAGTTCAAAGCCTGCAAAATTATTGGCTCTCAGAAGTTAATGCCCAAAGTCCCTTTCGATTTCTCTGAACTTACAAAAAAAGCAAACACTACAATTTAGCACTTAGGTTCTTTAATTTGATAGACAAAATAGGCCCATGTTCAAAATGTAAAAGGCGCAAAAAGATAAGCAGTGGAAACATGTCTTCCTACTCCTGTTCCCAGTCACCCAGTTTCTCTCTCCATGGCAGCCAGTTACCTGTTTCTTCTGTATAATTTAATTATAGGCTTAATGAAATTATGATTTCAACTGCTTATTCCTGTTTCATGATCATATATTATTGTCTCAAAAGGATTATAAACTTCTCAAAGGAAGGGATCAGTGTTTTCTGTCACTCACAACACCTAGCCCCGTGCTGAATATACTCATAGAACTTGATAAATATTGGTTGAATATGGCACCACTTTAGCAGCCTAAGGCTAAGTTATTTATAGTTGAAACCTAGAATCATTACATTGGCTAGAAACAGTATTTTAGATGATGTTAAGTGAGCAACTTACTCCCTACATTTCCTTTACAATATGCCAAAGAAAACAAAAGAGAAGTAAGTGGTAAAATTTAAGTTTAGGGTACAGCTGACATGCTTTTAGGACTCATAACATCGCAAGTAATACGGAGGAGGTTTTATTCAGTTGATTCTAACATCATACAAAGATTTTACCTGAGACTTTGAACCATGCCATCAGGCCAGTCTGATTAATTTTAATTCTCCCAACATCAATTTTTAAAAATCTATATTTATGTTTACATTTCAAGAGTCTAGCAGGGATCAACAAAAAAAAAAACCAGTTGCGCATACATCATTTTTATAAGTCTTTTAAGCTCAATGATACATCAGTTGGAGCAAATCAAGGTCCCTCACGATTTTCTCATTTCCATTTTGAAATGCTATAGTATTTCAAATACTATAGCAAGAGTTGCTATTGTTATCAGGAATGAAAAATGTGACTCTAAACACCAAACTTTAGGAAATAACATTTCAAAACATCTCACTGAATAAGACTTTTTCTTTTTTTTTTAAAGTTACCTAATACAGACACTCTGGTTGCTTCATGAATATTAAAAGAGCAGGCCTTAATAGGTACTTACCTCCACCATACATGACAGCCAACATTATGGAGGATATCCATGACACTTCGCTGGTGGTGGCATGGAATATACTTTCAATCTCTTTGAAGAAGACAGTAATAGATTTGGGAAATGCATAAGAGAAGCCGATGGAAATGAAAGCTCCAATTACCACTGCCCAGCCCCAGCCTCCATCTGGGGGGGTGTATCCAACTGGACCTCCAACTGCTGGTGGCATTTTAAGTGTAGATAAATTCCAAAACGCAGGTCAAATACAAATATCTGAAAGATATAAAATTAAAATAGTATGTCAATATAAGGCATACCTATAAAACTCTTTTGTGAAATAAGAAATATAGCCAGACGTGGTGGATCATGCCTACTAGTAATTCCAGCTACTTGGGAGGTTGAGGCAGGAGGATCATTTGAGGCCAGGAGTTCAAGACAGCCTGGGCAACACAGATCCTGTGTCTGTCTAAGAAAATTTTTTAAAAATTAGCTGGGTATGGTGGAGCATGCCTATAGTCCCAGCTACTCAGGAGGCTGAGGCAGGAGGATCACTTGTACCCAGGAGTTTGAGACCGGCCTGGGCAACATAAGTAGACCCCAACTTTACAAAAAAATTTAAAAATTAGCCAGACATGGTGGTGCGTGTCTGTGGTCCCAGTTACTCAGGAGGCTGAGGTGGGAGGATCACCTGAACCTGGGAGGTAGTGGCTGCAGTGAGCTGTGATTGCACCACTGCACTGCAGCCTGGGTGACAGAGCGAGATCCTGTCTCAATAAACAAATAAATAAATAAATTGGGAAACAAGAGACCTGATGAGATTCCGGGTTGGTCATTGCATCCATGTGCAGGGAGGATAGCATACCCCAATTCCACGGGGGAAGAGGCTCCTGTACTTGGGGACCCTTCCAGACTTCACCCTATGTACTTCTTCATCTGGCTTTCATATGTATCTTTTATAGTATCCTTTATAATAAACTGGCAAACGAAAGTGTTTCCCTGAGTTCTGTGAGCCTTCCTAGCAATTAATCAAACCCAAGGAGAGGGTAGTGGTAGCCCGATTTATAGCCGGTCAGTCACAAGTACAGGTTACAACCTACTTATGTATGATTGGCATGTGAAGTAAGGGTCCCAGTCTTGTGTGACTGAGCCCTTAACCTGGGATCTAACTCCAGGTAGTTGAAGTCAAAATTGAATTGAATTATGGGACACCCAGTTGGTGTCTCCTACAATTGCTTGGTATATGTGGGGGAAAAAACCCCACACATCTGGTTACAGTAGTGTTTTGTGATGTGCTGACTGTTGACTGTGTGAAAGAAAAAAAAAAGGTGTTTTTCTCCTTCAGAACTTTATACTTAGCTCTCGAGTAAATGAATTTTTTTAAAAGTTACTTATCCAATAGACATTATCTTCTTTTAAAGACATTATCAGAAAAAGTTTTAGAGTCATAGCATTACCCATAATTTTTTGTAGCTTAAAGGAAAATAGCTTCTCATCACTTAAGAAATCATAATTGAAATAAACCCTTTTCAATAAATCAGTTAACATCATAATTCCTTAAATTATTATAGATAACCAAATGCCCAATTTGACGTGCCTGCTTGCAAAATTCACGTAACACATAACCTACAAACACTTAAGGTGTGTTTTGTTTTGTTTTTTTGAGACAGAGTCTCACTCTGTCGCCCAGGCTGGAGTACAATGGCAAGATCTTGGCTAACTACAACCTCTCCGCCTCCCAGGCGGTTCTCTTGCCTCAACCTCCCAAGTAGCTGGGAATACAGGCGCATGCCATCACCTCTGGCTAATTTTTGTATTTTTAGTAGAGGCGGGGTTTGGCCATGTTGGCCAGGCTGGTCTCGAACTCCTGACCCCAGGTGATCCACCCACCTCGCCCTCCCAAAATGCTGGGATTACAGCCGTGAGCCACCATGCCCAGCCCCGACACTATAAGTTTTAATATAGCCTTTGTAAGTTTTTTACCTTTTCTAAAACATATTTTTCCATACTTTCTTTTCACATTCTCTTATTTATGGCTGACTTAACGTACTAGGAGTGGGTGCCTGACTCACTGGATATGTAGCAATTTACACAAAAATAAGATAATTCTAAATACCCAAAATTTTCACTTAACAGGCTGGGGAACTATCTCAGACAAGTTTCCTTTTATCTAATAGCTTTGATTCAAGGTATTTTTCTCCATTATATGACAAGAAATTCCTAAACAACAGCTAGCCAATACAGTTAAAATCAGAAATATATATATGATGTCAAAAGATGGTAGCTTTAGGCCAGGTGCAGTGGCTTACGCCTGTAATCCCAGCACTTTGGGAGGCAGAGGTGGGTGGATCACCTGAGATCAGGAGTTCGAGACCAACTTTACCAATATGGTGAAACCCCATTTCTACTATAGGTTCTAGCCAGTGCATGCAGGCAAGAAAAAGAAACAAAAGGCATAAAGAATGGAAAAGAAATAAAATAGGCCAGGTGCAGTGGCTCGCACTTATAATCTCAACACTTTGGGAAGACCAATGTGGAAGAATTGTTTGCCAAAAATTCAAGAACAGCCTGGACAACGTATCGAGACCCTACCTCTACATAAATTGTTTAAAAATTGGGTGTGGTGGTGCACATATGTAGTCCTAGCTACTTGGGAAGCTCAGGTGGGAGGATCACTTGAGCCCAGGAGTTTGAGGTTACAGTGACCTATGATCATGCTGTTGCACTCCAGAGGAAGACCTTGTTTTCGCCGAGCGTGGTGGCTCACACCTGTAATCCCAGCACTTTGGGAGGCCGAGGCGGGCGGATCACGAGGTAAGGAATCTAAAACCAGCCCGGCCAACACGGTGAAACCCCGTCTCTACTGAAGATACAAAAAATTAGCTGGGCATGGTGGTATGTGCCAGCTACTTGGCAGGCTAAGGCAGGAGAATCACTTGAACTCAGCAGACAGAGGTTGCAGTGAGCCGAGATCATGCCATTGCACTCCAGCCTGGGCGACAGGGGGAGACTCTGTCTCAAACAAAACAAAACAAAACAAAACAAAAAAGCTTTGTCTCTAAAAAATAAATAATAAAGTTGTTTTTATTCAGATGACAGATGTGTATAAAGAAAACCCTTTTCTAAAGAGATGTTCCTTAGAACATCAAATAAGTGAATTTGACTAGGTCTCAGAATACAACATCAATAAACAGAAACCAGTTGTATTTCTATATACCAGCAATGAACAATCCAAATTTGAAAAAATTTTTAAATGCTATTGTAAATGGTAAACTATATAGAAATAATTCTCACAAAAGATGTGTGAGATATGTACACCAAAAACTATAATACTGAGAAATTAAAATAGATAACCTATCCTCTTGGACTGAAATAATCAATATTTAAATCAGGCAAATATTTCTGAAGGAACATAAAGAAACAACTATAAAAAAAAGTTGGCCAGGTGCAGCGGCTCACGCCTGTAATCCCAACACTTTGAGAGGCTGAGGCGGGCGGATCACGAGGTCAGGAGTTTGAGATCAACCTGGCCAACACGGTGAAACTTCGTTTCTATTAAAAATACAAAAATTAGCTTGGTGTGGTGGTACGTGCCTGTAGTCTCAGCTACTAGGGAGGCTGAGGCAACAGAATTGCTCACTTGAACCTGGGAGGCGGAGGTTGCAGTGAGCCGAGATGATGCCACTGCACTCCAGCATGGCCGACAGAGCAAGACTGTGTCTCAAAAAAAAAAAAGTCTAAAAATTAGAATTCAAAATATATGCAAAACAATATACCCAACAAAAGACATACCCAAAACATAAAAAACTTGCACAACGATAGCAAAAAGGCAAATCATCCAACTTAAAAAAAAGCAAGAGATCTGAACAGATGCTTCACCAAAGATACATGAATGATAAACAAGCACATGTAAAGATGCTGAACATCGTTGGTTATTTGAAAATGCAAATTAAAATCACAAAAATAAGATAGATAATTCCACGACTTTGTGGGGATATGGAGCCAATGGAACTCTCATTGCTGATGTTACAGTCCCTTGGAACACATTTTGGCAGTTCCTTATAAAGTTATAGATACATTTAACATATGAGCCAGCCATTATAGCCACAGGTATTACCCAGGATTTATATAAAAATTCTCTAGCAGCTTGATGCATAATAGCCAAAAACTGAAAACAACCCAATGTCCATCAACACATGAATAGATAAAAAATGGCATAGCTATATAATAGAATACTACTCAGCAATAAAAAGGAACTACTGATGCATGCAATAACATGGATGAATTGTAAAAGCATTCTGTTAAGTAGCAAAAAAAGCTAGACAGAAGATTGTATTCTATATGGTCACATTTATATTAAATTCTAGAAAAGGCAAAATTCTAGCACAGGTTGGGCATCTGTAATCTAAAAATATGAAACCAAAATCTGAAACTTTCTGAACACCAGCATGATGCTCAAAGAAAATGCTCATTGGAAAATTTTGAATTTTGGATTTTTGGATTAGGGATGTTCAACTGCTTAAGTAACTGCAAATATTCCAAAATCTGAAAAAATCTGAAATCCAAAACACATCTCATCCCAAGCATTTTAGATAAGGGATAGAAAACAGATCAGTGGCCACCAGGGGTTGAGGGGAGGAGACTGCAAAGCGGTTTGGGGATAACTTTTAGGGTAATGGAAATACTTTATTATCATGATGGTGACAGTTACTCATCAAAGTGTACATTCAAGTTAGTAAATTTTATTATGTCAATTATACCTCAATAAAGCTCATCAAAACCAAAAAAAAAAAAAAAAAAGTTCAAGGACAGTGACAAGGGGAATAAAATTTGTTTTGTGGCACAGGGAGACAATACAGAAGCAAAAGGAGAGGGCAGGCGAACTTCTTTGTCTTGGTTATCTGGATGGTTAAAAGAAAGAGGAAGAAGACAAAGAGAGAATAAACAAAAGGAGACAAGAGGAGGGCAGAAGACTCTTCTGAGAATTCACAACTCAGGCCAGTGTGAGCTCATGCTTGGCAGGAGATTATCTGTAGAAAATCTTTGTTGTTCTTCCAGAGATACATTATATTTGATTTTGCTAGCAAAGATTTCCCACAAACAAAGGCCTGCTAAATATAAGCTCACAATTGTGAGCACATCAAGAACCAATTAACTGTGAGTAAATGCAATGTCAATTCAACACAGTCGGATTAGACACTCAGGAACTACAGTCATAGAAATATAAATATTTAAATGACTAAAGACATAAAACAAGGCATTTAAAACATTAGAGAAAATTGTGTTTTTCTCTAAAAAAGATCCATTATAGAAGATTAATTGATTTGAAATAGAACAAGAAAAGGAAAGTAAAGTTGGCTGGGCATGGTGGCTCTTGCCTGTAATCCCAGCACTTTGGGAGGCCAAGGAGGGTGGATCATCTGAGGTCAGGAGTTCGAGACCATCCTGGCCAAAATGGTGAAACCCCATCTCTACTAAAAATACAAAAATCTGCCAGGCTTGGTGGCACGTGCCTGTAATTCCAGATACTTGGGAGGCTGAGGCAGGAGAGTAGCTTGAACCTGGGAGGCAGAGGTTGCAGTGAGCTGAGATTGTACCACTGCACTCCAGCCTGGTGACAGAGCAAGACTCCGTCTCAAAAAAAAAAAAAAAGAAAGTCAAGTCAATTAAATTAATAACAGGTTAACTAGAAGACTGGACATAGCTATATACAGAGTCAGTAAACCTTAAGAATAGGTTTGAAGAGATTAGTCAGAATTCAGGTAAGAGTTTCATTCTGAAGCTATGAAAGAAAGGTTTTAGAATAGGAGGATCTGACATTTATCTAATGGGACTTTGGAAAAAGAGAATAAAGAGTGGAGAAGAGGCAACTGTCTTGGTAAATGAGTCAAGGATTAATGACTAAGGATATTATAGACTTGAGGAACAATATAAATCCTCAGTTTGAGGAAGCAAGATAGAGAAAAATCTTAGAAGACAACTATTTAGAAAATACAGATGACACAGCTAACAACTATTCATACTGACAAAACAGTCTTCTTGACAATTTTGAAAAATTCTCACCTACTATGTCTTCAAATATTGCTTCTCCCCCATTCTCTTTTCACTTTTCTGAGACTCCAGTTGGATATGGGTTGGACCTTCCCATGCTATCTACTCTCTTACTCTCCCTTCTATGTTGTCATATTATCATTCATTCCTTTGTTTTTTTGAACTTCATTCTGGATGGTTTCTTCTGTACTTTAGCTGTGTTTGGTACTAAAGATTAAGGTGATGTAACTTATGGGAAATAGCTGGCCAGTCCTCATTTTCAAACCAATCAAGTAAAAGAGATTTCTATTAAACAAAAGCAAATTTCATTTTAATCGAAATAAATGTGTTGATACACATCTCTGTGATAACTATCTCATTTTTCTAATAATAATCCTAACTTAGAAAACAGAGAAGGCGGCCAGGGGCAGTTGCTCATGCCTATAATCCCAACACTTCGGGAGGCTGAGGAAGGTGGATCACTTGAGGTCAGGAGTTCGAGACCAGCCTGGTCAAAACAGTGAAACCCCATCTCTACTAAAAATAAAAAAATTAGCAGGGCATGGTGGTGGGTACCTGTATAATCCCAGCTATTTGGGAGGCTGAGGCAGGAGAATTGCTTGACCCTGGGAGACAGAGGTTGCTCAGTCTGGGTGACAGAGCAAGCCTCTGTCTCAAAAAAAAAAAAAAAAAAAAAAAAAGAGAAGGCAGGAGTTTGTTGTCCAGATGAAATAATTTTTCAATATTCTCCAGTATTTCTGACCTAACCCCTTTTTGGATTTCTATCATGGGACTCTCTCTAGGACTATGCATTCTGGAATTTTCCCTTCCTTTGAGATTTTTATTGCCTGGGACAGTGAACCACCATAAGAAATGGGATGAGTAAGAGATACCTCTCTTTTGTAGTGGGGGTAAAAGGCTTTTGGATAATTCAAGTTGGAAAAGAAAAAGTAGAGATCAGGCATCCATTCTCAAGAGGTAATTTTTAGCTAAGGTTATCTCTCAACCTGAGGATGTGCAGAATAATTCCCTCAAAAATATAACCCAGTTTAAAAACTGAAGGTCTTTGTCCTAGGGCATTTCATCTACCTAGGATTTGGGTGAGATAAAAATATTTACAAGTTAAGGTTTCCTAAAATTTCTACTGGAATGAATATGAATAAAAGCTATTTAACAGGTCAGCTCTGCTAACAGAAACAGCCTAAATTCTAAAATGATGTTAAATAAAACAGCTGCAGGCATTGATTTTATGAGTTTTTTCTTCTTCAAAGTATGAAAAAAGAGAACACTTGAAAATTTTCAAAGAACTACTAAAAAGATTAATTCATCTCAGAATATTTACACACATAGAACACCCACACACAGACAGTAGGGCTGTTTAACACATCAAGCTCTGACTGGAACAGCGAATACGTGCTGGACGTGATTAAACCTTGAGTTTAGCTGCCAGCTATGATTTGTCCCAATTAAGGCAGTTACAATTTTTAGTCACTAAAGCTTGCCTCATCAAGTTAATACCTTATTCCATAGTGCCAAAATTAGATTGAAAGCTTCAAGAAGCTTTAAAAAAATTTAAAAGGAAATAAGAAAGTATAAGAAATAAGAGTATGCAAAATCATTATGAAAAACAGAACACTTCAAAAAACCAGACGCAGATTCAACACAATTCTGCCACCACCTGACAAATGGCTATCCCTGTTAACTTAAAAATTCTGATGGTACATAACTGAAAAAACAAAAAGTCAGTTAATATTATCTAAGCATATTATTTCCTTTTAAACTGGCAAATCTCAGCTATAAACAGAAGGGCTCATTCAAAAAGTAAATTATGAGAGCAGGCCCCCTTGCAGAGTACTCAGAGTTCCCTTGAGAAAACAGAGCACATGCATTCTTTGTATGCTAAAGCCCAGAGGCTAAAAGGGACTAAAGTTTAAGATTTTAATCCTTACAATGTGCACAGTAGCTTTCCTATCAGCTTAGCTATTATTGCCCAAGAGTGATGGGGAGACTAAAAAACAAAGTGATAGGGTAATGAGAAAAATTCATCAATTCATCTTGTAAAGGATGATAGAAAACAATAATAACCCTAATTTTTCTTGGCAATGACGGTGATAAGAATCACCTTCTAGATTTTCTGATATTTTTTTCTCGAAACTCTTATAAATTGTGCTAGTAAATTAATCTGGAAAGCCGAAGCTGTCCTCCATACCCGCCATGTCCTTGCCCCACTCCCAAAGAGAAGAGCTACAAAAGCCTTGAAAATAGTATTTATGATATTATGTACACTTTCCTCATCAACACTTAAAGCCACTGTCTTTTCCTAAAATGACAATGACCAGTTTGTAAATTTAAAACAAGCAGAAAGTATCCAAAACCAATAACCTTAAAATAATGTGTTACTAAGTATAAACTAGTTTTAGGTTTCAAATTCACATGGAAACATTCAAATCCAGAAAGGCTGATTTCCTGAAGCTATTGCTGCTAAAGTAGATAACCTGTTGCTCTCTGTAACTAGCCCTAATCCAGCTTCATGGTTTACAGAACCACCTGTCCCAAGTTAACTTCCAAGATTCAAAGCCTAGGAAACCACACTTCAGTTTCTTTTCCACTTGGAAACCGAATACATTGAGGAAACCAAAACAATGAAAAAAATCAAGCAGAAAGTGCTAGTCAAAGAAGGAATATAACTACTGGATCTGGCTAGCCAAACACTCAGCAATTATGAATGCATAATTTTGATCAAACTGCATATAAAGAATCTTAAAAAATGTAAACCTGTCTCTGCAAACTTCCAACTCTCTTTACCTACCCTATCATTCTGGGAAAATCCTATCCACATTACAAGAAGTTAAATATATTATGCTTATAAGAGAAATTAACAACTTGCCAACTAGAATGCTTAAAGAAGGACTTTAGGCCTATCTTTCAGAATTCTGTTTATGATAATTGATTTTAGATCTTGCTTTTAATTCATATTTATAATCCCTTAAAAAAATCAATATTTTAGTTAATAATTTCCAGTTTTAAATTATTTACATAGACCACTCTACCAATAAATAGAAAGCATTTCTTTTTTTTTTTTTTTTTTTTTTTTTTTTGAGATGGAGTCTCACCCTGTTGCCCAGGCTGGAGTGCAATGGTGTGATCTTGGCTCACTGCAACCTCTGCCTCCCAGGTTCTAACTGCCTCAGTGTCCTCAGTAGCTGGGATTACAGGCACACGCCACCATGCCCAGTTTTTTTTTTTTTTTTTAACTTTTAGTAGAGACGGGTTTTTACCATGTTGGCCAGGCTGGTCTCGAACTCCTGACCTCGTGATCCACCCACCTCGGCCTCCCAAAGTGCTGGGATTACAGGCGTAAGCCACCACGCCCGGCCAACATATTTCTTTTTTAAGATAAGAGATCTCCAAAGAACAAGAGTAGGTAAGGATGTGGAGAAAAGGAAACCCGTGTACACCGTTGGAGGGAATACAACTGGTGTAGCTGTTATGGAAAACAATATGAAGATTCTTCAAAAAATTAAAAATACAATTACCATTTGATCTAGCAGTCATACTTCGGGTATGTATCCAAAGGAACTGAAATCTGGATCTCAAAGAGATTACCTGCACACTCCCATGTTCTTTGCAGCATTTTTCACAATAGCCAAGACATGGAAGCAACATAAATGTCCATCTAAGGAGGAACAGATTAAGAAAATGTGGAAAATACATATAATGGAGTATTATTGGCCTTAAGAGAGAAAGAAATCTGGCCGGCCATGGTGGTTCACGCCTGTAATCCCAGCACTTTGGGAGGCCAAGGCAGGTGGATCACCTGAGGTCAGCCTGCCCAACATGGTGAAACCCTGTTTCTACTAAAAATACAAAAATTAGCCAGTTATGGTGGCACACACCTGTAATCCCAGCTACTTAGGAGGCTGAGGCAGGAGAATTGCTTGAACCTGGGAGGCAGAGGTTGTAGTGAGTGGAGAGCGTGTCATTGCACTCCAGCCTGGGGGACAAGAGGGAAACTCTGTCTCCAAAAACAAAACAAAACAACAACAACAAAAAACAAAAAAACCCCTGCTACTTGAGACAGCATAGATGGACCTGGAGGACATTTGTTAAGTGTAATAAGCCAGACCCAGAAAGACAAACTTTGAATGATCTCACTTATATGTGGAGTCTAAAATAGTCATAGAAGCAGAGAGTAAAATGGTGATTGCCAGGGCCTGGGAGGAAGGGGAAATGGGAAGGTATTGATTAGAAGGTACAGAATTTCCATAATACAACCAAAGTTTGTTCTGGAGATACACTGTATAACATAGGGCCTATGATTAATTAACAATACTGTATTGAATTCTTAAAAATTTGCTAAAAGTGTAGACCTATGTTAAGTCCTCTTTACACAACAGGAAAAAGCAAAACAAACCACCACCGAGAACAAATGCAGAAGGAAATTTTCGGAAGTGATTAAATTTATGGTACTGATGGTGGTTTCACAGTTGTACACTTATGCCCAAATACGTCAAGTTGTATATATTAAATATCTATAGCTTTTTGTATGTCAAACATATTTCCAGGAGGCAGTTCAAAAAAGACAATGACAGTATGCAGCCCAAGATCACGGGAGAAAAATATTAGACATATGTACAGAGATTCATAAATTTATCTTATTTTTTTCTGAGTTCACTTTCTGTTGTTCATTGTTATCTGTCAGTTCTTTTTTGTTTTTTGAGACAGAGTTCTGCTCTCGTCACCCAGGCTGCAGTGCAATGGCGTGATCTCGGCTCACTGCAACCTCTGCCTCCCGGGTTCAAGTGATTCTCCTGCTTCAGCCTCCTGAGCAGCTGGGATTACAAGGGTGTGCTACCATGCCGGGCTAATTTTTGTATTATTAGTAGAGAAGGGGTTTCACCATGTTGGCCAGGCTGGTCTCGAACTCCTGACCTCAGGTGATCCACCCGCCTCAGCCTCCCAAAGTGTTGGGATTACAGGCGTTAGCCACCGTGCCCTGCATTTGTCAGTTTTTCAAAATAAGTTATGTATTATTTCTTTCATCATTCTAAATAAAAACTCAGCTTCATACTCCCTCCACTCCCCACCCCTGCCCATCCCCCAGCCCAAAAAGACAACAAATCTGGAAAGTTTTTGTTCCAAGGCAACCTTAAGCAGAAATGTATTTGGAAAAGGGAGTACTTTAATAGCATTTTCAGATAATTGAGGATATTCCTCTTTGATACTACACCAAAACCTGATGGGTGATTTATTTTTATTTTTATTTTAAAGACAGTGTCTCGTTCTGTCACCCAGGCTGGAGTGCAATGCTGCAGTGGCTCACTGTAGCTCCTGGGCTCAAGTGATCCTCCCACCTCAGCCTCATGAGTAGCTGATATTACAGGCGCGAAACACCAGGCCTGGCTAATTTTTGTATTTTTTTTAGTAGAGATGAAGTTTTGCCATGTTTCCCAGGCTGGTCTTGAACTCCTGGGCTGGGTTCAAGTGATCCGCTGGCCTCAGCCTCTCAAAGTGCTAGGACTACAGGTGTGGGTCACTGCCTGGCTGATAGTTTCATGATGATTAGTTATAAGTGAAATCTAAAGACCTCAATCTTGAGAGAGTCTTGAGGTCCTTGAAGGGTCCAAAAAAAACCACACTTTGAGAATGGCTGTTTTTTAAAAATCATTAATTCAATTTGATCGCAAAAGTGACTAAATTGATACCTAATGGTTTATTCAGACTGCATATCATCTTGGTGCATTCAACTGAATCAGAATCAGGTTAGACAATGCTTTCTTCAGCACCATGTTTTTTTCAGTAAATTCTGATGTATAACAGGGATGTATTAATTACAGAAAAAGCTGATCTATGTGTATATTGGAAAGGATGGTCAGAGATGGTGCAGAATACACTATTTTTCACTGTACATCATTTAGGTTCTATTTAAATAATATATATTTTATGCTTTGATAAAAATTATGTACATACATCTCATTTATTAAAATAATTTTGATCAAGGATGTCAAATTTACTATTTTTAGTCAGTTAAAAAAGAATATGCAATAATTCTATTATAGAACGAAATAATAATTCACTTTCCTTTACGAGTTCTTTGGACAAAATCATGTCCTTTGCAACAACATGGATGAAGATGGTGGCCATTATCCCAAGCAAACTAACACAGTAAACCAAATACTTTTCTCACTTATAAGTGTGAGCTAAACATTGGGTACACATGGACATAAAGATGGGAACAATAGTTACTGGGAAATACAAGATGGGGGAGAAGAGAAGAGGGGCAAAGGGTTGAAAAACAACCTATTGGGTTCTATGCTTACTTCCTGGGTGATGGGTTCAATTGTACTCCAAACCTTACCATTATGGCATACCTTTGTAAAAAATCTGCACTTATACCCCAGAATCTAAAATAAAAGTTGAATAAATAAATAATGATGTAGTATAAAAAAAAGAGTTCTTTGGCTTATCAAGTTTATCTCCTATAGACCTCTTCCCATTTTCTTTTCTTTTTTTTTTTGAGACAGTTTTGCTCTTGTTGCCCAGGCTGGAGTGCAATGGTCTGATCTCAGCTCACCACAACCTCTGCCTCCCGGATTCAAGCAATTCTCCTGCCTCAGCCTCCCAAGTCGCTGGGATTACAGGCATGCGCCACCACACACGGCTTATTTTGTATTTTTATCAGAGACGGGGTTTCTCCACGTTGGTCAGGCCGGTTTCAAACTCTCGACCTCAGGTGATCCACCCGCCTTGGCCTCCCAAAGTGCTGGGATTACAGGCATGAGCCACTGAGACCAGCCCACATTTTCTTGTAGTCCTAAATACCACACGTATTCTTGGAGAGCATTCTCCAAACAAGAAATTTGTCCAAAGTTTTTCCTAACAAGAAAGCTTACAATGCACACTTGTCAGGAGCCTACAGGACCATAAAACATATGAAAGCTAACTATTTGTAAGTGTCCTCATCTCTACTGTGATCTACAAAAGCCCTGTTTTGTTTCAAGTAAATATAGCATGTGCTAAATTTGTGATGTGATGAAATGGAGAGTGTTTGTAAGATCTCAGGGCCCTTTCACCACCTAAAGTAAGACAGAAGGAGGTTGAAAGGAGGGTTTCTCCAGCATAAACAATATCCCTTAATTTCCAGCCTTTCTGACACCTCTCTCCGTCTACTGCAGTTCAAGTATGACCCCCTTTTTTTCTTTGAGATGGAGTTTCACTCAGGTTGCCCAGGCTAGAGTGCAATGGCGTGATCTTGGCTCACTGCAACCTCCACCTTCTGGGTTCCAGCAATTCTCCTGCCTTAGTCCCCCAAGTAGCTGGGATTACAGGCACCTGCCACCATGCCCGGCTAATTTTTGTATTTTTAGTACAGACAGGGTTTTACCATGTTGGCCAGGCTGGTCTCAAACTCCTGACCTCAGGTGATCCACCTACCTCAGCCTCCCAAAATGCTGGTAATTACAGGTGTTAGCCACCTTGTCAAGCCAGTATGATACTTTTCTACCTTGTAAATGACTTTTGGTGAAGAATCTTTGCTAAATATTAGTCCAACTAGAGTCAGCTGAGCAAAGCTTCAATGCTGAAATTTTTTGAAAAGGCATAAACAAAGTTGAAGTAACATGAAGGCATGTGGACATAAAGAACCAGCCTCAAGAAATTTCCAGGGAATGGGATTTAACTACCAAATAATATGTATTATAAATATCTCTGGCTTGTTAGGTGAAATGGGTTTAAGTTTTCCTAGACAGCTTCCTGGCAATCAATGTTTCAGCTAACCAGCATTAAGAGCTACTTTTGCTATATCATGAACAAGGCCAGTCAACCTATTTCAATGAAAAATAAATAAATTGAAAATGTTGGCTTTCTATTTGCAACTTCAACTAAATTTCATTAAGATACAATATGCCAGGCCGGGCGCGGTGGCTCAAGCCTGTAATCCCAGCACTTTGGGAGGCCGAGACGGGTGGATCACGAGGTCAGGAGATCGAGACCATCCTGGCTAACACGGTGAAACCCCGTCTCTACTAAAAAATGCAAAAAACTAGCCGGGCGAGGTGGTGGGCGCCTGTAGTCCCAGCTACTCGGGAGGCTGAGGCCGGAGAATGGCGTGAACCTGGGAGGCGGAGCTTGCAGTGAGCTGAGATCCGGCCACTGCACTCCAGCCTGGGCCGCGACAGGGCGAGACTCCGTCTCAAAAAAAAAAAAAAAAAAAAAAAAAGAAAAAAAGATACAATATGCCCGAATAAGAATCAATCTTCACTTGTATTTCCATTTTACTGGGCATATGTTGATATATAATTCCAATTAATTTGACTTGACTTTAATACTCTACAATACCCTAAGATGCTACTATTGTGACCCCAATCCTAATCCTCTCGTACAGTACTTGTTTTAGATATGAGGAGGATTAAAGGAGTATAGAGAACTGATGAAGCTGAACATATTTGTAAATGGGCAAACTAACATGCAAACTTAAAGGAAATGAACATATATATACACAGGTGTGATATATGCAATAGGCACACAATTGTGTGTGTATATTTACTTATTTAATCTTCTTTTGTCAATCTCAGCCAACGTTATGTTTAAATAATCTGAATCTGGTAGCAAACACTCTTAATTCTCCTTGTAAGAAAATGACTTACATCATTTGTTCAACCAAATAAGCATGATTTTATTTAGGGAGAATGAGGCTATTCTATAATAAAGGTGGGGGTATAAAACGGATCACTTACTTTTGGGATAAGTACTCACATCAGTACAACTTTTTTCAAAAGATAGTGACCCATTCGTTTTAAACTGAAAACAGGAATTTTCCAGTGTCTACTAAAAATACTACAGATTAGCCGGGCATGGTGGCGCGTGCCTGGAGTCCCAGCTACTCAGGAGAACCTCTTGAACCTGGAAGGCGAAGGCTGCAGTGAGTGGTGAGGAAGAATGGGGTATACTTTGTTGGCTAACAAAGAAAGATTTGTAGAAAGGCAACATTTTAGGGTGATAACAGCTAAAGAAGATCAAATACCAACGTCCTAAATTATCAAACTTCATCGTATTGTTTTTGCAATTAAAATTGCAAACTGGGCGCTGTAATCCCAGCACTTGGGAGGTTGAGGCGGGTGGATCACCTGAGGTCAGGAGTTCGAGACCAGCCTGGCCAACATGGTGAAACCTTGTCTCTACTAAAAATATAAAAATTAGCTGGGCATGGTGGCAGGCGCTTGTAGTCGCAGCTTCTCAGGAGGCTGAGGCAGGAGAACCACTTGAACCCAGGAGTTGGAGGTTGCGGTCAGCCAAGATCGCACCACTGCACTCTAGCCTGGACGACGGTGTGAGACTCCATCTCAAAAAAAAAAAAAAAAAAAGATTGCAAACTAAGATTTTAAAAATTACACATCATATTGGCCAGGCGCGGTGGCTCACGCCTGTAATCCCAGCACTTTGGGAGGCCGAGATGGGCAGATCACGAGGTCAGGAGATCGAGACCATCCTGGCTAACACGGTGAAACCCCATCTCTACTAAAATTCAAAAAAAATTAGCCGGGCGTGGTGGCGGGCGCCTGTAGTCCCAGCTACTTGGGAGGCTGAGGCAGGAGAATGGCGTGAACCTGGGAGGCGGAGCTTGCAGTGAGCTGAGATCACGCCACTGCACTCCAGTCTGGGCGACAGAGCGAGACTCCATTTCAAAAAAAAAAAAAAAAAAAATTACACATGGTACAACTGTATCATCATTTTAAAAAGTGTATCAGGATATACACATACACACCAAACATTTTGGCCATTCATTCAACAAATCTGAGTGCCTAGAGTAAAGACAGTGAAAGAGAAAAAGAGACAGACATAAGCCCTGCTCTCATGGAGCTTAGATTCTGGGGAAGAAAGTAAATTGGTAAACAAATTAATTAAGTAAACACGTTCTAATGAGCATACTTAAAATGTCACATTGCTGGAGGTTGAGAAGGGGAGATAATATGCTCTTTCCATACAACTATGTTGACTGACTTGTTCCGATGAACATGTATTACTTGATAGTGAAAGAAAATATGGCCAGGTATGGTGGCTCACAACTGTAATCCCAGCACTTTGGGAGGCAGAGGAGGGAGGATCACTTGAGTCCAGGAGTTCAAGACCAGCCTTGGCAACACGACGAAACCCTGTCTCTACAAAAAATACAAAACATTAGACAGCAGTGGTGGCACACACTTGTGGTTCCAGCTACATGGGAGGCTAAGGTGAAAGGATCACTTGAGCCCAGGAGGCGAAAACTGCATGAGCCAAGATCATGGCCACCGGACCCCAGCCTAGGCAACAGAGTGAAACTCTGTCTCAAAAAACGAAAAACAAAGCCCCACAAAGTAGTTGTTTTAAAAGCAAGTTATACATGTGTGTTATAGGAAAAAAAAAAAAAAAAAAGTGTGAATAGAAAATAAAATTTACCTGTCATTCTACCATCCTCATTTATTTATATTTTGATGTAAATTCTGACTTCCTTTTATGATAGTCATGCATATGAATAAACATAAATTTGGAATATGTATGTATGTATGTATATGCTGCTTAATAGACATTTTCCATTAATATCAGAAACTTTTTTTTTTTTTTGATGGAGTCTTGCTCTGTCACTGAGGTTGGAGTGAAGTGGTGCAGTCTTGATTCACTGCAATCCCTGCATCCCAGGTTCAAGTCATTCTCCTACCTAAGACCCCTGAGTAGCTGGGATTACAGTTGTGCACTACCACACCTGGCTAATTTTTGTATTTTTAGTAGACATGGGATTCACAGTGTCGGCTACACTGGTCTCAAACTCCTGACCTCAAATGATCTGCCCATCTCGGCCTACCAAAGTGCTGGGATTACAGGCCTGAGCCACTGCACCTGGCCTTTTGAGACAGGGAGTCTCACTCTGTCACCCAGGCTGGAGTGCAGTGGCGCGATCTCGGCTCACTGAAATCTCTGCCTCCTGAGTTCAAGTGAATCTCCTGCCTTAGCCTCCTAAATAGCTGGGATCACAGGTGCTTGCCACCATGCCCGCCTAATTTTTGTATTTTTAGTAAGGACAGGGTTTCGCCCTGTTGGTCACGGTGGTCTCAAACTCCTGATTTCAGGCCACCTGCTTCAGCATCACAAAGTGCTGGGATTATAGGCATGAGCCACTGTGCCTGGCCGGAAACATTTTTTGATGCGTCTAGCTCCACAATGCTGTTTTTGAAGAATGGTATTCTAGTCTATGAATGTATTTATACTTTAAAACATTACCTACTGTTGGCCGGGCATGGTGGCTCATGCCTATAATCCCAGCACTTTGGGAGGCCAAGGCAGGCAGATCACTTGAGGTCTGGAGTTCGAGACCAGCCTGGCCAACATGGTGAAACCCTGTCTCTACTAAAACTACAAAAAAATTAGCTGGGCGTGGTGGCAGGTGACTATAATCTTAGCTACTTGGGAGGCTAAGGCCAGAGAATCACTTGAACTCAGGAGGCAGAGGTTGCAGTGGGCTGAGATCATGCCACTGCACTCTAGCCTGGGCGATAGAGTCAGTCTCAAAAACAAAAAACAAAGAAAAACGAAGTTTGCCAACATTCTCATTACAAGTCAATGATAGTAAGGTTTATTTTAAGATACACAATAAACAATATCTACGTTCTTCCTATATTAAAAGTTCACAAACGAATTGATATCAGATGAAAAAAAGTGACTAACTCTCCAGTATCAACAGCACTGTGGGTTATTTAGGTCTGAGCCATAAGATTATTGGGTAAAAGTTGGACAGCTGCTCAAAAGTAGTGGCAAATTCATTTTTACTTTTCACAGCAAATCCCTGACTTCAAGAGTATTTTCCCAACCAATTTGGCACCTGGGCTAATTCTCAAAGTTACCCAACAGAGAAGCTAAAATACTGTCTGTAATACAGTGCAAAAAAAAAATAGCATAATTAAAACAAAAATCATGAAATCCAGTTACTTTAGTTCTCTTTAATATTGGGGCTAAAGGATAAGTGTACTCACAGGGTAAGGAGGCAGATGAGGATATTCAGAGATTAGAAAATATCTTCTGTGGATATGGCAAAGCTTTAAGAGAAGTTAGCAGAATCAATTCTTTATTACATCAGTCACTGTTAAATGTATTCTTACAATTTTTCTTTTCCTTGATACTTTTTAAATTTTTTTTGAGACAGTCTCACTCTGTCACCAGCTAATTTTTGTATTTTTAGTAGAGATGGGGTTTCACCATGCTGGCCAGGATGGTCTCCATCCCCTGACCTCGTGATCTGCCTGCCTCAGCCTCCCAAAGTGCTGGGATTACAGGCCTGAGCCACTGTGCCCAGCCTCCTTGATCCTGTTGTATCATTAATGCTTCTCATATTTATTAGTAGAGATTGAGGCTATATTTTGTCTCATAAGATGGAAAGGAAAAAAGGAGATATTCTGATAAGGCTCACTGTAAGAGTTGGACATAGAGGAGGGTACGGTAATATCCTTACTATTTTTCTGAATACAATTTGCCACATGGAGATAATTCATTCCATGACGTTATTCAATGCTCCTTAGGTAGCACCTTGAAAATTCTACGTAAGTTGTATGTGTATTTCTTTCTTTGTAAACAATATTTCCCTACTAATTTTAGCTGTGTGCTTTTAGATCATGAATTAAGGGGAGAGGTTATTTTTCTACTTAAAAAAAAATCCCTTTATCTTATCACAGGCTGGGTGCGGTGGCTCAGCCTGTAATCGCAGCACTTTGGGAGGTAGAGGTGGGCGGATCTCGAGGTCAGGAGATCAAAACCATCCAGGCTAACACGGTGAATACCCATCTCTACTAAAAAAAAAAAAAAATACAAAAAATTAGCAGGGCGTGGTGGTGGGCACCTGTAGTCCCAGCTACAAGGGAGGGTGAGACAGGAGAATGGCGTGAACCTGGGAGGCGGACATTGCAGTGAGCCGAGATCGCACCACTGCACTCCAGCCTGGGGGACAGAGAGAGACTCCATCTAAAAAAAAAAAAAAAATCCTTGTATCTCAACCAAATATTAGCATTAGATGAACATCAGGTAATCTACTTTTCCCAGTTTTTGAGAAGTAGAGAAAAATATGAAACCAGAAAAAAAACCTTTCAGTGACGTAACGCTTTCTGGATCTAGTGCCCTCTACAGTCAAGGAAGCAGAAAAGTTTTTTGTTTTGTTTGTTTTTCTTGAGAGGGAGTCTCCCTCTGTCACCCAGGCTGTAGTGCAGTGGCAGGATCTCGGCTCACTGCAACCTGCGCCTCCTGGGCTCAAGCAATTCTCCTGCCTCAGCCTCCCAAGTAGCTGGGATTACAAGCATGCACCACCACGCCCAGCTATTTTTTGTATTTTTAGTAGAAAGGGGTTTCGCCATGTTTGTCAGACTGATCTTGAACTCCTGACCTCAGGTGATCCACCCACCTCAGCCTCCCAAAGTGCAGGGATTACAGGTGTGAGCCACCGCGCCTGGCTGTTTTGTTTTTTAAAGAATCATAGACTACAACTTCTGTCACAAAGAACTTATCAATCTTGTTTTCTGAGCTATTACTATACCAGCAATTTTGCCTTTTTTATGCTTCATTTTTGCCTTCTTCTCACAGACTGAAAAATTGGCTACTACCTAAGTTAAGAGTCCTATGTCCCTTTCACATATTAATTTATTTCTTGGTTGGTCAGGAGTTTCCAAATACAGACCCATTTCACATTTTATAAAATGACATGAGATGTCATGGAGAAAAGAAAGTTGGGGGCTATTTCCATCAACAGTAGGTTTTGCTTGGTAGAATTCTAAATTATATTCTGGAATAAATAATGATATGTGTTCTATTTTCTATAGCAACCCAAAATATATTCAACAAATCGGTATCTAAGTGGGCCATTTAAATTTATTAACACATAACCTATCCTGTTCCAGAATTTGAAGAAGAAATGTACTGGCTGGATTAAAGTTACAAATAAGTGAGTTGTCAGGATTATATAATTTACGTTACTTTGAATGTAAATGAGTATTTGAATATATTAATAACAGATGGTATTTCTATTACAATCGACTTCACTTCCAGTATCAGATGCCAAATAGGGAGAATAAGTGGATTATAATTCATTAAGAAAAAGGCTCACACCTGTAATCCTAGCACTTTGGGAGGCCAAAGGTGGGCAGATCACCAGGTCAGAAGTTCGAGACCAGCCTGGCCAACATGGTGAAACCTTGTCTCTACTAAAAATAAAAAAATCAGCTGGGTGTGGTGGTGCGTGCCTATAATCCTGGCTAATCAGGAGAACTGCTTGTCCCGGGACCCGGGAGGTGGAGGTTGCAGTGAGCCCAGATCACGTGATTGCACTACAGCCTGGCAACAAGAGTGAAACTGTCTCCAAAAAAAAAAAAAAAAACTGAGGACTAGAGACAACAGAATAATATACCATTTCATTTTAAAGTTTTATTCTCATTCTAAACGTTTTTAAACCACCTTTTAAATATGTATTTATAACAGTAACTATTTAAAAATTCCTTAAGTCTGAACTTCGTTATGATGCTCTTTGACTTCCCCCATTATCTCCAATAAAGATTTAAGTTGTTTCGTTTTCTCGTTTGCTTTACCAGTAACAGAAAAATCTCACAAAAGAATATTAAAATTGAGTACTGTTTGCCACAGAAACATTATTCACCATTCTCTCCACGGAAATCTTTAGTAAAAGGAGAAAAATTTGCTGGGCGCAGTGGCTTGTGCCTGTAATCCCAGCACTTTGGGAGGCTGAGGTGGGCAGATTACCTGAGGTCAGGAGTTCGAGACCAGCCTGGCCAACATGGCGAAACCCCATCTCTACTAAAAACACAAAAAATTAGCCAGGCGTGGTGGCATGTGCCTGTAATCCCAGGCACTTGGGAGGCTAAGGCAAGAGAATTGCTTGAACCCAGGAGGCGGAGGTTGCAAGTGAGCCAACATCACACCATTGTACTCCAGCTTGGGCAATGAGAGTGAAACTCCATCTCAGAAGAAAAAAAAGAAAAATTCCCATGATCTGAAGAGAACCCAGAGTGTACCATTCGCAAATGTTTACTTGCAAAGGTTTTTGGAAAGATATTTGCAGACATTAAAGATGTATCAAAGTCAGCATTATTACCTCAAAACAGCACCATTAAATAGCCTTTTTAATTGCTAACAATACAAATCTTAGACTATGCTGCCATTAAGATAATTGTCAGTTCTTTTATTAGAAATATACAATATATTTCTTTTTTTGAGATGGAGTCTAGACTACAATATACAATTTTCTTTTTCTTTCTTTTTTTTTTTTTTTTTTTTGAGACAGAGTCTTGCTCAGTCGTCCAGGCTGGAGTGCAATGGCGCTATCTAGGCTCACTGCAACCACCGTCTCCTGGGTTCAAGTAGTTCTCCTGCCTCAGCCTCCAAAGTAGCTGGCATTACAGGCACCCGCCATCATGCCTGGCTAATTTTTGTATTTTTGTAGAGACAGGGTTTCATCATGTTGGCCAGGCTGGTCTGAAACTCCCGACCTTGGGTGATATGTCTGCGTGGGCCTCCCAAAGTGCTGGGATTATGGGCGTGCCCCACTGCGCTGGCCAATATACAATTTTCAAATGAGTGTTTTATTTTATTTTATTATTTTTTTGAGACGGAGTCTCGCCCTGTTGCCCAGGCTGGAGTGCAGTGGTGCGATCTCCGCCTTCCGGGTTCACGCCATTCTCCTGCCTCAGCCTCCCGAGTAGCTGGGACTACAGGCGCCCACCACCATGTCCGGTTAATTTTTTCTTTTTTTCTTTTTTTTTTTTTTTTGAGACAGAGTCTTGCTCTGTCACCCAGGCTGGAGTGCAGTGGCCGGATCTCAGCTCACTGCAAGCTCCGCCTCCCGGGTTCACGCCATTCTCCTGCCTCAGCCTCCCGAGTAGCTGGGACTACAGGCGCCTGCCACCTCGCCCGGCTAGTTTTTTGTATTTTTAGTAGAGACGGGGTTTCACCGTGTTTGCCAGGATGGTCTCGATCTCCTGACCTCGTGATCCGCCCATCTCAGCCTCCCAAAGTGCTGGGATTACAGGCTTGAGCCACCGTGCCCGGCCAATTTTTTCTATTTTTAGTAGTAAAATTTTTGTATTTTTAGTAATATAGACGTGATTTCACTGTGTTAGCCAGGATGGTCTCGATTTCCTGACCTTGTGATCCGTCTACCTCGGACTCCCAAAGTGCTGGGACTACAGGCGTGAGCCACTAATCCCAGCCCATGAGTGTTTTATTTTCCTAGAAACTACAGTAATTTTTAAACCACTATCCTTCCTTCTATTCCATCAAGTTTTCTAGGTAAAAGAGTAAATACTAACAACAGCATCATACAACACAATAGACTGAAGTAAGGATGTGCATTTCTAATTTCCAGGGCAGGTATTTCAAACTTTAGGTTCATCAACCTTTTTTCCAACTGAGCAAAATAAAGGCCTGCACTAATAGTGACCTGTTGAAGACAAGGTATGAAGCAATTTTAAGTACATTTGAGGTTGTGAACACACCCAAAACAGGAAAAGAAAATCCCAAGTCTGTGAAGGCACCCAATGTTCCATTTAACTTATGGCACTTAAGATGAACTCCTTTGGAAACATAAACAAATACTTCTTGAATACAAAGGAAAATTATTATTATTATTATTATTTTGAGACAGAGTTTCATTCTTGCTGCCCAAGCTGGAGAGCAATGGCGCAATCTCCGCTCACTGCAACCTCCGCCTCTCAGGTTCAAGAGATTCTCCTGCCTCAGCCTCCCGACTAGCTGGGATTATAGGCATACATCACTATGCCTGGCTAATTTTGTATCTTTCGTAGAGACAGGGTTTCTCCATGTTGGTCAAGCTGGTCTTGAACTCCCGACCTCAGGTGATCCACCCACCTTGGCCTCCAGATGTGAGCCACCACGCCCAGCCTCAAAGGAAAATTATTATGCCTTAATTTGTGAAAATCATTTTATTCTCTCTTAGCATATACACAAATATTTTGTTCCCTCTCATTGTGAGGTCAGAATTTATGATGATTAGTAAATAAAACAAAGTCAATAACCAAGGAATGGCATCATGATTCTGTAAAATCCTGTGACATCAGCATCTGTTTGCTGTGTTGCTTCATAGTTCTGGCTAACTTCATTCTAACCTTGGAACAGAAGTAAAGAAGTTAGGAGCAGGGGGTCCTTAGACTCTTTGGCGCCAGGGATTCCTACGGAACCCTTGTCAGAATGTTTTATTTTTTTAACATAATTTTATTTTTTTCTTAAACAAATAGAGACAGGGGTTTTGCCATGCTGCCCAGTTTGCTTTTGAACTCCTAGGCTCAAGTGATCCACTGACCTCAGCCTCCCAAAGTGCTGGGATTACAGGCGTGAGCCACCGTGCTCAGCCAGAATAATGTTTTTAAATGCACAAAATAAAATGCAAAGATAGAACTGTCAAAACACTTTAACTGGAATTAACAACGTGCTTTTAAAAAATAAAATAAGATCCAGCAGTGGGTCTAATAACCACAGTAATTTTGAGGTAGTGATAAGCTTAAACAATTTCAAGATAGCTATAACGGCTGCATTATGGTATTAAGTACATGATTTCTGTTGGTGACAAAGTCACAGGTACTGCTAATACAACCATGTGTTTGTTGCCTATATTCATATTTGAATGAAATTCCAAGTTTTAATTAGAGGTTAATTAAAAGATGTAATATTTTTCCCCCAAACAAGTTTACAGACCCCCCGAATTCAATAGACCTTGGGGAATCAATATGCAGACCCCAGGATAAAAACCTCTCATATGGGAACAGAAGAGCAGGTCAATAAAGTAAAAACATAAGTTTTGGTTCCCAAAACTCAAAAAGACAAATTATAAAGGCCCTGTTACTCTCCAAAATAGTCTAACACACCAGAGCAGTGTATAGATTTTCATTCATTCAATAATCTTCAAAACGTTTGTATAGGAAGAGCAAAATCAGAGGGAGGACATATTTTTCAACCAATGATCAAATATATAGCTTATAATATCAGTACATTTTGAGGAAATTCTCCTATACAAAGGCTAAGTCATTGTAATTAAGTCAGATTCAACAATATCATGAGTTGTGATTAGCAACATGATAGTGTAGATAACCAACAGAATTGGATCTTACTCTGCAAGAGAAATGGTCAGTGACACCCTTCAATGGTTCAGCCTATGCAGCCGTCTCACTGGTGTGGTGGATGTGAACCCTTCCTATCACTGTGCATACTGTGATCCCAGAAGATTGTTATTGCTGGACAGGTGGGGTAGCTCACACCTGTAATCCCAGCACTTTGGGACGCCAAGGCAGGAGGATGGCTTGGGGCCAGGAGTTTGAGACCAGCCAGGGCAACATAGTGAGACCCTATCACTAAAAGAAAGTTTAAATATATTAGCTGAGCATTATGGCCCATGCCTGTAGTCCTAGCTACTCAAAAGGCTGAGGTGGCTCTGCTTGAGCCCAGGAGTTAGAGGCTGCAGTGAACCATGATGGTTTCACTGTACTCCAGCCTGGGCAACAGAGTGATTTTATAAATTTATAAAGTATAATTTATAGATTTATAACTTATATACTCTTCTCAGGATGACACTAGGAACCAAACATGCCACCTAAACTAGTCCTTCCATTCATTGTAAAAATCTCAGCCGGGCGCGGTGGCTCAAGCCTGTAATTCCAGCACTTTGGGAGGCCGAGACGGGAGGATCACGAGGTCAGGAGATCGAGACCATCCTGGCGAACACGGTGAAACCCCGTCTCTACTAAAAAGTAAAAAAAAACCTAGCTGGGCGAGGTGGCAGGCGCCTGTAGTCACAGCTACTCGGGAGGCTGAGGCAGGAGAATGGCGTCAACCCGGGAGGCGGAGCTTGCAGTGAGCTGAGATCCAGCCACTACACTCCAGCCTGGGCGACAGAGCAAGACTCCGTCTCAAAAAAAAAAAAAAAAAAAATCTCCTGTAACACTCCCTCCCTGCAAAGAGAAAAATATATAAACTAGGTAGCAGTATTACAAATGAAAAGTGGGGGGTTGGACAAGAAATAACAAAAGGGACAAGGGATTGGCAGAAACTGCATGTGGTAGGGCAGGGGGGCCTACTAGGAGAAACATTAAGATGATTCAGAGGTTTTAAGCCTGGCTACCTTCAAGAATGGTAGAATCAGAAGAAAAAAAACTACGTTTGGAGATGAAGGAAACTTGAGAACAGGCAGAGATAATGAGCTTTAAGTGACATATTAAGTTTGAAATGCCCAGGAAGCAACTGGAAAAGCAGATCATCAATAAGAGTGTTCAATCCCTGTCCTTGAGGAACTTACAATCTGGAATCCTTTTATAGCTAGAGGTTTGGATTTAGTAGTGATTCTACTAGGTATTCCCTAAAAGATGTGGGAACAGCAAAGTCCTCCAAGAAAGAACATGAAAGACCAAAAGAAACGCCATCAATTTAAGGACAAAAATTTTAAATATTCTAAATACTAAAAGCCATTTGAAATGTTAACATCAAATGCTAAAAACACTTTTACAACTTAAAATAGTGGCCTTTTAAGAGGATATACCTCGATACATTTAAATACATTTCCAGAAAAAGACAGTGTCAATAACATACCATATTGTATTAAAACATAAACTTTAATTTAACTTGTCCTTCCTATTCAAATTGTACCTTTCTTTATAGAGGTATTCTAGTTAAATTAAAAATAAATCGTAGAATTAAAGCCATAATTATTTCCACTTGCAAACCACTAGTGAAATAATGAAAATAGACTATTAATGTAGTAGAAAGAGGGATAACCAAATATATGCCTCTTGAAGGAAGTACACAGCAATATCTAGGAATTATACTTGTCCTCTCCCCCAACACTCCCACTTGGAAATCAAACCTGAACTAAATTTGTTCGGTCTTCAATCTAGCTACCAATTTACAGCAAATACAAAGGATAGAGGGACATATTAAACTAGGACATGTTAAATCTATACCTGAGGGACATATTCATCAACATCCAGGATGAGAGAAACTAGAGGAAAAATGGCCTGGTTCCTTCAACAAATATTAGGTTGGTGCAAATGTCATTGTGGTTTTTAAATTGCCATTAAAAGTAATGGCAAAAACCACAATGACGTTTGCACCAACCTTACAAGGAAAATATATTACGAGGAAAATAATTAAGATGAGGGAACCTATAGATTAAAAAGTTTAAGAGACATCCCAAACAAATGTAATATGTTAACGTGTTTGGATCCCAAATCAAACCAACCAATTATTCAAAAACAACTGAGGAATATTTGAATACTGACTGGATATTTGGTGATGTTAATTTTTAAAGGCAGTGTAATGGCACTGTGGTTATGATTTTCTCAAGAGTTATCTTTCAGATATCTATACTGAAATAAAACAAATGAAATCATTTGTAGAATTTGCTTCACAGTAATCCAGTAGGGTCTGGGGAAAGTAGATAGGGAAATACATAAATTGTGTCGCTCAATTCTTTGTGTTTTGAAATTTTCCATACTTAACTGTTCAAAAGGGAAAAAAGAAAAACACCATTCTCAGGGGTTGCCAACAAAAACTGAAAACAACAGTTTGAATTTTGTCTCCAAGCCTTACAAGCTGAGCAGCCCTGGTCTAGTCACACAACTTCTTAGTGTCCCTGTTGGTTAAACGGAGACAAACAAATACCACCTAATAAACTCATATTCGTTCAAGCCAGAAAGGATACAAGCATATAACATGTTGAACGTTATATCCTTAACGTCTTTGACTTTCCCAGTCTCCCACATCTGGTCTCCACCAAATCCTGTCTGTTTCTCTACCAAATCCTGTCTTGTCCATTACTGTGGTCTCACACCACTCCAACGCCTCCTTTCAGCCTGTTTTCCACATCGCATACAAAGTGATGTTCCTAAAACGCAAAATCCAATCAGGTTATCTCCAGCCCCACTGAAAATCCTTTTTTTTTTTGAGACAGTCTTGCTCTGTCGCCTGAGCTGAGCTGAAATGCAGTGGTGTGATCTCAGTTTCCATTGCAGCCTCCACTTCCTGGGTTCAAGCAGTTCTCCTGTATCAGCCTCCCAAGTAGCTGGGATTACAGAAGCACGCCACCACGCCCGGCTAATTTTTTGTATTTTTAATAGAGACAGGGTTTCACCATGTTGGCCAGGCTGGTCCTGAACTCCTGACCTCAAGTGATCCACCCGCCTCCGCCTCCCAAAGTGTTGGGATTACAGGCGTGAGCCACCAGTGCCCAGCTTGAAAATCCTTAAACTGCTTTCAATCAGCTTCAAGATAAGAGCCTCCTTTTAAATTTTTTTACCCTCCTTGATTCCTTAAAAATCCCTTTAATTTTTTTACCCTCCTTGATTCCTTAAAATGGCTTACAAGGCCCTCCATTTTCTCATACTATCTCTTCAACTTCTATCTCTTTCTATTCTCTTTGACTTTATGCTTTAGCTTTGGTAAAATTATTTCAGCTCTTGCATTACACCCTGTACTCTTGAGTGTAGCTTCAGTGTTCATGTCTGGAATGTTCTTTCCACCCATCATCACTGCATTGCCTGGCTAGCCCTTTCATCCTTGAAGTCTCAGGTTAAACAGTATTTCCTCAGAGAGGTCTACCCAAATTGCTTCTATACTAAGTTGGGTGTCTTCTCACACCTACACAATACAGTATTTGTTCCTACAGGAACCTGTACTTACCGTAGTATAACAGTCCCTACTTATTTGTAAAGAGTATTTGCTGTGGCAATTATATATTTATCTGTTTTCCAGCTAGACTATAACTCTAGGAGGGCAAATGGTGAAATTTGTTCACTGCTGAATCCTAAGTCTCTCACGGTGCCTGGTAGCCAATAACAAACTGAACATACAAAATTCACAACAATCTGGACTGTTTTCCTCATACCCAAGTTCCATCTTCCTAGTCCTCTCAACTGCAACAAAAACAAGACAGCTATGAAGGCATTTACACAGAGATCTTAATCTTGCATAGGACTGAGCATTGTAAAGTGAATTGAAAACACGATGAGAATGCAGAACATAAGGAGTTGAGAAATCTATTTTCAGGCCGAGATAATTTGTATCCTAATTTACAATCTAAAGAAAACTCAGGAGTGTCAATCTAACAAAAATGAGCTCAATGACACACATAGTTTCCATCAAACCATAACAAGTTTTCAGACCTAAGATGTTAGATCACTTAATCCCTCCAGCCTCAGTTTCCTTATGGGTAAAACAAGGGATCCTGATCAGGGTCATTAGGGTCCTTTCCAGGGCTAATATATGCCAATATTTAAAGGCTAAAAGATGTAAATTAGTGAAACACTAATCATTTGTTTTCATCCTATAGTGATTTTTTTCCTTTTTAATCTGTTTAAGGACATTACAGTTTACCCCCTTAAGCACAACTAAACCTTCAAATCTATTCAGCTATAAAAATCTTACAAAATGCTCCTCAGATCAACTTGCATATTTCACAAAGGTAACTGCAATCTGATGAAACAACAGCATCTACCTAAACCCAAAATGAATTACTGAAATATATTCAACTTCTGTGTAAATAATAAATCTTACTCACCACGTGTTTTAAGTGCTAAATACCTTGAATTGTTGGTCATTTCTATGGCAGTCTGAAGGCAAAGTTGTGCCCCAGGGTGTAAGACTTGCATTTATGAGTACTATTTAACACCTAACTAAAAAACAGAAGATACATAGTCTTTGCATCACCTCACCGGGCTGGTGGTTGAGATAAAAAAATTGTTGAAACCAGAGTAATTTTTGGAAAAAAAAAAAAAATCAAAACAAGTTATAGTAAGTTACAGTAAATAAAGTAGCGAGTAAATATTTCACTGTTATCAGTAGCAGCCCAGTTTCTAATCAGCCACTGGAAACCCAAGGAAAGACTAAAGTAGTAACAAGTTTGTCTCCTGGTTTAGATTAATTACAAACTAGTTTTTGGCAATATGTCATGACAAAGTAATAAAATATTAAAACGCATGCTGGAAAAAAAAAAAAAAAGACGTACTTGGAACAAAAAGCTTCCATCGGACCAAGTGTAAACGCTATCCTCCAGATTTCTCTCAACAGGGCCGCCTTAAGTCCAGGAGTAGAAGGGCGCTGCGGCGGACGCTGGCAGCCACAGGTTGAATGACAAAGAGCCCCCGTCAGCACCACTCCCAGGAGTCTGCGGGCTGCCCCGTCCCCTCCGCAAAGTCTACTCGAACCCTGCAGTCACGCCTTGGCTGTGGGGAATGTGGCTCTCCGCATCACTCTCGCAAGTCACCACGTGGGGCAAGGATCGGCGGGCCAAGAAGGTTGGGGCGGACAATGTCACGAATCATAAATAATTCCTGCCCCGAGTCCCTTCCCTTGGAACAGAAGCGGCCAGGAGAGTCTGGAGGTACCACATGAAGCAGCCTCATGTTATCCCTTTTCCAAATCAAAGCAGCTCTGGAGGAGCCTATTGAAGACTTAGAGGGGAAGGGACTTCCCCAACGTCACCGGGCACTACGACCCAACTCCTCGGCCAGGCCAGGGGCCGGCATATGACCACGAGGCCCGCGGCTCGGCTGAGAGAGGCGCTGTCCCCAGCGCCTCAAGGTCTCCTTCACCAGCACTGCAGTCCGAGGCCACGCGACTGCCTGTGACCACGATGCCCTCTGCTGGGCCGCCTCCCTCCCCCGGAGACAAAGTCTCCCAACCCCGGAGGTCCCCTCCGACCCCACCAGGGTAGCTAGGGCACCGTGGGGTCCGCGCCGCGTGCCGCCGGCTGTTACCCAACTAACCGTTATAAGCGCGGATCGCAGCGCCGAGCGTGTGCGTGACGTGGTGGCGCGGGCTGGAGTTCCACGGGGCCCAGGGTCCGACTCCCGTCCTTCGCTTGCTGCCTGGTTTACTTGTTCCAGCACCTACGCAGCCATCCAGTCACGTAGCAGCTCACCACTTTGTCTGGTCGGGCCGGCGAGGCTGCCTTATAACCCGCCGGGACCCGAGCATGCGCACAGGGGGCGGAGTCGTTTCTCCCGGCCGCCGCCCCCTCCCCGCCGAACAGACATCCGAACTGCAGCCCGCATTTCCACACGCTCTCAGCCGCGCACGCCCTCTAGCTCGCCCGCGCGCGCCGGTGCCCCCCTCCCCGCCACGTGACCGGCGTCCCAGTCCGACCCGCGCGCTGCGCCCCTGCAGAGCGACGCGGAGCTACCGCACCCTGCCAGACTCGCCCGTTGGTCCCTGTCTGACAAGCTCTAGGCAACCTGCCCTCGTTCGGAACACAAATGTCGATCTCACCCCTCAGTTTCTGCCAGAGAAAAAGGAAAAGTCACCTAGAGGCCTGACCCTGACGGGTGGGGGGAGACGAGCGCGCGGAGTAGCGGAAAGCGACTGAGGAGCGGGGACTGGGCAGCGTTTGAATGGATGCGGGTGCCGCTGGCACCCGGGAAGACGCCGGGGGCCGGCGCTGTGGAGCCGGGCACGGGCTGGGATGTGTTAGGATTCCAATCCGGGCCTGACACCAGTTGAGTGACCTCGGAAAGTTCCCCAACCCTCCGGGCCTGTTTCCTCCCTCTGAAGTGGCGACAGTAACAGAACCGACCTCATAGGCTCATCGGGAGGCCCTGAAGGGAGAACCCATGCAACTTGCCACCGCAGAGCCAGGCCCGCGGCGGTTGGCGCCTGGTGGGTATTAAAGACAGTCGGGAAAGAAGAGCAGGTAAGAGGGCGGGGAGACTGGCCGGTGGGTTGGGGTGTGCACCTCGGCCACGTGGAGAAGCGAGAATGCAGGGGCCGGACGCTTATGGACGATGCGTGTGTGGGGCCGGATAGAATCGTGGCAGGCGGCGCTGGGGCTGATGCGCCTCACCCGGATTAGCCTCTGTAATCCTCACAGCCCTGTGAAGTGCGCGCTGCCGTGAACATTTTGTAAATAAGGGACCCGAGGCTCAGAGAGGTGAAGTAACTTTCCAGACGGCCCAGCTTGTCAGCGGCCAGCATTTGAAGTCACACCCCAGAGCCTGTTTTTATCATAATAGCCGCTTTGACCGGATAACCAACGTGTGTGTGTTGAAGTGATCAGATAACCATGGAGTGTCTCTGATGTCCAGGACTTTTGAGAAATACTGAAAAAGTATGAGGCCAGGCCCCTGCCTTCAAAAAGCTTGCAAGTTTTTGGGGGAGACTGAGTCAGGCACAAATTAACCAACATCTGTTGAGCACTTACTGCTTGCCAGAACCCTGCCCTTCCCTCGTGTCTTCCTCCCTTCCAGGACTCACCCCATCACTTACCCTCCCCCTCAATTCTCACAGCAACCCGGGGAGGTAGGCCTTATGGTTTCTGTTTTGCAAATGAAGAGCTTGAGATTGAAGAAGAGTACAGATTGGAGGATCAGGTCCTGAGAGGTCCTATGTGCTTTCCAATAACAGTTCAGTGTGTTAGAAGACAGTATGGCATCCACGGCCGAGTACTACTAGTAATACAGTAATTGCTTTTTACATTTACATAAACACGGAGAAAGGGAAGGCATTTCGGGTCATTGGGGCAGCCAGGACTTACAAGAGCAGTGCTAGGGTGGCAGCAGCATTCAGGTAGATGGTAAGCAGAATTAAGTTAGAGAGAGAGGATCCTGAGTCTGATTTAGATGTACATTTATAAGGCCCTGTTCTATGGAATGTAGTGAGAAGTGGTTAAATAAGATGAATCCCAGGAAACCTCAAAAGTAGGCTTATAGAGCCCCATAAGGTGGTAGATTGACAATATAGACCTGAGAGCCAGATCTGTTGGGTTCCAAATTTGATTCTTGCACTTACCAGCTCTATGTCCTCAGGCAAGTCATTTTACCTTTCCAAGCCTGACTTCCAACTCTGTAAAACAAGGATAATACCTACCTCAGGGTTATTATGATAATAAAACTAGTATTTATTGCAGGCTGGCGTGGTGGCTCAAGCCTGTAATCCCAGCACTTTCGGAGGCTGAGGTGGGCGGATCAGTTGAGGCCAGGATTTTGAGACCAGCCTGGCCAACATGGTGAAACCCTGCCAATACTAAAAATACAAAAATTAGCCATGCGTAGTGGCACACGCCTGTAGTACCAGCTACTCAGGAAGTTGAGACAGGAGAATTGTTTGAACCCGTGAGGCAGAGATTGCAGTGAGCCAAGATCTCACCATTGTACTCCAGCCTGGGCAACAGAGTGAGATTCCATCTCAAAAAAAAAAAAAAAAAAATGAGGTGGGCAGATCATGAGGTCAGGAGTTCAAGACCAGCCTGGCTAATATGGTAAAACCCTGTCTCTGCTTAAAATACAAAAAGTAGCCGGGTGTGGTGGCACGTGCTTGTAGTCGCAGCTACTTGGGAGGCTAAGGCAGAAGAATCGCTTGAACCCAGGAGGTGGAGATTGCAGTGAGCCGAGATGGTGCCACTGCACTCCAGCCTGTCCAGCCTGGGCAACAGAGTGAGACTCTGTCTCAAAAAAAAAAAAAAAAAAAAAAATTAGTATTTATTTTGCAGTGTCTTACCATATAGAAAACACTACATGAAACCAAACCCTAAAGATTAACCCTAGAGGCCCTTCCCTTGAATAGACCCCAAGGAGGCTCTGAGAGGGGCCCTAACAGTGTGTTCAACAGGATCATACTTTGTGTTGTATTGCAGTTTTGTACTCCTATCCTTGAAGATAGATAGTCATCAAAATATAGGTACCTCAGGCCCTACAAAACCTGGATCTGCCTTAAGAAATTTTAATGTTGTGAAAAGAAGACTTCGGAATCAGAAGACCTGGTCCTGGCCAGGCACGGTGGTTCACACCTGTAATCTCAGCACTCTGGGAGGCGGAGGTGGGTGGATCACCTGAGGTCAGGAGTTCAAAACTAGCCTTGCCAACATGGCCAAATCCTGTCTCTATGAAAAAATGCAAAAAAAAAAAAAAAAAAAAAGGCCTAGGCCAGGCACAGTGGCTCACACCTATAATCCCAGAACTTTGGGAGGCCGAGGCAGGCAGATAACCTGAGGTCAGGAGTTTAAGACCAGCCTGAGCAACATGGTGAAACCCTGTCTCTACTAAAAATACAAAATTAGCCGGGTGTAGTGGCGCATGCCTGTAATCCTGGGAGGTGGAGGTTGCAGTGAGCTGAAATCACACTGCCTGGTCACTCCAGCCTGGTCAACAAGAGTGAAACTCCATCTCAAATAAATAAATAAATAAATAGGCCAGGCACAGTGGCTCATGCCTGTAATCCCGGCAGTTTGGGAGGCTGTGGCAGGCAGATCACGGGATCAGGAGTTCAAGACCAGCCTGACCAACATGGTGAAACCCCGTCTCTACCAAAAAGTACAAAAAACTAGCCGGGCGAGGTGGCGGGCGCTTGTAGTCCCAGCTACTCGGGAGGCTGAGGCAGGAGAATGGCGTAAACCCGGGAGGCAGAGCTTGCAGTGAGCTGAGATCCGGCCACTGCACTCCAGCCTGGGCAACAGAGCGAGACTCCATCTCAAAAAAAAAAAAAAAGAAAGAAAAAAAATAAATAAATCCCATCTCTACTAAAAATACAAAAATTAGCCTGGCGTGGTGGCACACACCTATAATCCTAGCTACTCAGGAGGCCAAGGTAGGAGAATCACTGGGAACCCAGGAGGCAGAGGTTGCAGTAAGCTGAGATTGTGCCACTGCACTCCAGCCTGGGTGACAGAGTGCAAAGAAAAAAGAAAAAAAAAAGAAGATCTGGTCCTATAACTGCTATCTGTGTTATTCTGGGCAGTTAACTCACTAAACTTTCTTGGGCTTGGGTTTCCTCGCCAGATAAATTAAAAATAATACCTACTAGCCCAAACTGTTGTGTTAATCAAATGAGACAGTATCTGCAGAAGAAGTAATTAGTAAAACTTTGAAAGTGTTCTATAAGTATTTATGAATTAATGTCATAATTTGTCTAAAGTACATAAAAGGCAAAAATCAAAAGCAACTCCAAGGCTCTTACGTGGAAAAATAGAAACAGGGTGGGTGGGTGAGCTGGTGAAAATAATAAAATAATACAGGTGAAATTCTTGCTCTTCTGCCAGATTTTCTTCCTGATTTGAGGCACACAACATTGAATAAATGAACTAGGAAGCATAGGATGAGAAATCAGAGTGGAGAGGAAATTGGAGATCATCTAAGGCACTCCTGACTTTTTACGGAAATGGAAATTAAGGCCCAGGGACGCTAAAAGACTTGTCTGAGGCCTCCCATCCAATGATTGGCATGATCAGAAACTCAGTTTCTTTAAGTATAAAGAACAAGTACAATCTTTAAGATAAAACATTTTGTCATGGGGATCTTTTAGAATCATTACATGAGGCCAGGCGCAGTGGCTCAGGCCTGTAATCCGAGCACTTTGGGAGGCGGAGGGAGGCGGAGGCAGGCGGATCACGAGGTCAGGAGATCAAGACCATCCTGGCTAACACAGTGAAACCCCGTCTCTGCTAAAAATACAAAAAATTAGCTGGGCATGGTGGCGGGCACCTGTAGTCCCAGCTACTCAGGAGGCTGAGGCAGGAGAATGGCGTGAACCCAGGAGGTGGAGCTTGCAGTGATTGGAGATTGTGCCACTGCACTCCATCCTGGGTGACAGAGTGAGACTCTGTCTCAAAAAAAAAAAAAAAAAGAAGAATTACATCAGAACCAAGGAAGACCTGGTGCTTTCTACTGGCTTTTAGCTTTATCACTATCACAAAATTCTTAGGATTCACCTTTCTGTTTTAAAGGTTGTTAGACTGGATGCTGCTACGGTAATCTGCCTCAGGAAAATGCCGGACTGTTGTTTGCAAGCTTGTTAAGTGAGCAAAACTTGGGAAGATTTCAAGGTAAGAGTTATAACTTCGTAAGTTAGTGATGCAATAAGAAATGCAAATGCAAACTTCAAAAAATTATGATATAGGTACTCTTTAAGCTGAGTAAGTTGCTCTGTTGCTTTATCTGAAAAAAGAAAGATAAAATTACTGTGTGTTCTCCAGAATTCACCTACTTAACTTACATTCTTTCAGTTACTTCACCATTTCTCTGATGTAATAAATAGGAAGGTGCTATTTTGCCCATTTTAGTAACAATAATACAGGAAAGGATTCTTTTTTTAATTGACACGTTGTAATTGTTTTTTGGGGTTTTTTTTTTTTTGTAATTTTCATTGTAATTGCTGGCTTTTTGTATGTTTAGTTATTCTGGTGGTGAGGGATTTGCTTTACTGCTTCTTTGGGCCTTTGAGAATTTTTTTGTGCACGCACAGACACACACATACACATATATATAATATGTAATTATACATATTCTGGGTTACAGTTTGGTGTTTCCATACAAACAAATGTTGTATACTGATCAAATCAGGGTACTTAGCATATGTCTCACCTCATGCTGTTTTGTAATATACAATACCTTATTGTTAACAGCAACCCTACTGTGCAATAAAACACCAGAACTTATTCTTCCAATCTAATTGTCACTTTGTACCTGTTGACAGCCTTTCCCTCTCCTCCTTTCCCCTATCCCCTTTCTAGTCTCAGATAACCACTGTTCTCTTTGCTTGTAGGATATAAACTCTTGCTTTAAAAAAATTAGATTCCACAGATCATACAGTATTTATCTTTCTGTGTCTGGCTTATTTCACTTAACATAATGTCCTCCAGGTTTAACCATATTTTCACAAATGGCAAGATTTCATGCTTTTTTACAGCTGTATAATATTCTGTTATCCATATGTACCACATTTTCTCTTTTTTTTCTTTTTCTTTTCTTTTTTTTTTTTTTTTTGAGACTGAGTCTCGCTCTGTCTCCCAGGCTGGAGTGCGGTGATGCAATGTCAGCTCACTGCAACCTCTGCGTCCCAGGTTCAAGCGATTCTTCTGCCTCCGCCTCCCAAGTAGCTGGGATTACAGGCACCTGCCACCATGCCTGGCTAATTTTTGTATTTTTAGTAGAGGCAGGGTTTCACCATATTACTCAGGCTAGTCTCAAACTCCTGACCTCAAATGACCCACCCACCTCAGTCTCCCAAAGTGCTGGGATTACAGGCATGAGCCACTGTTCCCAGCCTCAAATTTTCTTTATTCATTCATTCACTGTTAGATGTTTGGATTGATTCCATAACTTGGTTATTGTAAATAGTGCTGCAATAAACATAGGAGGGCAGATACCCCTTCAGTGTAACTGACTTCATTTCCTTTGAATACATAGCCACTAGTGGGACTCCTGGCTCATACAGGAGTTCTATTTTTAATGTTTTGAGGTAAAAATTTTCAACAAAGGTGCAAAGAACACACATTGGGAAAAAGTCTCTTAAATAAACGGTGCTGGGAAAATTGGAAAGTCACATGCAGAAGAATAAGACTAGACCCTGTCTCCACCATATACACAAATCAACTCAAAATGGATTAAAGACTGTCTTCCATAGCTGCTGTACTAATTTGTAATTCCACCAAAAAGTGTGAGTGTTGTCTTTTCTCCATATCCTAGCCAACGTTTGTTTTCTTGTCTTTTTTTTTTTTTTTTTTTTAAAGGCAGAGTCTCACCGTGTCACTCAGGCTGGAGTGCAGTGGTGCAATCTTGGCTCATTACAACCTCTGCTTCCTGGGTTCAAGCAATTCTCCTGTCTCAGCCTTTCGAGTAGCTGAAACTATAGGCAAGTGCCACCATACCTGACTAATTTTTGTATTTTTAGTAGAGATGGGGTTTCTTTTTTTTTTTTTTTTTTTTTTTTTTGAGACGGAGTCTCGCTCTGTCGCCCAGGCTGGAGTGCAGTGGCCGGATCTCAGCTCACTGCAAGCTCCGCCTCCCGGGTTTACACCATTCTCCTGCCTCAGCCTCCGGAGTAGCTGGGACTACAGGCGCCCGCCACCTCGCCCGGCTAGTTTTTTGTATTTTTAGTAGAGACGGGGTTTCACCGTGTTAGCCAGGATGGTCTCGATCTCCTGACCTCGTGATCCTCCCGTCTCGGCCTCCCACAGTGCTGGGATTACAGGCTTGAGCCACCGCGCCCGGCCGAGATGGGGTTTCATTATGTTGGCCAGGCTGGCCTTGAATTCCTGACCTCAAGTGATCCACCTGCCTCAGCCTCCCAAAGTGCTGGGATTACAGGCATGAGCCACCGTGCCCCAGCCTGTTTGTTAATAGCCATTCTAACTAGAGTGAGGTGATATCTCATTGTGATTTTGATTTGCATTTGCCTGATGATTAGTGATGTTGAGCATTTTTTCATGTACCTGTTGGCCATTTGTATGTCTTCTTTTGAGAAATGCCTATTAAGGTCTTTTGCCCACTTTTAAATCAAGAAAATTTGTTTTTCATTGTTGAATTAAGTTATTTATATATTCTTTAGATATTAACTCCTTGTGAGATGTATAATTTGCTTATATTTTCTTCTATTCTGTAGATTGTCTCTTCATTTTGTTACTTGCTTCCTTTTTATGTACAAAAGCTTTTCAGTTTGATATAATCCCATTGGTCTATTTTTTGCTTTTGTTGTCTATGCTTTGAGATCTTATTTTAAAAACCCTTGCCCAACCCGATGTTGTAAAGCATTTCCCTTATGTTTTCTTTTAGTAATTTCATAGTTTCAAGTTTTGTATTTAAGTCTTTAATCCATTTTGAGTTGATTTGTGTATATGGTGGAGACAGGGTCTAGTCTTCGGCTTCTGCATGTAACTTTCCAGTTTTCCCAGTACTATTTATTGAAGAAACTATCTTTTTCCCAGTGTGTTTTCTTGGCACCTTTGTGGCAAAACAGTTGGCCATAGATGCATGAATTTATTTCTGGGTTCTTTATTCTGTTCCACTGGTCTCTGTGTTTGTGTTTATGCCATACCATGCTGTTTTGATTACTATAGCCTTGTAGTATATTTTGCAGTCAAGTACTGTGATGCCTCGGCTTTGTTATTTTTGCTCAGGATTTATTTGCCTATTTGAGTCTTTTGTGGCTCCATATGATTTGTTTTTTGTTGTTGTTGTTGTTGTTGTTGTTTGAGACGGAGTTTCACTCTTGTTGCCTAGACTGGAGTGCAATGGCACAATCTCGGCTCTCTGCAACCTCCACCTCCCAGGTTTAAGCGATTCTCCTGCCTCACCCTCCTGAGTAGCTGGAATTACAGGCATGTGCCACCACGCCTGGCTAATTTTGTATTTTTATTAGAGACGGGGTTTCTCCATGTTGGTCAGGCTGGTCTCGAACTCCCGACCTCAGGTGATCCCACCTCCTTGACCTCCCAAAGTGCTGGGATTACAGAGTGAGCCACCGCGCCCGGCTGTCTTTTTTATTTCTGTGAAATATATCATAGGTATTATATAGAGACTGTAGTTTGTAGATCACTTTGGGTAGTATGGGTGTTTCAATAATATTAATTCTCCCATGAACATGAAATGTCTTTCCGTTCCTTTGTGTCTTCTTCAGTTTCTTTCATCAAGGTTTTATAGTTTTCAGTTTAGAGATCTTTAACCTCCTTAGTTAAGTTTATTCTTAAGTATCTTATTTTTGTGTAGCTATTGTAAATGGAATTATCTTCCTGATTTCTTTTAGGAAAAGATTCTTTTTAAACACAATATTTTGTCATTAAGAATACTGCCCCCCCCATAATATATAATAATTTAATAGGGAATATGGAAAATGTGATTTGCTTTTGAACCATGTTTGAAGAAAGGGTTTGCTAAGCACATACCTGGAGTAAAGAAGATAATGTCAATCCTAAAAACTTTTTTTTTTAAAGTTGAGAGCCCTCTCATTCAGAATATCATCATCTAATTTCAGGTTATATGTCAGGTGTAGTCCTCCTGCTTTCAAAGGCCTGTGTCTGGATGTAGGGTGAATTTTGCCATTCTTTAAAGAAAGACTAACTCAGTATTCGTGAGATGCACTCTAAGCTCCTCCCTTGACCTCCCCCATTTCTCTTCAGCTCTCCTTGCTCTGTTTTGACCTATCACTTATCTTACCAGCCTGCACCAGTTTAGTATCCTAATCAGTTACTTCTCTGGCACTCTACTGACATGACATGACGTGGTCAAAATAGTTTGCTAGAAAACAAAATGTTTGCAATAAAAATTTCTTCAACATGACAAATGAGTCAAAAATTATTGTTTCCAACTGCTGGTTTTTTGTATGTTTAGTTATTCTGGTGGCCAGGGGTTTACTTTACTGCTTCTCTAGGTCTTTGAGAATTTTTTTGTGCACACACAGACACACACATACACATATATATGTTTCTTAAGGAATCATATTGTGCATACTGTTTTTTTTCCACTGAGACGGAATCTCACTCTATCGCCCAGGCTGGAGAGCAGTGGTGCGAGCGACCTCGGCTCGCTGAAACCTCCACCTCTGGGTTCAAGCGATTCTCCTGTCTCAGCCTCCTGAGTAGCTAGGCTTACAGGGGTGCGCCACCATGCCTGACTGATTTCTGTATTTTTAGTAGAGACGGGGTTTCACCATGTTGGCCAGGCTGGTCTCAAACTCCTGACCTCAGATCCACCCGCCTCGGCCTTCCAGATTGCTGGGATTATAGGTGTGAGCCACCATGCCTGGCCACTGTTTACTACTTTTTAAATATTTACAGGCTGGGTGTGGTGGCTCACGCCTATAATCCCAGCACTTTGGTAGGCTGAGGCGGGTGGATCATGAGGTCAGGAGTTCGAGACCAGCTTGGCCAACATGGTGAAACCCCGTCTCTAGTAAAAATATAAAAATTAGCCGGGTATGGTGGCAGGCGCCTGTAATCTCAGTACTCGGGAGGCTGAGGCAGAGAATTGCTTGAACCGGGGAGGTGGAGGTTGCAGTGAGCCGACATCATGCCACACTGCATTCCAGCCTGGGCGACAGCAAGCCTTTGTCTCAAAAAAAAAAATATATATATATATATATTTGCAATGGCTTGATAATATGAGACATTTACATTGCTTCTTAATAATCATCTAAGAATTTAGATTAAAAAGCACAAAAGTTTGAAACATACCTAAAATTTTATGAAAATCTGACAGTACTGCTTTAAAACTTTAAAGGTGGCAAAACAATCCATATGGAAAACAAGCAGCTGAGAATATTCCTATTTGACCTGTTTATCTTCGAATTCAATTTGTTTTCAACCAGATTACCTGAGGCTCAATCTATGTCATTCTAATTCCCACTCTGGTCTGATATGGCTTGACTCCTGCTCCTTGTCTTTGCTAGCCCAGGAGGATAGTTTTGACCTGTGCTCTTTGTAACCTACATCATCGCTGTTTAGGATCTTTTCTAGGAAGCATTCTTTCTAGAGATGGTCCTATGTATTTGCCAAACCTGTTTTCTTCCTTGACCCCTAGCTACTAAAAGTCCTAACCATGAGTACCTTACCTACCTCCCTCCTTTCCTCCCTCCCTTCCCTCCTTTCTTCTTTCCATCTCTAGTAAAGTATTTTAGGCAAATGGGATGGGGAGTTCAATAATAACAATAGTAAATTGATGACAGCCAAGATTTCTGGAGTACTTACCATATGCTAAGCATTGCTCTAAGCACTTTAGATGTAGTAACACTCATTAATTCCTCACAAAAATGCTATAAACTAGGAACTGTTACAATCCCCATTTTATAGACATATACAGATACAGAGAGGTTAAGTAACGTCCCCAAGGTCACATAATCAGTATTGTCTCGAGTCATCAGAAGGTAGTCATCACAGCCGGGCATGGTGGCTCACACCTGTAATCCCAGCACTTTGGGAGGTCAAGGCGGATGGATCATGAGGTCGGGAGTTTGAGAACTGCCTGGCCAACATAGTGAAACCCCGTCTCTACTAAAAATACAAAAATTAGCCAGATGTGGTGGCAGGCGCCTGTAGTCCCAGATACTTGGGAGGCTGAGGCAGGAGAATAACTTGAACCTGGGAGGTAAAGGTTTACAGTGAGCTGAGACCGCACCATCGCACTCCAGCCTTGGCAACAGAGCAAGACTCTGCCTGAAAAAGAAAAAAAGTAGTCATCATTTAGTTTTCACCAAAAATACACAAGTAGAAATTGTCATTTGTAACTATTAATACCATAGGAGACTAATCAATAGAATTTAAGGCCATCTTGACTTCGAAAAACCCTGTTTTGGGTTCCTTTTATGTTAATAGAGTGAAACAACCATTATGAAAGCATGTGCCATGAAAGCTGCCATTGAAACCAGAGATTCACCACAGAGAACTACCCCCTGCTTATCTGAATTTGGGGTAGTTATCAGTCTCTAGTCAGCTAAGTTGGGGACAAAGATGATAGGACATGGTTTTGTTAGCAGCTTAAATTTTTTTTTTTTTTTTTGAGATGGAGTTTCACTGTTTCACCCAAGCTGGAGTGAAGTGGCGCGATCTTGGCTCACTGCAACCTCCGCCCCCTGGGTTCAAGCAATTCTCCTGCATCAGCCTCCAAAGTAGCTGGGATTACAGGCATGTGCCACCACACCAGGCTAATTTTTGTATGTTTAGTAGAGATGGGGTTTCACCGTGTTGGCCAGGCTAGCCTCGCTGACCTCAGGTGATCCACCCGCCTCAGCCTCCCAAAGTGCTGGAATTACAGGTGTGAGCCACCACGCCCAGCCAACTAACAGCTTAATTTTAAGGTCACCTATTTCTAGGAAGTTCTGGGTGTCCTGGTCCCCATATTCCATGCTATAAGATCATTCAGTGTGAGAACCTGGACTTTAAAGCCCTCACCCAAAGCAGCAGCAGATAGTTGGAATTACTGGACGGCTGCACATCAAGCCTACTGTGACTCAGCCAAGGGGTGCATGCAGCGAAGGAGGCCTCTAACATCACAGTGACTGTCTTTGTGTATCTATCTGCCTGGGGATCCAGGCCTGGGTGTTCTACCTGTACCTTCATACTGCTGCACTGGTGAGCAAGATGAGGCTTAAATAAAGCATACAATTCAATTTGTGGTTACCTCTGAGAACCCCAAATCTGCCATGGATCTCTGCACCACACAACACCTGTGACACCTGTGCCAAGGTGAGGTCCAGTAGCTACCACACCTACTTCTGAGCTGCATATTAGAGTGACACCTTCTTCCCTACCCTCCCTCTGTCTTACCTTTTGCACAAATCATGGGCTCAGATGTTATACCTGTTATTGCACTCTGATATGATTATTTTATTTATTTTTTTTTTGCAGTCATGGAATAAGGCGATACCCTGTGGGTAGGGTATAAAGGTTTCCCTCTATATGGTAGATATTATCAGTCATAGAAAAAGAGAATCCTCACACAGAAAAACTTGGAACATGGAACAGATGGAAGGTGGCACTTCTGGATATGCCTTTTTACATCTGAACTTGGAAGAGTTAAGAATTGTTGAAGGCCCTTCTCACTGATCAGGGGAAATAGCTTCTGTCACAGAGCTGCCTACTCCAGCAGAACCAAAAATGAAAGTAAACACTCACATTCTGTAAGTCTATTCCCTGAACTTCTGTCAATCAAGTTTAATCTAAATCAAGGATTCAAACTGAGAAGCATTTAAGGACCAAGAAAAAGTTAATTAGCCCAGTATAAGTCAATAAGAAATGGTAAGCAGTATGGGGGAAAGGAGTGCCATACCCTTCTAGGCATCCAAATTCAAGCATTTACAATGTACTGCATAAAGCACTACCCTATACAGCACTAACAACAGCACAAACTTGCTTGACATTTCTACATAATACATTATTCATTAATTCAGAAGAAAAATAGAATTCTTAAAACTCCTAACTTCATTTTTTATTAATATAAAGGAGGAACCAACAACAGCAAAAAATTGTGTGGGAGTTAGAAAATAAGGACTAGGCGGCTGGGTGCGGTGGCTCACGCCTGTAATCCCAGCACTTTGGGAGCCCAAGGCAGGCGGATCACGAGGTCAGGAGATTGAGACCATCCTGGCTAACACAGTGAAACCCCATCTCTACTAAAAAATAGAAAAAATTAGCTGGGCATGGTGGTGGGCGCCTGTAGTCCCAGCTACTCTGGAGGCTGAGGCAGGAGAATGGTGTGAACCCAGGAGGCAGAGCTTGCGGTGAGCCGAGATCTTGCCACTGCACTCCAGCCTGGGCGACAGAGAAAGACTCTGTCTCAAAAAAAGAGAAAAAAAGAAAAGAAGGACTAAGCAGGCAGATGTGGGGTGGGGCCAACAAAACGTGGCAGCCAGCAGAACAGTCTGTTTCACCATGGTCTCTGCTGCAGTATTTAAGAAATAGGTAGAGCCGGCTAGGCGTGGTGGTTCACGCCTGTAATCCCAGCACTTTGGGAGGCCGAGGTGGGTGGATCACCTGAGGTCGGGAGTTTGAGACCAGCCTGACCAACTTGGAGAAACCCCGTCTCTACTAAAAATACAAAATTAGCCAGGCATGGTGGCACATACCTGTAATCCCATCTACTTGGGAGGCTGAGGCAGGAGAATCGCTTGAACCCAGGAGGCGGAGGTTAAATTGCTTGAACCCAGGAGGTGGAGGTTGCGGTGAGCCGAGATTGCGCCATTGCCCTCTAGCCTGGGCAAGAAGAGTGAAATTCCCCATCTCAAAAACAAACAAACAAAGAAATAGGTAGAACTGGGCGTGGTGGCTCACGCCTATAATCCCAGCACTTATAGGAGGCTGAGGTGGGCAGATCACTTGAGGTCAAGAGTTTGAAACTAGCCTGGCCAACATGGTGAAGCCCTATCTCTGCTAAAAAAAAAAAAAAAAAAAAAAATACAAAAATTAGTCGAGCATGGTGGCAGGCACCTGTAATCCCAGCTACTTGGGAGGGTGAGGCAAGAGAATCGCTTGAACCCCAGAGGCAGAGGTTGCAGTAAAAAAATAAAAAAAAGGTAGAAAGCAGAATGCTTCCTCCGGTGCCCAGGGTGATTTATGAAAGATCCCCAAGGAAAAGTTGAATATCAGAATGAGGGTCATTTTCGCAGTCCCATCCCTATATGGAGACACTCCTTTCGTTATTACCTTTGGCAGATGAGGATTTGAGTTTAACAGACCTAATGGATTTTCATACAACTTCATAATTTCCCCCCATCTAAGACCCATGCTTCCATTTTTGTCACCATGGCCACTGCAGCTGAAATGGCTCACTAAACAGCCTTTATCCCCACACTGCACCACTAAATGGACAACTTCTTTTTTCTCTAGTGTCTTAAATTCATGGCCTCAGTCTGAGGCCTTTAGTTTTATACTGCTTTGAGAGAGTCCTCTTTAAAGTCTTAGAGATATACATATACCTCTTACTGTTTACCACCTCTAATTTAATAGCAAGAAAGAAACTGGAAATCTTGTAGGAATATTCTCTGTTCTTTTTTTTTTTTTTTCAGATGAAGTCTCACTCTTGTCCACAGGCTGGAGTGTAATGGCATGATCTTGGGATCTTGGTTCACCGCAACCTCCGCCTCCCGGGTTCAAGTGATTCTCCTGCCTCAGCCTCCCCAGTAGCTGGGATTATAGGCGCCTGCCAACACGCGTGGCTAATTTTTGTATTTTTAGTAGAGACGAGGTTTCACCATGTTGGCCAGGCTGGTCTCGAACACCTGATCTCAGGTTATCTGCCCGCCTCAGTCTCCCAAAGTGCTGGGATTACAAGTGTGAGCCACTGCACCTGGCCAAGGAATACTCTTTGTTCTATGCTACCTACTAGGACAGCTAGTCTACTTAGTTATCCCCCAAACCAAAAGGATTGTAACTCAACAAGCTCAGAATACACCATTCTGCTTGCAGCCATTGTTTTCACCACTACTCCATTTCCCCCTGCACACATAGCTCATTACCTTGTCGCATGTACACTTGCTATAGTCACAGCAGGAACTAGAATCTGGAGATGCTACATGTCACACAGGAGGTCAATGAGAAGCACAAAACCATACATTGCAAATGGGTAACATATCAGTGTGGCCATCCAAGCAAAGGATTAAGTATGGCCTTCATCTCATGTTCCCATTAGGCTCAGATGAGCTGGATAATGGGGTTTTGCTCCTGTTTCCTATTCAAAGATTAGTCAACCTGGGAGCTTTCTAATTCTATCATATGTATTTCATTTGTTTCACTAGTTACTCATTTGATCAACCCAGGGAAGACCATAACATAAATGAAACACAGCCCAAGTATGCTTTAACCGTAACATGGGATTGCATAATTCCGGCTACCAAGACCATTTAACAGAATCCAGTGGAATGAGGGAAGTGTGGACTACAGGAGTTAGTGGGGGAATTCTCAGTCACTGCAACCATGCTTCTAAACAAAGGCCTTCACCAAGAACCTAGGGCAATCTCATTCCATCTGCCAGAACTTGTAGGGGTATCACTAAATTATGCTTAGTCAAAATTGGGTAATTTGTAGTTTATAAATACTATAAAACATATTTAAATCTAGGTCTACTTAATTTTTAGCTTCTGTTCTTAAGTGCTGGATTATCTTCATTCGTTTGTTTTGTTCAAAATCTTGACATTATAGGAAAGGATGGAGATGAGGAGGATGATGAGGCAGGAAAATGCAGAACTTCTTCATAGTCCCAACGCTGAACCTTTCTACATGCTGTTTCTTCTTCATATAAAGCATTTCTTGGCCAGGTGTGGTGGCTTACACCTATAGTCCCAGCTCTTGGTGGGCACGTCACTTGAGGTCAGGAGTTCGAGACTAGCATGGCCAACATGGTAGAACCCAATCTCTACTAAAAATACAAAAAAATTAGCCAGGTGTGGTAGCGTGCCTGTAGTCCCAGCTACTTGGGAGACTTAGGGAGGAGAATCGTTTGAACTGGGGAGGCAGAGGTTGCAGTGAGCCAAGATCATGCCACTTCACTCTAGCCTGGGTGACTGGGTGACAGAGCGAGACTCCACCTCAAAAACAATAAATAAATTTAAAAAATAAAAAGCACTTCTTCCTCCCACTTAGTAAACTGTGTACAGAATAACATGGAGATGGAAGAGAGGCAGGTAGATTAACAGGGAGCAGTTTTAGTAATTATATTATATTATATGATTCAGACCTCTTCTTAATTCAGCTTTCCTGCTAATTAATGTAAATTAATAAGGTTTCTGCTGGGCGAGGTGGCTCACGTCTGTAATCCCAGCATTTTGGGAGGCCGAGGCGGGTGGATCACAAGGTCAGGAGACTGAGACCATCCTGGCTAACACAGTGAAAACCCATCTCTACTAAAAATACAAAAAAAATTAGCCGGGCGTGGTGGAGCCAAGATCGGGCCACTGCACTCCAGCCTGAGCAACAGAGCAAGACCTTGTCTCAAAAAAAAAAAAAATAAGATTTCATAGTTATTATATTTACCAACCAGGTTCTTTCTACATAATTATTATTTACTTTCTAATAAATTACTTAGAAAGGCCACCTACAAATCCAAATTATATGCAAAATGTTTCATTTCCTATTTCCTTCCCAGGGATGCATAATTATTCTGGAAAAATCATTGGCAGCTGGGCATGGTGGCTCATGCCTGTAATTGCAGCACTCTGGGAGGCCAAGGCAGGCGGATCCACCTGAGGTCAGGAGTTCAAAACCAGCCTGGCCAACATGGTAAAGCCCTATCCTTACTAAAAACACAAAAATTAGCTGGGCTTTGTGGTGCACACCTATAGTCCCAGCTACTCAGAAGACTGAGGCAGGAGAATCATTTGAACCCAGGAGGCAGAGACTGCGGTGAGCTGAGATGGTGCCACTGTACTCCAGCCTGGGAGACACAGCCAGACTGTCTCTCAGAAAAAAAAAAAAAAATTCATTGGCTTGTAAGTTAAAATCTTTATCTTGCTCTACCTTCTCTAGAATACCTACATCTCTTTTTTTTCTTTTTTTTTTTTTTTGAGAGGGAGTCTTGGCCTGTCGCCCAGGCTAGAGCACAGTGGCACGATCTCGGTTCACTGCAAGCTCTGCCTTCCGGGTTCACACCATTCTCCTCCCTCAGCCTCCCAAGTAGCTGGGACTACAGGCACCCACCACCACCCCCAGCTAATGTTTTATAGTTTTAGTAGAGACAGGGTTTCACCCTGTTAGCCAGGATGGCCTCGATCTCCCGACCTCGTGATCCATCCGCCTCGGCCTCCCAAAGTGCTGGGATTACAGGCGTGAGCCACAGTGCCTGGTCATTCTTATTTTTTTTAACATTACATATTCACAAACTTTACCAATTCATGGAAAGGATTCCTCTAGGATATTGGTGGACCTCTTGAAGCACTAAGAACCTCAAGCAAAATGTATGCAGTATTTGTACTTTAAAATAAAGTATTGGCCCGGCGCGGTGGCTCACACCTGTAATCCCAGCACTTTGGGAGGCCGAGGCAGGCAGATCACAAGGGCAGGAGATCGAGACCATCCTGGCTAACACGGTGAAACCCCGTCTCTACTAAAAATACAAAAAATTAGCCAGGTGTAGTGGCGGGCACCTGTAGTCCCAGCTACTCAAGAGGCTGAGGCAGGAGAATGGCGTGAACCCGGGAGGCAGAGCTTGCAGTGAGCCATGATGGCGCAACTGCGCTCCAGCCTGAGAAACAGAGCTAGACTCCATCTCAAAAAAAAAAAAAAATTAAAGTATTTCAACCAGGAGCAGTGGCTCATGCTTGTAGTCCCAGAACTTTGGGAGGCCAAGGCAGGATGATTGCTTGAGCCCTGGAGCTTCAGACTAGTCTGGCCAACATAGCCAGACCCCGTTTCTAAAAAAAAAAAAAAAAATTAGCTGGATGTGGTGGCACACACCTGTAGTATCTGCTTTGGGAGACCCAGATGGGAAGATTACTTGAGCTCAGGAGGTTGAGGCTGCAATGAGCTATGATCATACCACTGCACTCCAGCCTGGGTGACAGAACAAGACCCTGTCTCAAAAAACAATCTATTTCATAGATAAACATTCAGGCATTCCAAATTCCTACTGTGTTGTCTACTATTAAGAATGCATGCTGGCTGAGGCAGGAGTTCAAGACCAGCCTGGCCAACATGGTGAAACCCCATATCTACTAAAATACAAAAATTAGCTGGGCGTGGTGGTGGGTGCCTGTAATCCCAGGAGGCTGAGGCAGGAGAATGTCTTGAACCCAGGAGGCGGAGATTGCAGTGAGCGGAGATCTTGCTATTGCACTCCAGCCTGGAAGACAGAGTAAGACTCCGTCTCCAAAAATAATAATAATAATAATAATCTGTGGAATTTAACATTCCTTTAAACTTAAAAAATAAGAAAAAGTAAATTAAAAAAAAAAAAAGAATGCATGCTGGGGTCTGCTCAGTGATTCGCAAGGCAGGAGATCTCTTGAGCCAAGGAGTTTGAGACCAACCTGGGCAAAGTAGCAAGACCCTGTCTCTACAAAAAAAATTAAACATTAGCAGGGCATGGTGGCACACTTCTGTAGTCCTAGCTACTTGGGAGGCTGAGGCAGGAGAGTCATTTGGGCTCATGAGTTTGAGGTTACACTGAGCTTTGATCATACCACTGCACTCCAGCCTGGGCAACAGAGTAAGACCTTATTTCAAGAAAACAAACAAACAGAGAATTCAGGGCTGGGCGGTGTGGCTCACACCTGTAATCCCAGCACCTTGGGAGGCCAAGGCAGGCAGATCGCTTGAGGTTAGGAGTTTAAGACCAGCCTGGCCAACATAGTGAAACCCTGTCTCTACTAAAATTACAAAAATTAGCTGGGTGTGGTGGCAGGCACCTTTAATCCCAGCTACTTTGGTGGCTGAGAAAGGAGAATCACTTGAGCCCAGGAGGTGGAGGTTGCAGTAAACCAGTATCGTGACACTACAGCCTGGACAACAGAAGAAGACTCTGTTTAAAAAAAAAGTTCAGGTCGGAGAATCCCTTGAGGCCAGGAGTTCAAGACCAGTCTGGGCAATGTAGCAAGACCTTGTCACACACACAAAAAAAATGCAAAAGTCATAGAACCTTTTCCTAGGAGAGAATGCTAGGAGGAAGGAGGGAAACAGTATATTTTAAGGTAAATAAGAAAGGCCTAGTGCCCCATGGATAGATTTTTCTATCTACATATTGGAGATAAGTTTAAATTTTGTGTTGTTTGGGTATTACTTCCTGCCAATGTGAAAAGTTAACCTTTCTAAGACAATCTCTACTAATAATTCGGACTTTTTCAAGATTTTTGCCTACTCCTTTCAAAGAGATTGCAAAACAATTTTAACTCACTAAAGAACATTTTTCACCTCTTGATTGTCCAGTAGAAGTGTAGTACGGTTCTTTTTTTATCTGTCCTTCCTTTGTTTTTATAGACTGGAAGGTATCCAGAAATAAATGCATTTAGAAATGGAGGCACACATAGATGAAGGCAAAGGACATTCCTATGAAGGCAGGTCTGTAGGCAGCTGGTTGTTTGTTTTTCTCTTGGCCTCTCTTGGCATTCTACCTTCATCTGGAAAAAAATTAAAAAGGAGGATACTTTACAGGCCCTGCCTCAAGTATCTGACTTCCCTGGAAATTTGATTCTCACATTCAAAATATATGGGGAGTTTGGTTCAGTTAAATTTTATCACACCAGAATTGTTGAAAAGCAATAAATTATTACTGTATGATTGGTGCCTGTTTGTTATCTTAGGTATTGTTATTTCTGTTTTTAACTCGTTTGGAAAACCATAGACTATAAACTTTTCTCAACCTTCGATGCGGAGCTCCAACCAAACTAGCAAAGGACATTTCCTCAAAGAAAGAGTATTTTTTTTTCTGTAACAATTTAAATTTCTGTCTTTCATTCTTCAAAATGTATCACTATAAATTTCCTACAAAAAGAGCTGTTTCTTCTCTTGGTATCATACAGATTGATTTGTATAGATGTATATATATGGCTATTAAATATTTGTTGGTATAAAATGGTGAGTGTCAGTATAATAATGATGATAACAAATAGCAGCTAACCTTTATAGCACATACTCTGTGCCAGGCACTGTTGTAAGCATTTTACATAGAGTTGCTCAATCTAAAACCACTTTTACCTGGTTGTCTTTATTTATCTAGCAAAACTCTTTAAGAATCTATGCTGCAATAAATTCCGCAACTCGGCCTTCACCTTCCCAACAAAAATAACTAGAATTCCAGTGTTTTCTCTTTATCAGTTTATCTCCAGGAAGCTGTCAACATTTTAGAACCATGCTAGTCCCCAAGACTTGATCTGAATATACAATAGGTAGCTGCATTGCCTATCTTAGGACATAGACCAGTAAACAAAACCAAAGGTAACTTTGCACTTAGTATAAGCCATTGATGTTGGCTTCACTGAAGTAGGAGAGGCAGTAAAAATGTTGACGCGAAGTCTGCTCTACCTTTCACCATCTTTCAGAAAAATATTGATCAGGACTAGCCTCCTCAGCAAATGTAGGCATATATAAAAATGTACTTCTTCATCCTTTATGATGTAATAAAGACTGATGGCTTAAACTTAGAAATCTAACAAAGTGACAAGTTTTTTTCTCCCAATTCAGACCTATTTCTGTTCTTGAAAAGACATTTAAGCCAGGCGCGGTGGCTCACTCCTGTAATCCCCATACTTTGGGAGGCCAAGGTGGGCGAATCACAAGGTCAGGAGTTTGAGACTAGCCTAGGCAACATGGTGAAACCCCATCTCTTTTTTTTTTCTTTTTTGAGACGGAGTCTGGCTCTATCGCCCAGGCTGGAGTGCAGTGGCGCGATCTCCACTCACTGCAAGCTCCGTCTCCCGGGTTCACACCATTCTCCTGCCTCAGCCTCCCAAGTAGCTGGGACTATAGGCGCCTGCCACCACGCCCAGCTAATTTTTGTATTTTTAGTAGAGACGGGGTTTCACCATGTTAGCCAGGATGGTCTCGATCTCCTGACCTTGTGATTAGCCCACCTCAGCCTCCCAAAGTGCTGGGATTACAGGTGTGAGCCACTGCGCCCAGCTGAAACCCCATCTCTACTAAAAAACACAAAAAATTAGCTGGGCGTCATAGCAGGTACTTGTAATCCCAGCTACTCGGAAGGCTGAGGCAGGAGAATCGCTTGAAGCCAGGAGGCGGAGGTTGTAGTGAGCTGAGGTTGCGTCACTGTACTCCAACCTGGGTGACAGAGTGAGACTCTGTCTCAAAGAAAAAAAAAAAAAGACATTAAGTCTCATACAATTATGAAATTTCACGATTCCAGAAGGCTTTAGTAATCAAAATACAGATTTAAGACACTTATTCAGTCATTTCACTTAATTCAGCCATCTATTCATTTATTCATTCATTCCATCTTTATTGAATTACCTACTATGTGCAGTACAGTTACTCCAATCTTATCCAACATTGGACTACTAACTAGTAAGATTTTTGTAATTCTATTTTTAAATTATTCCTTTACATGGGACAAAATTCAAAAGGTATAATATACAATGAAAAGGAAATCTCGCACTGGGCACGGTGGCTCATGCCTGTAATCCCAGCACTTTGGGAGGCCAAGGCAGGCAGATCACTTGAGGTCGGGAGTTCGAGACCAGCCTGACCAACATGGAGAAACCCTGTCTCTACTAAAAAATATATAAAATTAGGCCGGGCGCGGTGGCTCAAGCCTGTAATCCCAGCACTTTGGGAGGCCGAGACGGGCGGATCACGAGGTCAGGAGATCGAGACCATCCTGGCTAACACGGTGAAACCCCGTCTCTACTAAAAATTACAAAAAAAAAAAAACTAGCCGGGCGAGGTGGCGGGTGCCTGTAGTCCCAGCTACTCAGGAGGCTGAGGCAGGAGAATGGCGTGAACCCAGGAGGCGGAGCTTGCAGTGAGCCGAGATCTGGCCACTGCACACCAGCCTGGGTGACAGAGCAAGACTCCGTCTCAAAAAAAAAAAAAAAAAAAAAATATATATATATATATATAAAAAATTAGCCAGGTGTGGTGGCACATGCCTATAATTCCAGCTACTAGGGAGGCTGAGGTAGGAGAATCACTTGAACCGGGGAGGCGGAGGTTGTGGTGAGCCGAGATCATGCCATTACACTCCAGCCTGGGCAACAAGAGCAAAACTCCGTCTAGAGAAAAAAAAAAAAAAAGGAAATCTTGCACCCCAGTTCCCCAGTCATTCAACTCACCTCCTCAAACAAAACAAGAAAAAGAACAATTAGGCCAGGCTTGGTGGCTCATACCTGTAATCCCAGCACTTTGGGAGGTCAAGTGGGCAGATCACAAGGTCAGGAGTTCAAGACCAGCCTGACCAACATGGTAAAACCCGTCTCTACTAAAAATACAAAAATTAGCTGGGCATGGTGGTGTGCGCCTGTAATCCCAGCTACTCAGGAGGCTGAGGCAGGAGAATCGCTTGAATCTAGGAGGCAGAGGTTGCAGTGAGCTGAGATTGGATCACTGCACTCCAGCCCGGGCAACAGAGTAAGACTGTCTCAAAAAAAAAAAAAAAAAAAAAAAATTAAAAGAGTTATAATAAATATAAAAGCTTAGAAATATATATATATATAAAGGCTTAGAAAAGAGTAAAGTCTCAAAGCAAGGTAAAGGGGCAATAACGTGTGTGAAGATGTGCATTGTTATTTCACACATGGCTAACATGTTACAAGTTGTTCTTTTGAATGGCCAGCTATCAATAATAACATGCTTAGCCAGTAAGTCAGAGCCCAGCAAGGGGGTTCTGTAGGTTTCCAGTTTTTCTGGATTGGTTTTTCTTCTAAGGGCTAAAAGGTTCTAATGAAGGTAGCCACTTCCAAAGTATTTACCTTTTACTTACCTAGCTAGTAAGCCAATGTTATCTGATGAGTCACATTCTAGGGATATGCAAGTGAATGTAAATACTTTTTTCTGCCACCACAGTTTTGATATTCAAATCCTAGTAGTTTTACATTTAAAAATATAATATTGGCCAGGCGCAGTTGCTCATGCCTGTAAGCCCAGCACTTTATGAGACCGAGGCAGGTGAATCACTTGAGGTCAGGAGTTCAAGAACAGCCTGGCCAACATGGTGAAACTCCGTCTCTACTAAAAATACATACAAAAAAATTAGCCAAGTGTGGTGGCAAGTGCCTGTAATCTCAGCTATTTGGGAGACTGAGGCATCACTTAAACCCCGGAGGTGGAGGTTGCCTTGAGCAGAGATTGCGCCACTGAACTCCAGCCTGGGCAACAGAGTGAGACTCCGCCTCAAAAAAAAAAAAAGTAATACTGTCAATGTGCTAATGTTCTTCCAATTTGTCCAATATTAATCTACCAATGTTTAAGGTTTGTTAATGTTTCAATGCATGAAATTAACTAGGTATTAATCTTTTATTTAAAATACTTTATTGGCCAGGTGTGGTGGCTTATGCCTATAATTCCAGCACTTTGAGAGGCCGAGGCAGGCAGATCACCTAAGGTGGGCAGTTCAAGACCAGCCTGACCAACATGGAGAAACCCCGTCTCTACTGAAAATACAAAACTAGCTGGGTGTGGTGGCACATGTCTGTAATCCCAGCTGCTCAGGAGGCTGAGGCAGGGGAATCGCTTGAACCTAGGAGGCAGAGGTTGTGGTGAGCTGAGATCACGCCATTGCACTCCAGCCTGGACAACAAGAGCGAGACTCCATCTCAAAAAAAAAAAAAAAGAAAAGCTGGGCCTGATGGCTCACACCTCTAATCCAAGCACTTTGGGAGGCCTAGGCGGGCGGATCACAAGTTGGAGAGATAAAGACCATTCTGGCCAACATGGTGAAACCTTGTCTCTACGAAAAATACAAAAATTGGGTCGGGCGTGGTGGCTCACGCCTGTAATCCCAGCACTTTGGGAGGCCTAGGTGGGCAGATCACCTGAGGTCAGGAGTTTGAGACCAGCCTGACCAACGTAGTGAAAACCTGTCTTTACTAAAAGTGCAAAAATTAGCTGGGCGTGGTGGCATGCGCCTGTAATCCCAGCTATTCAGGAGACTGAGGCAGGAGAATCACTTGAACCTGGGTGGTGGAGGTTGCAGTGAGCCGAGATCGCACCACTGCCCTCCAGCCTGGGCGACAGAGTGAGACTGCATCTCAAAAAAAAAAAAAAAAAAAAAAATTGTCAAATTATTGACAGAAAAGACATGCTGTAGTTTGGTTGTTTATCCTCCCAAACACCATGTTGAAATTTGACCCTCTGTGTAAAGGCAGGGCCTAATGAGAGGTGTTTAGGTCATGGGGTGGATCTCTCATGAATGGCTTGGTGCTGTCCTTATAATACTGAGTAGATTCTTACTCTGTTAGTTCCTTCAGAGCTGGCTTGTTAAAAAGAGCCTGGCAGCTCCTCCCTGCTCTCTCTCCATGTGATCTCTGCACACACAGGCTGCTCTGCACCTTTGACTATGAAGCAGCCTGAGGCCTTCACCAGAGGCAGATGTTGGTAACGTGCTTCTTGTACAACCTACAGAATTGTGAGCCAAATAAACCTATTTATTTTATTTTATTTTATTTTATTTTATTTTGAGACAGAGTCTCACTCTGTCGCCAGGCTGGGGTGCAGTGGCGCCATCTCAGCTCACTGCAACCTCCACCTCCCAGGTTCAAGCAATTCTCCTGCCTCAGCCTCCCGAGTAGCTGGGATTACAGGCACCTGCCACAATGCCCGACCAATAAACCTATTTTCTTTATAAATTATACAATTTCAGGTATTTCTTTTTAGCAACACAAACAGACAAAGGCAAGGTGCTCGAGAAGAGAGCCCTAAAATGATTTACTGGTAGGTTTTAGATTTGAAAAGCAAAACAAAATCATAAAACTATTCATGTACAGGCCAGAATAAAATTGTCAATGGAAGGACATTAAAATTTTGGTTTGGGACCACAATTATGGTGATTTTTCTTTTCTTTTGGTTTTTTCTTTTTGAGATGGAGTCTCACTCTGTCGCCCAGGGTGGAGTGTAATGGCGTGATCTCAGCTCACTGCTGCAATCTCTGCCTCCTGGGTTCCAGCAATTCTCCTTCCTTAGCCTCCCAAGTAGCTGGTACTACAGGCATGCGTCATCATGCCTGGCTAATTTTTTTGTATTTTTAGTAGAGGCGGGATTTCACCATGTTGGCCAGGCTGGTCTCGAACTCCTGACCTCAAGTGATCCGCCCACCTCAGCCTCACAAAGTGCTGGGATTACAGGCGTGAGCCACCGCCCCCGGTGATTTTGCTTTTCTTCCTTTTCTTTTTTTTTTTAGAAGGAGTTTTGCTCTTGTTGCCCAGGCTGGAGTGCAATGGAGCAAACACGGCTCACCACAACCTCCGCCTACTGGGTTCAAGCGATTCTCTTGCCTCAGCCTACCGAGTAGCTGGGATTACAGGCAATCATCACCATGCCTGGCTAATTTTGTATTTTTAGTAGAGACGGGGTTTCTCCAATTTGGTCAGGCTGGTCTCGAACTGCCAACCTCAGGTGATCCACCCACCTCAGCCTCCCAAAGTGCTGGGATTACAGGCATGAGCCACTGCGCCTGGCCTGATTTTGCTTTTCAAAAAGAACTTTGAATCTCCCTCAGTCTGCAGAGCACCTTGTAAAATGCATTTTGTCAAAAATGAGGCATTTGGGGTGTCTCAAAAAGAAAAGTGGGGAAGAAATGGAAAAGTGGGCAAAGGAACGGAATAGACATTTAATGACAACGAAAAGAAAATCCACATGATCAAAACAAAATACAAAGAAATGTTCAATAATATGAAACATGCATATTTGTTTTTTGAGATTGAATTTTGCTCTGTCGCCCAGGCTGGAATGCAGTGGCAAGATCTTGGCTCACTGCAACCTCCACCTGCTGGTTTCAAGCGATTCTCCTGCCTCAGCCTCCCAAGTAGCTGGGATTACAGGCAACTGCCACCACGCCTGGCTAATTTTTTTTTTTTTTTTTTTTTGAGACGGAGTCTCGCTCTGTTGCCTGGGCTGGAGTGCAGTGGCCGGATCTCATCTCACTGCAAGCTCCGCCTCCCGGGTTTACGCTATTCTCCTGCCTCAGCCTCCCGAGTAACTGGGACTACAGGCTAATTTTTTGTATTTTTAGTAGAGACAGGGTTTCACCATGTTGGCCACGCTGATCTTGAACTCATGACCTTAGGTGATCTATCCACCTTGGCCTCCCAGAGTGCTCGGATTATAGGCGTGAGCCACTGTGTCTGGCCTGAACATGCATATTGACAAGGGTTTCTCTTAAATTATAAAACCCAGTACCTCATGGGTTTTTCACATGATATTCTGGCAACAATTTCTTTCTTTTTTTTTTTTTTTGAGACGGAGTTTCGCTTATTTCCCAGAGTGGAATGCAATGATGCCATCTCAGCTTACTGCAACCTAGGTTCAAGTGATTCTCCTGACTCAACCTCCTGAGTAGTTGGGATTTACAGGCATGCATCACCATGGCTAATTTTGTATTTTTAGTAGAGGTGGGGTTTTTCCATATTGGTCAGGCTGGTCTCAAACTCCCGACCTCAGGTGATCTGCCCACCTCAGCCTCCCAAAGCAATTTCTTTAAATTATAAAACTTGGCCGGGCGCAGTGGCTCATGCCTGTAATCCCAGCACTTTGGGAGGCTGAGGCGGATGGATCACAAGGTCAGGAGATCGAGACCATCCTGGCTAAAATGGTGAAACCCCGTCTCTACTAAAGAAATACAAAAAAATTAGCCGGGTGTGGTGGCGGGTGCCTGTAGTCCCAGCTGCTCGGAAGGCAGAGGCAGGAGAATGGTGTGAACCTGGGAGGCGGAGCTTGCAGTGAGCCTAAATCGTTCCACTGCACTCCAGCCTGGGCGACAGAGCCAGACTGCATCTCCCAAAAAAAAAAAAAAAAAAAAAAAAAAACTCATTATCTCAAGGTTTTCTAGAAACCAGCACTCATACATGGTTAGTCAGACTAATTTTAGCTATGAGAATTTATCCTTAGGAAATAATCATATATTTTTGTATAAGTTTGTTTACTGCAGTGTTGTTTATAATGAGTATAAATAACTCAGATGGCAAACAATATATAAGTTAATAAGTAATATTTTCAAATAATGGATTACAAATTTAGTTGTGAAAAACAGTCATACCTTAAGTGAATATGGGGAAATGTTTACAATGTATTGTTAAATAAAGATTTCACCTGGGTACAGTGGCTCACGCTTATAATCCCAGCACTTTGGGAGGCTGAGGCAGGCAGATTGCTTGATCCCAGGAATTCAAGACCCGTCTGGGCAACATGGTGAAACCTTGTCTCTACAAAAATGCAAAAATTAGCCAGGCATGCTGGTGCATGCCTGTATTCCCAGCTACTCGGGATATGGGGAGTCACCTGAGCTTGGGGAGGTCAAGACTGCGGTACGCTGTGATTGCACCACTGCACTCCAGCATAGGCAACAGAGTAAGACCTTGTCTCAAAACAAAAAGAAAAACAGATTTCAAAACACTAAATAGAAAGTGATCACAATTTTATTTTTTAAGGAAATATGCATAAAATGAACACAAAGGCAATATTAGATTATAACAAAATCTTAAGGATGCTTATCCTTTGGTGATGGGATTATAAGATGTTATTTATTTGCTTCTTTATGTCTTCATTTGGATTTTTAAAACGTCAACATGGTGCCATGACTACGTGGAGAAAAAAAGGCAGACATTCTATAGAGAGAGAGCTATTTTATTTTAAGCATCTGTGATGAGTGATGGAGCATTTCACACACAACAAGGATAAAAGAGGGAGGGTTTGTCAGATGAAATCATAGAATATTCAACTGGAGGGTGGGTTAGAAATCTTTCAATTTAACTTCCTTTGTTTTACATATGAAAAGATTCAAGTTTATCTAAGGCCACACAGGTAATGTTTAGAATCCAGAACAACAATTGGATTTTCTACTTTCCAAGATCTTTAGCTCATCTTTCTTCCTTTCTACTTATGTATAATGCAGGAGCTGGCAGTAGAACTCTTTTAACTCTGAAAAAAGAGATAGAAAATTGTTAGGATAAAGAGAAAAGCTATATCTTAAATAGCATGTTAAATAGCATGGTGACATGACTTTTCCTTTCTTTTTGGAGACAGGGTCTTGCTCTGTCACTCACACTGGAGTGCAGTGGCATGATCATACCCTATTGTAACCTCAAACTCCTAGGCTCAAGCAATTCTCCCACTTCAGCTTCCTGAGGAGCTAGGACTACAGGAAGACACCACCATGCCTAGCTAATTTTAAAAAAATTTTCGTAGATAAGGGGACTCACTCTTTCCCAGGCTGGTCTTGAACGTGTAATCTCAATCAATCTTCTTGCCTCAGCCTCCTGAAGCACTGGCATTACAGGCGGGAGCCACTCTGCCCCACAGCCTTTTCCTATTTTTGAATTGGCATTTGCCAAAAAAAAAAAAAAAAAAACCCACCATGCACACACTTCATAGTTGTCTTCAGAATAGCACATTTTAAATAAAACCTCTAAATAAAACTTCATAGTGCTGATTTAAATATCCTTTTCTTTCAAACATCATCCATTTTTTCCCACCAGCCTTTTTTCCCAGTGTTAATTTCCCTGAAGACCACAGACTGATGACAAGAAGTAAAAATTCGGCCGGGCGCAGTGGCTCATGCCTGTAAATCCCAACAATTTGGGAGGCCGAGGTTGGTGGATCATGAGGTCAGGAGTTGAGTCCCACCTAACCAACATGGTGAAACCCCGTCCCTAAATGTCATTGTCAAAAAATGGTATACACTTTGTGTTAGGTAGAAAGCTAACATCATGTACATTTGTGTTCATATATTTAGACATTCAACTATTTTTTTTTTTTAGATGGAGCTTCCCTCTGGTTGCCAAGGCTGGAGTGCAAAGGCGCGATGTTGGCTCACTGCAACCTCTGCCTCCCAGGTTCAAGAGATTCTCCTTCCTCAGCCTCCTGAGTCCTGGGATTACAGGCACACACCACCACACCTGGCCAATTTTTGGATGTATTTAGTAGAGACGGGGTTTCACTATGTTGGCCAGGCTGGTTCTCCAACTCCTGACCTTAAGTGATCCACCTGCCTCAGCCTCCCAAAATGCTGGGATCACAGGTGTGAGCCACCATGCCTGGCCTGTTCAACCAGTATTTATTGAGCTCCTACCATGAGACTGATTCTGTGCTATCCCTGCATATAAAATGGAAATTGAAACAGACCTAAACCCTGACCTTGGAGTTCAGTCTAGTATATAATTGTTTCTACTAAATTATACGTATAAGGCAGGAATCATGTCTTATTCATCAGTATAATGAATATAGTAGGTTTTCTTTGAATATTTGTAGACTAAATGAATGAATTTTGCCGGGCGCGGGGGCTCAAGCCTGTAATCCCAGCACTTTGGGAGGCCGAGATGGGCGGATCACGAGGTCAGGAGATCGAGACCATCCTGGCTAACACGGTGAAACCCCGTCTCTACTAAAAATACAAAAAAATTAGCCGGGCGTGGTGGGGGGTGCCTGTGGTCCTAGCTACTCCGGAGGCTGAGGCGGGAGAATGGTGTAAACCGGAGGGGCGGAGCTTGCAATGGGCTGATATCCGGCCGCTGCACTCCAGCCTGGGCAACAGAGCGAGACTCTGTCTCAAAAAAATAATAAAATAAATAAATAAATAAATAAATAAATTTTACCAGGAGTTACCTTGCCATAAACTAAGAAATAGTTATTTTTACTCCAGACATATATGTACTTATGGAAGTTTGAGAAATAATGTGGACTAAGAAGCCCTTATATAGCCTCACTGAACTTTAGCATGCTCCTTCCAAAGCCAACCCATCATTCAAATAATCCAAAATTCTGTCTAATATTTTGGATTATTTGAATATGAACAGATTCCTGACACAAAACAAAATGTGGCCACCCATTGATAAAGCAAACAGCCTTGGCGCTCAGACACTGCTGCTGTTTAGTTCAGAACAGATTATTGTCATTTTTATAATTTTGTTATTTAAAAAGAAAACTCTTGACACCTGGGCGCGGTGGCTCATCCCTGTAATCCCAGCACTTTGGGAGGCTGCAGCAGGCGGATCACCAGATCAGGAGATTGAGACCATCCTGGCTAACACGGTGAAACCCCGTCTATACTAAAAATACAAAAAAGTAGCCGGGTGTGTTGGTGGGCGCCTGTAGTCCCAACTAGGCAGGAGGCTGAGGCAGGAGAATGGCATGAACCCGGGAGGCGGAGCTTGCAGTGAGCCGAGATCGCGCCGCTGCACTCCAGCCTCAGCGACAGAGCGAGACTCGTCTCAAAACAAACAAACAAACAAACAAAAAACGAAGAAAAAAAAGAAAAGAAAGCTCTTTAGCTGAGCACAGTGGCTCATGCCTGTAATCCTGACACTTTGGGAGGCCAAGGCGGATGAATCACTTGAAGTAAGGAGTTAGAGACCAGCCTGGCCAACATGGCAAAACTTCATCTCTACTAAAAATACAAGAATTAGCTGGGCATCGATGTACATGCCTTTAATCCCATCTACTCAGGAGGCTGAGGCAAGAAAATCGCTTGAACTGGTAAGGCAGTTGCAGTGAGATCGCAGCACTGCACTCCAACCTGGGTGACAGAGCAAGACTCTCTCTCTCAAAAAAAAAAAAAAAGAAAACTCTGACATTTATTTTCCAATGGTTTTTATTACCATTGAGATAATTTGATAAGTATTGGGATAATTTGGGGAAGTAATCTGAGAGATTATATGACCCAGCACTTTTGGAAGCAAGTAACAGATTTCTACACAAATACATAACAGAAATCTCTAAAGTAACACATTTTGAAATGAGGAACTGCATCAGGAACTTTTAAAGTTTTAGAGACTAGTCAGTATGTAACCATATCTTTTCATTTGCTGACATCTCAGTGAAATCAGAATCTGTGCTATTAAATCAAAGAAGCAAAACCTATAAGGACTTTCCTCTATCTCCCCTGTAAATAATAGATTTTTTTTTTTTTTGAGACAGAGTTTTGTTCTTGTTGCCCAAGCTGGAGTGCAATGGCACGATCTCAGCTCACTACAACCTCCGCCTCCCGGGTTCAAGAAATTCTCCCAAAGTGGTGGGATTACAGGCGTGAGCCACCATGCCCAGTCATAAATAATCGATTTTTCCTACTTTAATTTACCTGGGGGAGTAAACACAATATGAAACGACAAAAACTTGACCCTCCCTAAATCTGATCTACCTAATAAAATGCTGGCCAGCTGCAGTGCCTCATGCCTGTAATCCTGGCACTTTGAGAGGCCAAGGCAGGCGGATCACTTGAGGCCAGGCCAGGAGTTCGAGACCAGCCTGGCCAACATGGCGAAACCCTGTCTCTACTAAAAATACAAAAATTGGGAGGGACAGCATTAAGAGAAATACCTAATGTAAATGATGGGTTAATGGGTGCAGCACGCCAACATGGCACATGTATACATATGTAACCTGCACGTTGTGCACATGTACCGTAGAACTTAAGTATAATAATAATAAAAAAGAAATCTCACATATCAGAATATGTTACATTATTTACAGACACTAAGATTTCCTTTAATGGATTTTTGAAGTCATATTTATAAAAAGTTCTTATATTAACCACGGAGGAGATGAGTAATTAAGGCACAAAAAGACATTTTTTTCTCTGAGTCAGCAATACTTGTCCTTAAATTTCCCATTGGAGGGCAAACCTGATTTGAAATCTGACTCCTTTTTGTCTCTTGGGATTGTTCCCACCCGAACAGAACATTACAGCATTTACTACAGGGCCAAATGAAAGACAGAAGTCAGAGAGTAACTCCTAGAAAATGGAATAAATTGTTCCTGAAGGTTAAAAAAAAAATACAAAAATTAACCAGGCATGTGGCCCACGTCTGTAATCCCAGCTACTCTTGGGAGACTGAGGCAGGAGAATCACTTGAACTCAGGAGGCAGATGTTGCAGTCAGCTGAGATGGTGCCACTGTACTCCAGCCTGGGTGACAGAGTGAGACTCTATCTCAAAAAAATAAAGAAAAAAAAAAAAAAGTGGTGCTTACCTAGGACCTCCAAAAGTTAGCCTCTGTTGTGTCTTCCAAAGATAGGAGTAGATTGTCCTCTGGGCTGATATAAATGGGGAAGACAGTACTGTATGTGACCTTGCGTTCTGACATGATTCTGGCATCTGTACAGAATCTTTTTGGTAGCATGTCCTTTGTCACTTTCTAGCAAGCAGGGAGACTAGGCAGGCACCTAGGACCTAAGAGTCAACCAGTCCACAAGTTTCCAAACCATGAGGGTAGGAGAAAGGGGTCCCAATATTCTCAGCATTTGGGTAGTTACTACTCTGAGATGGGTTTTAAGGCCAGTTAATAAAAAGGCACCATGCCACTGGAAGAGATATGTGAGCTTGGATCTCAAAAGGGTATGTACTCTGAAGCTGAAATCATAAACCAGAGCATCTGATGTGTGTCTCATACACAATGAGGGAGGAAGGACTGCTGACGGAAATGTCACACGCAGCTGCTTTTAGCACTTGGCTCTCACTGATGAACCTTCCCTCTCTGCCACTACACACCACCCTCTTCCTACGTGAGAGACCTTTAGGGCTCTTTAGTTCTCATCCTGAAAGCTGTGAGACAGATTATAAATTGATATCTATTATATCAGTGTAGTTTGTGCTTGGTTGATGTGCCTGATGGGCTATAGGAGTGATTGACTCAGCTACTCTTTTGGTGAGGAAAGAGAGTCTTCCTTAGAAAGAGAATTGTACGCCTTGCCCTGAAAAGGTTAGGAATGCGGCCTATGGTCCTAATTAAGTGCCCTGTTAAACAGTGTGCCTTGAACAAGTCACTTTCTTCTTCTCCAACTTCTCCAGCTATATAATTAAGCATGTAATCCTTCATAGTAGGATTGTGAGGACAGGCTATTCTCACCATCTGGAGTTCTCTTCCCCTCACTTTCTCATTGCCAAATAAATCCTCCTTATCCTTTGGAGTTAAGTTGAAACATCAGTTTCTTGAGATTGTTTCAGATCCTACTTTTCTAATGCCCAAAACCAGTAGTTCCCCAGTCTGTCACTTTATAGTACCTCGCACTTCCCCTTTTGCCACCAGTGTCACGCTTATTGTAATAGTTGTTCAATGTCCATCTTCCCGATTAGACTAGAAGTTCCATTAGCAGAAATCCTATCTTTTGCACCTCAAATCTTAGCACAATCTTGAGCATTGTGCTTTGTACCTATTTGGATGATGAATGAAAGATGAATGGTTACATCTCATAATCACTTTGAGGTTCCTTTCTGAAAACTCCAATATTGAACTCTTTGTGCCTTTAAATATGCTGGTAAAACTGAGAACAGGTTTTTGAATTAGAGTGAAAAGGACTGTTGTTTATTGAATGGTTCCCCCTGCCTCACTACTCCTTACCCTTTCCTATTAGGAAAATCTTAAATTCTTCTCTCCATGGCAAGCTGTTCCCAACTCCCTAAACAGTCATTTCTAGGAAGACTGCAAACTGTTCGTTTTTTTTTTTCTTTTTTTTTTTTTTTGAGAAAGGGTCTCACTGTATGGCCCAGGCTGGAGTGCAGTGGCGCGATCTTGGCTCAATGCAGCCTCCGCCTCCTGGGTTCAAGTGATTCTTCTGCCTCAGCCTCCCGAGGAACTGGGACTATAGGCGCGCGCCACCACGCCCAGCTAATTTTTGTATTTTTAGTAGAGATGGGGTGTCACCATGTTGGCCAGGTTGGTCTCGAACTCCTGACCTTGTAATCCGCCCGCCTCAGCCTCCCAAAGTGCTGCGATTACAGGTGTGAGCCACCACGCCCAGCCACAGGCTGTTTGTTTTTAAGTGAAACAAAAAATCCAAACTGACTTTTAGAGTTAACTGTTATCTTTCCTCACATTTTAGTCAATTTGAAGAACTGTTAAGCTCCTGTAAAAGAGATGTTATGTAATCTGTAACTACATTTGAGAATGTTAGTCAACTTCAAATAAATTCTCATCAAATATCTTTTTCTTGTCAACACTAATTGTTGCTGAAATATTAATCTGAACTTGCATATCATTCTATCTAGCAACTTTTCAGATTAGATTCATACCAGCTTCAGATGCTTTTTATTAATTCATCAATTAATTGATTCAGTAATTATTAGTGAACACTAAATGTCAGGCACTTTTCTAGATGTTTGGGAATATCAGTAAATAAAACAGATTCTTGCCTTCAAGGAAATATTTATAGTACTGCTGTGGTATAAACAGTACTCATCAAATATTCCACTGCTCCCCTGCTTTTCCCAGCATCCCTTACAGTTAGGTTGGGATCATGTGCTTACAGCAAGCTAATGGCCTATGAAGGAAATAACATGTATCATTTTTAGGCTGAGGAAGGTATAAGCTAATGTGCTCCCCAACCCTGTTATTACCTGTCACACAACCCCAGAGGTTAAATATTCCACACAGTTCAACCACAAGATATAATTTGAATCATTTTGGTTACTGAGTCTCATAGTCTGTTTGTGCTGCTATAACAACATACCTAAGACTAGATAATTTACAAATAATAGGAATTCGTTTCTCACAGTTCTGGAGTCTGCAGAGTCCAATATCAAGGCACTAGTAGATAATGCCTTGTTGCTGCATTTTCAGAGGGGCTGAAATCTCTGTCCTTACATGGAGGCAGAGACAGAAGGGGCAAACCCACCCCCTCAAGTCCTCTTCTAAAGCACTGAGAGTGGAGCCCTCAGGGCCTACCCTCTGAAGGCCCTACCTCTTAAAGAGTGTTGCATTGTAGATTAAATTTCAACATAGTTTTGGAGGAGACACAAACCATAGGATTCCACCCCTGAACCCCCAAAATGTATGGTCTTCTTACATACAAAATATAATCATTCCATCCCAATAACATCAAAAGTCTTAACTTGTTCCAGCATCAACTTTAGAGTCTGACTCTGAAGTCTCATCTAAATACCATCTTCATAAGATTTGGATGTGACCCAAGGTACAATTCATCCTGAGGCAAATTCCTCTCCAGTTGTGAGCCTGTGAAATCAAGTTGTGTGCTTCCAAAATACAATGGTGTACAGGCATAGGACAGACATTCCCATTCTAAAAGGGAGCAATAGGCAAGAAGAAATGGGTAACAGGTCTCAAGTAAGTCCAAAATCCAACAAGGCAAACTTTAAATCTTGAAGCTTCAGAAAAACAATCTTTGACTCTATGTGCCACCTTCTGGACACCCTGGAGTGAGGGTTGGGCCCCCAAAGCCCTGGATAACTGCATTCCTATGGCATCACTGGGCATAGCCCATGCTGTAGCTCTCCCTGACTGATGCTGCACACTGATGGCTCTCTAGGTTTTGGGTCTTGCTAGGGGTTGGGGGAGTGGAGTTGACCCTTCCCCATGGCCCCACTAGATACTGTCCTTGTCAGTGCTCTCCACAGTGACCTTAACCCACAACTCCATTGGACATTGCCTAGTGGAGGTTCTCTGCAGTATCCCTGGCAGCTCTCTACCCGGGACCTGAGGCTTTCAGAGAGGGCCTTTGAAATCTAGGTGGAGGTAGCAATGCCTCCACAAGTGTTGCACTCTGCATGCCTGCAGAGCTGGTGCCACAAGGATCCCACTGAAGTTTACCACTTGTGCCTCCTGGAGCAACAGCCCAAGCCTCACCTGGGCCCACTTGAACCACAGCTGGGGCAGCCAAGGAGTTCTGCACCTGAATGCAGGGAACAGACTTGAGGCAATATTGAGAGCCCCAAGGTCCCTCCTTTGAAACCTTTCTTCCCTCAAGGCACTAGTACTCTGGGCCTGTGATGGGAGTAGCAGCCTCAGAGATCTCTGAAATGCCTTCAGGGTCATTCTTCCATTGTCCTGAGAATAGCGTCTGGCTTCCTTCTATCCCTATTAATTTTATCAAATAGCCACTTGGCCACATCCTTGGTATGCTTTCTGAAGTATGCTTTTACAACCCTGCCAGTGTTTAAATTAAAATGGAGACTTGACCAGAAAACTTCTTGAGCAGACAAAACCAAAGACCTTAAAAATAACCTAAATCTCCATCCTGGCTAACACGTTGAAACCCTGTCTCCACTAAAAATAAGAAAAAATTATCCGGGCATCATGGTGGGTGCCTGTAGTCCCAGCTACTTGGGAGGCTGGGGCAGGAGGATCGCTTGAACCCAGGAGGCGGAGCTTGCAGTGAGCCAAGATCACGCCACTGCACTCCAGCCTGGGCGACAGAGCGAGACTCGGTCTCAAAAATATAAATAAATAAATAATAACCTAAATCTTGCTTAAACTGCAAAAACTTAAGTTGGGTAATTTCTGATAGTTCATGCTAGACAAAACTAAAACTTAACCCCAACCATGATAAGTACGATTATGTGATTAGGGTCTTGCCGACAAGTACCTAAAAAAAGGAATTTTGTAATTGGAAGCCAACCAAATAATTTCTTTTGCTTCTCCATTTTCCCAATAAATACCTGACGTTTCATCATTGGAACACTAAACTTTTTTTAGTCTGGTGTTCCCCAACTCATGAATTGTATCTTACTCAAATAAACTCTTGTGCCTCAGATTTTTCTTTAATACCAGGCTGAGAAGTTTCCAAATCTTCTGCTTCCCTTTTAGTTCTATCTTTAATTCATTTCTCTCTTCTTACATTTTACTATAAGCAGTCAAAAGAAGCCACGCAGAACCTTCAACACTTTGCTTAGATAATTCTGCCAAATATCCTAGTCCATCACTCACAAGTTCTGCCTTTCATAAAATGTTAGGGCACAGAAACAATTCAGTTAAGTTCTTTGCCACAAGAATAGCTTTTCCTCCAGTTTCTAATACCATTTTCCTCATTTCTATCTGAGGAAGTATTGTATTTTAGTAGAGATAGGGCTTCGCCATATTAGCCAGGCTGGTCTCGAACTCCTGACTGTAGGTTATTCACCCATCTCTGCCTCCCAAAGGGCATGGTGGTTCACGCCTGTAATCCTAGCACTTTGGGAGGCCAAGGCAGGTGGATCACCTGAGGTCAGAAGTTCAAGACCAGCTTGCCCAATATGACAAAACCCCGTCTCTACTAAAAATTCAAAAAATTAGCAGGGCGTGGTGGCACACACCTGTAATCCCAGCTACTTGGAAGGCTAAGGCAGGACAACGGCTTGAACTTGGGAGGCGGAGGTTGCAGTGAGCACCACTGCACTCCAGGCTAAGCAACAAAGCAAGAGTATCTCAAAAAAAAAAAAAAAAAAAAAAAAAAAACCTGAGAATGGGTAAGGTATAAATAATAGAAATCTATTTCTTACAGTTCTGGAGGCTGAGATTTCCAAAATGAAGGCAACAATAGGTCTGATATCTAGTCTACTGTGTTCTAGTCTGATGTCTGTGCTTCCAATGGCTCCTTGTCCTCACATGGTTGAAGGGATGGAAGGGTAAAAAGAAATGCTGTGTAAAGCCTCCCTTGTAAAGCATTAATTCCATTAATGAGGGTGGAGCACTCATGACTTACTCACCTCATAAAGCCCCACCTTTTAATAGTTAATATAACTTTGGGCATTAAGTTCCTACATGAATTTTGGAGGGGACACAAACATTCAAACCATAGCACTGCGTGAAAGTGAGGAGTTGAGCAACACTGAACTTTCACTGCTTGCCAACCTGTGCTAGATGTATGACATGTGTGAGATATAAATGTTTGTTGTTTAAACCACTAAGGATTTAGGGTCTGACTGCTGCGATACTCAGTGTTAATTGCCCTGAGTAATACAACTCTTATTATTTATTTAGTACCTTTTATGTACTTTGCTATGCAAAGTACTAGGCTGTGTGTAATAGTGATTTGTTACAATTCTGACAGTTGACTTCCCTTGCCAAAAACGAGTCATGTTCAGTATTCATTCTGAATTATGTTATCATCAATCTCACCAAATATGCTCAATGTTTTAAAAACAGTGGTTCTCGGCTGGGCGTGGTGGTTCATGCCTGTAATCCTAGCACTTTGGGAGGACAAGGTGGGTGGATCACCTGAGGTCAGGACTTCGAGACCAGCCTGCCAACATGGTAAAACCCCGTCTCTACTAAAAATACAAAAATTAACTGAGTGTGGTGGTGGCCGCCTGTAATCCCAGCTACTCAGGAAGCTGAAGCAGGAAAATTGCTTGAACCCAGGAGGTGGAGGTTGCAGTGAGCCGAGATCGCACCATTGTACTCCAACTTGGGCAACAAAAGCAAAACTCAGTCTCAAAAATAAATAAATAAATAAAATAAAAACAGTGGCTCTCAGAAAGAAAGAAAGAAACAGTGGCTCTAAATTTGATACAAGTCTTGAAATTTTAGAGAGAAAAGAAAGATTTCAGGCTTATTCTAGAAGATTTAATTAGGTGAGACAATTAGGATGAGTCCTGATTCTATGGTTGAGTATTTAATCTGCCTGATTTTCCCCAGAGGTAAAATTAGAGATAACACTTTGCTACTAATGTCACGTTATTGTAATGATCAAAATGAGTTGACTATATAAATTGTGAGGCATATATATACAAATATGACTATTCTCATTGAACCTGAACATTGATTTTTATCATATCACACTTGTGCTTTAATAAAAGGAAAACATAATGAAAACCAGGTAAGGCAGTCCAAAATGTCTTCACATTCAGAGTCTGTCTCTGAATCACTTTTGACTCTGAATCAATGTCTGCATTTTCTTTTCTTTTTTTTTTTTTTTGAGACTGAGTTTTGCTCTTGTTGCCCAGGCTGGAGTGCAATGGTGTGATCTCAGCTCACTGCAACCTCTGTCTCCTGGGTTCAACTGATTCTCCTGCCTCAGTCCCCCAAGTAGCTGGGATTACAGGCGTGCGCCACCACGCCCGGCTAATTTTTTGTGTTTTTAGTAGAGACAGGATTTCACCATGTTGGCCAGGCTGGTCTCGAATTCCGGACCTCAGGTGATCCACCCGCCTTGGCCTCCCAAAGTGCTGGGATTACAGACATTAGCCACCAAGCCCGGCCGATGTCTGTAATTTTCAACGCAATATTACAAGTGTGGCCTCAAGAGCACTGGTGATATAGCATTCCTTAGGCAGGTCTTCAGGTCTTCACTTTTTTTTTTTTTTTTTGAGACAGTCTCATCCCTCTATCACCAAGGCTGCAGTGCAATGGTGTGATCTCGGCTCACTGCAACCTCCACGTCCTGGGTTCAAGCAATTCTCCTGCCTCAGCCTCCCAAGCAGCTGGGCTTACAGGTGCCTGCCACCATGCCCAGATATATATATATATATATATATATTTTTTTTGTATTTTTAGTAGAGACGAGGTTTCACCATGTCGGCCAGCCTGGTTTTGAACCCCTGACCTCAGGTGATCCACCTGCCTTGGCCTCCTAAAGTGCTGGGATTACAGGCATGAACCACCGCTCCTGGCCAGACTATTTTTTTTTTTTTTTTTTTTTTTTTTTGAGACGGAGTCTCGCTCTGTCGCCCAGGCTGGAGTGCAGTGGCCGGATCTCAGCTCACTGCAAGCTCCGCCTCCTGGGTTTACGCCATTCTCCTGCCTCAGCCTCCTGAGTAGCTGGGACTACAGGCGCCTGCCACCTCGCCCGGCTAGTTTTTTGTATTTTTTAGTAGAGACGGGGTTTCACCGTGTTAGCCAGGATGGTCTCAATCTCCTGACCTCGTGATCCGCCCGTCTCGGCCTCCCAAAGTGCTGGGATTACAGGCTTGAGCCACCGCGCCCGGCCAACCTGGCCAGACTATTTTTATCTGAGTTTTTCTTTCAAGCCTCTGACATCCAGTCTGCAAGTTTTGATGCTAATACTTTCTTGATCTTATAGGAAGGTGTCAATGGAAGGTTTTCAGGCAACAAGTGGCATTAATATAACTTGCTTAAATGGTACTTAAATGAACAAACTGAAAGGGCTATGAATTTCAGTTTTCCAGTCACGCCACCAGGATTAACAATCAATCAAGTTTGGGCATGAGTAGACAATGACAACTACAGCACAACGGCTGAGCAGAAGAAGCAACTGTAAGACATCAGTTTTAAGACACATCAGTTTTAAGACACATCTTGGCCAGGCGTGGTGGCTCATGTCTGTAATCCCAGCACTTTGGGAGGTCAAGGCAGGTGGATCACGAGGTCAGGAGTTCAAGACCAGCCTGGCCAACATGGTGAAACCTCGTCTCTACTAAAAATACAAAAATTAGTCAGGCATGGTGGTGGGCACTTGTAATCCCAGCTACTTAGGAGGCTGAGGTAGGAGAATTGCTTGAACCCAGGAGACAGAGGTTGCAGTGACCCTAGATTGCGCCATTGCTCTCCAGCCTGGGCAACAGAGCAAGACTGTCTCAAAAAAAAAAAAGACACATCTTGATTTCAGAGATATCACTATATATTTCTTGGGACAGATAAAATGCAGTAGTTATTTTATTAACACAAATAAAGGTATATAATAATAAGGCCCTGAGAACCTCAGCTACACAGGAACTGACAGATCATTCTTTCTTTTCCATCTCATTCTTAGCACTCTAATCCAAGCCTTTGTAATCTTAAATCTAGGACAAAGCAACAGAAGGATTTGGGGTATGGAGAAAAGAGAACTCATTTTGGTGTCTAAAGACCTGGATCTGACTCTCAGCCTTCAGTACTTTTAGGAGGTGAAGTCACTACTCTGGGGGAAACATCTGATTCAGAAGGTTTCTGGGGGGGTATTTAATGTATGCAAAAGCACTTTGTAAACTAAAATCTCTATGCAGGAGGAAGAGAACTGGCTGCACTCCAGCCTGGGCAATAGAGTGAGAGTTCCGCCTCAAAAAAAAAAAAAAGAAGGGAAGAGAACTAATATTTGTTGAGTGCCAGGAACTGGGCTGGGTATTTGGGCATTATCTTATTTGATCTGATGTAAATGCTAAGGCATATTATGTCTGGATAGTCACCTTGCTAGCTAATCTATTCTGTGGTGGGGTTTTATTTTTCATCTTCTTCCTGAAATAACCCTTTCATTCCCTTAAACTTTAAAGCAGAAATCTTCTTTAGTTACTGTTCGTATCACAAACAAGTTGATGACTATGAGCTCATGACAAACTGCAGCCTCTCACTCATTGTTGCCTTGTAGCAAGACACATTTGAAATAAGAGACCCTTAGGCTACCAGTGTGCTGTCTTCCCTGTGATTGTTCTATCAGAAGTAGCCGCTGGGACCACGGCAGAAATTTTTTACTTATACTGAATAAAAATTCCAAAAATAGGCCTGGCGCCGTGGCTCACACCTGTAATCCCAGCACTTTAGGAGGCTGAGGCAGGCAGATCCACTTGAGATTAGGTGTTCAAGACCAGCCTGGGCAACATGGTGAAACCCTGTCTCTACTAAAAATACAAAAATTAGCTGGGTGTGGTGGCAGGCGCTTGTAATCCCAGCTACTCGGGAGACTGAGGCAGGAGAATCACTTGAATCTGAGAGGCAGAGACTGCAGTGAGCCAAGATCACGCTATTGCACTCCAGCCTCGGTGACAGAGCAAGACTCCATCTCAAAAAAAATAAATAAATAAAATTCCAAAAACAATCCAAGATGCATTAGACAATTTATACAGATTCAGGATTCAGGTGCACAAAAAGTTGACGTCCAAAAACTCTGGCCATAGAAACCAGAGATCCCAGTAACGAGATAATTTGGGGGCTGTAACTCTATTCAGAGGCAGAAAAGTTACTGGCAAGAAATTTAGTGCTAGGGAAGTATAAGTCAGGAATTCTTTTCCCATCCCCAAAGTCCTGATTACCTTTGAGACTTTTCTTTTGAGACAGGGTCTCACTCAGTTTTTTTGTTTATTATTGATTGATTGATTGACTGATTGATTGGTAGAACCAGGGTCTCACCTTGTTACCCAGTTTGGTCTCCAACTCCTGGCCTCAAGCAGTCCTCCCACCTCACCTCCCAAAGTGCTGGGATTACAGGCATGAGCCACCAAGCAGAGCTGAGACTGACTCTTTGAACTAAAGACCTAGTCTCCTCATTATCTTCTAGCTGGAAGAATTGAGTCATTGAAATGAAGTGAATCTTAATCTATAAGCTAGGGTTGTAGATCCTAGCTCAGAGGCTAGAGGGTATATGAGGCACATTATTGCACCAGGCAAGTGAAATGCTATCTTGGCCTATTAATAGGTGGGGGTAAGGTGGAGTGGTGGGGGAGGTATTAAAGCAATAAACTTAGGCCGGGCGCGGTGGCTCAAGCCTGTAATCCCAGCACTTTGGGAGGCCGAGACGGGCGGATCACGAGGTCAGGAGATCGAGACCATCCTGGCTAACCCGGTGAAACCCCGTCTCTACTAAAAAATACAAAAAGCTAGCCGGGCCAAGTGGCAGGCGCATGTAGTCCCAGCTACTCCGGAGGCTGAGGCAGGAGAATGGCGTAAACCCGGGAGGCGGAGCTTGCAGTGAGCTGAGATCCGGCCACTGCACTCCAGCCTGGGCGACAGAGCGAGACTCTGTCTCAAAAAAAAAAAAAAAAAAAAAAAAAAAAGCAATAAACTTTATTATGTTTCAGATGACCTCAGGATGGGGGGCAAATACCTACACAAATTTGAGGAGTCCCAAGACCCATCTCATGGCTACCATCTTAGGACAGTAATGGAATGTTTAATTTCTAACTCAATGTAACATTCATATCATTCTCTGATTATTTTATGTACATCTACATTAATTTCTCACTAAGATTTTAAGCTTGAGGACAGTAATCACATCTTACTTTAAAAAATATTCTGGGCCAGGCACAGTGGCTCATGCCTGTAATCCCAGCACTTTGGGAGGCCGAGGCAGGCAGATCACGAGGTCAGGAGATCGAAACCATCCTGGCTAACACGGTGAAACCCTGTCTCTACTGAAAATACAAAAAATTAGCCGGGCGTGATGGCGGGCTCCTGCAGTCCCAGCTCCTCAAGAGGCTGAGGCAGGAGAATGGCGTGAACCCGGGAGGTGGAGCTTGCAGTGAGCCCAGATCACGCCACTGCACTCCAGCCTGGGTGACAGAAGGAGACTCCGTCTCAAAAAAAAAAAAAAAAAAAAAAAAAAAATTCTGCAGGCTGGGCACGATGGCTCACACCTGGAATCCCAGCACTTTGGGAGGCCAAGGCAGGTGGATCACTTAAGGTCAGGGGTTTGAGACCAGCCTGACTAACATGGTGAAACCCTCATCTCTACTAAAACTACAAAAATTAGCCAGATTTGGTGGCACGCACCTGTTGTCCCAGCTACTTGGGAGGCTGAGAAAGAAGAATTGCTTGAACCCAGGAAGCAGAGGTTGCAGTGAGCAAGATTATGCCACTGCATGCCAACCTGAGCAACAGAGTAAGACTCTGTCTCAAAAAAAAAAAAAAAAAAAAAAAATGCATGTATAATACCTAGCATAATTCCTTGTAAAACCCAGAAAATTTATTCTTTTTATTTTTTATTTTTTGAGACGGAGTCTTGCTCTGTTGCCCTAGCTGGAGTGCAGTGGCACGATCTTGGCTCACTGCAAACTCTGTCTCCTGGCTTCAAGTGATTCTCCTGCCTTAGCCTCCTGAGTAACTGGGATTACAGGCACGCAGCACCACACCTGGCTAATTTTTGTATTTTTAGTAGAGATGGGGTTTTACCATGTTGGCTAGGCTGGTCTCGAACTCCTGACCTCATGATCTGCCCGCCTAGGCCTCCCGAAGTGCTGGGATTACAGGCGTGAGCTACCATGCCTGACCCAGAAAATTTATTAATGTCACCTCTTCCTATTTAACTCTGGCAGAGATTGTATCTTGTGTGATCTCTTTAAAGGTAAGGACCCAGATTACTTTTTGCCATCAACACATGTTTTTCCAAGAACCCAGCCGCTCCAGAAAATCTATTTTATTTGCAGAACTATTGCAAAATCTGACACTCTACTTCACTGGAATGCCCTTGTAATTGCCAAATGTTGTCTTGCCTCATGGAAATTCTTGGCCAGACCTATGGATTGCCAGACCTTGCAGCTGTTTACCCTTGAAGTCCAATTCTCCTATAATATCAAAACCAGTGACATTTCTTAATGACCCAGTAAGAGTCGGCACTGAGCTAGTTGCCACTGAGGGTCTCAAGACATGATTGCTGCCCTTAAGTAGTTAAGAGTTTATATGAAGACAAACATGGATATTTCAATAGCATATTCAGACTTAAGTGATAATTTAGATAGAAGAGAAACAAAGGCGCGACACAGGGGGAAAAAAAAGCCTATAAGGACTCACCAGAGGGAGACACATCAATTCTACCCTCTTGTTTTGTTGTTGTTGTTGTTGTTGTTGTTTTGAGCCAGTCTGTTGCCCAGGGTGGAGTGCAGTGGCGTGATCTCAGCTCACTGCAACCTCTACCTCCTGGGTTCAATTGATTCTCCTGCCTCAGCCTCCCAACTACCTGGGATTACAGACACCCACCATCACACCCGGCTAATTTTTGTATTTTTAGTAGAGATGGGGTTTCACCATATTGGTCAGCTGGTCTTGAACTCCTGACCTCAAGTGATCCAGCCACCTCATCCTCCCAAAGTGCTGGGATAACAGGGGTGAGCCACTGCATCTGGCCATTTATCTCTTGACCTGAAATTACTCAATGGCACCATTGAGATTTCTGCCTTGAAAATGGTCCACGTCTTTTTTTTTTTTTTTTTGCGACAGAGTTTCGCTCTTGTTGCTCAGGCTGGAGTGCAATGATACAATCTCAACTCACCGCAACCTCTGCCTCCTGGGTTCAAATGATTCTCCTGCCTCAGCCTCCTGAGTAGCTGGAACTACAGGCATGCACCACCACGCCTAGCTAATTTTGTATTTTTAGTAGAGATGGGGTTTCTCCATGTTGGTCAGGCTGGTCTCGAACTCCCAACCTCAGGTGATCCGCCCACCTCGGGCTCCCAAAGTGCTGGGATTACAGGCGTGAGTCACCGCGCCCGGCCCGGTCCACCTCTCTTTACTGCTAATTTTATGTATTGGAGCCTGTACTCTGTCCATTTTGTTTTTAAGTTTTCTAGACCTGGAAAGCATGAACTGGTACCAGGTCACAAAGATACTATTTGTGTTGTCACAACTTATTCTCTTCCTCTAGGATGCTGGGACAGAATATGTGGGATTTCTACTCATCTTCATCTTTCTCCCGGGAATTGGTCTTCACCAAACATACTTTTCTTCTGAGATGAAGAAACTTTGTCAAAAGCAGTCTAATTCAGTCTGGCCAACATGGTGAAACCCTGTCTCTACCAAAATGTGTATATATATATATATATAAATTAGCTGAGCGTGGTAGCATGCACCTGTAATCCTAGCTACTGGGGAGGCTGAAGCAGGATCATCTGAACCTGGGAGGCAGAGTTTGCAGAGAGCTGAGATCACGCCACTGCACTCCAGCCTGGGCAACAGAGTGAGATTGTCTCAAAACAAAAAGACAGTCCAATAGCCACTGTCTCCTATTTCTTCACCTCATATTCCCTGCTCCCTTCTTAACCTTTCTACTGTGGCGACTTTATCTTTTTCCCTATGAGAATGAATGTCACCCCACTCCAAGTCTTCAATCAATGTGTTCTAAAAGGAGAGAAAGCCTAAGAGTATGAGTCAACTTTATTCCTGGTACTGAACTTTGTTTGTTCTCATGTTAGTTGCCCTAAGGAACAGGGAAGAGAAGCAAAAGGGAAGTGATTAACAGGTCAACCTATTTGACTAATTTAAGAGATCAATTTAAAAGAAAATGATAACATACCAAACTCCTCTTGTATGCACATAAGGCATTACTAAGTATTTATTTTATGGTGCTTGACATGTTACAATTGCTTTTTTTCTCCTTTTTTTTTGAGACAGTCTTACTGTATTGCCCTGGCTGGAGTACAGTGGCTTGATCTTGGCTCACTGCAGCCACCGCCTCCCAGGTTCAAGCGATTCTTGTACCTCAGCCTCTCAAGTAGCTGGGACTACAGGTGACCGCCACAATGCCTGGCTAATTTTTGTTGTATTTTTGGTAGAGATGGGGTTTTGCCATGTTGCCCAGGCTGGCCTTGAACTCCTGACCTCAAGTGATCCGCCCATCTCAGCCTCCCAAAGCATTGAGATTACACGTGTGAGCCATTGTGCCCAGCCACAATTGCCTTTTTTAACCTTGATGTTAGCTTTTTTTTTTTTTTGAGATGGAATCTTACTCTGTTGCCCAGGCTGGAGTGCAGTGGCGCAATCTTGGCTCACTGCAACGTCTGCCTCCCGAGTTCAAGTGATTCTCCTGCCTCAGCCCTCCAGAGTAGCTGGGATTACAGGGGCCCACCACCACACCTGGCTAATTTTTTTTGTATTTTTAGTAGAGACAGGGTTTCACCATGTTGCCCAGGCTGGTCTTGAACTACTGGCCTCAAGTGAGCTGCCCGCCTTGGCCTTCCAAAGTGGCGGGATTACAGGTACGAGCCACCGCGCTGGGCCAGATGTTGGTTTCTTAAGCAAAAACAGAATCAGGATACCCCAGGAAGTCAACAGACATCTACCCGGTGGCCTCCTAGGTGAAAATGCGCTCCTTCAACTTACCAGGTGTGAGCACTATAACTGTGACCTGTCCTTCTATCTGGACTTTATATTATAATGATTTATGTCTGCACCTATGTCTCCATTAGAATGTAACCTCCTGGAGAAGAGAATTCATTTTCTTGTTCATCTTTATTTCCATCTATATCATCAAGTGTTTCATGTACATGTTAATGTTCAAAAACATTTTTTTAATCAATCAAACTTTGCCAAAGTGGTAGCTTGTCACTATTGCCTAGGTTTGTTGAAGTCTGCCACTCTGCATGCCAGCTAAGAATAATAACAACAATAGCAGCTAACCTGTGAAAACCATGAACATAGAGATATGGAAAGGAGTCATGTTGGAAGAATATTCATCCAGACCCTCGCTGAAACAGACCCAGAAAATGGCTCTGTGGAATCACATCCAGAATGGAGCCTATGGAGAACACCCATATTCAACAACAGTGGCTGACTTTCAGCACCCAGCAGACAGCTTCTGAGAGATTTTGTCTTGTGTCTCACGCTCCTCTTATGCAGTGAAGGAAGGGAGACTCTCTAGGCCAGGCAATAACCCTGAGAGGTTCCCTGACAGAGGATTGCTGAGAGACTGAGCAGATGCAATAGGAATGCCTCTGTTCTTCCCTCACTGCCTATTTTGGCCATCTCCCTGCTTTTAGACTTTGCAGTGGAGGGGCCAGAGGCTTGAGCCAAGTCAAAGATACAGGAGAAGGATCTGGAATCCACCTCAGTGGGTAGGGCCAATTAAGACAAGAGGGGTGTGCACAGAGGGAAATGTTCAGAAAACAAACCTCTCGCAAGAATCTGGAAGTATAACAGGGCCAGATCTTAATACTGAGTTGGTGGGGGCTTCACTTTAATAGGTGAATGTTGGAAACAGGTGGGATATGGAAAGAAATCATAATACCTTGATCACCAGCTTCTACCAGAAGGATCTTGTCTCTTATTGCTGCTGTCAGTACTGTGGGTCCTCATGAGTGAGCTTGGCTGACTAGAACCCTAGTTGGCCTTTAGTGAAGAAAATTAGTAACTGTAGTTTGACTACCTTGATCTGCCCTACCCCTCTTTCCTAGCATCATCTAGAGAACACGCTAGGAAGAGGCTGTGGGTATAATTGAGTGTATCCAGTGTTCTGTGTCCAGGTACCAGGAGCTCTGGGTCTACCTGAGATTCTTTCCATGTGGCTGAAAAGAGCTGGAAAGAGTGTGCCTTGATAGGCAGGGGCTCCAGTTCTCATTATGCTTTCCCAATGTGGCAGCTCCATAATGCTGGAAAAACTCTGTTCCCCCAGGACCCTCTTCCTCTTCTTTGTACTGTAAAGATGCAGGAGAGGAGTTTGTCCATACTGTTCTTTCTCTGTGATCTGCTGTGCAAGGTGTCATGTAGCACATGCAGGCAGTGAGCATTCTTTCCTTGATTTTAAGCTCAGCAGTGACCCGGGGTTCAAAGGTTCTGGGGGCAACTGTCCTCCTTTAAGTCTTGGCTGCTCTACCTAGTAGAACTTCTACCATTATCTTTCACAAGTTTTTATCATTAAGAAACTCCCAAGCATTCTGGAAGCTCTGCATGCGAGTGAGAACCACTGCTGTTGCTGTTGCTGTAGCTGCCTGAATCTATGGCAAAAAGCCAAGAAAAAAAAATTGCTTCACACCATGTGCACTGACTCCCCTGCAACTGGCACCGCCAGGGTGTCTGCAGAGCTATGTAAATCTTTCTCCAAGCAGTCTGTCTCTTTGGTAGCTACAGAAACAGTGTTTGTTATCCTTTAGTTTTTGGTAGACAGGCAAAAATCTGATGGCGACAGTCTCTGTTTCTGAAGTTGGAGAGCCAATCAGCAAAACCTTCAGAAAGGAGAAGGCAGCTTCTGCCAGAGGGATCTTGTCTCTTATTGCTACCGTCAATACTTTGGAGCCTTAGTGAGAGAACTCCCTATGAAACCATGGAATTAAAGTTGTCCTTTCAGATTTTAACCTTGAGATCAATGCACAGTGGGTCAAAGTATAGTTATTCAAAGTCTTAGTAAAAAGGTAAAATGGCTCCCTGGTAGGCAAGATTATGCTATAATCTTAAAATAGGCTCACACCTGTAATCCCAGGACTTCGGGAGGCTGAGGCGGGCAGATCACCTGAGGTCGGGAGTTCGAGACTAGCCTGGGTGACACGCTGAAACCCCGTCTCTACTAAAAATTCAAAATTAGCTGGGCGTGGTGGCACATGCACGTAATCCCAGCTATTCAGGAGGCTGAGGCAGAAGAATCACTTGAACCCAGGAGGCAGAAGTTGCAGTGAGCCAAGATCGCGCCATTGCACTCCAGCCTGGGCAACAAAAGCAAAACTCCGTCTCAAAAAAAAAAAATGTTTAGGAAGACAGAGTGTCTCAGAGGCAAATGCTGTTGGTGTTTATCCAAGTGTTTGTAGGTAAGAGGTTGCACTAGCCTGTTCCATTCTGGAAGTGGCTGCTTTGGAGTTGAATGGGTTTCAATCTATCATGGCCTGTAAATATTTATTAAATAGGCTGGGCACGGTGGCTTATGCCTGTAATCCCAGCATTTTGGAGGCCAAGGTGGGCGGATCACTTGAGGTCAGGAGTTCAAGACCAGCCTGGCCAACATAATGAAACCCCATCTCTACCCAAAAAAAAAACACAAAAATTAACTGGGTGTGGTGGTGCACACCTGTAGTCCCATCTGTTTGGGAGGCTGAGGCAGGAGAATTGCTTGAACCCTGGAGGTGGAGGCTTCAGTGAGCTGAGATTGCACCACTGCACTCTAGCCTGGGTGACACACTGAGACCCTGTCTCAAAAAAAAAAAAAAATTGTATTAAATAAAACAGACTCCGTTGTTTACTCTGTAAGCAACCTACTCTTACCGTCTGACTTCCCTAGTGCTGCTAACAGAACATGAATGTTTTGACCCTTGGCCATTATAGTTTTCTACTTCTATTCAAAATTTTATGAATAAACTGGTATTCTGCTTTTGAATACCAGCCACTTGAGTCTGCTTTGGGAGATACATCCATAATCTATGTGTTAGCTGATTGGATTTCTAAGCCTATATGGCTGTGGACCAGAACCTCACCCTGGTGAATCACCAAGGTAAGACCATACGGCAGAGGAACGTTTGGGGTCCGTAAAAACTCCCTGATTGGCTGGTTGTCTGTATCCTTCCTACTGAGACTTCTAAAGTTATCAGGCCTAGTGAAGATTATATCTATATTCAAGGAATAGCAGGATAAAATTATGTTTGGGATTTTGGTTTGGAGTCAGAGAGACTTAGTGTACATCCTTCCATTTTTACCTTAAACAAATTGTCCAATATTTCTGTGCCTTAATCTTCTCATCTGTGAATTGAGGATAATGAGGATGTCTACTTCTTAGAATCATTAGAGAAAAAATGAAACAGCATGTTAAGTACTTCATGTAGTGCCTGACATAAATAGATGTTCAATAACCACTAATTTCTCCATGAGTAGAAAAACTCAAACTATTTTTTTCCTCTTCTCTCACACAACAACCAACACAGAGGAGTTCTGTGACCAATTTGTGGGGGATTTTCCCCACAGACCCAGCAGGCAAGTGATTCTGCAACAGACACCAGCTGAATGTGGATGTCCTGTAATTTAATTCAATTCTGACACTACCTGGAGATAGCCTCAGAAACCACAGGTTGAGGACTGCCTTTCAGATTTAAACCTCAGTTCGTAAGATTGCCCCCAACTTCTGAGGCCAATTGCAAGTTACAGGTTGTTTTACCTCTGCTTCAGAGACTCCATGACCCCCTCCTTGAGTTTGATTAATTTACTAGAACAGCTCACAGAACTCAAGGAAATATTTACTTATGCTTACTGGTTTATTATAAAGGATATTATAGTCTGGGTGCCGTGGCTGAAGCCTATAATCCCAGCACTTCAGCAGGCTGGGGCAGGTGGATCACTGGAGGTCAGCAGTTCAAGACCAGCCTGGCCAACATGGTGAAACCCCATTTCTACTAAAAATAAAAAAATTAACCAGGCATGGTGGCACATGCCTGTAGTCCCAGCTACTTGGGAGGCTGAGGCAGGAGAATCACTTGACCCAGGAGGCAGAGGTTGCTGTGAGCCAAGATTGTGCCACTGTACTTCAGCCTGGGTGACAGAGGGAGACTCTTGTCTTAAAAAAAAAAAAAAAAAGGATATCATAAAGGATACAGATGAAGAGATGCATAGGACGAGGTACAGGAAAGGACACAGAACTTGCATGCCCTCCACAGGCTTGCCACCCTCTAGGAACCTTCATGTGTTCAACTATCTGGAAGTTCTCCAAACTCAGTTCTTTGGGGGTTTTATGGAAACTCCATTATGCAAGCATGGTTGATTACATCTTTGGCCATTGGTGAGCAACTTAATTTTCAGCCCCTCTTCCCTCCCTGGAAGCTGGGGGCTGGGGCTGAAAGTCCCACCCCTCTAATTATGCCTTGGTCTTTCTGGTGACCAGCCCCAGCCACCAGTAATCTTATTAGCATACAAAACTCATCACTTTGGAAACTGTAAGCCTTTTTTAGAAGTTGTAGGTCAAGAAATGGGGTTGAAAACCAAATATATATATTACAGTATCACACTCCTTTTTTATAGCTCTCACTAGATGCCAGGTATTGTGCTGAGCACTGATAAACTTGTCCAAAGTCAAACACTTGGCAAGTGGTAGAACCAGGAGTTGAACCAGGCCAAAGCTTATGTATTTGACTAGTGGGTTAAACTGTCTCTGACAGTTTAACAAATATAGCAAAACTTGCAGTTCCAAAGTGTTCTGTGCCTTTTAAAGGAATAGATTTGGAAGAATATATATTTATTCCTAAGTTTACTTGAAGCTCTTCTTTTGGAATTACCTGAGAAATCCGTGATATATTTTTTTAACATCCTTAACAAGGACAAATTTTTGTTCTTTAAGATTTGATCTTAATAACCACAACTTGCTTAGTGACAACCACAGTAAATAAGGTGAAAGTCACAATAGGTGTTTTAGTCCACTTTTTGTTGCTGTAACTGAATCTGAGACTTGAGAATTCATGAAGGACAGAGGTTTATTTTTTAGTCTGGAGGCTGAGAGATTCAAGAGCATGATGCCAACATTTGGTGAGGCATCTTGGCATCATAGCAAGGCAGAGGGCATCAATCACATGGTGAGAGGGCAAGAGCATACATGTCACCTCAGGCCTGTCTTCCTCTTCTTTTTTTTTTTTTTCTATCTTTTTGAGACAGTGTCTCACTCTGTCACCCAGGCTGGAGTGCAATAGGGTGATCTTAGCTCACTGCAACCTCCACCTCCCGGGTTCAAGCAATTCTCCTGCCTCAGCCTCCTGAGTAGCTGGGATTACAGGCATGTGCCACCACGCCTAGTTAATTTTTTTTTTTTTTTTTTTGAGATGGAGTAGTATCTCCTGAGTAGCTGGGATTACAGGCACACGCCACAATGCCTGGCTAATTTTGTATTTTTAGTAGAGACAGGGTTTCTCCATGTTGGTCAGGCTGGTCCAAAACTCCCAACCTCAGGTGATCCGCCCACCTTGGCCTCCCAAGGTGCTGGGATTATGGCGGTGAGCCACCGTGCCTGGCCATTTTTTGGTATTTTTAGTAGAGACGGGGTTTCACCATATTGGCCAGGCTGGTCCGGAACTCCTGACTTTATAATCAGCCTGCCTCGCCTCCCAAAGTGCTGAGATTACAGGTGTGAGCCGCCACACCTGGCCCTCTTTGTCTTCTTTTAAAGCCACCCACCAGTCACATCTTGGAGGCCCCACCCTGTTGACCTTACCTATTATCTAATCCTGATTACATCCCAAAGGCCCCACTTCTAATCAACGTATGCGTTAGGGATTAAAGTTTGTAATACATAAAATTTGGGAGACACATTCACATCATAGCAATACGAAATACCGTCTTTGGTGGAAAAACATGTGGCTTAGAACGCAATTCTTTTTTTTTTTTTTTTGAGACAGAGTCTCGCGCTGTCGCCCAGGCTGGAGTGCAGTGGCGGGATCTCGGCTCACTGCAAGCTCCGCCTCCCGGGTTCACGCCATTCTCCTGCCTCAGCCTGCCGAGTAGCTGGGACTACAGGCGCCCGCCACAACGCCTAGCTGATTTTTTGTGTTTTTAGTAGAGACGGGGTTTCACCGGGTTAGCCAGGATGGTCTTGATATCCTGACCTCGTGATCCGCCCGCCTCGGCCTCCCAAAGTGCTGGGATTACAGGCGTGAGCCACCGCGCCCTACTAGAACGCAATTCTATGGTTTTGATGGAAGTAGCAAAATACTACATCACAAATCAGTATCTATTGTTGCTAACTTTATTTTCCTATCACATTAGCCTTGTATTAGATGAAGTAAAGAAATATGAGTTGCCGGGCACGGTGGCTCACGCCTGTAATCCCAGCACTTTGGGAGGCTGAGGCGGGCGGATCACAAGGACGGGAGATCGAGACCATCCTGGCTAGCACGGTGAAACCCCATCTCTACTAAAAATACAAAAAATTAGCCGGGCGCGGTGGCAGGCGCCTGTGGTCCCAGCTACTCGGGAGGCTGAGGCAGGAGAATGGCGTGGGCCCGGGAAGCGGAGCTTGCAGTGAGCCGAGATCGTGCCACTGCACTCCAGCCTGGGCAACAAAGCAAGACTCTGTCTCCAAAAATAAAAATAAAAAAGAAAGAAATATGAGTTTATATTAGTAAATTAAGTTCTAGAAATGCATTAAATTGTTGTAACTAAAAATTAATTGATGGATAAAGCTTGGCTCACTGCAACCTCTGCCTCCTGAGTTCAAGCAGTTCTCTGCCTCAGTCTCCCAAGTAGCTGGGAGTATAGGCGCTCGCAACCACGCCCAGCTAATTTTTGTATTTTTAGTGAAAACAGGGTTTCACCATCTTGGCCAGGCTGGTCTTGAACTCCTGACCTCGTAATCCACTTGCCTTGGCCTGCCAAAGTGTTGTGATTACAGGCATGAGCCACCGCACCCAGCCTGATAGATTTCTTTAAATTTTTAATATGTAATCACAAGGGGAAAGAATTCAGTTTGTTCTGTATTGTAGCAAGGGATAGGATAAGAAAAGTAGGTGTTGATATAGATTTTAGATCAGAATAAAAAAGAACTGTGTAATAGTGACCAAAAAAAAAGTCACATGAGGTTTCAGCAAAAAGATATTCCCCATCACTTGAGGCATTCCTGCAGAAACAAACAGAAGGACAAAATAACTTATTTTTCCCCAACTTATTCTTTCTTCCCAAGAGACAGCTTAAGCCATGATGGAGCTGATGGCTGGTGGAGCCTTATCAGATCGTATTTATCATCATTACCATCATCTGAAAGCAACCTTGAAGCACTCATAAGTGCTGTGAAGCTAGGGTGACTAATTTTCCAATTTGCCCAGGACAGAGAAATTTCCTGGTGTGTGGGACTTACTCCAGTTTTGGCATTGGGAATGTCCTAGCAAACTGAAAAGAGTTGATTACCTCTGAGCTGAGGGAGTTTTAAATAAAATGGGTCCGTTAAGACATGATTGAGACAAACATAAAAGATATGCAGAGAGTCAAACCTTTTTTGTTTGTTTGTTTGTTTTTGAGACAGAGTCTTGCTCTGTTGCCCAGGTGGGAGTGCAGTGGCGTACTCTTGGCTCACTGCAGTCTCTGCCTCCCAGGTTCAAGCGATTCTCCTGCCTCAGCCTCCGGAGTAGCTGGGATTACAGGCATGCTATCATGCCCGACTAATTTTTGTAGTTTTAGTAGAGATGGGGTTTCACCATGTTTGCCAGGTTGGTTTCGAACTCCTGACCTCAGGTGATCCTCCTGCCTCAGCCTCCCAAAGTGCTGGGATTACAGGTGTGAGCCACCGCACCTGGCCTGTCAAACCTTCTTTGAACCAACATATGAATAAATGAAGGCATTAACTTTTCTCTCCCATGTGAGTGAAATTTGTAGATATTTGAAGCTTACTCTTCAAATGCCAACAAATGTATATTTACTAGATTTAAAATGTCCTGAGACACATTAAGTATAGTTCCCTATGATGTTTATCAAAGAATATAAAAGATAGATTTGCCTTTTTTGTTTGTTTTTTGAGATGGAGTTTCGCTCTTGTTGCCCAGGCTGGAGTGCAATGGCACGATCCCAGCTCATCGCAACCTCTGCCTCCTGGGTTTAAGCGATTCTCCTTCCTCAGTCTCCTAAATAGCTGGGATTACAGGCATGCGCCACCACGCCTGGCTAATTTTGTATTTTAAGTAGAGATGGCGTTTCTCCATGTTGGTCAGGCTGGTCTCAAACTTCTGACCTCAGGTGATCTGCCTGCCTCAGCCTCCCTAAGCATGAGCCACCGTGCCCGGCCTTTTTTTTTTTTTTTTTTTTTTGAGACGGAGTCTCGCTCTGTCGCCCAGGCTGGAGTGCAGTGGACGGATCTCAGCTCACTGCAAGCTCCGCCTCCCGGGTTCATGCCATTCTCCTGCCTCAGCCTCCCGAGTAGCTGGGACTACAGGCGCCCGCCACCTCGCCCGGCTAGTTTTTTTGTAGTTTTAGTAGAGACGGGGTTTCACCGTGTTAGCCAGGATGGTCTCGATCTTCTGACCTCGTGATCCGCCCGTCTCGGCCTCCCAAAGTGCTGGGATTACAGGCTTGAGCCACCGCGCCCGGCCGCCCGGCCTTTTTTTTGAGACAGAGTTTTGCTCTTGTTACCCAGGCTCGAGTGCAGTGGCGCAATCTCAGCTCACTGCAACCTCCACCTCCTGGGTTCAAGCAATTCTCCAGCCTCAACCACTGGAGTAGCTGGGATTACAGGTGCTCACCACCATGCCCAGCTAATTTTTGTATTTTTAGTAGAGATGGGGTTTTGCCATATTGGCCAAGCTGGTCTCGAACTTCTGACCTCAGGTGATCTGCCCACTTCAGTTTCCTGAAGTGCTGGGATTACAGGCCTGAGCCACCACGCCCGGTGATTTGCCTTTTTTGATAATATATCAGTAAGTAATGACAATTGGAATATAGGGCAATAAAGCAAAATAGTTAAGGTTTGAAGTATGACAGAGGTTGTTTTGAGCTTGCGTCTGTCAATTACTATACATGTAGCCTTTGCCAAGTTACTTTATCTGGGTTTTGGTTTTCTCAGCTGTAAACTGGGAATAATAACTACACTATTACATAGACTAGTGCCCAGTAGGCCATAATAAGCACCCAGTAAATAATAAATAGTAGGAATTTTATAATTGTTGTTAATAACTTCCAGAATTATTGTCTGGGCTAAATAGCTGCAGTCTTGACCTCCCAGGCTCAAGTGGCAATCAATCCTCCCACCTCAGCCTCCTACATAGCTGGAACTTTAGCCAAATGCCACTACGCCCAGCTATTTTTTTTATTTTTTAAATTTTTTTTTAGTTTTTGAGAGATGGGGTCTTACTATGTTACCCAGACTGGTCTCAAACACCTGGACTCAAATGAGCCCCCTGCCTTGGCCCTCCAAACTGCTGGGATTGTAGATGTGAGCCATCGTGCCCTGCCACGTGTGCTTTTTGATGGCTCATTTATATCTAGGCCCTAAACTGTATTCCAAATACTTGGGAGTTCTGGAATACCACACTACCTCTAAGTGCGGTATTATAAAAATTGATTAATCTGACATTTTTACCAGCAGTTTCAAGTTAAAATGTTCATTTTCAAATATAATTTTACAAAGGCTCTTCTCTTTGTTCTACAACCCATTTTGTCCAAAAATTTATTGTTCTTCTCTTAATGTTCCTCAAATACGGAAGGACCACTTGGACACTGAACTTTGCTTTCTCAGGGAAGCCCAGGAGAAGAACATTCCTAAAGCACAAGAATGAGACTTTTAAGACAGTAATTGCTTTTCCCCTTTAACTTTACCCTTAATCTTATACTGAAAAAGCAGTAAAGGGGCATGCATGATCCTAAAAGAGAAGGTGCTATGTGAATAAAGGAACGTGAAGGCACATTTGACACGGCTTGCTGACTTTCTCTACCCGTCTCTCTCCTCCACTTACCTGCAGAACTGACGATGCCACCTCAAATCTGTTGGTCACCATCCAATCAACTACACTCCTTACTTTAGGACTGGACACAGAGTCCCCATTAAAGTCATTCTCTTAAATCCATAGTACTCCCCTAAGGTGTTCCCTTAGAGAGAGTAAATACTTCAGAAAAACAGATACAGTCAAGAATACTGGCATTATTCACATGTCTATTTGAAAGTTGTGGATTTTTTTTAAATCTCGCCAGTCCAAAGTAAACTTATTTGAAAGTGACCACTGAGAGTTGGCCTCCTGTCTAAAGGTTTAGCTGTAAGTAAACAATCTAAAAAAAAAAAAAAAAAAAAAAAAAAAACTAAAGACCTTGTTTTTGTTTTTGATCACACTGTTCAAAGAAGGTTTTTTGTGGGTGAAAGTTCACTAGGCTGAAATAATAGAAACATTGGAGAGTGGAATATGACCTTTACCCTTAAAGCAGGGGGCCTTAGTTTATTTTTGCTAGCCTTCTTCATGGGAGAACGTGGACACTGCTTGTCTCACTTCTCAGAATATTTTGCAAGTTGATCGGCCGGGCATGGTGACTCACGCCTGTAATCCCAGCACTTTGGGAGGTCGAGGCGGGCGGATCACGAGGTCAGGAGATCGAGACCATCCTTGATAACACTGTGAAACCTCATCTCTACTAAAAATACAAAAAAATTAGCCGGGCATGGCAGCATGTGCCTGTAGTCCCAGCTACTCGGGAGGCTGGGGCAGGAGAATCACTTGAACTCGGGAGGCGGAGGTTGCAGTGAGTCAAGATTGCGCCATAGCACTTCAGCCTGGGTGGCAGAGCAAGACTCCATCTCAAAAAAAAAAAAAAAGATTATTTTGCAAGTTGATATTTGATATGAGGAGAACCAACTGAAGATAATATGTTAAGCAGTTGGGCATCTCTCTAGGTCTAGGAAAAGTGGGAACAAATTTCAGAAGGGCTGGTCTTCACTTGACAAATAACCTCCCAAATCATCTGTAATGATTAAAAAGCAAAAGGAGGCTGGGTGCGGTGGCTCATGCCTGTAATCCCAGCACTTTGGGAGACCGAGGCAGGCAGATCACAAGGTCAGGAGTTTGAGACCAGCCTGGCCAACACAGTGAAACCCCATCTCTACTAAAAATACAAAAATGAGCCGGGTGTGGTGGCATGTGCTTGTAGTCCCAGCTATTTGGGAGGCTGAGGCAGGAGAATCACTTGAAACCCGAAAGGTGGAGGTTACAGCGAGCTGAGACCACACCATTGCACTCCAGCCTGGGTGACAGAGTGAGACTCGGTCTCAAAAAAAAAAAAAAAAAGCAAAAGAAGGCTGGGTGCAGTGGCTCACACCTGTATTCCCAGTACTTTTGGAAGCAGAGTCAGGTGGATCACCTATGTTCAGGAATTTGAGACCAGTGTCACCAACATGGTGAAACCCATCTCTATTAAAAATACAAAAAATTAGCCAGGCGTGGTGGCACACACCTGTAATCCCAGCTACTCGGGAAGCTGAGGCAGGAGAATCGCTTGAACTCGGGAGGCGGAGGTTGCAGTGAGTCGAGATCGTGCCGTTGCACTCCAGCCTGGGTAGCAAGAGTGACTCTCTGTCTCAAAAAATTAAAATAAAATAAAAAATAAGTAAAAATAAAAAGCAAAAAGTAAGAGGAATTTTTCCACTCCCATGGCTCTGTATCTATCTTGCTACAGATTGCTATAAAAACCACCCAGAAGCCGGGCGCAGTGGTTCACGCCTGTAATCCCAGCATTTTGGGAGGCAAAGGCAGGCAGATCACGAGGTCAAGAGATTGAGAATATCCTGGCTAACACAGTGAAACCCCATCTGTACTAAAAATACAAAAACTTAACTGGGCGTGGTGGCACGTGCCTGTAATCCCAGCTACTTGAGAGACTGAGGCAGGAGAATCCCTTGAACCAGGAGGCAGAGGTTGCAGTGAGCTGAGATGGCGCCACTGCACTCCAACCTGGGTGACAGAGCAAGACTCCGTCTCAAAAAAAAATAAAAGAGAAACCACCCAGAACTGAAAAAGAGAATATAGCTATTCTGACCCATCCTCTGATTTAAACCTTACTTTTGAACCTTTTTTCAAGAGATAGCAATATGAACTTAATCCTTCATTACTGAGACTCTAAGGGATGTCAAAATTACAATTTCAGGAGTATAAAGCTAATTATTAATGCATGCCCATGAGTTTGCCTATGTGTTTTGGTTGGGGCAGTGATAGGTCCTAAATTATCTGGAAAGGTCCAGATTTCGTATTTTATTTCATAAGTCCTTTATTCCTCAGATCATGAAGTTCAGAAAATTTTCAATTGGAAACTATGATTATTTGAGTTATAGTCTCATAAGCTCTATTAACAATAATGATAAACATGACTGGGTGTGAAGGCTCATGCCTGTAATCTCAGCACTTTGGGAGGCCAAGGAGGGTGGATCACCTGAGGTCAGGAGTTTGAGACCAGCCTGGCCAACATGGTGAAACCCCATCTCTACTAAAAATACAGAAATCAGCCGGATGTGGTGGCATGCGCCTGTAATCCCAGCTGCTTGGGAGGCTGAGGCAGGAGAATGGCTTGAACCTGGGAGGCAGAGGTTGTAGTGAGCTGAGATCCTGCCACTGCACTCCAGTCTGGATGACAGAGCGAGACTCCATCTCAAGTAAATAAATAAATAAATAATGATAAACAAAGCTGTTTTAGGCTAAGGAAAGGCTGTTGAAGAGCAAATAGTCATCTTCCAGCCCCTTATAACATTTTACCAACATAGTAACAGTCATATCCCCTATGTGGTTTTAATGCATACTAAAAGAATAGGGGGCCGGGCACGGTGGCTCACGCCTGTAATCTCAGCACTTTGGAAGGCCGAGGTGGGCAAATCACGAGGTCAGGAGTTCCAGACCAGCCTGGACAACATGGTGAAACCCCATTTCTACTAAAAATACAAAAATTAGCCGGGTGTGGTGGTGCACGCCTGTAATCGCAGCTACTCGGAGTAGCTGAGGCTGAGGCAAGAGAATCACTTGAACCTGGGAGGCGGAGGTTGCAGTCAGCCAAGATCGTGCCATTGCACTCCAGCCTGGTCGAGAGAGCGAGACTTTGTCTCAAAAAAAAAAAAAAAAAAAAAAAAAAAGAATACCACTTAGCATGACTACTGCTAGAATTAGTCTCTCGCCTTACTCTAGTGTAGGTGGAGGGTTATCGTTTTATGTCCCTTCTGAGTTATCACCCTAGTACTTGGAAATTGCATGCTGTTCCCGGGTGCCCAGTACATCATATGCTCCCCGCCAACCATCTGCTCCATCATGGGTCCCCACTCACTTAATTGCAGATCACGGCCCCAAACTCCTGGACGCACTTCTTTTGTAGGATATTATTCCCTGTGATGGGTGTAGCGTAAGAGTAAATGTGAGGCAAGGCACAGTTTTCTTTAGTTCTTCATCCCCTTATTCTCTACACCTTCACCACATAAGGTAGTAGTATAAGTCTATTAGACTTAGTGAATGGTTGAAGTAACTGAAGGAAATAATACTTTAGAAAGAGGGAAAAATTAAACATAACACAATCTGCTCTGGTTGCACAATTATAGTGCATTTGATAGGTAGGAGCTCTATTTAAACTGTCTTCCTAGAAATCCCATCAATACTTTCACTTAATCTCATTCATTAGGAACTTAGACTCATGGCCACACAGACTCACTGCTTTAAGAATAAAGTCTATATTCCACTCTCAAATTTCTCATGTCACTATGGTTTTAGCTTAATGAACTTTTACCACAAAAGACTCTACAAGGGAGGCGAGCAAAATGAGTCCCTTGCCCTGCAACTACCACCATAAGAGGAAGTCAGGTGTTGGGAAACAAAATGAGATTAGTTATACTAATTGATCAAGTTATGGATTTCTTTGTACATCCAAGTTTTAGTTTATCAATGGTGGTCTTGCTAAATGACCTTTCTGATTGTCCCAGGAAAGCTAACAAGATATTACTTCCTTCCCAAGGGGTTGCCTTGTAGAAAATCTAATTTATAATCTTTTTACCCTACCCACAGATCTGACAGCCCTGCCATTTCCTAACTTCTGCTGTGTGGCCATCCACCTACCTTTGGGAACCTCCAATCAATACCCACAGAGTTGGTCTCATCCTGGGAACTCTCTCTTGCCTCTCCCCGTGGTTCATTCTCCAAGTCTGAGTTATTTGGTCAAAAAAAACCCAAATGCTTCAGAAAACTCTCACAAACTTGTCATAGCTTTTGATTTTCCAGGCCACAGAAGAGCCCAGGTTGGTACATGGGCCCTCCAAGTGTTTGTTTCCTCACCACTGTGAGTGACAAATATTCCTCTTTATCCTTAAAATTGTCCAGCCAGTAACTGTTGGAACACACTGACCTAAATCCACACATGCAAACACACCTTTCAAGGGCAAATGTTAATTCACAAAGACAATTGTAAAGCATAAACTAAAATTCACAAATGAGAGCTGCCTTTGAAGTGAATTCAGCCCACCGACATCTTTGATTAGCACCATGTGTTGTTGCTGTTTTAAATTTTTATTTGTTTGTTTAGACAGAGTTTCACTCTTGTTGCCCAGGCTGGAGTGCAATGGCACGACCTTGGCTCACCGCAACCTCTGCCTCCTGGGTTCAAGCAATTCTCCTGCCTCAACCTCCTGAGTAGCTGGGATTACAGGCATGTGGCACCACCCCTGGCTAATTTTGTATTTTTAGTACAGACAGGGTTTTTCCATGTTGGTCAGGCTGGTCTCAAACTCCTGACCTCAGGTGATCCACCCACCTCGGCCTCCCAAGGTGCTGGGATTACAGGTGTGAGCCACCATGCCCGGCCCTTAAAATTATTTTTAATGTCTTTAGAAGAGGCATGCAATTTCGGACGGGTACAGTGGCTCATGACTGTAATCCCAGCACTTTGGGACGCCGAGGCGGGTGGATCACCTGAGGTCAGGAGTTGGAGACCAGCCTGGGCCAACATGGTGAAACCCCATCTCTACTAAAAATACAAAAATTAGCTGGCCATGGCGGTGGGCACCTGTAATCCCAGCTACTCGGGAGGCTGAGGCAGGAGAATTGCTTAAACCCAGGAGGTGGAGGTTGCAGTGAGCCTAGATCACACCATTGTACTGAGCCTAGATCACACCATTGCACTGAAGCCTGGGTGACAAGAGCAAGACTCCATTTAAAAAAAAAAAAAAAAAGAAGAACCATGCAATTTCCATTCCCCACCCACCGCCGTCTCTGCTCCTCCCTATTATATCTGATTGCTTCACCCATTTATAGTACTAGCCTGTCCTCTGAAATAATTGGAGTTTCAGATCCCTGAATCTAAACCTGTAAGCAGGAAAATAGATTATTTTCCTAATGCCCTATAATACATAAACATGTTTCCTTTTTCTCCTTCTGCTTTTATTTTTTTGAGATGGAGTCTCATTCTGTTGCCCAGGCTGGAGTGCAGTGGCACAATTTCGGCTCACTGCAACCTCCACCTCCCAACTTCAAGTGATTCTTCTGCCTCAGCTTCCCAAGTAGCTGGGACTAGAGGCACCTGTCACCACACCCGGCTAATTTTGTATTTTTAGTAGAGGTGGGGTTTCACCATATTTGCCAGGCTGGTCTCGAACTCCCAACCTCATGTGATCCACCCATCTCAGCCTCCCAAAGTGTTGGGATTACAGGTGTGAGCCACTGTGCCTGGCAAGAAGGAACATTTATGGGTGGTTGGGTGTAGTAGTTAAGAATGGTTCCACAGAGGCCAGGCACAGTGGCTCATGCCTGTAATCCCAGCACTTTGGGGGGCCAAGGTAGGTGGATTGCCTGAGCCTGGGAGTTCGAGACCAGCCTGGACAACATGGTGAAACCCCGTTTCTACTACAAATACAAAAACTTAGCTGGGCGTGGTGGTGGGCACCTGTAATCCCAAATACTCGAGAGGCTGAGGCAGGAGAATCGCTTCAACCCAGCAGGGGGAGGTTGTAGTGAGCCGAGATTGCGCTATAGCACTCCAGCCGGGGTGAAAAGAGTAAAACTCCATCTCAAATAAATAAATAAATATGGAAAGGGGGATGGCTAGAATGAACTCTGCAGTGCTGGATCAGAATTGGAAATATCAATGTGAGCACATAGTTTTATAAATTGTGTGTGTGTGCATATGTGTGCATTTGTTTGTGTGTATTAGTGTGATAGTCTGTCCTCTGAAAGGGCCTACAAGCTATGATACTCCAGTACAAATTAGTACACCTAGAACCCAGATTGTTCTAAATACAATTCTCCCTAAAGGAACCAGGGTTTTCTTTTTTGTTTTGTTTTTTTTTTTGAGACAGAGTCTCGCTCTTGTCACTCAGGCTGGAGTGCAATGCTTCAATCTTGGCTCGTTGCAACCTCTGCTTCCGGAGTTCAAGCAATTCTCCTGCCTCGGCCTCCCAAGTAGCTGGGATTACAGGCACCTGCAACCACGCCAGGCTAATTTTTGTATTTTTAGTAGAGTCTGGTTTCACCATGTTGGCCAGGCTGGTTTCAAACTCCTGACCTCAGGTGATCCACCCACCTCAGCCTCCCAAAGTGCTGGGATTATAGGCATGAGCCACCATTGTGCCCGGCCAGGAACCAGGGCTTCTTTTTTTTTTTTTTTTTGAGACAGAGTCTTGCTCTGTCGCCAGACTGGAGTGCAGTGGCATAACCTTGGCTCGTTGCAGCCTCCACTTCCCAGTTTCAAGTGATTCTCCTGCCTCAGCCTCCCAAGTAGCTGGGACTACAGGCACCTGCCACCATGCCCAGCTAATTTTTGTATTTTTAGTAGAGACAGAGTTTCACCATGTTGGCCAGAATGGTATCGATCTCTTGACCTCATGACCTACCTGCCTTGGCCTCCCAAAGTGCTGGGATTACAGGTGTAAGCCACCGCACCTGGCCTTTTTTTTTTTTTTTTTTTGAGACAGAGTTTCACTCTTACTGCCCAAGCTAGAGTGCAGTTGCACAATCTTGGTGCCCCGCAACCTCCGCCTCCTGGGTTCAAGCAATTCTCCTACCTCAGCCTACTGAGTAGCTGGGATTACAGGCATGCACCATCACACCCAGCTAATACTGTATTTTTAGTAGAGACGAGGTTTCTCCATGTTGGTCAGGCTGGTCTTGAACTCCCGACCTCAGGTGATCCACCCCCTCCAGCCTCCCAAAATGCTGGGATAACAGGCGTGAGCCACTGCAACCAGCAGGGCTTCTTAAAGGAATTGCTGATTTCAGGGCTGGTGCTAGGAAGATACAAGATAAGACTGGACTATCTTATAACCGGAATGTCTTATTGTGCCATAAAGTTAGGAATCTCAAAAAATTTTGGGAACATGTCAAAAGGGCAGTTTGAAGAGACTCCCACTGTCCACATCAGGGGCAATTTGAGGATCACAATAAACACTGTCAACAACCCATTCAATAAAATAGAAATCTGTGCATCCATTCTGGTATAAATAAATAGTCAAGCAAATCAGGGAGAAGAGAAAGTTTTTTCTTACAGTACAATGCCAGCTAAAAAATATAGAAGAAGTGACAGAATAATAAAATCACCATTTGACAACCATCATAGTAATAATTGATTCTTTTAAGAATCATCAAATGATGCTAAAATTAGTGGTAAAAGTTTTGCGAGGAAGAGGATTTTTTAATTTTAATTTTTATTTTTATTTTTATTTTTGAGACCAAGTTTCTCCCTTGTCGCCCAGACTGGAGTGCAATGGCGTGATCTTGGCTCACTGCAACCTCCACCTCCCTGGTTCAAGTGATTCTCCTGCCTCAGGCTCCCGAGTAGCTGGGATTCTGGGATTACAGGTGCCCGCCACTATGCCCAGCTAATTTTTTTGTATTTTTAGTAGAGATGGTGTTTCATCACGTTGGCCAGGCTGGTCTCGAATTCCTGACCTCAGGTGATCCACCCTCCTCAGCCTTCCAAAGTGCTGAGATTACAGGCATGAGCCACAACACCCGGCCAAAGGAAGAGGATATTTACATAGTCTCAGAGTATCTCCTCACAAGATATTTGTTAACTATTAAAGGAAAAATAAAGGACTGGGTGCAGTGGCTCATGCCTGTAATCCTAGCACTTTGGGAGGCTGAGGTGGGCAGATCACAAGGTCAGGAGTTCGAGACCAGCCTGGCCAACATGGTGAAACCCCATCTCTACTAAAAATACAAAAAAAATTAGCTAGCGTGATGGTGGGCGCCTGTAATCCCAGCTACTTGGGAGGCTGAGGCAGAAGAATTGCTTGAACTCAGGAGGCATAGGTTGCAGTGAGCTGAGATCGCGCCACTGCACTCCTGCCTAGGTGACAGAGCAAGACTCTGTCGCGAAAAAAAGAAAAAAAAAAAAAAGGAAAAATAGTCCTTTTAAAGTGAAGAAACCTGGTAGACATCCCCTTAACCAAATAACCAAAGTTAACTTCAACAGTAATGGAACAAGTCAACTAATATTATGTAGGGATCACAACATCACTTCTGTGCTATTCCTGCTAAGAATGCATAACCTGAATATAATCATGAAGAAACATCAGAAAACCCAAGTTAGGGGACACTCTACAAAACAACTGGCCTATAACTCCTCAAGTATGTCAAGGTTGTGAAAGACAAAGTGTGGAAAATTCTATTCCAGATTAAAGGAGACTAAAAACACTTGACAACTGAACACAATGTATGACATAGAATTTATTTTACCACAACGGACATTATTGGACCATTTGAGCAAATTCAAATGAGGCCTGTAGGTTAGAAAATAGTATTGAATCAATATTGATTTCTCAATTTTTATAATTGTGGTTATGAAAGAGAATATCCTTGTTTTTAGAAAATACACACTGGCGGGATGTGGTGGATCACTTCTGTAATCCCAGCACTTTGGGAGGCTGAGGCGGGCAGATCACGAGGTCAGGAGTTTGAGACTAGCCTGGCCAACATGGTGAAATCCTGTCTCTACTAAAAATACAAAATTAGGAGGGCACAGTGGCATGCGCCTGTAGTCCTAGCTACTCGGGAGGCTGAGGCAGGAGAATAGCTGAAATCCGGGAGGTAGAGGTTGCAGTGAGCCAAGATCGTGCCACTGCACTCCAGCCTGGGCGACAGAGCAAAACTCTGTCTCAAAAAATAAAAAAACAAAGAAAAGAAAATATACACTGAAGTGCTTAAGGGAAAGGGGCATCATGTCTGTAACTTATTATCAAACAGAAACAAGTTCAGAAAAAAATTACACACATACACATGCACAGAAATACAGTGAGAGAGAGCAAGTATGCAGTAGATATTAGCCTAGGTTGCTAGGATAATTAAAGTTAACAAGCAATTAATTCATGACTAACATCAGAAACTTGGAGAATATGCCCCAATGCCCTTTTATCAAGTGCCCGGTGCCAATTTATCATTTAAGATAAGGTAGCAGTCCACATGGCAGAAAGACTTAAATGCCAGTAAGTCACTCTGTATGTCTGGGACATCTGTAGAACACTTTTTTTTTTTTTTTTTTTTTCTGAAAACTCCTCTAGCAAAAAAAATTTTATTTTTTTACTTTCTATTTTTTTGAGAGGGAACCTCGCTCTGTTGCCCAGGCTGGAGTGCAGTGGCGCAATCTCGTCTCGCTGCAAGCTCCGCCTCCCGGATTCATGCCATTCTCCTGCCTCAGCCTCCCAGATAGCTGGGACTACAGGCGCTCGCCACCACGCCAGGCTACTTTGTATTTTTAGTAGAGATGGGGTTTCACCGTGTTAGCCAGGATGGTCTTGATTTCCTGACCTCCGCCCACCTCAGCCTCCCAAAGTGCTGGGATTACAGGCGTGAGCCACCGCGCCCAGCCGCACAAAAATTTTTAAACTTTCATCTTCACATTGGGTGATTGCGGTCATAAATTTCACACAATTATCCTGCTTCTATCATAGAATAATCCATTTTCTGATGAATAGTTTGAATCCAAATAAAGTCCAAACACGTGTATAATGTAGAGTTAAAACATTTTAGACTCAAAGCTCAAAGCTAATTAAGAAACGGCATGGGCCACAGTTTGAACCACCACCAACTTGTCTTTGCTCTGTTATTTGTTTGCTGTCTTTGTCTGTTATTCCATATCACTTGCTGGAAGGAAGCAGCCATATTGAAATACAAATTTTGTTTGTTTCTTTTTTGAAAAAGGAAACAAATAGATGGTTTATTCTAAGAATGTACAGGAACTTATATTCTAAACGTCCATAAATGCATATTCTAGGGACTCTTATCATCTCAGAACCCTACTACAGATTCTCTTTAATCTTTTTAAACATCCTGTTACATAAATTGCAGCTGTATCTATAGCAGGAAGAACAATAAGATAATAATTGGTCAAGCATCAAAAGCACTTGGGTGGGTCTTCCACGAACCTTTAGTCTTCTCTCCCACCAACACCATGTTCTTAGAATTTTTTTTCCAACCACATTAATGTATTTTTTGTTTGTTTGTTTCTTCTTTTTCCTTTCCCCTGAGTCATTACTATGAATTTTTGCCAGGTCAAGAATTATTCTCAGGAACAAACCCCAAGTATTAAAAAAATCAAACAAACAGTACCTGAAGATAAGATGTACTCTTTCCAGGCCCACCCCCTCCCTTTGATTTATTTCTCTAGATTGAGTGGGTTTAATTGGAATTGCACGTCCTCAGCGTTTCGTGAAGGACAGATTTTCTTTTTTTTCTTTTTCTTTTTTTTTTTTTGAGATGGAGTCTTGCTCTGTCACCCGGGCTGGAGTGCAGTGGCGAGATCTCGGCTCACTGCACTGCTGCCTCCCAAGTTCAAGCGATTGTCCTGCCTTAGCCTCCAGGGTAGCTGGGACTACAGGCGCCTGCCACCATGCCTGGCTAATTTTTGTATTTTTAGTACAGTTGGAGTTTCAACATGTTGGCCAGGCTGGTCTTGAACCCCTGACCTCAGGTGATCCACCCACCTCAGCCTCCCAAAGTGCTGGGATTATAGGCGTGCACCACTGCGCCTGGCTCATGAAGGACAGATTTTCTATCTGACCTATGACGTGCTAGGAATTCCCTATTAACTTTCATGGGATGAATTTGGAATTGTCCTTACCACTCAGTATTTACTAAGTAAGAAATCACACAAACTGTCTTATGCAGGCTGTGAATATAATGTGTGTATACATATAGCAAGCATTTCTTGATGATAAAATGTTAGAGTTGTGGCCGGGCACAGTGGCTCATGCCTGTAATTCCAGCACTTTGGAAGACCCAGGCAGGTGAATCACTTGAGGTCAGGAGTTCAAGACCAGCCTGGCCAATATGGTGAAACTCCGTCTCTACTAAAAATACAAAAATTAGCCAGGTGTGGTAGTGCACGCCTGTAGTCACAGCTACTCAGGAGGCTGAAGCAGGAGAATGGCTAGAACCCAGGAGGCGGAGGTTGTGGTGAGCCAAGATTGCGCCACTGAACTACAGCCTGGGTGATAGAGCGAGATTCTGTCTCAAAAAAAAAAAAAAAAAAAAAATGTTAGAGTTAGGGAGCATTTTAGAGGTATTCAACTTGACGTCTTTTCCATAACTTTTTTTGTCAAATGGTTGCAAGCCAAAAACTCAGTTGTTATAACAAGGAGTTCTGTATGGTGTTGGGCAACTCAATGTATTGCTGGACAGCTCTCATCATAACCCTTGCTTCTTCCTGTGGTTCTTTGGAGCCTCACAAGAATATATCTACCTCTCTTCCATATGACAACCCTTCACACACTGGTAGCTGCTAATTGGTGCCAATTAAGCTATCACCAGGTCTCATAATGATTTTTCAGATCAAATTGGGTAACGCATGAACATCCAAAAGTTAATGTTTAACTCTGGAAGGTAAGATTATGGTTATGTTTTTACTTTCTTGTTTATATGTAAATTCTAAGTTTCACAATAAATATTTACTTTAATAGTGAAAACATTTGGCGGGGCACAGTGGTTCACGCCTGTAATCCCAGCACTTTGGGAAGCCGAGGTGGACGGATCACCAGGTCAGGGGTTCGAGACCAGCCTGGCCAACAAGGCAAAACTCCGTTTCTACTAAAAATACGAAAATTAGCCAAGCGTGGTGGTGGGTGCCTGTAGTCCCAGCTACTTGGGAGGCTGAGGCGGGAGAATCGCTTAAATCCGGGATGCAGAGGTTGCAGTGGGCCGAGCTCATGCCACTGCACTCCAGCCTGGGCAACAAAGCAAGACTCTATCTCAAACTAATAATAAGAAGAAGATGAAGAACATTTTTATTGAGTTTATTCTAGATGCCAGTTCCTTTTAAAAAAGGAAACAAATAGATGGTTTGTTTTAATTACTCTACAATAACCCTGAGGTATAGGCACTGTAATTATCCCCATTGTACAGATGAGGAAACTGCGGCATAGAGGGATTAAGTAATTTTCCCAAGGCCACACAGCTAAGTGGCTGATATAATATTGGAACCCAGGTTTTCCTGATCTTTAAGTATTCCTCTTTTTTTTTCTCTTTGAGACAAGGTCTCACTTCGTCACCCAGGCTGGAGTGCAGTGGTGTGATCACTGCACACTGCAGCCTAGATCTCAAGTAGTCCCTCCCACTTCAGCTTCTCAAGCAGATGGGACCACAGGCACGAGCTACCATACCCAGATAATTTTTTTTTTCTGTTTTAGAGATGGAGTCTCCCTATGTTGCCCAGGCTGCTATCAAACTCCTGGGCTCAAAGGATCCTCCCACTTCAGCCTCCCAAAGTGTTGGAGCCACCGTTCCTGGCCAGCCTCCCAAAGTGTTGGAGCCAGCTTCCTAAGGTGTGAGCCACCGTGCCTGGCTGACCATTCCTCTTATAAGAAAAACAATTTATTTTGGCAGCAACAAGCAGGGCGTTATTTGTTTTGTTTTGTTTTTAGTGTGGTGTCCAGAAATTAATATAATATGCTAGATTTGATGTGAACAGCATAAAGCACACTGGGATTATTACGTCCTTTGATTTGGTGACAGTATAATATATCAATGTTCCTAAGACTGCATTTGATTTTTCACCTGTAATACAAGATTACCGGCTCATATAGAGATTACAAAAAATCCTCTGGTTCTTTTTTTTTTTTCTTTCTCCCTTGACTCTACCATCCCCCTTCCTCATCTGCTACCCCATGAGCTCTTCCCTCCACTCCCATAACCAATTTATCAATCTAGTTGTTAATATTTTTCTCTATGCTCATATAATCACATATAGACAAATACAAATGCACACATATTCAATGCAGATTTTTTTTTGTCATTTAAAAAGTGACTACTTTTTTGCCTCTTTTACTCAAAAAATTTTTATGTGTAAAATCCCTCTAAGTCAACTGGTAGAGTACAAATGCATTCCTTTTCATGGATGTTCCAAAATGTGAATTTACTGTAATTTTTACAACCATCACTGTATAGATGGACATCCATAGTATTTACAATTTGTGTGTGTGTGTGTGTTGCCACTTAAAATGTTGCAACAGATGTCCTTGTACATATGTCCTATAGTGTTTTTACTCCAATAGTTTTATTGAAACTAATGGTTTTTTTCAGAGGATAGATTCCCAGAACTGTAATTGCTGGGTCAAAGGGTATATGTATTTTTATTTATTTTATTTTATTTTTTGAGACCAAGTCTTACTCACTCTATCGCCCAGGCTGGAGTGCAGTTCCACAGTCTTGGCTCACTGCAACCTCTGCCTCTTGGGTTCAAGTGATTCTCCTGCCTGAGTAGCTGGGATTACAGGCGTGTGCTATCACACCCGGCTAATTTTTGTATTTTTAGTAGAGACAGAGTTTCACCATGTTGGTCAGGCTGGTCTCGAACTCCTGACCTCAGGTGATCCGCCCTCCTTGGCCTCCCAAAGTGCTGAGATTACAGGCGTGAGCCACTGTGCCTGGCCAAAGGGTATATGTATTTTTAAAATAATAATTGTTGCCAGACTGCTTTCCAAAAAGGTTGTAACACTTCATATTTCAGTAGCAGCACATGAAAATACCCCTTGCCCCCCGTTCCCTGTAGCAATAGGTGTTATAGTGTATTCAGTAGCCATTCTAATAAAAACTGTGAAATAAAATCAAAAGAAACTACTTCAACATAATAAAGACTATTTACCCCAAATGAAAAGCAACTATGATACTAACTGGCAAAATGTTAAAATTCTTTTATTCAAAATCAGGAACTACACATGAGTTTTTAGTTAAATAAATCTCCCAAGTCTATTTCACGCTTAACTTTAAAATTAACATATAATAGGCCAGGCACGCGTGACTCATGCCTGTAATCCCAGCACTTTGGGAGGCCCAGGTGGGCAGATCACCTGAGGTCAGGAGTTCAAGACCAGCCTGGCCAATATGGTGAAACCTTGTCTCTACTAAAAATACAAAATTAGCCAGGCATGGTGGCACATACCTGTAATCACAGCTACTTGGGAGGCTGAAGCAAGACGATCACTTGAACCTGGGAGGTGGAGGTTGCAGTGAGCTGAGATCACACCATGGCATTCCAGCCTGGGCAATAAGAGCAAAGCTCCATCTAAAAAAAAAAAATTAGCATATACTACACATATAAAATGTGCACAAATCCTAAGTGCACACATCAGTGATCAATGAATTTTTGCACAGTAAACATATTTATATAACTACCACACAGGTCAAGAAAGTTATTACTAGCACTTCAGAAGCCTACCTCATGCCCCCTTCCTCTTTCCTATAGAGAGCCAGTCCTGACTTTTAATACCACTGAATAGGTTTGCCTGGATTGGAAACACACATACATGTGGCATCATGTAATCTATACTCTTTTGTGTGTGTTTGGTTTATTTATTTCAACATTATCTTAATGAAGTTTCTTCATGTTTCTGATAGCAGTAGTTCACTCATTTTCATTGCTGAACAATAGTTCATCGCTTGAATAATATACCACAATTCGTTGTCCATTCTGTTGTTGATGAACTTTCAGGTCCTTCTGAATCTGAAACCCATCATCCAATATTTTAGCCATCAATACTCCCAGCTTTGTGTCATCAGAAATTTGGATGGTCACAACATTTGTGATACAAATCATTGACTTTTAACTGTTTGACAGGACCAGACAGACTTGTATCAGCCAACTAGAGATCTCCCTTCCGGTTAACCTTAATACTAATAAATATTATTTGGACAAAATTCAGTTAGCTAAAAATAGCTATCTGTAGTATCATTCAATGTACCTTTCTGCATTTCAGAGGCCGAGATAGGAGAATCACTTGAAGCCAGGAGTTTGAGACCAGCCTGGACAACATAGTGAAACCTCATCTCCACAAAACAGGTGTTGTGATACATGACTGTAGTCTTAGCTACTTGGGAGGCTGTGGCAGGAGAATCACTTGAGCCCAGGAGTTTGAGGCTACAGTGAGCTATGATCATATCTCTACATTCCAGCCTGGGCAACAGAGCAAGATCGCATCTTTAAAAAAAAAAAAACACACACAGGCCGGACATAGTGACTCATGCCTGTAATCCCAGCACTTTGGGAGGCCAAGGCGGGCGGATCACAAGTTCAGGAGTTTGAGACCAGCCTGGCCAATGTGGTGAAACCCTGTCTCTACTAAAAATACAAAAAAAAAATTAGCCGGTCTTGGTGGTGCATGGCTGTAATCCCAGCTACTCGGGAGGGTGAGGCAGGAGAATTGCTTGAACTCGGGAGGCGGAGGTTGCAGTGAGCCAAGATCGTGCCACTGCACCCCAGCCTGGGTGACAGAGTGAGACCTTGTCTCAACCAACAAACAAACTAAAAAAACCATAAATATTTGTGGAGGTCTACTGTGTTCTAGGTACTGAGTGGGGTTAGAGCTGTGGAAAAAACAGACCACACCCAGACTCTCATGACATTTACATTCTAATTGATGAGACAGATGGAAATAAAAATTCAGATCATTTTATGAGGAAAGTGAAATGGAACAACACTAAATAGAATAATGAGGAGGAAAGCACACAACTTCAGAAGGCACTAGCCATGTGAAGACTGGGAGTATACCATTCCAGGCAAGGGGAACAGCCAAGCACAAAGTCCTTGAGGAAGGGATGGACTTAAAGAAAAAAGGAGGGCAGTGTACCTAGAGCAAAATGTGAACAAAGGCAAGTAGAGGAAAGGTAGACAGAAACTAGATTATGTAAGGTCTTGAAATTCTTTTATTTACTCTCATTTTTTTAGAGATGGGGTCTCCCTCTGTCACCTGGGCTAGGGTACAGTGGCTATTCACAGGAGCAATCATAGCACACTGTGGCCCGGAACTCTGAAGCTCAAACAATCCTCACCCCTCAGCTTCCCAACAGCTGAGACTACAGACTCACACAACGTGCCTGGCAAGCCCTTTTATTCTAAATGCAGTGGTGAGATGGACAAGAGATGTACCATCCATATCCTCCTCTAAGGAAGGACTTGATGTCCAGATGTGAAGACTGTAGTCACCAAACAACTCTTTCAGGATCTGCCCCAGACACAGAGAGCCTCGCTGCTTAAGGATATACCCTTCTTGGAGCAGACCACTTCTAGAGACTAAGTGAGCAGGGTTGTAAAGCCCTAACTATTTTAACCGAACAATTCTGACGGATAATACTCTTTTCAGAGCTCCTTGATAGGTTGGCCAAGGCTATTTTGGGTCTGCATCACTGATTTATTCCTCAGTCCAACTCAGATTTCTCTTTCTTCCTTGTTATAGATGTTAAACCTTAATAACATGTTGAATCCCAAACTCCACCTCTGCATCTGTGACAAACTCAACCTGTGACAAATGGGAAGCCATTGAATTTTTTTTTTTTTTTTTTTTTTTTTTTTTAGACAGTTTCATTCTTGTTGCCCAGGCTGGAGTGCAATGGCACGATCTCGGCTCACTGCAACCTCCGCCTCCCAGGTTCAAGCGATTCTCCTGCCTCAGCCTCCTTAGTAGCTGGGATTTTAGGCATGTGCCACCATGCCCGGCTAATTTTGTATTTTTAGTAGAGACAGGGTTTCTCCATGTTGGTCAGGCTGGTCTCGAACTCCCGACCTCAGATGATCTGCCCGCCTTGGCCTCCCAAAGTGCTGGGATTACAGGCATGAGACACCGCGCCTGGCTGCCGTTGAAGGATTTTTAAGCAAGTAATTCAAATGGCCTGATTTACATTATAGATCACTAGCTGCTGTATAGAGGATGGACTGTGGGAAGTAAAAGTGAAAACAAGACCGGTAGCAGTGGCCCAGGGGAGATGATGGTGATTTGATCTAGGGAGGAGAAAGCAGGAAGTGGATCTGGGATATAATTGAGTTGTAGAAGTGATAACTGGTTCATCCCAACCATTTGATCAGTTACCTTGCAGAAAACAAATTTAGTGTGTTAAAGGAAACCAAAATATTTCTCTCTAAAATACTGGGGATTTTAGTTAAAGTTAAAAACTTAAAACACGTGGACACACTGCCCTTCCTAACTCTGCCTTCATCAGCTCAGAAACGGCTCAGAGACAGCAGTGCTAGAGGATCCAGGAGCAGACTTTACTCTTCCCATTAATTTACCTTCCCACATTTTCCCGCCTTTTGGAAGCCTAAAGATACTCTTTATTTCATCACTATGTAAGATTCATGGCTCTGGCCAAGTGCGATGGCTCACACCTGTAATCCCAGCACTTTGGGAGGCCTAGGCTGGTGGATTGCTTGAGGCCAGGAGCTTGAAATCAGCCTGGCTAACATGGCGTTACCCTGTCTCTACTAAAAATACAAAAATCAGCCGGGCATGGTGGCACACTCCTGTAACCCCAGCTACTCGGGAAGCTGAGGCACAAGAATCGCTTGAACCCAGGAGGCGAGGTTGCAGTAAGCCGAGATCATGCCACTGTACTCCAGCCGGGGCGACAGAGCAAGACTCTGTCTCAAAAAAAAAAAAAAAGAAAAAAAAAAATTCATGGCTCTTTGTTAAAATACTATTTAAACAAGGTCCCTAAGCCACTGCCTGGAGAGAGAAATACTTTTGAACTGAGGCCTCTCCCACTTGATGGGTACAGCATGTTAACAAACTTGTTTTTCTTTTGTTAATCTGACTCTTGTTTTCAAGTATCTCAACTAAGAACCTAAAAAGGGTAAAAAAAGAAATGATGTTTTCTCTCCAACAGTGTGTTTTTATTTCTTTCATCTACTTGTCCAGTAATCATTTTAAAAAAGAAAATAGCATTAGTTACTGCCTATGTGATGTGGCCCCTGCTTATCTGCACTCTCCCTCCTGTTTACTGTTCCAGCCACCTCAGCTTTTTCTCTGTTCCTCTAGCATGGCAAGCTTATTCCTGCCTCATGACTCTTTCACATGGTGTTTTCAGATTTTCTCTGTAGCACTCCGCACGCATTGTCCACCTAAATTCTATTCATCCCTCAGGTAGCAGTTTAAATACTGTGTCCTCACAAAGGATTTCTCTAACATTGCCTCCTCTCTCCCAGTGAAGCTAGTTCCTGTGATTATGGGCTCACCTAAATCCCTGGGTTTTCTTTTTTGGCACTTATCACAAGCTGTAATTATACCATACGTTTTATTATTTGTCTTCCTCACCAGAGTTCCACAAGGGGCAGGAATGTGCCTGTTTTGTTTTATGCTTCATCCCTTGTGCCTTGCACAGTAACTATAACCCAGAAGTTGCACAAGTATTTGCTGAATGAAAGAACTTGCCCATAGTGGACCCATGTTAGTGCCTAGAGTCAATTTCTTTACATGCTCATAAAACATCTTTTGATAATCCATGCCAAAATGTTCTAGAGATTATTGAAAATTTTCCTACTAGTTTTCAGAATGTAATTTTTTTCCATATAGAGCACTTTTTTTTTTTTTTTTAAAGACAGAGCCTCCACTGCATGTCTACTAAAAATACAACAAATCTCTCACGGAGTCTTGCTCTGTCACCCAGGCTGGAGTGCAGTGTCATGATCTCGGCTCACTGCAACCTCTGCCTCCCAGGTTCAAGTGATTCTCCTGCCTCAGCCTCCCAAGTAGCTGGGACTACAGGCGCCCGCCACCAGGCCTGGCAAATTTTTTGTAATTTTAGTAGAGACAGGGTTTCACTATTTTGGCCAGGCTGGTCTCGAACTCCTGACCTCGTGATCCGCCTGCCTTGACCTCCCAAAGTGCTGGGATTACAGGTGTGAGGCACCGCGCCTGGCCTGAGAACTTTTTTTTAAATAAAGTTTGATTATTGTATTGTATGGATATATATATGTGTGTGTGTGTATGTGTGTGTGTATGTGTGTGTGTGTGTGTATATATATATATGTATATATTTTTTTTTTGAGATAGAGTCTCACTTTTGCCGCCGCCCAGGCTAGAGTACAGTGGCATGATCACTTGGTTCAAGGGATTCTCCTCCCTCAGCCTCCGGAGTAGCTGTGATTACAGGTGCCCGCCACCACGCCCAGCTAATTTTCGAATTTTTAGTAGAGATGGGGTTTCGCCATGTTGGTCAGGCTGGTCTCAAATTCCTGACCTCAAGCTATCCACCGGGCTCGGCCTCCCAAAATGTTAGGATTATAGGCGTGAGCCACGCACACAGCCTATATGGATGTAATTTTAAGGTAATACCAAATATTTATAAAAACAACAAAACCCTGCTCTATTCCACAGTCTGACTCTCTAGATATGCAACTACTTAAGCTAAGCAGGTTTGGTCAATCTCTATCTTTAAAAGAAGTCCTTTTTCATATTTAAAAAATCAAAGACATTTCATCCTCTGACCCTTTCCCCACTGTCAATAATTTCAATAGTATTTCCATTTGTGGTTTGCAATCACATTGGCAATTTCTTTCAGTATCTTTTAGTATCGGGGACTAGAAATTTTACTTTTTAAAAATTTATTTCGCCGGGCGCGGTGGCTCGAGCCTGTAATCCCAGCACTTTGGGAGGCCGAGACGGGCGGATCACGAGGTCAGGAGATCGAGACCATCCTGGCTAACCCGGTGAAACCCCGTCTCTACTAAAAAATACAAAAAAACTAGCCGGGTGTGGTGGCGGGCGCCTGTAGTCCCAGCTACTCGGGAGGCTGAGGCAGAATGGCGTGAACCCGGGAGGCGGAGCTTGCAGTGAGCCAAGATTGCGCCACTGCACTCCAGCCTGGGTGACAGAGCGAGACTCCGTCTCAAAAAAAAAAAAAAAAAAAAAAAAATTATTTCTTCATTTTTCTTTTTCTTTCTTTTTTTTTTGGTAGAGATAGTGTCTCTCCATGTTACCCAGGCTGGTCTGAAACTCCTGGTCTCCCAAAATACTGGGATTATAGGCATGAGCCACCACACCCAGTTGAAATTTTAATTTTTTAAACAGTAGCAGAATTTCTCTTATTATCTTACTTCAATGGTGTTCTCTTCTCTTCTCTTCTCTTTTGTTTTCTTTTCTTTTTTGAAACAGGGTCTTCCCCTGTTGCCCAGGCTGGAGTGTAGTGGCACATTCATAGCCTCGGCCTCCTAGGCTCAAGGGATACTCTGCATCAGCCTCTTGAGACTACAGGTAAGTGCTTCCATGGTGAGACAGGGTTTCACCATGTTGGCCAGGCTGGTCTCGAATTCCTGAATTCAAGTAATCCACTGGCCTCGGCCTCCCAAAGTGCTGGGATTACAGGTGTGAGCCACCATGCTCGGCCTGATTTCCAGATTTTAAATGTGATACGTTTCCCCACAAGCCCCACATTTTCCAGAAGAGCTAGCTTGACACAAACTAAATTTTGCTCATGGATGAAATATAAAGAATTTATAATCAAGCGGCTTCCTCCCCTCCCTGGTGCCCTGCCACTGATCCCTCATGAACATTACTTAGGAAGACCCTTTGCCCCAACTCGTTTTTTAAAAAGTGAAATAGCAGAAAGTGAAGAGGTTTTCTGAGTATGTTAGCAACTCTCCACTGTTAAGCAGGTCTTCTCTAGGTTTACAACAGAAATAGCTAAGGAGGCAGAGCTCACACCTACTTTGTCTGTCTTTCTAATACTGAACAAAACCTTTACTCAACTTTGCTGCTTTCTAATGATTCTGTCCTATTTCTACTGTTTGTTTGTTTTTTTGTTTTTTTTTTTTTGGCAAACTCCTCTAGCAAATTGTCTGCACAGTTATTGTCACTTCTTAATGTCAAATAACAAATAATTTGGTTTTAGTCTCTATTGAAATATAATTAAGGGCCATTATCTACTCCTGAATAGTCACATGAAAATGCCTCTTCTCAGTCTTTACTGAGAGTTCCCTATTGAGTTTGTTACTGCAAACCACTCTATTAAGGAATGGTTTTTCTTCTCTTTATAATTAAAGAAAATTACATGAACAGTATAGCAACATTAATACAGCTCTAGATAAAAGACAGAAAAAGTCACCCACAATGTCACTACCCATCCAAAAGTAAACATTTTTTTAAAAGTTTTCGTTGTTGTTGTTGTTGTTGTTTTTGAAATGGAGTTTCACTCTTGTTGCCCAGGCTTGAGTGCAGTGGCGCAATCTCTGCTCACCACAACCTGCGTCTCCCGGGTTCAAGCAATTCTGCTGCCTCAGCCTCCTGAATACCTGGGACTACAGGCATGCGCCAGCAAGCCTGGCTAATTTTGTATTTTTAGTAGAGACGGGGTTTCTCCATCTTGGTCTGGCTGGTCTCAAACTCCTGACCTTAGGTGATCCGCCCTCCTCGGCCTCCCAAAGTGCTGGGATTACAGGCATGAGCCACCATGCCTGGCCAAAGTTATGTTTATAGGACACTAGCAGCTGGGTGCAATGGCTCAGCCCGGCCAGCATGGTAAAACCCTGTCTCTACTTAAAATACAAAAACTTAGGCATGGTGGCGTGCAGCTGTAATCCCAGCTACCCAGAAGACTGAGGCAGGAGAATTGCTTGAACCCGGAAGGCAGAGGTGGCAGTGAACCGTGATCGCACCACTGCACTCCAGCCTGGGTAACAGAGTGAGACTCCATCTCGAAAAAAAAAAAAATTATTCACATTTCACCCATGAGCAAAATCTAGTTTGTGTTAAGCTAGCTCTTCTGGAAATGTGAGGCTGGTGGGGGGATGTATTATATTTAAAATCCTGAAATCAGTCTGAGCGTGGTGGCTCACACCCAGGTAGGTGGATCATCTGAGGTTAGGAGTTTGAGACCAGCCTGACTAACATGTGAAACGCTGTCTCTATTAAAAATACAATATTAGGCCGGGCGTGGTGGTTCACGCCTGTAATCCAGCACTTTGGGAAGCCAAGGCAGGCGGATCACCTGAGTTCGGGTGTTCGAGACCAGCCTGACCAACATGAAGAAACCCCATCTGTACTAAAAATACAAAAATCAGCCGGGCATGGTGGCACATGCCTGTCATCCTAGCTACTTGGAAAGCTGAGGCAGGAGAATCGCTTGAACCTGGGAGGCGGAGGTTACGGTGAGCCGCAATCACGCCATTGCACTCTAGCCTGGGCAACAAGAGAGAAACTCCATATCAAAACAAAAAGGCTGAGTGTAGTGGCACATGCCTGTAATCCCAGCTATTTGGGAGGCTAAGGTAGGAGAATCTCTTGAACCCAGAAGGCAGAGGTTGCAGTGAGCTGAGATCACGCCTTTGCACTCCAGCCTGGGCAACAAGAATGAGACTTCGTCTCAAAATTAAATTAAATTAGATAAATAAAATAAGGGCGGGCGCGGTGGCTCATGCCTGTAATCCCAGCACTTTGGGAGGCCAAGGCAGGCACATCACCTGACGTTGGAAGTTCGAGACCAGCCTGACCAATATGGAGAAACCCTGTCTCTACTAAAAATACAAAATTAACCAGGCGTGGTGGTGCATGCCTATAATCCCAGCTACTAGGGAGGCTGAGGCAGGAGAATCACTTGAACCCGGGAGATGGAGGTTGTGGTGAGCCGAGATCACACCATTGCACTCCAGCCTGGGCAGCAAGAGCAAAACTCCATCTAAAAAAATTAATAAAATAAATAAATAAATAAAATCCTGAAATCAGTTAAGCCTTAGTGAGGGTGTCTTAGGGCCTCCCCAGATGGGTGTATGTTTTGAGGAAGGAAGAAAGTAGAACAAAAATGACAAGGGGGCCGGGCACGGGGGCTCATGCCTGTAATCCTAGCATTTTGGGAGGCCGAGACGGGTGGATCACCTGAGGTCAGGAGTTCAAGACCATCCTGGCCAACGTGGTGAAACCCCGTCTCTACTAAAAATACAGAATTTAGCTGGGCATGGTGGCATGCACCTGTAATCCCAGCTACTTGGGAGGCTGAGGTATGAGGATTGCTTGAACCATGGAGGTGGAGGTTGCAGTGACCCGAGATTGCACCATTGTACTCCAGCCTGGGCAACAGAGCAAGACTCTGTCTCAAAAAAAAAAAGCAAGGGAAAATAATGATTAGGTTGATGAACAGAAAGGCCCTTAGGCAAAATTATGCTTTTCCTATGTAGTTCTGGAAGTAATGTCCTCCTCTTAGTTTAGCATAAAGGATTGCCTCTTACTGGCAGAATTTCTTGCTAGGTAGAAAGGAAAGGTAGAACCAAGCCAGTGGAGATGTATTTTTACAAAGCACTGGATCTTTCCACACTTCTCAGATAACACTATGTAAAGAGTACCTTCTAATACATAGAACACTCTTTATTTAGGCCAAACCAAGGTTTCTGGATACTCTATAGTGGTCAGGCTGGGTAAACGGTTAGGGAGGGAAGGAAAGGGACTTTTCACATCATATCTGTTGCATCTTTTAAATTTTGTATTATGAACATGTGTCATTTATTGAAACAGTAAGTTGTTACTTTAAAGACTCAATTAAGGCTGAGTAGCAAAATTTAAGATTTAGTTCTTTGGTCAGCATAGCCTCCAGTATTTATTTCTTTTCTTATCCAACTTGTTCATCCGCTTTGTGATTTTGTACTGTGGAGTTTTAGTTTAGGGACCTCTCCCTGCAAGTGACATCCCCAAACAGAAGTTATCAAATCTAAGGTAAACAGATCAATTTATGCCTGACATTTAATTTTCTTCCATAAGCTCTGTTTCCCACCAGCAAACAAAACATCTTGTTAAAACAGAGACTGTCCACTTCAAGCTTCAGATGAGAATTACAGTCAGATTCCAGCCCTGCTATTTACAAGCTACGTGACGTTCTGCAGGGCATGCTACCGCTCTGGGATTGGGTTTCCTCATGTGGGACTGCAGAAGGTGCACTCAATTTACTAGATAGAGGTCAAAGGATGTACTTCAACTTCTGGCTCTGCCACTTTGTTGTTGTGCGACCTTGGACATGCTGCTTGGCCTGTAAGCTTCCGTTTCTGTAAAATAGGGATAACACTTCCTTCCAGGGAGGTTTTGAAAGTGGGATGAGGGATCTAAGATGCCTAGGACACATGAGTGCTTAAGCCATGTTAGTGTCTTCTCCTTTCTCTTCACCTGTTTCTTTCCGGGTTGTTTTTGTTTGTTTGCTTTTACTTTATAAAATAAGAACAGTGAACTACCTATTGTGCAGATCTCCTGCCTTTCATAGTGCTTTCTAAACTGTGAAGCAGAAAGCAGAATGTGTGGTTGTTTGGGCACCAGGAGGACAAAGGGCCCCAGGCTTTGAATTTCTCTGACCTCTCTAAATTGTGTTTGAATTCCAGAGAAGAGCTCTGTTTTTCTAGGTGGGAATTAGGCAAGCTTTTCCTGGAGCTCACCCCAGTCAGCACCCTGAGGGCTGAGGGCTGAGGGCTTCCCTTCTGCAAGACTTCCCTGTCTTTGTGAGGCTTAGCATCACAAAACCACCTGGAGAGTCATGGGTAGGTATTGTTCTTCAGAGACACCTGGATGCTGCCTCACTCCTTGAGCGGGAGGGAAAGCTGCTCTGGCCTTTGAAACATTGTATTGAAAACTCACACACAGAAGCCAAAACTGACAAGGATGATAAGCTAATAATAATAATAATAATGAACTATACCTGTTCTTCACCTACTGTGCTCTGAGAGAGGTCAGAATGCCTTTAGGCCAGTATTTTGATTTTTTTTTTTTTTTCTTTTTTGAGATGAAGTTTCAAAAAAGCTCTCTCACCCAGGCTGGAGTGCAATGGCATGATTTCGGCTCACTGCAACCTCCGCCTCCCAGGTTCAAGTGATTCTCCCACCTCAGGCTCCAGAGTAGCTGGGACTACAAGCACACGCCACCATGCCTGGCTAATTTTTGTGTTTTTCATAGAGATGGGGTTTCACCTTGTTGGCCAGGCTGGTCTCGAACTCCTGACCTCAGGTGATGCACCTGGTCTTCCAGAGTGCTAGGATTACAGGCACGAACCACAGTGCCCGACTAGGTAGAAGTTTAGAAGAGTTCATTAAGACTCTGCCACTTGGTGGATTTGTAACCTGTATTAAACATTAACCCCCTCTGGGCCTGAGTTTCTCTATCTTAAGATGAGGAAAATTAGTGAAATAATACCTAACACACTTCTTAGCTCCAACTAACTTTGCTAGGCCAGATGCTTACAAATTGAAATTTTTTTATGTCAACCCTGTCTTATTGCTTGGACAAAGTGGGAGAGAAAAAGGGTCTTAGTTTTTATACCGCAGCCAGCATGTATCAGCCATTATATGAGGGACTTTATGTACACTAACCTATACACTGACTTCTATCACAGTATTGCTTTGTTAATTTGACAAATGATCTTCAAAAAGGGTGGGCACTTGTGCCAAGGGCACTATCACAAGGTTCTCTAATTTAAATCTTATCAAGGAAACAAGTAATCAAAAGACAGAAATGGGAGGCAGAATTGGTACATAATTTTTAAAAATTTGCATTGGTGTGATACTGTACTAGACACTGGAAATAAGGTAATCACAGTTAACCTACTAAACAGATATATTACTTGATAGCAATAGAGAATACATAATATGTCTAAATCAAGTATCCTGTATAAATCACAGGTCTGCTATTTCTCAACACATTATTTGTTTCCTTCCTTCTCTACTTAAAAACATTATACACATAATTCATAAATCATTCTCATTATAAAAGAGTCAACAGGTGCAGCACACCAACATGGCACAAGTATACATATGTAACAAACCTGCATGTTATGCACATGAACCCTAGAACTTAAAGTATAATTAAAAAAAAAAAAAAAAAAAAAAAAGTCAACAACATAGAGCAAAGATTTAGGGGTCATTCTCTACTCACCTTTCCTTTCAGCCCCCAGCCCCTTACCTCATTCTCCCACCACCCAATCCCCTTAACAAAGAACCACAATGATGTATATTCCAAGTCATTTTCAAGTTAAATTTCATTATTGCTATCCTTACGTTTTCCTTTAAGGAAAAAGAAACTTGGGCTGGGTGCAGTGGCTCACGCCTGTAATCCCAACACTTTGGGAGGCCGAGGCGGCCAGATCACAAGGTCAAGAGATCAAGACCATCCTGGCCAACATAGTGAAACCCCGTCTCTACTAAAAATACAAAAATTAGCTGGGCGTGGTGGTGCATGCTGTAGTCCCAGTTACTCAGGAGGCTGACGCAGGAGAATTGCTTGAACCCAGGAGGGAAGTCAGGAGATCTTGACACTGCATTCTAGCCTGGCAACACAGCGAGACAACGTCTCAAAAAAAAAAGAAAAGAAAAAGAAAAACTCTGAAAAGGGTAAGGAAAAAGTGGGATTCAGTAACCTACAAAGCATTTTAGGCAGGACACTTTTCAAAATGCAGTTGGCAGAACTGGAAGTTGAACTGAGTGTGGTTTCCAGTACAGGGCATCTGGCCACCTTCACCTCAGTCAGTACTGCTGATCGACTCTCTCTGGCTCTGGCTGGCCTGCCAGAGACAGCCAAACACAGGAGACATGACAAATTACTAGCATCTTTTGCCTCTTTTTTTTTTTTTTTTTTTTTTTTTTGTGGAGAGCAGTGTCTTGCTGTATCACCCAGCTTGATCTCGAACTCCTGGGCTGAAGCTATTCTCCTGCCTCTGACTACCTAAGTGCTGGGGTTACAGGTGTAAGCCACTGCACTCTACCTTTATTTTTATTCTATATATTCATCAGTCCCCTTGTGCCCTGATAATGGCTAGAAATAGGAGTTTCTCTTACACACAGCACCAGGGACACACTTTCTCTCCTTCTCTTTCCTTTCTAAAGGACAATGTCAAGGACATGTCCAGGACAGGTCAGAGAATGTTATATCAGAAATACTGCTGCTATATTTACCCCTACTTGCCTTTCAAGCAAAGCAATTTATATAATTCAAAACAAAACAAAACAAAAAACAGCAGAGGCAAACCGTCCTGGGTATCTTCAGAGAAGAAAAACATTGAATTTTAAAGCTGTGTATTTTACTTTGCAATAAATTTTTCTGGGGGCTAAAGATCCTTTTTCTCTTTGTTTTTACTTTTTAAAATTATCTGAGGAGAGAGTTAAAGAGATGTATCAGCTGGGTGCAGTGGCTCATGCCTGTAATCCCAGCATTTTGGGAAGCCAAGGCGGGTGGCGGGGGGGGTGGGGATCACCTGAGGTCAGGAGTTCAAGACCAGCCTGGCCAACATGGTGAAACCGCATCTCTACAAAAATACAAAAATTAGCCAGGCATGATGGCGGGTGCCTGTAATCCCAGCTACTCAGGTGGCTGAGGCAGGAGAATCACTTGAACCCGGGAGGCAGAGGTTGCAGTGAGCCAAGATCGTGCCACTGCACTCCAGCCTGGGCAACAGAGCAAGACTCTGTCTCAAAAAAAAAAAAAAAAAACCAAAGCCCGGGCACTTTGGGAGGCCGAGGCAGGCGGATCACGAGGTCAGGAGATCGAGACCATCCTGGCTAACATGGTGAAACCCCATCTCTACTAAAAATACAAAAAAATTAGCCGGGCGTGGTGGCGGGCACCTGTAGTCCCAGCTACTTGGGAGGCTGAGGCAGGAGAATGGCGTAAACCCGGGAGGCAGAGCTTACAGTGAGCTGAGATTGCGCCACTGCACCCCAGCCTGGGTGACGGAGCGAGACTCCGTCTCAAAAAATAATAATAATAAATTAAAACAAAACAAACAAAACTGTAACCCCAGTCAGCACATAAGAGTCCCAAATGTTAGAGAATGCTGAGAGAATTAGGAGAGTGTTAGGGGAAGCGTTAAAGGAGAGAGTGGTATTTGAGACAGGAGGGGACAAGAAGACACTCCGGATAGAATAAAGAAAGGTAAAGAAGAACAAACGTTCAAGATGTGCTCAGGGAACAATGACTACACCAATCTGACACATGTCAAGGAACAATGGGTGATAAGTTGGGCTCACATTTGGAGAGGCTAAAAAGTCTGTACTGAATTCCATAGATAATGGAGTGTCTGATATTTTCATTGAGAAATGACATGATTAAAGTAATGCTTTAGGGCAATTAATACAGCAGCTGCCCTGGTGGTGGGGACGGATTGGAGGGCTAAAAGCTCTAGGTGCTTCAATGAGGGTGATAGAGCATAACAAAGTCTTCCTACCTCTGCATCAAATGCTGCTCAAGGGAGAACTTCCCACCTAGCACTTACATATTCAATATTTATACTTAACCAATTACGTTTTTAGTTGGTCTTCTTTCTTTTCCAAGCCTGACTCATGACTCCTGTAATATTAGAGAGTGAGCTGCCTGAGAATGGGCCCTTAATTGTTCTTTTCCTCTTCCTCCCTTTGTAACAGAGGCCCAAATTCCCTCCACACTGTGTCCAGCCTAGTGGTGAACCTCACTCAGGAGGAACAAACTGACACACAACTTCTGGGTGGGCCCAGCCTACACTTTCCTTCTGCTTTGGTTTCAGGCATTTTTGACAACATCTAAAACATCCAATTAATTCAGAGGGTGAAAAAAAGGGATTAATTGGCAGGAAGGTGGGGATGAAGAGGTGTGTCTGTGTCATAATGAAAGATAGATTTGAGTGATGGTCCTTTAAAAAAAAGTATGACATTCGTTGAGAAGTTATTGTATGTCAAGCATCTTGTAATTCAAATGTATTATCTCATTCATCTAGTTGACAAGCCTGTGAGATAGTTTCTATTATTTTACAAATGAGAAAAGTGATGCAAAGAGAAGTTCAATAATTTGTTAATTCATAGCAAGTGACAGAGTCAAGATTTGAATTATGTCTCTTTGCTGTCGAAAGTTCATTATTTTGGCCAGGTGCGGTGACTCATTTCTATAATCTCAGCACTTTGGGAGGCGGAGGCGGGAAGATTACATGAGGTCAGGAGTTCGAGACCAGCCTGGCCAACATGGTGAAACCCCATCTCTGCTAAAAATACAAAAACTAGCTGGGCATGGTGGCATGTGCCTGTAGTCCCAGCTACTCGGGAGGATGAAGCAGGAGAATCGCTTGAACTCGGGAGGCAGATGTTGCAGTGAGGCAAGATCAAGCCACTGCACTCCAGCCTGGGTGACAGAGTGAGACTCCGTCTCAAAAAAAAAAAAAAAAGTCCATTATTTTAACCACTGTAGACTACTGATTCTACATTAGGGACCTAGATATCAAGGCCAGTGTATCTTCAATTCTTTAATCCATACCCTTCTGAGATGCAACAGTACTGTTGCCTGAGTGGTTGTTGAAGGAGTTTATTTTTTTGGTTTAAGACTTTGTTCCCAGAGATTAAATTGCAGATCCCTAACCTTCTCAATACTAAGTAGCTTCTAGGAGTGGATCTCAAAGCTTCGAAAGATTTTAGCCTGCCAGACAAATATCATTAATTAATTAATCCTTTTTCCCTTAAGACAGCTAGGTCTTCCACACTACCTTGATGGGTTTCTGGACCAAAAAAAAAAACAAAGGAATTTGGGTAGCATAAATATAATTAATCATTTTTATTAGGCTTCTTTGAAATGGAGAAAACAACTCTTATACCTTCATTAACACCTCCATGGAGCCTCCAGGATAGTGGTACTAGGTCAGGACTCACATTAGAAATCCCTGTTCTGGGGATGGGCGCGGTGGCTCAAGCCTGTAATCCCAGCACTTTGGAGGCCGAGACGGGCAGATCACGAGGTCAGGAGATTGAGACCATCCTGGCTAACATGGTGAAACCCCGTCTCTACTAAAAAAATACAAAAAACTAGCCGGGTGAGGTGGCGGGCGCCTGTAGTCCCAGCTACTTGGGAGGCTGAGGCAGGAGAATGGTGTGAACCCGGGAGGCGGAGCTTGCAGTGAGCTGAGATCCGGCCACTGCACTCCAAGCCTGGGCGACAGAGCGAGACTCTGTCTCAAAAAAAAAAAAAAAAAAAAAAGAAATCCCTGTTCTGACCTTTTCTGTTAGAATGCTTGACTGCCTGGTATTTTCCTATTAATACTAGGATTTTTTTTTCTTTTTTTGAGACAGAGTTTTGTTCTTGTCACCCAGGCTGGAGTGCAATGGCGTGATCTTGGCTCACTGCAACCTCTGCCTCATGGGTTCAAGTGATTGTCCTGCCTCAGCCTCCCAAGTAACTGGCATTACAGGCACCTGCCGCCATGCCCAGCCAATTTTTTGTATGTTTAGTAGAGATGGGGTTTCACCATGTTGGCCAGGCTGGTCTGAAACCCCTGACCTCAGGTGATCCACCCACCTCAGCCTCTCAAGGTTCTGGGATTACAGGTGTGAACCACCACGCCCGTCCTTTTTTTTTTTTTTTTTTTTTAACATATTCTATCTCATATATAACAATCCAAGAAATATTAATAGCTATGAACTAGAATATGTTTTAAAAAAACACTTCGGCTGGTAGCTTATACCTGTAATCCCAGCACTTTGGGAGGCCGAGGTGGGCGGATCATGAGATCAGGAGTTCCAGACAAGCATGGCCATCCATGAACCCCGTTTCTACTAAAATACAAAAATTAACTGGGCATGACGTTGGGTGCCTGTACTCCCAGCTACTTGGGAGGCTGAGACGAGAGAATCACTTGAACCTGGGAGATGGTGGCTGCAGTGAGCTGAGATCATACCATTGGACTCCAGCCTGGGCGACAGAGCGAAACTCCATCTCAAGAAAAAAAAAAGAAAGAAAGAAGAAAAGGAAAGAAAAGAAAAGCAAACACAGGCTGGGCATGGTAGCTCATGCCTTTGGGAGGCTGAGGCAGGTGGATCACCTGAGTTCGGGAGTTGGAGACCAGCCTGGCCAACATAATGAAATCCCATTTCTACTAAAAATACAAAAATTAGCTGGGCGTGGTGGCGTGCACCTGTAATCTCAGCTACTCGGGAGGCTGATGCAGGAGAATCACTTGAACCCAGGAGGCAGAGGTTGCAGTGACTGGTGATCATGCCACTGCACTCCAGCCTCGGTGACTGAGGGAGACTCCCTCTCAAAAAAAAAAAAAAAAAAAAAAGGGATTTAATAAACAAATGAGAAGTGATAGGAGATTTTAGCAGATAATTCTGTTCTGCTATGGTGGAGCCCAGCCTTAGGACATGAGACACTACTCTATAAGCCTAGGACCCTGACTCTGGCTGTGGATGCTTCTGAACAGTGCTAAGTGGAAGCCCATGAAAGAACAGACTGTACTCAAGGCCTTTGGAAGAAAAGATGTTACAAGCCATCCCTCCAGTTTCCTGGACAAGCTCTGAGTCCCTGCCCAGAAACCAAAAGGTAAGTAAGTATAAGTGGGCCAAATGCAAGGATTCCAGGTTTTCAGTATTTACCACTAACCAACAAAATGACCTTTTTTTTTTTTTTTTTTTGAGATGGAGTCTCACTCTGTCACCCAGGCTGGAGTGCAGTGGCGCGATCTTGGCGCGATCTCAGCTCACTGCAACCTCTGCCTCCCAGGTTCAAGCAATCTCGTGCCTCAGTTTCTGGAGTAGCTGGGATTAACAGGCATCTGCCATCACGCCCAGTTAATTTTTGTATTTTTAGTAGAAACGGGGTTCTTTTCTTTTTTTGAGATGGAGTCTAGCTCTGTCACCAGGCTGGAGTGCAGTGGTACAATCTTGGATCACTGCAACCTCTGCCTCCCTGGTTCAAGCGATTCTCTTGCCCCAGCCTCCTGAGTAACTGGGACTACAGGCACACCATGATGCCCAGATAATTTTTATATTTTTAGTAGAGACGGGGTTTCACCATGTTGGCCAGGATCTCATGACCTCGTGATCCACCCACCTCAGCCTCCCAAAGTGCTAGGATTACAGGTGTGAGCCACTGTGCCTGGCTAAAACCACCTTTGACATCTGGCCTGACCTCTCTGTTTCTTCTTCTTCCTTTTTTGTTAAATGAGTACTCAAATCAACAATAATAGGGCCAGGCGTGGTGGCTCATGCCTGTAATCCCAGCACTTTGGGAGGCCGAGGCGGGCAGATCACCTGAGGTCAGGAGTTCGAGATTAGCCTGGCCAACATGGTGAAACCTCATCTTTACTAAAAATACAAAAATTAGCTGGGCATGGTGGCACATGCCTGTAATTCCAGGTACTCGGGAGGCTAAGTCAGGAGAATCGCTTGGACCTAGAAGGCGGAGGCTGCAGTGTGCCAAGATTGTGCCTCTGCACTCCAGCCTGGGTGACAGAGCAAGACCTTGTCTCAAAAAAAAAAAAAAAGGCCGGGCGCGGTGGCTCAAGCCTGTAATCCCAGCACTTTGGGAGGCTGAGATGGGTGGATCACGAGGTCAGGAGATCGAGACCATCCTGGCTAACACGGTGAAACCCCATCTCTACTAAAAATACAAAAAAATTAGCCGGGCGTGGTGGCAGGCGCCTGTAGTCCCAGCTACTGGGGAGGCTGAGGCAGGAGAATGGCGTGAACCCAGGAGGCGGAGCTTGCAGTGAGCCGAGATAGTGCCACTGCACTCCAGCCTGGGCGACACAGCAAGACTCCGCCTCAAAAAAAAAAAAAAAAAAAAAAAAGACAAAATGAAACAATAATAGCTTCCATGGCCAGGCACTTTTTAAGAAAATTTACATAAATTTAAAAAGTAGTATTAGTAAAAAAAGAATATTTTAATTTATAAAACATTATTCTCGGCCGGGCGCGGTGGCTCAAGCCTGTAATCCCAGCACTTTGGCAGGCCGAGACGGGCGGATCACGAGGTCAGGAGATTGAGACCATCCTGGCTAACCCGGTGAAACCCCGTCTCTACTAAAAAAATACAAAAAACTAGCGGGGCGAGGTGGTGGGCGCCTGTAGTCCCAGCTACTTGGGAGGCTGAGACAGGAGAATGGCGTAAACCCGGGAGGCGGAGCTTGCAGTGAGCTGAGATCCGGCCACTGCACTCCAGCCTGGGCGGCAGAGCCAGACTCCGTCTCAAAAACAAATAAATAAATAAATAAATAGTTCTCATTTTATAAATTAGAAACTGAGGCCAGGTGCGGTGGCTTATGCTTGTAATCCCAACACCTTAGGAGGCCGAGGTGGGTGGATCACAAGGTCAGGAGTTCAAGACCAGCCTGACTAAACTATTTTTAGTTTCTACTAAAAACACAAAAACTAGCTGGGTGTGATATCACGCGCACCTGTAGTCCCAGCTACTCGGAAAAAGAAAAAGGAGAGAAAGAAAAGAAAACTGAGGCACAGAGAGATTCAATACCTTGCCCAAGAATGCCCACATATTCGTGTACAAGACTGAGTCAGGCTGTGTGACTCCAAGGTGAGTAACCTATGCCAGTTACTGGGCATGGGCTGGAAGGGTTTGTAAAGGAAGCTGAAGACCATTCTCACCCTGCCCTGGGGGAATCATGGAATGGTGCTGAATAGAAAAGGCAAGTTTAGGCTGTTCTAGGTTTCCCCTTCCAGAAATGAGGTTGGCCTAAAACCATAGTCTTCAAATGTTTTTGCTCTTATATTTTATAAGAGATTTGAAAAACCACATACCCCCTTGTATGTTTTAAAGCTAGCAACTAACATCTTTCATTGTAAGTTTAAAGAGTTGTAAGAGAATTACTGGCTTTTTGTGATTAATATAATAAAACTATGAAAGCACCCTGTTTTGTTTTGTTTTTTTGGAGAAGGAGTCTCACTCTGTTGCCCAGGCTGGAGTGCAATGACATGATCTCAACTCACCGCAACCTCCACCTCCCGAGTTCAAGCGATTCTCCTGCCTCAGCTTCCCAGCTAATTTTTGTATTTTTAGTAGAGACGGGGTTTCACCCGGCTGGCCAGGCTGGTCTTGAATTCCTGACCTCAGGCAATCTGCCCGCCTGGACCTCCCAAAGAGCTGGGATTACAGGCGTGAGTCACTGAGCCCAGCCGAAAGCACCCTTTTAAAGGAATTTACAGGAATATGAATATAGTATTTCGATATTACCATCAATTTAGAAAATTCATGACCACACTCCTTTTTTTTTTTTTTAATTTTTATCTTTTTTTTTTTTTTTTTTTTTTTGAGACGAAGTCTTGCTCTGTTGCCCAGGCTGGAGTGCAATGGCACAATCTCGGCTCACCGCAACCTCCGCCTCCCAGGTTCAAGCGATTCTCCTGTCTCAGCTTCCTGAGTAGCTAGGATTACAGGCATGCGCCACCACGCCCGGCTAATTTGTATTTTTAGTAGAGACGAGGTTTCTCCATGTTGATCAGGCTGGTCTCGAACTTCTGATCTCAGGTGATCCACCCGCCTCAGCCTCCCAAAGTGCTGGGATTACAGGTGTGAACCACCACGCCCGGCCAATTTTTATCTTTATTTATATTTTTTGAGACAAGGTCTTGCTCTGTTGTCCAGGCTAGAGAGTGGCACATCACAGCTCACTGCAGTCTCGAACTTCTGGGCATCCTCCCGCCTCTCATGACTACACTCTTTAACTTTACATTATTTCTTTTTTTTTTTGGAAATCATATTTTGAATCCATTTCTATGTAATCTTGTACTAATATAATTCAGTGATTAAAAACATTCTATGGCCAGGCACAGTGACTCATGCCTGTAATCCCAACACTTTGAGAGGCTGAGGCAGGCAAACCACCTGAGGTCAGGAGTTCGAGACCAACCTGACCAACATGGAGAAACCCCATCTCTACTAAAAATACAAAATTAGGTGGGCTTGGTGGTGCATGCCTGTAATCCCAGCTACTCAGGAGGCTGAGACAGAAGAATGGCTTGAACCCGGGAGATGGAGGTTGTGTAAGCGAAGATCACAGCTCTGCATTTCAGCCTGGGCAACAACAGTGAAACTCCGTCTAAAAAAAAAAAAAACTTTTTTTTTTTTTTTTTTTTTTGAGACGGAGTCTCGCTCTATCTCCCAGGCTGGAGTGCAGTGGCCGGATCTCAGCTCACTGCAAGCTCCGCCTCCCGGGTTTACGCCATTCTCCTGCCTCAGCCTCCCGAGTAGCTGGGACTACAGGCACCCGCCACCTCGCCCGGCTAATTTTTTTGTATTTTTAGTAGAGACGGGGTTTCACCGTGTTCGCCAGGATGGTCTCGATCTCCTGACCTCGTGATCCGCCCGTCTCGGCCTCCCAAAGTGCTGGGATTACAGGCTTGAGCCACCGCGCCCGGCCTAAAAAAAAAAAAAATTTTATTGATTCCCTCTTAAATATATTTTTCTGCAACAAAAATATATAAATTGAAATTGATTTTTTTAAAATCTCCAGTGGCCATAAAGCTCAAATTGTTTTAAAAAATTGGACAGGTGCAGTAGCTCACACCTATAATCCTAGCACTTTGGGAGGCTGAGGCAGGTGGATCAGGAGGTCAGGGGTTTGAGACCAGCATGACCAACATGGCGAAACCCCATCTTTACTAAAAAATACTAAAATTAGCCAGGTGCGGTGGCACACATCTGTAGTCCCAGCTACTCGGGAGGCTTGAACCTGGGAGGTGGAGGTTGCAGTGAGCCGAGATTGCACCATTGCAATCTTTCCAAAAAAAGAAAAATTACTGTAACTAGTAGTATTTATCAAAACAACAGATATTACCAGTTTTTATATTAGTAAATAATGTTTTTTCTTTCTTTTTTGTTTTTTTGAGACAGAGTCTTGCTCTGTTGCCCAGGCTGGAGTGCAGTGGCATAATCCCGGCTCACTGCAACCTCTGCCTCCTGGGTTCAAGTGATTCTCCTGCCTCAGCCTCACGAGTAGCTGGGACTACAGGCATGCGTTACCACACCAGGCTAATTTTTGTGTTTTTAGTGGAGACGGGGTTTCAGCGTGTTGTGCAGGATGGTTTCGATCTCTTGACCTCGTGATCCGCCCACCTCAGCCTCCCAAAGGGCTGGGATTACAGGCGTGAGCCACTGTGCCCAGCCCAATGTTTTCTTAAGAGGTAAAATTTTATTGGAAATTTGTCTCTTAAGGAGATAAAAGTGGGGAGGTTCTTAATGATTCCTTGATTAAAATAATTGTCCATGGCCAAGCACGGTGGCTAATGCCTGTAATCCCAGCACTTTGGGAGGCCAAGGCAAGAGGATCCCCTGAGCCCAGAGGTTTGAGGCCAGCCTGCGCAACATAGCGAGACCCTGTTTCTACAAAAACAACAACAGCAACAACAACAAAGAGAAATTAGCTGGGCATGTGTCCGGAGCTGCGCGCCCCGGCCATAGCGAGTAATTATTGACGATTAGACGCCTGAGCTCTATTCATTTCCACCTCTCACCTCCTTCCCAGATTTGTCTTTTTCCCTGTATTAAATACCTCGCACAAGATGGCGCTCTTCCTGCTTCTTCTTCACCCATCTTTCCCGCGCGCGCGAAAATTGTTACTTCGTAGCAAAATTGTTACTTCCTAGCGCAGGCGCAACATGACGACCGACCGTTGAAACCGAAACCTGCCTGACCGTGCCCTCTGAAATGAGATCATTTCCGCCTTGGCCCAACCCCTTCCTCTCCAAGTGTATATAAGGCACTGCATTACCGCCATTAAACGAGACTTGATCAGAGCACTGTCTTGTCTCCATTTCTCGTGTCTCTTGTTCCCCAAATTCCCACTCCCTCCTCCAGGGCCTGCTTCGACGATCCCGCGGGCCGGGATAGGCATGGTGGCATGCACCTGTGGTCCCAGCTACTCAGGAAGCTAAGGAGAGGATCACTTGAGTCTGGAAGGTCAAGACTACAGTGAGCCACGTTTGTGCCACTGTGCATGAGCATGGGCAACAGAGTAAGACCCTGTCTCTAAAAAAAAAAAAAAAAAAAAAAAAAAAAAAAAAAAAAATTGGTTGGGCACGGTGGCTCATGCCTGTAGCCCCAGAACATTGAGAGGCCAAGGTGGGTGGATCACGAGGTCAAGAGTTCGAGACCAGCCTGGCCAACATGGTGAAACCCCATCTCTACTAAAAATACAAAAATTAGCCGGGTGTGGTGGCACGTGCCTGTAATCCCAGCTACTCGAGAGGCTGAGGCAGGAGAATTGCTTGAGCCTGGGAGGCAGAGGTTGTAATGAGCCAAGATAGTGTCATTGTACTCCAGCCTGGGTGACAGTGTGAGACTCTGTCTAAAAAAAAAAAAAAAAAAAATTGTGTGCCAGGCGCAGTGGCTCACGCCTGTAATCCCAGCACTTTGAGAGGCCGAGGCAGGCAGATCACTTGAGGTCAAGAGTTTGAGACCATCCTGGCCAACATGGTGAAACCACGTCTCTACGAAAAATACAACAATTAGGTGGGCTTGGTGGCAGGCGCCTATAGTCCCAGCTCAGAAGGCTGAGACATGAGAATCACTTGAACCCAGGAGGCGGAGGTTGCAGTGAGCTGAGATCACGCCACTGCACTGCAGCCTAAGCAATAGAGTGAGACTCAGTCTCATAAAAAAAAAAAAAATTTGGAATTCTCCCTTTGATACCTTACACATTTTTTTCACCCCAGAGTAAGGCATCATTTGTCAGGATTAGGGAAGAGTAAGAAATAAACATTTTTTGATAAAGTGAGAAGAGGGCAATTGAGAAAATGAGATGGGAAAAGAAAATCAGGGCTGCAGATGTCCTCTGGAGTGCATCAAATTGAGGATCTAGAAATTGATTTATTTGAAACTAACCACTGCCCTGTACCCCTTGGAAAGTATTTACAGACCTACCCTAACCACTACTGGCAGCCCTAATGATCTCCATGTTAACTGTGTTTCTCCCAGCCACACCTGCCCAGAGGGAGAAACTGGGTCATGGTAGCAGTAACCAAGTAGTGCTCTTTGTTCCTTACCCCACCAGATTTACACAACCTTTAACCCTCTCAGTGATCTTCTGAATCCTTCTGGAGTCTCTAGGGTGGATTTCATATGCTCACTAATTGGTCTTCTTGGCCTTTTTGTGGTTTCTGCTCATTTCATTCATCTTCGATAGCCTGGCACAGTAGAATGGCTAGCCTCTTAGCTGCCAGAGCCAAACAGACTGTTCCATATGAGAAAACCAAACTCTGGACTCCTGGGGCTTTTCTGGTGTGGTGGTGACCTTCCAGAGGGAAATCTACCCCTACTCCTATCCAGTATTCTTCCCTGCCATGAGGGGATTTAGAAGGGAAAGCACTCCCTGCTGACAGTTCTCACAGGGGTTTGTGAAACAAATAATCCCATTTGGTCACCCTTTTGGTTGAGAAGTAGTGATAAATGCTCAAAGTGGTCTGAAGTGCCAGGTGCTATAAAAGAACAGAGAGGGGCCTCTCATCCAGGACTGCACTTTATATTTCAGCATTACCCACTATTTTTTCATACCCCACGACTCAAAAGATTCCCTCTCAAGCCTTTGCTCTTTGGTCTCCTTGATGAACTCACATTCACCCTTCAAATCTCAGTTCACTCCCTTCTTTCAGGATGTTCCCATTCCTCTAATGCCCTTGAGAGTTTTCTGCTATCTCCATGCTTTTACTACATTTTGGTTTATTTGCTCTTACTATATATTAGCTTGTTAGTCTTTGTATCCAGTCAGACTATGGATTCCCGAGGGTATTGGGACTCAGGAGACACCACCTTTAAGTATGACTGTAGGATACCAAAATATGCCACCCCAAAACATGCCTTTTTGGCATATTGATTATTTCCAGCTGGTTATTTTGAGAAATTGCAGACATAGCAGTAGCTTTGGAAAGTTACTCTTGCAAGAGAAATGTGCAGTTGACCCTTGAACAACATGGGTTTGAACTGCACAGGTCCACTTATACTCAGATTTTTTCTTTTTTTTGAGATAGAGTCTCATTCTGTCACCCAGGCTAGAGTGCAGTGGCATGATCTTGGCTCACTGCAACCTCTGCCTCTTGGGTTCAAGCGATTCTCCTGCCTCAGCCTCCTGAGTAGCTGGGATTACAGGCATGCGCCACCATGCCCAGCTAATTTTGTATTTTTAGTAGAGACAGGGCTTCTCCATGTTGGTCAGGCTGCTCTTGAACTCCTGACCTCAGGTGATCCACCCACCTCGGCCTCCCAAAGTGCTGGGATTACAGGCATGCGCCACGATGTCCAGCTAATTTTGTATTTTCAGTAGAGGTGGGGTTTTGCCATGTTGGCCAGGCTGGTCTTGAACTCCTGACCTCAGGTGATCCGCCCTTCTTGACTTCCCAAAGTGCTAGGATTACAGGCGTGAGCCATGACGCCCGGCCTAGAAATATTTTTTAAATTAAGAAAAAGTTGGGCTGGGCACAGTGGCTCACACCTGTAATCCCAGCACTTTGGGAGACCAAGGCAGGTGGATCATGAGGTCAGCAGATCGAGACCATCCTGGCTAACACGGTGAAACCCCTTCTCTATTAAAAAAGAAAAATACAAAAAATGAGCCGGGCATGGTGGCGGGCACCTGTAGTCCGAGCTACTTGGTAGGCTGAGGCAGGAGAATGGCGTGAACCCGGGAGGCGGAGCTTGCAGTAAGCTGAGATCATGCCACTGCACTCCAGCCTGGGCGACAGAGCAAGACTCCATTTCAAAAAAAAAAAAAAAAAAAAGAAGAAAAAGTTGAGTGTGTCATAAATGCATAAAATATATGTAGATACTAGTGTACTTTATTATTTACTGCCATAAAAGATACATAAATTCGTTACAAAAAGTTAAAATTTATCAGAGGCCAGGCACGGTGTCTTACACCTATAATCCTGGCACTTTGGGAGGCCAAGGCAGGTGGATCACCTGAGGTCAGGAGTTTGGGACCAGCCTGGACAACATGGTGAAACCCTTAAAATACAAAAAATTAGCCGGGCATGGTGGCACATGCCTGTAATCCCAGCTACTTGGGAGGCTGAGGCAGGAGAATTGCTTGAACCCAGAAGGTAGAGATTGCAGTGAGTCGAGATCATGCCATTGCACTCCAGCCTGGGCGACAGAGCAAGACTATCTCAAAAAAAAATTTTTTTTAAATAAAAACTTACACATAAATACACTTAAAAACACTTGCATCATTCACAGTGGAAATAAATGCAAACAAACGTAAGGATGCAGTATTAAATCACAACTGCATACAATTAACTGTAGTAGGCTGGGCACAGTGCCTCACACCTATAATCCCAGCACTTTGGGAGGCTGACGTGGGCAGATCAATTGAGGTCAGGAGTTCAAGACCAGCCTGGCCAACATGATGAAACGCCCATCTCTACTAAAGATACAAAAAACAATGAGCCGGGCATGGTGGTGCACGCCTGTAATCTCAGTTACTTAGGAGGCTGAGGCAGGAGAATTGCTTGAATCCAGGAGGCGGAGGTTGCAGTGAGCCAAGATTGCAAACATTGCACTTCAGCCTGGGCAACAAGAGTGAAACTCTGTCTCAAAAAAAAAAAAAAAAAAAAAAAAAAAAAAAGTGATCTCTCAGTTCTCACGTAGTTTTCATCATGTTTAGTTATACCATAAACCTTGAATAACACCCTAGGATCATATGAAGTGCCACTAGTGATGCTGGAAGTGCTCCCAAGAAGCACAGAATAGTTATGTCATTACAAGAAAAAGTTGAATTGCTTGATTTTTCCATATTTTGAGGCATGCAGCTTGTAGTTGTCTGCCATTTCAAGATAAATGAATCCAGCATAAGAACCATTAAAAAAAAAGAAAGGAAATTTGTGAACTGTCACTGCAGCTACACCAGCAGTCACGAAAACCTTGCACTTTTTGCAAACTACCTTTATATCTTGTACTGAAAATGCAACTTTTATATTGGTGTGGTAATGCTATAAGAAATACCTATATACTCTAATATGATTACAGAAAAAGCAAAGTCATTATATGACAACTTGAAGCAAAAAGAAGGTAAAATCTAAAGGGAGAGAATTTAATGCTAGCAAAGGATTGTTTGGTAATTTTAGAAAGAGGTTTGGGTTTAAAAATGTCAAGATAACAAGAGAATTAGCTTCTGTCAACTAAGAGGCAGCAGATGATTTTCCAGACGTTATGAAAATCATTGAGGAAAAGGGATATCTACCTGAATAGGTTTTTAATATAGATGAAAGTGCTTGATTCTGGGGAAAAAATGACGCAAAAGACATTTATTAGTAAGGAAGAGAAGTGAGCACCAGGATTTAAGGCAGGAAGTGATAGGCTATCTCTTCTGTTTGTACAAATGCAGTCAGGTTTAGATCAAGACTGCCCTTATCTGTAAAGCTGCTAACCCTCAAGCTTTGCAGGGAAAAGATAAATACCAGCTGCCAGTCTTTTAGTTGTGGAACAAGAAGGCCTGGATAATGAGAATCCTTTTTTCTGGATTGGTTCCACTGATGCTTTGTCCCTGAAGTCAGGAAGTACCTTGCCAGTAAGGGACTGCCTTTTAAAGTTCTTTTGATATTGGACAATGCCCCTGGCCACCCAGAACCCCATGAGTTCAACACCGAAGGTGTCAGAGTGGTCTGTTGCCCCCAAATATGTCTCTAATTCAGCCTCTAGATGTAGGGTTCATAAAGACCTTTAAGGCCCATTACACATGATACTCTATGGAAAGGATTGTCAACAGTACAGAAGATAACCCTGATAGAGAGGAACATCATGACAGTCTGGAAGTATTACACCATTGAAGACATCATCATTGTTATAGAAAAAGCTATGAAAGCCATCAAGTCCAAAACAATAAATTCCTGCTGGAGAAAACTGTGTCCAGATGTTGTGCATGACTTGTCAGGATATATGACAGAAGCAATCAAGGAAATATGAAAGAGATTGTGGATGTGGCAAAAAAGGTGGGAGATAAAGGGTTTCAAGATACAGATCTTGGAGAAATTCAAAAGCTAATAGACACCGCACCTGAGGAATTAACAGAAGATGACTTGATGGAGATAAGTGCTTCCAAACCAGAACCAGATGAAGAGGAAGAAAATGTAGAAGCAATAGTTCCAGAAAACAAATTGACATTAGACAATCTGGCAGAAGGGTTCTGATTATTCAAGGCTGCTTTTGACTTCTTTTACAACATGAGCCCTTCTGTGATATGGACACTAAAACTAAAGAAGGATTGGTACCATATATGGAGGCTGGGAAGTCCCAAGATCAAGCTGCCAACAGATTTGGAGCCCAAAGAGGGCTGGTTCCTAATAAATGATGCTTTCTAAATGTGTCTCACAGCCTCCCTCCAGCCTTTTTTTTTTTTTTTTTTTGAGACGGAGTCTTGCTCTGACGCCCAGGCTGGAGTGCAGTGTCGCGATCTCAGCTCACTGCAACCTCTGCCTCCTATATTCAAGCGATTCTTTTGCCTCAGCCTCCTGAACCCCTGCGACTACAGGCGTGCGCCACCACGCCCAGTTAATTTTTAAATATTTTTCGTAAAGACGTGGTTTCACCATTTTGCCAGGCTGGTCTAGAACTCCTGACCCAAAGTGATCTGCCTGCCTCCGCCTCCCAAAGTGCTGGGATTACAGGCATGATCCACCACACCTGGCCCTCCAGTCTCTTTTACAAGGGCACTAATCCCATTCATGAGGGCTGTAGCCTTCTGACCTAATCGATTCCTAAAGTCCCCATCTCTTAATTGGTATCACATCAGGGCCTAAATTCCAAAGGATGAATTTGCGGGGACATCAACATTCAGATCATAGCAGCACTTTTGTCTGTCGTGTTATCTTCTGCTGCATAAACAGAAGGGAGTAGTGCTCTTTAAATCAGCCCAAGCGCCTCTGGGTATCTTGAAGATAACCAGCTCTTTCCCCAAGCCTTGGTGACTCTGGAGGTTCTCAGATCTGGAGGGTGCTGAGGAGGGGAGAAGTCAGAAGCCTCTGCGCATGAGTTATTGGACATAGCCAAGGTCAGAAGAATTCTTGATTTTTAAGTAGGTAGAGTATCTATCTCTGCTGGAGGGGAAAGGAGGGGCCTTCTGTGATTCTTCTGCCAGTTGAGATGAAAGAAACAGTCAATGGAGAACCAGCCTATTATCTGAGCTTAGCCCTCTCCAAACAATGCTCTTGTTGATACATTCTCAGCTCCTTTTCCAAGGGGAGGGAACAGCTGTAGGCTGATCTATGAAATCTTCTGGCCTGGAATTGGAAGGATCTGACCTGACTCTTCTGGGGGAGGCCATCCTATCAGGATTTTATCCAAGCAAGCCCCTGACTCAGATCTATACATTCTATTTCACTGCATTTGTGCACAGCAGTGCTGCTCAAAATGTGGTCAGTCCTCCACTGGCATCATTAAAATACCCAAATTCTTGGGCCCCACTGCAGACCTACTAAATAGGAATTCCTGGATAAGGCACAGGAAGCTGTGTTTTAACAAGCTCTCCAGGTGATTTCTATGTTATGCTAAACTATGAAAAGTACTGCTATGTGGGATTCTCTCTCACACACACACATACACATACACGCACACCACACAGCTACCTAAAACTCCTGCAGCTGCTAATGCCACTTGGTCATTTTCCTGTGGTTTTCCTCAGCGGGGCCCTGGGATTTGTTTTTCTCCACTGTGGACCTTGTTCATTTCCTGCTGCTTCCAAGAGGTTGAGAGAGGAAAGAGAGCAGGAATGAAGGCGGGAGGGGGAAGGGGTTAGCTAAGGCAGTGGAGCTTTCAAGAATGAAAAGGAAAAAGCTTAGTGACAGTGTTCCTTTGTGAAGAATTCAGCTTTATGTTGATGGAGCTGCAAGTCATTAGCAACCCAGGCATACGGCCTGAGTTGACCGGGTCATTCTCCGGGGCCAGATCGCCCTCTGCTGCCAACTGAAAAATAACACTCTGGGGCTTGAACTGCCAAGGAGAAGAGGAAGAGTCTCTGGAGCTAGGGTGGGAGAGAGAACGTGACCAAGGCCAAGAGATCACAAAGTCACCAGGCTGTAGAAGAATCTTGTTAAATTCCTGTGTGCAGGAAAGGAAGAAGTAGCCAAATGAGCGGGTGTTTCCAGGACTCGTTCAACAAACAGTAGGATTCACCCAAGATCTCCACTAGCTCCTGTGATCCTAGCTCCCAGCTTAATGAAGCTCTGCAGCTATTCTTCCTTTTATTCCTCGCCTTTACCTCACTTGGAACATAAAGGGTGTTTAAAATGGGAAGACAGGCTGGGCGTGGTGGCTCACGCTTGTAATCCCAGCACTTTGGGGGTCCGGGCAGGTGGCTCACCTGAGGTCAAGAGTTCCAGATCAGCCTGACCAACATGGTGAAACCCCGTCAGTCCCAAAAATGCAAAAATTAGCCAAGCATGGTGGCGCATGCCTGTAATCCCAGCTTTTTGGGAGACTGAGGCAGGTGAATCACCTGAACCTAGGAGGCAGAGGTTGCAGTGAGTCAAGATCGAACCATTGTACTCCAGCCTGGGCAACAGGAGCGAAACTCCGTCTCAGAAAAAAAAAAAAAACAATTAAAAATAAAATGGGAAGACAGCCACAAAAAAGAAAAAAATGACAAAGTTTTGGTGTCGAGGTATTTAGGGGCAATTAGGCTTTTCAGAGGTTTTTTTGTTTTGTTTTGTTTTTTAATTTCCTTGTCTCAGACTCGTTATTTCTTTTGCCTCCATGAAAGCCCTATGTCTTTCAGTCTTTCTTCTCCTGCCAGGGAACTCTTATCCACAGCTGTGGAGTCAGCCCTTTTCAGCTCTTGCCCCACTTTATTGCAGTTGGGAATGACAGTTCATGTGGGTCACTGGTGAAGAGAGCAAAGATTTGTTCGCAGAATAAAAGCTCAGGCACAGCAGTTGCTCTGCCAGCCATGGGCAGTGACCCATTTCCTCCTTCTTCTTGCCTTTGTTCCTTCCCAGCTCAGACTATAGCTGGTCACTGAGGGTCTTCACCCCTCTACCACTCACCCTTGCGACTCCTGCTGGGGAGATAACTTCAGAGTCAGGGCTGGAAAATTACTTAAATTGTCTGTCCTGAGGGGCTGAGGTGGAGTAGGGGGAGGGGTGTAGGAGGTGGAGAATTGGGGGTGGAGATGAGAGTGCAGGTGGGCAGGAGATCAGTGCAGTAGCCAAATTTTTCAGAATGTTTTTGTGTCAGCCAGGCATGGTGGCTCACGCCTGTAATCACAGCACTTTGGAACGCCAAGGTGGGTGGATTACCTGAGGTCAGGAATTCGAGACCAGCCTGACCAACATAGTGAAACCCCATCTTTACTAAAAATACAAAAAGTTAGCCGGACATGGTGGTGGGCGCCTGTAATCCCATCTACTTGGGAGGCTGAGGCAGGAGAATCACCTGAACCCAGGAGGCGGAGGTTGCAATGAGCCGAGATCCCACCACTGCGCTCCAGCCTGGGCTCGAGAGAGCGAGACTCTGTCTCAAAAAAAATAAAAATAAAAAAATAAAATAAAGAGAATGTTTTCATGTCATGAGACACTCTAGCCTCTCCCCCAAGCACCCTCATGTACAGGGTGAGTCCATCTAAGTGAGGCCAAGCCCTTTAACCAAAACAAACATCTTTAAATAAAAATTTATTTGCTTGGTTTTTGGTCTACATGGGACCAAATATCTGAATCTACCACATTTGGATAGTTTTGTCAATATCACCCCAAATAGATGCTGGTTATCTGTTTTTATCACTATCTTGTGGTTATGGTACTTGAAGGACAATTTCATCACTCCTAAGTCTTCATCGTGAGCAAGGTTTTTTGCATCTGTGGAGCAACAGTGTGCCTGAGTTGACTATAATCATGGGCGCTTTTGTTGGCAAGAGGTGGGACTGGTCTCTGCACATACAGGCAGGTAGGGGGTTAAAGAGGAGAATGGTTACTAGAAGGCATGAATCACTACATAATTTGCAGGGCTAAGTGCAGAATGAAAATTCAGAATATCTTTTATTCAAAAATTATTAAGAATTTCAAGATGACAACAGGAGATCACTAAGCATGAAGCCCCTTCTAGGCCTGGGGACCTGTGTGATGGCATAGGTCACAGGCCTGAGAAGCCAGCTCTGGTAAAGGGTACCCTAGGGAAGGTATGGACTAACAGACTCAAAGAGCAGTGGTACATCCCCTCGTGTTTAGATTTTCCTCTATTTTAGTGTCATTCCCTTCTGTGATCCTCAAGACTTCTGTCAGGCTTTTTTTTTTTTTTTTTTCCCCTTGCACCTACTTGTTGGTTTTAGGTATTCTTTGGGGAGTAAAGGGTAGAGCCTGTGTCCAGGCTTGTGAAAACACATCTGGGGAACGAAGCAGCAGCAGTCAGGGAGAAGCCAGTCCCTAGATGGCATCAGGTGACCTGAGAGCTATGGAGCAAGCGAGGGTGGCAAATGTACTTGGGGAAGAAACCTGCAAATGCCAGGGTCATATTGACTTTCTCCCAGTATTCCTGCCACAGACAAACAAGTAAAGGGAAGTCTAATAATAAGAATTAGCCTCTCAGGTCAGGTGCAGTGGCTCACACCTGTAATCCTAGCACTTTGGGAGGCCCAAATTGCCTAAGCTCAGGAGTTTGAGACCAGTCTGGGCAACATGGCGAAACCCCGTCTCTACTAAAAATGCAAAAAATTAGTCGAGTGTAGTGGTGTGTGCCTGTAATCGCAGCTACTCAGGAGGCTGAGGCAGGAGAATCACTTGAACCCGGGAGGCAGAGGTTGCAGCGAGCCAAGATCGCGCCATTGCACTCCAGTCTGGGTGACAGAGCGAGACTGACTCAAAAAAAAAAAAAAAATTGGCTTGTCATATTCCAGAGAAGATGACGGGAATCATTGAAATTTGTGTATTAAAGAAAATGTCGGCCGGGCGCAGTGGCTCATGCCTGTAATCCCAGCACTTTGGGAGGCCAAGGCAGATTGCCTGAGGTCGGGAGTTCGAGACCAGCCTGACCAACATGGAGAAACCCTGTCTCTACTAAAAATACAAAATTAGCCGGGAGTGGTTGCACATGCCTGTAATCCCAGCTACTAGGGAGGCTGAGGCAGGAGAATCGCTTGAACCTGGGAGGCAGAGTTTGCGGTGAGCTGAGATCGCACCACTGCACTCTAGCCTGGGCAACAAGAGCAAAAACTCCATCTCAAAAAAAAAAAAAAAAAAAAAAAAAAAAAAGTCGGCCAGGCACAGTGGCTCATACCTTTAATCCCAGCACTTTGGGAGGCCGAGGTGGGTGGATCACGAGGTCAGGAGATCGAGACCATCCTGGCTAATACAATGAAACCCAGTCTCTACTAAAAATACACAAAATTAGCTGGGCTCGGTGGCATGTGCCTGTAGTCCCAGCTACTCCAGAGGCTGAAGCAGGAGAATGGCGTGAACCTGGGAGGCGGAGCTTGCAGTGAGTCGAGATCGCACCACCACACTCCAGGACAGAGCAAGACTCCGTCTCAAAAAAAAAAAAGAAAAGAAAAAAGAAAAAATGTGGCCAGGCACGGTGGCTCATGCCTGTAATCCCAACACTTTGGGAGGCCTAGGTGGGTGGATCGCTGAGGTCAGGAGTTCGAGATCAGCCTGGCCAACACAGTGAAACCCTCTCTCTACTAGAAAAAAAAAATACAAAAATTAGCCAGACATGGTGGCTCATGCCTGTAATCCTAGCTACTCGGGAGGCTGAGGCAGGAGAATGGCTTGAACCTGGGAGGCAGAGGTTGCAGTGAGCCAAGATCACGCCACTGCACTCCATCCAGACTGGGAAAGAGAACAAGACTCTGTCTCAAAAAAAAGAAAAAAAAGAAAAGAAAAGAAAATGTAACCTGATTCTGTGGTCTCAGGCTGACGAAGTTTTGGAACACCTAGCTGTATAATCAGGTATAACTGGTATGATGTGCTCCACAGTGTGGGATATAAATATAGTCTCATGTTTTATTTTTCCATTAATCACTTGAGACCCCAACTGCATTTAGTGGCAAGAGGTCCAGTACCTCCCTGGAGACCTTCCTACCAACCCTCTGTATTGTTCAAGAACAAGGGCTTCTGCCTGTCTTATCAGGTCCTTGGGAGAGAGTGGAGGAGATGGTGTTCTGGTGTTAATTGAGGCTGAGAAAGCAGCACTGCTCACATTTTGCTTTATTTTCTTCTTCTCCTGGGCAAAATCAGTGCTATATTTGTGGTCAAATGAGCTAACGACATCCTTCCTGACTTCTTTCTCAGAATTAGGAAACCCTGATTGGCATTTAGAACCTCATTTTCACAGACTTCAGTCGTGAAAACGTCAAGACCTAGGAAACACACCAGTGAAATTTCATAATATGGAGGATAAAATATATTTAAATATGTTTAAAATATGTATTTTTAAATGTGGTTAAAATGTTTATGAGTCAAAATAATTAAAATTAAGAATTGAATGTTGCTTCTTCTTCCTTCTAAGAGAGATGACAAAATTCTGTTTGGTGGTGAAATAAATCTCTATCTTATTCCCTGCTCCTCCCAGAAGCTATTGGGGGAGGCAAAAGAAAAAGAGAGCTCAAAGTGGTCCTGAGGGGTTGGATCTGGGGAAAATGCTCACAGGATAACAGGGCACAGTCACAAAGCTAGCTCTGCAAAGAAGGCCTGGGGTTGAAAAGGGGGTAGAGAAGTCAGTTGTTTATGTAACAGAACTGAGGGGAATTGAGTTTCTAGGGAGGCCAAGGGAAAAGGAAGAGGTGCCTGAAAATGGAATTAGCAAGGAGGCATTGGGAAAGAAATGATGGTCAGATTCACTTTTGCAGTGTTTATGTGTCTACAACATAAACCCCCTCGTCTCCAGGGTCTGATATACACACTAATGCCTTTGGCTAATAACTAATAAAAATAAAGCTAATGAAACAAGTAGTTATGTAACATTTGTGTGTACCATACTGTCCTATGTATTTTATATATATGAACTTAATTCAGTTGTGTAACATTTGTGTGTACCATACTTTTCTATGTATTTTACATACATGAACTTAATTCTCATAATCTTATGAAATTGGTACTGTTATTATTCCATTTTCATGGAGGAAGAAAATGAGGCACAGAGAGGTCGAGTAATTTGCTATGAATACTCAGCTAATATTTTGAAACCTCACTAGATATTAACATGCTTTATTTAAATGCCAATAATCTAATAGGTTATAAACCATTCATGAGAATGTAAATTACTACAACCTCTATGGAAAACAGTATGGAGATTTCTCAAAAAACTAAAAATATAACTACCATTCTATCCAGCAATCCCACTACTGGCTATCTTCCCAAGGGAAAATAAATCATTATATCAAAAGGACACCTGCACTCATATGATTATCTCAGCACTATTCACAATAGCAAAGATATGGAATCAACCTAAGTATCCATCAACCAAAATTGGATCAAGAAAATGTGGTATATGGGCCGGGCGCGGTGGCTCACGCCCGTAATCCCAGCACTTTGGGAGGCCGAGGCAGGCGGATCACAAGGTCAGGAGATCGAGACCACAGTGAAAATCCGTCTCTACTAAAAATACAAAAAATTAGCCTGGCGTGGCAGCGGGCGCCTGTAGTTCCAGCTACTCGGGAGGCTGAGGCAGGAGAATGGCGTGAACCCGGGAGGCGGAGCTTGCAGTGAGCCGAGATCTGGCCACGGCACTCCTGCCTGGGCCGCAGAGCGAGACTCCGTCTCAAAAAAAAAAGGCCGGGCGCGGTGGCTCAAGCCTGTAATCCCAGCACTTTGGGAGGCCGAGACGGGTGGATCATGAGGTCAGGAGATGAGACCATCCTGGCTAACACGGTGAAACCCCGTCTCTACTAAAAAAAAAAATACAAAAAACTAGCCGGGCGAGGTGGCGGGCGCCTGTAGACCCTGCTACTTGGGAGGCTGAGGCAGGAGAATGGCGTGAACCCGGGAGGCGGAGCTTGCAGTGAGCTGAGATCCGGCCACTGCACTCCAGCCTGGGCGACAGAGCGAGACTCTGTCTCAAAAAAAAAAAAAGTAAGAAAGAAAATGTGGTATATATACCCAATGGGATACTATTCAGCCATAAAAACGAATGAAATCATGTCTTTTGCAGCAATGTGGATGGAGCTGGAGGCCATTCTCTTAAGTAAAACAACTCGCACACAGAAAGTCAAATAACACATGCTTTTTTTTTTTTTTTTTTTTTTTTTTTTTTTTTTTTTTTTTGAGACAGAGTCTCGCTCTGTCGCCCAGGCTGGAGTGCAGTGGCGCGATCTCGGCTCACTGCAAGCTCCGCCTCCCGGGTTCACGCCATTCTCCTGCCTCAGCCTCCCCAGCAGCTGGGACTACAGGCGCCCGCCACCAAGCCCGGCTAATTTTTGTATTTTTAGTAGAGACGGGGTTTCACTGTGTTAGCCAGGATGGTCTCTATCTCCTGACCTTGTGATCCGCCCGCCTCGGCCTCCCAAAGTGCTGGGATTACAGGCGGGAGCCATTGCACCCGGCACCTGGGAGATATTTAATGCTAAGAACACTGTGCAGGAGACTTTAAATACATTTTCTCAGCCTGGTGCAGTGGCTCACGCCTGTAATTCCAGCACTTTGGGAGGCCAAGGTGGGTGGATCACGAAATCAGGAAATCGAGACCACCCTGGCCAACATGGTGAAACCCTGTCTCTACTAAAAGTACAAAAATTAGCTGAGTATGGTGGTGCATGCTGTAGTCTCAGTTACTCGGGAGGCTTAGGCAGGAGAATCTCTTGAACCCAGGAAGGGGAGGTTGCAGTGAGCCAAGATCGCACCACTGCACTCCAACCTGGCAACAGAGCAAGACTCCATCTCAAACAAACAAACATTTTCTCATTTAACTCTAGCAACAATCTTGTATGGTAGCTATTGCCACAAACCATACCACAATACTCAGGATATGAACACAGATCTGGCAGGCTTTTCCATTCATATGCTTAGTCACTAAACACACTGCCTTTCAGAAGACCTGGTCAATACTTTCCTAAGTTAAACTGTGCCTTAATACAAATGGTTAAACTGGGTCTGTTTAACTTAGAGAAGTGAAGGGAGTGGAGCTATTTTCAAATATTTTCAAAGTTTCATTTAGAAAATAGGGTTCCTGAGGGCATAATTAGGGCAAAAAGATAGCTCACTTATCTGCTCCAAGTCAGTTTATAATCGTTGGAACTGTCCAAAAAGAGAATGAACTGCTTAGAAAAGAATAACTTGTGTGTATATGTGTCAGGTCACTAGGTACTGGGATACAGCAGTGACATAAGTTCCTGTCCTCAGGGACTTCCTTCCTTTCTTCCTCCCTTCCTCCCTTCCCCTCCTCTCCCCTTCCCTTTCCCTCCCCTTCCCGTCCCTTCCTTTCTTTTTCGAGACAGAATTTCACTCTTGTTGCCCAGGCTGGAGTGCAATGGCGTGATCTCGGCTCACAACCTCTACCTCCCAGGTTCTTGTGATTCTCCTGCCTCAGCCTCCTGAGTAGCTGGGATTACAGGCATGTGCCACCACGCCCAGCTAATGTTCTTGTATTTTTAGTAGAGATGGGGTTTCTCCATGTTAGTCAGGCTGATCTCGAACTCCCGACCTCAGGTGATCTGCCTCCCTCGGCCTCCCAAAGTGCTGGGATTACAGGCGTGAGCCACTGCGCCCAGCTGTTTCCAGTGTTTCTAAGTTTATAAGGAAAAAATGGCTGGTGGCCGCTCCAGATTCCTTCCAGAAGTGGTTGTCATGCGCGTCCGTGTGAAGAGACCACCAAACAGGCTTTGTGTGAGCAACATGGCTGTTTATTTCACCTGGGTGCAGGCGGGCTGAGTCCGAAAAGAGTCAGCAAAGGGAGATAAGGGTGGGGCCGTATTATAGGATTTGGGTAGGTAAAGGAAAATTACAGTCAAAGGGGGGTTGTTCTCTGGCAGGCAGGAGTGGGGGTCACAAGGTGCTCAGTGGGGGAGCTTTTTGAGCCAGGATGAGCCAGGATGAGCCAGGATGAGCCAGGAAAAGGAATTTCACAAGATAATATCATCGCTTAAGGCAAGGACTGGCCATTTTCACTTCTTTTGTGGTGGAATGTCATCAGTTAAGGGAGGCAGGGCATTTGCACTTCTTTTGTGATTCTTCAGTTACTTCAGGCCATCTGGGTGTATATGTGCAAGTCACAGGGGATGCGATGGCTTGGCTTGGGCTCAGAGGCCTGACAGTAGTGACATTCACATTGGACCTATACTAGATGGGAACTTGGACTGGTGAAATCTAAGTTTGCAATGAACTCAGCAATTCCTATTTATTTTCTTTTTTTTTTCCTTTTTGTGGAGAATGGGGTCTCGCTATATTGCCCAGGCAGGTCTCGAACTCCTGAACTCAAGTTATCCTCCCGCTTCTGCCTCCCTAAGAGCTGGGATTACAGGTGTGAGCCACCACGCCCGGCAATAATTCCTATTCATAAACATTTGGATAATTGGATGTTTACAACTTTATTAAAATGTTTGCTACACACACATTGAAAAGGAAACAGCTCCCATGTTGCCACTACCACTCTACCCAGGTCCTCTCCTCAGTCACTCACAGCTGTTGCTATTTGAATACCTGTTATTGGTTTGTATGTGTACACAGACTTGTACATAAACATTTAGAACAGTTTTGTCATAAACAATAACTGGAAATGACTCAAATGTCCATTAATAATGCATGGAAAGACAATTTAGGTACATCTATACCATGGAAATACAAAAGTATGAAAAGGAATCAACTATTGATATGCATAACAATATAAACAGATTTCAAAAACATTATACTGTGTGGAAGAAGCCAAGAAAAAAAAGTACATGCTGTACTCTTTTATTTATATAAAAGTTTAATGTATGAACTAATCTATAGTGACATAAGGCAGATCAGTGGTTGCCTGCAGACAGGGTTGGTGGGTTGGGGAGTGAGGGATGGATTACAGAGGAGCATGAGGAATGATGGGTGATGGATAATGCATTTTTTTTTTTTTTAGACAGAGTCTTGCTCTGTTGCCCAGGCTGGAGTGCAATGGCACCATCTCGCTTCACTGCAACCTCTGCCTCCTGGGTTCAAGCGATTCTCTTGCCTCAGCCTCCCAAGTGGCTGGGATTACAGGGACCTTACACCATGCCCGGCTAATTTTTGTATTTTTAGTAGAGATGGGGTTTCACCATATTGGCCAGGCTGGTCTCAAACTCCTGACCTTGTGATCCACCCACCTCAGCCTCCCAAAGTGCTGGGATTACAAGCGTGAGCCACCACACCTGGCCCTATTATTATTTTTAATCCTCATTTTACAGATGAGGAAATTGAGGCAAAGAGAAGTTAAGTATTGTACCTTAAGTTACAGAGTTAGTAAGTGATAGAGCTGGGATTTTACTCTAGGCTCTTCCAGAACCAGTTTACTCAACCACCACTTTATACCGCCTCTGTAGGGTACTGAGATGAAAAAAGTAGAGGCCCTGCTATTGAGGCATTCATGGTCTGGTGGGGAGATGGGTACCAAAACACATTGACCCTACCACAAGGTGTATATAAAGTACCATAAAAGAACCAAGGAGGCCAGGTGTGGTGGCTCATGCCTATAATCCTAGCACTTTGGGAGGCCAAGGTGGATGGATCACTTAAACCCAGGAGTTTGAGACCAGCCTAGGCAACATACTGAAACCCTGTCTCTACAAAAAAATAAAAAAATAAAATTAGCCAGGCATGGTGGTGTGCACCTGTAGTCCTAGCTACTCGGGAGGCTGAGGTGGGAGTATCCTGTGGACCCTGGGAGGTCAAAGCTGCAGTGAGCCATGATCACGCTAATACACTTCAGCCTGGGCAACAGAGTGAGACCCCGTCTGAAAAAAGAAAAAAGAAAAGACGAAGAAAGTCCCCCTAGCCCTGCCTGGGGAAAGCAGAGAAAGTGGTATTTGAGCTGGACCTTGCAGGATAGGTGAGACTGCCATGTAGAGAAAGGGGAAAGGGTATAGCAGGCAAAGGGAACTGCATGTACAAAGGACACTGGAGAATGAAACATGAAAGCATTTCAGATTTGGGAGAAAAGCAAATCATGTGAAGAGAGAACAGGGTGGTACAGTGCGAGGTGAGGACGGAGCCAGATTGTGAGAGGCCTTGATGGCTGTTCAGGAGCCATGGAAAATGTGTAAGCAGAATGACAGAGTCAGAGCTGTGGTGAGGATGCTGGCGTGACTCCACCTTATCAGCTTAACATGGAGAACCTGAGACTTTCACCGCAAGTCCAAAGAGACCCTGAGCTCAAAGTGGTCATGACTTTGAAAGAAGAGGAGTTACTGCTCTGTTTGTTTGCTTATTGTTTATTTGCTTTTGCTTAAGGAAGTCAACCTTGGGCTATTGGTTTTAGAAGGGGCAGGAAGAGGCTCCAGCAAAATGCTTGCTATTTTCTTGTAAAATAGAAAGAAACACCAGGCATGCTTCCCTCTTCATTGTTCTTACAACCTACATAAGAAAGGTTATTATTCTATTTGGATGCTTTCACTTTCAACTAACAGAAAAATAGACTTGCATAAGGAATTTGTCACCTTATTATGCTGGAAAGTCCAGAGGCAACTGGCTTTAGATGAGACTTGATGTAGCCCCAAAACAATGTCTTTCTTTCTTCTCTACTGTCTTTACACTAAAGCTGACCCCCTTTGGAATCCCAAGATGGGCTACCTACCTGCCCTCTCTTTATGCTCAGCAAGACAGCATTTTTGTCCCAGTGTTTCCAACAGTCCTGAGAATCACCCTGATTACAACAGCTTTGGCCATATGCACCAATCATAATAGCAGTGGATAAAATGCAATATTACCTTTGCCTTTAGGGATTTCTTCCTCGACCCCTGAAATCAGGGAAAGAATCAACTTTTCCAGGACTCAGTATGTCCAAATGTAAAACAGGACTCCTGGGAAAGTGGAAAGGGATCCACCAACAACCATCCTCTACAGTCATAACGAAAATTCAGAGGACTCACTTAAAAGCCTTAATTTTCACAAAACCTTACTCACTGATTTTTAGTAGCCCTGAAAACTTCACACTCAAAACCTCTGTTTAATCCATGGATTCTCAACACCTTCAGAGATTCTGATTTCATTGGCCTAGATATAAGCATTTGTTTTGAGCTCACCAGGTGATTCTAATGAGCAGACAGAGCTGAGAACCACTGCATTAATCTTTCAGGATTGCCACTTCTGCAGTCATATGCCTAGTTTTATGTACAGCTGAACCATGTTGAAACAAAACAAATAAGAATGGTAAAGTCAAACATATACAAATAATAACTCTTATTGAGAATTATATGTTTCAAGCACATTGTAAGATGTTTTACATACATTGTCTCATTTCATCTTGTGAAACACAGAATATTATTATTATTATTTTTATTATTATTATTATTTTGAGACGGAGTCTCACTTTGTCACCCAGGCTGGAGTGCAGTGGTGCAATCTCAGCCATGGCAACCTCCGACTCCTATGTCCAAGCGATTCTCCTGCCTCAGCCTCCTGAGTAGCTGGGATTACAGGTATGTGCCACCACTCTCAGCTAATTTTCATATTTTTAGTAGAGACGGAGTTTCACTGTAGCAGGACGAGCCACAGACAAAACTCCTCAGATACCGAGTTAAAGAAGGAAGTGGTTCATTTGGCCGGGAGCACAGGGCAAGACTCCTGTCTCAAGAGCCGAGCTCCCTGAGTGAGCAATTCCTGTCCCTTTTAAGAGCTCACAACTCTAAGGGGGTCCGTGTGAGAAGGTCGTGATGGATTGAGCAAGCAGCGGGTACGCGACAGGGGCTGCATGCACCGGTGGTCAGAGTGAAACAGAACACGCCAGGAAGTTTCACAATGTCTTTTCTTTTTTTTTTTTTTTTTTTTTGAGACGGAGTCTCGCTTTGTCACCCAGGCTAGAGTGCAGTGGCCGGATCTCAGCTCACTGCAAGCTCCGCCTCCCAGGTTCACGCCATTCTCCTGCCTCAGCCTCCCACGTAGCTGGGACTACAGGCGCCCGCCACCTCGCCCGGCTAGTTTTTTGTATTTTTAGTAGAGACGGCGTTTCACCATGTTAGCCAGGATGGTCTCGATCTCCTGACCTCGTGATCCGCCCGTCTCGGCCTCCCAAAGTGCTGGGATTACAGGCTTGAGCCACCGCGCCCGGCCCACAATGTCTTTTCTATACAATATCTGGAATCTATAGATACCATAACCAGTTAGGTCAGGCGTCGATCTTTAACTACCAGGCTTAGGTCAGGCAGGCCTAGGCCTGGTTTTGGGTCTGGTTCCTAGGTGCCGGGCTACTTGCCTTTTATTTTTCTTTTCTTTTCTTTTCTGAGTATAAAACAATATGAGAGGGTCTGTCTCTCTTCTTTCATCACCATGTTGGTCAGGCTGGTCTCGAACTCTTGACTTCGTGATCCGACCGCCTCGGCCTCCCAAAGTGCTGGGATTACAGGCATGAGCCATTGCACCCAACCTATTTCTTTTTTATAGATGAAAAAAACTGAAGCCCAGAGAACTTAACTTAGTTGTCCATGATCACGCATCTAGTATGTGACTAAGAACTTGAACCCCTATGTACCTGACTTCAAAACTCCATGCACTTTGTTTGTTCCAGAACCATGACTAGAAGAGATCTCATTTAGAATTCAACATTTCCCAGCGCTCTTTAGTCCCTGACACACCTGTGTATTTGTCAGGGCCTGCCAGGTCACATTTAGGTGAGGTTTTTTTTAACTACCTCTTAGTGCCTCCTGCACCATCTTCCATATTTTATATACACTGTATTGCACACACCCAGATTACATTTAGTATATAGCCGCAGGTATAAAAAAGGGTGTGACAAATGTGCTTACAGATTAGATATTGTGCACTTTAGAGTTTATATACACGCTTATATTTTACACACATATAAAAATGGTGAATATAATGTAGGGAAGAGAATATTAACTCAGAGTTCCATATTTGACTAGCACTGTGACCTTACAGGCACATTTGTTGAATTTCGTTTTAATCATCTGCAAAATGGGGAGACGATGCGTGCTTTTCCTAATTGCACTATTATCTTTTTTTTTTTTTTTGAAACGGAGTCTTGCTCTGTCGCCCAGGCTGGAGTGCGGTGGCGCGATCTCGGCTCACTGCAAGCTCTGCCTCCCAGGTTCACGCCATTCTCCTGCCTCAGCCTCCCAAGTAGCTGGGACCACAGGCGCCTGCCACGACGCCCGGCTTATTTTTTTGTATTTTTAGTAGAGCCGGGGTTTCACCATGTTAACCGGGATGGTCTCCATCTCCTGACCTCGTGATCCGCCCACCTCAGCATCCTAAAGTGCTGGGATTACAGGCGTGAGCCACCGCACCCGGCCTAATTGCACTATTATCTAAGGATCAAATGAGTTCCCACACCTAGCAAGGTGTCTTGCTTGTACATTCTTTTTGCCAGCTAATGAGCTGTACCTATGAACTCTTGTAAATATATATATGTAAAAGCTGCTATCACCTTTTACAGAGTAATATTGCACCTTTGTGTATCTTTGTTGATTAGCCATAAACTCTCCCTCCCCTGTTTCTCACCTATTGACAAATTTCTGGAATTCTGGGTAATAAGCATGGGTCAGAGGTTCGAAATTTAATAGAAAACAGAGGAAAGGACAGAAGGAAAGGGAGTGAGAGAAATATTTGTTCAATTGACATACTAACATGTTTTGTTTTGTTTTTAACTAAAAAACAAGTCACTGTTGGCTAGGTTGATACATTATTGTTGGAAGTGTAAATTGATAAAATTTTTGAAGGGGGGCTGGGTGATGTGGCTTATGCTTGTAATTCCAGCACTTTGGGAGGCAGAGATGGGAGGATCCTTAAAGCCAGAAGTTCAAGACCACCTGGGCAACATAGCAAGACCAGCAAAACCCTACTAAAAAAATAGCAATACTCTACTAAAAATTAAAAACAAAAAAAATTATGCAGGTGTAGTGGGATGCGCCTGTAGTCTCAGGCCTGTAGTCCCAGCTACTTGGGAAGCTGAGGTGGGAGAATCGCTTGAGCTCTGGAGGTTGAGGCTGCAATGAGCTATGATCACGCCACTGCATTCCAGCCTAGGTGACAGAGACGCTATCTTAAAAAAAAAAAAAAAAATTTAAAGAGCTAGTTATCAAATTGAAGATCAACATATAAATCCCACTTTGTATTAGATGATACAAAACAAAAAATTAAGCTCACATTTATACCAAGATTTACACAGAGAAGGTACAAAAAGATAAACAAATGGTTAAATTAACCATGGCTATCCCTCGTGGGTGAGGTGTCTGGGAGGGGAAGTTTCACTTTTTATTTAATATTCTTCTATATAGTTTGTTTATAAGCATTTATTATTTTTTGCAAAAATGGAATAAGCCCAGAGCAGAGAATAGCTAGATATGCATACATCAGCTGTACTCCTGTGTCCTTCTTCCTTGGCTCCTCTCTGCAAGGCCAGTTTACTGTCCCGGGAGGGTGCTGACCTCTGCCTGCCTGGTTCTTCTTGTTCTGTTTTGCAGTTCATTACAAGCTGCTTAAGCAGCAGGTTCCCAGTGGCTGGTCAGCTGGAACTGCTTCAGGAGGACAAACAGGAAGGATGCAGCCTGCCAGTGCAGATTACCCTGTTAGCCTTATTGACAGGAAAAAAAATTTAAACCTTAAAATGTTGAGGAAAATGTCATGCTATTAACAACTCCCTCATGCCTCTGCCTAGATCAGGCAGTGAACTGGATTTGGGTTGCTCAGAAGGAATCCTTGCAGTTGCATGTAACAAACTTCCACCTCCACGTCCTAGCAACTTGCCCCCAACACTTGGTTAGGAATTACGTTCCATAGGCTAAATCTCATGGCAATCCTTATCCCCCTATGTCAAACTAAAGCTTCCTCCATGGAAAAATAAAACGTCTCACCATTCCTGCAGCTAGCCTTCTCTTACGCAGGATGCCTGCAGGAGCTCAGAGTAAAGGGAAATTCCTTGTAAGAGAATCAAGATAAGAGGTGCAGCTGTGGAGTCAGGTAAATGGATATTATATCCCTGCTCCGACACTTTCTAATCATGTGGCTTTAGGCAAATGACTTCACCTCTCTGAGACTAATTTTCCTCATCCGTAAAATAGGGAAAATTAACATACCTGTCTCATAGGGTTGGACATAGAGGGATGTAAGTGCTATATTTATTTATGCATTGAGCCTCATTTCCTATCACTCCCTACATGGCAGTGGTTAAGAGTTTGGGCTCTGGAATCAGATTGTCTAGGTTCAAATCCTAGCTCTATTACTTGTTTTATTTATTTATTTATTTATTTTTCTGAGATGGAGTCTCGCCCTGTCGCCCAGGCTGGAGTGCAATGGCGTGATTTTGGCTCACTGAAACCTCTGCCTCCTGGATTCAAGAGATTCTCCTGCCTCAGCCTCCCGAGTAGCTGGGATTACAGGTGCATGCCACCCTGCCCAGCTACTTTTTTGTATCTTAAGTAGAGACAGGGTTTCACCATGTTGGCCAGGCTGGTCTCAAACTCCTGACCTCGTGATCTGTCCGCCGTGGCCTCCCAAAGTGCTGGGATTACTGGTGTGAGCCACCATGCCTGGCCTATTCCTTATTATGAGTATGATTTTGGACAAAGCTCTTTGGGCCTCAGCTTTTTCATCAGTAAAATGGATATTCTCATCTCATAGGAATCTTATGAAGATTAACTGAGTAAATATAAAACAGTAAAGTGCCTGGAACACAGGCAATCAGGAAATGAGGCTGTTCTAATTTGCTGCTGATGAAAAAGTAGCATGTTTCTGGCTGGGCGCGGTGGCTCAAGCCTGTAATCCCAGCACTTTGGGAGGTCGAGACAGGCGGATCACGAGGTCAGGAGATCGAGACCAGCCTGGCTAACATGGTGAAACCCCGTCTCTACTAAAAAATACAAAAAAAAAACTAGCCGGGCGAGGTGGCGGGCGCCTGTAGTCCCAGCTACTCGGGAGGCTGAGGCAGGAGAATGGTGTAAACCCGGGAGGCAGAGCTTGCAGTGAGCTGAGATCCGGCCACTGTACTCCAGCCTGGGCCACAGAGCCAGACTCAGACTCCCTCTCAAAAAAAAAAAAAAAAAAGAAAAAAAAAAAGAAAAAGTAGCATGTTTCCTATATAGAACATGAAGTTTGTAAAACTATCTTCTAAGTCCCTCCCCGTCCCCTCCCCAAACACTCAGAAAGTGAGCTGCTGGCTCCAGTCTTGAATCTAGTCCTGTCTTCCTGTGCTGTATGATGTTCCTCTCTTCATCTCTTTCCTTCTCACTCTTCCAGCTTCTCTTTCTCTCCCTGCCCAGGCCTCTCATTAGTCCAATTAATAAACTGTTGCTGTCATTTTAGTTCAGCTCCAGGATCAGGGTCCCTTGGGGATAGGCATTATGCTGGGGAAGTGAGATGGTGGGGGAGCTGCAGGGACATCCTCATTTCCACAGCGAAGTGGAACTAGGAACCAGGGTTGGCAGCAGATGAACCTCCCCGGGCCCAGGTCTCCTGGGCCATCATCAGGATAATCAGTGAGAACTTCATTATATACAGTGAGAGTCTGGCTGTTTGGTATTGTGCCAGGGTCCCATTCAGGGACAGGAAGGTTCTGGCTTGGAGATAATGACCAGCCTGAGGCCTCTGCCTTCTGTGCACTAGCCTTCAGCTCCCTCTTGGGCATGCACACATGCGCATTCATGCATTCATGCAGGCAGGCACGCAAGTTCCCTGGGCTTTCAGTCAGCTCAAGGGTTTGTGGGTACATTCCCAGCCTGGAAAGCTGGTGAACAGAGTGAGGCTGGAGGGCCCAGAAACGCATGACTGCCTCTGCTGATTGCTGAGAACAACCAAACCCTGAAGTTCCCACCAAGAGCCCATGAAACCAACGCAAGTGTCTCATCCAGAGTGAGAGCAAGGTTTCCTCCCAACCTTGAAAGGATAAAGGGGCAGGTCTGGGGAGTAGCCCAGCTAGCTGAAAACACAAAAATGGGACTCGCTGCAGGTTAGCTCAGAAGCTCAAGCAGCCCATGGACAGGATGGTTTGCTGGGTATGGGATGGAGGTCAGCATTTTCAATCCCTTCCTCCCCGTGCCTTTAGGGTATGAATCGAGTTTGTGCAGAGGATGGGGACTGGGATGGGGGTATGAAGGGCATGGTTTGATTTTCTCAACCAGTTACACTGTACTTACTTTTTCAGGCATGTATTTGGAAGAAAGGGGGTTCATATCACACTAATTCTCCTGACATCTGGCTCCTACCTGCTGCACTGTCAATACTCCTATTCACCACCTAGAATTATGAGCTTCTGTGCTGGCCTCAGCCCAAAGAGAATGTAGAAAATGGCACTCTTTCATTCCCTGTTTGCCTCTTAATTCCTCACAACCACAAAAACACCTGTATTATGTAGACAGACTTTACTGTAGGTCCCAAAGTGTGGTTTTTAAGTATAATCTATGGACCAGCCACTTCAGCAATACCTGGGAACTTGTTAGAAATGCAGATTCTCGGGTCCCACTCTAGACTTACTGAATCAGAAAGTCTGAGGCCAGCTCAACAATCCATATAATAACAAGCCCTCTGAGTGATTCTTTTATGGTTATTATTATTTTTTTTTGAGACAGAGTCTGGCTCTATTACACAGGCTGGAGTGCACTGGTACGATCTTGACTCACTGCAACCTCCATTTTACGAGTTCAAGTGACTCTCCTGCCTCAGCCTCCTGAGTAGCTGGGACTACAGGCGTGCACCACCATGCCTGGCTAATTTTCTATATTTTAGTAGAGGCAGGGTTTCACCATGTTACCCACGCTGGTCTTGAACTCCTGAGCTCAAGTGATCCACCCATCTCGACCTCCCAAAGTGCTGGGATTACGGGCATGAACCACAAGCCCTCCAAGTGATTCTGATACTTCATGAAGTTTAAGAACTTACTGCTGTATGTTTAAGGGTAACTTGAAAAAAGGTTACAATGTAAGGAATGAAACTTAAAACTGATTTTTTTTTCTTTTCTTTTCTTTTTTTTTTTTGAGATGGAGTTTCACTCTTGTTGCCCAGGCTAGAGAGCAATGGCTCAAACTTGGCTCACTGCAATCTCTGCCTCCTGGACTCAAGTGATTCTCCTGTCTCAGCCTCCCAAGTAGCTGCGACTATAGGTATGGGCCACCATGCCCGGCTAATTTTTTTGTATTTAGTAGAGATGGGGTTTCACCATGTTGGTCAGGCTGGTTACGAACTACTGACCTCAGGTGATCCCAGCCTCCCGAAGGGCTGGGATTATAGGCATGAGCCAACATGCCAGGCCAAAACTGAATTGTAAATAGGGCTGTTTAAAAGCCTACAGGAGCAGCTGGGTGCAGTGGCTCATGCGTGTAATCCCAGCACTTTGGGAGGCTGAGGCAGGTGGATCACGAGGTCAGGAGACTGAGACCATCCTGGCTAACACGGTGAAACCCCGTTTCTACTAAAAATACAAAAAACTAGTTGGGCATGATGGCACACTCTTGTCCCAGCTACTTGGGAGGCTGAGGCAGGAGAATCGCTTGAATCCGGGAGGCAGAGGTTGCAGTGAGCCAAGATTGTGCCACTGCACTCCAGCCTGGGCAACAGAGCAAGACTCAATCTCAAAAAATAAAAAATAAAAAGAAAGAACCCCACCCTGCAAAAAAAAAAAAAAAAGCCTACAGGAATATAAAAAGTGTCTTTCATGGGGTTTTGCTTCCCTCTCTGGGGGTCCACGTGGTAGAGGTTGATTTTTTTCTCCTACTAAGTTAACAGAAAGCATGTACCCATACATTCACACATGAACTCATTCCTCACCTTTTCTCCACAGAGGTCACAACATTTTTGAATTTGGTATTTGTCACTCCTCTGCATGTTTTTACTATATATTTCCTACATAGTCTTTTGGTTTTTGCTTTTTTTTTTTTTTTTGAGACAGAGTTTCCATCTTGTTGCCCAGGCTGGAGTGCAATGGCATGATATCGGCTCACTGCAACCTCTGCCTCCTGGGTTCAAGCGATTCTCCTGACTCAGCCTCCTGAGTAGCTGGGATGACAGGCACATGCCACCATGACAGGCTAATTTTGTATTTTTAGTAGAGACGGGGTTTCTCCATGTTGTCAGGCTGGTCTCCAACTCCCAACCTCAGGTGATCCGCTCGCCTCGGCCTCCCAAAGTGCTGGGATTGCAGGTGTGAGCCATCATGCCCGGCCCTACCTAGTATTTTCCACATATTTTGAATATTGTATATTTTAGATATATTGTACATATCTGTTAGCAGTTTGCTTTTTTCCCATTTGCCACTGTTTTTAGATTTATCTGTGATCCTACTACATCTACCTTTTTTTTTTTTTTTGAGATGGCTTCTTTCGCTGTTGCTCAGGTTGGAGTGCAGTGGCATGCTCTCAGCTCACTGCAATCTCTGACTCCCGATTTCAAGCAATTCTCCCGCCTGAGCCTCCCAAGTAGCTGGGATTACAAGCCTGTGCCACCACATCGGCTGATGTTTGTATTTTTAGTAGAGATGGGGTTTCACCATGTTGGCCCAGCTGATCTAGAACTCCTGACCTTGTGATCTGCCTTTCTCAGCCTCCCAAAGTGCTGGGATTACAGGAGTGAGCCACCGTGCCTGACCAGTTCTACTTTTTTAACTCTGAGAGTGTCTGCGATTATTTTCACCTTAGAATACCATGCACATTTGGGATTTTTATTGGGATTGCATTAAATCTGTAAATCAGTCTGAGAGGATTGACATCTTTTGTCTGTTTTTAATTTATTTTTAATTTTAGAGGAAGGGTCTTGTTGTGTTGCTCAAGCTGGCCTTGAACTCCTGGGCTCAAGCAATCCCACTGCCTCAGCCTTCCAAGTAATTGAGATTACAGGCCCACACCACCACACCTGGTCATCATCTTTATAATAGTAATTTTTTTTTTTTTTTTTTTTTGAGACAAAGTCTCGCTCTGTTGCCCACGCTGGAGCGCAGTAGCACAGTCTTGGCTTGCTGCAACATAGGACTCCTGGGTTTAATTGATTCTCCTGCCTCAGCCTCTGGAGTAGCTGGGATTACAGGCACCTGCCACCACACTCAGCTAATTTTTGTATTTATAGTAGAGATGAGATTTCACCATGTTGGCCAGGCTGGTATTGAACTGCTGACCTCAAGTAATCCACCCGCTTTAGCCTCCCACAAGTACTGGGATTACAGGCATGAGCCATTTTGCCTGGATTATAATATTGATTCTTTCAGTCTGAGAGCATAGTATTTTTCTCCATCTATTTAGATCCTTTTTTATACTTTCCAATAAAGTTTTAGAATGTTCTCTATATACTTTTTCTCTTGTATTTCTTTGTTTGATCTAGGTATCTTTTAGTTTTTATTGCTATTGCATATGCCATCTTAAAAATATTTTATAATTGCTGATTTATTATGATAACATTGATTTTAGTATATTGATCTTTTAGTCACATCCTTGTTGAAATTTTTTGTTAGTTTAAATTGTTTACTTGAGGTTCTTTTGGATTTTTTTTCCTGCAGAGAATCATATCCTGTGTAAGGGCAGTTTTGTTTGTTCCCTTATGATTTTATATCTTTAATATCTTTTTCTTAACTTGTACTGGTTAGGACCTCTAGAATAGTGTCCAGTAGAAGCAATGATAGGCATCGTTTTCTTGATCCTAATGTAAAAGGAATGTTTTAAATGTTTCACTCTTAAGTAAAAGTTGCTATAGGTTTTGGTAAACACCTTTTATTAGCAGGAAGAAGTTCATTCTATTCCAAGTTGGCTAAGAGTTTTTGTTTTTGTTTTTGTTTGTGTTTTTGTTTTTGAGACAAAGTCTTGCCCTGTTGCCCAGGATGGAATGCAATGGTGCGATCTCAGCTCACTGCAACTTCCGCCTCCCAGGTTCAAATGATTCTCCCGCCTCAGCCTCCTGAGTAGCTGGGATTACAGATGCCTGCCACCATGCCCAGCTAATTTTTCTATTTGTAGTAGAGATGGGGTTTCACCATGTTGGCCAGGTTGGTCTTGAACTCCTGACCTCATGATCCGCCCACCTCAGCCTCCCAAAGTGCTGGGATTACAGGCGTGAGCCACCACACCCAGCCAACTCTTGGCGATATATTATATATCATACAGTATATATTTACATATTTTATATGATATGTATATGATATATAATATATTAAATAGTACATATGTGTTAAAGAGGAAAAACCATACTACTTCAGGATGTACAAATATATGCTACATATATATGATATATCACATATATCACATAAAAAGTCATATTTTTTCATATACTAAAATAGTTATGGTTTTTCTCCTTTACTCTGATAATGTAGTGGATTGCTGGCACTCTCTAGTTTACCTATTAAAGAGGCCATTTGTAGGCCTGTTTGCTGTGTGGGTGGTTTTGATGGGAACAAGATGGAAAGATGTGTTCAGTTACAAGGCTACTAAGGTAGTATAGATGAAAGATTATTGTGTCTTGGATTGGTGTGGTGGTAAGAGAGATGGAAAGTAGTAGTCAGTTTTAAAATATATTTTGGATTTGCTGAAGGGTTGGAGTAAGGTAAGGAGTAGATGGAGAATAAAAGGAAAGGAAAAAAAAGACTCAAAGTTGAGTTCCAAATTTCTGGCTGTAGATTTTTCTTTAAAAATTGTGGTAAAAAATATATAACATAAAATTTAACCATTTGGGACTATTTTTAAGTATATAGTTCTGTGGTAATAACTACATTCACGGGGTGAGGGGAGTAGGGAGGGAGAGCATTAGGAGATATACCTAATGTAAATGACCAGTTAATGGGTGCAGCACACCAACATGGCACAAGTATACATATGTAACAAACCTGCACGTTGTGCACATGTACCCTAGAACTTAAAGTATAATAATAATAATAGGCCGGGCGCGGTGGCTCAAGCCTGTAATCCCAGCACTTTGGGAGGCCAAGACGGGCGGATCACAAGGTCAGGAGATCGAGACCATCCTGGCTAACCCGGTGAAACCCCGTCTCTACTAAAAAATACAAAAAACTAGCCGGGCGAGGTGGCAGGCGCCTGTAGTCCCAGCTACTCCGGAGGCTGAGGCAGGAGAATGGCGTGAACCTGGGAGGCGGAGGTTGCAGTGAGCTGAGATCTGGCCACTGCACTCCAGTCTGGGTGACAGAGCGAGACTCCGTCTCAAAAAAAAAAAAAAAAAATAATAATAATAATAAAAAAACAACAAAAAATACATTCACATTGTTGTGCAACCACTGCCACCATCTACCTCCAGAACTTTTTTCATTTTCCCAAACTGAAGCTCACCATGCATTAAACAATAACTCCCCATTCTCTCCTCCTCCTAGCCCAGTCACCAATCTATTTTCTGTCTGTATGAATTTGACCATTTCTAAGTACCTCATATAAGTGCAATCACACTATTTGTCCTTTTATAACTGATTTATTTCACTTAGCATAATGTTTTCAAGGTTTATTTACATTGTAGCAAGTATCAGGATTCCCTTTCTTTCTTTTTTTTTTTTTTTGAGACGGAGTTTCAGAGTTTCACTCTTATTGCCCAGGCTGCAGTGCAATGGCGCAATCTTGGCTCACTGCAACCTCCGCTTCCCAGGTTCAAGCGATTCTCCTGCCTCAGTATCCCAAGTAGCTGGGATTACAGGTGTGTGCCACCACGCCCGGCTAATTTTTTTTGTATTTTTAGTAGAGATGGGGTTTCACCATGTTGGCCAGGCTGGTCTTGAACTCCTACCTCAGGTGATCCACTCACTTCAGTCTCTCAAAGTGCTGGGATTACAGGTGTCAGCCACCGTGCCCGGCCAGGATTCTGTTCCTTTCAAAGGCTGAATCAATCTCATATACATATATACACACACACATATACACACACACACCACACACACACACACACACACACACACACACACACCAAATTTTGCTTTATTCATCCATCGATAAGACACTTGGGCTGCTTCCACGTTTTGACTATTGTGAATAATATTGCTATGGAACATGGGTATACCCATATTTCTTCAAATTGTTTCAATTATTTTATGTTTAATTTTTTGAGGAAATGCTGTATGATTTTCCACAGCCTCCCTTCCCCCTCCCCTCCCCTCCACTCCCCTCTCCTCTCTTATCTTTTTGAGATGGAGTCTTGCTCTGTTGCCCAGGCTGAAGTGCAATGGCGTGATCTCAGCTCACTGCAACCTCCGCCTCCTGAGTTCAAGCGATTCTTCTGCCTCAGCCTCCCAAATAGCTGGTATTACAGGCATGCACCACCAGGCCCAGCTACTTTTTGCATTTTTAGCAGTGATGGGGTTTCACCATGTTGACCAGTCTACTCTCAAACTCCTGACCTCAGGTGATCTGCCGCTTTGGCCTCCCAAAGTGCTGGGAATACACGTGTGAGCCACCATACCCAGCCGGCTACACCATTTTATATTCCTACCAGGAATGTACAAGAATTATAGTTTCTCCACATCCTCACCAAACTTGTTATTTTCTGGTTTCTATACATATATATATTATATATATATAACTGCCATCCTAACAGATGTGAAGTAGTATCACATTGTGGTTTAAATTTGGATTTCCTTAATGATTAGTGATCTTGAGCATATTTTACTTGCGCTTATTGGTCATTTGTGTATCTTTTTTTTTTTTTTTTTTTTTTTGAGACGGAGTCTCGCTCTGTCGCCCAGGCTGGAGTGCAGTGGCCGGATCTCAGCTCACTGCAAGCTCCGCCTCCCGGGTTTAGGCCATTCTCCTGCCTCAGCCTCCGGAGTAGCTGGGACTACAGGCGCCGCCACCTCGCCCGGCTAGTTTTTTGTATTTTTAGTAGAGACGGGGTTTCACCGTGTCAGCCAGGATGGTCTCGATCTCCTGACCTCGTGATCCGCCCGCCTTGGCCTCCCAAAGTGCTGGGATTACAGGCTTGAGCCACCGCGCCCGGCCTGGTCATTTGTGTATCTTTGGAGGAATTCAAGTCCTCTGCCTATTTTTAAATTGGGTTGCTTTTTTGTTGTTGAGTTGTAGTTCTTTGTTTTTCTGGATACTAATCCCTTATCTGATATATGATTTGCAAATCTTTTCTTCCATCACATGGGGTACCTTTTCACTCTGTAGATAGTGTCCTTTAATGAACTGTTTTTAATTTTGATGAAGTACAATTTATTTTTTCTGGCTTTAGGTTTTACTTCAATAAATAGTAGTTACAATTATTATCATTATTTCTTCTTTGTTTTAGTGGGAAAAGGAGATAGGTGAAGGAAGAGATGGAAGGAGACAAAAATGCATTCTCACTAGATTTGGGCATATTTACAGAGAAGCAGTGAATTTTTTTTTTTTTTTTTTTTTTTTTTTGAGACAGAGTCTCGCTCTGTTGCCCAGGCTGGAGTGCAGTGGCCGGATCTCAGCTCACTGCAAGCTCCGCCTCCTGGGTTTACGCCATTCTCCTGCCTCAGCCTCCCGAATAGCTGGGACTACAGGCGCCCGCCACCTCGCCTGGCTAGTTTTTTGTATTTTTTTAGTAGAGACGGGGTTTCACCGTGTTCGCCAGGATGGTCTCGATCTCCTGACCTCGTGATCCGCCCGCTTTGGCCTCCCAAAGTGCTGGGATTACAGGCTTGAGCCACCGCGCCCGGCCGAAGCAGTGAAATTAACAGTAATTTTTTTTTTTTTTTTGAGACGGAGTCTCACTCTGTCACCCAGTCTGGAGTGCAGTGGCGTGATCTCAGCTCACTGCATCTTCCACCTCCTGGGTTCACGTCATTCCCTGCCTCAGCTTCCCGAGTAGCTGGGACTACAGGCGCCCACCACCATGCCTGGTTAATTTTTTGTTTTTTTTTTTGTTTTTTGAGACGGAGTTTTGCTCTTGTTGCCCAGGCTGGAGTGCAATGGCATGATCTCGGCTTACCGCAACCTCCACCTCCCAGGTTCAAGCGAATCTCCTGCCTCAGCCTCCCTAGTAGCTGGGATTACAGGCATGTGCCACCACATCTGGCTAATTTTGTATTTTTAGTAGAGACAGGGTTTCTCCATGTTGGTCAGGCTGGTCTTGAACTCCCGACCTCAGGTGATCTGCCCGCCTCGGCCTCCCAAAGTGCTGGGATTACAGGCATGAGCCACCATGCCCGGCAATTTTTTGTATTTTTAATAGAGATGGGTTTTCACCATGTTAGCCAGGATGGTCTCGATCTGCTGACCTCGTGATCTGCCCACCTCGGCCTCCCAAAATGCTGGGATTACAGGTGTGAGCCACCGTGCCCAGCTTTTTTTTTTTTTTTTTTTTTTGAGATGGAATCTTGCTCTGTTGCCCATTCTGGAGTGCAATGGTGCAATCTCGGCTCACTGCAACCTCCACCTCCCAGGTTCAAGCAATCCTCGTGCCTCAGCCTCCCCAATAGCTGGGATTACAGGCGTGCAGCACCAAATCTAATGTTTGTATTTTTAGTAAAGATAGGATTTTACCATATTAGCCAGGCTTGTCTCGAACTCCTGACTTCAAGTAATCTGCATGCCTCGGCCTCCAAAATTGCTGGGATTATAGGCATGAACCACCGCACCCGGCCAAATTAACAGTAATTTAGTCAACAATAAATATTTATTCAGCGTTGCTTATACTTCAGACACTGCTCTTAGCAATGGAGATATAAAATGACAAAACATACCTGTAACAGTATGCTTTGGAAAGATAATTCTAGCGACAGCTTAGAGACCTGGAGACAGGAGAGACTGGAGGACAGGAGATGGGTTCAAAGGTTACTGGAATACTAGTCCTATGAGATGAAGGTCTGAACTAAGTAGCAGTGGGGATGGAGAGCTGGGGAAAGATCTGAGACATTCCTGAGGGGGAATCAAGAGAGTCTAGTGACTGGATGTGACAGGAAAGAATGGGAGGAAAGCACAGGCAATCCTGAGACTTCTAGTTTGAAAGAATAGAACTGATAAGGTTAGTTAGCTATGACTTTGCAAAGAGTAAAGTCCTGAGGTAAGGAGATACAGGGCAGCTAAATTGTAAGGGATTGGCGTTTATGCTAAGGTGTGGAAAAAGGGATATCAAGTGAGTAGTTTTTTTGTTTTGTTTTTAGTAATCTGGAGCTGGGGTATACTGTGCTTATGGATTCCACCGAACTCTAAAATCTCGGCCCAGGTACCTTAGCACCCACAGATTAATTAGACAATTGAGGGCAATGAGTATAAAAACCCTATATTCCATTGTTAATCAGAAATGAATCACTAAATTCTGTTAAAAACATGTATTTGTGGCTGGGAGCGGTGGCTCACACCTGTAATCCCAGCACTTTGGGAGGCTGAGGCAGGCGGATGACCTGAGGTCAGGAGTTCAAGACCAGCTGACCAACATGGAGAAACCTGTCTCTACTAAAAATACAAAACTAGCCGGGCATGGTGGCGCATGACTGTAATGCCAGTTACTCAGGAGGCTGAGGCAGGAGAATCGCTTGAACCCAGGAGGCAGAGGTTGCGATGAGCCAAGATCGTGCCACTACACTCCAGCCTGGGTAACAAGGGCAAAACTTCGTCTAAAAAAAAAAAAAACCCCAACAAAAACATGTATTTGTGGCCAGTCAGGGTGGCTCATGCCTGTAATTCCACACTTTGAGAGGCTGAGGTGGGTGGATCACCTGAGGTCAGGAGTTTGAGACCAGCATGGCCAACATGGTGAAACCCCGTCTCTACTAAAAATACAAAAATTAGCCAGGCATGGTGGTGCACACCTATAGTCCTAGCTACTTGTGAGGCTGAGGGAGGAGAATTGCTTGAATCTGGGAGGCGGAGGTTGCAGTGAGCCACTTATTGGGGAGGATACAGGCTAGAGAGCATTAATTTCTAATGGCTCCATTTGGTATAGTTTCATAGGAAAGCTCTGAAACTATAATGCAGAAAGGAACTAAACTGCCTCTTTTTTTTTTTTTTTTTTTTTTGTGGGGTTCCTGCCTGTGCCGGATTTCTTACCAGAGTTTGTTAAGTATGCTCAACAGCTAAGGGAAGGAGGCTAAGAGTACGTTTCATTCTGCTGTCTTGGCTTTAAATGTTTGGTTTGGGCTGGAGCATTGGATATGGCTTTGTTTCCAATACATACTTCAATATTAAAAAAACAGAAAAAGGTTTTTAAAAACATAATTATGACTCCATAATCTGCCATGGCAAAGACTGCTTTCAGTTACTTTCTAAGAGAACCCTAATCTAGGCATTATCATTCTTTTTAACCTGCTCAGATTTTCAATTTATGTCAGAAAACCCATGTTAATGTCGAACCTGCCCCTGCCTCAGAGTAACCTGGTTTAATCTCTTTGGGCTTGTTTCATCATCAGCAATAATTGTCTTGCCAATGTCACTGTCATTGAAGGAGCAAACAAGGTAACAGATGCAAATGCCCTTTGAAAATTTCCCTACATGTAAGTGAACCATCACTATTATTCTCAAAGTCTTATTTACAACCTTGGATGGCTGAATGAGCATAAGGTGGTCAGACTTCACTGTTCCTAGTAAGTTTTCCATAGCCTCTGCTTTAGGAGAAATAAATTTCCTCACATCCAGTCTTTGCTTTGTTGACTGCTCAACACCCTCTTTACTTGTCTCACTTGCTTTTCTGAGAGTGACCATGACAGCATCCCTCCAAACAGAAGGGTGTTTCCCTTGTATAGACAAGCAGGTGCAGTCCCACCAAAATTTATTGAACTCCAAGCTAGATCAAAAGGTGGAAGCGCACCGATGAAGAAACGGAGCCTCTGTCTTCAGGAGCTTACATGGCCATTAACAGAGTGATACTGATCACATGCAAGTGGGAGTTGCCGCCTACTTGCAGAAGAGCAGGGGCTACAGTCAAGCAGCAGGGGGCAGAAGAGGCTCGAGCTCGGCTCTGGAGGACGAGCTGGCCAAAGCCAGGATAGAAACTCCCGTGACCCATTCGTGTCTGCGACTTGGAAGGCAGCCCTTCTGCCACTCCGCTTTCTTAAAGCCCAGAGCAAATAAAAGATCCTTTTCTATTACTACAGTAGATAGACTTATAGTCCGGACTTTGAACTCACAGCGATTTGCCGCACCATTCCCTCTTAAGGAACTACTGCGCCCTCCGGCGGAAGAACAGCGGCGGAATTCCACAGCGACACCTAAAGTCCCTGAACACCTTAAAGTCTTCCCCCTAAAGAAACTCGGCTGCGTCTGGCCCCGCCCCTCACTCAGTTCCGCCCCGGGCGCAACCTCGTCTTATGGCACCGATTGGCTGACCCCCGTGCGTGAGGACGTAGCGTCGTGGGGCGGGGCGGACGAGCCCCGTCAGGCCCCAGCGGTGTGTCCCAGGCCGTCGCCCCCGCTGTCGCGCTGCATCTGCTCCTTGCATGCTTTTAGATGGTACAGCCCTCAGCCGGGGCTTCGGGGACAGTGCAGCCGCTGAGCATCTCTGCTGAGCTTCTCCGCCGATCCTCCTTTTCTAGCAGGCAGCTCTTCTAGGCCAGGTCCAGGTCGAGGGGGAAAATGGCGCCCGCGCCCCTAGGCATCCCGGAGGAGCAGTTGCTGGGGTGTCGATCTGGATTGCTTTCCCGGTTACTCTTCCTTGCCCAAAGCGCTCTCTTCCTGTTGCCCGCCGCCGGAGCAGGTCTCTGCCCCGCGCCCTGCTCCTGCCGCATTCCTCTCCTGGACTGCAGTCGCAGGAAACTGCCCGCACCGAGCTGGAGGGCGCTGTCGGGCCTGCTGCCCCCCGACACCGCTATCCTGTGAGTAGAGTGGCCAGGCAGAGTGACCAAAAGGAGGGGGAGCTTTCCCTCCACAGGGGCAGGCAGGCAGGAGGGAGACAGGCCTGCCTGGTCGGAGGGCATGGTCGAGAGCCTAAGCCCTGAAGGAAACTGCCCTCAGGATGTTATGAACTTTGTTTTAGGTGGTGGGAGCCTGAAAAAGCCGGTGTTAAGGTTTCTGGAGACATGTATGATGAAGACCAGAGTTAAGATTCTTGGGTCCAAGGAGTCTGTGATTTCCTCAGTTGGGGAGGAATTGGGGCGGGGATATTTAATGATAAGGACTCACGGGTCCTGGGCACCAGCATGGACTTTGGATGGTTGGTGGGGGTGGGTTGAGCACGGAACAGTGCTTTGTGCTTACTTTGAGCTGCATTATTTGGTGTGTACCTCAGACTTAGTGGTCCTCAGGCACGTGATTTTATAACCATGATCTCCAAAGACCTATGAACTGTCTTTTGTCCTTAGTTCGCATGTTGGCTGATTTTGTGCTGCAGTTTTGATACTTAACAGGGTTGAAAAGTTCATTATGATGAATCAGGAGATCCTGTACTAATTCAGAACATCTTTGTAAGTAGCATTCTTGATCTAATTTAAACTTAACTGTAAAGAGGAGTATTTTTTCCAAAACCATTTGATGCCTTGTTTTCAGGCATCTTCTTGTGGCAAATAACCCAAAAATCAGTTCTGTTTGTTTATGTATGTAAAGCAGGTACAACGGTTGAATGCATTCTGGAGTCTCCACTGTTGAGTTTTCACTTTGACAGGTCTTTATTAGACAGTGGAACTTGGAGGGCTCCTCAGTCTGAGTCAGCCTGGGTATTAGAACAACAGCAGATATTAAATGCTGCAATTATGGGTCCTCTTAACCACTAACATACAGTTATTTCTCGTCACTAACTGAGCAACACGTTTATTAATTGACAGATTTCTGATGGAGTCGTTAAGAAAGGTCCTCACTGGGCCAGGCCTGGTGGCTCACGCTTGTAATCCCAGTACTTTGGGAGACCGAGGCGGGCGGATCATGAGGTCAAGTGATTGAGACCATCCTGGCCAACATGGTGAAACACTGTATCTACTAAAAATACAAAAAAATTACTGGGCGTGGTGGCGCGCGCCTGTAGTCCCAGCTACTCGGGAGGCTGAGGCAGGAGAATTGCTTGAACTCGGAAGGTGGAGGTCGCAGTGAGCTGAGATTGTGCCATGGCACTCCAGCCAGGAAACAGAGCGAGACTCCATCTCTAGGGCAGGGCGGCTCACGCTTGTAATCCCGGCACTCTGGGAGGCCGAGGCGGGCGGATCACCTAAAGTTGGGAGTTCGAGACCAGCCTGACCAACATGTATAAACCCCGTCTCTACTAAAAATACGAAGTTAGCTGGGCGTGGTGGCGCATACCTGTAATACTAGCTACACCCTGAGGCAGGAGAATCACTTGAACCCGGGAGGCTGAGGTTGGGGTGAGCCGAGATCATGCCATTGCACTCCAGCCTAGGCAACAAGAGCGAAACTCTGTCTCAGAAAAAAAAGAGAGTCATCACTAGAAAAACAGGTTGAAGTGCAATTAAAATATGAGAGGCTACTTGCATTTTTATTGGAAATAGAATACAAATAAGAGGTGTTCTGGAGGTTAAGAAGTATTTATTTATTTATTTATTTTTTTGAGACAGCCTCTCGCTCTGTGGCCCAAGCTCCGCCTCCCGGGTTTACGCCATTCTCCTGCCTCAGCCTCCCTAGTAGCTGGGACTACAGGCGCCCGCCACCTCGCCTGGCTAGTTTTTTGTATTTTTTAGTAGAGACGGGGTTTCACTGTGTTAGCCAGGATGGTCTCGATCTCCTGACCTCGTGATCCGCCTGTCTCGGCCTCCCAAAGTGCTGGGATTACAGGCTTGAGCCACTGCACCCGGCCAAGAAGTATTTATATATTTGCAAATAGGTTAGCACAGATAGGAAAGAAAGCTACCTCATATAGTCATTGAGAAAATTAACATAAATAACCAAATGTTTTAGTAAACATAGAACTGCAGTGCAATAAGATGCTTTCTTTTTTTTTTTTTTTTTTTTTTTTTGAGACAGAGTCTCGCTTTGTCACCCAGGCTAGAGTACAGTGGCCGGATCTCAGCTCACTGCAAGCTCCGCCTCCCAGGTTCACGCCATTCTCCTGCCTCAGCCTCCCACGTAGCTGGGACTACAGGTGCCTGCCACCTTGCCCGGCTAGTTTTTTGTATTTTTTAGTAGAGACGGCGTTTCACCTCGTTAGCCAGGATGGTCTCAATCTCCTGACCTTGTGATCCGCCCGTCTCGGCCTCCCAAAGTGCTGGAATTACAGGTTTGAGCCACCGCGCCCGTCCCAAGATGCTTTCTGTCTTATGGTAGTGACACCTGTAGTCAATTCTGGTTTTACTGACTCAAATTTAAAAACTCGTATCAGTGTGCAGTGTAGTCTGAGTTAAACCTAGCGCAGACTCTTTGTTACGCAGCAAGTGCCTTTTTCTAAGACATTTTTGGAAGAGCTACGTGATTATAACAATAAATCTGGCACAGATTTGACAAAACAACTTCATTTAGCTGTAATTGAAATGAAAGTGGCCTACTTTTTTTTTTTTTTTTTTTTGAGATGGAGCCTCGCTCTTGTTGCCCAGGCTGGAGTGCAATGGCGTGACCTTGGCTCACCGCAACCTCTGCTTCCTGGGTTCAAGCAATTCTCTGCCTCAGCCTCCCAAGCAGCTGGGATTACAGGCATGCGCTACCATGCCTGGCTAATTTTTTGTATTTTTAGTAGAGGTGGGGTTTCACCATGTTGGCCAGGCTGGTCTTAAACTCCGATGTCAGGTGATCCACCCACCTCAGCCTCCCAAAGTGCTGGGGTTACAGGTGTGAGCCACCAAGCCTGGCCTGGCCTACTTTTTTTTTTTTTGAAAGAGTCTTGCTCTGTCATCCAGGCTGGAGTTGCAGTGGCATGATCTCGGCTCACTGCAGCCTCTGCCTCCCGGGTTCCAGTGATTCTCCTGCTTCAGACTCCTACGTAGCTGGGATTACAGACTTAAGCCAGTATGTCCGCCTAATTTTTGTATTTTCAATAGAGACGGGGTTTCACCATGTTGGCCAGGCTGGTCTCGAACTCCTGACCTCAGGTGATCTGCCTGCCTCAGCCTCCCAAAGTGCTAAGATTACAGGCATGAGCCATTGCACCCGGCCACAGCCTGGCCTAGTATTTAAGATTCTCCATTGGTTGGTAAACATTTAGAATTAATTTTACGTAAGATATATTTTTGTGTTAAGGTTTGATTTTTGTTTAATGAAGACCAATTGCCTAGAGCCAAGTGACATTCAAAATTTTTAATGTCCTATAATGAAATTGACATTTTCAGTTGAAATGAAATGCCTTAGAGAGCAATTCTGTTGTAGAAATGTAATTGGATGGAAGTCTTGTATTGGTAGAACTCTTAGAATATTAAAAGATAGTACCATACTATTTTAAATTGAGAAATGAAACATTCTTCAGCAGTTGCCTTTAGCTATAAAACCACCGAGTACATTTGGATTTCTTTATGTAATTTTGAATGTTGAAACACATGTAATGCTTTAAATATATTAGTGATTCAAATTCACATGCTCAAACCTGTGACCATCAAAATGATTATGGACAAAATTCATTAATACTGGTTTTTGGAAACCTACTCAGATGCTATCTTTATGCTTCTCTGTATGAGAAACTCTCTAGAAATATTATTTGATCATTCAGAGCTTGACTGGATTCTCTGTAGGTACAGAGCTCTTTATCACACACACAGCTGTTTACACACACACAGCCTTTAAAGATTAGGTTTATCACTCAACTGATTTTGCAAAGTAACTTTGTTAGAACCCCTTTCCCCCAATGATGTGTTGTCTTGGTCATTTCATGATAGTACCAAAACATTAAGAAGTATGTATTTTTAGGGTTAAGGACGCTTTTATAGATTATATAGATTTAGCTTTATGAAAAATTTGTAACCTTTCTTTACTGTTTTATTTCACTGTAGACTGCTAAATTTTTTTTTTTTTTTTTTTTGAGATGGAGTTTCTCACTTTCGCCCAGGCTGGAGTGAAGCAGTCTGATCTCGACCCACTGCAACCTCCATCGCCTGGGTTCAAGTGATTCTCCTACCTCAACTTCCATGGTAGGGATTATAGGCCTCCTTCATCATGCCCGGCTCAGTTTTGTATTTTTAGTAGAGACAGGGTTTTGCCATGTTGGCCAGGCTGGTCTCAAACTCCTGATCTCAGGTGATCCACCTACCTCGGCATACCAAAGTGCTAGGATTACAGGTGTGAGCCACTGCGCCTGGCCAACTGCTAAAAGTTTTATCATGGATCAGTATTGGGAACCCATGCTGTACTTGATTAATTTATTGGATTATGTATATACTTAGTTACCTATACTTTTTTAGTTCTTTCTATTTTCATTATAATTGTTTAAAATTTGCTTGCATTTGTTTCTTTTTTTTTTTTTTTTTTTTTGAGGCGGAGTCTCGCTCTGTCGCCCAGGCTGGAGTGCAGTGGCCCGATCTCAGCTCGCTGCAAGCTCCGCCTCCCGGGTTTACGCCATTCTCCTGCCTCAGCCTCCCAAGTAGCTGGGACTACAGGCGCTCGCCACCGCGCCCGGCTAGTTTTTTGTATTTTTTAGTAGAGATGGGGTTTCACCAGGTTAGCCAGGATGGTCTCGATCTCCTGACCTCGTGATCCACCCATCTCGGCCTCCCAAAGTGCTGGGATTACAGGCTTGAGCCACCGCGCCCGGCCTGCATTTGTTTCTTTATAATAGTTGTGAACAGATTCGTGTTTTAGCATATAGAGAGGACATAAGCTTATGTTTGTTTGTTTGTTTGTTTGTTTTTTGAGAGGGAGTCTCACTCTGTTGCCTAGGCTGGAGTGCAGTGGCGCAATCTCAAATCACTGCAACCTCCACCTCCTGGGTTCAAGCAATTCTTTGCCTCAGCCTCCCGAGTAGCTGGGACTACAGGTGCACGCCACCACGCCCAGCTAAGTTTTGTATTTTTAGTGCAGACGGGGTTTCACCGTATTGGCCAGGCTTGTCTTGAACTCCTGACCTCAGGTGATCCACCCGCCTTGGCCTCCCAAAGTGCTGAGATTACAGGCATGAGCCACTGTGCCCAGCCATGCTTATGTTGAATAGCTCTACGAAAGTCTTTCCATGTGTGACTTGGGCTTCAGCCTCTGTAGCTATTTTAGTAACCCTGGCAAAATGTTTTCACTATTAACATGTGGATTTAGTCTTTTTTTTTTCCCAAGATGGAGTCTTGCTCTGTTGCCCAGGCTAGAGTGCAGTGGTGGGATCTTGGTTCACTGCAACCCCCACCTCCTGGGTTTAAGTGATTCTCCTGCCTTAGTCTCCCAAGTAGCTAGGATTACAGGTGCCCACCACCACGCCTGGCTAATTTTTGTGTTTTTAGTAGAGACAGGGTTTCACCATGTTGGCCAGGCTGGTCTTGAACTCGTGACCTCAGGTGACCCACCCACCTCGGCCTCCCATGGATTTCGTCTTGATCCCTTTAAAGATTATGAGCTCACGGCCGGGCGTGGTGGCTCAAGCCTGTAATCCCAGCACTTTGGGAGGCCGAGACGGGCGGATCACAAGGTCAGGAGATCGAGACTGTCCTGGCTAACACAGTGAAACCCCGTCTCTACTAAAAAAATACAAAAAACTAGCTGGGCGAGGTGGCGGGCGCCTGTAGTCCCAGCTACTAGGGAGGCTGAGGCAGGAGAATGGCAGGAACCTGGGAGGCGGAGCTTGCAGTGAGCTGAGATCGGGCCACTGCACTCCAGCCTGGGCGACAGAGCGAGACTCTGTCTCAAAAAAAAAAATAAAAAAAAAAAAATTAAGATTATGAGCTCACTAGCAATGACTTGTGTGATGTCAACCAAAAACTGCATAGTTTTGCCTATATTTCATATTTCCTTCCTAAAGGGACAGGTCATTTGCAGTTCCTTTCTACATTTTTTTTTTTTTGAGATGGAGTTTCACTCTTGTTGCCCAGGCTGGAGTGCAATGGTGCGATCTCAGCTCACTGCAACCTCCACCTCCCAGGTTCAAATGCTTCTCCTGCCTCAGCCTCCCGAGTAGCTGGCATTACAGGCATGCGCCACCATGCCCGGCCAATTTTGTAGTTTTAGTAGAGATGGGGTTTCTCCATGTTGGTTAGGCTGGTCTTGATCTCCCAACCTCAGGTGATCCACCCACCTCGGCTTCCCAAAGTGCTGGGATTACAGGCGTGAGCCACCATGCCCAGCCTTCCTTTATACGTTTGTAGTGATATTGGTAAGGATTAAGATATTCTTTGGAAAACATTTTTGGGTTTTAGAAGGGTAGAAGAGTTGATTTGAGGGCGTTTAAAGTTCATTCCAGTTCTAGTTTCTTTCCCTTTTTTTTTTTTTTGTTCCGAAAATGAAGTCTTCCATCTTTCTATTACATGTAGAGGGTAAAAATTGTGAAGAAAACTGAGAGGAGGCAATTTTTTTCTGTTTTGTTTTTTGAGACGGAGTTTTGCTCTTGTTGCCCAGGCTGGAGTGCAATGGCGTAATCTCGGCTCACCACAACCTCCACCTCCTGGATTGAAGTGATTCTCCTGCCTCAGCCTCCTGAGTAGCTGGGATTACAGGCATGTGCCACCATGCCCGGCTAATTCTTCTATTTTTAGTAGAGACGGGATTTCTTCACGTTGGTCAGGCTGGTCTTGAATTCTCAACCTCAGGTGATCCGCCTACCTCGGCCTCCAAAAGTGTTGGGATTACAGTTGTGAGTCACTGCAACCAGCCAGAGGAGACAATATTTTTTGAGATAACTTTATAACTTGCAGTTGGATAATCCAGCTGAAATGTGAAAATAATCTACTTTAATTGCTTTAAACCACAAGTTGGTAAATTCAAAATGAGCCCATGACCTTGTGCAGAGTGGCTAACGCCTGTAATTCCAGCACTTTCGGAAGCTGAGGCCAGTGAATCGCTTGAGCCCAGGAGTTCAAGATTAGCCTGGGCAACATGGCAAAACCCGCTGTCTCTCAAAAAAAAGTACAACAGTTAGCCCGGTATACTGGTACACACCTCTTGTCTCAGTTACTTACCTGGGGGGCTGAGGTAGGAGGATTGCTTGAGCATGGGAGGCAGAGGTTGTAATGAGCTGAAATCGTGCTGCTGCACTCCAGCCTGGGAGACAGAGCAAGATCCTGTCTTTAAAAAAAAAAGAAAAAGAAAATGAGCCCCTTTAAAAAAAGATACAGATGGCCGGGCGGAGTGCTGACGCCTGTAATCCTAGCACTTTGGGAGGTGGAGGCGGGTGCATCATGAGGTCAGGAGTTCGAGATCAGCCTGGCTAAGATGGTGAAACCCCATCTCTATTAAAAATACAAAAATTAGGCCGGGCGCGGTGGCTCAAGCCTGTAATCCCAGCACTTTGGGAGGCCGAGACGGGCGGATCACAAGGTCAGGAGATCGAGACCATCCTGGCTAACATGGTGAAACCCCGTCTCTACTAAAAAAAAAAAAATACAAAAAACTAGCCGGGCGAGGTGGCGGGTGCCTGTAGTCCCAGCTACTAGGGAGGCTGAGGCAGGAGAATGGCGTAAACCCGGGAGGCGGAGCTTGCAGTGAGCTGAGATCCGGCCACTGCACTCCAGCCTGGGCGACAGAGCTAGACTCCGTCAAATAAAAAAAAACAAACACAAAAATCAGCCGCGGTGGTGGGGTCTTGTAATCCCAGTTACTGTGGAGGCTAAGGCAGGAGAATCGCTTGAGCCCGAGAGGCAGAAATTGTAGTGAGCTGAGATTGTGGCACTCTAGCGACAGAGCAAGACTCCATCTCAACAAAAAAAAGGTTGTACCTTTTGAGAGAAATCAGGAATGAATTTTTTTTTTTTTGAGATGGAGTCTCGCTCTGTCGCCCAGGCTGGAGTTCAGTGGCGCGATCTCGGCTCACTGCAAGCTCTGCCTCCCGGGTTCACGCCATTCTCCTGCCTCAGCCTCCCCAGCAGCTGGGACTACAGGCGCCCGCTACCGCGCCCGGCTAATTTTTTGTATTTTTAGTAGAGACGGTGTTTCGCCGTGGTCTCGATCTCATGACCTTGTGATCCGCCCGTCTTGGCCTCCCAAAGTGCTGGGATTACAGGCGTGAGCCACTGCGCCCGGCCGAATTTTTTTTTTTTTTTTTTTTTTGAGACGGAGTCTCGCTCTGTTGCCCAGGCTAGAGTAGAGTGGCACAATCTCCGCTCACTTCCGCCCGGGTTCAAGCAATTCTGCTTCAGCCTCCCAAGTAGCTGGGATTATAGGCGTCCACCACCATGCCTAGCTAATTTTTGTGTTTTTAATCAAGATGGGGCTTCACCATGCCGGCCAGGCTGATCTCGAACTCCTGACCTTGTGATCCGCCTGTCTCAGTCTCCCAAAGTGCTGGGATTATAGGTGTGAGCCACCGCTCCTGGTCTGATTTTTTTTTTTTGAGACGGTATCTTGCTCTGTTGCCGTGCTGGAGTGCAGTGGCACAATCTAATCTCGGCTCACTGCAACCTCTGCCTCCCAGGTTCAAGTGATTCTCCTGCCTCAGCCTCGCAAGTAGCTGGGACTACAGGCACGTGCCACCACACCCGGCTAATTTTTGTATTTTTAGTAGAGAGGAGGTTTCACCATGTTGGCCAGGATGGTCTCAATCTCTTGACCTTGTGATTGGCCCACTTTGGCCTCCCAAAGTGCTGGGTTTACAGGCGTGAGCCACTGCCCCTGGCCGATCAGGAGAAATTTTAAAAGAAATTAAAGCAACCCATTCTCGTTTGCTTCTGGTCTTTTAAATGTCTTACTATATAGTTTCTTTTCAAGGTACCTTATTATCTATAGTAAATGTTGTGAATGAATCAGGGCATTATCTTAGCTAATTATTTCAAAATCATCTTTTTATTTTTTTATTTTTTATTTTTTTGTTTATTTTTTTTTTTTTAATTGAGACAGAGTCTCTCTCTGTTGCCCAGGCTGGAGTGCAGTGGCACGATCTCGGCTTATTGCAAACTCTGCCTCCCGGGTTCACACCATTCTCCTGCCTCAGCCTCCCGCGTAGCTGGGACTACAGGCGCCCGCCACTACGCTCGGCTGATTTTTTTGTATTTTTGGTAGAGACAGGGTTTCACCGTGTTTTAGCTAGGATGATCTGGATCTCCTGACCTCGTGATCTGCCTGCCTCGGCCTCCCAACGTGCTGGAATTACAGGTGTGAGCTACTGAGCCCGGCCTAAAGAAGGCAGCCAAAATCATCTTTTTAAACAAAGAAAAATTCTAAATATGGGAACACTAAAAGGTTTTTTTTGAGACAGATTTTCGCTCTTGTTGCCCAGGCTGGAGTGCAGTGGTGCGATATTGGCTCACTGCAGCCTCCGCCTCCTGGGTTCAAGGGATTCTCTTGCCTCAGTCTCCTGAGTAGCCTGGATTGCAGGTGTGCACCACATGCCTGGCTAATTTTTGTATTTTTACTAGAGACGAGGTTTCACCATGTTGGCCAGGCTGGCCTCAAACTGCTGACCTCGTAATCTGCCCACCTTGACCTCCCAAAGTGCCGAAATTAACAGGCGTGAGCCACCGCACCTGGCCTGAAAAGTTATTACTAGCTCTGGTTCCCATCTCACTCTGCATTTGGGGTGTTTCGTCTAATTGCCTCAAAATTCAGAAAAACATATCCACAAGTAATCTTTCATTTTTTTCTTTGTTTTTATAGAGCCTTGCAGCATCCATCAGATAGTTACTAAATTTTTTTTTTTTTTTTTTTGAGACGGAGTCTCGCTCTGTCGCCCAGGCTGGAGTGTAGTGGCCGGATCTCAGCTCACTGCAAGTTCCGCCTCCCAGGTTCAAGTGATTCTCCTGCCTCAGCCTCCTGAGTAGCTGGGATTACAGGTCCCTGCCACCATGTCTGGCTAATGTTTTTGTATTATTAGTAGAGATGGGGTTTCGCCATGTTGGCCAGACTGGTCTCAAACTCCTGACCTCAGGTGATCCACCCACCTTGACTTCCCAAAGTGATGCAATTATAGGCATGAGCCACCGGGCCTGGCTGTACACTTTTTTTTTTTTTTTTGAGACCGAGTCTTGCTTTGTTGCCCAGGCTCGAGTGTAGTGGCACCATCTTGGCTTACTGCAACTGCCGCCCCCTGGGTTTAAGTGATTCTCCTGCCTCAGCCTCCCGAGTAGCTGGGATTACAGGCACGCACTACCATACCTGACTAATTTTTGTATTTTTAGTAGGGACGGGGTTACAGGCACGCACTACCATACCTGACTAATTTTTGTATTTTTAGTAGGGACGGGGTTTCTCCATGTTAGCCAGGCTGATCTCGAACTCCAGACCTCAGGTGATCCACCTGCCCTGGCTTTCCAAAGTGCTGGGATTACAGGCGAGAGCCACTGCGCCCAGCCAGCTGGACACTTTTAAGCCACCAGATCTCATGTGAACTCAGAACATCCTTGGCCCATCAGGCTTTGGGTTATTAGATGGATTTCTGGACTGGTAATGTTCTCAGCCCCACCTGTGCATTAGACTGTTGCTGAGAGAGCTTTTACAAAATACCATTGTTGAGAACACTTGGACACAGGGCGGGGAACATCACACACCGGCGCCTGTCGTAGGGTGGGGGGAGGGGGGAAGGATAGCATTAGGAGATATACCTAATGTAAATAATGAGTTAATGGGTGCAGCACACCAACAGGGCACATGTATACATATGTAACAAACCTGCACGTTGTGCACATGTACCCTAGAACTTAAAGTATAATAATTAAAACAAACAAACAAAAAACATTGTTTTGGCCTTACCCGATGATTCTCTGATTTGTTTGGTCGGGGGTGGGACTTAAGTATCAATATTAATCTTCCCTATTGAGGTTAATGTGCAGTCATGATGGAGAACCACTGAACCATAAGCAATTTTTGCTTACTGAATGTTAGTTGAAGAAATTTGTGCTTTACTTAATTCTTTAAAATTATTTTCTGCTTTGGAGGACCCGTTTATTTTTATAGAGATTAATGTCCTAATTATGTTTCATTATATTACCAATATTTTGCATTTTCCAATGTAAAACAAATAGAATCAGCACATGAGTAATCAAAGGATTACTTGTATATTAACATAATCACTTGGTTTCCTAATGCTAGAAAATACATTTCCTTCATCTTAGATCCATGACATTTTATGTGCTTTATTCTTTAAAGGTCTTTCAATCCTAATGGAAAACTGGCATTTAACCAGTTGAGAAAAGATCACATCATATTAAGTAAAGGCTTAGCAAAATGTTTTTTTAGAAGTACTCTGAAAGCATTCTTATGTCATATTTCCTATGCCAGAGAAAATGACTCAACACATTTATTCTGTATTATTTCAGTCATGAAAAACGTTACAATATTCAGTTGGTGCAAATAAAAAATAAAAGCAATTTAAGTAATTACACTCTATGCAAATTATTGATTTTATGTGTGGGAGAAAAACCTGGAGAATGGAATAGTTAATTGAGTTTTACTTTGTTGTAAACCAGTTTTTTAAGGTATTTGTGTTCTTCATCTCTTCTTTTGCCCTTCCTCATCTCTTCTCCTTTTGCCCTTCCTCAGCCTTTCCCAAACAAGACTGTAATTATGTTATTTGTAACAAATAACTGGCAGAATAATTGCCAGAATAATTAGTGGTGATTAGCAGTTTTAAAGTTAAACCATTAACAGAGCAACAATAGTGAAGTGTGGTGTAAATCAACTCCTATCTGAATTCTTGGTTTTGTTTGTTTGTTTGTTTGTTTTTAGACAGAGTTTCATTCTTTTAGACAGGCTGGAGTGCAGTGGCAGGATCTCAGCTCACCGCAACCTCCACCTCCCGGGTTCAAGCGAGTCTCCTGCTTCGGCCTCCTGAGTACCTGGGATTACAGGCATGTGCCACCATGCCTGGCTAACTCTGTATTTTTAGTAGAGACAGGGTTTCTCCATGTTGGTCAGGCTGGTCTTGAACTTCCGACCTCAGATAATCTGCCCGCCTTGGCCTCCCAAAGTGGTGGGATTATAGGCGTGAGCCACCACGCCCAGCTAAATGTTTCTTAAGTTTGGGCTTCTCATACATATTTTTTGTGTATCTGTTTCAGAATCACTATAAGAACTTGTTTATGTAATCAAAATCTTGGTAGGTTGCAGCAGGAAAAGCATAGCCAACCCTGAGCATAGTGTGCTTATTTGAGGAGATATTAGACTTGGTGCCAGGTTAAACTACATAAGCATTAAGGAATGGTGGATTACATCAATAATAAGAAATCCAACTGATGCTTGGCTTTTTTTTTTTTTTTTGAGATGGAGTCTCGCTCTGTTCCCCAGGCTGGAGTACAGTGGCGCGATCTCGGCTCACTGCAAGCTCCGCCTCCCGGGATCATGCCATTCTCCTGCCTCAGCCTCCTGAGTAGCTGGGACTACAGGCGCCCACCACCGCGCCCGGCTAATTTTTTTTTTGTATTTTTAGTAGAGACGAGGTTTCACCGTGGTCTCGATCTCCTGACCTTGTGATCTGCCCGCCTCGGCCTCCCAAAGTGCTGGGATTACAGGCGTGAGCCACCGCGCCTGGCCAGATGCTTGGCTTTGATTAAACCTTCTTTACCAATAATATAAGTGATAAGATGACTTGTTTTACTCTCGATTAACTTGTAAAAATCTTTACAATAGGTTGGGTGCAGTGGCTCACACCTGTAATCCCAGTACTTTGGGAGGCCAAGGCCGGTGGATCACCTGAGGTCAGGAGTTTGAGACCAGCCTGGCCAATGTGGTGAAACCCTGTCTCTACTAAAAAAAGAATACAAAAAAATTAGCTGGGTGTGGTGGCGGGTGTCTGTAATCCCAGTTACTCGAGAGGCTGAGGCAGGAGAATCGCTTGAACCCAGGAGGTGGAGGTTGTGGTGAGCCGAGATCGTGCCACTGCACTCTAGCCTGGGCAAAAGAGTGAAACTTCATCTCAAAAAAAAAAAAAAAAATCTTAACAATAACTTAATAATTGTAAGATATAGTAGTCTGCTACAAAGATATGAACCTAGAAAATGCTGGTACCTAAATGCTCACTAATAGTGATGGAAAATGTCATCGTTTTCTGCATATTTTCTTTTTTTTTTTTGAGATGGAGTTTTACTCTTGTTGCCCAGGCTGGAGTGCAATGGCACGATCTCAGCTCACTGCAACTTCCACCTCCTGGGTTCAAGTGATTCTCATGTCTCAGCCTCCTGAGTAGCAGGGATTACAGGTGCCCGCCACTATGCCCGGCAAATTTTTGGTATTTTTAGTGGAGACGGGGTTGCACCACGTTGGGCAGGCTTGTCTCGCACTCCTGACCTCAGGTGATCCGCCCGCCTGGGCCTCCCAAAGTGTTGTGATTACAGGAGTGAGCCACCATGCCCGGCCAGCTTTCTGCATATTTTCATATATAAATATGAACCTGTGTTCCACTGTTACTGAACTATTATTTTATTCTAAATGAGGGCAGGAAGGACAGATATTAAAAACATGGATAGGAGTGGTATTCCATGGTTTTGTACTGCTCACTAAAAATTCAGCTCTGTTCATTTGAAATTTGAAGGCCAGATACTAGGTTCTAAAGTGGAATTTACGATTTCATACATCCGTCTGAAAAAACAGTCTAGTATATTTGTATTTTTCACTATCTTTCTGAGGTATCTTACTGATTAGGAAGGCAAAAGGACATGGAGTTGATAAGTTTTTCTTGTTCCTTGTCAGGTGTCATAATTAACCTGATTTGGTCAATTTATGGTATTATTCTGAAAACATTTGGTAGGAAGAATTCTAATCACAGAAAAGTAACAAAATTAAAATCTTATTTCTGGTTGTGTGTGGTAGCTCATGCCTGTAATCCCAGCACTTTGGGAAGCTGAGGAAGGAGGATTGATTGAGTCCAGGAGTTTGGAACCAGCCTGGGCAACATAACGAGACCCTATCTCTACAAGAAATAAAAAATTATCCTGGCTAACACGTCTCTACTAAAAATACACACACACAAAAAAAACAATTAGCCGGGCGTGGTGGCAGGTGCCTGTCGTCCTAGCTACTCAGGAGGCTGAGGCAGGAGAATGGCGTGAACCTGGGAGGCGGAGCTTGCAGTGAGCTGAGATCAGGCCACTGTACTCCAGCCTGGGCAACAGAGCAAGACTCCATCTCAAAAAAATAAAAATAAAAAATTAGCTGGGTGCAGTGGCACATGGCTGTAGTCCTAGGTACTTGGGAAGCTGAGGTTGCAGAATTGTTTGAGCCTGGGAGTTAAGGTGAGCCATGATTAAGCCACTGCACTCAGCCTGGGCAACAGAGTGAGACCCTGTCTTGAAAGATAAAATCTTATTTCCTAGTACATTCTAGGTTAAAGGTATATTTAAATAAATTAATACCCATGGTAAATGTGTTTTTTTTTTTTTTTTTTTTTTTTGGAGGCAGAGTCTCACTCTGCTGCCCAGGCTGGAATGCAGTGGCACAATCTCGGCTCACTGCAACCTCTGCTCCCCAGGTTCAAGCAATTCTCCTTCCTCAGCCTTCTGAGTAGCTGGGATTACAGGTACCTGCCACCGCACTTAGCTAATTTTTTGTACTTTTAGTAGAGAGGAGGTTTCACCATCTTGGCCAGGCTGGTCTTGAATACCTGACCTCGTGATCCACCTGCCTTGGCTTTCCAAAGTGCTGGGGTTACAGATGTGAGCCACCACACCCGGCCAATTTTTTTTTTTTTTTTTTTTTTTAGATTGAGTCTTGCTCTGTTACCCAGACTGGAATGCAGTGGTGCGATCTCAGCTCACTGCAACCTCTGTCTCCCAGGTTCAGGCAATGCTCCTGCCTCAGCCTCCCAAGTAGCTGGGATTACAGACATGTGCCACCATGTCCAGCTAATTTTTGTATTTTCATTAGAGGCAGGGTTTCACCATGTTGGCCAGGCTGGAGCCCATGATAAACTATTAAAATGGTACAAAACATTTAAAGTGGGACAATAACAAGTTCGTTTGTCTTACCTAAAGAGAATTCACTGTTAATTGTTTCCTGGGTTGCTTCCAAAATTTTACACATACATCTATCTTTTTTTCCTTTTCTTTAAAAACACACAAAACCATACCAAGTGTATAGCTCTCTATATTACTGTTTTTATTGACTGCAGAGAATTCCATTGTATAGGACTTGCATAAATTATTTAGCTGATCTCATCTTGATAAGCATATAGGTTTCTTTTTATGATTTTGTTGTTATAGTAACTTCCTGGTAGATATCTTTTTATAACTATAGACATATATGCAGAGTAGATTCTTAGAAATGGTGTCACTGGGTAATTCTATTTTTTTTTTTTTTTTTTTTTTGAGACGGAGTCTCACTCTGTCGCCCAGGCTGGAGTGCAGTGGCCAGATCTCAGCTCACTGCAAGCTCCGCCTCCTGGGTTTACGCCATTCTCCTGCCTCAGCCTCCCGAGTAGCTGGCACTACAGGCGCCCGCCACCTCGCCCAGCTAGTTTTTTGTATTTTTTTAGTAGAGACGGGGTTTCACCGTGTTAGCCAGGATGGTCTCGATCTCCTGACCTCGTGATCCGCCCGTCCCGGCCTCCCAAAGTGCTGGGATTACAGGCTTCAGCCACCGCGCCCGGCCAACTGGGTAATTCTGAAACATCAAATCTTATGATGTGTGTGCGTACTCCAGTAATTTGACCAAATCTTTGGTGAGCTGACTTGTTACTGTCATCTCGCATAAAATTAGAATTCAGAAGCAATATTTAGATTACTATTTCAATAAGTTAATTAGGGGAGTAGTCCCAATTAAGGTTTTATATTCTTTTTACATATATTATTCTAGTCTTCTAAGCAATCTGATAAGGGTGGTACTAATGGAAGAGACTGAAGTTGAGGTTCAGTAATTTGCCCAATGTCCCAAAACTGGGCATGCTGAGGTTGTATTCTTAAATGTATCTGTAGAATTAATATTTTCTGTGTTTTTTTATTGTTGTTACATTCCCTAGTGAAACAACATTTTTAATTATTAAGAACTCAAGGAGCTGGGCACAGTGGATCTCGCCTATAATCCTAGCGATTTGGGAGGCTGAGGCAGGTGGATCACAGATCAGGAGTTTGAGACCAGCCTGACCAACATGGTGAAATGCCACCTCTACTAAAAATGCAAAATTAGCTAGGCATAGTGGCACATGCCTGTAATCCCAGCTACTCAGGAGGCTAAGGCAGAAGAATCGCTTGAACCTGGGAGGCAGAGGTTGCAGTGAGCCGAGATCGCGCCATTGCACTCCAGCCTGGGCAACGAGCAAAATTCCGTCTCAAAAACAAAAACAAAAACCTCAAGGAAAGATAAAGGAAGAAAATAAAACATGCCCCTTATTCTTTAAATGAATGTTCCTATCTTCATACAACTTCTAATTTTTTTTCTCTCCTTTTTTGTTGTTTTGGAGACAAGGTCTCCCTCTGTCACCAAGGCAGGTGTGCATGGCTCGCTGTAACCTCAAACTCCTGGGCTCAAATGATCCTCCCCTCTCAGCCTCCTGAGTAGCTGGGACTACAGGTGTATAGTCCCACCTTGGTCTCCCAAAGTGCTGGGATTACGGGTGTGGGCCACCATGTCCAGCACCTCTGATTTAAAATTCATATAAAAAGTATTATATGATGTATTACAAATAAGCAGTGCAAATGAAATATAGAAAGTTTAATTTGGAACAGCTTTATGCTTCAAGCTATAATACAATCTTATTTATCCTGAAGATCTTTACCTAATTTATTCACAGAAAAGTCTCTCGGATCTCATTTACTCCGAATTCAGATAGTTCTAACAGGAACTGGGGTCTCCTAGCCTATGACAATTGATTAGAAACAAATTTTTGTAAAAAGTTAAAGTAGAAAAGGAAGGCTGAAATTTCCAAGAAACGAGAGCTTTTAGTGTAAAGCTGTTAGTGGTAGAGGAAAAGCCAACTTACAAGAGCAGACGATTTTCAGAGTTGTTTTAGAATTCTTGTGTTTAGTTCACTTTACTCCAAGAATACTCCAGATCGTAAGCATGTTAAATCACACTATAGTAATTTATTATAATAGTAACCCTGAGTTTTTTTTTTTTTTTTTCCCGAGACAGTTTCACTTTTGTTGATCAGGCTGGTGTGCAGTGGCACCATCTTGGCTCACTGCAACCTCTGCCTCCTGGGTTCAAGCGATTCTCCTGTCTCAGCCTCTGAGTAGCTGGGATTGTAGCCACGTGCCACCACACCTGGCTAATCTTTGTATTTTTAGTAGAGATGGGGTTTCACCATGTTGGCCAGGCTGGTCTCAAACTCCTGACCTCAGGTGATCCACCCGCCTCAGCCTGCCAAAGTCCTATGATTACAGGTGTGAGCCACGTGCCCGGCTGAGAATTATTTTTAAAACTAAATTATGCTAGGTACATGCTTAACAAGACAAGGATTTCCAAATTATGCTGGCTAAATGAAGCACTGTCATACCCAAAATATTAGATACAATATTTTCTTATCCTTTAACTTTTATAAAGGGTCTCTTTGTCAGATGTTTTGTTGCTGAAGTTCCTGGTTCAGCCTATTATTGCTGCATATTCTTGAAAACGAAATCGATGATTCAGATGTATGTGTGACTGCAGAAGAAAACCCTTCCATTTCTGTTGCTATAGGACTTCGTTGCAATTAGCTTGCTGAACTTGATTTTCTCTTCCAACTGTTGTGATTGCTCTGTACATCCTATAAATAATTTACCCCTGATGGTACTAAACAAGTACCTTAATGGCACCTCTGGCTCCACATGATATCAAGGACATTAATAATTCATCATTTATTACAGCTGCATCTCTGTAGATTAGCATGAGTGGGAATTGAGTTTACAACCTTGAGATCAGGCCTTCTGAGAGACCTTTACTCCTCTGTCATCATATCTATAAATATTCAGATATCAGTGGTGTTAGAAAATAAAGGAAAGACTGTTACAAAGCTAGACTTTAGGTTAAGTTTATTAAGCATTAGATTTACAGCCTGGGCAACATAGGGAGACTCCATTTCTGCAAAACAGAAAAAATTAGCTGGGCTTGGTGGCATTTGCCTGTGGTCTCAGCTACAAGGAGGCTAAGGTAGGAGGATTGCTTGAGCCTGGGAGGTCAAGGCTGCAGTGAGGTGTGATCTCACCACTGCATTTCCACCTAGGCAATAGAGCATTAGATTACTTCAAGTTCTTAAGTATATTTTAGGGATATTTGAAAGAGAGTTCTCCATTTCAGGACTCTTGCTTTTTTAAAAAAATTATGCAAACCACCTGGAATTAATGGGCATTGGGAAGAATAGTGAGACCAATTTTTAAAATCATCCAAATCCATATTCTAAGAGTTTTAAATTTGATATTTGAAGTCTTCATTTATTTATTTATTTTTAATTTTTAAACTTTTTTTGGGGTGGAGTCTAGCTCTGTCACCCAGACTGGAGTGCAGTGGCACGATTGTAGCTCACTGCAACCTCCACTTCCTGGGTTCAAGCAATTCTGCCTCAGCCTCCCGAGTAGCTAGGATTAAAGGTGCCTGCCACCATGCCTGGCTTTTTTTTTTTTGAGCTGGAGTCTTGCTCTGTCAGCCTGGCTGGAGTGCAGTGGCACTGTCTCGGCTCGCTGCCAGCTCCACCTCCCAGGTTCATGCCATTCTCCTGCCTCAGCCTCCCGAGTAGCTGGGACTACAGGTGCCCGCCATCACGCCTGCCTAATTTTTTGTATTTTTAGTAGAGACGGGGTCTCACCATGTTAGCCAGGATGCTCTCGATCTCCTGACCTTGTGATCTGCCTGCCTCGACCTCCCAAAGTGCTGGGATTACAGGCGTGACCATCACGCCCGGCCAATTTTTGTATTTTTAGTAGAGATGGGGTTTCACCATGCTGGCCAGACTTGTCTCAAACTGCTGACCTCAGGTGATCTACCTGCCTCGGGCTCCCAAAGTGCTGGGATTACAGGTGTGAGCCACTGCGCCTGGCCCTGAAGTCTTCATATTTTAGTCTTCTGTCTTTTGGGAGGTACTTAACAAAAAAGAAATAGGAAAGGCATGCTTATGGAGAACAAGAGTATGTCTGTGCACTCCTGTGTGCACATGTCATTTGATTAAATTCTAGAGTGAAATTAGGTGTAAAAGCTAATTTACCTGTTTGCAGTAAAGGAGAATAGTAGAGTTGATGTTGAATTTTCTTATAGTTTTGGAGTGACTGCACCTCTGAGAATTGTTAAGTGCTGCTTTCAGAAAAAGAAAAAGGTTACTAAAGTTGACAGTGCTTATAACCCTAGCACTTAGTCCACTGCCTGGCACACGGTCCAATAAATGTTTATTGTATGAGTGACTAATCAGATCAATCCATATAATTCTAGTTAGACCCTTGGTAACTTAAAACAGTTGTACCGATGCTGATGTATATTAGTTGCTTTCTATGATAGTACTGCTTTGGGAATATATTTCAGTTCACCTTTAGTGTTTTTTTAATCTTAACTGAATGTGGGTTTTAGAAGGGTCTAGAGAGCCTCATTATATGGGGCTCTGACCTATGAGGCTGCTTGAAAGCATATATCCTTTCAACAACATTATCCAGTACAGAGGCTGCAGAGAATTTCAGGTATCCTTTGGGTTGCATTGAAAAGCCTATAGATTCTTCAAAGATGAGAGAAAATTACTCTTTCCCAAAACAGAGGACACTGGACAGTTTTCACTAATACTGAATACTAAGTTACTTGTAACGTATAAATTGAGTTTAATTTTATTGCTTTAGGTTTCTTTAATAATTATTTTCTTTAAAAGTGATTATGTAGGTCATTGATTATTGACATTCATAGGAGAACTCTAGGGGATGAATACAGTCAAGAGTTACATTGCTAGGAAGATTTAGGGTTGGGAAAGGCATTATGAACACTGTTAGGATTAAAATGAAAGCCCTTAATCTGGAAGGGGAAAACTGCTAAGTTATAGTAGTCACAAGATACAAAATTAGATCATACTATGCTAGCCTGCTACACAGATGATATTAGCTCTTCATTTGCCAGACTAAGCAGCTTGGAGTAGAATATAGAATATCTAACTTAAATTAGAACAGTTGAATTTCTCCTTGAGTCAAAACACCACAAAACGACAACAAAAAACATCTTTTCACTTATATTTTTATACAAGTGTATGTGTTTGTTGTTTAGTAGCAAGTGTGAATTGGATGAAGTATCTGAATATGAGATTTTTATGTGTAGTGAATTCATATTTTTATCTTTTATATTTTCTGACACCCTCCTCCTTTCATGAGTGTCCTTGAGCTGATACCTTGTGCCAGACATCCTGGAATATTTTAGAACTGTTGTGGAAAAGTGATGGTTTAACACACAGCTTTAGTTATGTCATGGTGTAAATTAAGCTCTTAAATGAAAGTGGCTAGCTTTTACAGATGGGCAGGCATGAATCTAGCTGAGAACAAATTGTTCTAATGTGATAGAGACATTCTTCAGACCTGCATGCGTCTGTCAACTGCCTACAGTGGCACAGTGAGATAAAGTGATCTGCAGTGTTTCTGTAATGTGTCCCTGTTGCTAGCCATCTTGTAACATATAGTACATCTTTTAGGCAGACAGCTTGTGTGGGCTGCATTCCACCTCAGCCTTGTAAAGATGCCAGAAGCATCAAGGTGAATTTTTAAAGCCTATTTTAGTATTTAGACTTAACTAATTTCAGTGAAATCTCTACTGTATCTAATAAAGTACTTGCTAGAAGTGAGATGAAATTTCAAAATTTTAACTTTTATTGGTTGTTTTGACCTTAGATTGACCAATTAGTAATCTTTCTATGCCTGTTTCCATATTGGGAAAGTGAGTATTTTAAAAGTATTTGCCTCATAAGATTGTTGTGTGGATTTAGCCAGTTAATATGTGTCAAGTGCATAGAAGAATGCCTGCCTTAATAAATGCTAACCACCAATGCCGTCATTGTTATTAACATAATTTGGGGTGAGATTAATTTCCTTTTCCTGAAGGTGGATTGCCTTTTTTTTTTGGAGCAGAGTCTTGCTTTGTCACCCAGGCTGGAGTGCTGTGGTGTAATCTTGGCTCACTGCAACCTCTGCCTGAAGGGTTCAAGCGATTCTCCTGCCTCAGCCTCCCGAGTAGCTGAGATTACAGGTGCATGCCACCACGCCTGGCTAATTTTTTAATATTTTTAGTAGAGACAGATTTCACTATGTTGGCCAGGCTGGTCTTGAACTCCTGACCTGGGGTAATCCACCTGCCTTGGCCTCCCAAAGTGCTGGGATTACAGGCGTGAGCCACCATGCCTGGCCTTTTTTTTTTTTTTTAAAGGAAGGCCACATCCCTATCAAGGATGTGGTCAACTTCAATTTTAATACAGAAGCTTACCATTTTGACTTGTGAAATATATCTTCGAATGTATTTACAGTTAAGGTATAATACATAATCACTACAAGGAATAAAGAAACTATATACTGCTATGGAATGGTCTAAGATGTATTACTGAGTGAAAAAAGCAAGGGACAAAATAATGTGTAAATTGTTCTATCATTTCTGTAAAACTTTGCTGTACATGCATAAAATATCTAGAAGTCTGCACAAGAAATGGCATATTTTCTTTTTTTTTCTTTTTTTTTTTTTTTTTTTGAGACGGAGTCTCGCTCTGTCGCCCAGGCTGGAGTGCAGTGGCCGAATCTCAGCTCACTGCAACCTCCGCCTCCCAGGTTTACGCCATTCTCCTGCCTCAGCCTCCCGAGTAGCTGGGACTACAGGCGCCCGCCACCTCGCCCGGCTAGTTTTTTGTATTTTTTAGTAGAGAGGGGGTTTCACCATGTTAGCCAGGAAGGTCTTGATCTCCTGACCTCGTGATCCACCCATCTTGGCCTCCCAAAGTGCTGGGATTACAGGCTTGAGCCACCACGCCCGGCCGAAATGGCATATTTTCATTTGTTGTTACTGGGAAGGGGAATTGGGTGGCTGGAGACAAAAGTGGGAGACTTTTTACACTTTTTGATTATTGGACCATGTGAATGTATTCCCAAACTCGGAAGCTACACACACATATATAAATACACACACACGTAAAGTAAAATAGCTATTTTTAAATTGAGATATATTTTTATTCATCCTTTACAAACATTCTTTTTTTTTTTTTTTTCTTTTTTGAGACGGAGTCTCGCTCTGTTGCCCAGGCTGGAGTGGAGTACAGTGGCCGGATCTCAGCTTACTGCAAGCTCTGCCTCCCGGGTTTACGCCATTCTCCTGTCTCAGCCTCCCGAGTAGCTGGGACTACAGACGCCCACCACCTTGCCCGGCTAGTTTTTTGTATTTTTTAGTTGAGACGGGGTTTCACCATGTTAGCCAGGATGGTCTTGATCTCCTGACCTCGTGATCCGCCCGTCTCGGCCTCCCAAAGTGCTGGGATTACAGGCTTGAGCCACCGCGCCCGGCCACAAACATTCTTGTTTGTTTCAAATTCACATTTAATAGGACTTTTATTTTTTTTTTTTATTGAAAACATTTTTTTCTGAGACAGAGTCTTGCTCTGTCACCCACGCTGGAGTGCAGTGACGTGAACTCGGCTCACCGCAGCCTCCACCTCCCGGGTTCAAGCAATTCTCCTGCCTCAGCCTCCCGAGTAGCTGGGATTACAGGCATGTGCCACCACACCTAGCTGATACTTGTATTTTTAGTAGAGATGGGGTTTCACCATGTTTGCCAGGTGAGTCTTGAACTCCTGACCTCAGGTGATCCGCCTGCCTCAGCCTCCCCAAGTGCCAGGATTACAGGCATGAGCCACTGTACCTGGCCAAGAGGACTTTTAGTGTTTCTATTTAGTTTCTTTTTATTTTCTTTAGGTCTACTCTCCAGCACTAAACTAAAAATGACATTTTGTCCTCTTTCAGGGATTTGAGTCATAATCGGTTGTCTAACTGGAACATCAGCTTGGAATCACAAATGTTACAGGAAGTGTAAGTTATTTTTATTTATTTAAAGTTATGTTAAATTCCTGAGGGAACTTAATAAATTGTGATTTGCGGGATGTTCAATCCAGAGATGCCATAAAAAAATTGAAGGAAAAAATTAGTTAAAAGAAATAATTTGAAAACCTAAAATGTTTTGACTTTGTTATTATCAGACTGTCTTGGCATTGGGTTGGTGATTTCAAGTTGCAGGCTGTGGGGAAATATTTTACCTTCCTGCGGCTAAAAGTAAGATTTACACCTCTTCAGAGCAAATTATGTTTTGATTTTGGCCAAGTTTTCAGCCAGTGAAACTCTGTTGTATAACCTTTTTAAATGTCTTGACATGTTATGTAAGATTGGGAGCATCATGTCTAAAGTAGATTTATATGAAATAGAATAATCTTGATATCGTATGAGAATGTAATGGTTGATAGAATTCAGTTTTTCTCTTAACTAAAGTTTTTCCTTGAATACTGAGATGTATTATGTAATTTTGGAGGGAGTTTTCTAAGATATTATTAATATTAGTTTTTGCATCGTTACACTCTTAGAGCATTGTTACATTCCTAAAGGCACAACCATTAAGGTATGTAGGCCTATTTGCCTCTAGACTTAACACCCTCGGAACCCTGAGATTTACTTTCCTTTTTAATTCTTTGCTGACAGGGATACCTTCTTCATGCTCATTGTCTCTGCATTCTCTCCTCCTAGCCCCAAATTCACTGCTTCTAATGTGTTGTGGATGAGTACACAGTTGACAAGTTTGTTAGCTGAAAGAGTAGGCTCTGAGGAAAGACCTGAAAATGCTTCAGTGGGAAGTGCATGGGCTTTTTGTAACTTTGGTTGGTTTCCTGAAGGTCTTTAGTTCTGGTTTCTTTTCTGTGCTCTTTTGTTGAGATTGTTGAGGTTGTTCAATGACTAAAATCCAGGTTAATGAAATGTGATTGTATTAGATTTGCTACTAAAACATTTGAGACAATCTGTTTAAAGGGCTGCTGGGATTAGATGCAACACGTTATGTTATCTGTAAAATTAGTAATAGATTCCATCTCTGGGTGGGCTGATAAATTTCATCTGTGGTCTCAAGTAACTCTCTCTAACATTTGTATAGCTTCAGACTATATATATATACACACACACACATTTATATGTGTATGTTTATGTATATTTAGAGAAAGAGAGATCTGGATGGACTGATTATGCCTTCTTTGTTTAAGGACTCAAATTAGCTGTCGTAAACCCAACTTATTCAAAGAACTTTGCTTGAACTAACAATATTTAATGTGGAAAATACTTCGTCGCCTTTCTGATATTAATACCAATAGTAGATCAACACTATGAAAACACATTTCTTGGCCAGGCATGGTGGCTTACACCGGTAATCCCAGTACTTTGGGAGGCCAAGGTGGGCGGATCACCTGAGGTCAGGAGTTTGAGATCAGCTTGGCCAACATGGTGAAACCTGTCTCTACTAAAAATACAAAATTAGCCAGGCATGGTGGTGCATGCCTGTAATCCCAGATACTCAGGAGGCTAAGGCAGGAGAATCACTTGAACCCAGGAGGCAGAGGTTGCAGTGAGCCGAGGTTGCACCATTGCACTCCAGCCTGGGCAAAAATAATGAAACTCTGTCTCAAAAAAAAAAAAAAAAGAAAGAAAGAAAATAACTTTAAAATTAAATTTTAATTTAAAAATTAAAATTTCTCATTAAAACCTCTAATTTCTCAATAAGTACATTTTTATTTTAGTCTAACTCATTCTGAGTCATAATTATTTTTCAAATTTGGCACCTATTCTAAAGAATATGTGTTAGCCAGATGGTAGAATTCAAGAGGTAATATTTCCCTCACTAAACATTTAAATCTGTTTTTCCTCTTGCCTAGGAAAATGAATTACAATGAACTAACAGAAATCCCGTATTTTGGAGAACCAACGTCTAATATTACTCTACTTTCATTGTAAGTTAATAAGTTTTCAGGTTTTTTATTTAAATTATGAATAGTATACAGTTTTTTTTTTTTTAAAAGCACATATATTGTTGATTCTAATTATTTAATGTTTTTGTGGCGTGGGGTGGATCCAGTGGCAGCAGCTTCATTATAATCTTTGTTTTACAGAGTCCATAATATAATCCCAGAAATAAATGCACAGGCGCTCCAGTTTTACCCTGCTCTGCAGAGTTTAGACCTCAGCTCAAATATAATATCAGAAATCAAGACATCTTCATTTCCTCACATGCAGCTTAAATACCTGTAAGTAACACAGATTAAATTAGATTTACTTTAAAGCACATGTTTATTATTCATCAGTACCTATCTTTTCAAAAGTATTTATTTATTGTGCTTTTTATATGCATATGTGAGACAAACCTAGGGTTGGTATACTGGGTGGTTGGCTTTGCCCACTCACCCCACAAGATCTAAAGAAAGATCGCACTATTGTCAGAAAATACTGGTAAATATCAAGGGTAATTTTGAGATTCGATTTTTTTGTTTTTTAAACCAAGCTTTCTAAAAGGTAAATAGAGATTTGTTAAACAATGGCTTACCATATATAATGATAATTAGCATGTGTGCCAGTGTTTTCCAGTTTACAGAGCATATTCACACATGCTGTTTTGTAACAACCTAAATGAAGTAGGTAGCCTCCATAGATGAAGAAACAGAGCATTTAAATGATTTATAAAGTTGTGGATAGTCATTAAGTGATAGCTGGGGGCTTATACATAGATATTTGTCAGCTTTCTAGTGGTAGAATTTTTATTTTACTAAATGTTTTCTTTTGCTATTATCTTGTTTATTTTAGGAATTTAAGTAATAACAGGATAACCACCTTGGAGGCTGGCTGCTTTGATAATTTATCGAGTTCCTTATTAGTGGTAAAGTTAAACCGTAACCGAATTAGCATGATTCCACCTAAGATCTTCAAGCTGCCTCACCTCCAATTCTTGTGAGTAACGAAATAGTTGGATTATAAAAGATAGTTTTTTTTTTTTTTTTTGTTTTTTTTTTTTTTTTTTTTTTGAGACGGAGTCTTGCTCTGTGCCCCAGGCTGGAGTGCAGTGGCGCGATCTCAGCTCACTGCAAGCTCTGCCTCCCGGGTTTACGCCATTCTCCTGCCTCAGCCTCCCGAGTAGTTGGGACTACAGGCGCCCGCCACTGCGCCCGGCTAATTTTTTGTATTTTTAGTAGAGACGGGGTTTCACTGTGTTAGCCAGGATGGTCTCGATCTCCTGACCTCGTGATCCGCCCGTCTCGGCCTCCCAAAGTGCTGGGATTACAGGCTTGAGCCACCGCGCCCGGCTAAAAGATAGTTTTTTTGTTACAGGGTCTTTTTCTTTTTAATTTAATTACTGTTAGAGCATTTCAGCAAACCAATTTCCTGACTTTAAAACTATTTTTGTTAAAGGGAACTTAAAAGAAACAGAATTAAAATTGTGGAAGGTCTTACATTCCAAGGGCTTGACTCCTTAAGATCTTTGAAAATGCAGCGGAATGGAATTAGCAAACTTAAGGATGGAGCATTTTTTGGCTTAAATAACATGGAAGAACTGTAAGTACTCGGGACTAGAGGTGATTATTAGGAAAGTAGTCTGTCTGGGACTTTCCAATGTTAAATGGCTAGGATAGTTGTTCTGATTATAATTATAGAGATATGTTCATTCTTTCCCTGCTCACTGATGTGAAATAAGTGTACATACAACCTTTAAAGTTTTGTTAGCTAACTGATTATTTTTGAAATAATTCTTACAAACTTCTCATCTAAAAAGTTTATATTCTTTTTTTTTTTTCTTTTTGAGACGGAGTCTCACTCTGTTGCCCAGGCTGGAGTGCAATGGCATGATCTCGGCTCCTGCAACCTCCGCCTCCCAGGTTCAAGCAACTCTCCTGCCTCAGCCTCCTGAGTAGCTGGGATTACAGGCGCGTGCCACCAGCCCTGGCTAATTTTTGTATTTTTAGTAGAGACGGGGTTTCTTCATGTTGGTCAGGCTGGTCTCAAATTTCTGACCTCGTCATCTACCCACCTCAGCCTCCCAAAGTGCTGGGATTACAGGCGCAAGCCACTGCACCAGGGCAAAAAGTTTATATTCTTAATGTTTTGGTTAATGAAAATTATCAGAATTTATCCAAATGGGTATACTATACCACTTGGCCTGTTGGTTTTGTAGAGCTGCTCTTTTAGACAGTCTTAGTACCTTCTAGCACTAAATCTTTTTATTTTATTTTATTTTATTTTATTTTATTTTATTTTATTTTATTTTTTAATGGAGACGGAGTCTCGCTCTGTCGCCCAGGCTGGAGTACAGTGGCGCAATCTTGGCTCACTGCAAGCTCCGCCTCCCGGGTTCACGCCATTCTCCTGCCTCAGCCTCCCGAGTAGCTGGGACTACAGGCGCCCGCCACTGCGCCCGGCTAATTTTTTCTATTTTTAGTAGAGACGGGGTTTCACCATGGTCTCGATCTCCTGACCTTGTGATCCGCCCGCCTCGGCCTCCCAAAGTGCTGGGATTACAGGCGTGAGCCACCGCGCCCGGCCTTTTTTTTTTTTTTTTGAGATGGAGTCTTGCTCTGTCGCCAGGCTGGAGTACAAGGGGCGCGATCTCGGCTCACTGCAACCTCTACCTCATGGGTTCAAGCCTTTCTCCTGCCTCAGCTTCCTAACTGGGACTACAGGCGTGTGCTGGCACGCCCAGTTAATTTTTGTATTTTTAGTAGAAACGGGGTTTTACCATGTTGGTCAGGATGGTCTCAATCTTTTGACCTTGTGATCTGCCCACCTCAGCCTCCCAAAGTGCTGGGATTACAGGCGTGAGCCACTGCGCCCAGCCAAGCACTAAATCTTAAATAAAATATACATTTTTATTGAATAGAATTGGTCAGCTCAGTTGGGTTGAACAAAGATACATGCTTCTCTGGGAAAAACTTAAGATTTAAAGCTAGTTAAATTGAACTGCCTTGTTTTGGAACGTATTTTCTTCTTTCTCTAATTCTGCAGAGAACTGGAACACAATAACCTTACACGAGTGAACAAGGGGTGGTTGTATGGCTTGCGAATGTTACAGCAGCTCTATGTGAGCCAGAATGCTATTGAAAGAATCAGCCCTGATGCATGGGAGTTCTGCCAAAGACTATCCGAACTGTAAGTGTTGGATAGCATTTCACTGGAGGCTGTGAGACTAGAGCAGATTGAAATAAATCATTCTCATGGACAGTAATGAGATATAACATCCCTCTTTACTAGAAATTTGTAGAAAGCTCTAAATTTACCATGTAGATATAATAAGAATTGTAAGTTGAACCAAATACAATGAATTCCTTACCTTCCACATTTCTTGTTTTCAGTGATTTGTCCTATAACCAGCTGACCCGCCTGGATGAATCTGCCTTTGTGGGTCTGAGCTTATTGGAGAGATTGAATTTGGGAGACAACAGAGTCACTCATATTGCTGATGGTGTATTTAGATTTCTTTCCAATCTTCAGACATTGTAAGTATATCCATTCTCTTTTTTGGTTGTTGTTACTGATTCTTTTAGTACAATAAAGCAAATTAATTAAAACAACTAATCAGTCTGCAAATTATGTATGCTAATATTTTGTGGTTCTTCTGTCCTGTGCCTCAGAGCAAGACAGTTTTGTCTCCATCTCCATAAAAATCCCAAGCCTGTAGTAGGCAATTCAGTTTGTAGTTTAATTCTGAGTTAATCCCATAAACAGCAAAGCATGTCTTATTGTGTTAGTTGCTATGGAATAAAACACAGTTGCTAGTGTCAGGAATGCAGTCATTTTCTTGTTCCTTTGAACTTGACAATACACCAGAGCTACTAGTTCTCATTCAAAAGGATGCAGGATGTGTAGAGGGAACTGCCGTGGTAGGAGACCAGTTCACTGTTACTGGTTTGCTACATGACTTTGGATGGAAGAAACTAATACTTATTATCTGATGTGTGCCAGGTGCTTTCAAATAGTAGGATGATACTGCTGTTTTCCATATTAGGAGGCTGAGGTTCAGAGAAATTTAAATAATTTTCTCAAAGTCACATAGCTTGTAAATATTGGGCCAGAATCAGATCCCAGGTCTGTTTGATGCTAAAGCTCATGCCCATTTTATCATACCACCAGAAGAACAAAATCACTTAGCTTTTCCTGGGCATCATTTTTTCTTCTCTTTTATACGGCGAAGGAAGGATATAGGATTAGATGGTTGCTAAAGGCAGTTTCCACGCTAAAATTCTGTGGTACTGTAAGTTACTCAATTTACAGAATATAAGAATATGTTTTTATGAACTTTTTGTATTTATATATAAATATATCTAATTTTAGAATATAATTTTACTAAATAAAGAGGTATTTTGATGAAATATAGTAGTCTCAAACACAGAGCAGAATAAAAGAAAACAAAGAGTAAGTAGTAGAATTTGTAGAGTCTTAAGTTTCCTGAATAGGGGACTTTATGGTCGTTAGGTTTTGAGTTGAAATGGTTCAGAGAAGAGGCAGGTTCCCAACTTGGAGACCTAACCATCAATGAGAGGGAAAGCAAGATAATTTTGTGAAGGGTATATACATGCACAGGTGTGTATTTGATTTTTTTTTAACTTTCTTTAGATTTGGCCTTGAAAAATTAAAAGTGATTGTATTTTTCCTTTTCCTATATTATCAGAAGTGAAATTGGATCAATGCAATCTCAGAAACTTAGATGTAACTGCAGCCTTTTGGCAGTTGAAGGGGTCGCAAATAGGTTATTTTAGTATACCACTGATTATTACTGTTAGAATTAAAGTTTAGGGAAGTAATAGCAGAAGTAAATGGTTGTGTAATACCACAGAGATAGTTAAGACAGAATTAGGATCAAATCTGGGGAATTCTGGCTTTAGCCTCATGCTCTTGCCAGGGTAGATACAGTTCTTAGTTTGTTGAATGGTTTCTATTTATGCTGTGCTATGGAGGAGGGGGAAAGTCCTGAAGAGCTGAGCCATTGGTTCTTTCGTTATTTATTCCTTAGTAAAATAAAATGAGCTTTATTAGCTTTTCACTTAAAGAAAGCTAAGTGAAAAGAGGGATCTCCTCTTTACTGCTAATCACACAACTCTGCATGTCCCTTATAAAGTAGAAAGCTTTGTGCTTTATTATGAGATGACTTAAAGAAGCAAAAGTGATTAAATATTTTTAATTCTATGGAAATAATTATTTTATTATAACATGATGTGGTACAATTGCATTTCCTCTGAGAATGGAACAGTGAATTTTAGAAGATCCATAGTTTCCCTTTGAAAGAAAATCTGATGACACTGTAACACATGGGTATATCATTTTTGCTTCCCATGGGGCATCTTTAATTGCTCTTGAGCAGTGAAGCTCTGTATTGATATTACTCTTGGTCAGCCATTGTAAGTTTAAGGTCCCAGGGGAAGGCCTGGGTCACCCAGAAATCCCATTAGTCTGAAATCAGATTTATAAGCCATATACTCTGCATCTTGAAACCCTCCTCTTTTCAGGACCCTGTCTATACTTTTTAATATGCTAACATAATGAGGGACTCTTAGCTCGGAAGAGTAATACTTTTAGCAGGTTGCTTTATTTGTCAAGGCCAGCTTAATTCTTAACTTGTAAGAATCGGTTCTTACATGTTTATTACAGATATTTCTTAAGAAGCAGAGTTGAGCCTTCTTCATAAATAACTGTTAAAGTAAGGATCAGAATTAGCATGTGCACCTTGACATCACCATGCCAGGATGCTGCTCAATGTTATAATGGTTGTATTGACTAATAGAACCTGTCTTTCTCTGACATTTTTGTAGAGACTTAAGAAACAATGAAATTTCATGGGCCATAGAAGATGCTAGTGAAGCCTTTGCTGGACTCACAAGTCTCACTAAATTGTATGTATTTATAATATTTATGTATGTCTGCATAGGCGTGTTTTCAAGAACCGACTGTAAATATGACTGAATTATGTTTATTTCATATGGCTAGAAAGTCTGAGCTTTCTGACACTCTGGGAGCTTTGTGGGTGTTTCTTTGTTTGTTTGTTATTTTGAGACCGAGTCTCGCTCTGTAGCCCACGCTGGGGTGCAATGGCGCGATCGTGGCTCACTACAACCTCTGCCTCCTAGATCCCTGTTCAAGCAATTCGCCTGCCTCAGCCATCTGAGTAGCTTGGATTACAGGCGTGTGCCACCGTGCCCAGCTAATTTTTGTATTTTTAGTAGAGATGGGGTTTCACCATCTTGGCCAGGCTGGTCTTGAACTCCTGACCTCGTGATCTGCCTGCCTCGGCCTCCCAAAGTGCTGGGATTACAGGTATGAGCCACTGCACCTTTTTTTTTTTTGAGACGGAGTCTTGCTCTGTCGCCCGAGCTGGAGTGCAGTGGCCGGATCTCAGGTCACTGCAAGCTTTGCCTCCCGGGTTTAGCCATTCTCCTGCCTCAGCCTCCCAAGTAGCTGGGACTACAGGCGCCGCCACCTCGCCTGGCTAGTTTTTTTTTTTTTTGTATTTTTTGTAGAGACAGGGTTTCACCGGGTTAGCCAGGATGGTCTCGATCTCCTGACCTCGTGATCCACCCGTCTTGGCCTCCCAAAGTGCTGGGATTACAGGCTTGAGCCACTGCGCCCGGCCTTTTTTTTTTTTGAGACAGGGTCTTGCTCTGTCACCCAGGCTGGAGTGCTGTGGCGCAGTCACAGCTCACAGCAGCCTCAACCTCCTGGGCTCAAGTGATCTCCCACCTTGGCATCCTAAGGAGCTAGGACTAAAGGTGTGTACCACCAAGCCCAGCTAATTAACTTTTTTTTTTTTTTTGTAGAGAGAGAGTTCTCACTATATTGCCCAGGCTGGTCTTGAACTCCTGGGCTCAAGTGATCCTCCCACCTTGGCCTCCCAAAGTGCTGGGATTATAGGCATGAGCCACCATGCCCAGCTAGTTTTTCTGTTTCTGTGTTTTTTTTGTTGTTGTTGTTGGGGCACTTTTTATTGAAAAAGCATTCCTATGGACACTTAAAGAGAAGTTATTTATAGAAGTAGAATTTCTATTCAAGTAAAAGGAATGCATTGAGAAAGTAATGTCTTGATAATCTGTTTAATTTGTAGTTTGTTTAATTGTATGAGATTTGTGAGTAATTTATCTAGAAGTAGAGCATTCTCTCACATAAGATTTTAGATCTTCTCCCATGAGAATAATTTCTCCAAAGGGTCACACTTGTCTGAATTTCTCTGACAATCTTTTGCTATGAATGGAGACATGAGGAATATAATTGAATTTAGCATCTGAAAATTACCAGTTTATCAGTGGTCAAGATGGTTGTTCACCTCATTGAGCTTTGATAGACGCCTTTATGCTATGTTTTACATTGATTAATAATTAAATTTCATAACTTTCTTAAAAATGCATGTTCTCATCAAATTGTACACGTTAAATATGTGTATTTTTTTGTATACAGTTGTACCTCAGTAAAGCTGTTAAATATACAAAAAAGTACGCTAAGCAAAAATAGGTAGATGTTTAATGAATTTAATTTTGTTTAGTGGAGATCTTTCTTACAAAGGTCTGTTTATATTTCAGAATCTTACAAGGAAACCAGATTAAGTCAATTACAAAGAAAGCATTCATTGGTCTTGAATCCCTTGAGCATCTGTAAGTATTTGTCATACATTTTGCTTACTCTATAAATAATCTTTGCTATTAGCAGAGGTTTTCATGACCATGTAAAGTGTTTATGTAACTTGATATAGAAATGGTGACTGATAATGTTTCATTTCTCTTTATTTCAGAGATTTGAACAATAATGCTATAATGTCTATCCAAGAAAATGCTTTTTCTCAGACTCATTTGAAAGAACTGTAAGTAACTTGTCTTTTTAAGATCACCAGTTGGATCATTGTTCCTGCTTGTTGTGCTTAAAGTGTGATGGGAGTGACCCAAGTTATTTCCAAAAGCACACGGTTCAGGCAGGAAGAAAGTATTAATACTCAGTTATTTTAGTGGCTAGAAGTAATTTAAAAATACCCAACACTGAAAAGCCCAGAGTGTGTGGCATCAAGACCTTCTGTTTTGCCTGTTCTACCAATGCTTGTAATTAGGAGACCTTAGCACTGCTCCTTATGCTTTATGTATAACCTACTGTTCCTTTTTGGATTATCAGAAATATGTGTTACCAGTTCTTAACACTTTGTGTGGGTTACAATAAAGGTATCAGGTAATTTTGTTTTATAGTTTCCGAGGTGATTTAACACTTAGGATAATTGTCAGAGAAGAGTCTCTAACCTGTTCAAACTACTAAAATGTCAAAATAGACAAGTGTGTATATGTACCCTTTTTCATTCATGAGTTTTAAAAATTGCTCTTACTGGTTTCGAGATTTCCCTAGGGGATTGGAAGTTAGTTGGGCATTGGTATTATTTATATTTATATATTTTATCTTTTTTTGGAGACAGAGTCTTGCTCTATCCCCCAGGCTGGAGTGCAGTGGTGTGATCTCGGCCCACTGCAACCTCTGCCTCCTGGGTTCAGGCGATTCTCATGCCTCAGCATCCTGAGTAGCTGGGATTACAGGTGCCTGCCACCACATCCGGCTGATTTTTGTATTTTTAATAGAGACAGGGTTTCGCCATGTTGGCCAGCTGGTCTCGAACTCCTGACGTCAGGTGATCTGTCCGCTTCAGCCTCCCAAAGTGCTGGGATTACAGGCGTGAGCCACCAGTCCTGGCCTGGTATTGTTTTTAAACTCTATTGATTCAAATATGCAGTCGGGTAAGAACCACTAGACAATAGAAATTCTTTTGCCTTGCCTGGGAAGCTACTCAAAGGATACTCTGTGGAGCAGAACTGGTTGATGACAAGATAAGGATAGAAATGCAGCTGGGCGCGGTGGCTCAAGCCTGTAATCCCAGCACTTTGGGAGGCCGAGACAGGCGGATCATGAGGTCAGGAGATCGAGACCATCCTGGCTAACACGGTGAAACCCTGTCTCTACTAAAAAATACAAAAAAACAAAAACTAGCCAGGCAAGGTGGCGGCCGCCTGTAGTCCCAGCTACTCGGGAGGCTGAGGCAGGAGAATGGCGTAAACCCGGGAGGCGGAGCTTGCAGTGAGCTGAGATCAGGCCACTGCACTCCAGCCCGGGTGACAGAGCGAGACTCCATCTCAAAAAAAAAAAAAAAAAGATAGAAATGCAGAATAAGCATTTAGAAACTTTTAGAACAATTTGACATTACTGTGACACTTTTGTTGTAGTTAAAGTATTGGTCTGCAGTAGATTGGCAGTTTAAAAGACTGGTCCTTACCATGGATAATTTGAGATGCACTGGAAATGTGTGAGTTTTCAAACTGCGTAGGTTCAAATCCTTACTCCATTCCTTACAACTGTGTGACAGTGGGCCAACTGTTAGTCTAAGACTCAGTTTCTGTTCCCAGAATGGGGATAGCACCTCCCTCAGGGTTATGTGAAGATAAAGTGAGATAACTTGTTTACTCAAATATTTATTCATTATCTGCTATGTAGGATACTGTTCTGGATGATGAAAACAGTAGTGAACAAGACAGAGTCTCTGTGCTCATAGCATATTACAGTAAATCCTAGTGAGGAAGATAAATAATATACCAGTAGATATATAATATCTCATCAGGTAACAACTGAAGAAAAATAAAACTAGGTCAAAGGTATGGAGAGTGATGGGGATTGCTATTTTAGATAAAGTAGTGAGGGGAAACTCTTTTGAAGATACAGCATTTGAACCACGACCTTAATGAAATGGCAAACCATGTGAACACTGGGTGAATGGCTTCCCAGGCACAAGGAATAGGAAGTAAAATGAGTTTAGAGAGTTAAGCAGAGTAGAATAATTAAATATGTACAGTTTTTTGATATTAATCATCTTATTTCTCATTAGTCGTACTCTTCATTTGTTCCAGTATTTTTTTTTTTTTTACATTAATTAATTTTTTTTTGAGGTGGAATCTCACTCTTGCCCAGGCAGGAGTCCAATTGTGCCATTGCGGCTCACTGCAACCTCCGCCTCCCAGGTTGAAGTGATTCTCCTGCCTCAGCCTCCTGAGTAGCTGGGACTACAGGTGTATGCCGCCACGCCCGGCTAATTTTTTTTTTTTTTTTTAGTAGAGACGGGGTTTCACTGTGTTAACCAGGATGGTCTCGATCTCCTGACCTCGTGATCCCCCGCCTCAGCCTCCCAAAGTGCTGGGATTACAGGTGTGAGCCACGGCATGTAGCCTGTCAAGATATTTTTCTTTTATCCCAAACTGCTTTGTTCTAACTTACCTTTTTTGTTGTTCTTGAAAAGCATATCGAATTTACAGTTTTATTAGGTCCAACAATAAAATTATGCTCATATTTTTCTTTTTAAAGAGACAGGAGGCAGATCATAATAGACCATGAGGAATTAAGATTTTTGCTTTTTGGAACGTACTAGGAAACGAGGGTTTTGAGAAAATGCTCAGCAGAGCTTGGCACAGAGTAGAAGTCGAGTAATGTTAACAATAAAGACTAAAATTAAAATGTTATGAAAATCATCATTAGTTATTTTCTGCCAGATTCTTAAAGTAGATATTTTGATCTGTTGAGATATTTTGAGTTATTTCTCATAGGCTTAGTTTAATTATAAGTTGCGACTTACTACAAATTAGTATACCCCCCGCCTTTTTTTTTTTTTTTTTTTTTTTGGTCAGTGATAACCTGAGGGCCAGCAAGAAAGTTTTAAATGTTAGGAGAACTCAATTTAACGTAAAATTTAAACAGTAGGTGAAAGCAAATATTGCAGTCGCAATCTTCAGAGAGTCATTTAATAATTTGGGAGTCGTGACAAAGATTCTTTGGTTAACCAACCTTTAGGCAAGCAAGCCCTTAAACCTTCTCCTAGGCCTAGCTGTGTAAAATCCAATTTTAGCACGAACATTGTAAAACCAGTTTAGCAAGAACTCTTCCGCAATGTAGACCATTCCCAGGTGATGTCTGATTACCCTGGCTTGTCTTCAGCAAGAATCCTTTTAGGGTTTAGCCAGAGTCTCCCTTTCTCTGGATGTTATTTTTTAGTAATTTCACATTCACTGAATGGGATGAAAGCAAACCCACCTTGCTCCTTGGCTATACTTGCCCTTGCTGTTTCCCTACTGTCTCTCCCTCACTGAGTTGAGCCCAGTCTCTCTCCCCAACTGCAACATCACATTGCCATGGTTCCTATATCTATTGAGATGATCCTGAATAACGTCTACCTTACCATGCTTTAACAAGTATCACTGAGTAATTTTTCATTTAACAGTTATGGTGCTGTGACTCCGATAGGATCAGATTCATCATTGGACCCCCAGACCTCTCACCCAGGACCCCAAGTGTGCACCTTTGAAGCCATTGTCTTCACTCCTGACTGATAGATCGGGGATCCAATGGTGAGTCAGACTATGAACCATTGCTCCGGACAAACATCCGTTGAAGCTGGTAAGGAAAGATTTCGATTCTCAAGACTGTGAATATATTCTCTGGAGTTGGGCTAGAGGCCAGGCTTCTTTTGAAAGGTACCTCCTGGGCTTGAAAGTCTTCCTGGCTCTCTTTCCTAAGTGGGGTTTATTCCCTGACTCCCTGGACTAAAAGTTCTTGGAACTCTGTGAGGCTACTCTGTTCTCTGTAATGGATCCTACTCCTCCCATGGCAATTTCTCTGGCATCTGAATCCCTTCTTTTTGAGCCCCTGCTAACTCTATTGCTCCACCACTCGTTCTGTCCACCTCCTCCTTATTGAACATTTATTGGCCTCTTTGGGATACTTAGGATCTCTCCAGACCACATCCTGTAAGCTCTCTTTCTTCCCATTGCTACTGCTCCTTATTCCTCCTCTTACCACCTTTAATGTTCCCTCTGGTTCCCTTAAGCCCTTTGATAAGACTCCCTTCAAATCCATCTGTCCACCCACTGCTAGACTTTTTCCTTCCCACTCTGGACTCTTAGTCACTGGGACTGTAGGCCCCCCACCCTCCTGGGAATCTCTCAGGGGACTTAGGGACTCCCAAAAGTAATGACTTGAGGTTGAAAAGGAAAAAGAATAATTGGAAATAGACTAAATATTTTATCTACACTCAGATGGGCTTTGGAGATATCCAGACAGCCCCTAGATGTTTCTTCAGCCTCCATAAGATTACACATGGCAAAAGAAAAATCTTTTTTTTTTTTTTTTTGAGATGGAGTCTCCCTCTGTCACCTAGGCTGCAGTGCAGTGGCATGATCTTAGCTCACTGCAACCTCCGCCTTCCAGGTTCAAGCAGTTCACCTGCCTCAGCCCCCTGAAGAGCTGGGATTACAGGCGCCTACCACCACTCCTAGCTAATTTTTGTATCTTTAGAAAAGAGGAGTGACCTCGTCCAATTTATGTTTTCTTAGGTATACTGTAAGCTGGACTCATAAGACCTGGGCTCATATCCTAACTCTACTATTTATTTTATTTTATTTTATTATTATTATTTTTTAGATGGAGTCTCGCTTTGTCACCCAGGCTAGAGTGCAGTGGCATGATCTCGGCTCACTGCAGCCTCTGCCTCCCAGGTTCAAGAGATTCTCCTGCCTCAGCCTCCCAAGTAGCTGGGAATACAGGCTCATGCTACTGCGCCCAGCTAATTTTTTGTATTTTTAGTAGGGACGGGATTTCACCATCTTGGCCAGGCTGGTCTGGAACTCCTGACCTTGTGATCCACCCGCCTCGGCCTCCCAAAGTGCTGGGATTACAGGCTTGAGCCACCGCGCCCAGCCTCTACTATTTATTTTAGACATAATCCTGAATGCCCCCAAAATCTCAGTTTCCATTTCTAGAAAATGGAATTGAAAATGCCTACCTCAGCCGGGTGCGGTGGCTCACATCTGTAATCCCAGCACTTTGGGAGGCCGAGGCAGGCAGATCATGAGGTCAGGAGTTTGAGACCAGCCTGGCCAATATGGTGAAACCCTGTCTCTACTAAAAATACAAAAATTAACCAGGCATGGTGCCATGTGCCTGTAGTCCTAGCTACTCAGCTACTCAGGTGGCTTGAACCCGGGAGGTGGAGGTTGCGGTGAGCTGAGATCTCGCCACTGCACTCCAGCCTGGGTGACAGAGCAAGACTCTGTCTCAAATAAATAAATAAATAAATAAATAAATAAATAAATAAAGTATTCAGCACAGTGCCTGACCACAGACAAAACTTAATTCACAATAGCTCCCTTCACTTCTGTTTCTTTTGTTTCTTTCCATTCTTCATATACTAACCAAACCCTGACCACAAGTACTTAACAGAGTATAAGGTATTCTCTCAACAAGTGTGTGGATAGATTATACTAAAATATTTCCAGTGGTTTTCTTTGAGTAGTGAGGATTTGGGGGGCTTTCTCTCCCTCTTGGTTTAGTGGTACTTTCTAATTTTCTACTACATAATTTTAATGGAAAATGTTTTAAAATTTATATGCAACTTTTTCATACACCTCTTATTATTGATGCAAAGCCTTGTGGGGAATACCAAAAAGTATAAAGAGAAGAGTTTAATAAATGTTGACCTAAAAAGTATTATAAATATGACTTTTAAAGTAACCAAAAGCTTTTAAAGTAACCAAAAGTAACCAATTGTTTACCAACAATTCTCAGTAAAAAAGTTCCATTAGATCCAGGTGTGGTGGCTCATCCCTGTAATCCCAGATACTCAGAAGGCTCAGGTGGGAGGATCCTCTGAGTCCAGGAGTTAGAGACCAGGCTGGGCAACACAGTGGGTTCTTGTCTCAAAACACAGTTGCATTAAAGTTCCTGCAATAGCAGTTTGTTCAAACCAACTGTTAGAGAAGAAATTACTCAACGAAGCTTGTTAAAGCATTATAAAAGCATAGTAATCTTTGCCAGTGCCCCCTTGTTTAATAACAATATAAGTCAACTTTGAACAATCGAACAATGTAAGTCAATTTTTTTCATTCTTAGAATTGAAACTTTGCCAGGCGTGGTGGCTCACACCTGTAATCCCAGCACCCTGGGAGGCCGAGGCAGGTGGATCATGAGGTCAAGAGATCAAGACCATCCTGGCCAACATGGTGAAACCCCATCTCTACTAAAAATACAAAAATTAGCTGGGCATGGTGGCACACACCTGTAGTCCCAGCTACTTGGGAGGCTGAGGCAGGAGAATCGCTTGAACCCGGGAGGTGGAGGTTGCAGTGAGCCAAGATTGTGCCACTGCACTCCAGCCTGGGCAACAGAACAAGACCCTGTCTCAAAAAAAAAAAAAAAAAAAAAAAAAAAAAAAAAAAAAAGTTGAAACTTCTGTGGAATCAGATCTTAGATACTTTATTCAAATATTAAACTTGATGAGGATTTTATCATGTACATAAAGCAAGTTCTCAAAATCATTTACTTTCCCTGCTTCTAAGTGGATGGGATATTTAAGGGGTCATTGAGAGAAAATACTGATTTTTCAGATATGTTTTACAGGGTTATAAACCACAAATACTTTTTCAGTGCTCTTAGTTTAGATTGCATTACACATTCCCACAGTGCTGAAGTGGTTTTTTGTTTGTTTGTTTTTGGGAGACAGAGTCTCAATCTGTTGCCCAGGCTGATGTGCAGTGGCGTGATCTCGGCTCACTGCAACTTCCGCCTCCCGGGTTCAAGCAATTCTTCTGCCTCAGCCTCCCAAGTAGCTGGGATTACAGGTGCCCACCACTATGTCCAGCTTATTTCGTATTTTTAGTGGAGACAGGGTTTCGCCATGTTGGCCAGGCTGGTCTCGAACTCTTGACCGCAGGTGATCCTCCTGCCTCTGCCTCCCAAAGTGCTAGGATTACAGGAATGAGCCACTGAGTCTGGCTTAGTGCAGAAGTGTTTTTAGTCTTCATGAAATAATTTGACAGTAATTATATGCTGTCTACAACAGAGATCTCTTGATGCTCCAATATATATAGTGTTTCCCAATACTTCCATGAGAAAAAATTTAAACCTCCAAAATTTAAAGGAAGGTACAATTAACACCATATACGCTTTATCTAGATTCACTGACTGTTAACGTTTTGCTAAATTTGTTCTGTTTCCCTCCCTCTTCCTCTCTCTCTTTTTTTTTTTTTTTTTTGAGACGGAGTCTCGCTCTGTCGCCCAGGCTGGAGTGCAGTGGCGCGATCTCAGCTCACTGCAACCTCTGCCTCCCGGGTTCACGCCATTCTCCTGCCTCAGCCTCCCGAGTAGCTGGGACTACAGGCGCCCGCCACAGCACCCGGCTAATTTTTTTGTATTTTTAGTAGAGATGGGGTTTCACTGTGTTAGCCAGGATGGTCTCGATCTCCTGACCTCATGATCCGCCTGCCTCAGCCTCCCAAAGTGCTGGGATTACAGGCGTGAGCCACCGCGCCCGGCCCTCCTCTCTCATTTTAGCTCTTGCTCTCTCTCCACGTACACACAAATATATATATATACACATACACAGGTTTTTTGCTGACCATTTAAAAGTTGCAGCCATGATGACACTTCACCTCTAAATATCTCAGCATGTATTTTTTAAGAACAAGTACATTTTCTAATGAAGACATCACCATTACCACACCCAAGGAAATTAACATTGATAAGATAATATTAACTAATACACAGTCCATACTCAAATTTCCCCAATGTTAAAAAAAAAAAAAAGTCCTTCGTAGATGGTTTTTTTCAATCAAGAATCACACATTTCATTTGATTGTAATGACTCTTTAGTCGTCTTCAGAATAGATCCCTGGCCACCCTTGTTTCCCTCTCTTTTTTTAGTGTCTTTCATGAGGTTGATACATTTAAAGAATTTTGCCAGACAGTCTCAATTGGTTTTCTCATGATTACATTTATGTTGAATGTTTTTGGCAAGAATAATGGATAGGTGTGTGGTAAGGTTTTAATACTGAAGACGTTTAGAACAAAAAGTAAAACAAAGGATGCTTTTCCTCTTTTCTTTCCTGCAGGATTCTGAACACAAGCAGTTTGCTCTGTGACTGCCATTTGAAGTGGCTACTTCAGTGGTTGATTGATAATAACTTTCAACATTCTGTGAATGTAAGCTGTGCACACCCTGAATGGCTAGCAGGGCAAAGCATCCTGAATGTGGATCTGAAAGATTTTGTCTGTGGTTTGTATTTTTGTTTTAAAATTTTATATATTACAGACTTAATAATTTTAACAGAATTAAAAAAAATAAAACCAGAATGATTTTCCACTAGCAATTTTTGTAATCATACAGTTTTAATTGCCATTAAAAATGATCACAGGCATTTTAATGAATGAAGGCTTTTCTCTTTTAGGGGGATTGTTAACCTTAGGTTAGGTATTTGGTAGTCAGATTCCTGAATCAAGCAATATGAGTTTTTTTATATGAACATTTTTAGTGGATCTTGAAAAGTGCCACCAGGTACTTTCTATTTTTTTTTTTTTTTTTTTTTTTTTAGAAGGAGTCTTGCTCTGTTCCCCAGGCTGGAGTGCAGTGGCGCGATCTCAGCTCACTGCAAGCTCCGCCTCCCGGGTTCACGCCATTCTCCTGCCTCAGCCTCCCAAGTAGCTGGGACTACAGGCGCCGCCACCTCGCCTGGCTAGTTTTTTGTATTTTTCAGTAGAGACGGGGTTTCACCGTGTTAGCCAGGATGGTCTTGATCTCCTGACCTCGTGATCCGCCCGCCTTGGCCTCCCAAAGTGCTGGGATTACAGGCGTGAGCCACCGCGCCCAGCCCCAGGTACTTTCTAAAAAGATAGCACTAGTTTAAAGTTGTCACCAGCAGCGTATGAATATACTGATTCTGTGTGTTTCATATTTTTTATGCGGTTTCATAACATTAAAGTGGCAGAGTTGTGTTTTTTCTTTGAGGGGAGAGAGAGAGTCATAGACAAGTTGTCCTGATTCTAGCACGTATACTTTCAAATACACTTTTTTTTTTTTTTTGAGATGGGGTCTTGCTGCGTCACCCAGGCTGGAGTATAGTGGTGTGATCTCGGCTCACTGCAACCTCTGCCTCCTGGGTTCAAGCGATTCTCCTGTCTCAGCCTCCTGAGTAGCTGGGATTACAGGCGTGTGCCACCATACCTGGCTAATTTTTGTATTTTTAGTAGAGACGGGGTTTTGCCGTGTTGGCCAGGCTAGTCTTGAACTCCTGACCTCAGGTGATCTCCCTGCCTCTGCATCCCAAAGTGCTGGGATTATAGGTATAAGCCACTGTGCCCAGCCAATTTCAAGTATACTTCTATATTATTCCTTCTCAATTTGGAAATTTTTCCTTTACACTTAAATTTCCTTTAGGCTGGGCATGGTGGCTCACACCTGTAATCCCAGCACTTTGGGAAGCCAAGGTGGGTGGGTCACCTGGGGTCCGGAGTTCGAGACCAGCCTGGCCAACATGGTGAAACCCTGACTCTACTAAAATACAAAAATTAGCTGAGTGTGGTGGCACACACCTGTAATCCCAGCTTCTCAGGAGGCTGAGGCAGGAAAATTGCTTGAACCAAGTTGGAGGTTGCAGTGAGGCAAGATTGTGCCACTGCATTCCAGCCTGGGCGACAGAGTGAGACTTTGTCTGAAAAAAAAAATTTTTTTTCTTTAAAGTGGAATGACTGATTCTTAGCTTTACATAGGAGACCTTTTAGCTCAGTGTATCTATGTTGCATATCCCTAGAGTATCTCTGATCATTTGAGTACCTATATATATTGCCAAATCTGTTTTCACAGTGTACTTAAAGATGGTTGGAACAGAACACACACTTGGAAGTTCGGGCCCACAAAATACATCCATTGTTTTTACAAATTTTAAAGAAGAGAACAGAATCTAGTAAAGGTTAAATTCTGCTGACATTGCCACACAATCCCTTTTTACTTAGTTTTAAATATAGACATACTATATATTTTTTCCTCCCCTTCCACTTACTGCTTTTATGGCACAATGAAATGTTATCCAGTGGAGATACTGGTTAAGATTTATATACCTGCTTCTCTCAGTCAGTCCAATAACATTATTAATTATGAATCTATATTTTATTAGCTAGTCCTAAGCCAATCTTCAGTTGGACATTTGACCTATTTGGATTTTTTTCACTGCTTTAGGTGAAACCTGTGCACATACAAAATGCTTTCAAATAATTTGTTTTATTAGGTATTCTCTGTGAAATATAAATCATTCATAAGCTCCCCATTTTATATTGGCACAGAAAGAATAATGGTTTTTTTTATATATATATATATATATATTTTTTTTTTTTTTTTGAGACAGAGTCTCACTCTTTTGCCCAGGCTGGAGTGAAGTGGCGTGATCTCGGCTTGCCTCCCCACCCTGGGTTCAAGTGATTCTCCTTCAGCCTCTCAAGTAGCTGGGATTACAGGCGCCTGCCACCTCGCCCGGGTAATTTTTGTGTTTTTAGAAGAGATGGGGTTTCGCCATGTTGGCCAGGCTGGTCTCGAACTCCTGACCTCAGGTGATCCACCCACTTTGACCTCCGAAAGTGCTAGGATTACCGGCATGAGCCACTGCTCCTGGCCATATACACGTTTATCTATCACATACATATATACAAGGGGTAATAGTAGTAGAACTTGTCCTGAAACCCTAATATAAGGTTTCTGTTTTTCCCCAATAAGTGATAATGCTTGAGAAATACATTCCGAGCACACAGTTGACAGTAAGGGCTAGTAGAAAAGTGCTGGATCCTGAAGTCAGGAAACCTGAGTTCCAGTCCAGGCTCTGCCACTGACTTGACATGTCTTTGAGCAAGTCATTTGAATTTTCTGGGCCTCATTTCCCCCATCTTTAACCAAGGGAATTGGACTCTAGCTCTGTGGTCTCTTTAAACTTTAATATGCCACTTTGTAAACAGAACACACAAATTTATAGTATTTGTTTTAAAATTTAAAGCAAAAATATATAACTGACTTGGCTGCGGATGCATTTTTTTCCCCTTAGATGATTTTCTTAAGCCACAGATAAGGACACATCCTGAAACCATAATTGCTCTAAGAGGCATGAATGTGACTCTGACGTGCACTGCAGTGAGCAGCAGTGATTCACCCATGTCCACTGTGTGGCGCAAAGACAGTGAAATCCTGTATGACGTGGATATTGAGAATTTTGTTCGTTATCGGCAGCAAGCTGGAGAAGCTCTGGAATATACTAGTATCTTACATCTTTTCAATGTGAATTTCACAGATGAAGGAAAATATCAGTGTATTGTTACTAATCACTTTGGTTCTAATTATTCTCAGAAAGCCAAACTGACTGTAAATGGTAAGGAATTATGCTCCTTGATTATTTTTTAGTTTAGAAGGATTTTTCATGTTCTGTTTTGAATCACTTGAGAGAATTAGGCTAAACCTGACATTTAAGCAGGACTCTTACTGTCTTTTGAGTTGTGATAACGTGTCAAGTGGGTGGGATTTTTGGATTAGTCAGTCTGCCCACTTATGGTCTCTAACTGGTCTTTGGTTGAAGGGTAAATGCTGTGGCCCTAAGAGATAAGCTGTTTTCACTGCTGTTTATGCTTTTGAAGACATTCTCAGTTTTCATTCCAGAACCATAAATCTCTCTTGATAACTATAAAATTTATTCCAGATGGGCCTTATAATAACTGGGAATATCTGGGACATTTTTGGGTCTAATGGTCATTATCATTGTCTAAATGTAGTTACACAGGATCATTTGTGTGTTTGTGTGTGTGTGTGTGTATTTTTATTTATTTATTTAAATTTCTCTTTTTTTTTTTTTTTTGAGATGGAGTCTCATCTCACTCTGTCACCCAGGATGGAGTGCAGTGGCATGATCTCAGCTCACTGCAACTTCTGCCTCCCAGGTTCAAGTGATTCTCCTGTCTCCTGTAATTCCGAGTAGCTGGAATTACAGATGTGCGCCACCAGGCCCACCTAAATTTTGTATTTTTAGTAGAGACGAGGTTTCACCATTTTGGCCAGGTTGGTTTCAAACTCCTGAGCACAAGCGATCCATCTGCCTTGGCCTCCCAAAGTATTGGGATTACAGGTGTAAGCCACTGCACCCAGCCTTATTTCAGTACCTTTTGGGGGTACAAGTGAGTTTTTTCCCCATGGATTATAGTGGTGCATTCAGAGAATTTAGTGCACCCATCACCGAGTAGCATACACTGTATCTAATGTGTAGTTTTTTATCCCTAGCCCCCGCTCACCCTCTCCATTCTGAATCTCTAAAGTCCATGATACCACTCTGTATGCCTTTGTGTACTCATACTTAGCTCCCACTTATAAGTAAGAACATACGGTGTTTGGTTTTCCACTCCGCACAGGATCATTTTAAAAATGAATACTCTTCTTTCCTGCAAAAGCTTCTCAAAAATAGCTTGATTTATCTATTGCGTATCAAATTGAATAACTACAACATTTTAGGCTTTGTGCAACCAAAAGATGTACTTATGTTTCGCTTCTGTTTTTTAATGATACTTTTGAAGGCATAAGTTTTTTTTAGCATGCAGTTTCCTTGATAGCTTTGTAGATGTTGGTTTGGGCAACATCTTTTGTTTTTGAGATGGAGTCTCACTTTGTCACCCAGGCTGGAGTGCAGTGGTGTGATCTTGGCTCACTGCAACTTTCACCTGCTGGTTTCAAGTGATTCTCCTGCCTCAGCCTCCCAGGGAAGCATCATTTAGCTTTATAAGTGAGGGAATCATGGTAAATATCAGGTTCTAAAATAGGAAGTTCAAGAAGGTTTGTGGCCTTCTGCTTTCCCTAGTTCCAGCTGATGATTAAGTGTATCATGCATCCTAGAAGACACAGTTATCAGTGTGCTCCAAATACTCTGAGGTTCTGGAAGAAGAGATGGCCTCAAAACCATATTCACTCTTGGCTGGGTGCTGTGGCTCAGGCTTGTAGTCCCAGCAATTTGGGAGGCCAAGGTGGGAGGATAGCTTGAGGCCAGGAATTTGAAGCTGCAGTGAGCTATGATTGCGCCACTGTACTCCCACCTGGATGGCAGAGCAAGACCCTATCTCTAAAGTTTTTGTTTTTTTTTTTAAATTTATAAAACTATATTCACTCTCAATCAGAGAGCTTGTCTTCACAAAGAAATGGAACATTACGGGGTGTTTTGCGTACTAGACTCTTTCATGCCTATTTGTATACATATATGTGTCTTTGTTCCCCTGCCCACTTTTTCTTGGTGGTCTTTCTGGAAACAGAGATGCCATCTTTTCTGAAAACGCCAATGGATCTGACTATTCGCACTGGTGCCATGGCCAGATTAGAATGTGCTGCAGAGGGACACCCTGCACCTCAGATTTCCTGGCAGAAAGATGGTGGTACTGACTTCCCTGCGGCTCGAGAAAGACGCATGCACGTCATGCCCGAAGATGACGTCTTCTTTATTGCCAACGTGAAAATAGAAGATATGGGAATCTATAGCTGCATGGCACAAAATATAGCAGGAGGTCTCTCAGCAAATGCTTCCCTAACAGTGTTAGGTACGTTTACTGTTTCATGGGTCCCTGCTTTTTTTGGAGTCTTTGGGAGCTACTCTTGGTCTTAACAAGCAAGAAAAATAAGTTTGAGATTACCTCTCTGATTCTTAGATCTTTATCTTATTTCACAATTTTATGCGGGGTTATGTCAGTCTAGGAATTAGTAGGTCAGATAACTGAAATGTGGGAAAATACATAGGGCAAAATTAGGTAGGCATCCTTATCACAATAATTGAAAGTTCAAATTCCTTTATCAACTTACTTTTTCAAGTCCCTCACTGTAAGGTTTCTATTACATGTAGGTGTGTTTACTATTCAGTGAGTTTGCATTGAGAGTTCCACTGTTCTCTTAGGAGTATCCCAGCCATTTAATGCTGCTTCACTTATTGCTTGATAGGAACCTAAGACTAACTGTTTGCTCCTAGTTCATTTTCAAAAAAAATTAAACAAACAAATAAAAAATGTATTTTCTAGTTAGAGTGTCTGCTTTCCTTTTCAGTGTGTTCTTCTTAACCCTATTTCTGGTAAAATGCCTTTTTTCCTAAACATTTCTCCTGGCTAGCCTAGGTTTTTTGTTGTTGTTATTGTTTGTTTTGTTTTTTCTTCCTTGTTATAATACTTTTCTTCATGGAACTCAAATCCAAGGTAAATTCTACTTTCCAGTTCTGTATTTTCCTAGATGTCAGTTATTATTATTATTATTAAGTTTGTTGGTTTGTGTTACTTGTATAACCAGAAAAATAAGAAGCTATTTATTTATTTATTTATTTATTTTGAGATGGAATCTCACTCTGTCGCCCAGACTGGAATGCAGTGGTGTGATCTCGGCTCAGAGCAACCTCCACTTCCCGGGTTCAAGCGATTCTCCTGTCTCAGCCTCCTAAGTAGCTGGGACTACAGGCACATACCACTGCGTCCAGCTAGTTTTTGTATTTTTTTTAAGAGATGGGGTTTCACCATGTTGGTCAGGCTGGTCTTGAACTCCTGATCTCGTGATCTGCCCACCTCAGCCTTAGAAAATAAGTCATTTATTGTTTTAGCATGTTAAGATATACAGAAAATGAGGAAAAGGGGAGGAAAGTCACTGAGACACTGAGGGATTTTAGCATATTCTAGACTTTCCCCTCTCACTTTTATGTAGTTAAATATACCTACATTTTTTTCATTTAATATTGTACCACAAGTTACCTTGTTATTAAAGTCTTTGTAAAATATCATGTGACTATACTATAATTTAATCATTTTTCTGCTAGGTTTTAAAATATTTTTATTCTTTAAAATTACAAATTTTGTAGTAAACATCTTTGCATATAAATCTTTGAATTTCATTTTTTTTTAAGTTATTTATTTTTAACGGGTCACCCCTGCTCACCTCCTCCAGCTATTGCAGCTGCCCTGAATTTCTTATTTAGGATAGCTTGCCTAAGCTGGAATTACTGAGAAACGATTGAGGCTTTTTTCAGGATTTTGTTCTGAAACATTAACTTCTAATCCTCCTATGAGTATATAAAATTACTCATTTTATTATACCCTCATTGATCTAATTCAGTAGGAATTAGGGAATAAAACTGCCTAACTTTTCATTTTTTTTTTAATGTTTTCCTGTTAGAGACACCCTCATTTATTAGACCCCTGGAGGATAAGACAGTAACCCGAGGTGAAACTGCGGTGTTACAGTGCATAGCTGGAGGGAGTCCTGCACCTCGTCTCAACTGGACTAAAGATGATGGGCCTTTGCTGGTGACAGAACGACATTTCTTTGCTGCAGCCAATCAGCTTCTCATCATTGTAGATGCTGGGCTAGAAGATGCTGGGAAATATACCTGCATTATGTCTAACACCCTTGGGACAGAACGTGGCCACATTTACCTAAATGTCATGTCATCCCCCAATTGTGACTCTTCCCAGAGTAGCACTGGGCATGAAGATGATGGCTGGACTACAGTTGGCATTGTCATCATTGTTGTGGTCTGCTGTGTTGTTGGCACTTCTTTGATCTGGGTCATTGTTATTTACCACATGAGAAGGAAAAATGAAGACTATAGTATCACAAACACAGGTAAGTAGTACCCACATTACACCTATGGCTTGTACTTGAGTCAAGAATGTAGTATAGGATTAATTGTACAGTATAAAAAACAGAGCTGGTCATAGTAGCACATGCCTGTAGTCCCAGCTACTCAGGAGGATGAGGTGAGAGGACTGCTTGAGCCCAGGAGTTCAAGGCCCATCTGGGCAACATAGCGAGACCTCATCTTCCCCTCAAAAAACTGAAGAGCTGTGATACATTACCTGATATGTGATGGAAGGGAGTTTTTGTTGTTAAAATGTTCATCTTCTTTGATATAACAGAACCTCTTTGAGGAAAGAATTTTGTTTGTTTATTTGAGATAGGTTGTTACTCTAATGCCCAGGTCAGAGTGTATACGGCTCACTGCAGCATTGACTTCCCAGGCTCAGGTGATTCTCCCATCTTGGCCTTCTGAGAAGCGGAGACTATAGGCATGTGCCACCGCACCTAATTTTTTATATTGTTAGTAGAGTCAGGTTTTGCCATGTTGCCCAAGCTGGTCTCGAACTCCTGGGCTCAAGCAGTTTGTCTGCCTTGGCCTCTCAAAGTGCTGGGATTATAGGCATGAGCCACTACGTCTGACCAATTTTAAGAATTTGTAAATACTTTTTTTTTTTTTTTTTTTGAGATGGAGTCTCACTCTGTTGCCAGGCTGGAGTGCAGTGGCATGATCTCGGCTCAATGCAACTTCCACTTCTCGGGTTCAAGCGATTCTCCTGACTCAGCCTTCCAAGTAGCTGGGACTACAGGCGTGTGCCACCATGCCCAGCTAATTTTTGTGTTTTTAGTTGAGACGGGGTTTCACCATGTTGACCAGGATGATCTCAATCTTTTGACCTTATGATCTGCCCGCCTTGGCCTCCCAGAGGGCTGGGATTACAGGCGTGAGCAACCATGCCTGGCCAAACTTGACTCTTAAAAATGCATTACAGATGCATTCTCTTTAATGGCAAAGGCTCCTTTTCATCATAATTTTGCTGTAAAGAAGAATGGATCCCTTGCGATTGAGATCAGTCTCTCTTTTTTTTCCCTTGAATATCAAACTGGATTGTTGAGGTCAGTCTTTTACACCTCTCACCCTGAAATCCTGCAAGAAAAGAAATCTAGTCAGATAGATTATGAAAGTGTGGCAGTAGAAAAGAAATCTAGTCAGATAGATTATGAAAGTGTGGCAGTAGAAAAGAAATCTAGTCAGATAGATTATGAAAGTGTGGCAGTAGATAAGATTTCAACCTTTAGGTTTTGTTTCTTTTGGTGAAACTTTGAGAAGAATTCTAGTGAGAAATAGTTTTAGGGGAAGTACCAAGAGCTGTCGGGGTCCTAGGTACATACAGTTTTTCTTGCTAATAGTATCCAAGTGGAACACATTTGCAAAACAGTCTTCTGAGTGTTGACTTCAACTGCCTACCTTTGAGAGTTAAAAATGTCTCTTTTGCAGAGGAGCTCAATCTGCCTGCAGACATTCCCAGCTACTTGTCTTCCCAAGGAACGCTGTCTGAGCCACAGGAAGGCTACAGCAACTCTGAGGCAGGCAGTCACCAGCAACTTATGCCTCCTGCCAATGGATATATACACAAAGGCACTGATGGTAATGACTCTGTTGTTTATGGTTACAATTTCAGCCTCATCTATTGAGTTTATTTTTCAGTGTGTAGTTTCTCCATTAATCTGAAGCAATATTTTAAAGTAAGATACCTAATGAAAGCATTTAGCCACATGCAAAATAGGATGAAAATTGACTGAAGTCTTAACAGGATAAGAAAATCATCTTACAGAGTGGAGAAACACATTAAACAAGAGATTAGAGTACACAGCAGAGGCTCCCAAACTTGTGTAATTATAGGAAAGGGATGTTCTGGAAACTTTTTTCAGGTATCTCTTTCTTACCCTTTTCAGGCGGGGGCATCCTTCAGACCACATCCAAGGAAAGCTGGTTTCTCTTCCTGACAGGTAGACATTCAGTAAAGTTTAAAGGGTATCTAAGAGCCAGGCATGGTGGCACGCCTGTAGTCCCATCTATCCATGAGGCTGAAGCAGAAGGATCGCTTGAGGCCAGGAGTTTGAGACTATATCATGCTGTGAGCACACCAATGAATAGCCACTGTACCCTAGCCTGGACAACACAGCAAGACTCCCTACCTCTAAAAAAATCAACAAAGGGTAGCATTGGTTCTCAGCATATATCAGAGAGATGTAAAGAGTTCTCTAATTAAATGAACCTACATCCCAACATGTAGAGATGCGTACCCATACACAGAGCTCTTCTCCCTCCACCCTTTTCATACCCTCACTCCCATAGGGAGTGACAGAACTGAATGAATTAAGGGACAGAAGAATTGGGTTTGACTGATACTTCTTCCTTTTTCCAGCTCTGTAACCATGAACTAGTTACTTAAGATCTGAACTTTACTTTTCTAATTTTTAAACAAAGAAACAATAGTTTGTAAAGCACTTCCCCCAAGATTCTCACAGATCTTTTCAACAAATCTTTGTGGTACTTCAAATACTATACAAATGAAAGATATATTCCATTTCTTCAGATACTTTTTTAGACTGAGTGTCAACAGAACTTTATCTAATTGATAAATGGGATTTTATTTTGGCTTTTCATGAAAAATATAGTAGTTCTGACTCTTTTCTTGTTTCTGAGAAAGAGTCTTACTCTGTCACCGAGGCCAGATGCAGTGGCACAATCTCAGCTCACTGCAACCTCCACCTCACAGGTTCAAGCAATTCCTCTGCCTTAGCCTCCCGAGTAGCTGGGATTACAGGTGCGTGCCACCATACCCGGCTAATTTTTGTATTTTTAGTAGAGACAGGTTTCACCACATTGGTCAGGCTGGTCTTGAACTCCTGACCTTGTGATCTGCCTGCCTTGGCCTCCCAAAGTGCTGGGATTACAGGCGTGAGCCACCGTATGTCGCCAGCATTTCTGACTTTTAAAAGAATACTTAAAAGTCTATTCTTTGAAATATGTGGGAAATAACACTGCTTTCTGGGTTAAACTAAATTACTTTTCACTCTCTTCCAGTTCTAACATTCTGTTGCGTGATTTTGTTTGTTTTTTTGAGACAGAGTTTCATTCTTGTCACCCAGGCTGGAGTGCAATGGCGCCATCTCAGCTCACTGTAACTTTTGCCTCCCAGGTTCAAGTGATTCTCCTGTCTTAGCCTGCCGAGTAGCTGGGATTACAGGCACCCACCACCACGCCCAGCTAATTTTGTATTTTTAGTAGAGACAGGGTTTCACCATGTTGGCCAGGCTGGTCTCAAACTGCGGACCTCAGGTGATCCACCTGCCTCGGCCTCCCAAAGTGTTGGGATTACAGGTGTGAGCCAGTGCTCCTAGCCTGTTGCATGATTTTGAATAAGTGACTCACTCTATTTCTCACTCTCTCTTCTCTCCTTCATCATTCAGTTTTCAAAGCACATAATAATCCAGGGAGTTCATTATTAAACCTATACTTCTGTCAACCATGTACTTGTCAGGCAGGACTCCTCATTGTCAGAAGCTTTCTCTAGGGATGCTTGTAGCAATTGGTGTTACTTAACCTCTTGACTCATGAAAGTAACATGGTTTTTCATGAAGTGAAGTCATCATAACTCCTTATTCTCTGACTTAGTTTGCTTAAGCCAAGCATGTGTCTTGTTGCACAGTACCAGCCTTATCTTGCTCCCTTGATTTGGGCATGATCTATCCATCCACGATAGAGATGTTTCAGTGTAGTTTTCAAGAGCATGGGCTCTGGAGCCAGAATGGCTGTTTCTGCTCCTCACTCTGGCAGTATGACTTTGGTTAAGTTACTTAACTTCTCTGTGCTATAGTTTACCCTGTCTGTAAAGTGGGGATAATAATAATACCTACCTCATAAGGATGTTGTGAGGATTAATGAATCAATTCACAGAAAGGGCTTGAAACTTCACCTACTTTATAAATTAAGTGCTCAATACATGCTAGCAATGATGATGACAACCGCTGAAGAAAACTGATGATTGGCAAAAAATAATTCCTTACCAGAAAGATATTTATTTTCTTGTTATTAGGTGGCACTGGTACCCGGGTGATTTGCTCAGATTGTTATGACAATGCCAACATCTACTCCAGGACCCGAGAATACTGTCCATACACCTATATTGCTGAGGAGGATGTTCTTGATCAGACACTGTCGAGCCTCATGGTCCAGATGCCTAAAGAGACATATTTAGCTCATCTTCCCCAGGATACTACTGCCCTAGAGAGCCTGATATCGTCAGCTGACGGAGAGCCATCTGCCTTTCCCACCAACCATGAGAGGATAAGTGAGAAGAAACTTCCGTCCACACCGATGAGTGGTGGTAAGGGATGCATTTTTGTTGTTATTTTGTTTTTACTTTCGTCTAATTGACTCTTCCTTCTGTCATATAGGTAGTGCTCTCATTTGACAGGAAGCAAACGGATTGGTATATAGGAGTAACTGGCCATTGTTAAATGGTGTAAACTATAGCCAGAGATTTCTACATACTAGAGTTACAAAGAAGTCTTCATCTATAGGATGGAAACAACTTTTGTGGGGGTAACAAGATCACACTACTAAAAATTGAGAGACCACACACAAAAACGTTTCATACAGGATATTTATTTATTTGAGACAGAGTCTCGCTGTGTTGCCCAGGTTGGAATGTAGTGGCGCAATCCCAGCTCACTCCAACCTCTGCCTCCCGGTTCAAGCAATTCTCGTACCTCAGCCTCCCAAGAAGCTGGGACTACAGGTGTGCACCACCACACCCAGCTAATTTTCGTATTTTTAGTAGAGATGGGGTTTAACATGTTGGCCAGGCTGGTCATGATCTCCTGACCTCATGTGATTTGCCTGCCTTGGCCTCCCAAAGTGCTGGGATTACCGGTGTGAGCCACCACACCCGGTATCATATAGGGTATTAATTTTTCTCCCATCTTTATTTAAATAAAGAATAAAATATGGGGGGCTGGGCACAGTGGCTCACACCTGTAATTTTAGCATTTGGGGAGGCCAAAGCGGGTGGATCATTTGAGGTCAGGAGTTTGAGACAAGCCTGGCCAACATAGTGAAACCCCGTCTCTACTAAAAATACAAAAATTAGCCAGGTGTGGTGGCGGGCGCCTGTAATCCCACCTACTCAGGAGGCTGAGGCATGAGAATTACTTAAGCTCAAGAAATGGAGGTTGCAGTGAGCCGAGATCGTGCCACTGCACTCCAGCCTGGGCAACAGAGTGAGACTCTGTCTCCAAAAAATAGTAATAATAAAATTTCGGCATAATTTGGTGATGGTTTTTACTGAGAAGATTTTTTTTTTTTTTTTTTTTGGAAATGGAGGTTCACTCTTGTTTCCCAAGCTGGAGTACAATGATGCGATCTCGGCTCACCACAACCTCCGCCTCCCAGATTTAAGCAATTCTCCTGCCTCAGCCTCCCGAGTAGCTGGGATTACAGGCATGTGCTACCATGCCCAGCTAATTTTGTATTTTTAGTAGAGATGGGGTTTCTCCATGTTGCTCAGGCTGGTCTCGAACTCCAGACCTCAGGTGATCCGCCCACCTTGGCCTCCCAAAGTGCTGGGATTACAGGCATGAGCCACCGTGCCTGGCCTACTGAGAAGATTTTTTTTTAAATTTGAGATGTATTCTAGCCCTGTCGCCCAGGCTGGAGTCCAGTGGCGTGATCTCGGCTCACTGCAACCTCTGCCTCGCAGGTTCAAGCGAACATGTTTTGTTTTGTTGCTGTTCTAGTAGGTAAACATTTAATCTCAGCTTCACTTGGCGGGTGTTTTCTTCTATGAGGTACGATCAAGGTCATAAGTGAGAATGCAGTTTTGGGCTTGTGTCCCCTGTCTCACATGGCCCAGGAAAAGAAATATACATTATACTGTATAGATTAGGCATTTGATAACCACTTGGCATTTGAAACAAAACTCTTTCTAGATCATGGAGAGTAATGCTGAGCATGTCTTCCTGTCCATCCAAGCTTTTCATCAGCTTTCATCCTTCTGTCAGCCTGACATGCAGGAGCACTGGAATAGGGTAGGAGGTCCGGCTGGGTGCAGTGGCTCACTTTTGTAATCCCAGCACTTTGGGAGACCGAGGCGGGTGGATCACAAGGTCAGGAGTTCGAGACCAGCCTGGACAACATAGTGAAACCCCATCTCTACTAAAAAAATAAAAAATTAGCTGGGCATGGTGGTGGGTGCCTGTAATCCCAGCTACTTGGGAGGCTGAGGCAGGAGAATCACTTGAACCCGGGAGGCGGAGTTTGCAGTGAGCTGAGATTGAGTGATTGCACTCCAGCCTGGACATCAAGGTGAGACTCTGTCTGAAAACAACAAAAACAAAGATACGGTAGGAGGTGAGAACTACAGGTTTCCAGAGGAAGGCAAAGTATACTGTGATACTCCTGGGGATAGTTCTGGCAGGAGTGAATTATCTAACTTTTTTTTTTTTTTTTTTTTTTTTTTTTGAGGCGGAGTTTCGCTCTGTCGCCCAGGCTGGAGTGCAGTGGCCGGATCTCAGCTCACTGCAAGCTCCGCCTCCCGGGTTCACGCCATTCTCCTGCCTCAGCCTCCCGAGTAGCTGGGACTACAGGCGCCCGCCACCTCGCCCGGCTAGATTTTTGTATTTTTTAGTAGAGACGGGGTTTCACCGGGTTAGCCAGGATGGTCTTGATCTCCTGACCTCGTGATCCGCCCGTCTCGGCCTCCCAAAGTGCTGGGATTACAGGCTTGAGCCACCGCGCCCGGCCAGAGTGAATGATCTAATGTCCCACGTTCGATTATGTCCCACAGGTTACAGGATCATGCTTCTGATTTTAGTAGGACTTGGAACATTCAAGATGGTAGTGAGGGTACATGAAACTCTCTTCAGGATGAAATCTGGCCAGAGACTTATTAATTTTGCATTTACTACTTCATGTCCCACATTTTACTTCATGTCCCACATTAGATCATTTACTCCTGCCAGAACCATCTGTGAAAGTGTCTAAGATATGCTCGCTTTTTTTTTAGATACAGAGTCTCGCTCTGTCGCCCAGGCTGGAATGCAATGGCACGATCTTGGCTCACTGCAACCTCCGCCTTCCATGTTCAAGCGAGTCTCCTGTCTCAGCCTTCTAAGTAGCTGGGATTAGAGGTGCCCACCACCACACTTGGCTAATTTTTTGTATTTTTTAAAAATAGAGACAGGGTTTCACCATGTTGGCCAGGCTGGTCTTGAACTCCTGACCTCAGGTGATCCACCCACCTCAGCCTCCCAAAGTGTTGTGATTACAGGTATGAGCCACTGCACCCAGTCTCTGTTTTTTGTTTTTTTTTTTAAGATACGGAGTCTCGCTCTTTGCCCAGGCTGGAGTGCAGTGGCTGGATCTCAGCTCACTGCAAGCTCCACCTCCCAGGTTTAGGCCATTCTCCTGCCTCAGCCTCCCGAGTAGCTGGGACTACAGGCGCCCGCCACCTCGCCCGGCTAGTTTTTTGTATTTTTTAGTAGAGACGGGGTTTCACCGTGTTCGCCAGGATGGTCTTGATCTCCTGACCTCGTGATCCGCCCGTCCCGGCCTCCCAAAGTGCTGAGATTACAGGCTTGAGCCACTGCACCCGGCCTGTTGTTCTTAAGAGATTAAAGTCTTCCAAAGAGGTTACAGGTCAGAGGAAAGCACCATTTTTTTTTTTTTTTTTTTTTTGAGACGGAGTCTTGCTGTGTCGCCCAGGCCGGAGTGCAGTGGCCAGATCTTGGCTCACTGCAAGCTCCGCCTCCCGGGTTCAGGCCATTCTCCTGCCTCAGCCTCCCGAGTAGCTGGGACTACAGGCACCCACCACCTCGCCCGGCTAGTTTTTTGTAATTTTTAGTAGAGACGGGGTTTCACCGTGTTAGCCAGGATGGTCTCAAAATCCTGACCTTGTGATCCGCCTGTCTCCGCCTCCCAAAGTGCTGGGATTACAGGCTTGAGCCACCGTGCCCGGCCGGAAAGCACTATTATTGAAGCACTATTATTATTGAAGTTAAATCTCTTAATCTTTACATTAAGTGTTCATGAAAGAAATGCATCAACAGTAAATCCACTTTAAGTTGGATGTCTTAGAAGAGTTAACACAAAAAGGGTTTAAGAAGGACCAGAAATGTAGTCCATCTTTTTTCTAACTTTAGGGATGCCTTAATTTTTAAACTGGTCCGTAAGTAAGGAAATCAGCAAATTAAAGTGCTTTGGCGCATTGGCCATTTTTTACTTAGGGTATCCTAGCTGCTTCTTACTCAAAGTCAGGTCTATTGACTATCAGCATCACCATTACCTAAGAGCTTGTTAGAATGATCCCAGCGCAGACCTAGCAAATCAGAGTCTACATTTAACAAGATCCTCAAGTTATTTGTGTGCATATTAATTAAAACTTGAGAAACCCTGATCTAGCTTACTTTTCACATGGATTCTATTTTTTTTCTGGGTATTTGTTTTTATAATGTTTGGCTAGCTTTTTCCAAAATGCACCCATGAAGTTAATATAATTTTCAGTAAACAGTCTTTGGGAAAATAGTTCACTATTGTACTAAAGAAGAATGAGAAATGCGTATTTGAAACCAGTGTGCAGATAATTTGATTTAATATAGCTCCTTTGGCTATCATTTGTTGTTAGAATTGTTGACATGCTAGGTGTTGGAAGGGAATGGCCGTTTATTTTATTTTATTTTATTTTATTTTTTTTTTGAGACGGAGTCTCGCTCTGTCACCCAGGCTGGAGTGCAGTGGCCCGCTCTCTGCTCACTGCAAGCTCCGCCTCCCGGGTTCGCGCAATTCTCCTGCCTCAGCCTCCCGAGCAGCTGGGACTACAGGCGCCCGCCACCTCGCCCGGCTTATTTTTTTGTATTTTTAGTAGAGACGGGGTTTCACCATGTTAGCCAGGATGGTCTCGATCTCCTGACCTCGTGATCCGCCCGTCTCAGCCTCCCAAAGTGCTGGGATTACAGGCTTGAGCCACCGCGCCCGGCCCATGGCCGTTTATTTTTAAAACAATTTTGTGACATATTTAAAGATGTAATGGCTGCACTGAATCAATGATTATTGTCTATCATGAAACTTTCATTACAATATGGATACCGTTTTGTCTTTTAGTTCTTTTCCATGTGTCTAAAGAGTTTTATTTAAAAATTTTGTGGCTGGGCACAGTGGCTCATGCCTGTAATCCCAGCACTTTGGGAGGCTGAGGCAGAGAGATCACATGAGGTTGGGAGTTCGAGACCAGCCTGGCCAACATGGAGAAACGCCTGTCTCTACTAAAAATACAAAATTAGCCGGGCATGGTGGCACATACCTGCAATCCCAGCTACTTGGGAGGCTGAGGCAGTAGAATTGCTTGATCCCGGGAGGCGGAGGTTGCAGTGAGCCGAGATCACGCCATTGCACTCTAGCAACAAAAGCGAAACTCCATCTCAAAAAAAAAATAAAAAATTTTTGGCAACAGAACCACTAAAATAACAGGTGAAAGTACATGATATATAGTATGATCTCAGTAAATAATTGGTTAGGTTTGTGAAGTAGAGGGATTTGAAAGACCATGTTCTGGTGGTGGTGGTGGTGGTGGTGTGTGCGCGTGCACGCGTGCGCACGTGTGACTGTATGTGTTTGATTTCAGTGTGAAAGTACATGATATATAGTATGATCTCAGTAAATAATTGGTTAGGTTTGTGAAGTAGAGGGATTTGAAAGACCATGTGGTGGTGGTGGGAGGTGGTGGTGGTGGTAGGTGGTGGGGGGGGGTGGTGGCGGTAGGTGGTGGGGGTGGTGGTAGGTGGTGGTGGTGGGGGGGGTGGTGGTGGTGGTGGGGGGGGGTGGTAGGTGGTGGTTGGGGGTGGGGGGGGGTGGTAGGTGGTGGGTGGGGGTGGTGGTGGTGGTGGTGGGTGGGGGTGGTGGGTGCGCTTGTGCGCGTGTGACTGTATGTGTTTGATTTCAGTGTCCTTATTCAGGAATATTGAACATCTTTATTTCTTTGAGGATTTGGCTAAAAGGATATTGTTTTACCAGTCACTACTGATAATTCTTGTCTTTCATTCTCAGAAACATTGCAGCGGCCCGTCTGGAACATAAACAGAGAACTAGGCCTGCCTCATCCTCCTTTTTCCCAGCAGCCAGTCCATGAGTCACCACAACTTCATCAAAATGAGGGCTTGGCAGGGCTGGAGCCAGACTGTTCCGCTTCTTCCATGTCCTGCCACAGGTTACAGGATCATGGTTTTGTTTTTAGTAGGACTCGGAACATTCAAGATGGTAGTGAAGGCACATGAAACCCACTTCAGGATGAAATCTGGGCAGAGACTCATTAATTAATTTTGCATTTACTACCTCAGAGCTCAGAAGAAACTCCGAAGTCAGCATTTGCTTTACTCTTTCTTTATGATTGCATCTGACTGCACCAAGGTGGGCCATGCGTTGTTTGGTCTTATATCTGATGAAGAAATGGTAACAGCTGACAGAAATGGGTACAGCTCATCAAAAATGTGCAGCATCGGCAGAGGGAAGATACGGGGCAAATGTGCTTCCTGATGGTTCCATGGGGATGTGCCCCAGTGTGCATCTGCCTGTCAGAAGAGTCACATTGCTGCTTACCCTGCTGGATTGCCCTAGTCTTCAGAATGGTCCTGAGAAAACATCACTACTTTGATGTTCTGCTTTGCCTTCCAAGGAGCAAAAATAACTTTGGAGCCTTGTGGGAAGTGTGCCTGGGATTCTTCAGTGGTTTCAGGCAGATAGTTGAGACTGGGGCTTTGATATTCAAGGTCTTTGGCAAGAATCCCAGACTTGACCAACTGGTACCAGGTCAAAGGTTTTTGTATTCTTGTGAATTTTTTTTTGTCCCTATTGCCCAGGGATGTCACTGTAAATATATGTACATTTATAAATAATTTTTGTATTCATTGACCATATGTGTTGGCTGCAATGTAAATATTTTTGATATGCCAAAATTATATATAATATTCAGTTATAATATTGACAAGTAGCTTCTCAGATCACAGATTTTAAATAACTTGATTTAATGATATCTAAAAATTTTATTTAAAGTATAAAAACTGTGGCTCACACCTGTAATCCCAGCATTCTGAGAGGTTAAGGTGGGAGGATTGCTTGAGGCCAGGAATTTGAGACCAGGCTGGGCAACATGGTGAGACCTTGTCTCTGCAAAAAATAAATTTAAAAAATAGCTGGGCATTGTGGCATGCTGTTGTTGTCCTAGCTACTTGGGAGCCTGAGGTGGGAGGGTCACTTGAGCCTGGGAAATCAAGGCTGCAGTGAGCTGTGTGAAGCCACTGCACCCCAGCCTGGGTGACAAAGCGAGACCTGGCTCAAAAATAAATAAATTAAATAAATAAAAAGTTTTAAAAACTTACTTGTTAAGAAGTGTATCTATAGAGGCAGCTGCTTAGTGATTGTATACACATAAACACAGTCTAGGTGTAATTAACTGCCTTCTTCAGGCCTAGAGGTTCATACTTCTGGTCATTTGCCATCTGTTTAAAAGTGCTCGGTGATACTCCCTTTCTAACATAAAAAGCTTGTTCTTTCGGAGCCTGGCAGTCCTGTCACAGCTGTATGTACCTAGAGGAAAACTCGTTTGGAAATTCCTTTCATTTCCTTCCCCTCTCGCTCCCCACTTCCCTCTTTTTTTACTGAAACAGAAATTGATTGAGGAAAGTTCAGTCATTCCTTCAGAAACCAGTGAGTTAGATCGGGTTGTTACTTTATGTATAATGAACGCTTCAAAAACTGGAGGCTGATTTAAAGATTGCAGAACTTGAGTCAGAATCATAAGCAGTACTGTGACATGACCTGGAGCCAGAACAGTTGCTGATATCAGAACCATCTCTTTCAATCTGTGACTTTGCTCTTGCCATGTTCTGACTGGGGTGAGCCGCTAGGATATAAATCACTATCACTGTCCGTATTTGAGTCTGCACATCTTGTCATTATTTGCTTTAATGCTCTTTGAGTTGCAACAGGTGTATTAAAGAGTATTTGAAATTCTGTGAATAGGAATTCTGTTGGTAGTGAAATAGGTTCTCACACCTGCTTGCTCAGAATGTGAAAATATTATTTCTGAGTCCTCGTTGTTCACTTTCTAAAGTGACTGTTGTTTGGTGTTGGAGTTGTTAACTGGGTTCTCTTAGGCGTGCTATATCTTGGCAAATATTCTCCATGATGAACTCTTCCTACTATCACAGCCAGGACTATGACTGGATTTCTCAGTCTCAGTGCCCCAGATTCACCATTTCTGATTGTGTCTGGAGAATGTTCTCCTGGAAAGGTATTCCATGTTCCAAAAGCTGCAAAAAGACGCCCACTTTGCAACTATGGGTCAGTTATTTACTCTCTCAATGTCTCATGTTGCTGAGTTCTAGAAAATCTCTGTCTCATTTACCAGGGGTCATTCAAAAGTCTGAGATGGTGTATTGTCATGAAATATTTGTGAAATTTCTTACCGTGAATTAGGAGGCAACCTACTTTTGTTTCTCGCTCTAGTTCTCCATTGGTCTGGCCTCCTGCTTCTCAGTCTTCTCTGACCTCTGGTAAGTGGAACTTTCATTAATACTTCTGTCGCACTTTGTACCTGACCTGGGTGGCCTTGCAAATGTTGACTCAGATTGTGGATTTTCCACTTTCTTTCTTATTTTTTAATTATACTTTAAGTTCTAGGGTACATGTGCACAACGTGCAGGTTTGTTACATATGTATACTTGTGCCATGTTGGTGTGCTGCACCCATATTTTCCCACTTTTTCCTCTGACTGTTTTCCTCATTTTCTCCCCTGGGAAGTCTTGCAGATGATGCATATTTATTTGCTGTATTCAGCCTTCCATTATTAAGGATAAAATTGATCCCTACATTGAATCTGAAATTACCACTATGTGGATTACTCTGACTCACTGCTGTCCAAGCTTGGTTTTCTCTTTGCTCAGTTCCTGTCATATTTTCAGTTTGTTCAAAAGAGGTAAGCCACTTTATTACAGACTCATTACTAGTACTAGACATTATCCACCTCTACTTTCACCTGATTCTTGTGGGGAATCCTCTTTAATTTGTTGTAACCTTCTCAGCAACTCTTCTGTACTTCACCTATAATGCCTAGCAAATTGTTATCACTCATAAGCCTGTAATCTTCATCACTCAGATTATTTGCGAGTAGAAATCTGCTGGAACCAATTGGTCCATCTGACTTCTGCACTGGGCCACATCCATCTTCTTCATTGTCAGAATCTGAGTTTTCTGTCTTGGAGAACAGCTGGAAAGTTGTCTGGCTGTTATGACACAGTATGGAAATACCAGACTGAGTTTTAGTTGTTTCTAGTTGTGTTCACTTTGTGCTTTCTCTAAATGGGAATATCTTCTTTCAGCGAAGTTCTTCATTGACCAGGAAACCAAAGATTGCCTCTTAGCTGAGTTTGTTTTGTTTTTAATCTTTTACCAGTGCACAGTATATCTTAAGAAGGGAAGAGTGCTCTTGGGAGTAGATGAACATGCAAATATTCTGGTTTTTTTTTTTTTTTTTTTTTAATTTGAGATGGAGTCCATCTCGGTCGCCCAGGCTGGAGTGCAGTGGCATGATCTCGGCTCACTGCAACCTCTGCCTTCCAGGTTCAAGCAAGTCTCTTGCCTCAGCCTCCCGAGTAGCTGGGATTACAGGCACACCACCATTTCCGACTTTTTTTTTTTTTTTTTTTTTTGTATTTTTAGTAGAGATGGGGTTTCACCATGTTGGCCAGGCTGGTCTCAAACTCATGACCTCAGGTGATCTGCTCTCTTTGGCCTCCCAAAGTGCTGGGATTACAGGCATGAGCCACTCGCCCAACCCCAAAATTTTTATACTGTAAAGCCTTGGAGTGGTCCTTGTTTTGTATAAGTGATTAAGCCAAAAAGTTTTCTTCAATTTCTATACCAAAGAGCTTTAGGTAAATAAAGAACTTCATACTCTAATGCAATGTAATTCCTTCTTTGTGCTTTCAGATTTCCTTACACAAGCTGTCCAGTTCCCTTCTCTAAATCCAGTATTACTAGATAATTTCAGCCACTTAAATGTCTATTTTTAAGTTCTTGTTCAAGGGTTCTAAACTCACAATTTCTCAAAACTTTTTGCCAGAAAGTTGAGCATTTATTCTTATTTTCAATCCTAAGTGTTCATCCACAGGCAGCAGCCCTTCTTGAGCTGTTTAGTACTGCCACACCTTTTTCTTTAATATGTCAGCCTCTGATCATTTTCACTTTGAACTTTTTTTTTTTTTTTTGAGACGGAGTCTCGCTCTGTCGCCCAGGCTGGAGTGCAGTGGCCGGATCTCAGCTCACTGCAAGCTCCGCCTCCCGGGTTCACGCCATTCTCCTGCCTCAGCCTCCCGAGTAGCTGGGACTACAGGCAGCCGCCACCCCGCCCGGCTAGTTTTTTGTATTTTTTAGTAGAGACGGGGTTTCACTGGGTTAGCCAGGATGGTCTTGATCTCCTGACCTTGTGATCCGCCCATCTCGGCCTCCCAAAGTGCTGGGATTACAGGCTTGAGCCACTGCGCCCGGCCTTTGAACTTCTTAAAGATCACAATTTCCTGTCCCTTCAATCTGCGATCCCTCTTCTTCCTTTCTTACTAGATTATGGTGTAGTCTGTACTAGACTGACTCAGAATTTAGACCTCGTTCGCTTCCTGACTCTGCTTGTTACTAACTTTGTAATCAAGGGTGAGTCTTTTTCTTCTCTAGGCTAGATTTTCTCATTTATGAAATGAGGACATTTTTCTTTTTCTGGTTTTTTTTTTTTTTTTTGAGACGGAGTTTCACTCTCGTTGCCCAGGCTGGAGTGCAATGGCACAATCTTGGCTCTCCACAACCTCCGCCTCCCAGGTTCAAGCAATTCTCCTGCCTCAGCCTCCCTGGTAGCTGGGATTACAGGCATGTGCCACCACGCCCAGCTAATTTTGTATTTTTAGTAGAGACGGGGTTTCTCCATGTTGGTCGGGCTGGTCTCGAACTCCTGACCTCAGGTGATCCACCCGCCTCTGCCTCCCACAGTACTGGGATTACAGGCGTGAGCCACCGCCCCCAGCCTGAGGACATTTTTCTAGATGCTGTAAAGCCCTTTCCAGCTGTAACATTCTATGAATCTGTAGTTCCCTCCAGGAGCTAAGGAGGATTATGCTACTTTAATAAAAAGCTGCTTTCGTGACATTTGTTCGAGTAGAACAAGAGTGATGCTGCTCATTCTGACTTGAGCCAGATATATTTCCTTTATATATAGCAGGAGTAATGGTCTAAGAAATACTCATTAGGAGAAAAAAATTCTGCTTCTAAACAGTGTTAGTAAAGAATCTTGACTCAGTGGAAAAACCGCCCATTGCTCTCCAGAGCAGAATGTCTGAATGCTGGTTTTATAGCACACCAGAGTATCAGAATGAGTTGACAGGTCTACCACAACTAATTTGTAACTAGTTTGTGACTCACCTTTCCAATGTATTCAAAGTTATCCCTATAATTATATTACTCTCGCTCAAATTCTGATAGATTTCCTAAATGGAAAAGGTGGAGTTAGGGCGAGGCTGCCAGAGACTGTGCCAGTGAGCATCAGCTGTCGTGTGTGAGAGGGCAGATGACAGCCTGTAAGCCAGTGCTCTAGAAAACTTCATGTAGGAGGCCGGGCGCGGTGGCTCACGCCTGTAATTCCAGCACTCGGGGAGGCCGAGGTGGGCAGATCACGAGGTCAAGAGATTGAGACCATCCTGGCCAACATGGTGAAACTCCATCTCGACTAAAAATACAAAAATAAGCTGGGTGTGGTGGTGCGTACCTGTAGTCCCAGCTACTCGGGAAGCTAAGGCAGGAGAATCACTGGAACCCAGGAGGCAGAGGTTGCAGTGAGCCAAGATCGTGTCACTGCCCTCCAGCCTGGTGACAGAGTGAGGCTCCATATAAAAAAAATAAAAAAAAATAAAAAATTAAACAAACAAACCCGTGTAGGAGTGCTGCCTCTCTGCTCTAGCAGTGGTCCTTCTACTGACAGTGCTGTCAGAGTCTGGTCTCCTAAAGAGCCAGGTCATTTTCCATTATGTCAACTCAGATGCTTGAGATGTCCTTCTTAGATATTCCTAGCTTGCCTAAATAGCTAGTCAGCAATCTATTTAAATGTGAAGAGCCTATCTTAAATAAACACACACACACCCCTAGGAAAAGGAATTCCTGAAACTTTTCATTATTGCGTATGTTTTTGATCAAGCAGTATGTTAACCCTCTAAGCAGGATTAGTGTCCCATGAGTATTTCTTCCAGCAGAATCATGTCTGCTTAATGCTAATCAGGAATATTGCAAAGCAAGGTTAACTGAAATGCTGAGAGAAATACCTCCTTTCCCCACTGCCCCCTAGTGAGCACTTTATTTCAGTAGGAATACATAAATTCTCTTGATTTGTTTGCCCCCTTTCAGGCCGATTCTCCAAGTCTACCTGGAAAAAAAGACAGTATTCCTTGAACTCCGTGCCCTACTGGCACAGGATCTACATTTATGCCATTGGCTCTCTGTTACTCTGCAACTTTTTATTTTTTTGAGACAGGGTTGCACCGTGTCACCCAGGCTGGAGTGCAATGGTGTGATCGTGGCTCACTGTCGTCACTGCAGCCTCAATATCTCAGGCCCAAGTGATCCTTCCACTTCAACCACCTGAGTAGCTGCACCACCACACCCAGCTAATTTTTGTATTTTTTGTAGAGATGGGGTTTCACCTTGGTGCCCAGGCTGATCACAAACTCCTGGGCTCAAGCAGTCTCCCCTCTTTGGCCTCCCGAAGTGCAGGGATTATAGGCATGAGCCACCGCACCCTGCAGTACTTTCCCTAGTATACAAGCTACTCTCTTGAAAAAAATAGCGGGAACCCATTCCAGTGTGCAAGTTCCCCTAAAGTGCCACCTCAGAATAACGTTCATGTTTAAAAACAGCTGTCTTCACATCGCCCATTGTGAGGTTGTAAAAGGAACATTAAGATGTCAAGCAATTTAGATTCTGTCACCCATTTCCCTATGAAAACAGAGATGTGTTAAAAGTCTTTAATTACCTAAGGGGTCGTCATAAAAAATAAGAATTCTATTCCAGAAGACAGGAGTTATACACAGGGAGGTGTATTATATACTTGCTAATAAATTTTGTATAGGCTCTTTAATAAATTTATCTGATAATGGAATAATCAGCCTTTTTGGTGGAAAGGTATATACAGAAGCTAAATCATCATCTGTTAATAGTGTTTAAGAAATTTCTTCATTGAGATGGAATATGGGCAAGATGACCTTTAAGGTCTTTTTCACTTTTATCTTTGGAAATCCCCAGAAGCAATCTGATAGTCTTAAAACTTTGTCCTTTCTAAGTCCTTTGTATTCATTTTAGAGCTCTTCAGGAAACCAGATAATTTTGGGCTTTGGTTGACAAAAGGGGTCTGACCTGTGTTGTAGCTGGGAACATGAAACACGAAATTCTAGGCTTAATCTTCTGAAGAAATCTGTAAATAGTTACTAGCATAAGTGGCATTACTATACTAACAAATTTAAAAGCCTATAATGTATTAAAACTCTTTTTTACTCTTGATTACATTTTTTTTGTAAGACAGAGTCTTGCTCTATTGCTCAGGCTGGAGTGCAGTGGCATGGTCTCAGCTCACTGCAGTCTCCACCTCCCAGGTTCAAGCGATTCTCCTGCCTCAGCCTCCCAAGTAGCTGGAATTAATTACAGACACCTGGCACCATGCCTGGCTAATTTTTGTATTTTTAGTAGAGATGGGGTTTCACCATGTTGCCCAGGCTGGTCTTGAACTCCTGACCTCAAGTGATCCACCCACCTTGGCCTCCCAAAGTTCTGGGATTACAGGCATGAGGCACTGTGCCCAGCCCTCTTGATAATTTTTATTCTTGTTTCTTCTTATCTGTGAGACTACAATTAGAATGGGGTTGAGATTGTGGTGTTCAGTTTTATATCAATATTTTACCCAAGTGTGTCATGGCCTTTTCTAATCATTTTAATAGCCACAGAAATGCCAGAAGCGTAATGGAATAACAGGTAAATTTATTGTCATTTTAGCCACATCCTCTTCTTACTTTGCTTCTTGATACAGATTATAGAGGTAATTGTGAAGACAGTTGAACCTTAGAAGATTGAGCTAAGATTCTTTTTTTGGCAACCTGCAAGTAATGTTTCACTTTTCTATTATGTGATCTCTTTCCCCATACAGTTGGCAGATGTTTTTCTCCCCTTTTTCTACCTTAAACTGTTTCGTTTGGAGTACAGTCTAAACCAACATCAGTTAGCCTTGATTTTCTTTCTTTTTTGGACAATTGTCTGGTTCATTGACAAAAGTAACGAGTTTGGAACTAAGAGATATGTTATAAGCTGCACTTAACCCCTGAAAACCCGTGAAACATCTGGAGGTTTTGTCAGTAGTAAGGTAGGGGGTGTGTGTGTGTGTAGATGGAATAGGGTGAAGGTGAAGAAACAGCTTGACTTGTGCCTGTTTTCAGATAAAGTGATCTTCTACGAACTGTAACTATCTTGAAAGAGAAATTGATCATCACATGGTCAAGTACTCTTGGAATGTCTCTTTGCTGTTTACTGTGTCCTCTTTACAATGGTGAGACTTATTTTTACCCTCTACTTTCCACTACTAATTTTTCCCCCTATTGGATAATGCCAGTCTGAGCAGCCCTAATACTAGATGTACCTAAAAAGAGATATAAGCCAATTCATTGTTCAGTGTAGTCATTTCTTAGTATCTGTTTATATTTTGTCACACATCAGAATGTATATTTTATAGAGCATGTGTTTGTCTACTTGTTTGTCTAATATGTCTTTAATAAAGCTAAAATACATTATGATTTTCTGATCTTCTTTTGCCTAACGTACAGCAGTGAAATGGTACATTTTTGAGTTTGTATCCTTTTGAGGGGGTCTTCAAGTAGCTGTACAAGTGAGAACAGGGCAGAGTTGCTGTCCTTTAGTTCTTGCCAAGTCACACAGTGCCTTGAGGCTGCCCCAGGCTGCCCCTGCAGCTGTGAGCTGTGAGGACAGGCACTGTGTGCTCTCCTGCTTCCTCCCTGGTGGTATCCACTGTGGTGCTGGATGCCTGGCAGGTATGGAAACAAATACACTTCATAATTCATTAGAAAATAAGAGTGTTTTCTGCACAGGGAAGGATGTGAAGGCAGCATTTTCTAATTCGGTAAATCTTTGATTAAGAGGATAAAGAATGTGAATATTCTGGTCAACTTTGTTACTATATCATAGGGGCCATTTTCTTTGAGGCTACCAACTCTTTGAAAGCTCGTAATATTTACCCCATCATGTACTTCTACTGCACTTTATTCTTTTTTTTTTTGAGACAGAGTCTCGCTCTGTCACCCAGGCTGGAGTGCAATGGTGCAATCTCGGCTCACTGCAACCTCCACCTTCCGGATTCAAGCAATTCTCCTGCCTTAGCCTCCTGAGTAGCTGGGATTACAGGCATGTGCCACCATGCCCCGCTAATTCTTTTTTTGTATTTTTAGTAGAGACGGGGTTTCACCATATTGGCCAGGCTGGTCTTGAACTCCTGACCTTGTGATCCGCCTGCCTCAACCTCCCAAAGTGCTGTGATTACAGGCGTGAGCCACTGCGCCCGGCCAAGCACTTTATTCTTTAGGAGGCACTTTCCACAGACATCTCACTTGAATTTCACAACACTCTTAGGATATAGATTGTGCAGACAATTTTACTTTCCACATTTTATAGTTATGGAAACTGGATAGGTGACATTATCACTTAGCCAATATCAAAAGTTTTTGTTTCCGCTCACCCACTTTCTCCTGTTCTTTAAAAATTTTTGATATTAGGTAAGTGATAATTTCACCAAGTCCCAGGCAGCCCATCCCTGACAGCAGTGGCCAGAAAGACAGCAGAATTTGAATCCAGGTTTTCTGACTCAGATTCAGGGTTTTCCCTACTATGATACCTTCTAATTCAAGCAGAGTATCTTCTCTATAGTCTGCGTCAACACTTCAGTAAAACCCTCCGGACATTGATCACTTCCAGTCTGAAAGTTTGGACTGGAATTTACCCTAGTAAAAAATGCTTTTTACTAAATTTCGAATAGAAAAATTAGACTTTTTTTTTTTCTCTTTTAAGGTGACATGCAAAAAAAAAGAAAAAATGCCGTGGTGTTAATTGTACATTTTGGAGTGGGACATGCTAGGGCCTATATGGTAGCATTCTGCTGAGTTATGAAAGATATTTGTTCACACTTGTAGATATTTAGAGGTTTGTGACAGTGCTTAAGCTGTCTGTGCTGAAGGACTAGTTGCCATGGATCAATATTTTTGTAAAATGCAGTAAGAATGAATTTCTAGAAAAATTAAAACAAAATACAAAGTTTTTATTACAGATTCAACACATAAAATTACTATCGAACTGCAATTAAAATTGCTAAATGCTTATTCTCGGTTTCTGCAGTTTATCGTGGGCAAAGCAAATACTTTGTGAATTGGCACAAGTCTGCAGATCGCCTCTGTAGTAGTGTTGCTGGAACTGTGTAACAGTGCATTTATGTGTCAGGATGGGAATCGGCTTTACTTATTTTGGGGATTCCTTTTAGTCTTGCTGGTATGATATGATTGAAACTGAGGACTGGACTTTGTCTAGAGGCCTCTCTGGCTAGAAGCAACAATTAAAACACCTTTTCAGCTCACTGACTTCCTCCTGTTCTTCAGCTCCTCACTTGCTGGGTACAGCATTTATAGCACGCTATTTGTTTTCCAGGCCTGCTGCCTTTCTGGCCAATGCTGTCGGGGATGGGCTGCCTGTGACTTGTTATAAGGGAAATTCTATCACAAGAGAGGGAAAGGGAAAAGGAAGTACATGGGTCATTATACTGGGAGGAAGGTGGTCTGATGCTATGGAGTCTGATGTGGACTTGTGGGTGATCACTAGAGTAATACTCCATTTGGGCTGTTTCTCTCTCTCTCTCTCTCTTTCTTTCTTTCTTTCTTTCTTTCTTTCTTTCTTTCTTTTTTGAGACGGAGTTTTGCTCTTGTTGCCCAGGCTGAGGTGCAATGGCGTGATCTCGGCTCACTGCAACCTCTGCCTCCCGGGTTTAAGCGATTCTCCTGCCTCAGCCTCCCGAATAGCTGGGATTACAGGTGCCTACCACCATATCTTTGGGCTGTTTCATTCACCACCTCTACTGCTTTGTTCAGCCAGTCAAGAAATGTTTCTTGAAATCTCTAGGATAGAGATTTGTCGTCCCTGTTCATTTAGTTCTCAGACCCTCCCCAAGGCCAGTCATCAAAGCACTGACAAAAAGAGGCAAATAGGACATTTTAATCATAATTACTGCTGGGAAAAAATGATGCAACTAATAGCAAATACATTCTGCTTATGCCTTTCAGATGCTGTGAAGTATTTTACCTACTTAACATTTACTTACAACACTCCCTTTGAGGATGATATTCTTATCTCCTATATTATGCTCTTCTTGCATTGCTATGAAGAAATACTTGAGACTGGGCAATTTACAAAGAAGAGGTTTAACTGGCTAACAGTTCTGCAGGCTTTACGGGAAGCACAGTGCCAACATCTGCTCAGCTTCTAGGGAGGCCTCAGGAAGCTTAAAATCATGGAAGGCAAAGCGGGAGCAGGCATATCACATGGAGAAAGCAGGAACAAGACAGAAATTGGTGGGGAGGTCCCACACCTTTAAACAACCAGATCTTGGGAGAACTCACTGGATTCCTAAGAACTGTACCCCCACGATGCAATCACCTCCCACCAGGCCCCACCCACAACACTGGGGTTACATTTCAACATGAGATTTGAGTGATGACAAATATCCAAATTCTATCATGCCCCATTGTACAGAGGATGATCCTGGGTAAGCAAGTTGCCCACATTCACATAATTAGCAAGCAGTACAACTAGGAGTTGAAATTATATTTCAAAGCACACATTCTTTCCCTGTGCCTAAGAAAGGGAAAAAGTGAGCTTTTATAAAACTCCTACTTTGTCATTTAGTCTTTCTTGTTGGCTAAACTGTTGTCCTCCCAACCCTCTGAAATTCAATACATCGAAGTCCTATCCCTCAGTACCTCAGAGTATAATCATATTTGCCGATAAGGTCTTTAAAGAGGTAATTGAGTTAAAATGAGCACAGAGCAAAAACCAAAGACCATGTATGGATTCATCAAGAAGGAAGCCACAGAGAGAGCTCTCAGAAGAAACCAAACTTGCTGACGTATTGATCTTGGACTTCTAGCTTCCCAAGCTGTGAGAAAATCAATTGTTTAAAGCCATGTGGTCTGTGGATTTTGTTATGGTAGCCCAGGCAAACTAATACGGTTCCTCAGCCACCCAGCCAGGCTGGCAGGATTTTCTTCACATTTTGCAAATAAGAAAGTTGTCTCAAGCTATGTGATTAGCCAGAGGTCATGTGCTCCAAAGCCCCTGCTCTTTCTACTGAGCCACCTTGTCCTCTGACCCCAGCTGGTTCTTTTTATACTGAAATCCACTGTAGACACTTAATTTTTTTTTTTTTTTTTAGACGGAGTTTCGCTCTGTTGCCCAGGCTGGAGTGCAATGGCACGATCTGAGCTCACTGCAACCTCTACCTCCTGGGTTCAAGTGATTCTCCTGCCTCAGCCTCCCGAGTAGCTGGGACTACAGGCATGTGCCACCACGCCTGGCTAATTTTGAATTTTTAGTAGAGACGGGGTTTCTCCATGTTGGTCAAGCTGGTCTTGAACTCCCAACCTTAGGTGATCTGCCTGCCTCGGCCTCCCAAAGTGCTGGGATTACAGGCATGGGCCACGATGATGGGCCTGACACTTAATATTCTTTTAGACATTCTGAGGAGAAACTGGAAGTGAAACTGACGAACATACTGGCTAGCATGCTAGCAGTTCTGATGCACTGCACATCCCCAGGCTCACCGAAGTTCAAACAAAAGGCATCTGCGGCACTGAACTATACTTGCCACAAAACAAGAAACTGGAATGTCTTTAGATAAATGAGTGCATCTGGGGACAAAGAAGCAAGTTACTTGGAGCTTTCGAGAGTAAATGCTCTTAAGCTCCTGTCTTATTCTTTCTTCCCAAGGACAAACTGGATTTTGAAATCAATATATAGAATCTCATCTGTGGAATGACTGGCCGCTCTTGAGTTATACTCAAAATCAAGTCGTTTAATTTTGTCTCTTTTCTAAATGCTCCATCAAAGCCCATGTGAATTTCTCTGTCTTGAAAACAGTAGGTGTGTGGTTTAAGGTCAGCAGTTCCAGAGGCTAGTTTGAATTATTTACTCTGGGCAAACTCCAGAGGCAAGCGCTCGGGTATATGTTCCATGCCAGAAACAGCTAGTGCAGAAAGAAACAACTGTCATCAAATAGGGAATTATTGCCACCTCCATGGTTTTGTTCTTTATACACGTAACCTGGGGGTGGCTCAGGGATTACGCAGATATGCTCTTACGAAAAAGGAACTTAAGGCTATTTTTTAGGTGTGTGAAGTTGAGCGTTTTGACTTTTGGAGAAGCACAAAGCCATCATGAGTTGCAGGTCTGCGGGAAAGCGGAGCATCATGGTGCCAGGAGCGTTACCTTTTGGGCCCCACTCCTGCACATGCACCAGCTTTCTCACGCCTTTTCCAGACCTCAGTCACTTGTCTCACCTGCCAAATGTGTACCATTTCCCGAAGTGCCCGAGTGTAAAAGACTATAGAACCCAGGGAGGAGGAGAGAAGTTTGAACACTACCTCATGTCTTCCCCTGCTGAAAGCTGCAGTGTTTCTGCCTTTGGGCAGCCTTCATTTAGAGAAGGCCCTAAGACTTGTCTTAGTTCAGGGAAGGGATTTTGTAAAGATAAATCCCGATTTACAGAAATGACTGTTCACTTTGACCGGAAGTCCTTTCTTGGGTCTAACTTAAGTTCTATCTGATGTAAGACTTGTTAGCGAAGCGGTTACTGAGGCTGGTGGAAGAATTTAAGAACGTTTCCTCTGTAGCTCTTGAATGCAGGGGTGTGGCTTTTAGAAGATCTTTGGTTACAAACCTGTTCTGTTTCCTTTCTCTCCCCAGAGAGAAAGAACATTTCCTTCCTCGTTGCTCTTCCTACTTTTCTTCCAACCCCCAATAAAAGAGTTTGGGCGAAAGAACTAGAAACTAAACTCCACAGTCTCCAGTTTGCCATCCATGGTGGGAGTTCCATGGCTAGGCAGGGGCTGCCAATTTCCTGCAGGCAGCTGGCTACATATATGAGGATTCCTTGTGGTGAGTGAGTGATTCAGAGCACTGCCTTTGACGGTGAACAGAGCTGGACTCTAATCCTACCCCCACCTCTTACCAGTTGTGGGAGCTTAAGCCAGTTTGTTAGATGCCTTGTGCCTCATTCCCCTTATCTGTAAAATGGGAACAGTCATGCTTACCTTATATGCTTGTTGAGATAATTAGATGAGCTGATGCATATAAAGTAATAAGCAGTGCCCAGCACGGTGCTCAATACATTTTGGCTGCTGTTAGCTATTATTATGGGCACTCAGAATGAAGCACCCCCTTCCCACTCCCTTCTCTATCTGGGACAAGTCAAGATAGGGCATGGGGAATGTTAGTAGCGAGAAGTAACCCCAATGAGCTATTTTAGGGCTAGCCCTGGAGACTGGGATTCCTAGTTGGATTTTGCTTAGAAATAAGATACAATGTCCTGAAACTATGATTAAATGAAAAGTGCGGGCCAGGCATGGTGGCTCACACCTGTAACCCTAGCACTTTGGGAGGCCAAGGCAGGTAGATCACCTTAGGTCAGGAGTTCGAGACCAGCCTGACCAACATGGTGAAACCCATCTCAACTAAAACTACAAAAATTAGCCGGGCATGGTGGTTTGTGCCTATAGTCCCAGCTACTCGTGGGGCTGAGACAGGAGAATTGCTTGAACCTGGGAGGCGGAGCTTGCAGTGAGCCAAGATCGCGCCACCGCACTCCAGCCTGGGCGACAAAGCAAGACTCCATCTCAGGAAAAAAAAAAAAAAAAGAGAGAGAGAAAGAAAGAAAACTTCATTCAGCCAGAGTCCATTGGACTTGGATTCTGAGCAGTTCTGCCCCTCACTGACTGTGTGATCTTGGGAAATCTTGATGTCACCTGATGTCTCCCCATCACTGCCCCCATTGTGTCTTTGTTTCCTCCAGTTGGTTTATGGTGGTTCTTAACTTTCCCAGGAGAGGACTCCCTTTATCTGGAGAACAATAATGACAAAGTCTTGCAGAAGATTTTATAGGGGACAAAGAGCCTGTCTGGCTTAAGTGAAGAGAATGAAGTAGGAAACTGGAGACATCTTTTTCTTTAACTGAGAAGTTCTGACCCTCCCAGAAAGTATATAGTGTTAAGTGACCATCAGTAAGCATCACCCCTGAATGAGGGTTGTCCTTGGCCCACTGACTCCGCCTATAGCGTGGTTCCAGTGGTTGTGTAGGAATTCATGCAACAATCTATGGCAAACTGAATGACTTCTCAGAATATTCTCTTTAGGATTTAGTATGTTGGCATCATGCCAAGGGGAATGGCAGTGTTGGGAAAACTGCATATGTTCTGGAAGCGGAGCACTTGAGTTCAAATCTTGACGACTCCTCTTACAGGCAAATTACTAAATTTCTTTTAGCCTCTGTTTCCTTCTCTGCATGACAGCAACGACAGTACTTACTTCACAAGATTACTGTGAGCACCAAGTGGAATCATTTCTGCTGGAGAGAAGGAAACACTTCAGTTTTTAGCAGTCTCACTTATTTGGGTGTGTGGGTAAAGGAAATGGCAACTTCATTGCCTCTGGGCCCTGTGGCCGATCAGCGGACTGTACTTTATCCTTGGGGAACAGCTGTGGCTTTTTCATAGATTCAAACGTCACTCTAATGTTCCCCAGGCTCCTCCGGGTTTACTCTAAAGGGAGCCCCTTGTTTGGATTGTTGCTGGTCTGAAGAGGGAGCAGCAGCTGCTCTCCTGCAAAAATGTACTGCAGCCTCTGTGGGCATTCCCTGGCTACTGCACACACGGCCATCCCCAAGCAGCCACAAACTAGGATGCTTTGACAATGAGAGCTTGACTATTTTACGTATCTTGTTTTCCAATTATACTTAAGAATCCAATAAACTGAGTAGTAGGAAGCTGAAGTACTAGCCTGGCAAAGGAATGAACAGAAAAACCTAACATTTAAAAAGAAGATTAAAAAAAATGTCCTTGTTCAGTTTGGGAGGCTGGCTTACTTTTCTTAGTACTCTGCTGTTCCTGATACTGTTCAAGCTGGGGCGCTGAAGATCTGGAACCGCGTAGCTTGGATTTTCTTCAGACCAAAATACCTCGATGCTCATTTTGTTTTTTTGAGACAGAGTCTCGCTCTGATGCCCAGGCTGGAGTGCAGTGGTGCGATCTCAGCTCACTGCAGCCTCTGCCTCCCGGGTTCAAGTGATTCTCGTGCCTCAGCCTGCCAAGTAGCTGGGATTACAGGCACCTGCCACCACACCCGGCTAATTTTTGTATTTTTAGTAGAGCGATGGTGTTTTGCCATGTTGGCCAGGCTAGTTTTGAACTCTTGACCTCAGGTGATCCACCCACCTTGGCCTCCCAAAGTGCTGGGATTACAGGCGTTGAGCCACCACGCCCGGCCTCAATGTTTATTTTGAACTATCAACTTACCTTCGATGCCTTTGTAGACCCATCCAACTACTTCTCAATAAATGGTCCAGGATTAATGCGTATTCATGCTCAGTGTAGGCTAGCTGATTCCAGAAATGTAAGCCAAATCAGCAAACTCTCCTAAAAAGGACATCCTATCTACTGCTAAGCTGTCTTCCCAAGCTAGCCAGGGAGTCTGAATTTGGGCATGAAGGAAGGGGAGCAGATGGGTTGAGGTCTGACATGCAGGGCAAACTGGAGGGTTTCCTTGGCATATTTGTTCTTCAAATCTAGATTTTAGAATATATGAGAAACAGTGACATTCTCACACTTGTCCCAAGCCACGGAGGAAATCCTGCCCCACTGAGAAGTGGAGACATTTCAGCCCTTGCATATCTCATCAGCAAACCACAGGATTGGGGAAGGGACTGATGGAGTCCTTTTAAAGGTCTTGTGCCATTTTCTTGACTTTTTGTCTTTTTGTTCAAAGACATCTCTTTTTTTTTGTTTTGTTTTCTATCTTGAGGCAAAATTGAAAACTTGGTCCACACATTGGTTTGGGCTAGAACTGGCCTCTAGGTGGCGATTCAGTACAGAGAATGGTAGTGGCTGGCGTCACCTCAAGCCACCATTTCTCAGAGATACCATTATATAAGGGGATTCATGAGAAATCAGGCGTCACAATAGAGGGACAGCTTGGCCTCTGTCGCTGTTCAAGCTGGGATCCTGAGGAGGTTGGGGTGCATGGGGAGCTGCGAAAGCACCTAGTCTCAAGCAATATAACACGAGTTTAAGGCTCCCACTAGGACGGAGCCCAGAGTCGTTTGGCAAGGGTTGCAAGGTTTGGGCTTGGCCTGCAGGGAGAGTGAGCCCTGAGCTTCAGGCTTGGTTCCCTCACTTCTGGGAGGCCTCGTTCAGGCTCACAGCCCCTGATGGAGCACTCAGCTTGGCAGCTGCCTGCCCAAGGTCTCCAGAAAAGGCAGACAGCTCCTAGTGGAAGTCCTCCCACTTTACTTCCCTTTCCTTCCCCCTGTTCCCCACTCCTTCTCTTCTCCTTCACCCCTTTTCCCGTCTGCCTCCAGTTTCCTCTGCTTCCGCCTTCTTCCCCCTCTTCCCCACCTCCTCACACACCCCATTCTCACCTTCTGCTATTTACAAAGCGCTTTCCCCTGTGTGATCTCATCTGCTGCTCACAGACTCCTATGGAAGAGGGACAGGTTGAGCCCTCCCTCACTGCCTGGCACACTTTGAGGACACAGTGCAGAAGTGCTTATAAAGATCCCTTTATCTGACTGTCGCCACCAGCAAATAGTGAGTACCCTGGGGCAACTACTGAATTCAAATTAGTGCATGTTGCTTGGCATGGAGGAGGTCTCAAAATTATTTACTGAATGAATAAATATTTATAGTTGCAAAGAACTGAATTAAGGGACAGTAGGTGGTAGAGTCCATTCTAGAAGTTAGGCTTCAGACTTGTAGGACCTGCGACGCTGCCGCACTAGGTACTAATTGTAACACAGTTTTCTAGTGAAAAATACAGTACGTGAGTACATAAGCGGACTCATGCAGATCTGTCTGCGTATCTGGCTCTCAACCACATGAAACTGCTCTGGCACCAGTCTGCTGTCTGCCAGGGGCACTAGGAGCTGTGGGTGAATCTAGGGGAGCAGCTGGCCATTCTGAGGCCTTCCTTAAAGTATGGGATAGGCACTCTGAGCTTCTCAGCTATCAAAACCCTTCTGTCTTTAGCTGGTCTAACATATTGAGATAAAAAGCACCACCCAGTTATTACTCAACCCACTCCATTCCAATCCATGAATCAGTACTTTATGGTTGTTGGTTTTTTTTTTTTTTTTTGCTTAAATGTACATATTTCAGGCAGTTTAGGACTCTGCGATGAGACTATATAGGTTCAGATCCTAGCTCTATCACTTCCTAGCTGTTGGCCTTGGGTAGGTCATTTAACCTCTGTGTGCCTCTATTTCTCATCTTTTAAATGATAAGAATAAGAGTATTTAACTCAGAACATTACCGTGGGGATTTAGGGAGTTAGTATATAGAAAACAATGAGAACAAGGCCTGGCAATAAGTCAGAGCTAGGAGGTGTTCAGCCAATCTCTCGTTACGGTTTCCTGGGTTTGAGAATCGCTTTGTGTTCCTCTGATGGAGGCGCTTCACGATTTTGTAGAATTCCCTGGAATGCTCTCATTTCAGCTGTGAGGCTTTCAACATTTGCCCACTCAGTTACAGCTTTCTTGAGGCCTAAAGAAGAGAGGAAGCAACTGGAAGTGTATTTTTCTGCTAATGAGGGCTGTGGCATTTGTTTCATATACAGCATCCCCAGGTGGCTCCAGACAGAATTCAAGGGCTTTTTTCTCTACAGCAGCGCTTACCACTTAGCACACAGTAGATGTTAAATAAACGCCTGTGCCAGGAAGGGAGGAAGGAAGATGCAGTACAGAGGGAAACATTAATTAGTACATAGTAGTTTACACGGACAAGGTCCCAATGGGGTATATACTTGTTCCCTAAGATCTACTGGCTAAGCATGAAAATCACCAAGGAAATGTGATCAACTCAGAGCAGAAGGAGTGGGAGGAGGAGAGAGAAGAAACTGGAGCAGCCTGTTACCTGACCGAAGATATCAGGCTTTACATTACAAATGGTTCCATCAGCTCAGGCCAGGTGGAAAACCCTGCCGCTGCTCTGGGACATCCAATGGCTGCCTGCCCCAGAGTTTCCTCCTTCCAGGGGTAGTCTGTCACCTGTGTTGTAGCCTCTACGGTACTCTTTCTTATGGCTAAAGACCAGCCAGCTCCCCAGACGTTTCTGTGGGTTTTGGCAGGAGACAGAGATGGGAGGCAGACAATGCTCTAGGGTGGTTCTTAGGAGAAACTTTTCCGACCTTGGCAGTCTTATTCCAATATTCATGCCAAATTAGACTAATAATAGATCCTTACCCACAACCCAAATCCTCTAGCCTGAAAGGCTTAGAGTAGACAGAATGCAACTAGAAACTACTCTGTGTTCTATAAGGGAGCTGAAATTGAAACGGAGCTTTTCTGGCGAACACATTAGCTAATCAATGAGGTCACTGATGGTAAGGAGGATTGTCTCAACTGCATGCCAACTCTGATTGATGGATAAAGCCTGCCTGGGGAATCGTGTTGAGTTGGATTCTGAGTCTCCATCATCACATCTAGGTCCCAGAGGCAAGTGCTGTAATTCACCAACAATGTCTGTCACAAGTACAGGAATGGGGAGTAGCTCCAGGAGGCACAGACAGATACCTGCTCCAGGAGGCTATTTGGAATTAGGAAAACAAAAATGGTTGAACGATCAACTATGCTCATTTAATTAAATCATTAAATCTATGACCTTGAGCAATTCAACTCTTGAGGAAAATGTGGTATCAGCTCAGGAAAGAAAAATGAATAAGAGTGGGGATAGTGGAGTGTTCTAGTTCCATAGCTCTGTAGAGCCTTCTCAGTATTTAAAAACAGTCAGATTGAACTGGGCACAATGGCTCACACCTGTAATCCCAGCACTTTGGGAGACCAAGGTGGGCGGATCACCTGAGGTCAAGAGTTCGAGACCACCCTGGCCAACATGGCAAAACCCCATCTCTACTAAAAATACAAAAATTAGCTGGGCATGGTGGCAGGCGCCTGTAACCCTAGCAACTCGGGAGGCTGAAGCAGGAGAATTGCTTGAACTTGGGAGGCGGAGCTTACAGTGAGCTGAGATGCAGCCTGGGTGACAGAGCGAGACTCCATCTCAAAATAAATAAATAAAAATAAATAAATTAATAAATTAAATTAAATTAAATCAGATTGAGAGGTAGCCGGTATGACAACATTAGACAGTTATTCTGAGTTGCAGTTCAAGACCTGGGAAGCTCCTGAAGTAGATAGTTAAGCCACTGGCAACCAGAAGGAAGGGCAGAGAGAGTGTTTCCCAAACTGGGTACCGTGAATCTCTTAGTATCCATGAGATGTTATAAGTATTTTGCCATGAAACATAGGCAGTGGTGGGGAGGGGATTTCCATGGTTATTCAAGTTTGGGAAATCTGTCAAAAAAGTTCAGCCAAGTTAACTGTAGTCCAATGTGGCTCTTGGCCTGAGGGCGTTATGGAAGAGAAATGTAACAAGCTAAGAAAGAAAAAGTGTAGGTGGGGTCAGGCTCTGAAAGGCCTTGAATGACAGGATGAAGGCTTTCGTTCTGATTGGGAGACATGGAGGATTTGTGCGCAGGAGAAGTGATACATTCGGGGCTGGGGGTTAGCAAAATAACTGTTGGTACCATGAAGATGGAATAGAGAAGAGACTGGAGGTCAGAAGACTAGTTAGAAAGGTGTTATATGGTCCAAACAAGACAGGCTAGCAGCCTAAACTTGGGCAGTTGCAATGGGAATGAAAAGGAAGGCCCCTAGTCAAGAGACATTTTCACCAGGAATAATGTCAGGTCTAGTCTGACCTCCAGAAGCACTCAAGCACATGAAGGGCTACACTAACAGGGAACTGCCCAGCCCTTCTCTACACCCTTAAGTACAAAGTCAGCAGAGTGGGAGGTAAGTTGCTGAGATGAAGCATTTGATTAGATAGAAAGTGTATCTTCCTAATGCTAGGGATGATTAGAGCCTGGAAGAGCCACCAGAGCACTAGCATAGCTTTCTCTCAGGAAAGCAGCCACCTGCCCGGGTCCTCTAAGGCACATGACCACTCAAAGCTCCTTTCTGCTCCATGAGTCTGTAATTAATGTATCTTAGGAATCTGAATATTGAAAGGGGCCTTACAGCTGATCTAGTCAGCGGCTTCCAAACCTGACTGAACATCGCAACCCACTTCTTTTTTTTTTTTTGAGACGGAGTTTCGCTCTTGTTGCCCAGGCTGGAGTGCAATGGCATGATCTCGGCTCACTGCAACCTCTGCCTCCCAGGTTCAAGTGATTCTCCCGCCTCAGCCTCCTGAGTAGCTGGGATTACAGATGCCTGCCACCATGCCCAGCTAATTTTTTGTATTTTTAGTAGAGACGGGGTTTCACTATGTTGGCCAGGCTGGTCTCGAACTCCTGACGTCAGGCGATCCGCTGGCCTCAGCCTCCCAAAGTGCTGGGATTACAGGCATGAGCCACCATGCCCAGCTAACATCACAATCCTCTAAGGAGCTTAGTAAAATGCAGATTCTCAGCCTCCATTTCCAGAAACTTGGATTTGATTGGCAGAGTCTGGGAATCTGCATTTTATGATGTCTTCAAGTGATTATAATATATAATCAAATTTAGAAATTATTTTTTTTTTGAGAGAATTCTCTTATCCCCCAGGTTTGAGTGCAGTGGCTCGATCTCAGCTCACTGCAACCTCCACCGCCCGGGTTCAAGCAATTCTCCTGCCTCTGCCTCCCAAGTAGCTGGGATTAAGTCTCCTGCCACCATGCCTGGCTAATTTTTGTATTTTTTAATAGAGACGGGGTTTCACCATGTTGGCCAAGCTGGTCTCGAACTCCTGACTTCAGGTGATCTGCCCGCCTCGGCCTCCCAAAGTGTTGGGATTACAGGCGTGAGCCACTGTGCCTGGCCAAATTTAGGAATTATTTAGACCCAGCGATTCATTTTATAGATGAGTGGACTGGGGCAAGAGAGGAGCAAGGACTTGCCCAAGGCCACATGGGCAAGGGCATCACTTGGTGGCAGAGTGGACACTAGTGTCCCATGCTTAAGTCTCCTCCAATAGATCATAAACGAATGCTTGGTCCCACTGCGTGGCTCTAGGCTGAGGGTCAGACAGTGGCTAAAAGGTTCAGAAACCTTTACTGTTACTCCCTACGCTCAAGGAGATGTGTTGCTTCAGTGCAGGATGCACACAAGAGAATGCTGAGTGTTATTACTAACCATAACAACAGTTAATGTTTACTGTGTGTCAGGCATTGCTGTAGGCACTTTACATAAAACTCTTCATCTGCACAATAACTCCATAAGATCAATTTTATCCCCATTTTACAGAAGAGGAAACTGAGGCACAGTGAAGTTAAGAGGGCAAGATGCTGCTCTCACCATACATCCTGTCCTGATTACTGTTCTCCTCTGGCCTGGGGCACTCAGCCTCCACTCCGTAGTCACTCCCTTTATTTCACACACTCAGTGCTGGCCTCTTTCTCTTCTTATTTCTCAGAGAGCTATTCAGAACTGAGCAGTGACAGAGTTTGGCTCCAGAGTCCCAGTGCCACACCCCATGGTGGACCTCCTTTACTGAGGGGCTAAAACCTGAGAGCAGGACTGGACTGCTGAGGTAGCTGGTGGTGTGCAGTAGTGGCCAGCCCTGCCAGTTAGCCTGGAACGGGACCTGCAGCTCAGCCAGGCAGCCAGGAGAGAGCGGCTGCTTCTCTTGGCAACCCCAGCTTGCTACTAGAGGGGTGGCATTTTCCAGGCAATTCACTCTTTGGTGATAGGGTTGGGAGTTCCTTTTTTAAACCACATTCTTGGCCGAAGTAGAGCTGCAGGTTTGCAGTGCTTTAAATAAGTGCTAAGACATGTAATAGCAAGTCTCTAGAATTGCTATTGAAATATCATCCATTTTGTTACTCAAGGACTTGTGTTAGGACTCACTTGACAAAAAGTTCCTTCGGACTTAGTCAAAAAAGCTGATCTCTCCCGGAGGTTTTGGTGGTGCGTTCCCTTGGCTGTGTCTTTATTTTGCAGTGGCTGCTAGGAAGCTTGGGTTTCTATTTGTTGCTGAAGTGAACACTCCATCTGATTTTGAGTTCTTGACAGAATTAACTTTCTCCTCTTCAGTTTTTCCTCCAATTTTAATGGTTATTAATCTGACTCAATTTTAAATTGCCCAGTAGTGTGTGTGGCTTTATTTTAAGCTACCTTAAATGGTTTATCAGAAATAAGCAGGACAGAAAATAAATGAATTACATTTCTTATTTCTGTACTACAATGAGTGAGTATGGAGGAGTCTTTCTGGCCATCCATTTTATCTACATTTTATTTCTGTGGTAAGAAAAATAGCTAGTACTTATCGAGTGCTTGCTATATGCTAGACACTGTTCTTTACACGTATTAACTTATTTCATGACAATCCTATGAGGTAGATATTATTATTCCCATTTTACAGATAAAGAAACTGAGCCACAGATCAGTTAAATAAGATGCCTATGTTTATACAGCTAGCAAACGGTAGAGCCAGGACCCAAACTCAAAGCCTGTACACCAGTGGTTCTTAATGGGGGATGATTTTACACACACACATTGGGGATATAGGAAGTTTCTGGAGGTATTTATGGTTGTGACAGCTTGAGAGTGGCTCACTATCATGTACTGAGTGGAGGGCAGGGATGCTGCTAAACCCTGCAATGCACAAGTCAGCCCCTCATAACTGAGAATTATCTGGCCCAAAATGTCAATAGTGCTGAAGTTCAGAAACTCTGCTGTACACCATTACTTTAGGCTTCACAAAAGGTCTTTAGCCTGTTTCTCTGTCCTTGATCTGCCTGGACAACTGAACATGCCTCAGAATCGCTCAGGCAATTGTGTCTACACTGGTCCACCCAATGTAAGTGAGCACACACATTTCAGAAAACAGGCCTTGGTGCTCATGTAACCTGAAGAGCGGAAACCTAATGGGAAAAGACTGCTGAAAGTAGGAAGCAAAAAGCAGAAAGCCTTCACACCCATTGTGATCGCCAGTCCAAAGAAGGGCAGCGGCTGCTGAAGGAACGTGTGGGCTTATTACATTAGGGGAAGTGCCTCATGCCATGACTAGCACCACCCAACAGCTATAGGTTACTGAAGCCCCAGATCCCGAGTGCTTCATGTGCTCCTGCACACCCGCTCCTCCTTCCCTCTCCCCATGGCTCCTCTGTTCTCAGCTTCCCAGACACTAACCCCACATCCTGTCTAGACTACTGACTGAGAGAGGCCCCTCTTATCTCCTCCATCTGACCTGGACTGCAGACACAGCTGCCACTATAAGTTCCCTGGGCAAAGATGAGTCTTACTTCCATTGCGCCCTAGCACTGAGCACACTGCAGACACCTGTGTTAGTACATCTCAGTAGAAAACTCTATGCATAGCCTCCTCATGCACACTGCTAGAAGAATTCTCCTAAATCTGGCAGCTAGGGGATCACTTTGGGAAGGCAGTGCTGTTGTAGAAAGAACACTGAGCAAGGAATTGGCAGGCCTGGGCTGCTGAATTTGTGCACTCGGGAGTCCTGCACAGGACTCAGTTCAGGGCTGAGTTACATTTATCTCCTCTATGGTACCTGGCAGGGGGCTCTGCATGGGGCTGGCTGTCAACAACGATTTGTTGGATGAAATAAATGCATCACTGCTCTGCTCTGGTCTCCTATCTGGACAGATGGAAACCACCCTCACCAATGGACCCAGGTGGTGGCAACAGCCTGCTCCATGCAGAGGATGGAGGACACAGGGCTGAAGGGCTCACCAGCCCCCTGCCCACTGTGCAGGCACCTGCGCACAGTAGTAAATCTGCCCCTTGTCTGTGGGCTTGTCTCAGCCTACCCCATTCTACCTCCCAGCCACACACACTCTGGTTTATATGATCCTTGAGGCAAGGGACCATTAGTTAATTAAACTGAGATTTATTAGGGGCCTACTCTGTGGCAAATACTGGACTGCTTCTAAATGCCTGTTTCTTATTAGTTGCAGACACAGCAACCAATAAGACAGACATGGTTTCTGACTAGCGGCGAATAGAGATTTTGAGCTAGTAAGTGGGATAGTGTGATGAAAGAAGTAACAGGGGAGTTTGTTACTGTTTATCGCTGATATATGCAAATGCTAGAAATTCAATAGATGGAATTTTCATCATAGAAGCTGTTTCTGAAAAAATACCCTAACGCTTTGGCATGCTGAGTACTTTGAATTAAAGGAGAGTGGAAGGCCTGGCAAGCAGCTTCAGAACCAAGCTCTCTGACCTTCTCCTGCCGTCCTGTCTCTCGCCCTTCATTCTCCCCTGAGGCAAGTCACAGAACCCAGAACACCCCTCCCCAAGGCAGGTCACAGACACTAGAGCCTCTTTCCCCCAGGGCAAACCAAACAACCTAGAAATATTACTTTAACCTTCCCCCACCTTTCTGTGTAGGAGCTGCTCATAAAGAAGTTATCGGCCCTAACTTTGTTCAATAGTAGGTAATAAGATCCTCATTCCAAAAAGGATCCTGCTTCATATCTGGGAGGAAGGAATGCCACACAGAGAGACCAAGAAGAACACACAGGCCTTGCTGGGTTTCCCACTCTGTCTATTACTATCACATCATTCTCTTTTTGTCCAGTCACATTTCTACATAACTGTCCACCCTTCAACAAATCTAAAAATAAAAGTGGACAGTTTTCTCTTTGGTCATCATTTCTGAAGGCTCCTGTATCAGGTAAAACTTTGATTACATAAATCAGTTATGTTTTTCTCTTGTTAACCTGTCTTTCATTACAGGAGTCTTAGCCATGACTCTTATGATGAAGGAAAGGTATTTTACCCTTTCTGCCCCTAAAAAGAGCCACATTTGTGTCTCATTCCTCAATGCTGATCCTCCCTACAGGCCAATGCGGCAGTCATGTGTATGGCCTGGTCTGATAAAGACCACAAGTATATCCACCCCAAAATGTCCAACTTCAGGGCCCACTCTGATATATTAGGTTGGTGCAAAAGTAACAGTCATTTTTGCCATTAAAGTAATGGCAAAATGCGATTATTTTACAGTCATTTCAGTTTTTGCCATTAAAGTGATGGCAAAATGCTGCAATTACTTTTGCACCAACCCACTAGTTAAAAGAGCACTGGAATTGTCAAAAGATCTGTTTTGTTTTCTTGTGGTATATTAGTTAATGTTTCTCAGACAATCTTCTTTTTTTTTTTTTTTTTTTTTTTTGAGACGGAGTCTTGCTCTGTAGCCCGGGCTGGACTGCAGTGGCCGGATCTCAGCTCACTGCAAGCTCCGCCTCCCGGGTTTACGCCATTCTCCTGCCTCAGCCTCCGGAGTAGCTGGGACTACAGGCGCCCGCCACCTCGCCCGGCTAGTTTTTTGTATTTTTAGTAGAGACGGGGTTTCACCGTGTTAGCCAGGATGGTCTCGATCTCCTGACCTCGTGATCCGCCCGTCTCGGCCTCCCAAAGTGCTGGGATTACAGGCTTGAGCCACCGCGCCCGGCCGACAATCTTCTTATCAGCAAAATTAGAATAACAATGACCATTCCCAGCATCCTAGGAGGCACCCGTCTGGTTACTGAATGGAGCTGGCCCTGTGGCAGCCCTGCTTTTTTTTTTTTAAAAAGAGTCTCACTCTGTGGCCCAGGCTGGAGTGCACATGGCATGACCCTAGCTCACTGCCTCTGCCTCCAGAGTTCAAGCAATTCTCCTGCCTCGGCTTCCTGAGTAGCTAGGATTACAGGAATGTGCCACCATGTCCAGCTAATTTTTTTATTTTCAGTAGAGGCGGGGTTTCACCATCTTGGTCAGGCTAGCCTTGAACTCCTGACCTCGTGATCCGCCCACCTCGGCCTCCCAAAGTGTTGGGATTACAGGCGTGAGCCACTGTGCCCTGCCAAGCCCTCATCTTTTAGCAGACCAGAAACCCACCCTCAGAGCAGGGCTAGGCCACATGAGGCCTGTGGTTAAAATATCTGTGACAGCTGAAGGAATAAATAAGGGAGCACTTTTGTCCTCTACCCTCTAGGCTAGCTTGTAGCACAAGCTACAAACTTGTGCTTGTGCTTGGAATGGAATCTTCAAATACAGGGTTCCCAAACGGTAGGAATAGAAATGGTGACATGGGGGATGGATGGACATTTTAAATTTTACTGTCTAGTGCTGATTTTCTTATGTTTGGGGAAAATACAGCTAGCACAGCAAACCCATGAGTCTACAAATATTTTTGTTTAGAATGATGCTAGGTTAAAAAAAAAAAAAAAAAAAAAGGTGGAGGCCAGGCATGGTAGCTCACGTCTGTAATCCCAGCATTTTGGGAGGCCGAGGTGGGCAGATCACTTGAGGTCAGGAGTTCGTGACCAGCCTGGCCAACATGCAGAAACCCCGTCTCTACTAAAAACACAAAAATTAGCCAGGGGTGGTGGCTTGCGCCTGTAATCCCAGCTACTTGGAAGGCTGAGGCAGGAGAATCGCTTGAACCTGGGAGGCAGAGGTTGCAGTGAGTTGAGATTGTCACCGCACTCCAGCCTGGGCAACAGAGCGAGACTGTTTCAAAAAACAAAACAAAACAAAACAAAACGTGGACCTTTGTCAGATGCTTTGCTTGCAAAACTTTTCTCCTATTCTGTAGGTTGTCTGTTTACTCTTTTGCTATTGCAGGTCTTTAGTTGCATTAGATCTCATTTGTCAATTTTTGCGTTTGTTGCAATTGCTTTTGGTGTCATCGTCATGAAATCTTTGCTCATTCCTATGTCCAGAATGGTATTGCCTAGGTTGTCTTTCATGGTTTTTATAGTTTGGGGTTTTACATTTAAGTTTGTAATTCATCTTAATTGTTGCATATGGTGTAAGTCTAATATCCAGCATCTATTAAGCAATTTAAACAAATTTACAAGAAAATAAACAACCCCGTTAAAAAGTGGGCAAAGGATATGAAAAGACACTTTTTGAAAGAAGATATACATGCGGCCAACAGGTGTATGAAACAAGGTTCACCATCACTGATCATCAGAGAAATGCAAATCAAAACCACAATGAGATACCCTTTCATACCAGTCAGAATGGCTGTTAGAAAGGCTATTAAAAAGTAAAAAAAACTAACAACAACCAGATGCTGGTGAGGTTGTGGAGAAAAAGGAATGCTTATACACAGTTCCTGGGACTGTAAATCAGTTCAACCATTGTGGAAAACAGTGCGGTGATTCCTCAAAGACCTGAAAACAGAAATACCATTCGACTGACCAGTCCCATTACAAAGGAATATAAATTGTTCTATCATAAAGACACATGCATGTGTATGTTTACTGCAGCACTATTTGCAATAGCAAAGACATGGAATCAGCCTAAATGCCCATCAATGGTAGACTAGATAAAGAAAATGTGGTACATATACACCATGGAATACTATATAGTTATAAAAAAAAAATTGAGATCATGTCCTTTGCAGGAACATGGATGGAGCTAGAGGCCATTATCCTTAGCAAACTAAGGCATGAACAGAAAACCAAATGCCACATGTTCTCACTTCTAAGTGGGAGCTGAATGATGAGATCGCAGGGACACACAGAGGGGAACCACACACTGCCGCTTACTGGAGGGTGGAGGGTGGGAGGAGGGAGAGGAGCTAGAAAAATAATGGGTACTAGGCTTAATACCTGGGTGATGAAATAATCTGTACAACAAACTCCTGTGACATGAGTTTACCTGTATAGCAAAACTGCACATGTACCCGTGAACCTAAAATAAAAGTTTTACAAAAGATGAACTAATTTAAAGAAATCACCAGGAGGGCCAGGCGCGGTGGCTCAGGTCTGTAATCCCAGCACTTTGGAAGGCCGAGGTGGGCGGATCAACTGAGGTTGGGAGTTCGAGATCAGGCTGACCAACATGGGGAAACCCCGTCTCTACTAAAAATACAAAATTAGGCCGGGCGTGGTGGCTCACGTCTGTAATCCCAACACTTTGGGGGGCCGAGGCGGGCGGATCATGAGGTCAAGAGATCGAGACCATCCTGGCTAACACGGTGAAACCCCGTCTCTACTAAAAAGAAAAATACAAAAAATTAGCCAGGCGCGGTGGCGGGCACCTCTAGTCCCAGCTACCCGGGAGGCTGAGGCAGGAGAATGGCGTGAACCCGGGAGGCGGAGCTTGCAGTGAGCCGAGATCGCGCCACTGCACTCCAGCCTGGGCGACAGAGCAAGACTTCGTCTCAAAATAAATAAGTAAATAAATAATAAAAGTACAATTAGCCAGGCGTGGTGGCACATGCCGTAATCTCAGCTACTTGAGGGGCTGAGGCACAAGAATCGCTTGAACTCCGGAGGCGGAGGTTGCAGTGAGCCGAGATCCTGCGGTTGCACTCCAGCCTGGGCGAGAAGAGCGAAAGTCCGTCTCAAAAAAAAAAAAAAAGAAAGAAAACCAGGTAAATAACCATTCAGTTGGCACAATGATGTGACAAAAATCAACAAGGTGGCATACAAATGAGTGAAGTTTTAGAAACACTGATTTACTAAGTCTCTTCACGTTAGCAATAAAGAAATCAAGGATCCAAAGGGTGAAATTTAAGGTTGGTAAGAAATAAACCTGCGATTACAACTAAATCTTCTGGAGCTCCAGTGGTGGTGTTCTTCCCAGCACCCAGGCTGCCTCTCCAGTCAGCTCTCTACACTAGATATCTTCATTAGGGATCTTTTATTTTAAAGTAACAGCTTTATTCAGATATAATTTATATATCATAAAATTCACCCTTTTAAAGTGTACAATTCAGTGGGCACTGAATTAATAGATTCAGAGTGGGGCAACCACAATTTTAGAACATTTTTATCATCCTCAAAAGAAGTCCCACATCAATTAGTAATCACTTCCCCTTCCTGCCAAACCCCTAGCAAAAATTAATCTATTTTGTGTCTCTATGGATTTGCCTATTGTGGACATTTTCCTGTGAATGAAATAATATATGGTCTTCTGTATCTGGCTTCTTTAATTTAGCTTAATGCTTTCAAAGTTCATGTTGCAGCATGTATCAGTACTTCATTTCTTAATTATGGAAGAGTAATATTCCACTGTATGAATATACCACATTTAATTTTTTTTTTTTTGACATGGAGTTTCACTTTTTTTTTTTTTTTTTTTTAATGAGACGGAGTCTTGCAGTGGTGCGATCTCGGCTCATGGCAACTTCTGCCTTCCTGGTTCAAGCAATTCATCCGTCTCAGCCTCCCAAGTAGCTGGGACTACAGGTGCGTGCCACCAGTCCCGGCTAATTTTTGTATTTTTAGTAGAGACAGGGTTTCACCACATTGGCCAGGCTGGTCTCAAACTCCTGACCTCATGATCCGCCCGCCTTGGCCTCCCAAAGTGCTGGGATTACAGACGTGAGCCACTGCGCCCGGCCAGAGATGGAATTTCACTCTTGTTGCCCAGGCTGGAGTGCAATGGTGCGATCTCGGCTCACCACAACTCCTGCCTCCTGGGTTCAAGCAATTCTCCTGCCTCAGCCTCCCAAGTAGCTGGGATTACAGACATGCGCCACAGCCTGGCTAATTTTGTATTTTTAGTAGAGACAGGGTTTCTCCATTTTGGTGAGGTTGGTCTTGAACTCCTGAGCTCAGGTGATCTGCCTGCCTCGGCCTCCCAAAGTGCTGGAATTATAGGCGTGAGCCACCACCCCCAGCCTACCACGTTTTATTTACCCATGTATCAGTTAATGGGTATGTGGTTTGTTTGTTTTGCCATCATGAAGAATGCTGTTATGAACACTGGTGTGCAAAATTTTATATGGAGACATGTTGTCATTTCTCTTGGGTACCTACCTGGGAGTGGAGCTGCTGGGTACATGGTATGACTGGGGTTCTTGATGGCAAGCAACAGAAAATGTCTCTGGCCCCCTTGAACAAAGAGGAAATTTACTAGCAGGATAGTGGAGGCTTCCAGAATCCACAAGGGAGAAGCTGAAGAGCTGGGCCTGGAAAATGGGGCAAGAGCCAGAAGGACTTCAGTGGTCAGGCAATGGAGCTGCAGGCAGCACCACCCCACAGAAATGCCTGGGCCTGGGCACTGTTGCAGCCTGCTCTTCTGGCTCTTGTCCAAGATTCAAAGTCTAGGAGAGAGCCTCCAATTGGCCAAGGCTGTGAATCACTCCCCTTCTCCCCACAAGCTCGGGGCCAGGGAGACGAATGATGGGACCACTTCAGCCCCACAGCATAAGGGAGGCATTACACAAGTGACCATTTCTCCAAAAGAGAAATTAAGACAACAATTTGAAGTTGGAATTCGGGGGAATGCTGGATACCTAACAAAAAGAGAAATGTAATACAGCAGGGCCAGATTATGAGGGGGAAAAAGCCAACATAGAGAAGAGGGAGAAAGCAAGGGAGGAGCAGAGGAAGGGAGCAGAGCCACTGCTTTAAGCTCACTCTGAAGCCACAGAAGCTCTGCATTTCCAGTTACATGAGCCAGGGTGACTTGGATTTTCTCTTGCTGGCAGCCAAATGCATCCTAACTGATGCAGTAGCGATTACACATAAAAGCCAACTAGAGATAGAAAAAGGCAAGGACGGCCGGGCGCGGTGGCTCAAGCCTGTAATGCCAGCACTTTGGGAGGCCGAGACGGGTGGATCACGAGGTCAGGAGATCGAGACCATCCTGGCTAACCCGGTGAAACCTCGTCTCTACTAAAAAAATACAAAAAAAAAAAAAAAAACTAGCCGGGCGAGATGGCGGGCGCCTGTAGTCCCAGCTACTCGGGAGGCTGAGGCAGGAGAATGGCGTAAACCCGTGAGGCGGAGCTTGCAGTGAGTGAGCTGAGATCCGGCCACTGCACTGGGCCACAGAGCGAGACTTCATCTCAAAAAAAAAAAAAAAAAAAAAAGAAAAAGGCAAGGAAACCAGTGAGAAGAACTTGGGTCTAGCCCCGCTTCTGCCAGATGCCTCTCAGCTGAAGCATTTGATTTCTGAACCTCAGTTTTCTCATTTTTTCACAGAGTTGCGAAGTGAAATGAAGGATGTAAGAGCCCTGTATAGACTAAAGTGCAAAGGACTTCCCCGTAGGCTCTTATAACCAAACGAGACAGAAGCAACAACATGGTAATAAATGAACAAACAGATGTTTTCTCAAAGGCTTTAATATTCCAGGTTCCCATTTGGCCTACATTTTCATGAGTTCTTTGTATTTGGCAGCTGGGTGGGAGATAGTAGGGGGTAAGAGAAGGAAACACTTTGAAGTAGAATGAGGTCAAAGCTGATCATTAAATAGCGTGTAGATTTTGGGAATTTGCTTTTCCTTTTCTCTCTATTCTTAAAAAGCATTGGAGAAACTGTAGGAGGGGAAGGAAGGAGGGTGGCAGATGTTTTCCCTTCATTCTCTTATTTTATCCTTACAGCAGCCCTTGGAGGTAGGGATGATTACCTCCATTTTTCAGAGGTGGAAATGGTTCAGAAAGGTGAAGTCACCCACTGTAGGTATGAATTTGAACTCAGTCCCAACAGATGTTAGATGCTAGGCTCTTTTCAGTACCCCTCACCAACTCCCAGGAAACATAAAAACACACTCCATTATATTCCATTTGGTATCTGAGCTTCAAAAATTTAAATGACGCGTACAGAGGGTTAAGGGAAGGAACTGTTCCCTCAGGTTAACTCCAAACATTCTTTTTCCCTAAGGGAGGCAACTGTGGTATCAAAAGAGCATGGCCATCTGTGTAAATACCAAGGATATCTTTAAAGAATACTCAAGAAACTGGTCACAGTGGGTGACTTGAGGGTGGCAGGAGAAGAAACTGGGTCACTTGGGGATAGGGAAGATAAAAACTTTCTTTTCATTGTTGGCCTTTTCCTTCATTTCTTTCAATTAATAAACATTTTTAGAGCAGTTTTTGCATCACAGCAAAATTACATGGAAAGTACAGAAATGTCCCATGTCCCCCATCCCCACACATGGACAACCTCCCCCACTATCAACATTCTGCCCCAGGGGGAGATTGTCCATTGTTACAATCCATGAATCTGCATTGGCACATCATTATGGACCAACATTCACAGTTTACATTAGGGTTCACTCTTGGTGTTGTACACTCTGTGGGTTTTGACGAAAGTGTAACGACATGTATCCACCATTGTGTTATCATACAGAGCCGTTTCTTTGCCCTGAGAATCCTCTATGCTCTGTCTGTTCATCCCTCCTTCCTCTCACCTCGGGCAGCCACTAATCTTTTTATTGTCTCCATAGTTTTGCCTTTTTCAGAATGTCATATAGTTGGAATAATAGAGAATGTAGCCTTTTCAGATTGGTGTCTTTCACCCAGTAAATATGCATTTAACTTTTCTTCATGTCCTTTCATGGCTTGATAGTTCATGTCTTTTTAATGCTGAGTAATATTCCCTTGTTTGGATGTACCACAGTTTATCCATGAACCTACTGAAGAACATCTTAGATGGTTCCAAGTTTTGACAATCATGAATAAAGCTGCTATAAATACTTGTGTGCATGTTTTGTGTGTACTTAAGTTTTCAGCTCCTTTGGGTAAATATCACAGAGTACAAAATGCTGGATCACATGGTAGGATTATATTTAGTTTTGTATAAAACTGCCAAACTGTCTTTCTCTTTTTTTTTTTTTGCTGGAGTACAGCGGCGTGATCTTGGCTCACTGCAACTTCTACCTCCTGGGTTCAAGGGATTCTCCTGCCTCAGTCTCTGGAGTAGCTGGGATTGCAGGCATGTACCACCATGCCCAACACATTTTTGTATTTTTATTAGAGACAGGATTTCACCATGTTGGCCAGGCTGGTCTTGAACTCCTGACCTCAGGTGATCCTCCCACCTCAGCCTCCCAAAGTGCTGGGATTACAGGTGTGAGCCACAGTGCCCAGCCCAAACTTTCAAAATGGCTGTACCATTTTACATTCCCACAAGCATTTCACGTTGTGTTTTGGTTGGCCATTCTAATAAGTGTGTAATGCTATCTATTTTTGTTTTAATTGGTAATTTTTGAATGGCATAAGAAAGTAAGCCCTTGTTGAGCATCTTCCTTCCTTTTTTTTTTTTTTTTTGAGACAGAGTATCATTGTGTTGCCCAGGCTGTAGTGCAGTGGCTATTCACAGTATTCATAGGTACAATCATAGTGCACTGTAGCCTTGAGCTCCTGGCCTCAAGCAACTCTCCTGCCTCAGCCTCTGAGTAGCTGGAACCATAGACACATGTGTTAGCCCATTCTTGCATTGCTATAAAGAAATACCTGACACTAGGTAATTTATAAAGAAAAGAGGTTTAATTGGCTCACAGTTCGGCAAGCTTTATAGGAAGCACAGTGCTGGCATCTGCTCAGCATGTGGGGAGGCCTCAAGAAGTTTACAATCATGGTAAAAGTTAAAGGGAACCAGGCACATCACATGGCCAGAGCAGGAGCAAGAAAGAGAGTGAGTGATTGGGGAGGTGCCATACATTTTTAAATGACCAGATCTTATGAGAACTCACTATCACAAAGATAGCACCAAGCCAAGAGGGATCCACCCTTATGATCCAAACACCTCCCACCAAACCCCACCTCCAGCATTGGGGATTACAATTCAATATGAGATTTGGGTGGGGACAAATATCCAAACTATATCAGCATGCGCCACCACACCTGGTTTGAGCATTTTTTATATGCTTACTTGCCACCTGTATATCTTCTTTGGTAAAGTGTCTGTTCAGGTCTGTTGCCCATGTTTAAATTGTTTTTTTTTAATTGTTGGGTTTTAAGGGTTTTTTGTAAGTTTTGAATTACATTCTTTTATTTGATGTGTCTTTTGCAAATATTTTCTCCCAGTCTATGACCTTTTTCCTTATTCTGTTTTTGTTTTTTATATTTTTGAGACAGAGTCTTGCTCTGTCACCCAGGCTGGAGTGCAGTGGTGCAGTCTTGGCTCACTGCAACCTCTGCCTCCCAGGTTGGAGCAATTCTCCTGCCTCAGCCTCCTGAGTAGTGGGATTTCAGGTGCGCACCACTACACGCAGCCAATTTTTGTATTTTTAGTAGAGACAGTTTCACCATGTTGGCCAGGCTGGTCTCAAACTCCTGACCTCAGGTGATCCACCCGCCTTGGCCTCCCAAAGTGCTAGGATTACAGGTGTGAGCCACCATGCCCAGCCCCTCATTCTCTTGATATTGTCTTTCAAAGATAAGTCTTTAATTTTAATAAAGTCCAACTTATCAATTATTTCTTTCATAGATTATGTATTTTGTGTTGTATTTAAAAAGTCATCACCATACCCAAGGTCATCTAGGCTTTTTTTTTTTTTTTTTTTAATCTTCTAAGAGATTTATAGTTTTGTGTTTTACATTTAGGTCTATTATCTATTACAGTTAATTGTTGTGAAGGATGTAAGCTGTGTCTAGATTTTTTTTTTTCAGCCTGGACAACATAGGGAGACCCTGTCTCTATAAAAAATTTAAAAACTAGCTGGGCATGGTGGTGCATGCCTATAGTCCCAGCTACTTGGAAGGCTGAACTGAGAGGACTGCTTGACCCTGGGAGGTCAAGGCTGCAGTGAGCCATGATCATGCCACTGCACTCCAGCCTGGACAACTAAGCAAGATTCTGTCTCAAAAAATAAAAATAAAATATATTTTTTTTTTGTACATACATGTTCATTTGTTCTGACGTTGTTTTTAAAAGACTGTCTCTGCCCTCTTGTATTGCTTTTGCTCTTTTGTCAAAGATCAGTTGATTATATTTATGTGAGTTTATTTCTGGGCTCTCCTTCTGTTCCATTGATTTATTTGTCTAGTCTTTCACCAATACCACAATGTCTTGACAACTGTAGTTTTGTAGTAAGTCTTGAAGTTTGGTAGTGCCAGTCCCCTGACTTTGATTTCTTCTTTTTTTCTTTTTGAGACTGAGTCTTGCTCTACTGCCCAGGCTGGAGTACCATGGCGGATCTTGGCTCACTGCAACCTCTGCCTCCAGGGTTCAGGTGATTCTCGTGCCTCAGCCTCCTGGGTAGCTGGGATTACAGGTGTCTGCCACCACACCTGGCTAATTTTTGTAGTTTTAGTAGAGATGGGGTTTCACCATGTTGGTCAGGCTGGTCTTGAACTCCTAACCTCAAGTGATTTGCCTGCCTCAGACTCCCAAAGTGCTGGGATTACAGGTGTGAGCCACTGTGCCTGGCTGACTTTGATTTTTTCTTCAATATTGACTTGGTAATTCTGTGTCTTTTGCCTCCCCATATAAACTTTAGACTCAGTTTGTCTACATCCACAAAATAACTTGCTGGTATTTTGATTGGACTGTCTGGACTCCATAAATTAAATTGCAAAAACCTGATATCTTGACAATATTAAGTCTTCTTATCCATGAACATAGTCCATCTTTCTATTTAGTTTTTTTTTTTGATACCTTTCATCAGAATTTCATTGTTTTCCTCTGTAGATTTTGAATATAATTTATATTTAATTATTTCATTTTTTAATACCTACATTATAATTTATACATAAGCATTTTTATGTCTAAGGGTCTGCTGGGGGGAGTGCTAATGCAATGGTAATATGTTTTTAATTGCAAATTTTACTTGTCATATCAGCAATGGCTGGTATATAGGAAAGTGATTGACTTTTGTATATTAACTTTATATCCTGGAGCCTTGTTATACTCAATTATTAGTTCCAGGAGATTTTTTTTCTGGTCAATTCTTTCAGATTTCTTACACAGACAATCATGTCATCTGTGAATTTTGGCAGTTTTTTTCCCCCAATCTGCATACCTTTTACTTATTTTTCTTGTCTCATTATATTAGTTAGGACTTCCAGTACAATGTTGAAACACAATGGTGAGAGGAGATATCCTTGCCCTCTTCCTGATCTTAGCAGGACAGCTTTAAGCTTTTCATCATTAATAAGTATGATGTTAGCTATAGGTTTTTTGTAGATGTTTATCAAGTTGAGGAAATTACCCTCTATTTCTAGTTTGCTCTGGGTTTATTATTTTTTTAATCATGCATGGACACTGGATTTTGTCAAATGCTTTTCATGCATCTATTGATATGATCATGTGATTTTTCTCCTTTAGCCAGTTGATGTGATAGATCATATTAATTGATTTTTGAATGTTAAACTAGCTTTGAATACATGGGATAAATCCCACTTTGTCATGGCTATAGACTGAATGTTTGTGTTCCCTAAAATTCCTATGTTGAAACCTCATCCTCATTGTGAAGGTATTTGGAAGTGGGGCTTTGGGAAGTGATTAGGGTATGTGGGCAGAACCCCCATGAATGGGATTAGTGCCCCTAAAACAGAAACCCCAGAGGCTTCTGCCATGTGAGGATGTAGCAAAAAGATGGCCATCTGTGAACCAGGAAGCTGGCTCTCACTAAGCACCAAATCAGTTGTCATTTTGATTTTGGACTTCCCAAATTCCAGAACTGTAAGAATAAATGTTTGCTGTTTAAGCCACCCAGTTTATGTTATTTTGTTATAGCAGCCTGACTGGACTAAGACCGTCATGGTGTGTAAATATTTTTATACATTGTTGGATTTGATTTGCTAATTATTAGAGAATGTTTGTATCTATGTTCATGAGAAATATTGGTCCAAAGTTTTCTTTTCTTGTGATGGTTTTGATATCAGGGTAATGGCCTCACTGAATGAGTTAGCAAGCATTCTCTCTACTTCTGTCTTTTGAAAGAGATTGTAGAGGAATGGTATAAATTTTCCTTAAATGTATGGTAGAACTCACCAATTAACCCATCTGGGCATGTCATGTGTTTTGTTTCAGAAGGTTATTAATTATTTATTCAACTTCTTTAATAGATATATTCAGATTGTCTATTTTTTCCAGTGTAAGTTTTGGCAAATTATCTCTTTCAAGAAATCGGTCCATTTCATCTAGGTTATCAAATTTGTGGGTGTAGAATTGTTCATATGATTTTTATTATTCTTTTAATGTCCATGGGATCTATAGTGATGTTTCCTCTTTCATTTCTGATGTTAATAGTTTGTGTCTTCTCTTTTTCTTAGTCTGGCTAGATACTTATTGATTTTATTGATAATTTCAAAGAACCAGCTTCAGGCCGGGTGCAGTGGCTCACACCTGTAATCCCAACACTTTGGGACGCCAACGCGGGCAGATCACTTGAGGTCGGGAGTTCAAGATCAGCCTGGCCAACATGGTGAAACCCTGTCTCTACTGAAAATATAAAGATTAGTCAGGCGCAGTGGCACGTGCCTATAGTCCCAGCTACTCAGGAGGCTGAGGCAAGAAAACCACTTGAACATGGGAGGCAGAGGTTGAAGTGAGCCGAGATCATGCCACCTCACTCCAGCCTGGGCGGCAGAGCAAGACTCTGTCTCAAAAAACAAAAACAAAAACAAAGAACCAGTTTCTAGCTTTATTTTCTCTATTGCTTTTCTGTTTTCAATTTCTTTAATTTTTGCTCTAAGTTTTACTATTTCTTTTTTTCTGCTTCCTTTGGACTTAATTTGCTCTTTTTCTAGTTTCCAAAGGTGGACACTCAGTTTTTAAAAAAAATTTTTTTTGAGACAGAGTCTCACTGTCACCCAGGCTGGAGGACACTTAGATTATTGATTTTAGATATTTCTGTTCTGGTAATACATGCATTCAAAGCTATAAATGTTCCCCAAACAGTGCTTATGCTGTATCCTACAAATTTTGATAAGTTGTATTTTCATTTGGCTTAAAATATTTTTTAAATTTCTTTTGAGATTTATTCTCTAACCCGTGTGTTATTTTGAAATGTGTTCCCTACTCTCCAAGCATTTTGGTATTTTCCAGCTATCTTTGTTATTAATTTCTAATTTAAGTTTATTGTGGTCTGAGAGCAAACATAATATAATTTCTATTCTTTTATATTTGTTAAGGTGTGTTTTATGGTTCAGAATGTGGTCTACCTTGATGAATGTTCCATGTGAGCTTGTGAAGAATGTGTAATCTGCTGTTGTTAAAGTAGTCTACAGATGTCAATTATACCCAGTTGGTTGATGGTGCTGTTGAGCTCAACTATGTCCTTACTGATTTTCTGCCTGCTGGATCTGTCCATTTCTAGTAGAAGGGTGCCCCTGTTCTTTGTTCCTATTTTTGTCTTCCAGTTTTTTTTTTTTGAGATAGGGTCTTGCTCTGTTACCCTGGTTGGAGTGCAGTGGCATGATCGTAGCTCACTGTAGCCTCGATCTCCTAGGCTCAAGCCATCCTCCTGCCTCAGCCTCCTGAGTAGCAGCAACTATAGGCAGGTACCACAACACCTGGTTTTTTTTTTTTTTTTTTTTTTGTAGTGATGAGGTGTCACTATGTTGCCTGGGCTCTTTTGTAGTTTTAACAGAGCATTTTATGTGATTTCATTTTCTCTCCTCTCTTGGCATGTCAGTTGTACTTCTTTTTTTACTTGTTTTACTGGTTGCCTTAGAGTTTGGAATATCTATTTATAACTAATCCAAATTTAATTTCAAATAACATGAGTAGGGCAAGTATCTTTTTTTTTCCCTCTGTATAAAAATAGAAATACTTTAATGTTTCTTTTTTCAAAAATTTTACTTTAAGTTCTGGGATACATGTGCAGGATGTACAGGTTTGTTACATAGGTATACATGTGCCATGGTAGTTTGCTGGCAAGTGTCTTATAATAATGGAATATTCCTAATTCTCTCTTCCATCCCTCATATCATTGCTGTTATTCATTTTACTTATACATAAGCATATATAATAATAGATATTCATTTATGTGTGCCTACATATTTGACATATGTGCATAATACAGGCATAATCAAATACACTGTTGCTATTATTATTTTTACTAAACTTCTCTGTTAGGCCAATTAAGTATAAGGAAATAAAAGTTTTTATTTTTACCTTCACCTATTCATTGTCTGATACTCTTGTTTTCTTTGTATAGATCTGAGTTTCTGACCTACATAATTGTCCTTTCCTCTGAAGAACTTCCTTAAATATTTCTTGCAAGGCAGACCAACAAGCAACAAATTCCCTCAATTTTTGTTTGTCTGAGAAAGTTTATTTCTCCTTCACTCTTGAAGGATAATTTCACAGGGTACAGAATTCTGAGTTGGTAGATTTTTTTCTCTCAATATTTTTTTGTATTTTTGGTAGAGATAGGGTTTCTCTGTGTTGGCCAGGCTGGTCTCAAACTGCTGGCCTCAAGTGATCCACCCGCCTCAACTGCTCCAAAGTGCTGGGATTACAGGTGTGAGCCACCATGCCTGGCAAGAGTTTGATATAATTCTTATCTTTGCTCCTCTATAAGTGTTTATTTTCCTCCCTCCGTCTTCTATTAAGATTTATTTTTAATCTTTAATTTTTTGAATTTTGAATATGATATACCCAGGCATTTTGTTTTGTTTTTGGCATTTATTCTTCTTGCTGTTTTCTGAGATTTCTGGATCTATGGTTGGGTGAAAAATTATCAGTCATTATTGCTTTAAATATTGCTTCTGGTTCTCTCTTTCTTCGCCTGGCATTTCTACTCTACCTATACTACCCCGTTTGTATTTGTCCCATGGTTCCCGATACCCTTTTTTGGGTTTTTCAAAATCTTTTTTTCTGATTGCTTTTCACTTAGGGAGTCTCTATTGTCATATCCTCAAGCTCAGAAATTTTTTTACTTAGCTGTGTCCAGTCTACTGGTGAGCCCATCAAAGGTATTCATTTCTGTTACATTATTATTATTACTATTATTTGCTTTGTTTTTTAAAATTTCTAGCTATTCCTTCTTATTCTCTCTTAGAGTTTCCATCTCTCTGTTCATATTACCCATTTGTTCTTGCATGTTATCTATTTTTTTCAATAAAGCCCTTAGCATATTAATCATAGTGTTAAAAATTCCTGTTCTGATAGTTCCAATGTTCCTGCCATGTCTGACTCTGGTTCTGATGCTTGCTCTGTCTTTTTGAACTGTGTTTTTTGTCTTTTAGTATGCTTTGTAATTTTCTGCTGAAAGGTCGACATGATGTACTAGTTAAAAGGAACCGCAGTAAACAGGCCTCTAGTAATGTGGTAGTCAGATCTGTGGAAAGCAGCAACACTCCTAGTCCTATGGTTAGCTGAACTTCTCTGGTCATCAGCTTCTCTGTAGCCTTGGGATAGTTGGATCTCCTTGGACAATCTGTTCCTTATTAGATGTCCACCTCCAAAATCAATTCCCATCCATGTTAATCAGATCTTTTTGGAGACATAGGGAAGAAGATACATATTGCATACCACACAGTAGAAACTAAACCAAATTCTTCATCAGCCACATCTCTTCATCTTGCCTCACACATTTTTTTTTTCCCTGCCAATAATTTTGTTTCCCTTTTTTACCTCTACAACTTCTTAAAACTCATTCTGTTGTCCAGAGCAGTTCACCTCTACCCTCAGCTTGGTGTCCCACACTCAGAAAAACAAAGACCAAGCAGAAGCCACCTTCCCAGTTCCTGTAAGTCTGTCTGTTTTCAGGTGGGACAAGGAGCAGTCTCAGCTCATCTGGTCACGTGTACACAGGGCTAATTATATGTACCCTGCAAGGATGTTGTGAGGATGAACAGAGCTAGAATTCAGGCCTAAGTTTTCTGACCTCATGTTCAATGTCCCTTTCCTTAGCTATCTCAAGACAACAAAATATTGTACAGCCTTTATTCTTAGAAATTTCCCTGGCTCAAACCCTTCATTTAACTGGACTTTTGTAACATTCAACTTTTTTTTTCTTTTTGAGACAGAGTCTCACTCTGTTGCCTGGGCCAGAGTGCAGTGGTGCGATTTTGTCTCACTTCAACCCCCACCCCCTGCGTTCAAACGATTCTCCTGCCTCAGCCTCCCAAGTAGGTGGGACTACAGACACATGTCACCATGCCCGGCTATTTTTTTTTTCTTTTTCTGAGATGGAGTTTCGCTCTTGTTGCCTAGGCTGGAATGCAATGGCACGATCTCTGCTCACCACAACCTCCGCCTCCCGAGTTCAAGCGATTCTCCTGCTTCAGCCTCCTGAGTAGCTGGGATTACAGGCAAGTGCTGCCACGCCCGGCTAATTTTGTATTTTTAGTAGAGATGGGTTTCTCCATGTTGGTCAGGCTGGTCTCAAACTCGCAACCTCAGGTGATCCGCCTGCCTCGGCCTCCCAAAGTGCTGAGATAACAGGTGTGAGGCATTTTTGTATTTTTAGTAGAGACGGGGTTTTGCCATGTTGGCCAGGCTGGTCTTGAACTCCTGACCTCAGGTGATCCACCAAGCCCGGGCTATAACATTCAACTTTTGGAAGAGACAAAGAATTAGCCAGGAATGTGAAAATAAAAATTTGATTTCTAGAACATGTGTCAGGGTCAGTACAAATGTACCCCTCTTATTCTCTCTGTATCTGTGATGCCAGTCCATGAGACTTGAATTTAGAGTGATGACGCCTGAAGCAGAGTGACATTCTCCATCATTAAAGAGAGATATTACTTTGTTCACTGACCCCTACTTAGGCAAGAATGTGGGCAGAGATGTTTCAAAACTCATGGGCAAGTCTTGAGATGTGACGAGGCTTTCTTCCTAGGCTGGTTTCCCACCTCCTCCCAGGAAGGGAAGGAGATCAGGGTGACTGAGCCTATCAACGAGGTCTGCAGAGGAGGCAAACGGCCATGGCAGTCAGCATCAGGGTTAGGAGTAGAGCGTGTGTTAGTTTCCTAGAGCTGCCATAGCAAAGTACCACAAACTTGCTGCCTTAAAACAACAGAAATGTACTCTTTCACAATTCTGGAGGCTGGAAGTCTGAAATGAATATGCTGGCAGGGCCGTGCTCTCTCTGAAGGCTCTAGGAGATCCGTATGTGCTTCTTCGTAGCTTCCTTGGCATTCCTTGGCTTGTAGATGCCTGACCCCCATCTCTGCCTCCCTCATCACACAGAGGTCTTCCTGCGTGTGTCTGTTATCTCTTCTTATAAGGACGCCCGTCATTGGATCAGGGCCCACCCATCTTAATTAATTACATCTGCAAAGATCCTATTTCCAAATAAAGCCCCGTTCACAGTCCTGGGGGTTAGGACTTGAATGTATCTTTTCGGGGAACAAAATTCAGCCCACAATAGAGTGCTCTTTCTATCTTTCGTGTTTGTCAGCAGAAGAATCTGCCGAAATGATCTGGCAGCTAGGACAGAAGGTGACCGAAGTGACTGAAGGAAGGTGAACTTGTGAGGAGGCAATGTCCACATTTCTGAAAATGGGGCAATGGAGGCTTTGTGAGCCAACTGAACCTTTAATATCCTCCCCCATCCCTGGCATAGGCAGATTTTCAAAACTGCCATCTGAAGTATAGGATACTTGCTAGTCTTCATCTGACCCGTAACTTCAAAATAAATCCTGGCAAAGTGGCCCCTTCATCATTCATAAGGTGCAGTTTCACCAGCTAGTTAACATTCCCTTCCCAAGTAGACGTGTGTGTAATTCATTCCAGTATTTGAGAGAGATCTCCCAGAATTCTGCTCAGATTTATTGTCAAATAACTGTTCGGTAAAACTGCGTCTTTTGCTGACTCGGGCCTGGCAGGAAGAGTTGCCACAAGCACGGAGCTCTGGCATCGATTTGTGACTTCCCCGTGGGAGAACCTCAGGGGTAGAAGCCCATAGGCTTGATTGCCTTCTTAGATTAATATTTAATAGGATGACCGCCCCCATCCACCCTGCCAGCCCGGATCAGTGCCACAAGTCAAGGCTTGGCCTTGCTGTGCACAAGGGCTGTGAGGAAGATCTGGCAAAATTTTAATTAACTGAAGATAAACATACATAGGGAGCGTTAGTCCATTAGCTGGCACCACCACCCAGAGAGAAAAGGCCTCACTAATCACATGCCACAGCAGGTGAAATGACCTGCAGACCTGCAGCGTCCATTTGCTTTCAAATTAAAAAACATATTTTCGAAATAAAATACTCATGGGGCCCTGCTCATCATGTCGTTTCCCCTGAAAAGCAGGAAATCTGGGATGCTAATGAGCAACGCTTTCAATATTTTCGCCCAAGAAAGCTGAAAACACAAGTGCAGCAAAACAAGGCTGGGATTGCCCTTCCTTTGGAGGAGGGAGGAAAGTTGGACAGGAAACCAAGGAAAGGCAATCAGAAATGGAGGACTCAGCCCTGTGGAAAAATACAAATAATATAGTCGGCCTAGGAAGAAGTAACTGGATCTAGAAATCAGGTGTGGCAGAGGTACCCATTTGCTCAGAGGCAAGGAATCAGCAAAGTTAGATCGTAGAATAAGTCCGTAATTCACCAACCTTTGGATTGCAAGATGGCCAAGAAATAAGGATAGAGCTTGAGTTTACAATATTCTAGAAGGAAAATTTTATACAATTTGGTCAGAAAGTGGGTACTTCATTTGCTCATTAGGCTATATATTCATCACTTAATATGTAACAAGTGCCATTTCAGGTCTGGGGAGGTAGCAGTGCAGGAGACTTCACAAGTCTCTGTTGTCATGTGGCTTACTTTCTAGTACAGGGAGACAGACAATACATACCCAAGAAAATATCAGGTGGCATTTAAGTCAGAGACCCGAACGGTGAGAAAGCTCTGGCCATGCAGAGATCAGGGGAGGGCATTCTAGGGAATAGCAAGTACAAAGGCCCTAAGGAAGGTAAGAGCTCGGCCTGTTGAAGGAATGAAGTGTGGCTGGCGCTCAGTGAGAAAGGAGAAGAGGAGAAGAAAAGAATAAGTGGGGCAAGGTACAGGATATTGGCTTTTATTCCAAGTGCACTTATTCATATGAAACTTGTCATTCCCACTAGATTACAAGCTTCAAGAGAGCCGCGACTCTCTCTTACTCACTCAACACCTAGTCTGCATTCCAGGGCATCTACTAGCTGCCTTCTCTTTTTCTTTGAGGCTGGTCTTCTTCTGGCCCTTCTATAGTATGGTGAGCCAGCCTCCAAGATGACTGCCAATGACCCTTGCCTCCTTTTGTAATCCCCTTTCACATTGAATCAGGGCTGGACCTTTGTGGCCAGTAAAAGAGGGTAGAATTGATAGTGTATGATGTTCAAGGCTAGGCTATAAAAGTCATTCCAGCACCCACCTTGGTCTCTTGGATTTCTTGTTCTGGGGGAGGCCAGCTGCCATGGGAACACTCAGGCAGCAATGTGGAGAGTCCCACATGGAGAGGAACTGAGTCCCTGGACAAGAGCCAGCAACCAATTTGTCATTCATGTGTATGAGCCACCTTGGAAGTGGATCCTCCTATCCTAGTAAAGCCTTCAGATGATTGTAGCCCCAGCTGATATATTATTGCAAGTGCATGAGAGACCTTGAGCCAGAACTGCCCAGCGGAGACCTCCTTAAATTCCTGAACAGCAGAAACCATGAGAGATAGTAAATTATTATGTTAAGCTGTTAAATTTTGGGTGATTTGTTACACATCCTTAAGAACCCAGAACGCATAGTATAAGGTCATGTATGAAGTAATGGGATGAAAACGACTATGAGAAACTGCTTAAAAGGGATCCTTTTCATATGGGACAGATCAGGGAACTCCTAAGACAAGGGGTGGGCTCACATCATTCCTTGGGGACATCTAAGAGTCAGGTCTGAATGAAAGATCATTGGTGAGGTCATTTAAAAATAAATGTGGCCCTTTCCCCTGGCTGGCAGTGCAGAGGCCACACCATGCCTAGAGTTACTGTAAAAGACGTGCACCAGCAGGAGTTCGTCAGAGCTCTGGCAGCCTTTCTCAAAAAGTTCAGGAAGCTGAAAGTCCCCGAATGGGTGGCCAAGCACAAAGAGCTTGCTCCCTGTGATGAGAACTGGTTCTGCACACGAGCTGCTTCCACAGCGCGGCACCTGTACCTCCGGGGTGGTGCTGGGGTTGACTCCATGACCAAGATCAATGGCGGACGTCAAAGAAATGGCGCCATGCCCAGTCACTTCAGCCAAGGCTCCAAGAGTGTGGCCCACCGGGTCCTCTAAGCCCTGGAGGGGCTGAAAATGGTGGAAAAGGGCCAAGATGGAGGCTGCCAACTGACACCTCGGGGACAGAGAGATGTGGACAGAATTGCCGGAGAGGTGGCAGTTGCCAACAGGAAGCATTAGAACAAACCATGCCAGGTTAAATAAATTGCCTCGTTTGTAAAAATAAATAATAAATAAATAAATAAATAAATAAATGTGGAGGGCAGAATTTATCCATTATTATCCCTTGTGAAGGAGACAAAGCCAGGGGATTCAAAGTATGTAAGAACCTAGAACCTGTGTAACTTCCCTAGGTTTGTTGTTTCTGTTACCCCGGTCTAGTTATCCAGGGTGAAAAGCTCTTGAATGTTTGTCTGGGGTAACAAAGAAAAGGGGAGAGGGTTTAGGAAATAGGAATTGCCCCACTCCAAAGCTGCTTCAGCGGGTAGCTACTGGAAGAGGAAAGTAGGCCTTGGGACTTGCTGAGGGAATCAAGTTGAAGACAGAGAGCCTGACTGGGCCTGAGGCAGGCCCCCAGGCTAAGAGTTGAAAGGCCACTGCCCAGTGTGTTGAATAAATTGAGCCAGGTTCAGTCATTTCCTGGGGCATAGGCATATCTGCCACCTTCCAAATCTGTCTTCTCCAAGAGAATCTTCCTCTTGTCGGAGCTGGTACCTTGCAGGTGAAAATGTGAAATAATCTCCAACAGCTGTGGGAGGTGAATGTCTAGAAAAGTATTTATCGTCAAACAACCCCCTCCTGGAACATTTGTCTGGCTATGTATTTCTGTAATTAATTGATGTTGTTCAGTTAAAGTCTATTAAATTCTTGTATGAAAATAAATGTTATCTAGAACTCCATGTGTTAAAACAATAAAAGCAGTGCTGTTCCAGTTAAGGTGGGAACGGGAAAGGGGTGCTGAGTCCCGCTTCCCCTCAGCTTTGCCTCATCCACCCACCCCACTTAGTATCCCCAAGGCCTTTCCTAGGAGCCCCAGCATTCTGAAAATCATAGTTTGAAAACAACAGATTGAGGATATTATGGCACCTGCTACATCGTTTTATAATAATCTGCTATTTATGATTATTTATGCCACTGTTTTCTTCCACTACTGCAAATAAACAGATTCATCTTCCTCAGATACCATCTCATCATGTATTTCTCATGCTTAAGGCCTCTAGGAAGATTCTACTTCTCAGAAGTTGAAGTCAGAGGGGCTTAAAGATGGCTGGTACTTGCCTCCTCCATAAAGAAGAACCTAAATAGTGAGTAGATAATCACATTTCAAATAGGTCAACCAAAAAAGAATGCTGGAATTCAACAGACAAGTGTCAGGAAACACCTAAGGCAAGGAATAAAAGGGAAGCAAGGCAGTCTCCTCAGCCAGGATCAGCTAGGCGTCTGTAGAGACTCCCCAGTATGGGGAAAAGGACAGTGAGAGATGCCTCATGGTCCATATTCTTACCATGGACTCCTGCAGTCCTAGCCATGGTACAGCCCCTGACCCACGGGGGCCCTGAGACTAAAACAGAGAGCTTCCTGGAGACCACACAATGGCGCTGCCCCAGAGAGGGAGTTCACACTGGATTCCACACACCCCTAAGGCATCAGCAGCTCCTGTAAGGTGCTATTTTGTGAGCCCAACACCAGGCAAATGGCACTCTCCCTGGGGCCCAGCAATGCCTGCATCTCCATGGCCCTAGTGCCCACTGAGATTCCCCACCTGCAGCTACCACCACAGCTGGCTGCTGCCACTGAGGCTGAAGTGCAGGCCACTGGCTGTGACCCCACTCCCTCCAGAAGCAGAGCCACTGCATATTTTCACACCCCCAGACAGAATCCTTTGCCCATAGCTGTTGTTACTACGCTGCTGGGGCTAAAGTGTGAGTGAAAGGGTTGCTGCCATTAGGTCTGAAGCATAAGCCAAGCTCGCCTACATATAACTACTGCCACTGAAAACAACTTCGCCCTTCCCAGGAGCAGGGCCATAATGCAGTTGCTGCTGCCCCCAACCTAAGCATTCTGCTGGGGGTCTGGGGATCACTCTGTTTCTGCCTACCACACCAGTGCCAGTATGCACCATTGTTGTGGGGAGCTGACTACAAGCCTGCTCAGGCTGGCTTTCCCCTAATCCATGCCAGAGCACACTGTCTGTGGGCCTCAGGTTCATCCAGCCCAGTCCACTAGTGTCAGCACCTGAACACTCCTCCTGGGGGCCTGAGGTTGGCCCCACCCACCCTTCCACTACCACCACAGCTGGCACTTACTTGCACACAACACCTGCAGACCTGGAGACTAGACTGCCCAGCCCATTGCAGCCACTGCCAACACCACTGCATACTGCTTGGGACCCAGAGAATTGTCTCACCACTGCCACTGCCACCACTCACAACATGCCTACTGTCCAGGTTCCTGAGAAGCCTGGCAGCCAACCAGTGCCAAGAGCATACGAACAAGCCACCTGGAAGCCCAAGAATCAGCATGCTTGGACCTGCTAACATTGGTGCCAGCATATGCCACCTTGGGGCTTAAGGACAGACACACTCAGCCTACCACTGTCACCATTAGGTCCCAAAGACTGGCCCACCTGGGGTCCCAGTCCCCAGCAATTCGTCACCACAGCCTCCACTAATGACCTCATCCTAAGCCACTGAAGAAACGACAGACACCACTAACACTGCCTACAGTCACAGAAATCATACACAGACTACATTACTGAACACACCCCCAAAGTTCCCTACACACATAGATACATATTCAGGAAAAAGTCCTCCCCTATGAAAGCAAATTCAAAAACTGGAAGAAGCAACTGTTACACCAAATGCACAGATGTCAATATAAGTACACAGGAAACATGAAAAAGCCAGGAAATATGACACTTCCAAAGGAAAATAATAATTCTCCAGTAACATATAAAAGAAATTTATAAAATCCTAAAAAAATTCAAAATATTGATTTTAAAGAGGCTCAGTGAGATACACGAGAATACTGAAAAATACAAAGAAATCAAAAACAATTCAAAGTATGAATGAGAAGTTTACCAAAGAGATAGTTATCATAAAAGAACCAACCAGAAATTATGAAACTAAAGAATTCATTGAATGAAATATAAACTACAGTTGAAAACTTCAACAATAGACTACATCAAGGAGAAGAAAGGAGCTTCAAATTTGAAGACGGGTCTTTTGAAATAAACCAGTCAGACAAAAATAAAGAAAAAAATAATTTTAAAACATGAGCAAAGCTTATGTGACATACAGGACACCATAAAGTGACCAAATAGTCAAAATTTCAGAGTCCTAGAAGGTGAAGAGAAATTGAAAGTTATTTAACAAAATAATAGATGAAAACTGTCCAAGTCTAGCAAGAAAGTTAGACATCCAGATACAAGAGACTAAGAAATTCCCAAATAGATACAATGCAAAAAGGTATTCTCCACAGCACATTACAGTAGAACTGTCAAAAGTTAAAGACAAATAAAGAATTCTAAAAACAGCAAAAGCATCTAGTCACTTGTTGGGAACAGCCCCCCCCCCCCCAATCTGGCCATAAACTGGCCCCAAAACTGGCCATAAACAAAATCTCTGCAGCACTGTGACATGTTCGTGATGGCCATGACATCCATGCTGGAAGGTTGTGGGTTTACGGGAATGAGGGCAAGGAACACCTGGCCCACCCAGGGAAGAAAACCCGCTTAAAGGCATTCTTAAACCACAAACAATAGCATGAATGATTTGTGCCTTAAGGACATGCTCCTGCTGCAGACAACTAGCCAAACCCAACCCTTTATTTCGGCCCATCCCTTTGTTTCCCATAAGGAATACTTTTAGTTAATCTATATTCTATAGAAACAATGCTTATCACTGGCTTGCTGTTAATAAATATGTAGGTGAATCTCTGTTCGAGGCTCTCATCTCTGAAGGCTGTGAGACCCCTGGTTGCCCACTCCACACCTCTATATTTCTATGTGTGTGTCTTTAATTTCTCTAGTGCTGCTAAGTTAGGGTCTCCCCAACCGAGGTCGTCTGGGCAGTCACTTATAAAGGAACTCCCATCAGACTAACAGCAGATTTTTGGCAAAAACCTTACAGGCCAGGAGAGAATGGGATGATATATTTAAAGTGCTGAAAGAAAAAAAAAAAAAGGTCAGTGAAGGATACTATAACCAGCAAAGTTATCCTTCATAAGTGAAGTAAAAATAAAGTCTTTCCCAGACAAGCAAAAGTTTAGGGAATTCATCACTAGATCAGTCATAAAAGAAATGCTTAAGGAAATTCTACACTCAGTAGTGAAAGAACTATATCTACCATCATGAAAACACATAAAAATATAAAACCCACAGATAGAGTAAACTCAAACAAGAAAAAGACTCAAATGTTATCGCTACAGAAAAACCACCAAACCACAGTGATAAACAATAAAAGAGAAATAAAGGAACAAAGGATACACAGAATAACCAGAAATATATTAATGACAGAAATAAGTCCCCACATATCAAAAATAACTTTGAATGTAAATGAATTAAACTTTTCACTGAAAAGATATAGACTGACTGAATGGAGAAAAAAACATGACCCAACTACATGCTGCCTAAAAGAAATTCATCTCACACACAGACACATGTAGACTAAAAGTAAAGGAATGAAAAAAGATATCCTATACAAATGGAAACCAAAAGTGAGCAGAAGTAGCTATACTTATATCAGATAAAACAGACTTTAAGTCAAAAACAGTCAATAAAGACAAAGAAGATCACTGTATAATAATAGAGGGATCAGTTAAGCAAGAAGATATAACAATTCTAAACATATATGCACCCAACACTGGAACACCCAGATATAAAAACAAATATTATTAGATTTAAAGGGAGAGAGAGATTCTAATACAATGATAGTTGGGGATTTCAACACTTCATTCTCAGCATTAAACAGATCATCTAGGCAGACGATTAACAGAAAAAAAATTTAAACTACATACTAGATCAAATGGACTGCCGGATATTTACAGAACATTTCCCCCAATAACTACAGAATACATATTCTTCTCAACAGCACACAGAACATTTTTTCAGGATAGATGATATGTTAAGACATAAAACAAGTATTGAACATTGTTTCTTTTTTTTATTGAGACAGAGTCGTAATCTGTCACCCAGGCTGGAATGCAGTGGTGTGATCTCGACTCACTGCAACCTCCGCCTTCCCGGTTCACGCCATTCTCCTGCCGAGTAGCTGGGACTACAGGCGCCTGCCACAACGCCTGGCTGATTTTTTGTGTTTTTGGTAGAGACAGGGTTTCACCATGTTAGCCAGGATGGTCTAGATCTCCTGACCTCGTGATCCGCCCGCCTCAGCCTCCCAAAGTGCTGGGATTACAGGCATGAGCCACTGCGCCCAGCCCGAAAAATTTTTAAACTTCGAAATTATATGAAGTGTCTTCTCAGACCACAAAGGAATAAAAGTAGAAATTAATAACAAGAGGAACTTTGGAAACTGAACAAATACATGGAAATTAAACAATATGCCCCTGAATGACAACTGGGCCAGGGAAGAAATAAAAACATTTCTTGAAACAAATGAAAATAGAAACACACACAATATACCAAAACCTGTGGAATATAGCAAAAGCAGTGCTAAGAGGGAAGATTATAGCAATAAGTGCCTATAGCAAATAAGTAGAAAGATTTCAAATAAATAATCTTATAATGCACCTCAAGGACTAGAAAAGCAAGGACAAACCGAATCCAAAATTAGTAGAAGGAAAGACATAATAAAGATCAAAGCAGAACTAAACACAATAGACACAAAAACAAAACAAAACAAACAAAAACCCAAAACACCAAAGGATCAATGAAACAAAAGTTGTGTTTTTGAAAATATAAACAAAATTGATAAATCACTTGCTGAACTAACCAAGAAAAAAGACAGAAGATCCAAATAAACAAAATCAGAAATGAAAAAGAAGACATTACAACTGATAAGACAGAAATACAAAAGGTAATCAGAGACTATTATGAATAATGATATACTATCAAACTGGAAAACTAAGAGTAAATGGACATATTCCTGGGACACATATAGCCTACTAAGAATTGAATCAGAAATGTTAAAAGAGAAACTTCAGCCGAATTAAATTTAAAGGAGTTTAATTGAACAATGAACAATTTGCAAATCAGGCAGCCCCCATAATCACAGCAGATTCAGGAGACTCCAGGGATGCCTTTTGGTCAGAACAAATTTATAGACAGAACAGGCACAGTGGCTCATGCTTGTAATCCTAGCACTTTGGGAGGCCAAGGTGGGAGGATCATTTGAGGTCAGGAGATTGAGACCACCCTGACCAACATGGTGAAACCCCGTCTCTACTAAAAAAAAAAAAAAAATTAGCTGGGCATGGTGGTGGGCACCTGTAATCCCAGCTACTCAGGAGGCTGAGGCAGGAGAACCACTTGAACCCAGGAGGCAGAGGTTGCAGTGAGCCGAGATTGTGCCACTGCACTCCAGCCTGGGCAACAGAGGAAGACTGTGTCTCAAAAAACAACAACAACAACAACAAACAACGTACAGACACAAAAAGGGAAATGACATACAGAAATTGGAAGTGAGGTACAGAAGCAACTGGATTGGTTACAGGTTGGCATTTGCCTTATTGGAACACAGTATGAACACTTAGCAGTCTATGAGTGGTTGAAATATGTCCACTGGGATTGGCCAAGACTCAGCTATTGTTACAGGCACATACTCCTAAGTTAAGTTTTCAATCTTGTCTGCCTATTAAGCTAGGTTACAGTTCATCCACAAGGACTCAAATATAGAAGTACGGAGTCCTTTTCAGGCCATAGTTTGCTTTAACAGGAAGAAATAGAAAATCCTGAAGAGATTAATAACAAGTAATGAAGTCAAGGCAGTAATAAAAACTCTCCCCACAAAAGAAAAAGGCTCTGGACTGAATGGCTTCACTGCTGAATTCTACTAAACCTTCGAACAGAAATTAACACCAATTCTCCAAACTATTTCAGAAAATTGAAAAGGAGAAACCTCTCCCAACTAATTCTATGAATCCAGCATCACCCTATTACCAAAACCAGACAAAGACGCAACAAAATTAAAAAAAAGAAGAAAAGGAAACTATGGGCCAATATATCTGATGAATACAGATGCAAAAATCTTCAACAAAATATTAGCAAATTGAATCCAAAAGCACATTTTAAAAAACACACTATGACAAAATGGGATTTATCCCAGGGATGCAAGTATGGTTCAACAAATGCAAATCAATAAATGTGATACACGACATCTAGAGTGAAGGATAAAAGCCATATGATCATCTCAATATATGCAGAAAAAACATTTGATACAAATTCAATATCTTTTCATGATAAAAACTCTCAACAAAATAGGCACAGAAGGAACATACCTCAACAAATTAAAGGCCATATATGACAAACTCACAACTAACATTACACAGAACAGGGAAAAGCTGAAGGCCTTTCCTCTAGGAACTGAAGTAAGATGAGGATGCCCACTCTCACCACGCCTATTCAGCGTGGGAGTGAGAGTCCTAGCCAGAGCAATCAGGCAAGAGAAAGAAATAAAAGGCAACCAAATTGGAAAAGGGAAGTCAAATAGTCCCTCTTTTGTAATGATACGATCTTATACCTAGAAAAACATAAAGACTCCATCAAAAAACTCTTAGATATGATAAATTCGGTAAAGTTGCAGGATACAAAATCAACACACAGAAATCAGCAGCATTTCTATACAACATTAATGAACAGCCAAGAAGAAATCAAGAAGGCAATTCTATTTAAGATAACTAGAAAAAATAAATAAAATACCTAGAAATACATTTAACCAAGAAAGTGAAAGATCTCTACGAGGAAAACTACAAAATACTGATGAAAGAAATTGAAGAGGATTGAGAAGAACAAGATAGCTGACAAGATGCAGCCAGGAAATGCCTCTCCCACTGAGAGAAACCAAAATATTGACTAATCCATCATACTTCAAACAGATCTTTTGAGAGAAAATACAGAAAATCAATAGAGAGGCGACACAGACACTAAGGTTGAAGAGGGAGGAAGCTGGGAATACTTCACAGAGTCGCTGAGCATCAGTACCAGCTCCTGGCCCTAAGCAGGTCCTAAGGAAGAAATTTAACTACAAGAGATTCCATGACCCCCATAGACATTTGAATTGGCAGGGGAACAGCCTGGAAAGTAGGCAGAGGCAGAACTCCAACCTGTGCTAAGCCCAAAAGGTTTTGCATGGGGGACAACTGCAGCAAAATATGACCATAGGTGTCCATCCTCCAAGGCTCTCCATTTTGCTCTGAGTGACTCTAGCCCTTGCTGACTGCCAGGCTGGAAGAGAGCAGAGCTGTCTTTCCTGCAGTACTAGGGTGCATCTGATCTGCACACCCCGCTATCCACTGGCTCCTCCTAAGGCCCCTGCCTGGCTGCTTGAGCAAGAGCTTGCACACAGCACAACCTCCACTGCCCCACCTGATTGCTTTGCTGGTGGCCTCGGAACAATTCAGCCTCCCCCATCCCTCAGCACAGCCAGTGCTCAATCCCAAGGAGCCAAAGGACAAAGCCATGGGCCAGGTCCCAACTCCCCAGGGTTTGAGCACATAGCTCAGGGGTATCGAGCTCAGATCTGTGGCCTAAGCTCAAGCAGGTGAGGAGCCCCTACTCTCAGAACATCTCAGAAGAGTGAGGTGGAGGTTCATGCACTAATGGAATGGGATTTGGGCATGCCTCCCTCCACACGAATCAGTCTGGGAAAGGTGTATCCTGTTTAACAGCCCACAGCCTCTGCCCAAGGGAGCCCCACAGCCCAGAACACCTAACAGCCCAGCAATCTGGGCACAGAAGGCTTAGAACAAAACTAGCTGTTTGGGCCTGCTATGGGGGCAGACACCAGAAGGCGACTCAGTCAGGCGAGCACAAGCTGGGTAGTCCCCACAGTTTTCTGCTGAGCAAAACACCCCAGTCATGGGTGCTGCACCAGCTGTGCACCCTTGACGACACCGCCCTGCCTGAGGATCCTCCAGTCTTGGCCCACTGCATCTAGAGACCATCTGCAGACATACTCCATAACCCACTCTCTCTATGTCAAACACAGAGGACCAGTGGGTCTCAGGGGAGCTGTGGGTCTCCTGGCAACCCAACTGTTGGCTCTGGCCACCCAAGAGAGGTGGGAGTGTAGCCTGACAGGGGCCCTCTTGAGGCTAAGGAAATGCAGGCATGATGCCAATGATTAGAGGATGCTCCTCCAAGGCCTAGAAACAAACTTGGGATTGTCTCTCACCCCCGACATCTCTCCCTCCACAGAGCACTGCTATGAATGCCCTGAAATATAAAAGAGGCACATAGCTGAGTGACAGCCTATTTGCTGGCCTTTACTCTTAAGCTCCATCTACTGGAATGCAGCCTGAGTTAAACCACCAATTAAAAATTCTTTAGCACACATTGACTGTGAAACTCAGTATAGGAATCTAGCCACAACTCAATAACCCATACAGAGCCTTGGCCCTCTGAAAACACCCAGAAATTAAGCCAATCAACTATACACAATAAGCACCACAGTCAAAGCCTCAAGAGAACAAAAGCATATATATATATATATATATATATATATAAAATTAAAAAGCCCCATCCAAATAAAAGCAACTTCAAAAGGATAAACACCAGCCCTCTCAGATAAGAAAAAATCAACACAAGAACTCCAGCAATCAAGAAGGAGTGTTTCCTTACCTCCAAATGGTTGCACTGGCTCCCCAGCAATGGACCCTAATCAGATTGAAATGTGGCTGAATTGACAGATACAGAATTGAGAACCTGAATGGCAAAGAAACTCAATGGTATTCAGGAGAAAGTTGAAATCCAATCCAATGAAGCCAGTAAAGTGATACAAGAGTTGAAATAGTCATTTTAAGAAAGAACCAAACTGAACTTCTGGAATAGAAAAATTCACTATAGGAATTTCAAAATTCAGCTGGAAGCATGAACAACAGATTAGACCAAGCTGAGGAAAGAATCTCAGAGCTTGAGGACCAGTGCTTTGGATCAACCCAGTCAGACAAAAATAAAGTAAAAACAATTTTACAAAATGAACAAAACAACTGAGAAATGTTAGATTATGTACAGAGACCAAACCTACAACTCATTGGCGTTTCTGAGAGAGAAAAAGAGAGAATAAGCAACTCAGAAAACGTTTGAGGATATGGTCCATGAAAATTTCCCTCCCCAACCTTGCTAGAGAGGTTGACATGAAATTCAAGAAATTCAGAGAACCCCTGTGAGATACTATGCAAGATGACCATCCCTAAGACACATAGTCATTGCACTTTCCAATGTGAAAGAGAAATACCTTAAAGGTAGCTATAAAGAAGGGGCAGATCATGTACAAAGGGAATGCTAACAGGCTAAGAGCGAACTTCTCAGCAGAAACCTTGCACGTCAAAAGAAATTGGGGGCCTATTTTCAGCATCCTTAAAGAAAAGAAATTCCCATCAAGAATTTTATATTCTGCCAATCTAAGCTTCATAAGCAAAGGAGAAATAAAATCTTTTTCAGAGAAGCAAACATTAAAGAGATTTTAGGTCTTTAAGGGAATTCTAAACATGGAAATGAAAGAATGATACCTGTGACCACAAAGCACACTTAAATACATAGCCCATAGACCCTATAAAGCAATTAACTACACAATCAAGTTTGCCAAACAACAGCTAACAGCAGAATGACAGGATCAAAACCTCACATATCAATATTAATATTGAATGTAAATGGTCTAAACACCCCACTTCAAAGGCACGGAGTGGCAAGTTGGATTAAAAAAACAAGACTCAACTGTCTGCTGTCTTCAAGGGGGTGTCTCACATGTAAAGACACCCGCAGGATCAAAGTAAAGGGATCTATCATGCAAACAGAAAACAAAAAATAACAGGGGTCACTATTCTTATATCATATAAAACAGACTTTAAATCAACAACAGTTAAATAGACAAAGAAGGGCATTACATAATGATAAAAGTTTAATTCAACAAGAAAACTTAACTATCCTAAATGTATATGTACCCAACATTGGAGTACCCAGATTCATAAAACAAGTACTTCTAAACCTACAAAAGACTTAGACAGTCAGATAATAATGGGGGGGGGACTTCATCACCCCACTGACAGCATTAGACAGATCATTGAAGTAGAAAACTAACAAAGAAATTCTGGATTTAAACTCAACTCTTGATCAACTGGACCTAACAGACATCTATAGAATACTCCACCAACAACCATAGAATACACATTCTTCTCACATGCACACCAAACATACTCTAAGATGACCACATGGTCAGCCATAAAGCAAGTCTCAATACATTAAAAAAAAATGTAAATCATACCAAGCATATTCTCAAACCATGGTGGAATAAAAATAGAAATCAATACCAAGAAGATATCTCAAAACCACACAATCACATGGAAATTAAGCACTTACTCCTGAATGACAGATAATGAAATCAAGGCAGAAATAAAAAAAATTCTTTGAAATTAATAAAAACAGAGACATAACATACCAAAGTCACTGAGCTGCAGTAAAAGTAGTGTTAAAAGGAAGTTTATAGCACTAAATCAGAGCAGAACTGAATGAAACTGAGATGCAAAAAATTCTTACAAAGGACCAACAAAACCAAAAGTTTGTTTTTGAAAGGATAAACAAGATTGATAGACCACCAGCTAGATTAACAACAACAAAAAGAGACAAGATCCAAATAAGCACAATCAGAAATTACAAAGATGACATTACAACCAATCCCACAGAAACACAAAAGATCCTCAGAGACTATTTGAACACCTCTAGGCAAACAAACTAGAAAATACAGAAGAAATGAATAAATTCCTGGAAATACACAACCTCCCAAGACTGAACCAGGAAGAAACTGGAACAGGCCAATATCGAGTTCCAAAATTGAAGCAGTAATAAAAAACCTACCAACCAAAAAAAACCCTGCACCAGATGGATTCACAGCTGAATTCTACCAGACATACAAAGAAGAGCTGGTACCAATCCTACAGAAACTATTCCAAAAAATCAAGGAGGAGGGACTCCTCCCTAACTCATTCTATGAAGCCAGCATCATCCTGATACCAAAATCTGGCAATGACACAATGAGAAAAGAAAACTACAGGTCAATATCCCTGATGAACATAGATTCAAAAATCCTTAACAAAATACTAGCAAACTGAATCCAGCAGCACATCAAAAAGTTAATTCACCACAATCAAATAGGTTTTATTCCTGGGACGCAAGTTTGGTTCAATATACACAAATCAATAAATGTGATCCACCACATAAACCGAATTAAAAACAAAAACCATATGATCATCTCAATAGACACAAAAAGCTTTTGATAAGATCCAGCACCCTTTATAATAAAAACTCTCAAAAAACTAGGCATTGAAGGAACACACCTCAAAATAATAAGAGCCATTTATGACAAACCCATGACCAACATCATACTAAATGCACAAAAGCTGGAAGCATTCCCCTTGAGAACTGGAACAAGACAAGGATGCCCACTCTCACCACATAGTACTGAAAGTCCTAACCAGACCAATCAGGCAAGAGAAAGAAATAAAAGGCATCCAAATAGGAAAAGAAATCCAACGATCTCTCTTTACCAATGATATGATGTTATACCTAGAAAACCCTAAAGGCTCCACCAAAAGGCTCCTAGAACTAATAAACCTCTTCACTATCGTTTTAGTATACTTTAAATCAATGTACAAAAAAAATCAGTATTATTATTATTTTTTTGATGTAGTCTCACTTTGTCACCCAGGCTGGAGTACAGTGGTGTGATCTCGGCTCACTGCAACCTCTGCCCCCCAGGTTCAGATGATTCTCCTGCCTCAGCCTCCTGAGTAACTGAGGTGCCCACCACCACGCCCAGCTAATTTTTGTATTTTTTGTAGAGACAGGGTTTCACCATGTTGGCCAGGCTGGTCTCAAACTCCTGACCTCAAGTGATTCACCCGCCTTGGCCTCCCAAAGTGCTGGGATTACAGGCGTGAGCCACTGCACCTGGCCTAAAAATCAGTAGTATTCTATATACCAATAATGTTCAAGCTAAGAGTCAAATCAAGAATGCAATCCCATTTACAATAGCCATAAAAAATACCTCAAAATACATCTAGCCAAGGAGGTGAAAGATCTTTACAAAGAGAGCTATTGAACACTGCTGAAAGAAATCAGAGATGACACAAACAAATAGAAAAACATTTCATGCTCATGGATTGGAAGAATCAATATCATTAAAATGGCCATAATGCCCAAAGCAATTTATAGATTCAACACTATTCCTATCAAACTACCGACATCATTTTTCACAGAATTAGAAAAGAGTATTCTAACACTCATATGGAACCACAAAAAAAGCCTGAATAGCCAAAGCAATCCAAAGCAAAAGGAACAAAGCCAGAGGCATCACATTACCTGACTTCAAGGTAATATACTACAAGACTACAGTAACCAAAACAGCATGGTACTGGTGCAAAAACAGACACATAGACCAATGGAACAGAATAGAGAACCCAGAAATAAAGCTGCACACCTATAGCCATCAGATCTTCAACAAAGTCAACAAAAATAAGCAATGGGGAAAGGACTCCCTATTCAATAAATGGTACTGGGATAACTGGCTACCCGTATGCAGAAGAATGAAACTGGACCCATCACCATGTACAAAAATTAATTTATGATGGATTAAAGACTTAAATGTGAGACCTCAAACTATAAAAATCCTAGAAGCAAGCCTTGGAAATATACTTCTCAATATTGGCCTTGGCAAATAATGTATGGCTAAGTCCTCAAAAGCAATCGCAACAAAAACAAAAATTGGTAAGTGGGACCTAGTTAAAGGGCATCTGCACAGCAAAAGAAACTTTCAACAGAGTAAACAGACAACCTACAGAATAGGAGAAAATATTTGCAAACTATGCATCCAACAAAAGTCTAATGTCCAGAATCTAATGCGAACTTAAATCAACAAGCAAAAAGCAAACAACCCCATTAAAAAGTGGGCAAAGGATAAGAACAGGCACTTCTCAAAAGAAGACATACTCACAGCCAAAAGACATATTAAAAAATGCTCATCATCACTAATCATCAGAGAAATGCAAATCAAAGCCACAATGATATACCATCTCACATCAGTCAGAGTGGCTTTTACTAAAAAGTAAAAAAAATAACAGATTTTGGTGGTGCTGCAGAGAAAAGGGAATGCTTGTACACTGTTGGTGGGAATGTAAATTAGTTCAGCCACTGTGGAAAGATGTTTGGAGATTTATCAAAGAATTAAAAATAGAACCATTATTAAATCCAGTAATCTCATTATTAGGTACATACCCAAGGGAAAATAAATTGTTCTACCAAAAAGACACATGCACGTGTATGTTCACTGCAGACATATTCATAATAGCAAAGACATGGAACTAACTCACACGTCCATCATTGGTGGACTGGTTAAAGAAAATGTGGTACATATACACTGTGGAATACTACACAGCCACAAGAAAGAATGATTTGATAGCACAAGGGGGAACTATTAGTCAATAATAATTTATTGTACACTTGAAAATAACTGAAAGAGTATAACTGGATTGTTTGTAACACAAAGGATAAATGCTTGAGGGGACAAATACCAAATTTTCAATGATGTGATTATTATGCATTGCATGCCTGTACCAAAATATCTATGTACCCCATAAATATATATGCCTACTATGTATCACAAAAATTAAAAATAAAAAAATGTAAAAAAGAGGTAAATGAAGAAGAAGAAATAACAAACTTATGTCTTTTGTAGCAAGACAGATGGAGTTGGAGGCCATTAACCTGAGTGAACTAATGCAGAAAGAGAAAATCAAATACTGCATGTTCTTGTCTATAAGTGGGAGCTAAACAGTACACATGGACATAAAGATGGGAAAAACAGACACTGGGGACTACTAGATGGGGGAGAGAGTGAGGGAGGCAAAGGCTGAAAAACTACCTATTGAGTACTATGCTTGATACCTGGGTGACAAGCTTCAATCATACTCCAAACCTAAGCAGCATGGTTTGTAACAAACCTGCACATGGACCCCCATATATAAAAGTTGAGAAAAAAGCCAAAAACAAAAAAGAAATTGAAAAGCACACAAACAAAGGGTAAGACATCCATGTGCATGGATTGGAAGAATTAATATCACGAAAACGACTATACTTCCCAACGAAATCTACAGATTCATGCAATTCTTGTCAAAATACCAACATCAATTTTCCAGAATTAGAATGAACAATCCTAAAATTTATATGGGGAAAAAAAAAAAAAAAGCCTGAATAGCCAAAGCAATCCTGAGCAAAAGAACAAAACTGGAGGCATCATAGTATCTGACTTCAAAATATATTACAAGGCTGTAATAACCAAAACAGCATGGTATTAGTATAAAAAGAGACATATAGACAATGGAACAGAAGAGAGAATCCAGAAATAAATTCAAGTATTTACAGTCAACTGATTTTTGACAAAAGTGCCAATAATATACACTGGGGAAAGGACACCCTCTTCAATAAATGATGCTGAGAAAATTGGATATCTATATGCAGAAGAATGAAATTTCACTCCTAACTCTCAATATATACAAAAAATAAAGACTTCAATGTAAGACCTCAAATTATAAAACTATCAGAAGAAAACACAGGGAAAACACTTCAGAACGTTGGTCTAGCAAAGATTTTATGGCCAAGACCTCAAAAGCACAGACAAAATGTACAAATGGGACTATGTTAAACCAAAGAGATTCTGCACAGCAAAGGAAACCATCAAGAGAGTGAAGAGACCACCTGTTGAATGGGAGAACACATTTGCAAGCTATTCATCCAACAAGAGACTAACATCCAGAATACACAAGGAACTCAAACAACTCAACAGTAAAAATAAAAACAATCTCATCAAAAAGTAGGCAAAGGACATGAATAGACATTTCTCAAAAGAAGATGTATAAGTGGCCAACAGGTATATGAAAAAATATTCAACATTACTAATCATCAGAGAAATGCAAATCAAACCACAGTGAGATATCTCACTCCAGTTAGAATGGCTATTATTAGAAACAGAAAAAGTAGCAGATGCTGCTGAGGATGTGGAGAAAAGAGAACTCTTATACACTGTTGGTAGGAATGTAAATTAGTATAGTCATTACGAGAAACAGTATGCATATCTCTCAAAAAACTAGAAATGGGCTGGGTGTGATGGCCTATAATCATACCTATAATCCCAGCACTTTGGGAGGCTGAAGTGGGAGGATCACTTGAGTCCAGGAGTTGGAGACCAGCCTGGGCAACATAGGGAGACCCTGTCACTACAAAAAATTTAAGTTAAATTAAAAAACTAAGAATAGAACTACCATATGATCCAGCAATCCCATTACTGTGTATTTACCCAAAGCAAAATAAATCAGTGTATCAGAGGGTTACCTGCACAAACATGTTTATTGCAGCACTATTCACAATAGCACAGATATGGAATCAACCTAAGTGCCCATCAACAGACGAATGGATAAAGAAAATGTAGTATATATACACAGTGGAATACTACTCAGTTATAAAACGAATGCAATCCTGTCATTTCGGCCGGGCGCGGTGGCTCAAGCCTGTAATCCCAGCACTTTGGGAGGCCGAGACGGGCGGATCACAAGGTCAGGAGATCGAGACCATCCTGGCTAACACGGTGAAACCCTGTCTCTACTAAAAAAATACAAAAAAAAACTAGCCGGGCGAGGTGGCGGGCGCCTGTAGTCCCAGCTACTTGGGAGGCTGAGACAGGAGAATGGCGTAAACCCGGGAGGTGGAACTTGCAGTGAGCTGAGATCTGGCCACTGCACTCCAGCCTGGGTGACAGAGCAAGACTCTGTCTCAAAAAAAAAAAAAAAAAAAAAGACATCCTGTCATTTGCAGCAACATGGATGGAACTAGAGGTCATGATGCTACATGAAAGCCAGGCACAAAAAGACAGATATTATATGTTCTGACTCATGTGGGAGCTAAAAAAGTTGATCTCATGCAGGTGGAAGGCAGAATGATGGATACCAGAGGCAAGGAAGGGCATGCGGGTGGGAGAGGGGTAAGAAGAGAGGTTGGTTAAAGGGTACAAACATACCGTTAGATAGAAGTTATAATGTTCCACAACAGAGGAGAGTAATTAGCAACAATGTGTTATATATTAAATATTTGAAAGTAGCTAGAAGAGAGGACTTGAAATGTTCTTAACATGTAGAAATGATTAATGCTAGGCCGGGCACGGTGGCTCACGCCTGTAATCCCAGCATACTGGGAGGCCAAGGTGGACGGATCACCTGAAGTCTGGTGTTCCAGATCAGCCTGGCCAACATGGTGAAACCCTGTCTCTCTACTACAAAAAGTACAAAAATTAGCTGGGTGTGATGGCATGCACCTGTAATCCCAGCTACTTGGGAGGCTGAGGCAGCAGAATTGCTTGAATCCAGGAGGCGGAGGTCGCAGTGAGCCAAGATCGCACCACTGCACCCCAATCTGGGCAACAGAGCAAGACACCGTCTTAAAAAAAAAAAAAAAAAAAAAAGGATTAATCCTCAAGGTGATGGATATCCCAAATGCCCTGACTGGATCATTACACATTCTATTCATATAACAAACCAGGCAAGTCTAGCTTTGGTGTTTACAGCAGTGCATCTCTGAGCAAGTCACTTAGTCTCTCTGAATGTTGACCTTCTGGTCTGTAAAATCAGGAAAATACAAGGATTGGGAAAATGTATGTAAGGCATTTGGTATATATAGGCACCCAATAAATGGTTGTTATTTTGCAAAAATCACATCACTCATTTGTTTCCATTTTATTGTAAATTTTTCAAACACACAGCAAAGTAGAATTTTACCTTGAATAGCTGCATACTAACCACCTAGATTCTACCATTAGCATTTTACTAAAATTGCTTCTTCACTTATCTGTCCATCTCTCCATTCTTCTATTTACCCATTAATCTATCCTATTTTAGTGATTCATTTTAAAGTAGACTGCAAGCATCAGTACATTTTCCCCTAAATACTTTAGCATGCATATCATTAACTACAGTTCAGTATTTCGTTAGCTTTTTCATTTCATGTAAAATTTAGATACAATGAAATGCATGAATCTTAAGAATACATTTGCTGAGTTTTGATGAATATAAACACCTGTGTAATCCAAACACCCATCAAGAAATATACAACATTTGTATCACCACCGAAAGTTCCCTCATGCTGCTATAGCAAGATGTCCTAGACTGGGTGAAAAGGAGAAAAGAAAGAACGTTCCCTCATGATCCTTCCCAGTCCTTTCCTCTTTCACCCCTAGAAGTGACCATTGCTCGGATTTGTCCCTCTGTTGATGACTTATTATAGAATGTCATTTAAGTAGGATCGCATGCAGGACAGCTGTTCAGGTGGCCTCGGACTGAGCCTGTTATTCCCCTTTTCTTGCTTGTAGTGCTCAAGGATAACTGTAGAATATGCTGCAAATGCAACATCTTGACATAAGGGGAAGCTGGCCAGAACAACCTGGGCTTTGTGCCTGTTCCCCACTATCCAGAAATAGGATTCCTTCAATACTCTGGCCCAGTGTGTCACAGTACCCCTGGGTCTAAAACCCAGAGCAGGCTGCTTGCTGCCTTCAGCTGCAGTGCAAGTAAGGCATTCACAGTCAAACTCATCCACCCCAGGCAGTTTTCTGAGCCTTGTGGGACTGCATCACAACGAATCCTAGGCTTCTGTTATCTGTGCTGGGTTATCTGTAAGGAATAAACCCACTTTGTGTAATTTGTATGTGTGGCTCTTCTGTCTTACCAGACTCAGACAAGCAGTGTACAGTGAACTTGCTTCTCATGATATAGTCTGTACTCTTATGTAAGGCTCCTTTCACTCAGCATGATGTTTTTGAAACTCATGTGATTAGTGTCCTTTTTTTTTTAATTGCTAAGTAGTATTCTATTGTATGAACATGCCACCATTTGGCCATTATCTTGCTATTCATTTTAAATAAATACCGGTTACCTTCCTTTCCTGATGGTGGATCATCATGAACAGTATCAACTGCCACGAAACTCAACCAGAAGGGAATCGGCATCCCTGAGAAAAAACACTGAGCTAGTGGGGGACAACACTCCTTACACTGTAAGATCTTCGGTTAGTTCTTTAGATATAGCATGATCAGAAATAGATTAGATTTTAATTTCCTCCAGGGAGATCCCTCACTTTGTCTTATTTTTATTCAGTGCATTTCCCCAGCTTCCTCCACCATGAAATGACTTGGAGCCAATTAAGAGCCTTCTGCTTCCTCATCAGTAATATTTACGACTATGGAAATGTTTATGATGCATGGACAGAGCTTGGGTCAGGTAGGAGATCTTGCTGTCCTTGTAAATGGGACTTGTCTCCTGCTTGTTTTTGCCAGAGTTGTAAAATGGAAGAGTGCACATAGTATAGTCTAGGGTTGCTTTTTTTTTCCCCCCATCTAACCTTTGCATTCAGGCTGTGGATTATTACTGATCTTTGTGCTTGGAATGAAGGAGGCATTTTGGTTTTCTGGAGACTTTGGTTGTGTCACCCCCTTTTTCTGGGCCTGCCACCAAACTCCCTGTCCAGGCTAGAGCTGTAACATGCTAGGGGAAGACCTTTTCAAATCCAGTAACAGAAATTTCTGCAATCTGTATGAGGCTTAGGGGCTGCTGGAAGCCACCTAAATGCATAAATGTGGAACGGCTAGAGTCATTTTGTGTTTCTGGTAAAATTGCCAGGGAAGCAATTCTCTCACCCCAGTATCCATTTTTCTTTATCCTCCCTGCATGCCTTTATTCCCATCTCTCAGGAATTTCCTTTCTCCAAGTCTAAGGCCTCCACCTGGACTGGAAACCCATCCTCTGCTACTCAGACCTGGCCCATCTCTGTTGCTAAGAACTCCATTGTAAATGTGGCTTCTCCCTTCCCCCTTCCCCCACCGCCCCCAAACACTGTTTGCATCTCTCCTGTAATACTAAAATATGTTTATAAAAATAAACATTTGTATCAGGAACTCATGTATCCAAACAGATCTATTTAGGAATGCCTCCTATGTGCCAAGTCGCCCTTTCACATGACTGCCCTCTTCTCTTCGCTTCTGGAAGTCTTGAAACCTGCACGCTCTGCCGTAGTTTCCCCACTCCTTAGTCCTTCGCAGCCTTGTCCATTCTTACCACTCTACTGACAGAGTCCCAAAGGTTGCCATTGGCTTCTCAGCTGGCAGACAGTGCAGGCTGTCCTCAGTCTTGCCTCCTTCTGGTCTCGATAACCCTGTCACCTTCTGAGATGCAGCAATATCCCATCACTTCCCACAACCCTACCATTCTGCCTTTTCCTTTATTGGATTTTATTTTTCCTCCCACATCCTAAAGGTGGTCATTTCTCAAAGTGATGCCCTTGAACCGATGTCATCCCTTCTCCAACCACAATTTCAGCTCTCCCTGTGGGCAGCTGCATCCTGAGTCTGTGTCTAGCTCTAACCTCCCCTTGGATTTCAGACCCTAATTCCAAGTTGCTTTCTAGACAACTCTTTCTGAGTCACTTTACCCCTAAAACCAATCTTCTCTCCTAAGTGAAGAGGTATAAAACATGGCTTCTGCCCCCAGGAGCTCATAATTTAGTCAGAGAGACACACATGCAGATTTTGAAATGTTCTGTAACAAACCCTGAGAGCTAATTAACATGAAAGGTGATGTTATAATGAGAGTCATGCCACATGACAAAATGTTAAGGAGTGGTACTATCACCCTGTTCTTACTCACAGTAGAGAGAAGTTGTGGGCTCCATTGCCCAGGAATGGTCTTCTAGAATCTGGGTCCCATCAGTGAGGAGGAACACAAAGGGGTGTTCATTCCAGAGATGCACGGGAAGGAAGGACCTTTCAAAGAACGTTCTTTTAACCTACATTCAGCCACACTGGGCATGATGCTTCTTGACCTGAGGTAGAACTGCTCCCTTAGGGAGATTTTGGAGGCCCTTTTGTTGTTAATTGTTACAACGACTGGGGGGATGCTAACAGCATTTAGCGCCTGGAACTCAGAAATGATAAATGTCCTGCAATGAGCGGGTTAGTCCCATGTCCAGCCAGTAGTGCCTAGGTTGAAAAACAACACATGTGGGGTAATGGGAAATTGACTCTTCCCTGTCCTCTCCATGCTCCCAAGAACTCCATTCTGGCTTGTGAAAAACCAGTCATGGAATTACCCATATATGAAAGTAACTAATGCCCAACAGACAAACCAAACAGTTGCCTAGGGCACTGGCAAACTGAGAGACAGAAAGCAGGGTAAGTTCAGCTGTAATGAGCTTATTCACAATTTTGCAGGCAGAAAATCTAGAAAGTCGCTTTTTAAAATTTTAGCATAAACTTTAATGTTAAACCAAAAAATAAAATTTTATTTTGAATTTCATGTGCTGTAAAATTGTATTTTGAATTTCATGTGCGAGTCCCTGTAAACTTGTCAGTGCTTAGGGCAATAAAGACATTAATCAGGTTGTAGGAGTATCCCATAAAAAAGCTATAAATGTGTGATTGAGGAGTTGCTGGAAATATTCACGATGCTGACGAGGCTCATCTCAGGAAGGCAAGACCGAAAAGGAGTGTAATTAGGAAATCTAACCAGGGGAGCTCTATGTTGTCTGGGGGAAGACAGTAAACAGATGATGAGAGACCAGTCACTGGTCTGTTGGTCAACAAATAATTATCCACTAACTACGGTGTCCCAGGCGCTGGGCTGGGCACGGGGATACAGTGGAGAACAAGACAAGTCCCACCCTTCAGTGTGTTTATATTCTGGGGTGGGGGAGGGGAAACAGACAAAAATACCACAGACACAGACCCATTCATACACACCCAGACAGACATGCAGATGATCACAGGTCAGCAGAAAGCCTAGAGAACAGTGAGTCAGAACCATTTTGCAGGTTTTTCCATTCCTCTCAGGGGAGGTCAGTGGCCACTTGATGATGGGATCCCTAGGTCTCAGCAGGGTTGGTGGAAAGGAACCTTGAGGCTACCTACCTTCCCTTGTCCCTGCACACCGGGTCCTAGCCCAAGGCGCTGAACTTGGCAGCGTCATTCTGTGTGGGACAGCATGGTGGGGGGCACCCAGCGCTAGGAAAATCCCCAGGGTCAGAGCTGGGAAATCTGAGCCCTACTCAAGTCTGGGTGGCTAGGAGCAGAACTTGACCAGGGAGACGAGGCCTAGGAAGATCCTGACTGCTCACCAGGTAAATGGCTGGAGCATGTGTTCTTGCCTTATTAGCTGTTGGGCTTGCAGGGGTGTGGTCTGATTTAAAGGAACTGGGAACTATTTTATGAACAATTCAGCCTGGTGTCAGGTGTGTGACTCACAGTCCCAACAGGAAACAGATGTCATACTCATTAGAGTAACTCAAGGAGGGTGAGCTGAACAAAGGTGCGGGTGAAGTGGTGGGAACCAGAAGGGGTGTTGGGGTGTTTCTGCACCCCGTAAGCTGAGCTGTAACCACTCCAGGCCCAAGTGAAAGGGGAGGGAGTGGACATTGAAATGAGGAAGTAAAAGAGTCATGTAGAGGAAGGTAGAGATGACAGGGTTACCTTGAGAGAGACTGAGGGGCAAAGCTAGCCTTGGGCCTCCTCATGGGGAGGAAGGTCCTCATGGGGGACCTTGTTCCTCTGCTCCGCAGTATTCATGGGCTTCCCATTGGCCAAGCCCAGTGAGAAGTCAGAGGACAGAGTGAGCAGAAAATAAGCAGCGCATGGTGACCAGTAGCCAAGGGTGCAGACAGTCCGGTAACACCATCCATTGTAAACCAGGAACCCAGTCTCCCAAGAGGTTGGCTAGCTTTAGGAAGAAAGAGAAACTATGCACCAGCCTGGCACCTGCCCTGATGTGACTCTATCTTGCTTACCTAACTTCATTAGGTACACAGTGTTCCCCTTTGGAGCTGTCTACTTCTTTCTCTCCATACCACACTACCTGTGGCCCCCACCTTCTCTAACAGCTTTGCCATCTCATCCAGTAGTCTCTTGACGATGCAACCACATCTTTCCAACGTGCTGGCCTGGGCCTATCATTTCCTTCCCTAACACCACCTCACCACAGCATCCAAATGAAATCCACACAGCTTACCATGGCTTATGAGGTCCTTCATGGTCTCGCTCTGGTTTACATTTCCAGCCTCATTTCTTGCCAATTCTCAATCTCCCCTCAACAAATGCCCCTCCTCAAATCCATCCCACTATGGTCCAGCCATACAGAACTGCTCGCTGATCTCTCTTTGACTCCAGGGCCTTTGCACATGGTATTTCTCCTCCTGAAAGTCAGGAAGTCGATTCTAATCTAACTCTTTCTCATTCCTCATTCCTCATTCCTCTGTTGCTGGTTGGGCTAGACAAGGGTTCTGTGCTGTTCTTATATGCTCTCAAAGCACCCTGGCCCTGCTCAAATAATAATTTTTAAAAATTAATTCAATAGATATTTACTGAGTACCTGTAATGCACCAAGCCCTTCCCACCTCAGGGCCTACTCCCATGCTGTTTTTCCGCTTGCACATTCATCCTTTTACTCTTCATCTAGGTAACTCTTACATATTCTTTGAGTCCCTGCTGAAACGTTATTTCCTGCAAGAGGTCCCCACCCCTTTTCTCTCCCACAGCATCCTGTATGACTTCGTTTATTTGATGTCTGTCTCTTTCTCTCCACATGGGAAGGGGCCAGCTCTGTTTTATCCATGATTGTGTTCCCATCCCGAGCTCAGAACCTGGCATGCAGCAGGCACTGGTTACATACGTGGTAAAGGAGGGAGGCAACAGGGTTCGCCCATAGACCATGACAAGGAATAAAGAATTGTATGTTCCAGGGGTGAACTCAGGTTTTGCGGAGCCTGAAGCTTAGACAATTTGAGGGTTCTCTTTCAAGAAAAATACAAAATTACAAAAACAAAATTAGGCAGAAAAGTGGACCTTTATGTAGATTGGGGAAAGAAATAATAAATTGTAAAGCCTTTAAAGTGGAAAAATACTTCAAGTATCACAAAATACAGAAAAATAATGTTTTTGTTAACTGCCTAGCACACTGCAATAAGTCTTTCTCCACATTTGTTGGCTGAATACTACTCTTTTATTGCCTCTCATATGCAACGATTCTGTAATATTTTCTATATAGAGAATGGAATGAGAATTAAGTCCTCTGGCACAATGATAATTATATTTATGATTGACGCGATGCATAAACACATGGGTGGCCACAGCCAGACATATTTGTTGTTTGCAGGACCACTACAGTTTGTATCCTATAAACACAGGAATTCTGATAAATTATATTCGGCATTTTAAAAAGGGGAAAAAAAGGACAGCACGTAATTGTATCACCGCAGTACTCTCTCTCTATATATACCTAAGGTATATGACTATGTATCAGTGAGAACTGGATTCTGCACTTACAATCTTACACATCTGATGATTGGAAGAATTTCCTACAGACTAGCTTTTGGCTCTATACAGTTCAAATCCTGTTTCTCCTCTATTACCCACATGCTTCCAGGGCCAGGTTGCATAGGACACTCGCAAATCTCATATGGTCTTTGGCCCTGCATTTGAGTGTCATAATGCCAGGTAAGTTGGCACCATGGGCAGTGAGCGTGTTTCTGGGAGCCATTTCTGCACTGAGACGGCTAGCAAAAACCAACTCTACACAAAAGTGACTGCAAACCACCTAGATATGTCCCATGAAACAACTGTATCCCCAACTTAACTTCTCCCTAGCCAGATCGCAAAAATGTCCACGGCCACTTCAGTTCTGGGCAACATGAGGGGGAGTGTGACAGAGGGGAAGTCTGAGTGGAAAGGGATAGCAGTCTTAACTGAGTGTGGTTCAAATAGCTGACTTCGGCAAGTTTCACAAAACATGTGATCGCCACAAACACATTACTAGGGTCCCCTTCAGAACTTGTCCTAACGGGCGGTCCTAAAGCTTAAGTTTTATTAACTTCATGGTAAATTTGCCGCTGCCTGTATCGTATTATTATGTGTGACCCCTGGCACCACATCTGGCACATAATAGTTGCTTAATGAATATATGCTGAGTAAGGAAAAGTGTTGCTTGGCCTCATTACCCAGGAGATAGTCTCTTCCCCCAGTAGATCTCATCCCTTTATTGAAAGCTGGTGCTCAGAATAGTTGATAGACTTACTGGAGGCACTGGGAGGAGAAAGAAAGGGACCTCTTGGTGGGATAGGCTTTCCCATCTCCCCATCACCAGGCAAATAAACTGACTGACACCAACACATCAGCTGCCCTCATCAGCAGCGAAGCGGCCCTGGCTGCCCTCTTGGGGTCATTCTAATTGGCTCTAATCAGGGAAAGCCAGGTCTGGGCTTTATAAAGTGACAGCAGCTCTACTGTTAGAAGAGCAGGTAGAAAGATCACACTGGAAACACCATTTCCAAGCACAGAGTAATTACAACTCATTCTGGCTTTCGCAGCTATGCTGAGGAATCTTTATTTGTCTAGCCCTGCTGATAGTGGTCTTCCGGCTTCCTGCTTCCATTTTCTTCCTTGTTGTGAGGCAACAAGGGATCCCACACACTTTTCTTCATGGCCTTGGGTCTAGCAAGAAGTCTGGATTCCTAAGGGGATGACTCTAGGGGTCTCCGGTGCTGAAGAATTAGAGTCTAAAATTCTAGGGTAAGGAGAGTAGGCTATGTTCCAGACAGGCGAGACTCTTCGGAGGACCGTGGTTTAAATGTGTTGGTGACTGAGAAGCAAATATACTTCCTACTCTAGCAGCCGCTTGGCATGTCCACATTGTATGCTGCACTCTCAGCAAAACCTTCCCGGACCCCTGGGCAGTGAGCCACTCCTCTGGGCTCCCACAACATTGGGCCCATGTCTCTATTACACGATTCACTGCATTGTCTTTCATTTACTAGCTTAGCCATCTGTCTTCCAAGATGGACTGCCAGCTCCTCAAGGGCACTAACCAAGCCTCATTCATATTTATATTTTTGGTTTATTCCCTCGCACAGAGCCTAGCACTTGGGACATATTGACTGACTCCTCAAAGGAAGGGAATGGAAGACACTGGTAGTAAGATGAACCAGGAGCTTCCAGATAGCTGAACACATGGAGGGTGGTGCACCCGGAGAGGACACAGAAGCTCCATGCTCCTACTCCCAAATCACGCTCTGTGTCTCTTCATCTGTATCCTTTATAATAAACCAGTAAACATAAGGTCTATAAGAAAGTAATAGGGTTAAGTGAGGTCATAAGGGCAAGGCCTTATCCCGAAGGACTGTTGTCCTCATGAGAAGAGGACAAGACACCAGGGAACCTTCTCTCCACACAAGCATAGCCAAGAGGCCATATGAAGACGCAGCCAGAAGGCAGCCAACCACCATGAGGGAAGACAGCCCTCATCAGAAACCAACCCCAGTGGCGTATTGATATTGGATATAGCCTCCAGCAGTGTAAGAATTTTTTTTTTTTTTTTTTTTTTTTTTTTTTAAAGACGAACTGGTGTGGGCATAGAGTTTTACAGTAGAAATAGCAGGTCAAAGAGGTTAAGTTTGGTCTTGGGAGTAAACTGGTTCAAATTCCAGTTCCACCACTATTTTAATGAGGATTAGGTTTGGCTATAAATGACAAACCCCAAAACAATAAGCAGCTTAAGCAAGTTAGATGTTTACTTTTCTCTTTCATGTAAAATTTTGGAGGTGGCCAACTCAAGATTCCCAAGTTAGCTCCAGCGTGTCCTCAGGGACCAAGGCTCCTACTCCCCTGCGGCTCTGCTGTTGATGGCCTTGATCACATCATGGCACTGGCTGGCACCCTCTAGCTCAAGCTGTCATGTCTGCATTTCAGCAGCGGAGAGAAGGCTGAGAGTTCCAGGAAGCTGCACATTCCGCTTTTGCTTATATCCTATTGCCCACGATTTAGTCACAAGGACACCTAGCTTCAACAGTCTGGAGAATGTAGTCATAACTCCAGAAGGCCACATGCTCAGCTAAAAATGAGGGTCTATTACTGTACAAGAAGGAGAAATTAGATTTTAGAGGAAAATAGTCTCTCTCATACTAGCTGTGTGACTTTGGGGAAATGAATGAATCTCTCTGATTCAGTTTCCTTATTCAAGAGTTAGAATAATGCAAGCAAACACCTTAGCAAAGTGCCTTGCATTGATGAAGGGTTGAGCTATTATTTTCCTTTGGTTGTGGCTAGGCTGGCAGGTGGCAGGATCCCTCACAGGGAGCGTGTACACGTAAGCCTGCCCAAATCTGAGTTTTTATTCGTGCCACTTACCAGCTCTGTGACTTGGGGTTACTTGACCTTTCTGAACCTTAGTTTTCTCATTTATAGAATGGAGGCAGCAATAATCCTTTATAGGGTTCTTGTGAGGATTATTTGAGATATCATATGTAAAGCATTTCGTAGAGTACTAAGCAAGAAAGACTCTATAAGTGCTGGCTTCTTTTATTATTACTAGTCAAGATAAGCCCTGAGTGACCTTGAGATTGACCATGAAGAGGATGCTGGAGAAGGTTCCATAGGATTCTGCCTGGCCACCAGACTCCAAAATTCAACTCAGTCAAAGGGGTGGGACTGAGGCTGTAACCAGGAGGCAATAAATTAACGTGGCCTCCAGTGACTGTATTAGGACGCTTGCATTCTGAATTCTCTCCAAACACAGCTGACCTTAAACGCAACGGGAACATCCTCTGCCTTCCTGCACGTTTTCACTCCCTCAAACTGTCAGCAATTCTCATCTACAGGGTGCCTTTCCCAAAGGGCTCAGGCAAGAAGCACCAGGATGAGGAGTCCTAAAGCCAGAAGGAATTTCTGGTCCCAGTAGGACCCGGGGGGCTGTGCCCAGGCTGTGTATAGGCTGGGACTGCCTGTCCCCTCAGGCAGAAGTTGCAGAGGAGCAGAAAATAAGCCTGGATCAGGTGACCCAGACTTCAGCTTGATGAAACAAGCAAAACACACTATTTCTTTTTAGCTCGGCTCCTGGGATTAGCGGTTAGGTCCCCAGAGTATACTGGGTGTTTATTCTCGGAGACACGAAGCTCCAAGGAGTAGCAAGAGTCGGAGGCACAGGGCCTCCCCAGGTAGCTCACTGTTCTACTTCTTGCAGAAGCCAAATTGGGATCATCTGCCATATACCCTTCATGTTCACACGCTGCTTCTCAATTCAGCACCAGCTGAGCAACTGCCAGGGGTCCCTGAGAGATAGGAAAGACTGGGTGGGAAATGGACGACTGCGGCCCTGCTGGCTCCCAGGCTTCCAGGCTCCCAGGGCACCCTTCCCACTCAGTCCTACTGACCACCATAGTGACTGCTCCATCAGTTACCATGGCCGCTCGGCAACTTACCTGTAAACGAAGCCACTGTTTGATCCCAGAAAACTCCCAGTTAAATCACAAATCTGCTGTTTTTCTGCAGTCTGCGAAGAGGATGTATCACCTGAAGCGAAAAATTGTAAACAACCTAAATGACTAAGGGAAAGGGATTGGTCGCACAAACGATGATTCCATCATTTCAAGTAATATTAGGTGGCCATTAAAAAATATACCTCATTTTTCTGAGGATCCAGCAAGATGGCAGAGGTACAGCAGAAGAAGCGGACCTTCCACAAGTTCACGTACTGCGACGTGGACCTCGAGCAGCTAACACAGCTGTGCAGTGCGCCCAGCGGCTGCGGCTGAAACCTGGCCTGCGGCGGAAGCAGCATTCGCTGCTAAAACGCCTGCGCAAGGCCAAGAAGGCGGGACCGCCCATGGAGAAGCCGGAAGTGGTGAAGACTCACCTGCGGGTCATGATCATCCTGCCCGAGATGGTGGGCAGCATGGTGGGCGTCTACAACGGACCTTCAACCAGGTGGAGATCAAGCCGGAGATGATCAGCCACTACCTAGGCGAGTTCTCCATCACCTACAAGCCCGTGAAACACAGCCGGCCCGGCTTCAGGGCCACCCACTCCTCCTGCTTCACCCCCTCAAGTAGTGGCTCAGCTAATAAACGCACACATGTCTCTAAATAAATAAATAAATAAATAAATAAAATATATAATCATGAGGATATATATATAATTATGAGGAGATATATATATAAAAATTCATGAAGATTATGTGGTTACTTGGAAATATGGTTATATTATGATGTTCAGTGAAAATATAAAATCTCATCTCTGCCATGAGTGCAGTGGTAAAAACTATGTGTACATCTGGATAAAGAAAAACACACCAAAAAAGGGAAAAAATGGGGTGGGAGGATGGTGGGTACAATTTCCTCTCTCATGTATTTTGGTATCTATTCCTGATGTTTGTGCACTAAATAAGAAAATCGTTTTAAAATCTTGCTCACTAACCTATCATGCACTTTCACTTTCCCCCAAAGAGGAAAAAGCCTCATTCACTGAAATGTGCTAGTGTAGCTCCTTTGCTTATTTTGATATCAACTTTTCAATCAGTATTCTCAGGAAAAGATATGACTATGTTAAGTTGAAAGCAAACCACAGATGAACTCAGTTCCCTGGTCAATTCTCCTCCCAGTAGGTGGTGACAGTTAAAAGCAGCTCCTTAAGGGTCAAAAACAGCTCCTTAAGAGCCAAACCCTGCAGTGTGGCCAGTAAACAACTTAGATTCTTCAGGTGCTCTCAGCGTTTGAATTCCTGGATCACCTGCGGCAGGCTCACCTGAAGTAGACATTAGAGGTGGGGCTGTTCTGCACCAGGAACAAAGCTACTCAAAAATTCTTGGCTCTTTGAATTTGGCTGAGTGAACAGGAAAAATAAGAAATCATCACTTTAAAATGACCCAGAATTTCAGGAGCCACTTTAATGCCATTCCTGCCACCAACTCATTGTGTAAGCCTAAGCACATCACTCAGCCACTCTCCAGACTAAGGGAACAGATTGTAGCCTGCCTGTAAATGGCTGATGGACAGAAAAACATGAAAATGATGGTGCTAAGCACTTTGCAAATAGGAAACAGAGTCCATTTGAAAGAACCTGGGATCTGGAGTCAGAAAGTCTCCAAGCCAAGCCAAGATCTGCCACGCATGAACACTGGGATGTTAGGCTATTCGTTTCTGAGTCTGTTTCCTCAGTAAAATGGGGATAATACTCTATGCAACTAGATTGTTTTGACATTTAAGTGAGTTTATGAGAAAAAGCTTTGTAAATTGTAAAGCACATGTATTAGTTTTTAGGACTGCCATAATAAAATTCCACAGACTGTGTGGTTTAAACAACAGAAATTATTTTTTTTTTCACAATTCATGAGGCCAGAAGCCTGAGATGACGGTGTCAGCAGGGTTGGTTTCTTGTGAGGCCTCTCTCTTTGGCTTACAGACAGCCGCCTTCTCTCTGTGTCTTCCCATGATCTTTCTTGATGTGTGTCCGTGTCCTAGTCTCCTCTTCCTGTAAGGACACCAGTCATATGGAATTAGGTTCCACCCAAATGACCTCATTTTAACTTCATTACCTCTTAGAAGACCCTATCTCCACATACAGACATATTTTATTTGTATTATTTTACTTGGCTTTATTATGCTTCACAGAAACTGCTTTTTTCATAAATTGAGGGTTTGTGGCAACCAGCATTGAGCAAGTCTATTGGCATCATTTTTCCAAATACATGTGCTCACTTCATGGCTTTGTGTCACATTTTGGTAATTCTCATAATATTTCAGACTTGTTCATTATTATTTCTGTTATAATCTGTGATAAGTGATACTTGATATTACTATTATAATTGTTTTGGGGTGCCATGGACTGTACCTATATAAAATGGCAAACTTAATTGATGAATTTGTGTGTTCTGATTGCTCCACTGATTGGCTGTTCCCCAGTCTCTCCCTCTCCTTGGGCCTCCCTGTTCCCTGAGACACAATATTATTGAAACTAGGCCAATTAGTAATCCTAATATGATCTCTAAGTGTTCAAGTGAAAGGAAGAGTTGCATGTCTCTTTCCACCAAAAGCTAGAAATGATTAAGCTTACTGAGGAAGGCATGTCAAAAGCTGAGATAGGCCAAAAGCTAGGCCTCTTGTGCCAAACAGTTAACCAAGTTGTGAGTACAAAGGAAAAGTTCTTGAAGGAAATTAAAAGTGCTACTCCAGTGAACACACAAATTATAAGAAAGCAAAACAGCCGCCGGGTGTGGTGGCTCACACCTGTAATCCCAGCATTTTGGGAGGCTGAGGTGGGTGGATCACGAGGTTAGGAGTTCAAGACCAGCCTGGCCAACATGGTGAAACTCTGTCTCTACTAAAAATACAAAAAAATTAGCTGGGCACAATGGCAGGTCAGGAGTTCGAGACCAGCCTGACCAACATGGAGAAACTCCATCTCTACTAAAAATACGAAATTAGCTGGGCGTGGTGGCACATGCCTGTAATCCCAGCTACTTAGGAGTCTGAGGCAGGAGAATCACTTGAACCCGGGTAGAGGAGGTTGCAGTGAGCCAAGATCGCGCCACTGCACTCCAGCCTGGGCAACAGAGTGAGACTCCATCTCAAAAAAAAAAAAAAAAAAAAAAGCCAAACAGCCTTATTGCTGATATGGAGAAAGTTTGAGGGGCCTGCATAGAGGATCAAACCAGCTACAACATTCCCTTAAGCCAAAGCCTAATGTACAGCAAAGTCCTAACTCTCTTCCATTCTGTGAAGGCTAAGAGAGCTGAGGAAGATGCAGAAGAAAAGTCTGAAGCTAGCAGAGGTTGTTTCATGAGATTTCAGGAAGGAAGCCATCTCTAAAACATGAAAGTTCAAGGTGAAGCAGCAAGTGCTGATGTAGAAGTTGCAGCAACTTATCCAGAAGATCTGGCTAAGATTATTGATGAAGGAGCCTGGGTTAAACAACAGATTTTCAATATAGATGAAACAGTCTTGTATTAGAAGATGCCATCTAGAACTTTCATAGCTGGAAAGGAGAAGTCAATGCCTGGCTTCAAAGTTTCAAAGGACAGGCTGATTCTATTGTTAAGCCCTTAATGACTAAGCAGCTAGTGACTTTAAGTTAAAGCCAATGCTTATTTACCATTCCAGAAGTCCTAGGGCCTTTGAGAATTATGCTATTCTACTCGGCCTATGCTCTAGAAATTGGACAACAAAGCCTGGATGACAGCATATTTATTTATAGCATGGTTTACTGAATACAGTTGACCCATGAACAATCCAGAGGTTAGGGACACTGACCCCCACCACAGTCAAAATTTGTGGATAACTTTTGACTCCCCCAAACTTAAGTACTAATAGTTTACTGTTGACCAGAAGTCTTACCAATAATATAAACAGTCAATAATACATATTTTGTATGTTATATGTGTTATATACTGCATTCTTACAACAGAGCAAGCTAGAGAAAATAAAATGTTAGTAAGAACATAATAAGAAAGAGAAAATGTGTTTATTATTCATAAAGATGGAAGTGGATCATCATAAAGGTCTTCATCCTTGTTGTCTTCATTTTAAGTAGGCTGAGGAGGAGGAAGAGGAAAGGTTGATCTTGCTGTCTCAGAGGTGGCAAAGGTGGAAGAGGTGGCAGAGGTGGAAAGTGAGGCAGAAGAGGCAGGCACGCTCAGTGTAACTTTTACTGAAAAAAATCCATGGATAAGTGAACCTGCATAGTTCAAATCTGTGTTGTTCAAGGGCCAGTTGTATATTAAGCCCACTGTTACGACCTACTGCTCAGAAAAAAAAGATTTCTTTCCAAATATTACCATTTATTGACAGTGTACTTTGACATTCAAGATCTCTGATAGAGATGTACAAGGAGATTAATGTTTTTATGTCTGCTAACACAACATCCATTCTGCAGCCCATTGATCAAGGAGTAATTTTGAATTTCAAGTCTTGTAATTTAAGAAATACATTTTGTAAGGCTATAGCTGCCCCAGATAGTGATTCCTCTGATGGACCTGGGCAAAGTAAAATTGAAAATCTTCTGAAAAGGATTCACCATTCTAGATGTCACTAAGGACATTTGTGATTCATGGGAGGAGGTCAAAATATCAACATTAGCAGGAGTTTGGAAGAAGTTGATTCCAACCCTCATGGCTGACATTGAGGAGCTTAAGACTTCAGTGGAAGAAGTAATTGCAGATATGGTAGAAACAGCAAGAAAACTAGAATTAGAAGTGGAACCTGAAGATGTAACTTGAGAAAAGAAAAACAGCTCAGACCAGAAAGACTTACACCTACCCATGCCTGGGGGTAATTGTTGAAAGACATTTGTTTCTGAGCAGCTGCCTCACCCATGATCTTCTTGTTCCTGGAATTTGTGATACAAAGGACAATGTATAGCCAATGAATAGCTTATGTTATTTTAATGTAAATTCTTGGTAAACACCTTTGGAACTTGCTCTTCTTTTTTCCTTTAAAAACCCACTTATACCTGCTGCTAATTAGAGCATATGTTCACGGCAACTTGATTCTATGCTCCCGTGTTGCAATCCTCAAACTTGACCCAAATAAACTCTCTACTTATACTAATTTTGCCTCATTTTTTTCCTCCAGGTTGACATTTTGAATTGCTGCAATTTTATGATAAAACTTGAATGGATGAGGAGTTGCTTATCATGGGTGAGCCAAGAAAGTGTTTTTTCATTTTTTTTTAGATGAAGTTCACTCCTGGTGAAGATGCTGTGACCATTGTTAAAATGACCACAAAGGTTTTAGAATATTACATAAACCTAAAGCACTGACAGGGTTTGAGAGGACTGTGTCCAATTTTTTTTTTCCATCTGTGGGATATGATGAGGTTTCTCTTCAAATAATCTGATCGATCTTTTATTCTTTAATTCATAGTTACACCCCCCCTTTTTTTTCTCCTTTTTTCTCCTTTTTTCCTTTTTGCCTTTGTTAGGTACACAGGCATGCCACAGTACCAATCGTTATCAGTACCAGCTCACATTCCTTTCCTTATTTGGAAAGAGGACTAACTTTCTAGCTCATTACAGACATCCTTTCCCTTCCTCTCTACTTTCTTTTACGTGCCCTTCCTATCTAAAAAAAATCAAATGTTTAGCCAACCGGGATTAGTTTAGATTGGACGACCCGACCCCGGCCAATGAGGAAAGGGCACAGGGGCAGGACTTGCATCAGGAATAAAGGCTCTCGTGACCCTTTGTTCAGGTGTGCTTTCATGGCAACTGGCCAAGGAGGCACCCCTCTGCACAGAAGTAAAATTGCTTTGCTAAGAATCCTTTGTTTGAGTATTCGATTTCCTTAGGATTTTAAGCCTTATTCCTAACACATGCCCTCAAGAATTTATCCTTTGAATTATAAAAACAATCCAATAACACTCTTTACGTTATTTAAAAATGTACAGTTCAGCCGGGCACAGTGGCTCATGCCTATAATCCCAACACTTTGGGAGGCTGAGGCAGGTGGATCACCTGAGGTCAGGAGTTCTAGACCAGCCTGACCAACATGGAGAAACCCTATCTCTACTAAAAATACAAAATTAGCTGGGCATGGTGGCGCATGCCTGTAATCCCAGCTACTTGGGAGGCTGAGGCAGGAGAATCACTTGAACCCAGGAGGCAGAAGTTGCAGTGAGCCAAGATCACGCCATTACACTCCAGCCTGGGTAACAAGAGTGAAACTCTGTCTCAAAATAAATAAATAAATAAAAATTTTAAAAATGTACAATTAAGTTATTATTGACTATTCTCATCCTATGGTGCTATAAAATAGTAAGTCTTATTCATTCTGTTTTTTGTATCAAATACTTATCAACCATCTGCACCTCCCCTCGAGTTTCCTAACACCCTTCCCAGCTAGTAACCATCCTACTCTCTGTGTCCATGAGTTCAATCGTTTTGATTTTTAGACCCCACAGATAAGTGAGAAGATATAATGTTTGTCTTTCTGTGCCTGGCTGATTTCACTTAACATAATAATCTCCAGTTCTATCCATATTATTGCAAACGACTGGATCTCACTCTTTTCTTTTATGGCTGAAGAGTACTCTATATGTATATGTACCACATTTATTATTTATTTTTTATTTTTTTGAGATAGTCTTTCTCTGTCACCCACGCTAGAGTGCAGTGGCATGATCTTGGTTCACTGAAACCTCTCCCTCCTGGGTTCAAGCAATTCTCTGCCTCAGCCTTCCAAGTAGCTGGGATTACAGGCATCCGTCACCATGCCTGGTTAATTTTTTTGTAATTTCAGTACGGACAGGGTTTCACTATCTTGGCCAGGCTGGTCTTGAACTCCTGACCTCATGATCCGCCTGCCTCGGCCTCCCAAAGTGCTGGGATTACAGGCATGAGCCACTGTGCCCAGCCCCACATTTTCTTTATTCATTCATCTGTTGATGGACACTTAGGTTGCTTCTAAATCTCAGCTATCATAAACAGTGCTGCAACAAACATAGGAGTGCAGATATCTCTTCAACGTACTGATTTCCTTTCTTTGGGGTTTACTTTCAATAGGATTGCTGGATCATATGATAGCTAAATTTTTAGTTTTTTCAGGAACCTCCAAACTGTTCTCCATGGTGGTTGTACTTACATTCCCATCAACAGCATATAGGGTTCCCTTTTCTCCATGTCCTTGTCAGCATTTGTTATTGCCTTCTTTTGGATATAAACCATTTTAACTGGGGTGAGAGGATATCTCATTGTAGTTTTGATTTGCATTTCTCTGATACTCAGTGATGTTGAGCACCTTTTCATATGCCTGTTTGCCATTTGTATGTCTTCTTTTGAGAAATGTCTATTCAGATCTTTGGCTCACTTTTTATTGGATTGTAAGTTTTTTTCCCTATAGAGTTATTTGAGCTCCTTAGGTATTCTGGTTATTAATCCCTTGTGGGATGGGTAGTTTGCAAATATTTTCTCCTATTCTGTGGGTTGTCTCTTCACTTCGTTGACTGTATTTGCTCTGCAGAAGCTTTTTAACTTGATGTGATCCTACTTGTCCATTTTTGCTTTGGTTGCCTGAGTTTGTGGGATATTGCTCAAGGAATTTTTGCTCAGACCAACGTCCTGGAGATTTTCCCCAATGTTTTCCTATAGTAGTTTCATAGTTTGAGGTCTTAAATTTAAACCTTTAATCCATTTTGATTTGATTTGATTGGTGGATATGGTGAGAGATAAGGGTCTAGTTTCATTCGTCTGCATATGGATATCTACTTTTTGCAGCATCATTTATGGAAGAGCCTGTCTTTTCCCCAGTATATGTTCTTGGCATCTTGTCAAAAACGAGTTCACTGTAGGTGTGTGGATTTGTTTCTGGGTTCTCTATTCTGTTCCATTGGTCTATGTGTCTGTTTTTATGCCAGTACCTTGCTGTTTTGGTTACTATAGCTCTGTAGTATAATTTGAAGTCAGGTAGTATGATTCCTTTAGTTTTATTCTTTTTGCTTAGGATAGCTTTGGCTATTCTGGGTCTTTTGTAGTTCAATATATTTAGGATTTTTTTTTTTCTATTTCTGTAAAGAATGCCATTGGTATTTTGGTAGGAATTGCATTGAATCTGTAGATTTTTGGGGGTAGTATGGACATTTTAACAATATTGATTCTTCCAATCCATGAACATGGAATATTTTTTCCATTATTTTTGGTGTCTTCCTCAATTTCTTTCAATTGAGACCAATTTTGAAAGACGTTCTGGTTAAACTGGTATCAAAGCCCGGTGTGGTGGCTCACGCCTGTAATCCCAGCACTTTGGGAGGCCAAGGTGGGCGGATCACAAGGTCAGGAGTTCGAGACCAGCCTGGCCAACATAGCAAAACCCTGTCTCTACTAAAAATACAAAAATTAGCCGGGTGTGCTGGTATGTGCCTGTAGTGCCAGCTACTCCGGAGGCTGAGGCAGGAGAATCACCTGAACCTGGAAGTGGAGGTTGCGGTGAGCCAAGATCGCACCATTGCACTCTAGCCTGGGCGACAGAGTGAGACATTGTCTCCAAAAAATAAAATAAAATGGTATCAAACAGCATCTCATGCTACAGAGAAAACTTTCGTGAAAGGAAGAGTCAATCAATGAGACAAACTTCACTGTCTTATTTTAAGAAATTGTTACAGCCCAGCTTTCAGCAACTATGACTGCGATCAGTCAGCAGTCATCAATATCGTGGCAAGATCTTCCACCAGCAAAAAGATTACAACTCCCTGACAGCTCAGATGATCATTAGCAGTTTTTAGTAATAAAGTATCTTTTAATTAAGGTATGTTCATTTTTTTCTAGACATAATGCTGTTGCACACATAGTAAACTACAGCATAATATAAACATAACCTTTACATGCACTGCAAAACCAAAAAAAAAAAAAAGTATGTGACTGGCTTCATGGTGATATTTGTTTTATTGCAGTGGCTGAAACTGAACCAACAATATTTCCAAGGTAGGCCTGTTGAGTCATGTTCTGACATATTGGGGTTTAGGACTTCAATATATGAATTTGGAGACACAATTCAGCCATAACAACACAATATAAATATTTTTCTGGACTTACCTGGGACTTCTCATGATGGGCATTTAGGACACAGTAGGAAACAGCTTTGTTGACCATTTTTCCACTACACCATCATGGCAAGAGGCACCAGGAGAGAACTGACAGCACTCTGAGCTTACTCTCTAGCTGCTGTGGGGCCAGGATCTTCTGCGACTGTGGGCCTCCAGTCCCACTCAGCAAATAAATGAGCCATATTCCCTTTGGGTTTGGAATGCTTTTCTGTAGGAAAGGAGTAATCAAATACTTAACAGCTACTAACTGTTAAGTATTAACATGGGGAAACAGGTGTGCATGGGCTGTGGGCATTTGTCTCTGTTTACATTTGTGAGTGTCTTCTGGAACAGCCCAACCAGGCCTTTTAAGGAGCTTTCACCAGCTAAAGGAAAAAGCTACCAAAGGGGAGGCCAGGTCATTTTCTTCCAAATTCTTCCCAAATTATTTACTTTCATCTGCTGGGAAAAGACCTCAACAAACATTTATCAAGGACCTCTTTTGTGCCTGAGGCTGTGCTGGGTCTGGAAGGAATGTACTGCTTCACTGGGCCTGTTTAGTAAATACAGACATTGCTCAACCCACAAGGAGGAAAGAGAGCCCGTGGGTTCAGGAGCTGGGAATGCACTTGTGCCAGCAGAATGGAGGAGGGCCCTGGTCAGGAAGATAGGCTATTTAGTGCTGCTATGTTACTTTTTATTTTGCCTCTTTACGGATGTAAGGAAGAGACATAGCCACGTTACCTGCGAGCCATCCCTCCGTGTCACAGAATCCCATCCTCCCAACATTGCTGCGTCCCAATGCTTCCAAGGTGGTGGGGGTGAGGAGAGGGTTCAGTGCTTTTCATGGAATCTGGATTTCAACTTAAGGCCAATAGATTTGCCCTCTTTCTGAATGTCTAGAATTTATCCTAGCAGAGAGAGGATCTGTGTCAATTTATCCCTCTCCAAAACGGAGCTCTCCTATCTGCCAGAAGCAAAGGACATTTGTTGTTTTTGCCTGCCCAGCTTACCTCCCACTTCTCTTGGAAATAAAACCATACTTTCCTTCCTCGAACCCATTCTGTGTGGTTCAGGTGGGGCCGACCTCACCTCCCGCAATGCAGGGAGGGTGCCCTGTCTTTAGTCTAGCCAACAGGAGTAGTCCTCTAGCCCTTGTCACAGTGATCGGCACAGAGCTGGGCACATGACTCAAGCACAGCCAATCAGAGCCTGCTTCAGGCATTGATGTGGCAGCCGGAGGAGAGCAGTTCTGCCCTCCTCTTGGATAATATGCTCTAAGGATGGCTTGGAGCTGCTCGCAGCCATCTTCTCCAGTGGTACAGGGGCACAGAGGACACTTTCATCATCTGGAGAAAATGAAGTCAATGTACAAAGAGAAATCGCAGAGAGATGGAAAGCTAAAGGCAACCTTAAAGACAATGTTTGAGTCCCTGGATCCATCTCTTCTCAGGAGCTAATACATTTCCTATGTTGCTTATATCCCTTTGAGCTGGGTTTCTGTCACTGGGATTGGAAAACTGACTGTCGCAGCAGCAGGGTTTTGTACTGAGCCTCCTCGGAGACAGTCAGCATTTCTCATGCTCGGCACATGGTGTTTACCCTTGGCTGGAGCCCTGATTCTCATTAAACTAATTATGGGCAGAGTATGGGGACTACATTCACTCAGAGATCAGGGCACAAAGCATTGCAACTTTATGCAGAAATTACTACTGAGGACCACTCCCCTTGGAAGTAAGCTGTGGACTAGAGAGTCATTTCACAGTTAAACCCTTGCCTCTTTGTCTTTGGCCTTTAAACTCTGGTTTCTATTCTTTACTTTCTGAGTGTGTATTTTCAAATCACCCCTCTGTGGGGAGGTCTCAGGAACATCCCAGACTCCATATCAAATGCAGGAAGGTATTTAACTTGCATGACGGTTTCCTATGGTTTGGACTGCAGAGGAGTACTGCACTGCAAGCATGAGCGTGGATGGTGGGGTCAGATGGAATGAAGATCTTTGGCTTTGAGGCAGTGTAACCTGTCTGCCTTCCTCTGTCATTGTGAGTTCCTCAATTCACGTTACTGTCAACCTCGCGCTATGTCTCCAGATTACCCTGTGGTCCATTGGCCGTTTTATATGCATGTCATTCTAGCCTCAGAACATACCAGCTCCCTTCCCCTAATGTCTTATTGTCTCTATGAATCTAAACTTGAGGGAGTCTACTGGATTATCTTACCCGTGACCATAGCAGTTTTCTTGTTTTGTTTTGTTTTGTCTTTTTTGTTTTTGTTTTTGTTTGAGGCAGAGTCTCACACTGTTGCCTAGCTGGTGTGGTGTGCAATGACGTGATCTTGGCTCACTGCAACCTCTGTCTCCTGGGTTCCAGCGATTCTCCTGCCTCAGCCTCTGTAGCTGGGATTACAGGTGCCTGCCACCATGCCTGGCTAACTTTTTTGTATTTTTAGTAGAGATGGGGTTTCACTATGTTAGCCAGGCTGGTCTCGAACTCCTGACCTTGTGATCTGCCCACCTCAGCCTCCCAAAGTGCTGGGATTACAGGCGTGAGCCACCGCGCCCGGCCGACCACAGCAATTTACATGTGAGTTTGGTTTGGGATTGAGGGTCAAGATCCACTGAGGGACATGGCTTCTCTTCCAGTATTTACTTTTGTTTGCAAATGAGTACATATTCTGACTCCGACTCCGAAGTCTTATAAAGCTTTTCTAACTCAGTTTTCAGAGGTAACAATAGACACAATAGACTCAACCTGAACATTTGATTGGCAGTATCCTCTGCTTCCTTTTGCACAGGATACCTGTGTCGTTTCTCCTCCGCTAAGTAATTGCAGCAGCTTTGGTTTCTCTCTGCTATGTGACACAGCATGAAGGTTTGGACAGGAGTTTAACTATTACCCTTTAATGTTTTTGTTGTGTTACTGTCAAATTCTGTCTTCTTAAAGGTTACTTCCTGTCCTGTCTTAGGAGCAGGAGAAAAAAGTGTCTGTGTGCCTTATGCCCTATCCGTATAAAATGCCTTTCATTATTGATAAAGATACACTATTCCAGGAGACTCACCTATTTAACCAGGTCAAGAGCTGGAAACCTTTCGCCAGTCTGTGTTCAGCCTCTAGCCCCACAGTGATGTGAATACAAAGCAGTCTTCCTTGCAGGTGTTCAGCACACAGGCCATAAGCCAAGAGCAGTGGATGGCACGCAGAAGGAAGAGGCTCCCTTTCTGCTTTATCATTTGGGATTCGAGCGGACCCAGAGAAGGAACGCCAAGGAGAGGACCTAGACTCGTAACCCCCACATGCCACCCTTTTGTTTCTCCTAAGATTAAAAATGCTTATCACTATGTGAGGTTCTGTTAATGTGCCAGATACTTCCAGTGCTTGAGATATGTTATCTAAACCTTAAAATAATTTTATGAGGTAGAGAATATGATTCCCATTTTATACATAAACAAACTCAAAGATGTTGAGAGAATACCTGAAGAAGTTAAAAGGCTGTCATGCAGCCAGAGGTGACCCTGGGCTTTTGAGGGCTGGCAGGTGGCAAGCACCCAGGTGAGAGCTGTGGGGTGGCCTGCAGACCCCGAGGAGTTAGAAACAGAGACCTTGGGACAGGCTCCAGGAAGGTGGCCTGTGTGAGAACCTCTCTAGTCCCCAGTGCTCCTGGGAGAGGCAGCTCAAGTGCAAAGCCAGAGGCACCCCCCAGTGGGGTGAGAGACGGGCATAGATCACCTTCCAGAAACAGCTGCCAAGTGGATGTTAAATTTTGTAGGTTTTCTTGATTCCATTTGTTAATATAATCTTGTGCTCATGGGTGTTAAAAGACGTGGGCCTGGCCGGGCGCGGTGGCTCAAGCCTGTAATCCCAGCACTTTGGGAGGCCGAGACGGGCGGATCACGAGGTCAGGAGATCGAGACCATCCTGGCTAACCTGGTGAAACCCCGTCTCTACTAAAAAATACAAAAAACTAGACGGGCGAGGTGGGGGGTCCTTGTAGTCCCAGTTGCTCGGGAGGCTGAGGCAGGAGAATGGCGTAAACCCGGGAGGCGGAGCATGCAGTGAGCTGAGGTCCGGCCACTGCACTCCAGTCTGGGCGACAGAGCGAGACTCCATCTCAAAAAAAAAAAATAAATAAATAAAAAAAGACGTGGGCCTGAGGTAACACTCATTTGGTTTATTGTAATAGTTACTGCTGGGGATTACACATGCTAAACGAAGCAAAATATTCACCAAGCTCTCAATCTGAGCTCCTTGGGTCAGTAAGCAGAGGTCACCATCTTTTCCTAGTCCCACTGGTGAGTTAAATTCTGGAATGGCTCTGAATTATCAATATGTCAATAAAATGTCAGTAAGCCAGGGCGACATGCTGTTGCAGTATTGACTGTCGGATCCTAAAGCAAAAACATGTTTTAATTGTTTTTTGCCAAGTGTAGGGAAGCCAGTAAGTAGAGACCCGGATTGAGAGGGTTAGAGATTGCCACCGATCTTTATTTTTCAGTTTTGAGAGTCTTGTAGCGTTGTGGAATCCATTTCTCATTTTCACCCACAGAATTTATATCAGAGTCAGAAACAGGAATGTGCAAAGGGAAATATCCGAGAAAACAGGCTGTTCCAGGCTTACCTGGTAGGGTAGGGCTGGTGCCCAGGTACAATCATTGGCCAGTGTAAACATATTTGAGTCAGCTAGTGGTGATGACTTTGAAGCATGGGAGGAGGAGATGGGTGCCGACTTAACCTCCATAAGCATTTGCTTTACCTGATTAGATTCTCCAGGTACAGTGTGGTGAGGAATGAGACTAACTGCAGCCAGACTGCAAAGCTGTGGGTGTGGTATGTCTTCTGGAAAGACCTCCTTATCTTTCCCCATAGAGCAACAATGGTTCCCCTTTTTCTTTGCTTTAGCCCAAAGGTGGGTCTCATCTTGGAAGTCACTTAGGGTTCTCTTTCTCCTGAGGGACACACATGGGCAAATATTTGAATACGTCTGCGCCCAGGGGCTTTTCCATCCTAAGGACCTTGTCACCCTTTGTGCTTTGCCTTGTTTCTCTTTTTCTTTTCATTCTACTCTTTTTTCTTTCTTTTTTTTTTTTTTTTTTTTTTTTTTTGAGATGAAGCCTTGCTCTGTTGCCCAGTCTGGAGTGCAGTGGCACGATCTTGGCTCACTGCAGCCTCCACCTCCTGGATTCAAGTGATTTTCCTGCCTCAGCCTCCCAAGTAGCTGGGACTACAGGCGTACACCACCACACTCAGCTAATTTTTTTTTTTTTGTATTTTTAGTAGAAGCGGGGTTTCACCACGCTGCCCAGGCTGGTCTCCAGCTCCTGACCTCAAGTGGCCTCAAGAGGCCCCCCTCGGCCTCCCTAAGTGGTGGGATTACAGGCACGAGCCACTGCATCTGGCCATCTTTTCATTCTATTCTTAACTCTCACCCTAACCCACAGGAGATCTTATGTGAACTGGAAAAAGAACGCCTCTCTGGGCAGGGGTAGCCTGTACCAGGCTGCATGGCTGGGTGGGCAGATGATGGGCTGGATTTGGGCCCCCAATTTTCCCCTCAGTGGGTGTTCTTGTGCAGTGAACACTGCATAGCTGAATGTGGTGGCCCTGTTAATGCTCACCATTTTCTTACCTTACACTACAAAGGTAAGCTGCAGAGCCCTTTTGGGGCAAGGCAGGTGTAAATGAATTAAGTATTAATGCGAAATAGCTGAGTAGGCTATTCCCCCACTGTTAACTTGGGAGGGTAGTACCAGGTGGGGTCCCACACACCTGGTGGGGGAGTGGTGGTCACCTCTGGAGGAGGCTTCTTTAGAAATACAGATATGCTTTGTGGGGTGAGCTGAATGGAAACTGCAGCCACTACTGGGGAGTAAGGGTGAGTCTAGGCACAGGCAGGAATCAGCATGGATTTTGAGAGGCATAGATGGAACGATTCTGGAGTAGAAACAGTGATGTGATTTGATGCTGTCAGATGGCAGCTGAAAGAGACAGCAAAAGCTGTCATTAACTGGTCAGAGCCAATTGCAGGAAGAAGATAAGAGAAGAGAGGAAAGCAGAGCAGCACAGAGGAAAGAAGAGAAGCGGAGGAGAAGAGAGAGAAGACAGAGAGGGGAGATGGGGGGAGAGGAGATGAGGGGAGGGAAGATGGGGGGAGGGGAGAAGACAGGAGAGGAAGTGGAGAGAAGAGGAGAAGGGAAGGGAGAGGAGCATAATAACATTTCCAAGGTCTGAGGGATTCAGTTTTACTCATGCTCACTCTGTTACAATTTATTACCTCCTCCATTCAGTACACATTTATCAAGCTTCTTCTCTATGCCAGGTACTATGACAGAGAGATGAGCACACAGTCCAGTGGGGAACACAAACATTGAAAGCAACAATTACTGCTTGCTAGGCTCTAATGGATGATGTTATGGCAGTACAGAGTGGGCTTAGGAGTTAATAATGGGGAAAAGTGCAGGATGGCACCACATTTCTGTTTTAAGCGACTGCATGGATGGGAGTGCTCCTGGCTAAGATATGAACATAGGTGCCATGAACTGGGATAAAGAACATGAAAGAAGCAAGTGTGGTGGATGTAAGAATATGAGCCCAACATTCGACATGTTGCATCTGGGGTGGGATGACACCGACTGATGACCGGGTAGATAGATAAGCCACTGGAAGGCAAGCTCCAGGGTGACAGGGCTTTCAGCCTACTCCACCTAATACTGCATCCCGAGGACCTGCAAGAATGCCTGGCGCACATGAGGTGCTCAGTACATATTTGTGGAGTGGGTGCGTAGCTCGGATGTGGAGGCACCCCTGTGGAAGTCCTCACTGGTTGCCCACATTCATCTTGCTGCTGCACTTAGTTAGCATTTTATTGCACACCCTGCCACCCCCAACCCCAAAACAAAGCTAATATCCACAATGCATCAATGAATTGTGCCTGTCACATAGGAAGTGCTCAATAAATATTTATCAATGATAACTCTCATATTAATGTTAATTCAGGATCGACAATTATATTAACATAGAAGATATTATAATAATAAATGTAGATTATATAGAGATGTATAGATAACAAATAATATGCCACAGTTCTCGAGGGGAGTTTGGGAATAATAATGACATTGCCCAGCAGATAGCAGAAACCTAAATATGTCTTCTCTCCTGCCAGTCATCTTGGCTCTCCTCCTCTTTCTTTATGTGACCTCTGAACTCTCCATTAACTGAACTGTTCATCTTTGACTCTTGGCCTGCATGCCCCTGGGAGCATAACAAAAGCCTGGCATTCACTCAGCAGTGTCTTGCAGCCTTCTCTTTGCGGGTACTTCATTCATCCTACCACCAATGATCTGAAGCTCAGGCAGCATCTAGGAATGCAGATTTGGGGGCCAAGGGAGTGAGTGAGGAGGTAGAGTGTGAGGGAAAGAGGCTGAGGTGAAGCCCCTGTGAAACACTGAAGACTGAGAGATGGGGAGAAAGAGGAGTCTCTGCAGAGACAGGAGCTTGTGCATCCGCATCCAGCTTCCAGCCGGCTTACCTGTCTAGCTTCACAGCAGGGTGTGTCCAGCCCATCACTGCAAGAGTCAGCTGGTCATGCACTATCAGGAACAAAGTTTGCAATAAATAGTTTTTGAATGAAGAAAGTTCCTGCCACTCTCACAAAAATGGACTCTCTGCTCTAGTAATTCCAAAATAACTTCAGTTCTCAGAACACGCCCTGTTCTTTTCAATCTATTTTTAGCCATCCATTCACTCATCCATTTGTTCACTTAACAGGCCCATTTCCAAAACCATTTTCCCATTTTAGGTTTTCGTTATGGCAGCACCCCATTTCTAGGGTGCTAGGCCTGTACCAGCTCCCCAGACGACCACTCTCACCCTAGTACCATGATACATTTTCAGACAATTTAGCCAAGTTGGCAGCTAAAGAAGCAGCATCATTGCAAGGAGGTGAAGGTCAGAAACAAAGGGAAAAATAATGGCTCCATGCAAATCTTGTAAGGAATTTAAAAGGATACAGGAAAAGGTTTCAGGAAAGACTCCTTCAGGAGCTCAGAACCAGGCCCAGGATTCTCATCCAGATGCTGTTTTTTAAAAAACAGCATAATTTCACTCTTGACAACTCTATGAGCCCATTCTTGCATTGCTATAAAGAAATACCTGAGACTGGGTAAAGTATAAAGAAAAAAAGGTATAATTGTCTCACAGTTCTGCTGGCTTTGCAAGAAGCATGGCACTGGCATCTACTTGGCTTTTAAGGAGGTCTCAGGGAGCTTACAATCAGGTGAAGGATGAGCAGGATGCCACATAGTGAAAGCAGGAGCAAACCAGGGGTGGGGAGATGCCACACACTCTTAAATGACCAGATCTTGTAAGAACTCACTATCACAAAAACAGCATCAAGCCATGAGGGGCCCACCTCCATGATCCAAACACCTCCCACCAGGCCCCACCTCCAGCACTGGGGATTACAATTCCACATGAGATTTGGGCAGGGACAAATATCCAAACTACATAATTCCAGCCTGGCTCCTCCCAAATCTTGTATTCTTCTTACATACAATCATGCCTTCCCAACAGTCTCCCAAAGTCTTAACTCATTCCACATTAATTCAGAAGTCCAAAGTCACATCTGAGACAAGGCAAATCCCTTCCACCAATGAGCCTGTAAAATAAAAAAACAAGTTAGTTACTTCCAAGATATAATGAAGGTACAGGCATTGGGTAAACATTGCCATTCCAGAAGTGAGAAATCGTCAGAAAGAAAGGGGCTACAGGCCCTAGGCAAGTTCAAAATTTAGCAGAGCAGTCATTAAATCTTAAATCTCCAAAATAATCTCCTTTGACTCCATGCCCCACATTCAGGGTACACTGGTGCAAGGGGTAAGCTCCCAAGGCCTTGGGCAGCTCTGCTCCTATGGCTTTGCAGAGTTCAGGCCCTGCAGCTGCTCTCACAGGCTGGAGTTGAATGACTGCTTCTTTTCAAGGTGCAGGTACAAGCTGCCAATGGATCTACTATTCTTGGATCTGGAGGATGGTGGCCCCTTTTCACAGCTCCACTAGGCACTGACCCAGTGGGGAATCTGTGTGGGGCCTCCAACCCCACATTTCCCCTCCACGCTGCCCTAGTAGAGGCTCTCTATGAGGTCTCTGTCCCTGCAGCAGGCTTCTGCCTGAACACCCAGTCTTTTCCATATGTCCTCTGAAATCTAGGTGTAGGCTGTCACACCTCCTTCACTTTTGCATTCTATGTGTCTGCAGGCTTAACACTACATGGAAGCTGCCAAGGCTTATAGCTTGTATTCTCTGAAGCAGCAACCTGAGCTGTATCTGGGGCACTTTGAGCAAAGCTGGAGCTGGAATGGGTGATGCAGGCAGCAGTGTCCCAAGGCTGCCCAGGTAGTCCCAAGACTGCCTCAGGCACTGGGGCCCTGGGCCTGGCCCCCACAACCATTCTTTCCCCCTAGGCCTCTGGCCCTGTGATGGGAGAGGCTGCATGAAGGTCTCTGAAATGCCTCTGAGGCCATTTCCCCCATTGTCTTCGATTATTAGCACTTAGCTCCCTTCTAGTTATGCAAATTTCTCCAGCAAGTGGTTGCTCCACAGTCAGCTTGAATTCCTCTCCCGAAAAAGTATTTTCTTTCTCTGCTACGCAGTCAGAGAATTTTCTAAACTTTTACACTCTGCTTCCTAATGAATTTCCAACTTTAAGTCATTTTTTTTTTCCTGCATCAAAGTGTAGGCTATTAGAAGCAGCTATGCCACTTCTTGAACACTTTGAGGCTTAGACATTTCTTCTGCCAGATACTCTAGATCATCACTCTTTAGTTCAAACTTCCACAGATCCCTAGGGCATAAACAGAATGCATCCAAGCTCTTTGCTAAAGCATAATACATGAGCTTTTGCTATAGTTCCTGATAAGTTCTTCATTTTCATCTGAGGCCTCGAAAGCCTGGACTTCACTGTCCATATCACTATCAGCATTTCGGTCACAATCATTTAACCAGTCTCTAAAAAGTTTCAAACTTTCCCTCATCTTCCTGTCTTCTTCTGAGCCTTCCAAACTCTTCCAACCTCTGTCCATTACCCAGTTCCAAAGCTGCTTCCACATTTCCTGGTATCTGTATGGCAATGCCCCACTCCTCAGTACCAATTTTCTGTATTAGTCCATTCTTGCATTGCTATAAAGAACTGTCTGAGACTGGTTAATTTACAAAGAAAAGAGGTTTAATTGGCTTACAGTTCTGCAGGCTTTACAGGAAGCAGGTGCTGACTTAGCTTCTAGGGAGGCCTCAGGAAGCTTACAGTCATGACGAAGGGGAGCAGGCATGTCACATGACGAAAGCAGGAGTAAGCAAGAGAGAGTGACAGGGAGGTGCCATATACTTTTAAATGACCGAATCTCATGAGAACTCACTATCATGAAGACTGAGCACCAAGCCATGAGGAATCCACCTCCATGACCCAAACACCTCTCACCAGGCCCCACCTCTGGCATTGCGGATTACAAGTCAACACAAGATCTAGGTGGGAACAAATATCCAAACTATATTAGCAACTGTCCATCCAGTGGAATTTTGGTGGCTTCATGGGGAAGACATTCCATCCCTCTTCTTTTCCCATACCTTCCTTCAGATGACCTATTCCATTACCTTCAAAGAACTGCACAGTCACAAAGTTATTCCTTAGGCATAAGACTCTTTGGCTCCGGGAAAATAGAGAATCTCTGGAAGGGATGGTCTAGGTCTTATCAGAGTCAGGGAGAATTGGTGTATGCAGTCCTCTGCTGGGGGCAGGCTTATATGAGAACAAAAGAAGAGGAAGCCACTGTGAGGCTGTTCAGAGAAGAGGGTAGAGAAGATGGTGGTGAAAGGGGAACAGTAGGACCAAGGAGCAAAGACAACCAGTAATTTGGGGATTTCAGAAACTCTGACATCCTGTCCTTTATAATTCTGGGGGTGCTGCTGAGCCCTGCTGCCTGCTCTGGAGTTTCTTGGCATTTGCTTTGCCTGTTTGCTCATTTACTATCAGCAAAATAGCCGGACATTTCACCAGTTATCAAGGACTGTGCTAGGTCGGGCAGCAGCAGAGGCTACGGACACACAGCCTCAGCTGCAAGGGCCAAACATCATCACTCCAGAGATAGAGGTCAAGCTCCAAGCTGGCCTCACCCGCGGCTGCCTGAAGATTGGGAAATGCACAGGCTTTCTAGTGGGAGAAAGCTGAGTTCAAACCTGGCCCCGCTCCTCTAGCTGTGTGGCGGAGGGCGTTTATTACCCTTTCGGAAGCATAGCTTTACCATGTGTAAAGTGAAGATCATCATACCCAACCCAGAGGGTTGTTAGGAGAAAACATGAAAGAAGTTTTGTAACATACCTAATGCAGGGTCTGGGACACAGCAATTGCTCAAAAACAGTTGTCCCCATCCACTTCCCTCTTGGCTCTGTCTTCCTGCATTTCATTAGTCAGATCTCTATGGTTTTCCTAGAACATCTCTGACTGCAAACCATCAACTACTGAAAACCCTCGAGGAGAGGTAAAATGGATAATAGGAATTTCTAGGGACATAAAAGCGATATCATGTTTGTATGTGTAACTATCAATCAGTTTCAGAGAAAAGCAGGCTTGCGTAGCTGAGCAGACACCACCAGCTTCCTTCTGCTTCTGCAGATTGAATTTTATTTTATTAACAGCAGAACAATGGGCCTGATTTTCTTCTTTGGATACTAAAGAAGACAAATTAGCCCAAAGGAAATTCTGCTGAAACTGTATTTAGTATTTGAGATCCTAAGCCCCAAGACAGAGCCTCTGTGTGACCTTGAGGAGCTGTGTGCATGCTCACTGCTGGATCCCAGCATGATGTGGCCCTGGCTGGGTCAGGAGCACAGGAGGCTCGAGGCCAGTCCAGGCCCTGGTCAACAGAGCAGCACATGCAAAATCAAAGTGACCCTGGGTCTTGATGAGGGACACGCTGCCTTCCTGAGCAGTGCATGCTGCATGAGTGTAACTGACTACCACATTTTTAAAATAAAAAAAATGAATTTTCTTAACCTTTTTCCTTTTCCCCCACCTCCTACTTAGCTCTTTAGGAATGCAATTATAACCTTTACCTTCTCTCCACCAGACACTCCCTGCACGGCAAGCTTATCTAACTATGTGTTTACTTAGAAGTTCCAGAGGCTGAACCTTGAAACACAGTAGGCACTTCTGGAACTCTCTCCTGCCCGGAGATTGCCTCAAGATAACAGTTAATTTTCAACCTAAATTTTGCCCTAGGCAAAATTAAAATCGTCAATTTACAACATGGCTCTGCCCACAATGGTGCTAGCCAGACCACTTGATAGATAAGACACAGGAAGCAAGTCACGTGGGCCCCACACCTCCTCCCCTACCTCCTACGTGAGGTTCACCCCAAGTCCCCCTTTAAAAGCCCATGCTTTCTGCCCTGAAAGCTGAAGTAATACCCTTAAGGCAGGAGCCTGTACTTCTTCCTCTCAGCTAAGCTCTGGAATAAAAGTCACTTTCTTTCCACCACAACTCCTTCTTATTAATTGGACTCTGCAAGCCATGAGCAGCTGGATCTGTGGGACTCACTGTCACAACTGGTTGTGGGGACCGTCCCCCACACTGGCAAGTTCAAGTCAACAAACTATGCCAGGCAGTGTTAGAGGTAGAGGGTGAAAAGGGACTACAATATGGTCTCCACCCTCCTGAAATATCAAACACAAGCTAGGCCAGGGAGTCTTAACTTTTTTGGTGTCATTGGAAATCGGAAGTATAGACCCCTTCTCAGAATAATGTCTTTAAATGTGTGAAATGAAATGAGATCACAAATGAAACCAACTCGATTGGAGCACACAAGGTCTCATGCACACATGGAGGGATGTGTTATTGCTAATTTAGAGGTATGAGCAGATCATAATGGTCAGAGGGTGTCTGAAAACTTTATGGATGAGCCGTTCAAGACTTCTACACAGAGAAATGGGGGAAGGCATTTCATGAGCAGGGAACAGCATGAACAATCGCTTGGAAACAAAGACTTGCAGATGCATTAAGGGAACAGAATAATCAGGTGAGGCTGGGGCTTTGCAGGAAGCACCCAGTGCTTATGTCTGGGTCCTCTCTCTGTCTCTTAGAGTCCTAGCCAGTGTGAAAGGAAAATAAATCTTGGGGTCCCCAAATCACTAAGCTAAAGGGAAAAGTGAAACTGGGAACTGCTTAGAGCCAACCTGCCTCCCACTCTATTCAGTCACCCCATATGCCCACTGAGATTAATGCATATCTGATTGCTCCTTTGGAGAGGCTAATCAGAAACTCAAAAGAAGGTAACCATTTGTCTCTTATCCACCCGTGACCTGGAAACCCCCTCCCCACCTTTGCTTCAAGTTGTCCTGCCTTTCTAGACCGAACCGATGTTCATCTTACATATGTTGATTGATGTCTCATGTCTCCCTACAATGTATAAAACCAAACTGTGCTCTGACCACCTTGGCACATGTCAACAGGACCTCCTGAGGCTGTGTCACAGGCATGTGTCCTCAACTTTTGCAAAATAAACTTTCTAAATTAACTGCGACATGCCTCAGATTTTCGGGGTTCACACAGGTAACAGATGTGGACCGAGCTTGCACTTGAATTGCCCGTGCTTCTGTCAGTCAGGCCACCGGCAATGGAAAGGTGAGCCTTTGGCATCTGTCCACTCAGCAGTGATCTGCTAGGAAGGTCAGAAAAGCAGGTGCGGGTGAGGGAGACAAAAAACAGCCCAGGAAGAGGGTGCTTCACAGTAGCTCTGTTTTGCCCCAGGAGGACAGCCACACTGGGAGTTGGACCTGCAGGGGCAGACACCATCAGCCACTGACAACCCACGTAGGCAATGCTCACTCCTCTGCCAGCCACTCTGTTACTCTGTTGGGACAAGTTTCGGGCAGAATTGTACTCAGGAAAAAATTTAATTCGACATTTATTCTATGAACGTGTCAGTCCTGTGTGTTTTTGTGTTTTTTTGTGTTTTGTTTTTGTTTTTGTTTTTGTTTTAGGTTCTACAGGACACCCAGCTTAAGCTCCTGATTAAATTTGTGCCTAAATTGGGGCCATCCTAGAATCCAGGCCCAGAGTGACCACAGGCCTGGTGGGAGGTGGGCCTACCAGGGTTTATGGAGCTGACTGGGGAAAATGTACCTCAGAGGCAGGAGTCCAGCACACCAGTTTCGTCCAGACACAATGGCCTAGTCAACAGGAGAGGGTGATTTTGACATCTTCCCTTAGGTGGGCCTCTGAGGCCAGGCTGAGGGGCTGCAGTCAAAAGAGCAGGCGAGAGCAGCCACAGCAATAGCTCACGTTCATGAAGCACGCATGCAGCACTCCGCACTGCGCTAAGCACTCTTCACGCACTCAGTCATTAAATGGGTAACCCTGCCAGCTATGGACTGGTGAGATCTCCTTTATTCAGATAAGAAGACAAGCTTACAGGGGTTAAGCTGCTTGTGCAGAGCCAGGTCAGTGCCTGGCCCCCTCTGCCGGACTCCAAGTGTCAGTAGACATGAGTACGGGAAAATAAAATATAAAGAAACTGGCCAGGTGCAGTGGCTCATTCCTGTAATTCCAGCACTTTGGGAGACCAAGGCAGGTGGATCACTTGAGCCTCAGAGTTTGAGACCAGGAACATGGTGAAACCTTATCTCTACTAAAAATACAAAAATTAGCTGGGTGTGGTGGTGCGCACCTGTGGTCTCAGCTACTCAGGAGGCTGATATAGGAGGATTGCTTAAGCCCAAGTGATCGAGGCTGTAGTGAGCTGTGATCACAACGCTGCACTCCAGCTTGGGGGACAGAGCGAGACCCTGTCTCAAAAAAATAAAAATAATAAAATGTAAAGAAACAAAATACGAAACATGAGTGTCACCGGAGCCAGCAGCTTCTAGTGGTCAGGTTTTGCAGTGAGGGAAGAAGTCAGGACTCCGGTAGCCTTGGTCAAGGCAAAAGGTGACCACCCTGGACTCTGAGCACTGGCAACAGTAACCAGGTGCTCCCCACAGTGCATCTGAGCATGGAGAAGGGACCATGCAGATGCCTCACAGCAGCCGAGAGGAAGCATCTGCACCTGCAGTGGGCAGACCATTTGAGACACCACCAAAGGATGTCCAGGACCGCATGGAAACTTATGCTGGGTAAGCCCTCCTATAATCAAAGATGTGTGTATTGGAGAAAGCTTGTAGGTGTAGGGGAAAGGTCATGCAAGGCTGCTTGATCAGGTGGGAGTGATTTCCAGTAGATCACTGAATCTGAGTCTGTTCTCTCACCTATAAAAGGAGCATAACAATGTTGACTTCACCTGTTGACTCTAAGGATGAAACGAAGTGACATAATAAAGCAGTCCAGTATGGGACTTGACAAACCATGGGGGTTCAATAAATATATGTTTTCCTCCCTTCTCCTTCAGAAGAATTTTTAGAGGCTGTGTAGGCTTTTTGAAGCTTTATGTAAATTTATGTGAAGTGACATTCAGTGAAATCACTCATCTGTATGATCCCTTTAATCCTACCTGCAGCTTCAGTAAAATTGAAATTTAAATCATACATTTTATTTAATGGCACAACTTAGATGCCTGGGGAGGGGGGTGGGGAGGAAGGAGAGAGAGGAAAGAAAAAAACCTGTATTAGAAAGAAAAGACCTTGGCACTAAAAATATTCCAGGGGTGAAAGAGCTTTTGTTAAATGGACTCTTACCTTTTTTAAAAAAAGGTCAAATTTTAATCCAAAGATTTAGATTCAAATCAGGCTTTGAAAAAACAAGGGCCTCCATATGAAGTTTGCCCTTTCAAATTAAAATCCATTCTTTTTGTCTTGTGATTTTTTTTCCCCTGCTATTCCTCATGCATCTTACTTTTTTAGTTGGTCTTGTCTTACTACATGAATACATTAAAGGCTATGTATAATGATAAATACTACAAAGCAGAATCAGTGGACAATTCTGGAAACATTATTTTGGGCTTTAGATTTTAAGCACTAAAAAAAGATGCCCATCCACATTTTTTTAAAAGCAGGTTTTAAAAAACTGACAATGAATTTAATGTATTAAAAATACTTACTGTAAAGAGATAAAAATTATAGAAAACTATAAAGAAAAAATTAAAATTGTCCCAAATTCTACTACTCAATGATAGCCAAATTTTATAAATTTGTAAAAGCTTTTGGTATATTGAGGATATTAACCATATGCAGGTTTTATACGTATATGTGTGTGTGTACATATATGTATATTCATAATGTGTCCTCTATCATTCAAACCTTTAAATGGTAGTTTTTTGGTGAGAAAATTTAATTTTTATATTGCAAGATGTACCAATAATTTCTTTCTTTTTCTTTCTTTTTTTTTTTTTTGAGACAGGGTCTTTCTCTGTCACCCAGGTTGAAGTGTGGTGGCATGATGAGGCCTCACTGCTACCTCTGCCTCTCAGGCTCAAGAGATCTTCCCACCTCAGCCTTCCAAGTAGCTGGGATTACAGGTGTGTGCCACCATGCCCCGCTAATTTTCGTATTTTTACTAGAGACAGGGTTTTGCTATGGTGCCCAGGCTGGTCTTGAACAACTGACCTCAAGTGATCGGCCCGCCTTGGCCTCCCAAAGTGCTGGAATTATAGGCGTGAGCCACTGCGCCCAGCCTTTACCAGTACTTTCTATCTAAATTTTTTTGTTAGAAAGATTTTTCCATCCAAAAATTATGAAAATTTTCACTTATTTTTCTACCACTTTCACAGTTTCATTTTTACATACACTTTTGGTGATAATTCTGGATTTTACTTTGATATAAAAATTAAGGCTTGGATCCAGGCTTACTTCTTCCAAATGGCTAGCCAGTGTTTTTCACCATCATTTCTTGAATTGCCTATGTGTCTGTACTGGTTTGAAATGTTACTTCTCTAATGTACCTATACTTGGCACTATATGAGTATTATAGTCTCTTCCATGATCTGTTCATCTAATTTCATTGCTTTGGTGACTAGGACTTTTAAAGACATTTTAAATATCTGATAAGATAGTTGTTCATACTATTTTTGGGGAAAAATCAACATTTTTAATGAACAGAGCACTTTATAAAACAATATTTAAAAAGTCAAAAATAACAGATGCTGGCAAGGTTGTGAAGAAAAAGAAACACTTATACACTTACACACTGTTGGTGGGAGTGTAAATTCATCCAACCATAGTGGAAAGCAAATCCTTTTGGGACGATACGAACATTCTAAAATCGGATTGAGGTGATGGGAAAACTGTGTGAATTTACTAAAATTATTGAATTGTACATGTAAAAAGTGATAAATTTGTGGTAAGTAAATTTACTTCAATAAAGCTGGTTTATAATACCAAAAAATATTTAAAAATCAAATACTGTACACATGAAGAAAGAGAGAGAGGGAGAGAGGGAGGAAGAAAAGAAGGAAGAGAGGAAAGGAGGGAGGGAGGAAGGAGGGAAAAGGAAGGAAGGAGAGAGCAAAGGAGAAAGAAGGAAGAGAAGAAAAAGGAGGAAAGGAGAAAGAATATTTCTTTTTGTATGATGAAAACAATGAATGTTAAAAATACTGCCTTTAGCTATTCTATATCAGAATTAGTAAACGAAACTAGCTCAAAGCAAAATCAAAACAAGGGAAGAAAGACAAAAGTCGTGTAAGTTGAAATATAATGTTGAGGAATTACCACAATTCTTTCCAGAAGAAAATTGTCACCTCTGAAAATGAAGGATCCAAGTCTCTGTAAGAGTGGAAGATAAACAAATAAATAAGATTACACCACAAAGGAGAGTCATTTAAGAGGTCAGTCTCTTTCCCGGGGTCTCACGCCTGGGACTCTCTGGACTGATGGCACTTCTGTTACTCCTTGCCCAGCCCTGGGTGTGTGAACGGAAATCTCATTCTGTGCAGCTGCCTGTGGAAAGCCTCACAGCACTGCAGGCCCATGTGGAGCGGGTCACCCCCAGCCCACACCATGGAGACCTGAGCTTGCGCAAGCTCCTAGAAGCTAAGTGCATCCAGCTCTGATCCCCTGGGTGTGGGAAACAGCCAAGACTTAGGCCTGCAGTTCTGTTAGCGTGGCCAGAGAGTATTGAACTCCATATTTGAATAATTAACTCAGCAAGCAGCCTCGAACGCTAGTTTATCTTCTCAAATAACGGATGATAATCTTTCCTCTCTAACTCATTTACTTTTAACTCAAAAATGTCAAAACGGGACCCGGCACGGCAGCTCACGCCTGTAATCCCAACACTTTGGGAGGCCGAGGTGGGCGGATTACGAGGTCAGGAGTTCAAGATCAGCCCGGCCAATATAGTGAAACCCTGTCTCTACTAAAAATACAAAAATTAGCCAGGCATGGTGGCGCGCGCCTGTAATCCCAGCTACTCAGGAGGCTGAGGCAAAGAATCGCTTGAACCTGGGAGGCAGAGGTTACTGTGAGCCAAGATCGTGCCATTGCACTCCAGCCTGGGTGACAGAGCAAGACTGTCTCAAAAAAAAAAAAGAGTCAAAACTGAATGCAACATTTTCCTTCTGTGTGAAATGGAAAGGCTTCATAGCGTGTGTTTGGATGCAAATGAGGTCTCTGGTTGGGGCATGCTCATGATTCCCTGGCAATTGTTAACAGGAAGATGTGCTGATGGCAAGAGCTTCCCATTTGAACTCTAAAGACCTCTGTCTACACCCTCATGGACATGACAGGCTAGTAGGAAAGGCAGATGGTAAGTGAGTAACTAGAGATGAGATGGGAGCAGAATTACGAGGGAGGTACAAGGTCCTGGAAAGCATACAATTTTATAGAAATCAAAAGCGTGCAAATGGCAAAAAGTTCCACATGAATAGACAACAAACTGTTAACAACTATCTATGAGGTAGAATAACAAAGGCCTTTAACTTTCTCAGGTATATGTTTACGTATTATCCAAATGTTTTACAACCAGAGTATACTACTTTTGTATTTATTAAAAAAAAGATATTAAAAATTAAATTAATTTTTAAAATGTGTTTACAGGTTCTTAAGAATATGAAACTATTGGATTTTTCTTTTCTTTTTTTTTTTGAGATGGAGTCTCACTCTGTTGCCCAGGCTGGAGTGCAGTGGCGAAATCTCAGCTCACTGCAGCCTCTGCCTCCCAGGTTTAAGCAATTCTCTGCCTCAGTCTCCCAAGTAGCTGGGACTACAGGCGTGCGCCACCACTCCTGGCTACTTTTTGTAATTTTAATAGAGACAGGGTTTCACCATGTTGGCCAGGTTGGTCTCGAACTCCTGACCTCATGATCCACCCACCTCAGCCTCCCAAAGTGCTGGGATTACAGGCGTGAGCTACCACGCCCAGCCTTGAAACTATTGGATTTTGATGTTTTGTTTTGTTTTGTTTTGTTTTTGAGACAGGGTCTTGCTCTATTGCCCATGCTGGAGTGTAGTGATGCAATCTCTGCTCACTGCAGCCTTGACTTCCAGGGCTCAAGTGATCCTCCCATCTCAGCCTCCCAAGCAGCTGGGACTACAGGCATGCACCACCACACCTGGATAATTAAAAAAATTTTTTTCAACCAGGCTCGGTAGCTCATGTCTGTAATCCCAGCACTTTGGGAGGCCGAGGCAGGTGGATCACCTGAGGTCAGGAGTTCAAGACCAGCCTAGCCAACATGGTGAAACTCTGTCTTTACTAAAAATAACAAAAATCAGTCAGGCATAGTGGCAGGCACCTGTAATCCTAGTGACTTGGGAGGCTGAAGCAGGAGAATCGCTTGAACCAGGAGGTGGAGGTTGCAGTGAGCCAAGATTGTGTCATTGCACTTCAGCCTGGGCAACAAGTGCGAAACTCTGTCACAAAAAAATTTTTTTTTCTAGAGATGAGGTCTATGTTGCCCAGGCTAGTCTCAAATTCTTGAGCTCAAGGGATCTTCCCACCTCAGCCTCCCAAGTTGCTGGGATGACAGGCATAAGCCACCACATCTGGACTGAAACTATTTTATTTTGAACCTGGACTTTCATGTTGTAATTTATTTTTTGCTGTGGTGACTTGAGTGAGGAAGGTAAAGATGAAGCATTTCAGCAGGAACCATGAGTGGGCAGCCCATAGTTTAGGATCTGCTAGTCTACAACAGCAAATGTGAGTCTTCCCTTATGCAGCAAGGGTAGCCCTGTGGATTGAAGTGTCCACTGAAAACCGCACGGCATCTTTCCACATAGTCCTGAACCAAGACTGGTGAGGCCCGACACAGCAGGAATAACAAGCAGTTAAATAGAGCCAGTAAGGAGAGGGCATTGACGAAGCAGGCAATGGAACACAAATCAAATGGCCATTTTCCATGGAGAACTGGTGCCAACTTAAAGGGAATGACTTGGAGCCTCCTTCCCTGTTCAGTAAATGGCTTTTCTTTATCCGTAGCAAAGTTCTGCAAGGTCACCGTGTGCAATGTGGAACTCTTCCCGTCCTCCGTTCCCAGTCAGTGCCCGCTGCCCACGGTCAGCTTTTGTCAAAGGCGTGGTGGAGTTCGCAAGCCGCAGCTCTTTGTTTTAAAATGAGTAAGCCAGGGCTTTCCCCCTCCTTCGTTTTCTTTTCCTGGCTCTGAATAGGTCTGTTCGTACACAGCAGATGGCTTTCTGACGAGGCCCAAATTCATCCAGTCTTTGGGGAAAAAAACTACAGCAAGAGGGACTGTTATTCCAATCTGATAAAGTTTTCTATTTTCAGTTAGAAAAATGAGTCTCCGTAAGTAGAAAAGGAAAAAAAATAATAGGAAAGTGAAAGGAACAAAAGCAGTCGATACTTCACATGAGAGATGGATTTGGGGAGTTTTCAATTATGTAGATCCTATCTATCTCCAGACACCATTCTCGCCTGTGGCTCAGAAGCTCCAGGGAAGACAGCTCCAAATAGTAAAGGCCTGTGTGTAAAACATACACCAGAAGGTGGGAAGGTCATACACCAGCTTCCATACAGTGGCTGTCTCTGGAGAGAGCTGGAAGGGATCAGAAATAAGAAGAGCTTAAAAGGGGGTTTCAACTTCTTAATTCTTTTTTTTTCCAGACAGAGTTTCACTCTTGCTGCCCAGGCTGGAGTGCAATGGCGTGATCTTGGCTCACTTCAACCTCCACCTCCCAGGTTCAAGCAATTCTCCTGCCTCAGCCTCCCGAGTAGCTGGGATTACAGGCATGCACCACCATGCCCGGCTAATTCAACTTCTTAATTTTTTAAAAAATTTTGTTTTCTTTAAACAGTAAACACAGGTAGTAGTGGGTACCTGGGCATTGTTGGTTGTGAAGAGCAAGGACTATGGAACCACCCTGCTAGGGTTAGGATACCAGCTCTGCTATTTACAAGTTGTATAACCTTAGCAAGTTACCCAACTCTGTGCCTCAATTTTCTCATCTTTAAGATGGGGATAATAATAGAAGATATTGTATGGGGCTATGGTAAAGATCAAATGACCTCACTTATTCATTCCCTAAGTATTCCTGAGGGCCACTATGTACCAGGTACTGTCCTAGGTGCCAGGGACACAGCAATGATCAAAGCACACAAAGGTATCTGTTCTGAAAAAGCAAATATTCTGGAGAGAGAGCAATAAGAAGCTAGATAATGAAAAACAGCATGTTAGATAGAGAGGAACAATACGCAGAAAAAAATAAAGCAAAGATAAGATGGGTCAAAGAGGCTGGCATTTTAGGGAGGGTGGTCAGGGAAGGCCTCATTGAGAAGGTACATTATGACAAATGAGTAAAGCTCGAAGGAGGTAATATTTACTGCAGAGCTCCTAGAAGAGTGCCTGGCACTCAATAAATGTTAGTTGTTTTTTTATTATCTATGTTTGAACTGTATCTTATTTTTCTATTAATAAGAAAACATTTTAATGACCAAGAAGAAAAAGAGTACATGGACATATAGAAACGCCTGGAATCAGTAGCAGAATCACCACAGCACAGTGTTTTGGAAACACTGGTCAAGGAATGCTTAGTTGTGTCAAGAAACCTTGCCACCCAGTGATACAGACCTACAGAGGGACAAAAACGTAGCCAAGAGACAAATAATTCAAAAGTAATTTATATTTTAAAGACAAAGACACAAAAGACTTCAGTCATCTTTCTTTAAAAATGAGAACAGAAAACTATTGAATTCAGTAAGACTGAGAATGAGCAACTATTCAAAATACAGAGCAAAAATGTAAATGGTAGAAGAATTCTGTAGTATAGCCTTATTAAAGAAGAGAGAAGGGTAGAAACACCATGAGATGAAGCAATGAAAAGGAGAATGAAAGAGATACATCGAGTGAACAATAGAAATGGACAAGCTGACACACATCCAAAAACAGGCACAGAAAGAAAATATAAAAAGACAGAAACACAAAAAGATACAGCAAGGAAAAGACACTGAGTGAATTTCATGGAATCTAATCCCATCTTTTGGCTTCTGTGATGTTATCATTAAAAAATAAAATTAATACTTTGTGTTTTGTGACTTCAGGCATTATGGGGTACAGTATTGGTGGTGAATTCTTTGCTAGAAGAATAAATGGAATCAAGAAGGGACCCCTGCTCTTGGGAAGGCACTCAGGCCCTTATCTATAGTCAGGGTAAGCTAGAATGTCCTCAGGAATTCTTCATGCTGTCTGGAGCTAGGAGAGGGTGAGCCCAAACTGCCCAAGAACCTCCTCCCTCATTGCCAAAATATACTCAAGCCAATAAATTTAGACTGAAAATTTTAGCAGCTTGAAAAATAAGAGTATTTATTGCAAAATGCTGCAAAAAATTCACATAACTTGTCTAGATTTTGAACTTGTCAAGCTCTCTTTTTATTGAGAGCAGACCAGTGAAATCATAGGCAGATTTAGTCATGCAATTGCCTAAGAGATTCTGAGATACAAATAAGACTCAAGGCACAAATCTTTACTCTACCAAAAAGTAGATGAACAGAGAAAAGATCACAGCCTAAGCTGCAGAGGTAACGGCTAAAAAGCAAAGGACTAGCATCCCGATGAAGGTTCCTATTCAGAAGAGCCAAAATGGAAATTCAGGCTAATGCAAAATGCAAAACAATATTGGAAAGGAGCCCTGAAAAGTGTTTCAGAGTACATTTTGATCCTGGTGAGGTGAGCTCAGAGCAAGAAGCTGATTCCCCAAAGCCTGGAGGAGCTGTGTGGGAAACAGCAGCCAAAGAGAAGCACAATCAAACAGAATTGAGGATGATTGTTCAAGGAGAAATGATCTAAAAGAAAGGGGAGCATCGGGGGGATGGCAGACTCATGGGGAGAGGGACGGGTACACCACCATAACTGTCTGGGGTGACATAAGATGGACGACCTTTCAATTTGTACAAGTACCTACGAAGAGTCTTTAAATTGTTCATATTCTTAGGTTCAACAAGTCTGTATTTAATGTTTTATCTTAAGGAAATAAATAGTATAGGCAAAACATACCTAAACAAAAAGGCTAGATAAATCACGTCACATCCATATACAAGAGTTCATGCCGGGCACAGTAGCTCATGCCTGTAATTCTAGCATTTTGGCAGGCCAAGGTGGGAGGATTGCTTGAACTTACAAGTTTTAGGTTACAGTGAGCTATGATTGTGCCACAGCACTCCAGCCTGGGTGACACAGCAAGACCCTGTCTCTAAAGAAGAAAGAGAAGGAGGAAGAAGAACAGGAGGAGGAGGAGAAGAAGAGTTACTATGCAATCATTAAGAATATTGTAAAATATTTCAAATAGTGTATGACCAGGTATATGGGCACTCCTTCGTTAAAGATGGCAAGTTGAATCCATATATTTACCTCTGCCTGCTAGGAAAACCCTACAAAATTACATTAACAGGATCACAAAGGAGAAAGCTCCTAAGGCTTAAAGAACAGGAGTGCAGACAGCTGCATATTAGATATGTCAACACAATTTTAGAAGCTTGAAAGCAAACAGATGAGCATTCACCAGCTTGCCACACCAAAAGATGGCCTCTGAGGCATGGCGGCGCAAGCCTGTAGTCCCAGCTACTCAAGAGGCTGATGTAGGAAAATCGCTTGAGCCCAGGAGTTCAAGTCCAGCCTGAGCAACACAGTGAGACTCCTGACTCTTTACAAAAAAAAAAAAAAAAGAAGGTGACTGCTAAATGCCTGAGGGCAGGGGGCGGTTGGGGAACTAGGAGGCCAGCCAGTTTGCTCCTCAGAAGCCTAGAAAGTCTCAGGAAGATGAGCGTAGGAACGGGCAAGGCTGAAAACAATGGATTGCTTGAGAGACTATGAGAAGCATCTAGACCTCAAGATGCCTTTCCCCCACCATGGGTCCCTTCCTTCCCCACTCTTCTGCCCCACAGGAGCCTGGAGGGTCCCTCTCTGGAGGAGTATGCGGCGGCCACCCCATGAAGCATGGCTCACTAGGCACTGCCAAGCACAGAACTGTCTTCTGCGTTTTCCCTTTTCTTTTCATTTTCCTTGTTTTTCAAATTATCTACAATAAACATATGCTACTGGTAATCAGAAAAAATATTTTAAAAATTACAGCAGTAACTTATGCTTAAAAGAAGATTTGAATAATGCAGAAGAAAGCAAAGTTAAAGGCCCCTTCCTGCTCACCCCTACCTCCACAGAGATAACCCCAATTTAGAGTTGCTTTGTATATCCTTACAGAAAAAAATCATAAAAATACAATGAAAGCAAAATGGAAAGAAAAATAAAAAGAAGTAAAGTGAAGACCAGGAGACCACAATTTTGCTAAAACTCAGAAAAAGGGGCAGAGATGAACACTTCCCTGGAGAATCCAAGAGGCTCCTAAGCACAGAGGAAGAGTAGGCAGGGGAAGAAAAGGAGAGAGGAAAAGAATTGTGTTATCTTTAAAGATGTTGGCTAGCATAAAAGGGCCTAAATTCTCTTAATTTAACAACATGGTTCTATCATTAATAAAACAACTTTTGGCACAAAAATAAAATTAAGGAATTAATGAGTAGTTCATCTCTTCCCTATGATTCATATATTTTCCCATTAGGCTCTAACTGCCTCAGATTTTTTGTTTGTTTTTTAGAAACAGGGTCTCACTCTGTGGCGAGATCATAGCTCACTGCAGCCTCAAACACCTGGGCTCAACGATCCTCCTGCGTCAGCCTCCCAAGCAGCTGGTACTATAGGTGCATGCCACCACTCCTGGCTAATTATTTTATGTTTTGTAGAGATGGGGTCACGCTATGTTGCTCAGGCTAGTCTCCAACTCCTGGCCTCAAGTGATCCTCCCGTCTCGGCCTCCCAAAGTGCTGGGATTACAGGTGTGAGCCACCACACTGTCTTTTCCCGGGATTTAAAATAAAAACTCTGAATGTTTCAGTAGAACCATGTACTTTGTTAACAATTTGTCTGTGTAACTGGCTAATGTCACAGGGAGAGAGAGAGATCCTAACATGCTTTAAAAAATTTTTCAATTTATGATAAAAAAAATTGTGCTGTCTCTATTTCTAATAATTAAATTTTGGAATTGTATCCAGCCCATGTTCTGCCTCCACAGTAAAATCACAGCTCTTCTTGCCTTATGCAAATACATAGATTTGCTTTCATCTGTGCACTAGCTATCCGCACAGCAGTATTGTGCCAAGGTGAATAATCTTGATTACATTAAGCATTTCCAAGGTCTTTTATGTACTTAAGGAAATATACCACATATTAAGTGGAGGTTTGATATGTCTTCTACATAGGTTACCCAGGCTATTTCTTAAATCAAATTAACAAATTTAAAATGCTTTATTATGCCAAAGGATTCCCAGGGACTTCTGTACTTGAATCATGACATTTTGTTACGAGGAACTATTGGACAGACGTAGAAGAAAAAATCCTATTATATGCTGAGCTGTACTTTAAAAGATCATTTTTCTTATAATGTTCTTGGGAAGTGTTTTAATATACTCAAGAACCTTGAGAGATTATGGAAGATAGAGAATGCGAGGCTTACCTGAAATTGCATTAATGGCTTTGCTGTTGAATGTAAAACAAATCCAGCCAGGGGAATCTGGGGGCCCGTTAAACATGTTTGTGTTTTACCAGAAGGCAGAAAATCCACTCACAGAAAATCTGCAACAGAAAATCACCGAGAATGCTCTGTGGTTTACTTCGTGTGTTTTTGTCTCAGAATTTCTGAGGTGATGAGGTTTATTGCCGGCCAATACACTGGATTTTAAAGCTCTTCTCTTCAGAATTTATTGCACAGACACATGCTTTTGAGAGTCCACACACACTCGCATGCACGTGCAAGGCGGAAGCCAGGGCCCTGCCGGTGAGCTGGGGGGATGGTGGGCGCGCACTTCACTGACCCCAAAGGTGGTCCACACAGGGTCCTGCTTTACCTCAGGAGACACGGGTGCACTGCCAGCTGCTCCTCCTGCAGATGTGAGAGCTCTCCTCCCTTCCACCCCCAAACATTGCTTCTTTAATCCCTTTTACACAGTTTGGTAAAACTTCCTCCCCACTCTTTTCCTGGTACCTAAGAGAAGGCTGCTTTTTGTAAACTACCCCAAGTCTGGGAAGGAGATTAGGGCCTCTTTGGTCTAGAGAGGTTTGAAAGAATCAGAATGAGGTTAGACTTAGCAATGAGTTCGGTTTGCTTGTCTTTTAAGTACTCCATTCTGGAGCCAGATCTCTGTGATGGCCTCTACCCTGCCTGCTTCCAGCTTTACCATCTGAAGCTCCCTTACATCCCCCCTCCCCATCCAGCTGCAGCATTAGAATTTGTTAAAAATGCCAATAACTGGGGTGAGAGCCTGGGTGGAGGCGGGGGACAAAGGGGCTACAAATATCTAAGAGTTTGGAAGAGGGAAAGGTGAGAGAGTGGTAATGAAAGGGTGTGGCCATGAATAAGGGATGACCCTGTGGTGTCCACCAAGAGTATAGAGCTGGAGTCCTGCCCCTGTGTACAAAGGGAGGGCCCAGATTAAGATGCACAGGAGCCACTAAAAGGCCCCCAGTACCACCCTGTACAGACTGTGTCAGTTGGAGAGGTGTATAGGACTGACTGTATGTTCCCCAGGATTCCATGTACATGCTCAAGCAACTAAAAGTGAGACCTTTTTTTTTTTTTTCTCAACTGTATGCCCTTCTTTCTCTTTCCATGATAAAGGATATAGTAATGATGGCATAACACCAGTAATACAAGTTACCTGCAGCAAAGTCAGAAAACACAGGTGAGCAACAACAACAACAAACCATATTCTGAAATCTCAGTATCCTGTGAAAAAACCACAATTTAAGACTTTGGTGTGTAGCTTAGTAGATCTTTCCTATGCAAATGGGTACAGAATCAGCCTAGAGGATAGCAAGTACAGATTGGAGCTAGAGGGCAGAGTTCTAGCAGAGATGTCACTTAAAAAAATAGTAACTGATGAGTTTCCTAATGTGGTCAACTGCACTGAGAAGGGATTTATAGTTCTGACATTGTTGGAAAGAATTGGTACTAGGTAAAAAGCAAACCAAAGCAAATAAAATGTGAGGGAATTTTTAAATCTAAGGGAAAAATGTCACACAAGAAAGGAAATGTGATGATCATACTCTATGTGGCTCAGCTGTGAGCTGTTTTTCAACTTCATAATGTAAACACTAAATATTGGCTTTTTAAAATGTTTGTTTGGAAATAATTATAGATTCACAGGAAGTTGCAAAGATAGTACAGAGAGGTCCCATGTACCCTTCCCCCAGTGGTTACATCTTATATACCGAAAAAAAATACCAAGCAGGAAATTGACACTGGTACAATGTGTGCAAGTTCTATGCCATTTTACCACATGTGTAGATCCACGTGACCATGACCATCGAGGCAGAACCATTCCATTACCACAAAGATGTCCCTTTGCTACTCCCTTATAGCCGCATGCTCCTCTCCACCATCCCTAATGTTACCCTGGCAACCACTAATCTGTTCTTCATCTCTCTAATTTTGTCATTTCAAGAATGTTATATAAATGGATTCATAAATAACGTGGCCCTTTGAGTTTTATTTTTTTATTTTTTATTTTTTTGGAGATGGAGTTTCACTTGTGTTGCCTATGCTGGAGTGCAATGGCGTGAACTTGACTCACTGCCACCTCTGCCTCTCGGGTTCAAGCGAGTCTTCTGCCTCAGCCTCCTGAGTAGTTGGGATTACAGGCATGCGCCACCACGCCTGGCTAGTTTTGTATTTTTAGTAGAGATGGGATTTCTCCATGTTGGTCAGGCTGGTCTTGAACTCCCGACCTCAGGTGATCTGCCCACCTCGGCCTCCCAAAGTGCTGGGATTACAGGCGTAAGCCAGCATGCCCAGCCTGAGATTTTTTTTCACTCAGCAAATGCCATTGAGATCCACCTAGTTGTTGCTTACATCAAGAGTTTCTTCCTTTTTATTGTTGAGTGATATTCCAACTAAATATTCTGTTAAACAAAAATTGCAATACAACACATGACCAACTGTGACCAGAATCTGGTCATAGCTCTAATAATGATAGCAGTTAACAATTCTTGAGTCCTTAAGATTTGCCAGACACTGTGCTTGGTGCTTTTCCTACCCTATCTCATTCAATCCCCACCACAACAACTTTCATTATCTCATTTTATTGATAAGGAAACTGAGGCTCACAGAGGTTAAGTACTTTCTCAGGGTTAAGCAGCTACCAGGTTGATCCTGATCCACCGCCTAAGCTCTTAACATGCACATGTGCTGAGGAAACAGGACACCATTTTATTCATAGGCCTCAAAGGGAGAAAAGCCATAGGCTAAGTCCCTTCATGAATGTCGTCTCCCTGGAGGCCACACTAGCTGTCCAACCCCTCTTTTAAAGAAAGGTTGAAGAGCACAGACTCTTTCTAAATACTCAGAAACTCAACTGCTGGTGTTAAGTCACTCAAATAAGATTTTACCTTTACAACGGAATTAGATTAACTTACAACTGGCTTCTTGTTTTTATAACTTCTACCAGCGACTCCAGTATCTTCCACTCAGTAGAAACCATTAAGAGAATGTAAGTGACAATATAAGGATTTAATATGCACAGAAATACAGAAATCAGACTGAGAGCCAATTTTGAGATGAATGCCTTTAGGCCCTAAATATGCCTGAGTGATTTTTATAAAGCCTTATAAAATTATGTTCATTGTAAATGAGCAACCAACTGTTCTGACAATAGGGTTAAATTAATTTACTGACTTGCCAAAACCAAAGGAAGAGTAAATATGTAGCTAATAGGAGTTTCCAAAGAAAGGACATCTTGGATCAGAGCTGTTGCTCAAAGGGCACCACGGAATCCTTTCTGTGTCCAACATTCTTCCCTGGGAGGACGGGACTGCCCAGGCCTCCACAGGCCTCTGGCACTTGCCTTGCTGTGACTCCCATGGCTGACTCCTGTGGGTCTTCCCAGGGCCCTCTCTGCAGAGCAGATTGTTGATTACTGTCATAAGCATCAGAAAAAAGCTCTATGCAGAGGGATGACTATCTTTTTTGGGAACAGCTCCACTGATGGCTGCAATAAGCCTGTGGTAATGACAAGTGATAAAAACCCAAACCCTGCTCAGCCTCCTTGTGATGTGTTCTCTGGGCGCCGGTTGAAAAATCCTCACTCTAACAATGAAAATAAGGATACCAGTTCACCTCCATGAAAGGCTTACATGTCAGGCCCCTGCCATGTGTTATTTCCTTTAATCTTTATAACAATTCGGAGTTGGGTCATATGATCATTCCCATTGTATAAATGGGAAAACAAATTCAGAAGGATTGGATGATTTGCCCACAGTCACGCAGCTAGCTGATGGTGCTCCTGGGGTCAGCCGGGCAGGCTGACTTTCCTACACGAACTAAGCCTCAGGGTCACCAAAGAGCTGACAAAAGAAGTTTCCCTTCATAGGAGTATTGCAGCTAGTACATGAAAGAGGAATGATATCACCATTTTGCAACTCTCTACTGAATTAGTAGAAGTGATCGTTAAGCAATGATCATGAATAGTTTCTAACATTATAAAACTAGAACCTGAACCAGATCAAACATTTAGATGTGATTACCAATGTACTGGAAATAAAAGGGACAGAATAACAGGTAAAGAAACTATGGCGTGCAATCAGCAAAATCCAAAATGTGGGAAATTCTATAGGGTAAACAGTCCAGTTTCTTCAACAGAAGAATGGCAGGAAAAAGAAAAAAAGGGAGAGAGAATCTATAAGTTAAAAGACACTTTAGAGACATATGAAGCAGTAGCAACGTATGAACTTCTTTTAGAGCCTGATTGAGACAAATAAACTATTTTTAAAAGCTATTTATTATCAGACAATTGGGGATGTGTGAACACTGATTTGATGCTATTAAAGAGTTGTTGTATTGGGGGAGTGTGGTTGGGTAAATTGAGGTTCTGATTTTATAGACAGAGTCTTGCAAAAACACACAATGAAATTCTAACCGCTGAAACGATGACTGGGATTTACTTCACAATCCTCTGGGAGCAGGGAGGTGGGGTGGGGGATGTCTAGGGCAACTGAGATAGGCCACAAGGAGATCATTGTCAGAGATTTGGGACAGATATGTAGGCCTTCATTGTACTATTTTCTCTGCTTTTATGAATGTTCGGAGTTTTCCATAATACATTTTTTTTAAAGGACTCTCAGAAAGAGCAGCTATAATGAAAGAAGAGGGGAAAACCCAGGCAAGTGTCATATCCCTGGATGCAAGGAAAGAAATGCCTCTAAAAGGAGGGCGTGGCCAGGTGGATGAGATGCCGCTTAAGCACTGAGCCTGTCACCCGGTGTCTCCAGGGAGGGACCCACATCCCTCTGGCCCCTCTCACTTCAAGGTGTGCTCCCTGCCACCCAGGAAATGCTCCTGGGCCAGGGATCTCCTTGTTCTCCTCACTTCCCAGCGTCATCCTTCGTTACTCTGGAACATTAGCAATTTTGCAAGTAGGACTCAGAGCCTCTGAGGATGGCAGGGAGGTTATTCTGCTTCCCTTTCTAATTTATGCTGTGCCAGGGTTCCGTTTTAAAAGATTTGTTGACACAGCGTTCCAGGGGGAATTAGTGAAGCTACCAGCATGATGCAAATTTAGTTTCCAGAATCTAGACCAAAGGTTACTGACTTGTTAATTATGACCTCATGAAACCCTCTTGTTGTTTCGCAAAGATCACCTCAATCATTTTGTAGGTTTTGGTAGTGATTTGGTTTTGCCATAAGAAGGGAGGAAGTTTTCCGGGGAAGATATTAACTGCTTGGGCCACAGTTTGTCAACTCTAGCTGTACTCTTAAATGATCTCTCTCTCTCCCCGTCCCTCTGCCCACCTTTGTCTCACCCATTCCACATCCTCTTCTCTTTCTCCTTACCCTTTTATCTCTCTCCCCTACCTACCTACTGTAGGCAAGGAATATGGTGTCTGGAAGTTACTGGTTTTCAGCCCCCTCTGCCTGGCTTCTCTGGGTGAGCCAGGCAGCAGCCTCCCAGCATGGGCTTTCTGTATTCCAGGTACTGCCTGAAGAACACGGCCCTGGATACTCAGAGTGATGTGTGACTCTCACCTCTCCTCGCCATCAGCCTTGCTACTTGTTTTGTTTATCATCTTCCCAACCCTTCAGATTTGATCCTTTCTCTTTAGTTGCCAGTGATAACAAAGGCCTGGTTTCCTTTCAGACTGGCCTGCCTCTGCCTCTCTGTTCCAGCAATTACGCCCTTGGAATGTGGGCCATCATCTGGATGGATGGCAGCTCCACCTGCCTCTCCCCAGCCTTAGGTGTGAGGCCAGGACAATTGCTGAGAAACCCCTGGAGGCCAGAGATTTTTCAGTGATGTGTGGTGCATAGCGAAGGTGTGTGTCCACCATTTTCTGACCTTAGGTGGAGTCCCTGATGGTGTGAAACAGTGTTCAGAGCTCCTCCAGTGGGCCTCACTCACCTCTGTAGCGGAAACAAGGCATCCGTGGAGCTGCATTCTCCAGAGCCATCAAGAATGGTTAAGAAATGAGTCTTGGTCTCTTGTTTGGCTAATTTTTGTTACTGTCTGCCTCTAGCTCCCATGGGAGCACCTGTCTAGCTGTGCCTCTTCATCAGGCTGTTGTAGGACCTCACGGGAATGATTCCATCCCCCTCCCCAGGATGATCACACACACACACACACATACAACCGGAAGTTGTATGCCTGTTGTAATTGCTTAATTAAAAAGGAAACTTAGCAGGACTCAAGGGCTTTCTTCTGATTGTTTCACATTTTCATTGAGTGGATTCTTCATCTTTGCTTCTGTGTTGGTGGATTGATTATTCAAGCTATAATAGGATGTGGGTCCTGTATTTCACCATCACTATCAACTATTGTCCTTTTTCTCATGCACACTTATCTTTTGTGTTAAATGCGAGTCTAAGTGTCTTCATTTCAATATCCATTATTTCTCTTGTATAGTTAAATTGCTGGTGTTTTTTTGCTTTCATAGGGTCCAGAAAATATAGGAAGTTACACTAACAACACGGCTCTCAAAAAATTAATTTTTATAGTTAGTTTCTTTCCCGTGGCGGACACAGAGACTCACTCAAGTTGCCTAAGAAAAATGGTGTCTAGAGTGAAGATGCACATGGACAAATCTCAGCATTCTCTCCTCTCCATGTCGGCCTCTGCCTCAGAGCATTGCTGCCTCTCTCTGTGCATTTGCTTCCTTCTCTTTCGTCTACCAGCTTTCTTAGAGAGTCTGCTTCTTCAGCACTTCAGATGGCCCATGCTACGGCGTGGCCTTATGGGACACAATTCAATTCTACTTGTGAACGTTCTCTTTCAAAACCAGCCCTAACCACTTTGCCTTGTTTCCCAATTCACATTCTCCAGAGTTAGGATCAGCTAAGTACAGCTTGTCTTTTTATCATGGTCACTGGCCAGTCTGGTTGGCCTGGGGTCAGGTGCTGCACTCATTCTACCACATATGGCGCGTGTGATGTGGTGGATCGTGGTTAAACAGGGCAAAACATGGCCACCAAAGAAGTAGGGGCTGTGGTAGCTAGACAGTTTCCCTCAAAGGGGGTTGTGGGCAGGCAGGTACCAATGGATATTGCTAGTGCACTGGTTAACTAACAATCTCATTAACTATTGGCCTAGAGAATCAGAAAGTTAAAATGGATGTTATAAATTCCATTCACAAAAACCCATGTTTCCTTCTCACAAGAAATCTTCTCAGCCATTTGATGAGTATTTACTCTTTTTTTCAGGCAAAATATGCCTGAATATCTGGGTTTCACACCCACCACAGGTTATAAATAGCAAAACTAAGGGGGCAAAGAAGCACTAATACAGACAGACACTAATAGCATTGAGAGTCAATAACTGAGAGGCTGACAGCATGGCAGAAAATCTATGAGAAGCAGACATAAGAACTCAAATAGCACAGTAGTCTGGGACCACTTAAAATATAGGTTAAAAACAGTCCTGTGTACTTCAACAGTCCCCGAAGGCATTGCTGTCTTACAGCCTCGTTCACTGTAGCTAATGTTCATGTTGGTGAACCTTGAGTATATAAGGAAAGGCTAGAGGCTAAATTATGTTTAGACTATCCAGCTTAAGAAGGCAAAAAAATTACATAATACACTTAAGAAAAATTTCCATACACATTTAAAAATTGGTGTTTAAATGAGTAAACCCTAAGCTTTCCAAAGCAAGTCATTTGCTAAGTGTTCCAGAATAGCCACAGTCGTAACCACGTGCTCTGAGTTTTAATGTTGGCTATCAGGAACCAGGGTGGTAAAATGTCCTTGCTCCTGCAAGCTGCTCAGGGAAGATCACCCTGTTAAATCTCCCAAACCTCTCTCAGGAGGCAGAGAGGCATGGCAGCTGAGAGCATGTGCTCTGCAGTCAAGTCAGTCTGGGTTTGAATCCTGGGTTCCTGAGCAGTCTCTTGACAGGCCTAAGCCTTCATTTCCACATCAGGAAAATGGACACAATAATATGTATCACACAGAGTTGTGAGAACTTACTGTTCATAGATTTTTTTTTTTACCTTATTTGGAATTTTTAATTTTTATATAGTCTTCTAAATAAACAAATATAATCCACTTGCTTTGAATTTATATGGTTCTCAATTATTATTTTTTTCCTATGGGGCAGTGGCTCCTAGTAGGAAAAGACTAAAATAACACCTCAGCTTGAATCAGTTTATCGGATTAGCCAAGGAGTCATGCAGTTTTTCTAGAAGGGTGGGATAGAGAAGTCCTAGAAGGGACTGGGGAGGAAAAGGATGGCTTCAGTGTCTACACATGAAGACAAAGGGTTGCTTGCAGGGAAAGGAAGTGAGAGGACAGTGGGATGTTTGAAAGGGAGAAGGGGCCACAGGACAGCAAGCAGAGAGGTGCAGAAGAGAATTATAGTTACCTCTACGACATTCCCAGGATTATTCCTTGGTTAAACTATGCTTTTAAAATGTTCTAAAAAGGACAATTAGAGAATTTCGGTCACTGTGACTTTTTCTTTCTCTCTCCACCGCACCCCTTTTCTACAGGTAATTTGCTTGAAAGCTGAAAAGGCCACCATGAAAGAATAGATAGATGAGTGTGAGGTCTGCAGAAACCTTGCAATCTTGGGTTAAAAACTATCTCAGTCATGTGGTCTGCCTGCCTGCCCAGGAATTCAATCGCCTCAGTCATTTTCTTCAAATAACCGTTATTACATTCCTTTTAAAAATAAACAACTTTAGGCTTCCCAGAATCCCTTATAGATGAGAGACGAAGTTTAGCTGTCAGTTGTAGGTGAAGACATCAAATTCACAAACAGAAAACTGAAAAAGAGAGGGCATATTCACTTCATGTTCTTTCCTAGACCTGTTAAAATAATGTGCATTGAACAAACATCAAAAATAATATAGCCAGGCGCAGTGGCTCACTCCTGTAATCCCAGCACTTTGGGAGGCCGAGGCAGATCGCGAGGTCAAGAGGTTGAGGCCATCCTGACCAACATGGTGAAACCTCGTCTCTATAAAAATACAAAAATTAGCTGAGCGTGGTGGCAGGCACCTGCAGTCCCAGCTACTCGGGAGGCTGAGGTGGGAGAATTGCTTGAACCCAGGAGGCGGAGGTTGCAGTGAGCTGAGACCATGCCATTGTACTCCATCCTGGGTGACAGAGTGAGACTCCATCTCAATAATAATGAATAATAAATAATAATAGTAATAATAATACATGTACCAATGGGCCCTTTCACTGTGTGTTCACCTCATCAAACCGAAATCGAAGACCCTGCCTCTGAACTATCCCACAAAGCTGGCAATCTTCAATCACCGACTGGACTGTGGGTTCATCTCATCATAATTATCTTTTTGTTTTTTTTTTTTTAAGAGATTCTTCCCTGTTTTTTTTTTTTAAGGGGTTAAACATTTTTCTTATATACCAGGGATTTGGGTTTATCTGTTTTTAATAAAAGTGGTTCTTGGCATCTACAGATTGCTATTGTTGTTTTATGGCCAAATTCTCAAAAACCATGATAAAAGCATGTCCACCGTGTTCATCTATGAACCTAATACAACAAAATTTTTGCAAACAGGTTCTGCAAAGCCATACATTCTTTTGTGTGCACCTGATTAAACAATAGTTAAATCCTTCTGTCTGGGGATGAGCCAGTGAAAACCAGTCTCAACTCTTGCAGAGAACACTGGGGTTGGCAAAGTTATTTCACATTGTGTGCCAGCCCTGATCACTTGGTTTTCATGTTTTGCTGGGAGCTTTACTGAGAAGCATTTTAAGGCAGGATTCTTGCTCATTCGGAAAAGTTCTATCATTAGTGATGTCTGCTTAGGTGCAGAGTAGGAGAGTCATGCATGTTTGCCACTTACTTACCATTTTTATAGAAAATCTTTGACATTAAAAAATTCAGACTTTGTGGTTTTGACCACTTTTCAGCTGTCCCGAAAGTCCATGATGTATGGGCACAGGGAGAGGAACATCACACACTGGGGTCTGTCAGGGGGTGGGGGGCTAGGGGAGGGATAGCATTAGGAGAAATACCTAATGTAGATGACGGGTTGATGGGTGCCCCAAACCACCATGGCACGTGTATACCTATGTAACAAACTTGCATGTTCTGCACATGTATCCCAAAACTTAAAGTATAATAAAAAAAGATTTAAAGTAAAAAAAAAAGAAAGTCCATGATGTATAGTAATTTGGAAGTTTTATTGCAGATATTTATTTATATACACATAACATATACATAACATATATCTAACAGATAACATTTATATATAATGTTTTATATATATAACAGATAATGTGATAGCTATATATATATGTGTGTGTGTGTATATATTTGAGGGAGAGTTCCTATTCCATGTGTATCTTGATGCATAACAATTACTACAAATTGTGTTGCTTAAAACAATAATTTTTTAAAAACATTATTTATTTTATTATACTTTAAGTCCTGGGATACATGTGCAGAATGTGCGGGTTTGTTGCATAGGTCTACGTGTGCCATGGTGGTGTGCTGCACCTGTCAACCTGTCATCTACATTAGGTATTTCTCCTAATGCCGATAATTTTATTATACTTAGAGATTCCATAGGTCAGGAATTTGGAAAGAGCAAGTTGGGGACAGCTTGTCTGTGCTCCACAAAGTCTGGGGCCTTCTTTAAAAAGACTCAAAGGCTGCGGGTGACCCGACGGTTGAGGGCAGAGCCATCTAAAGGCTTGTCACGACTCACATGTCTGGCAATTAACGCTGAGGACCTAACGATGGGACTTCAACGCCTCATGGGGGACTTTGGCCAGAACATCTACATGCAGCTGCTTGTGCTTCCCGATGTTCCAAGAAAACCACAAGGAAGAGGAAGTTATATGCCTTTTGTGGCCTTGCCTCAGAAGTCACATAGTGTGCCATGGCCATAAAAACCTGCCAGATTCAGCTGGAGGGAACATAGGCCCCACCCTTCAATGGGAGGAATGCCAAAGTCACATTCGATAAGAGCATGGAGGAGGAGGATACTGATGCATCCACTTTCAGAAAATACAGTCTGCCACAGTCACTGGGTGAATGAGCCAGTCATTTCATTTCAATACACTTTGTAGTTTTTTCTGTTCCCGCAGTAATTACTTGCCTAGATTAATAAAAACTTGATTTTTGTGTGAAAAATGGTTAACAGTAAGAAATCAAAATCAAACTTCAAGGAAAAGTTCAAAAGTCTTAAATTATGGTATGAAAACCTGTGTAGTAAACCACTGATAAGGAAATAAAATTCAGAAGAAAGTCATTTGCCTTTATATTCATTTTAATCTTTACAAATATGAGGTTTTGCTAATGGTTTGTTTCCCTGAATAACACCGTAATGGTGACAGACCAGATATATCCATCTAACTTAGGGCTTCTCAACCTTGGCACTATGATTCTTTGTTGTCTGGGGCTGTCCTGTGTTACTGCAGAATATTTAGCAGCATCTCTGGTTTGTATCCCTTCCCCCCGTCGTGGAAACTGAAAATGTCTTCAAACATCGCCAAATGTCCCCTGGGGTGCAAAATCTTCTTCAGCTGAGAATTGCTGATATATGAGGCTGCAAATATATTCTCCAAAATTTGTTTCCTAGGACACTCTTAAGAGGTTTGCATAATATATTTTTTGAAAGTTTGCGTTGCCTGATGCTATAGGAACCTCTATAGTTCATAATCATTTAACATGTGCCATTCGTTCAAGATACTAAGTCTCTAGTAAACTGAGTCTTTTTCCTGTTAACAACATTCATTCTGCAGGGCAGAGGCCCCTCCTTTACTGATAAGACTGGAGGATTAAGTCAGGCAGAATAATTTAAGTGAAAGAATAATGAGGATATTAATGTCTTGGCTCATCCTACCTGAGAATGCGTGGGTGTGCCTTTGGGGCGAGTCGCGGGTGCACACACTCTTCCCCATCACCCACCCATCACAACCTACCCCTCCCACTTTCCAAGAAGAAGGTGTGAGTGGAAATAAAAAGCAGTGCGGTGATCACTTTATTTCTTGCATTCACAATTTGCTAGGGGCTGAGAGTGAACACTGAGAAGGTGTGAAAACAAGGAACAATTTCTGCACTGGGGTGTTACAACATTCAAGCTGCAAGGTGCAGGGTAGAGTGCAGAATCACTGCATGGACCTTAGGTGGAAACCAAACCCTTTCCTGTAGACTCACAGGTACTTAAACTGGTTGGAATTTCAGGATTGAGTGGCAATAGGGATGGCATGGATAGGCAGTTCTCAGTTTATAGATAAGTGGATTCTGAAAGTGGCTTAGTTGAAATCAGTAATGCATGTTGCATAGGAAAGTAATGTTATAATATGCTAGTTATACCCCTAGACCAGTTGAGAAAATCCTGCTTAACTTCTTTGGGGCAGTGCTGTGGGTCTAAAGAACATAATCACCACGTCTAACAGTGCTTCTCAGGACAGTTGCATTCAGATTTCTAACATGGGATGCCAGAAGTTGGAGAGAGAACCTGCTGACTGGCCTGCAGCCCATGCTCATTGCAGCCAGCGCTCATGGCAGGCCAGAGCTCCCTGCAGGCCAGTCAGCAGGCTCTCTCTCCAACTTCTCTTCAATTCAGCAAGCTTTACCTGAAAAAAAATAATGTGCCAGGCAGGCTATAGGTGTTGGGGGTTACAAAAAATGTATTCCTGTTTTTAAGAGGCTGAACTGCCAGCCTGTGCCATTCTTCCTTCTTGTACACACGAGAAAACAAACTCCCTTTCAAACCTGGAGGTGACCTCCAAGACAGCCTGGAAGGTTGGAGCTCTTACAGAAGGAGGTAGTGAGGGACATGGATCTGGGGACTTCTGCTTTTATTTTCTGTTGTTTGTCAGGGCCTCTGACTAGTGTTCCTGTCCTTCCTAACAACCAGCTACTGCAGAACAGAAGGTAACTTCACAGTTTCTCCCAGTCCTCTAGTTCCTGAAAAGTATAAATATTTGTGGAAAGCTGTTTTACCAACCCAGGGATGGGGTAGATTTTGATCCTCATTGTCTCCATTCCCTGCTGCCTACTGAGAATAAGCAAGAGGTGGCTTAAGGTTCAGGAAAGTGTCATTGCAAAGCTGATGCCAAGTTTTTAGGCATTGTAGTGTGGAAATTCCCTTATGTAATGGTACTCTTCAAGTACACCACCAGGTAAGCTATTCCAAGGGTCATAGAAGGGAAAGACTCACAGGTCAAATTAAGATGATTCAATAACGGGGTTTATTAAATCCATTTAAAACTTACAGCAAGAAGCAAGAGGAAAGAAATGAGAGGTTAACACTCAGGGTGGGGTACACGTGGGTAGGACCACACTATCTCATTCCTGGGTTGTGCGATGCTTCTGCCTTCTGTCTCTTTTGCAGCAACATCAGACTTGCCTGATAATGGGGAGGTTAGAGAACTACAGTTGAGAGAGGCTAGTGATAGTTAATCACATGGGCCAACTTGGTTAGGCCACAGTACCCAGATGTCTGCTCAAATACTATCCAAGATATTTCTGTGAAGGTATTTTTGGATGGGATTAAGATTCAAATCAGTAGACTTTGAGTGAAGTAGTTTGCCTTCCATACTGTGGGTAGGCCTCATCCATTCGATTGAACGGAGTCCAGAGTCAGTCATTCAGGTAGAATGCCCTATCTCTGAAGCGAGCTCTGACAGCAGACTGACTTTGGATACTTCCCTGGGTCTCCAGCCTGCTGGCCTACTCTGCAGATTTTAGGCTTGTACAAAGCCTCCACAATCATGTGAACTGATTCCTTAAATTCCCTCTCTCCCTCTCTCTTTCTCCACATTCTCCACATTCTGTGGGTTTCCCTCTGGTGTCACAATTCTCTCATTTAGGTAGGTCTGACATCAAGTACTCTTCATGCAGTCATGGTGGCAGGGTGGAGCGTTAACAGTCATGGTGGTAGGGTGGAGCATTAAGGAACAGGACAGAAAGGAAAGGGCAGCCTGCCTTCCATCACCCACTGGGAGAGGGAGAGATATCCTCTCAAGGGGTCTCTGCCCAGGAGATCTAGGCACAGATGTGGGCAGAGACATGAGTGGCAGAAGAGGCACCTGCCAGGTGGATGATTCGGGGGTCATCCCTGGGATAAAGGGAGACAAATGTCCTCAGTCTCAGAAACAACAAACCTGACTATATTAGTAACACATTTTGAGTTTCTCCTGAAGCTAGTTTACTTCCTTTTTGCTTCCACCTCTGCTATGGTTTGATGTGTCCCTCAAAGTTCATGTGTTAGAAGATTAATCCCCAGTGCAACAGTGTTTGGAGGCGGAGCCTAGTAAGAGGTGATTAGTCATGAGGGCTCTAGACTTCATGGATGGATTAACAACGTTGTCACAGGAGTAGGTTAGTAATCAGAAAAGTAGGGTGGTTATAAAGTGAGTTTGGCTCCCCTTCCTGTCTTGCTCTCAAGTGCTCTCTTGTTCTTCTGCCTTCTGCCATGGGTCGATGCAGCACAAAGGCCCTTATCAGATGCCGACCCCATGCTCTTGCACTTCCCAGCCTCTAGAACTAAATACATTTCTGTTCATTATAATTTACCCAGTCTGTGGTATTCTGTTATAGTGGCAAAAAAAAAAATAGACCAGACTAAGACAACCTCCCAGAACCTGCAAGAAAAAGGAAAAAACACAAAGCTAATAATAGTTGGTCTTAGACTATACAGAGGGCTAGAGTGAGATTCATCTGAATATTTGAGGAAAGTTCAAACTCAATGAGGCTTCAACGCATTTTTGGCACAGAAACAAAATGAGGCCTCACCTTGGTGGCCTTCCCCTCCCCTCTTGCTGCACAGGTCCTGTCTCAGGTGACCCAGGCCCCACTAGTTCCCTCCCCTCTGCTGGAGTAGAACCCTATGCTGGTTTCCTTTATCACATGCTGTCACTGCCTGAATCCTTAGGTGCCTCCCCCACTGCATTGTAGTTTATTGAAGTCAAGGAGCAGGACTTTTGCACCATTGAGCACAATGCTTAGCACATAGTCAGCACTGAAAAGAAATTTGTTTAATGAATAATTGACCCAGCACCAGACCAATCTAGAATGAGATGGGAAGCAGGACCTAAGGATGGGAGCCCCAGGCAGACTGAAAGTCAGCTGTCAGGTAAGGAACAAAGAGAAAAACATCACTGTTGGAGACAGCTGAGGCCACGCAGCTGAACAGCTAGTTTCCGTGAAGGTAACAGGCATATAAAGTAGGGGGCAACCTTTATTAGAAAAGAAAAATTTCTAACTCGTATGCAGAGAGGCAGACAATCTTATCAAACAACCAAATGTCAGATCTCAAATATTTACACACTATCTTGCCATGGAACATGTTTTTCCACCAGGGAAACTGGTGAAACTCCATTCTACTGTGTGCTGTTGCCAGAGTAATATTCCCAAAACCTGCTCAAGAGCCTTTCATGCAGTGTTTGCTTACTGTTCGTGGTCACAACATTTTTGAGAATCTGATGAAAGCTATGGTCTTCCTAGAAAAACATACCCAAATTTGCATTCAATGATAGGGGGCGGTGGTTTAGCCCACCCCCCTTCTGGTGATCTCCCATTTCCTCGAATAAAATCTATCCCTTGCCACTCTGCCTCTTCCCCACCCGGCTTTGGAGTGACACTGTCCCATCCACTCTGCTCTTTTTCCCACGCCCCAAACACACCATGTGGCTTTCCCACCTTTGAACTTGGAGTCAAACGTCCTAAAGTTATTTTAAGGTGCCCTGGGGACAGGAGCTGGGCCCCCACAGCCCACTCACGGCCAGGGCAATAAAAGTAAAGGGAACAGTCATAACCTGTTCTGTAGCACAGTCCTGGCTGGCCCCACCCATCTTTCTGTGACTCTGGGCAGTGCAGGCTTCCAACTTGCTGTGGTCTTTTGGCCTCTCTGACTCAGATCTGTCCCTGGACTTGCAAATCCTGCTGCTTCCAGAGACTCCCTAATGGCTCAAACTCCTAGAAATTCCTGATACAGAGCCTACCAGATTTGACCCCAGGAGAGTGCTCATGCTTTCCACCTACTCATTCAATAAACAATCAATCCAGTATCCATGCTGTGTCATGGAGTGCTCCGGAAAGCTGTGGGAGTATAGCTAGACCCAGTTCCTGCCTCAGGAGCTCAGTCTTAGAGGGGCGGCAGCTACACACAGAAAGGCCTCCACAGGGATGTCATAGAGAAACAATCACCCCTGGTGTTAGCAGGAAGGAGGTGACTGCTAAGATGAGGCCTGAGGAACAAGGCCTGACATGTTCCAGGAAAAAGAAAAACATTCAAGGCCAGAAGAAAGAGAGGATGGTGTGGGAACTGCAAGTTTTTTGGGATGTGTGGACTCTGGAGTCCCTGGAGGGAGTGATGAGGCTGGGCAGGTCCGGAGGGCCAGGGAGATGAGGGGCCCTTGTGAGTAGGATTAAAGAGACCCCACACTACCCCGAGGGTGGGGGAAGCCATGGAAGCGGGGTCTGGATCAAATGGTCTCTCTCAGGCTGGGGCAGTTCTCTTGCTCCAGTTGCCCTGGGCTTGTTAATGCTGCCACCTCCTACTCTGTCCCTTAGGGCTTTTCTGAGTCTGAGCATTACAGAACCACAAATATGACACACACTTTCATCTCATTCCTCTTTTTTGCCATTGAACTTCAACCAGCACCTCAAAAACAGCTGGTCCAAGATGGAACTCAGGGTTCCTGTGAAGCCCCTCATCCTCAGGCCTGCTCCCATGGCACTGAGAATAGGACACAGCCCTCCTTTCTCCCTCTGCCCCTGCCAGTGAGGACACAAGTCCTTATGATTTCAGGGGTTGGTGTTTATTTTTTAAACTGTTAATCCCTAAAAGGAGCCAGAAATGGATATCATAATAACCTGAGGTATGGATGGGGCCTGTGGTGGAGTGGGAAAGGTTCCAGCACCTTCCAGTACCTTCCATTCAGTCTCTATCCTTAGTCCTGACTCCCTTGGTCATAAAAGTACTCCCTTGTGTTTTGTTCTTTGGATGGGCTTAATAAACACTCATTATACCTCAATCTTCCCTACACTTGAGTAGTGGCTCATATACTTCTTTGACCACTAACCATAGAAAGAAAGACACTTTATATCATGAACCAGCACACACACACATGTAAAACAAATTTCCTGAAATAATATTATACTTTCTACAAATGATGCCCTCTGGTATTTTAGTCCAGTCTTTCCCTCCCTCCCTCCCTCCCTCCCTCCTTCCCTCCTTCCTTCCTTCTTTTTTTCTTTCCTGGTCACAGCCCACCAAACTGATTTCAATATCCAACTAATGGGATGCAACTTCAGTTGGAAAAGCACTGCTCAGCAGAACATGCAGAGACCTTCCCTAAGAGTACCTGTCTCCAGCCAAGGCAATCCAGATGAAGTCAAAAGTGCCCCCTATCTTAAAGGTTCTTTTGAGTTTTGAGCTGCTTCCTGGGCCTCGGTTAACTTAGAAATGTTCCCTTTTGGTAACTACCTTAAAGAGTATGGATCCTAGAAGAGTGTTAGGTCTGTGTGTTGTTCCACCCACAGTCTGCTGGCAAGTGAGAATGACAGAGGGAAAAGGAGCAGAACATGTTGTCAGTGTCTGGTGATAATAACAGCAATGATAATACCAACAGCTATCGATCTTGGCCAGACACTGTGCTGGGCTTTGTCTCACTCAGTCCGCACCACAACCTCTGAGTTCAACATTACCCCCATTTTACAGAGCGTCAAAGGGAGGTGCAGAGGATTCACCCAGGTAGGTACTAGCAGAAGACCAAGTTGGGATTCGCCCAGGTCTGCGGGACACCAAAGCCAGGGTCTCGACAAACCTGAGTGTTCTGGGTGTACTCCGTGGTCTAAAGGTGCTGGGGAGATTGGTCACCTCTAATTTCACATAGAGTGTGTGTGTTCCATATGTTGCCCTGTCTCAGGGATTCCTCATTGGAGTTGGTTTCATTCCCAGAAGTTTCATGAGCCCTTGAAATGGTGAAACAAGACTTTGAATGCACATTTTTCTGGCTACCCTCTCAAAGCAGTCCTTGACTCACTGACCCATCTGGCTGAGCTAAATGATCTGAATATAATTACAGTCAGCTCTTTGTATCCACGGGTTCTGCATCTGTGAATTCAACCAACCACAGACAGAAAATATTTGATAAAAAATTGTGGTTGTACTGAACATGTGCAGACTTTTTTTCTCGTCACAATTCCCTAAACAAAATAGTATAACAGCTATTAACATAGCATTTACATGCATTAGGTGGTATAACTAATCTAGAGATGATTGAAAGTATAGGGGTGGCTGTGCATTAGTAATATGCAAATACTACACCACTTTATATCAGGGACTTGAACATCCATGGATTTTGGTATCCACGAGGAAGTCCTGGAACCAGTTTCCCCACTGGTATCGAGGGACGACTGTACATTTTGGCAGCAACGATCGATTCAAGTATGTGTATGGTTGGGAGGGGCCTGGCTGTTGGCGATCAGTACAATAAGAGAGATTGTCTATTTGTAGGTCCCTGTGGGACAGGAAATTCATGTGGGAAGGAGATGCATGCAACTGAAGTGGGTGGGTGTTGGGGATGTTCCTGCCCAGAAAAGGGGAGTGGAGGCTGGTGAGAGCACAGCTTCCTGGTCTATAAATGAGGGATTGTTCTAGACTAGGTTTCTGAGAGCCCCGCAGAGTCTGCAGAGATGCCTTGAGGTTGAGGCTCTTCTGCTATTACCTTAGGCTTTAACCACAGCTATTCCCTCTTTCTGTTTGAGGGAGAAGGAGGCCACCTCTGCTACTTTTAAAAGGAGGGGAAGGAGAGAATCTCAGACAAATCCCAACTGAGGAACGTCATACAAAATGCTCAGCCAGCATGCCCCGAAACTGTCAAGGTCATCCAAAACAAGGAAAGCCTGAGAAAACACGACCGTCTAGAGGAGCCTAATGAGACATGATGCCTAAATGTGGCCCTTAGTCAATAATGTATCAAAATTGGTTCATTAATTGTGATAAATATACCAGTACAAGATGGTAATCATAGGAGAAGCTGAGCATTGGGGACACGGGAACTCTGTACTCTCTTTGCAACTTTTCTGTGAATGTAAATCCATTTTAAAATTTAAAACTATTAAAAGAAGGGGGTGCTAATGACTAGTTGACCTCTGAGGTCCTTCCCAGCTCTGACAATCCCTGAGTAGTCTGTGCAGTGGCCTGGGCTGGGGCCCTGGGGGAGAGGGGGTTTTCCAGAGGTGCTGAGCATGGAATCCAGGGGTGTGAGCTGCATCTGAGCACCCAGATGTTTTGGGGGAATAGAATTTCAGCTTGAGCCTGGGTCTTGCCCTTTGTGTCTGGCTAGAAAGCTGGCAACCTTTGCGTCCCAGAGCCATAGATGTGACCCACACTTTGATGTCTTTCCTCCTTTTTGCTCTTGAACATCAACAGTACCTCAGAGACATCTTGGTCCAAAACTGAGCTCAGGGCCCCCCGCCCTGCTCACTGCTCACCCCTAGGTCTGCTTCTCTTCATGTGTCCTGGGCACAGCACCACTCTTCTCCAGTCACTCGTGCAGTGACCAGCAAGTCATCCTCAACGTCTCTCTTCCCTCCTGCCATGCTCAGCCAGTCATAACCCCCTAAGGATCCCTGTCCCTGGTATGGTGGGTATACACAGACCCTCCTCATCCTCACTGCTACGGTCTTAGCTCAGCCTCTCCCCACTGGTCTAGCTGGTGTCCAGCCACCAATGCTTCTAATCTACTCTTTTTAAAATATTATGATGAAATGTTTCAGGCAAACCAAAGGATGCAGGTAGTAAATGAACCTACTACCAAGCATAAGAAAGACAATCTTACTGATGCAATTAAGGCTCCCTGCATTCCCTGTCTCATTCCCCACCCTCCAACCTATTTCTTCCCATTCTCAGACCTCTTATGTTGTTCCTTCTCAACATGGTCTACTCTGACCACTCAATTTAACATTGCAATCCAGAGCTCAGCTTTCTCAGCACCACAATCTCTTTTACCTCTGCTCTTTTTTTTAAAAAATGCATTTGATCACTTTTTTCAGGTTAAGGAAGTTCTCTTCTATTTTTAGTTTTTATCATGGAAAAAGTTTGAATTTTGTTGAATGCTTTCTGTGCATCAGCTGAGATGCTCATGCGCTTCTTCTCCTTTAATCTGTTAGCACGGTGTTTTGTAGAACTAGATATGCTGGCGTTCCTGGGATAACAGTTCAAGGTTTTCATCAGGTGATTAACATGATCTGCTTTTCATTCTAACAAGTTCACACTGGCTGCTGTGTGGAGAATGCATTGTGGGGAGCGAGGGTGAACGAAGGGAGATTAGCCAGGCGGCTAGGACAATCGTCTGGGCCAGAGAGGATGGGAAAGTGGCAATGGAGATAAGTGGGAGGATTAGGAAGATGTTTTGGAGATAAAACTGACAGAGCTCACAGATGGATTAGAGGAAAAGGGAAGAGCTGAGAATGATGATTAGGTTTCGGTGGAGCAGCGAGGTGGTCCCACTTTTCTTAATGGAGAGCACAGGGAAAGTCAAAGCAGGGAGGGCAGGAATCAAGGTTCTTTTCTAGATTTGTTAGGATTCAGATACCTGTTAGACTCCCAAGGGGAGGTATGAGCAGGTGGTTGGGTATTTGAGTGTGCAACTCAGTAGCAAGAGAGTTATCAGTGTACAGGTGGTGTTTAAAGCCACAGTCACTGATGCGATCCCCAAGAGGGAGAGGGAGACAGAGAGGATGAGGCGCAAGGCCAAGCACAGGGCTTTCTAGCACCAGTCAGGTAGCTAGTAAGGGCCAGCGAAGGAGACTGGATAAAGGAGGCTGCAAGTGGGAAGAGAAACCCAGAGAGGAGGAAGGTGAAGGCAGGGCTAGCCAGCCATGCAAATGCTGTTGAGAAGTAGAGGAGGGTGAGGGCAGAGAAGTGTCCAGTGGTGACCAATGAACTTCATTAACTTAACATTCCTGAGTTTTGTTATTTTCTGTGCTCAGTTATGTGAGGAAAACACCAAGGACCATTTATTTGCACGCGGTACTGAATAAAAGCAAACATATCCTCAGCCCTCTTTCAGACGTTTTAGGGACAGGAAGGTGACTTTTCTGAATGTCTTCTTCTCAAAAGACCAGCTCTGGATTTGCCTCTGGTCAGCAGCTCCCAGTGTTTTTGTAGCTGTGACACTCCACGTTGAGTTTGATGTTGCTGTCTCCTAAGCTTGACTCACAGAGCTATAAATACAACTGTTTCCACACACACACTGAACTCATTCTCCACATAAAGCACCCTAAAGGGCTGTGGAGTTCACAGAGAGGAGCACTGCCTCACCCCTGCCCTGAAGGTCCATTAAAAAAATGAAACTGAATTTAAATTACCTTCATTTAGGCAGTTTCATCACACACCCTTTGAGATAACATTTACACATAACACTGGGACTCCTTGCAGTAAGATGTCAAAACAATTGTGGCTGGGGTTTAAGGTATGCATGTAGGTTCCCAGAGTCTGGAAAGACAGCCTTACCTTAACCCGGTGGCATTCAAGTTTAAAGTTTCCACCTTGGGATTTATGTTTGGCCAATAAAGTGGTAAGGGCCTCCTCTTAGCCATCCTCATTTAGTCGTTCCTATTTCAACAAGCCTTCCCTTTCTTAAACAACCAAGATTCTTCTCAACAAAGGTAATTTTCTGCTTCTCTGGTTCAATTCAATTTATCTTTAAAAAAGTAATTAGTATCCCTTTAGAGTTCCTTTATGCCCGACTAATTGCACCTTAGTTCAGGAGTTAAAGCTTCTCTCTATCCATTTAGGCAACTACAACAATATCTAGTTAAAGTCCAGGCCAGACAAAAATGCCGATTTTGGATAACACAGTCTCCTTAGCTTTCTAAGTATTTAAATTTCCACCAGTCGGGGAGAGGTAGGGGATCCATTTATATTGTAAGGCATTCCTGAGAAGGAGGTATTTCCAATTAACTGAGCATGGGAGGAATTGGAAACTAGCACAACTAGAGGACTTAAACATGCATTAAGAAAAATTCCACTACTCATTTGAAACTAGTTGGTAGGCCGTAAGTATCAGCAACACCGTGTAGCTTGTATTTTTCCTTTGTAAACCAACACTACTTGTTTACTTAAGCCTGGTAAGTCAATCTGGACTTAACCAACACAGCGACCCGATTAGACAGATCTTTTTACAGGGTAGATAGCTTTAGAGAAGTGCCAGGTGTTACAGAAAAACAGGTGGCCCTGCTATGTTCTTTGTTTCCAGGAGAGAGACCAGTTGAAAGAGAATCATAGAATTTTAGAGCTCAAATCATCTTAGAATAGAGTCATTCAAGATTTTTAGTCCAACAAATTTATTAATGGCACTGGCAGGATTTGAAAATTGTTAATTTTATTCCCAGCCCTTTGGTCTTTCCACTAGAGAGGTGGTTCTTGACTGTGCAACATACTGGAATCAACAGGGAAATTAAAGCAAGTGAAGACACAAGAAAAAGCCTTCCACAGAGATGGAGATTTAACTGATCTGGGGAGCTCTCTGGGCATTGGGATTTTTTTTTTTTTTTTTTTTTTTTTTTTTGAGACAGAGTCTCCATCTGTTGCCCAGGCTGGGGTGCAGTGGTGGGATCACGGCTCACCACAGCCTTGACCTCCCTGGCTTAAACGATCCTCCTGCTTCAGCCTCCTGAGTAGCTGAGACTACAGGCACATGCCACCACGTCTGGCTAATTTTTGTACTTTTTTGTAGAGATGGAATTTTGCCTTGTTTCCCAGACTGATCTCAAACTCCTGGGTCAAGTGATCCACCTGCCTTGGCCTCCCAGAGTGCTACGGTTACAGGCATGAGCCACTGCACCCAGCCAATATTGAGATTTTAAAATACTCCTTCTCCCACCCTCCCACCCCCCTGCACCCCACCTGCTCTGGGTACTAGAGGGAGCAGAAAAGGCACCTGAGTTGCAAGACACGTACTATACATTTGCAAGGTGTTTACTGTAATCCATCTGACCTCACCTACCACTGGCATGAACTTCTGAATTAAAAAAGCCTCTTTTTGAAATTCAACCCCCAGACTTTCTTTTTGATTTACAATATATAGCATTATTTTCTTCTTCAGTGGAGAGGGCCAGGAACAGATTTCCATTTGGCTCCTGGACTGGTGTATTTATTTGGTAAATAGAAAATGGCCTTGCAGAAATATAGAGGTTGTGGGAGCCAAAAGAATCATTTCATCTCCTAGGAACCAATTAGGATCCTTAAATGGCAAAACTCCCATTAAAAAAAAAAAAATTACAAAGCCCTCCGAAGAGGCTCACTATTAGAATTACCCCGGAAAGTTTCCATTAAACTGGCAAAGGAGCGAGGCTCTGGGACACTTTGGTAGAAAGTTAGGCAGCAGTTTGACACAAAGCAATTAGGCAAGGACACGGAGTGTCAAACCTGCGGCAGGCAGACATACAAACAAACATGATGTATCGATTTTGGCAGTGGTTCCCATGGCTTTTGTCAGAAGCCAGCCACATTGAAAAACCATTGGCAGCCTAGGTCAAAAGCTGAACTGAGAGCTGGGGTCCAGTGGGCCTCTGCTCAATTCTGTAGCCTTGCATCTGTTTTGGGGGCCTCATGTCTAGCTGAAAAGATGCTACAGCCGTGAAACCTAAGCCCAAGTTGCTAACCTTTCTCAACAATCCCAAGTAAACCATTCACCTAATGAAGCTGAAAGTTTCGTCTGTTCAACTGAGTGGTAAGAAATAAAAGGGAACTCCCTTAACCTGCCCAACTGGTTCTGAGGCTTGAACTGGGTCCAGCACCTTTATATAACATAGAACCCAGGACGCGAGTTCCAACTCCACTCCGACTCTGATCACAGCAACACCCCAAAACCTACCATATACACCACCTCCCCGTACAGATTTCCCTCTCTGTAACAAATCCTAAAAATTTAAGTGTCACGCATTTGTCTTGAGGATCCACAGGAAGGCAAATAATTTTAAGAGAAGCATTTTGTGGTAACAAAGAAGAGGGAAGAATGCCTGAGTGAATGACAATCGTAGAAACAGCCAATTAACTGGTAAATCCCTGTGGTCTGCAAGCTGAACCAGGAACAAGTGCGGGAGGAGGAAAAGCAGCTGCAGCCCAATTAAACTCAGTAGCTCAGATACCTCAGGAGGATTCTTACTACTGGTTTACCTAGACAGACCTGCTTTCTCAGAGATCTTAGGAGACTGCTATACAGAAGCACAGACTCTGATGATTTCCTTCTTTATTATCGTGGGCAACTGAGCTAAAATATGCATATAAGCAAATTAAGAAGATGAGAGGGTCACAAGCCTCAGAAAACATACTTTTCTTGTATTGGGTAGAAGAGAGAATGCTAGACCCTGCAATAAACCGGATTAAAGCAACTGTATACACGCACAGTCCAACAGCTGGAGGAAATAATTTCAGAACTGGCATCCATTTAGTAAGTCTTTGAGAATCCAACTGATCCTTCAATTAATAAGTTCAGAGAATCCAGAAGACCCTGTTTTGAAATGGGCTCTCACAGAAAGACGATGTTATAAAACCCTAGGGGTTGGGCTTCCTGGTCAGGCCCATGAAATATTCTCTTTGCCTGTTTTTATCATGTTTCTTTTTTCCCCATATTTCTTTCATACGGACAGAATTTTCCAGCTTCAATTCCTGACTGAAATACAGACTTCATCTTCATTCAATAAATCCCTATGAAGAGCTTGCCTCCTACCCAGAGCACTGTTCAACTAGGGCAGATTCTGTCAGTCTGGTCCTGGACTATTTGAGTCCAGGGCTGAATTAAGCCACGTGGGCTCCTTGCTTAAACGACCCCTAACCTAGAATTAAACCAAAACACATGTGCTAATCTTTTTTTTTGAGATAGAGTCTCACTCTGTCACCCAAGCTGAAGTGTAGCAGTGTGATCACAACTCACTGCAACCTCGACCTCCCGAAGCTCAGGTGATTCTCCCGCCTCAGTCTCCTGAGTAGCTGGGACTACAGGTACACGCCAGCACGCCCAGTTAATTTTCTGTATTTTATGTAGAGATGGGGTTTCACTATGTTGCCCAGGCTGGTCTCGAACTCCTAGGCTCAAGCGATCTGCCTGCCTTGGCCTCCCAAAGTGCCGGCATTATAGGCATGAGCCACTGTGCCCGGCATTGTACCTATTTTTTAAAATAAAAAAAAAGTTTTTTACTATTTATCATGAATGTGTTTAACCATTAGAGAGACTAGTATATTATCTATTAGAGAGAATAGTATAAAGAACCTCATGCACCCATCATTCATAACTATCAACATCCTGTTATTCTTGTTTCAATTCTACCCAGCTGTACCACTTTTTTGGACGCAAGAGTACTAGAGTATTTGAAAGTGAATTCCTGACTCTCATCCTCTTATCCTTTCATCCATTAGTTCTTCAGTGCATTTCTGTAGCAGATAAAAACTTTTTTTTAAACATAATCGCAATGCCAGCATCATACCCAATATTAACTATATTTCTTAATATTAATTATCAAATTCTCAGTCTGTGATCAGTTTTCCATAGTAGTCTCAAAATGTCTTTTTGCATTTGGTTTATTCAAATCAGGATTCAAAATGATCCATACATTGTGTTTGTTTGGGATGTCTCTTAATTTATAATATTTCCATTATTTTAGTGTCATTTATTTGTTGAGGAAACTGTATCATTCCTCCTGCAGAATTTCCCGCTTTCTGGATTTGACTGATTATATCTTCGCAGTGCTGTTTTTAACATGTTTCCCTATCTCTCTTATTTCCTGTAAGCTGATGGTTAGAAGTTTGATTAGATTCAATTTTTTTTGCAAGAATATTCCACAGGTGGAGGAACATTATGCCTGGCTGTTTCACTTTTAGTTAAGGTTGATCAGTGGGTTCAAGTGTGGTCAGCCTGATCCATCCACTATAAAGTTCTCCATTAACATTTTATTTAATGGCTCCGGCAGGCAATTTGATCACCGCCTGGTTCTACTATTTCATTGATTTTCTAGTTCTGTCTCTCATCTTGCATTTATTAGCTATGATTCTTCTAGAGAGAAGAAATTTCCTTGATAAAATATTTGGTTACCAAGAAATTCAGTCTGTACAGGAAAGGCAAGATAAAAGCTTTATTTTTTTCCTTTTATTTATCATTTTCATATTTATCCAAATGATTGATGCCCCAGTATTCCCCAAAGACGACTGATGAAGTTTTCTTTCTTATAGGGGAGAGACATTATGAGCTCATAATTTTAACATACTTGATGTGTTTTAATCTATTACAGTCATTACTCTTTTTCATGTTCAAACTTGGCCAATGGGGGCCACTTCAAGTTGGCTTCTCTGTTTGTCTTTTTAACATGAACTCATAATCTCCATGATTTTCTTGCTTTCAGATATGGAAAGATGTTCCAGGCTCATCTATTGCAGATCTGTAAGTAGCCATTTCTCCAAAGAACCCTGATTCTGTTTAGTGGGTCATGGTCCTTAGAGATTATAATCTGGGCTCTAGGGGTGCTCACTGCTCATCAATCCTGGACATTTTCATTGGATAGAGCTAGGAAATATGCACTATTTTAAAAGAGAAAAAGTAAATTATGAGTTTATACTTATATTTCCAATTCAAATAAAGATTATATTTTTATATACTTTGGTTTTATATTTTTATTCCTTTTCTCTTATGCTGAAAAGCTTGGCTCCTAATGATATTAACATAGTTATGTATTTTCTCTCTTTCTCTTTCTCCAAATTGGTACAAAATACCAATATTGAAACTGGCATAATAGTACTGAAGGGAATACAAAATTTCTTTGTGTGTCTATTTGTCCTCAAAATATATATGTGTGCATATTTGTTTCAAAATCACTTAAAATAATTCTGTTTATGTTTATAGAATCAACTTGATATACAGCTAGGTTTATTTGCTTTAGATTTTATTATAAACTTTTTATTTCATATGTACAGAAAAATGATGAGGATAATACAAAGAGTTCCCATCTATCTCACACCCAGTTTACCCTATTATTTACATCTTATATGAATGTGGTGCTTTTGCCACAATTAATGAACCAATATTGATACATTACTGAAGTCCACACTTTATTCAGATTTTTTTAGTTTTTACCTAACGTCCTTTTTCTGTTTGACATTTGGAAATCATGTCTGCTTAGGCTTTCCTTGGCTGTGACGGTTTCTCAGACTTTGTTTTTGATAACCTTGACAGTTTGAGGAGTAGTGGTCTGGTATTTTGTCAAATGTCCGTCAATTGGTATTTATCTGATATTTTTCTCATGATGACACTGGAATTACTTGGTTTTGGGAGGAAGACAACAGAGATAAAGTGTTATTTTCATAACATATCAAAGGCACGTAGTATCAACATGACTTATCACAGTTGATGTTGACGTTGGTCACCTGGCTGAGGTAGTGTTGGTCAGGTTTCTCCACTGTAAAGTTACTCTTTTTTCCCACCCTTTCCATATTTTTTTTTTTGCGGGGGGTGAAGAAAGTCACTATGCACAGCGCACACATAAGGAATAGGGAATTATGCTCCATCTCCTTGAAGGTGGATATTTACATACATTATTTGGAATTCTTTTGCATGTGAGATTTGTCTCTTATTTATTTAAAAATTTATTTATATCAGTATGGACTCAGATATTTACTTAATACTTTGAGTTATAACCCAATTCTATTTTTATTTATTTTATTGCTCAAATTGGTCCAGCATTAGCCATTGGGGCTCTTCAATCGACTTTTGTGTTCTTTATAGACATGCCCCCTTAATTTTTTTTTCTTTTTGAGCACTGTCTTACTTTCTGGTACTACAAGATGCTCCAGGCTTATCTTGTAGTTTTTCTGACCCAATCCTAAAATCAGCCATTTCTATAGGGAGCTCTGGTTCCCCTCATTGGATAATGGTATTAGAAACTAAGATCTGGGCACTAGATGTGTTTGTTGCTACTGGGGTGTCATTGCTTCTAGCTCCTCTCAGCTGACAGGCCAAGGAAATATATGCATGTAGACTAACCTGTGCATATATGCGTCTCTCTAAGTATTTCTATGTGTAAGCATCTGTGTCTATATTCAGCTAAACACGAGTTCATACTAATGTCTCCAACTCTAATCCATTGCTGTGTGGCTCACTCTCTTGCTTATCGGTAACCTCCCACCCCAGCAGTAGAAACCTGGCTGCCAATCATTTACTTGATTGTTTAATGCCAGCATACATACACAGCTGTTTCCATTTGTTTTTAATGTTTTCTTTTGATTAATTTTGTTTTTGATTTATGTAAAATACTTGGTTCCAAAGTCAAAACATAAACCAAGATACATTCAGGGAGGTCCATTTTGACCCCAGTTCCCTCCTCACTGATTTCCCCTCCATCATAGACAGCAATTTTTGTTGGTTTTCAGTTTAATCTTTCATTGTTTCCTTTGGAAAACACAAGCAAAAGTATAAATAGTCATATTCCCTCCTTTCTTGCATAAATTGTAGCATATCACACACATTTTTCGTTGTTTTTGGTTTTAATTATACTTTAAGTTCTAGGGTACATGTGCACAACATGCAGGTCTGTTACATATGTATATATGTGCCATGTTGGTGTGCTGCACCCGTTAACTCATCATTTACATAGCATATCTTCTAATGCTATCCCTCCCCCCTCCCCACGACAGGCCCCAATGTGTGATGTTCCCCTTCCTGTGTCCAAGGGTTCTCATTGATTCAATTCCCACCTATGAGTGAGAACATGCGGCATTCGGTTTTCTGTCCTTGTGATAGTTTGCTGAGAATGATGGTTTCTAGCTTCATCCATGTCCCTACAAAGGACATGAACTCATCCTTTTTTATGACTGCATAGTATTCCATGTGTATGTGTCACATTTTCTTAATCCAGTATATCATTGATGGACATTTGGGTTGGTTCCAAGTCTTTGCTATTGTGAATAGTGCTGCAATAAACATCATACGTGTGCATGTGTCTTTATAACAGCATGATTTATAATCATTTGGGTATATACCCAGTAATGGGATGGCTGGGTCAAATGGTATTTCTAGTTCTAGATCCTTGAGGAATCGCCACACTGTCTTCCACAATGGCTGAACTAGTTTACAGTCCCACCAACAGTGTGAAGTGTTCCTATTTCTCCACATCCTCTCCAGCACCTGTTGTTTCCTGACTTTTTAATGATCACCATTCTAACTCGCTCACACACATTTTTCTTCACCTCACTGTGTTTACTTACCAATAGATCCTGGAGATCATCCGGAACAGCCTGTAGTGATCTTTCCTCATCCCTGCACCGTCCTCTTTTATATGGATGTACCACAGTTAACCAGGCCTGTACTGATTGACATTGACATATTTTCCAGTCTTGCACTTTTATAAATAGTAAAAATAGTAAAGAATAGCTTTGAACACACAGCATTTCAGATTTTTGCCTGTGTATCTTCAGGATAGATTCCCCAAACTGAGACTTCTGGGTCCAAAAGAGTGTACATACAACATTGCTGGATGCTGCCAAATTCCTTTCCTTAAGTGATGTATCATTTTGCATTCTCACCAGTGATGTATGAGAGGTCCTTTTTCCCTATAGCTTTGTCATCAGACTTTTTTTTCCTCAGATTTTTGCTTATCTGGGTGGTGATAGTCAGTCAGTGAGATGGTGCATGTCTCTTATTCTAATGAGGTCTAGCATCTTTTAGAACATTTAAGCGTCATGTACAGTTCTTATTTTGCAAACTGTCTGTTTCTACCTATGTGCACTAAAGTTTGAGAGCCACTGCCCTGGTGAATATAAGAAGAGCATGGAACATACACCCTTATTCTGGAAGGAACGTACATGGGCTTGCCCAAATCACATGCCCAAAATGACAATAGAGAAACACACATCATGACTTTAACTTTTGAAGTCCTTGACACAGATGAAATGTTTTGAGAGTTCAGAGAATAGAGATAACTGTAGAAATTAAGGAAGGCTTCATAGAAGAGGAGGCATTTGAGCAGATCTGAAAGATATCTGGGATGGCATAAACAGAAGACAGGGAGGCAGGAAGACATGCCAAAAGTAGGCTGAGAGCAAAGAATATATTAATACAAGGAGAGGAAGCAGTATGCTTTGCTCTGGAGTCAGACTTCCTGGATTCCAATCACAGCCTCTCCATTTTATTAGCTGGTTTCAGACTCTGCATCTGTAAAATGAGGGTAATAATAGTACCAATCTCAAAAGGTTGTTGTGAGGATTAAATGAAAAACAAAAAACAAAAAACAAAAAACAAAAAACGCCTAGCACGAAAACACAGAGGACCACCTGACTGGAGTCAAATGTTCTCTTTTTGGAATTGTGTTGAAAAATATAGACGAGCTCAGATAATAGAGGACATCAAACTCTATGCTCAGGAGTCTGGATTTCATGTAAAAGTGAAGAGAGAGGCACTGAAGGGAGCTTTTAAAGCAAGAGACTGACAAAGTGAAGGTGTCTTCAGCTGTGTATAACCAGAATGTTGAACAAGGAGGACTCAGTAATCAGAAAGAGACTTTATTTTGGACTTCCACTGCATCTAAAATGGGGCAAGTTCTTTCCCAGCTCATCGTTTTAATTCAATAGTTAATAGTGTGCAGGGCCAACATAATGATCAGAATTCAAAGCTAGGCCGGGCACGGTGGCTCAGGCCTATCATCCTAGCACTTTGGGAGGCTGAAGGAGATGGATCACTTGAGCTCAGGAGTTTGAGACCAGCCTGGCCAACACGCCACAACCCTGTCTCTCCAAAAAAACACAAAAATTAGCTGGGTGTGGTGGTGCATGCCTGTAGTCTCAGCTAATTGGGAGGCTGAGGCAAAGAATCAATTGAACCCGGAAGGTGGAGGTTGCAGTGAGCCAGGATCTTGCCACTGCACTATAGCCTGGATGACAAAGTGAGACTTTGTCTCAAAAAAATAAAATAAATTGAAAGCTAAACCTTATTCTATTCTCTATTAGGTCTTTCTGCAGGTGGGAGGAAAAGGAAGGCTGCAGCTTCTCTCTCACTTGCCTGGCACATCCCCTCTCCTCAACCTTCTAGCCAATGGGGATTTCTGTCCTCCCTGTGGCTGAAGAGGGGGAAAGAAGAAAGCAGGAAAGTTCTTATTTGACTAGTACTATCCCAATACTGCTTCACAATTTGGACACCTATTTTAAAGCTGACCTATGGGCTTTTCTGTACGTTCTTGGGAGGCTCCACTGGTAACTTTCAGCAGCATTTCCTGTGACGCAGTTTCCTCTGAATGACACCCTCCTCAGCCCCAGTTTCCCAGCAGCCCTCTCTATGCAGCAGCCTTCTTTATGCAGACCTCCAGGTGGTTCTGACAGGCCGACTTCAAAATGGCTCCAGGCCAGCTCTCATCCTGACATGATCCACATCCATTCCATGAGAATTATCATCACATTGTTTTGTCTCCACAAACTGCGTGTGCGGGCTTCCCAGTGCAAACTATGCTCCTCCACCCTGGCCATCAGAACAACTAGCCAGCCCATCTCTACCTTTTGGATTTTCTAGTCCAGAGTCAGACACCAGTCTATGAGGTCTCCCCAACTGCTGGTGCCACACATCAAGCTCCCCACATGATCCCCCTGAAACCCATCTCTATTGACTTGAGGAGAAAAGGGAAGCAGCCCTCCCCTACGCTTGGGAGGAACGGCATTCACAGCCGGGTCACACATTATCTTTGCTCCTGTCTCACTATCTCCAGTCTCAGGTCTTTTATATTACAGTGGAGTCTTATTGGGCATTTAAGGATCTCCTTGGCCAATCACTTTGAAATTTTTGCATGGTAGCGTTTTTAAAATGTAGCACCTATTGTCTGCTTGTTTTAGCAAAACGGAGATAGAAGAGTCTAATTTTAGAACTCTGTTAACGTATCTTTCTCCAGTACACGGCAGTGCCTAGCCCTTGGTGAGTAGTGCCTGGTGCACTAGGAGGATGACTCTAGCTCAAGTTCATATGATAGATGAGTGCATGGTAGAAGGAAGACCAGTTTGAATCTGCTGGGATCCAGAAATAAGACAAAATTTGTGTAGATTAGGGATATTTCACCCAGAAAAGAATACTTAGAGGGGCATAGTAATTCTCAACCTAGGTAAAGAAAATGACAGTCATGTAGGAAGGAGGAAAGACAATTTCATTTTATTGAAAAGGAGGAGTTAAGACAATTGGGTAAATGTGGACAGAAACAGAATTGAATTCAATACAAGACTTTTCTGATATCAATGGCATCATAGCCTGTCCTTGTAGTGAGTGTCCCGTCATTAAAAGTGTGCAAGCAGAGATTTGATTTTCTATTTCCAACAACCTATCCCACCCCAGACTATTCCACCTCAGGAAATAACATCACTATCCACCCATTGCTTGAGCCAAAATCTAGGAGTCACTCTTTTTTTTTTTTTTTTTTTTTTGAGAGGGAGTCTTGCTCTGTCGCCCAGGCTGGAGTGCAGTGGCCGGATCTCAGCTCACTGCAAGCTCCGCCTCCCGGGTTCAGGCCATTCTCCTGCCTCAGCCTCCGGAGTAGCTGGGACTACAGGGCCCGCCACCTCGCCCGGCTAGTTTTTTGTATTTTTTAGTAGAGACGGGGTTTCACCGTGTTAGCCAGGATGGTAGGAGTCATTCTTAATTCCTCTTTTTCCTTTATCCCCATGTCCAATCCATCAACAAATCCTATCATTTATACCTCAAAAATATTTTAACGTACATTTGTCCACTTGTGTCCACTTACACTATGCTCAGCCATCCAGGCTGCCGTCATCCCTCAGCTGGACCCCTACCTGCCCTCCCTGCATCTTCTCATGAGCTGCAGGATTCATTCTCCATGCACTAAGCAGCTAAAGTGATCTCATGAAAATGCAAAGCAGGCCAGGTGAGGTGGCTAAGGCCTGTAATCCCAGCACTCTGGGGGGCCGAGGCAGGCAGATCACTTGAAGTCAGGAGTTTGAGACCAGCCTGGCCAACATGGTGAAACTCCGTGTCTACTGAAAATACAAAAATTAGCCGTGTGTGGTGGCACGCACCTGTAATCCCAGTTACTCGGGAGGCTGAGGCAGGAGAATCACTAGAACCTGGGAAATGAAGGTTGCAGTGAGCCGAGATCACGCCATTGCACTCCAGCCTGAGTGACAAGAGTGAAACTCCATCTCAAAAAACAAACAAACAAACAAACAAAAAAACAAAATGCAAAGCAAATCGTATCACTGTCTTGCTTAAAACCCTCCTATGGCTTCTCTTTGAATTTAGGATAAAACTCTGATCCCTCAGCCTAGCTGAAAAAGCCCCATGTGGTTTGGCCACAGCTGCCTCTGGAAACCCATCTTTTACTGTTATCCCCTTAGCTCACTGCATTCATAATATACCCATCTTTCTTGATTTCCCAAACAAAGCCAGGTTCATTTCCACATAAGGTCCTTCACACCAGATGTCCCTTGCCTGGTGTACCCTTGGAGCCTGGCATGATTGTCTCCTTCTGTTCATCTGGGTCTGAACTAAATGTCACTTTCTCAGAAAGAACTTCTCTGACTACTCAATTTAACAAAGATTCCATCCTACCCCCTCAACCATCTCTTTCCATGACATTATCATATGTTGTGCCTACCAGTTTTTGCTATCTGAAGTTATTTTATTTATTTTCATATTTGTTGTCTCTCTGAGTATAATATTCACTTCATGAGAGCAAGGACTTTGTCTTCTTTGTACAGCACTCTATTCCCAATATACTTAATAGGTACTCAGTAAATATTTGTTGAATGAATAAGTGATGGAATGATCTTGGCTGGGGACATTAGAGAGGGAATTCTAGTCATCAGAAGAAGATGAGGCTAGACCTTTGAGGTCACTTCAAAGTCTGTATGTTGGGTGGATGAGTCAACAGGAATGAAGGAGGACTGTATCTGAGATGAGCTCATCACTGAAAAAGTGATGACATATTATAGGAGGAGGCTGAGAGCTGAGGATAAGAAAAATTAACTCCACAGTTGGAATTATGGTGGACTCAAGAATGGTAATACTCACAGAAGTTTGGAACCTGAGAAGGGGTCTTTGCAGAAACATTTTTAAGCTTGTTTTTGGACATGGATGATTTTAGGTTGGAAATATGACAACAGAGTCTGAGGAGAGAAGTTTGGGCTAAAGGCGTGACTGGGGAGTCATACACTGATAGTTGAGATTTAAGCTAGAAGACCACATAAATTTGGGAATAGTTGATGGCAGGAAAAGTAGACAAGCTCCGTGAGGACCAGGCCAGGCAGCGAGCAGGAGCTGAGTCTCAGTCAGTGCTCACGATGAGGGACTAAGAGAAGAAAAAAGAGCTGCAGAGAGAGGAAAGAGCATGGTGGCCACAGAGATAGAAAGAGACTCATGAGCCCTCAGTGTTCAGCAAATTCAGAACAAGAGTTTCAAATGAGAGGTGAAGGCAAGATAAGGAAGAAGCTCTTGCTGGTTACATATACACACACAGAGATTCTAACAAGAAGGATAGGGCAGAAATGATGGGTGACCTTTAAGGGAAATTTCAAATAATGTGATGCAACAAAAATCATATGGCAAGACATTCGGGAGGGAACACGTGGTGAGAATACGGATGAGCAGACGCAGAAAGTGCCACTCACTGAAAGGTATATATAGGAGAAGAGACATAGGAAAATGGCTGGAACAGCTGCATCACACAGCATTTTAAGGTTTAAAATTGGAGATCTGTGCATATTTAAGGAGAACAGGAAGGAGAGTGGGGTTCAGTGTGGCAGATCCTTCAGGAAATGGTAAAAAATGGGGCCTACAACTTAACTGCTGAGGTTACTTTTAGAAAGGAGAAGGGTTTCCCACCAAAGCCGGGCCATCTGTGCTGCCAGAATCCTTCTCTGTTCTTGTCCCAAGGCATCCTGTTCCTCTCAAAAGATGTTCTAAACCTTCTCTCCTCTCCTCAGATCCCCTTGCCCAGCCATCCCTCATTCTCAGCACATGGCTTTGTTTCTCACTGCACTGAGGGTGATGAAGGCCTTGAACTCTTCCCCTTCAGCTCACTCCTTCTTGCTTCCCCCCACACCCAGTTTCTCCTGAGGTCTCAGTGTTGACAGCTCACCTCTCCACTTGGGCTCACAGCATTCTTGCCTCTTCCCTTCTTATAGTGCCAGTGTTCAAGCCTGTCACTGCCTTCATTAAGGGCCACCCAATCCCTTCAACAACCAGATGGGATAAGAATGAGTTAATACATTAATAAACTGAAAGTAAGTCTCACCATCTCCAAAAAATTAGCCTTTACAAATCTAAATCTGATGGTATATTTTTCTACTTAAAACTGTCCACAGCTTCCATCTAGGCTGGAAGCAAACCTCTTTTTCGTGACCTATAAAGCCCCGCGTGATCCTGCCCCTGGCTCCAGCTCCAGCCTCCTCTCCCACCACCTCCCACTTGCTGGCCACACTTCAGCTGCACCAGCCTTCGGGCTGCTCCTCCAACACGTCAAGCATGTTCCAGCCTGAGGGCCTCAGCACTTAATGTTTCCTCTGCTTGGTGTGCTGACACCCACATCTTCCCTCCATTCAGATCTGTGCTCAAATGTCCCCTCCTCCGAGGGGCAGGACCGGCTGCAAAGTTTGCAGAGCCCAGTGCACAGTGAAAATGCAGGGCAGGACCCCTTGTTCAAAAAGCAGGAAGAAAAGCTTTTTCCTTTCTTCTGTGGTCTCTCTCCATCCATAATGGTGTGTTTTATTTGTCATTTTATATCATGCCCCCTTGGGCACAGGGATACTCATAAGTGCAGACCTTCATAGATGCCCCCACACTGGGATTTGGCCCACAGGGTGCGTGCATCCCACCCTGACTCTCCCTTTGCCCACACCCAGAGCCCCACTGGGGCTGACAGTGGCAGAAATTGCTTGAGTGGTCTGGGAGCGGCCAGCCAAGAGCCCAGTGGAAGTGGGACCACATACACGCTGAGGCTCCGAGCTCCTAGCCCATCAGGCTTCACTTACAAATCACAGACTCAGAAAATTTGAAGATGACTGCAGAGCATTAAACCCCAATCACAGGGTCACCTTCTGAATGTGGTGGCTTGTGGGACTGCACTGGTCATACACTCACTCATGAAGCTGGCCCTGTAGAGGGGACGTTTTGACCACTATATCCTAATAGGATCTCTCTATCCTCATTCTTATCTTTTCCACCTGAATCCACTTTATTTTCCTATAGCACTTACAACTACCTAAAATTATATGTGTTTATTCTCTCTCTCTCCTATTAGAGTGGAAGGTCCGTGAGGATAAGGACTTTGTCTGCTTCACTTGCTGCTGTAGGCCAGGCATGTAGCAGATGCTCAATAAATAGTTGTCAAATTAATGCATGAACAGTTCACAGAATCAGTTCACACATTTGGCCTACTTTCAGTCACCCATGGCATCACCTCATAAAATCATAATGCTTTGCTTATAAAATTCACCTTGGCATATTTTGCTGCACTTGAGCTAAAGATGAATTTTTAAATTTTCAGATCTAAAATATGTTGCATCTTTCCCAAGCCCTCATTTTCACCTTTCAAAAGAGAGATGAAAAACTAAAATCTTGTTTAAGAGAGGAAATAATAACAAGGACGATCACATTATTTTTTGTTTACTGAGCAGTGACGCCCCTCTCCGCAGACAAGTCAAGAAGAATGATTCTCTCTTGCTCCATGACATTGCCTTGCTCAGTTTTGCTTTTCCCTACACCACAGCCAGGGGCTCAGGGTCAGGCTCGAGAGGACTCACCCTGCTGGAATCCATCCACAGTCCCACAACACATTGTCGCCATTATAGCACATCCCATCTAGCTAGGATCAGACGACTCATTCGTGTTTCTGGCTCCCTGCTCTAGTGGGAGCATTTGGAGGGAGAGACCAGAGCTGCCTCCCACCTCCCAGTGCAACCCCATCCTCACTTAGCTAACTCTGATTTATCCTTTGGTTCTCTCCTTAAACATTACTTCCTCAGGGAAGCCTTCTTCAAGTGCTCAGAGCAGACCTTCACCACACTTTCTCATAGCACCTGGACATCTCCATCAATTTACACGATATCAATGAATTACTTAATTGTGTGATTATTTGTGTAATGACTGTCTCCCTTACAGTCTACAAGTTCTATGAGGGACGGGATCGTCTCACCTAGCACCTAGCCTACCGCCTGACAAAGGGCAGACACTCAGCAAATATATGGTGAATGAACATGCATCTCCTAGTGCCTCGTGGTGGTGTTCAACAGAAGTCTGACAGGTGTTTGTTGAGTTGTATTGGAGAAATTTTTTTTATCTCACCAATATGACTTGCTGAGTTGTTTTTCCTTATTATCAAAATAAAAGACAGCTTGTATAATTAAGCCATTTTCCAAAGAATGGTCTTTCCTTACTAGAAAACCAGGCAACTAAACCATTTAGAGGTAATAAATGAGCAACTCCTTGGAAACATACAAAACTCAAGGGTGGACTCAGGTGAGGGCATTTCTCTTTCTCTTATTTGTATCATCATGGACTTTCTTTTCTCTGCTTCCAGGCACAGCCAATTGCATACTATATTTAAACCTATTATCTATGGCCAAGCTTTGTATCCTTTAAAATCATTATGTTCTGGCTCTTCGAGCTATTTGATACTAAAAGTAATTATAGGCAGACTTGCGGACAAAAACCTAACTCCTTTATGGTTTCTCCTATCATAATAAAGACTCTAGAGGTAAGGATTCAAATAAGACTGAAGGTTGCAAATTGTATTGCGAGGAAGGATAAATCATTCTTTGTCAAGGCAGTGGAGCTCATCCTCCTTCACAGGCAGAATCAATAGTGACAAATGGCGAGGCCGGAAACAAATGCTTTGCTCCAGTGGCCAGGAATCATGGTAAGTCCTAGTAGAAGATTTAGCTTTATTTGGTGATTGTTATTTCTGTGAGTCTTTTATGTTTTAATCCATTGATTCTCTATTTACAAATAATGGAACACGAGACTGATAAATATGTCAACAATATTCAGAACAGAGGTTAACATTTTTCTGAAGTGTTGGATAGGTCTTTTTTAAAAAATAAGCAAAGCAGGTGTTGTCCACCAGTCCTGAAGTCTGAGGGTCCTGGCCCCTTAGGGCCAATACTGCAGAGGCTGCTGTCACCATTGTCCCTGTGTCTCATTTGCTGCCGCTTCTCCCTGCCATCCCTCCCACCGCCATCTCACCTCTGTCATGCTTCCCTGGTGTGACATTAATCACAGCATGCCTAGTGGCTTTGTGGAGAAACCACATTCTATGAAATGTAATTTATGACCTTAATACTGTTAACTGCATGGCATCTTTTATATTATTACAACTGATTAGGCAGTAGCCATAATGAAACTGTATATAAATTTAAAATATACATAACATATATATACATTTAAAAATATATCTTAAATATATATAAATTTAAAATATATATACATAAATATGGTGTGTGTGTGTGTGTGTGAGAATCATTTTTTTTTTTTTTTTTTGAGACGGAATTTCGCTCTTGTTGCCCAGGCTGGAGTGCAATGGCGCGATCTCGGCTCACCGCAACCTCCGCCTCCCGGGTTCAAGCAATTCTCCTGCCTCAGCCTCCTAAGTAGCTGGGATTACAGGCATGTGCCACAGGCCTGGCTAATTTTGTATTTTTAGTATAGACGGGGTTTCTCCATTTTGGTCAGGCTGGTCTCGAACTCCTGACCTCAGGGGATCCGCCTGTTTCAGCCTCCCAAAGTGTTGGGGTTGATTACAGGTGTGAGCCACTGCGTCCAGCCAGAATAACTTATTCTCATTTGAGTTTCCCTTTTATCAAGGCAAAATGATCACTGCCTTCCTCAAATGCAATTATGTTCTTTTTTTTGAGACAGGGTCTCACTCAGTCACCCAAGCTGGAGTGCAGAGATGTGATCACAGCTCACTGCAGCCTCTACGTCCTGGGCTCAGGTGTGTGCCACCACACTTGGCTAATTTTTCTGTATACTTTTGTAGAAATGGGGTTCTACCATGTTGCCCAGGCTGGTCTTGAGTTCCTGAGCTCCACCAATCCACCTGCCTCAGCCTCCCAGAGTGCTGGGATTACATGCATGAGCCACCCTGCTCAGCCAATATGTTTTTTTCTTTAAGACATCTAATCAAATTTTCTTCCCTCTAAAAGTCTCATTTAATAGTTTTCCTCTGACTCAATATCCAAATAATGAATCCAGAGCTGAAAGGCTCAAGGACCTCGGAGATGGTGGTTGGTGATGAGAGAGATTGAATCTAAGCTCACATCAGCCTATTACGAGAACCAGAAGACTTCAGTAAACATCATTAGCTTTGTTTTATCTGTTCCCTGAAGGTGACAGTAGAGGCAGTTGACAACAAGAATGTAATGCAGTCTGGGCTGGAACAGGATCCTAAATGAAAAGCATTGATGTGAAAACAGGTGATGCTAAGTCCTGTTTAGAAATCAGGTTCAGGTTTAAAGAACCCTCTTCCCCACTGTAATAGACTTAGGCTGAGCACATCCTTGAAGCCTTGGTCCAGACACCATTCATAGTGCAGATGACAGTCAGTTTTTCCACTATGCTTATTAGCACTTACCATCTCAAACTGTACTCATTTGTGTTTGCAGTCACTCTGCTCCCACTAACCTTTGATATCTGGGAAGGCACAACCCCATTGACCATAACTTTATAGCCTAGTTTAAAGCCTGGTATACAAGGTGCTCACATAGAAGCCACATGTTTTATTGGTGAGCAGATAAGTAACTCAGCAGGGTTTCCTAGAAGATTTAACCTTCTTTTACATTTTTTTCCTCATTAAGAGAAAGCTTTGGCTGGGCATGGTGGCTCATGCCTGTAATCCCAGCACTTTGGGAGGCTGAGGTGGGCAGATCACAAGGTCAGGAGTTCGAGACCAGCCTGGCCAAGATAGTGAAACCCCGTCTCTACTAAAAATACAAAAATTAGCCAGGTGTGGTGGCAGATGCCTGTAATCCCAGCTAATCAGGAGGCTGAAGTGGGAGAATCGCTTGAACCTAGGAGGCAGAGGTTGCAGTGAGCTGAGATTGCACCCTTGCACTCTAGCCTGGGGGACAAGAGCGAGACTTCATCTCAAAAAAAAAAAAAAAAAAAGAAAAAAAAGAAAGCTTTTTTATTATGGAGAATTTTGAAAATACACAAACATAGATTATTATAATACATGCCAATTTACACATCCACCAAGGCTAAGCCTGACCAATCCACATCCCATCTTCTTCCTCCCTCACATTGCTTTTTTCCCCATAAGTTACTGGGGTACAGGTAGTGTCTGCTTACGTGAGTAAGTTCTTTAGTGGTGATTTGTGAGATTTTGGTACACCCATCACCTAAGCAGTATACACTGCACTACATTTGTAGTCTTTTATCCCTTGACCCCCTCCCACTCTTCCCCCCAAGTCCCCAAAGTCCAATGCATCATTCTTATGCCTATGTGTCCTGATAGCTTAGCCCCCACATATCAGTGAGAACATACAATGTTTGGCTTTCCATTCCTGAGTTACTTCACTTAGAATAATAGTCTTCAATCTCATCCAGGTCTTTGCAAATGCTGTTAATTCATTCTTTTATATGACTGAGTAATATTCCATCATATATATTTTTCTTTATCCACTCATTGATTGATGGTCATTTGGGTTAGTTCCACGATTTTGCAACTGTGAATTGCCTCTCATTGCTTTTTATTTTTATTTTTTTGAAGCAGGGTCTCACTCTGTCACCTAGGCTGGAGTGTAGTGGCACAATCACAGCTCACTGCAGCCTCTATCTACTGAGCTTAAGCGATCCTCCTGCGTCAGCCTCCTTAGTAGCTGGGACTACAGGGATGCACAACTACGCCCAGCTAGTTTTTTTTTTTTTTTTTTTTTTTTTAACTGTATTTTTTGCACAGATGGGGTCTTGTCACGTTGTTCAGGCTGGTCTCTAACTCCTGGACTTAAGTGATTCTCCCACCTTGGCCTCCCAAAGTGCTGGGATTACAGGCATGATAAGCCACTGCACCTGGTCTGTTCACATTGTTTTGAAGCACTTACAGATACAATATGACTTCATCTCTAAATATTTTGGTTTGGGTCTCCAAAAGATAAGGACAGGTTTTAAAAAATGGCCACAATAACCTCCATCATCACATCTTAAAAAAAAAAACCCTACAATTTTTTAATAGCATCAACTATTGAGCCAGTGTTGAAATCTGTAGTGTCCTGTGTTTTTGTAGTTTGAATCAGGATCCCAATAAGATGCACAAATTGCAATCTTTTCTATTTATTTTATTTTTTAACTCTTTGAGATAATTGTAGGTTCACATGCAGTTGTAAAAACGAATGCAGAGAGATCCCTATGCCTTTCACCCACTTTCTTTCAGTGTTAATACCTTGCCAATAAAAGTACAATATCACAACCAGGAAATTGACATTGATACAATCTTCCAACCTTACTCACATTTCAACAGTTCTACACATGCTAATTTGTATGTGTATTTAGTTCTATGCATTTCTAATCATGTGCAGATTTGTGTGACCACTACCACATCAAGATACAGAACAGTTCCATCACAAAGGTCCCTCCTGCATAGCCACCTTCTTCCTGCCTCTCCTTCCTAACCCATTCACCTGTTCCCCATCTCTATAATTTTGTCATTTCAAGAATGTCATATACATGGAATCATGCAGTAATCTTTCAAGATGGACCTTTTTCATTCAGCATAATTCCTTGAGATCTATCCAAGTTACAGCATGTATTAACCGCTTGTTCCATTTGATTGCTAAGTAGTATTCCACGGAATAGGTGTATCACAGTTAAACAGTCAACCATTCACTCACTGAAGGACATCTAGGTTGTTTCTAGTTTGGGGCTGTTATTAACAAAGCTGCTATGAACATTCATGCATAGGTTCTTGTGTGAACATAAGTTATTATTTCTCTGGGATAAATGCCCAACAGTGCAGTTGCCGGGTTGTTTGATAAGTACGTATGTTGTAAGAAATTGCCATATTCTCTTCTGAATGGGTGTACCATTTTATATTCCCACTAGTAATAGATGAGTGATTCAGTTTCTCTGCATCCTTACCAGCGTTTGGTTTTAGTATTTTTTAGTTTAGCTATTTTGGTAGGTGAGTAGTGATATCTTGTTGTAGTTTTTTTAATTTTTAGTTTTAGTATAAAAGCTCACTTTTGTCCTAATAGAAAAGCTTATTATAAAAAACATAGATAACAAGACAATCATAAAAAGGAAAATAAAAATCATCCATAATTCTCTCCATTCAGATATAACTACAGTTAATATGTTAGTACATATTTTTCTAGTATTTTTCTGCAGACTTATCTATTCATCTAGCTATTAACATTTGATAAAACTAGAAACATAAGATACAATTTTGCATTCTATTCTTTCTCATAATGTCATGTGGGGAATATTCTTATGTATCATATGGAATATTATTTGAAAACATGTTTTTAATGGCTGTATGATACTCTATTTTATGGGGCTAATTTTTAACTATTATTTTTGGACATTTATGTTATTTTCAATTTTGATATTATAAATATTTCTTTGAATGTCATACATATACGTGGATTTTTACTACGCTCTTTATAATAGATTGTTAGTTCTTTATAATAGATTGTATAACTGGGATCACAGGTCAAAGCATATAAACATTTTTAAGACTTTTGGCACATGTATACACATATCCAAAGTGCTTTCCAGGAAGATTACATTTTTTACTCACCAGAGTGCATATCTCACCAGATCTTCAATAACAGTGAACATTTTTTAACTTTGTTTTTGTCTTTTTAATTTTTGTTTTTAATCTTTTTATCTTTGCCAAGTTGATAAATTAATCTGCATCGTTTGTTAGTAAATGAAGTTGAAATCTGTTCATAAATTTTCTTAGATATTTGTATTTCTTCTTCCTTCATTATCAGTGTTTGCCCTTGGCCTGGTTTTCACTGGTATGTTCATCTTTTTCTTATTAATTTGAAAAAAAGTCTTTATATATTATGGATAGTAATTATTCTTTTCTTGTATTTGTAGAAAATATTTTTCTTTTTTGGTCAGTTCCTATTTTTTTTGACTGTGAGATTTTTTCACTCATTTCTTTATTCTAGAAGCATTTATTAGATGTATTTTATATGTCAAAGAGTGTGCTAGTAATGGAATTTTTTTTAAAACATTGAATATCAAAGTTCACATCCTCAGGGAATTCAGAATTCCCTGAGAAACACACACATATAAATAAATGTTTTCATTATGCCTATTTCAAAAGGAATAGATATGGAATTCCATGGGACACAGAAAAAGGAAATATAACTGGGCAGGCTTCTTAGAGGAGGGAATATTTCAGTTGGACCCAAAGAATGAGCAGGAACTGGCTAAGTGCAGAGGTGGGAGAGGAAGTCCCAGGCAGGAGGAGCATATGCATAAAAGCACAGAGTCAAGATGGTGCCTGGTGGAAGCAGTGTAGCTGGAGCAGGGATGGGAAGTGAGATAATGAAAAAACTCATCTTGTTTCTGAAAATACAGAAACTAAACATATTGGAGCAAAACAGGAAGTTATTCCACATCAAGGATCTAGTCAGGGTCTGTGTTTTTCATCTGTGGAGTAACAAGCCCAAGGGAGACTTATTGCCCAGGAATAACCCACTTCTGCACTTACCCACACACCCCACCTTAGCCAAGGGGGTCAAGGGCTGAAAAGCCCCAAAAGATGTTGCTAAAATCACAGCAATAGGCTCTGCTGCATGGCCTTCTGTTTCTCTCATGGTTAAGGGATTTGGGATAGACTGGAAGATGGATAATGGGAAGGTGAAATGGAATCTGGCTATGGGTTTCTTCTCGAATGTTCCTACTCTTGGCCACACACCTGCCTTGAACTCAGGCTGAAGAACCCTAGAGGTCGCTGATCTTCATAAATGCAATGAGTGGCAGACATGCTCTTTCTCTGGTGACAGCTGAGACTGTAAGCAGCTAGGCTGTCTTAATCCTCATTCCATGGTGAAGCATTCTGGAGAAGGCAGGACATCTGAGGGGCGTGACATCCTTGCCTGCTTGTAGCCTGAAGCTCAAATAGGTAGCCTGATACCGAAGATGTCAGCATTCCCTCTTTCCTCTAAATTCCTTTATAAATCAAGATGTAGCAGGTTCACATTGGCAGAAACAAAAACTACACTGACCTGAGGTTGTTATTCTATATGACCAAACATAAAGGGTATATTCAAAGTATTAAATACATACAGTATCTATCTCTGCTCATTTCATGCCTTTGTCCTCTGTACTCAGAGATGTCAATAGTGACAGCATTCAGAATGTTAATTAAGAGAGCCAGGAGAGGAAAAGGTGGATCAACTCTCAACAATCCACATGTTAGAATCAACAGTCCTTTCCTGACCTCCTTGTCTCATCTACCTTTTAAAAATCTTCAGGATTCACCCAATCCACTATCCCAGATTTGAAGGTGATTTTTTAAAAGTTTTATTTTTAAAGTTGCCCTTTCTATGCTTTTTAGACATCCAAGTAGCTGCAACTGCTTCTCTGGTGATTTTTTTTTTTTCCTGTGGCAGTGGTCACACACTGATAGACTGGTTCTTGAGTGGGCAGATTGCTGAGTGGTATTTACCTGCCTGGTGGATGATTCTAATGTATTTTGCACGTACGTCCCTTGGGAATCTGGAACTCAATGTATCTATCAGTGAAATAGGCTAGGGGAGGGGAGCATAATCTCTAAACTCACCCCCGCACACCCCCAGCTTCCCCAGTTCTAACCATTCTCAGAATCTGTGAGTCTCAGTGATGGCTTTTTCTGGGAACTTTTGGAAACATAATGCTATCTCACAAAAGCCTCCAGGGATGCCTATTGGAGCTCCTTCACTTCAAAGGAGAGGTCCTTGGTCATTTTGATAACAGACAGTTGAAAAAGCACACACCCAGCAGTTTCAGGCTTTTCTCCTTTATGGTAGTTATGTTTTTAGATCACTATCCTTCTCAGAAATTTAAACGCAGGATGGTGGAATAGAAAGACAGCTGCATTGAAATCTGGGGTTTGAAAAATAATCTAAGGTCTTTCTCTCTCTCTCTCTCTCTCTTTTTTTATGTATTTGAATTTTCCCCTGAGAAACCTTGGCTTTTGAAAATAAGGCTCCTCCCATGGAACGTTGCTTCATAGGTGGGATGCAGCCCTTATGATTCTTCACTGAAAACATGGAAAGCAAATAAGACAGTCCCAACAGCTCTGAATTGGAAACAAGAATTCAATGTGTTGGTATTTCTGAAGCTTATGAGAAAGAAAATCTAGGCTGAAGGAAGAAAAGAAATAGGATGAAAATAATGGTAAAAAGTGGGGGAAGAACTATCCGCCAGTTACTTCACACCAATTATTTCTGTTTTCCTTAACATCCTAGGAGGCAGGAGTGATCCCCATTCCACAGAGGAAGAAACCAAGGTTCCAAGAGGAAAACTTGCTCAGCATCACACAGCTGGAAAGTGTTGAAGTACGCCTGGAACCAGTCTAATTAACACCACAGTCTCTTTCCATTTCTCTCTGTTATCTGTTTAACAACACCACATCCAAAACTCTGATCTGAGGAAAGCTATTTTTTGCATATGTGGCTGCGAAAGCCTAGGAGCACGCTTGTGAGTGCGCTCTCTCTTTTCTCCCCACCGTCACTGTGAATTTGTCATCAAATTATCCTGGTAGGGATGCTATGAATACTTGAATCTGTTTTTATTTTTCTCTAGATTTCCTGATTTATTTATTTTTTTTTGGCTGGAGTGCAGCAGCATGGTCATGCCTCACTGTAACCTCAAACTTCTGGGCTCAAGCGATCCTCTCATCCCAGCCTCCCGAGTAGCTGGGATTACAAGTGCACACCACCATGCCTGGCTAATTTTTTTTTTTTTTTTTTTGTAGAGATGAGGTCTCACCATGTTGCCCAGGTTGGTCTTAAACTCCTGGCTTCATATGATCCTCCTACCTTGGATTCCCAATTCCTGATTTTCTTACCCTGATGGAGACAAACTATTTCACTTCTGTTCCTCTCAACAACAACAAAAAATCCTGAAGACTAAGAAGAGGGCCCCAGCAATTTCCCCCTAACTGTAATATCTGTAACTATTCCCCCTAACTGTAATAACTATAATGTAATGTCAGGGAAAGGTACCTGTCAAAGCTAAGCCACTTTTATTTGCCCTAAGCTATTTTGGGGACCATGTGATTGGTTTACTGTTAACTTTAACTATAAAAGAGCAATTAACTGTAGATATTTATAATCTTTTCATCTTCAAAGCACTTTACAGTATTAATTAATTAAATCTTAGCAACAACTTTGATGAACTCCTTTTCATGGATGTGGGAAAAGTGGCATGGAAATAATAGAAAATGCCCTTGGCCATGATGGAATCAGCATTCTAAGGTAGGATTAGAATTCAAAATTTTCTGTCTCCACCTTTCATGATAAAACCAACAGATCAGTCTCCTGTTCTGATGCCTTAGTGGAAGAACATGATTTGACCAACTCATTCTTTACATTATTTTAAGAAAATAACTTTCTGTATTTTTTTTTTTTTTCTGAAACAGAGTCTCGCACTGTCGCCCAGGCTGCAGTGCAGTGGCGATCTCAGGTCACTGCAAACTCCGCTTCCCTGGTTCACGCCATTTCTCGTGCTTCAGCCTCCTGAGTAGCTGGGACTACAGGCGCCCGCCACCTCCCCCGGCTAATTTTTTGTATTTGTAGTAGAGATGGGGTTTCACCGTGTTAGCCCAGGATGGTCTCGATCTCCTGACCTCGTGACCCGCCTGCCTTGGCCTCCCAGAGCGCTGGGATTATAGATGTGAGCCACCGCGCCTGGCTGAAAAGAACTTTCTTAAAAGTGCCTATCACCTCTCCAGTGCTCTTTCCTATTAATTCTCCATGGCACTGTGCCATAACTTTATTCACTTCTTAAATCAAAGGCGTTACTGGAAAAAGTGAACAATATGCCCAATTCTTATGGTTCCACTGAGCTCCCTTGTGTCTCCCCTTGGAGTCTATTCTTAGACATACTGTTTGTTCAGGAATCCAAAGTAAGCCAACTTTATCTGGCAACGTCCCCAAAGATTTCTTCCTTCTGTATGTCCAGACAGAAAGCTAAGCAATAATTCAAAGACAGAAAGGGGTCAGCAATAACCATTTTCACAGCTACCAGGCAGAAACTCATCATCAATTTCACCTTCAGCACAATTTCCCCATCTTTTTAATGTTGGAAGAATTACTTGAAATGTGAGATTTATGGGCAGCTGTTCCAGCCGGGTGAGAGTCTTGCAGACAGGTATCAGACTGTTATTAGCATCTTGTGTTCTAAATTAAAGGAGATGACTTGTCTCTGAATATATCCTAGATCCTTGGCAGGTTGGTAGGGATGGAGTGGGCATTGGAGTGCCTACCCTCAGCAAAAACTTGGCAGAGTCTAAATAACCTTTAATGACCCCCTTCTCTAAAAAGTTCTTATTCTTTGCTGAACTTGATAGCTTTGGTATATTTCAGTTAAGATTATCATTGTGACAATAAGAACCTTATGTCAAAACCCAGTCCCAAAATTTGGTGGTGCTAGACGGTTGTACGCTAGACACCCTTTTTCCTCCAAAGTAAATCAGACTCAGCAAGTTAAAAAGAATAACATGGAAGATTTGGCTTGGAAAACCTGGATTTGAATTTTGGTTCTCCTTCCTACTTGTTATGTGATCAATTAACCTTGTTGAGCTATGGTTTCCTCACTCTAAAATGGAATGGTAATAGCATTACTTGCATTACATAATTGTTGGAAAAATTAAATGAAAATATTTTCTGCACTCTAAAAATTGTTATCAGTTTTAGTTGTTAATACTAATGGCCAATATTTATTGAACCCTTACCATGTGCCAGACACTGTGTGTGAGGGATGCTTTTATGTGCATTATCTCCTTTATCATCTCAACAACACTATGAGATAAGGACTGTAATTATGCCCCTCTTACGGATGCAGCAACAGAGGCCTAAAATCACCTGTCTCATAACTGGTGTAACCAGGATTCACACCCAGTCTGGTTAGAGACCCATGTTCTTGATCACAACACAATATGGTCTGTAATCTCCAGTTCCCTGCTAGACATTTCCTTTCAGATATCCTGCAGTTGTCTCAAATGTAACCAGTCTCAAACAAAATTCACTATCTCCTCTCAAATTACAGTCTTCTCAAATTACAGTCTTTTCATTGACTTTCTTATTTGCAAAAGTTATCTTTTTTTTCCTCCCTGGTTTGAAATCTCTGGGTCAACTGTGTCTGTGTCTCTCTCGTTTTAGCTGAGGAGTCGCTCTGGTTATTCAGTTCCACTCTTGAGACAGCACTCTACCCATTCCCTCTAATTCCTTTTGTCACCACCATGGATGAGAGCTCATCCCCCGAAGCATGCATTATGCAATAACTTCCTAACTTGTTTTTCTACCTTCTAACCTTTAGTTTATCTTGTATACTACCTGCTAATTAATCCTAAAATATCATTTTCAATAGTTACCTCCTTGATCAAAAACTTTCAGTTGCCTATGGGAGAAAGTCCACGTTCTGACGTTCTTGGCCCTCCACAGCCTGGTCCCAGCACACCTTCCATCCCTGAGCACGCCCTGCACTTTCTTACCTTTGCACTTTAGTTAATAATGTTTCTCTTCTCCTTCCTCCTCCCCTTCTCTACCTACTGAATGGCAAACTCTCAAGATCCAAATCACTTTGTTGACTTTGCCATTCCCAAATATTTATTTCTCCCAAATCAGTAAGACTATACCACTCACCAACCTGTTTACTACTACCCGTTGCTAGTTAATTTTTCACAAATAATGTGTATATCTTATCTTACCTTTCTGATGGGAGGGGGAGGATAGGAAATGTGCTTTATATTTCTTTACCTTCCATACAACACCAAGTATCTACTGTAAAGCCAAGTGCTATGTTGCACACTTGGGATACTGAGAAGAACAAGATATATTAAGGTGCTCACAGGCTAATAGTATAGATCGACATGTAGATAAATAGTCACAACTGGGTATGAAACAGCTAGTAAAGATATGCCTTGAGGACTCTGGGAATACAGAGAAGAGCATGGACAACCAACTAGAGAAATCAGGGAAAGCTTCACAAATGGAACTTCGAGCTGACTCTTGAAGGTTGAGTAGGAAATAAAAGCTCTTTAGGTAGAGAAGTAGAGAAGAGCTTTTGAGGAACAGAGAACACCATGTTCAAAGGTCCAGAGGCATGTATGGTATGTGTGAAGCCTGGTGAGATAAGAGCAAAATGTAGGAAAGAACACCAGGAGAGGAGCCTGGAACAATAGGCAGCTTCCAGATTATAAGCACCTTTTCATGCAAAGAATATGGGAATTGATCCTACAAGGTAGGTAGGAAGCCAAGGGAGGTTTGTAACTAAGGAAGTGACATGGTCAGATTCATATTTTAGAAAATTAACTCTGGCAGCAGCATGTAAATAAATGGCAGCTGGAGACACTTGAGGGAGAGACACCAAGAGAGTTTAGGTGTCTGGACAAAGGCTAGGCTAATGGGGATAGAGAGGTCTGTTTACCTGAGGTATATTAAGGGGAGCATAAATAGACTTAGTCTACCACTGGATATGGTGAGTGAGGGAGAGAATGGGAGACTATGGATCACTAAGGTTTTTAGGTTAAGAGACTAGTAGTGTATGCATGACCCTATTCAACAAGGTAGAAAATACAGAGGTGAAAGACTGGGTTGTTTTGGCTATTGCCGCTGTTGTTGTCATTTCTATCGTTTGGGTGGGGTAAGTAATGAGGTTACTGGTAGATATGTTAAGTTAAAGGCACTTGCAGACTATTGACAAGGAGATGTTGAGTAGCAGGTAAATTTTTCTTGCGCCTATCTCAGAGCCTGGCACAGAGTGTGTACTTAACAAATGTTTGCGTACAAACAAAATGAGAACCACCCAGAGTAGGCATGTAAGCAATACATGAATTGACTAATTACCCATGTAAAATCATACCCTTATTTTCATGGCAAGGAATATAATATGTACTAGTTCTTCTAGTGATAAGAGATCACACAAAAGTCATCTGAGAGTCCTCAAGTAGGTCAATGCCATGGCCTGGTTAGCACAGACACTTTGCCTTCTCTGGCAGACATCATCTGAGGGACAGCATGAACCAGGGAACCTCAGAGTACAGTGACATTGACGTATGAACACACAAACCTTGCACAAGGCCTGTAAAATTTCTCTTAAGGACACAGAAAACAATGGATTTCAAGGTCCATAAATGTTGACTTCATATGAATTTTTAAAATGAGACATGGATATTTAGTACTTTTTTTAAACCTAAGAAATCTGAAATAAATCCTGATAAATCACATCCTATTCCATATGTATAACCCTTTTTCTAGTGTCTTATAAATAACATTCTCAATTAATCCCAGAAAAATGGGGGTGAGCTAGGGAAAAAGGTTGGAGAGAGGGAAAATAGAAATGGAAGAGAGAGGGAAAATGGAAACGGGAGAGAGAGGGAAACAGAAGCCCAACAGAGAGAGACTTGAGAAACGGCCTGATGCACCCAGCAGATTCCAGGCCATTCAGCTTCAGTCAGCAGATATAAGTGATGTCCTGGGACATGCAATTTTAAATATTAGTGGACATGTTTCAGTAGTACAGCACAAGACCATTAATTTCTTTGGCATTTTCAGCACTTCATTGCTGCTAAGCATTCCCAGTATGTTCAAGTTAATAGAAAATTTGCAAACCAAGGATATTTTATGCCTGCATAACTCTAGTTAAAAACACAGTATTGGCCAATATTTATAAAAGGTATAGACAGTGTTCACACAGGTCCAACAAATGCTATTTAAAAGATGATAATGCACTTGTCTCACTTTAATTGCTTTTTCTGCTACTAGATGCTAATCACAATAGCAATATCATGCTCAAGGGCACGTTTCTATCCGTGATATAATGGCAGTCAGTGTGATAATATACATTTACCTTTCATGGTGATGCAGAAAGAAAGAAATCACATGGGCTTAAAGTACAGTTGGCACTCAATAAATTGTTTTGAACCGATTACAAACATGGGAAGCAGTTTCTCTGGAAACACCTGTTTTGCTTCAGAATACTACAAGGCTCTTCCTCCACCATTCTTCTCTTAAAGTCAGAATTATAGGCTGTGGATTTATGATAACTTCCAGCAGAATTCCCCCATTTTCATAGATGAAAAATGTGATAAAGATGCATAGTTAGTACTCTCTTGGTAGCAAGTGACAGAAAACATAACATCAATCAATTTAAGCAAAAAAATTGATTGTATTGTCCTGTGTAGATGAAACGTCCAGAGGGTAAGCATAGTTTCAGATGCGGCTGGATTCAGAGCTCTGTGTTCCACCTTATATGGCTGTCTTTCACCACATTTTTGGCTGTCATCCCAGAATCTAAGTGCCCCTGATAGAAAATGGCGGTGCCAGCCCTCAGCTTCTGGTAGAGCAAAAGTGTCTGTCTCAGTCCCAGAAACCTATGGCATTTCATTGGCTCCAGTGGGGTCACGTGCCCCTCCTTGGGCAGCTAAAAGGCGCCAGTGGTGGCTTAATCTAGGTCATGTGCCTGCTCCGGGGAACCAATGTCTTGCTGTAAGGGCACTGGCTTCCTGGAGAAGAGGGGTAGCTGTCTCTGTGCAGAATTGAAGTATACGATAACACCATGAGAAGGCAGAGTGAATCCTGGGGTGGCGAACCAATAAGTGACCTTGCAACCTTATGTAATACTTAAATTAAGATTTAAAAACAGCCTTCACATCCCAGGGTAAAATCTTCCTCCATCTTAAAGAAGAGTCCCCGTTAGGGGAAAAAAATATATATATAGCGGTTGTTTGAGGGCAGCTGAATGAAGCTGCTTCTCCCATTTGTGTCTCTTCCTCCACCTTCCATTCTTCTCTTTGTTACCACCAGCATCAGTCACAATCCCCAGAGTGTCTTCTCCTCCAGAACAAAGTATTCAACAAATATTCATTTCTGATTCCTGTGAGAAATGTTAATTGAGTCCGGGCTTCTCCACTGAATCCTGAAAATTTCAGTGTATGTCCCCAACTTCCCCACCCACAATCCTGACAGTTTTGGTGCTACCTTAATCTAAGAACCCAACCTAATCTTCCAAGTCCGCTTGCATTTTGTTTGTTTGGGGAAGTTAACGAGTATTAACAGCTGTTTATTTGGACCTGGATGGGTCAAAGGCCCTGGATGTGGGCCAGAACCACATAGAAGTCAGAGGCTTTAGTAATATCCCTCTGCTCTGAATGCATCCATTTCTTTTGTTTCTCATTATTATTTTGAATCCTTCAGATTCTTTCAGAGTTCATTTTCCATTCCCATCCTTGTCATAAATATACATTGTACAGGCATTTTCTTTTTAACTGTGTCCCCCAGATTTTACTTGACCACTTGGCTGTATCCATTTGCCAGATGAAAGTCTATGTTCTTCAAAAACTGCTGAAAATGCCAGTGTAGTCATGCATGCTAAGTGTCAGGAGGAAGAATTGGTGCTGCAACACACAAGATGATGTCAGAGAGTTATTCCTAGGAGCACAGCATGTCCTTGCTGCCAGCAAATCTCTCTCCTGCCATTCAGAAATTCTCACTTTATTCAGGTGAAGGTTCTGTTGCAACACTTTTTTGAAAATTGCACAGACTCCACTTCACTTCTCATTTATCCAAAATCAACTAAAATGAATAAGTGGGCTTTCTGGATTTGCCACAAATGAATCTCATCTTTTATACAGTAAAATGTCTTTGCTAGAAATACAGAAAAGGGGAGGACAAAAATAACTGCCACTGTATCTATAAATTTTAATTTTAATTGCATTAGTTATCTATTGCTTTGACCATCCCACCACTTAATGTCTTAAAACAACAACTACTTTATATGTTCATTATTCTATAGGTCAACAGTTGGGGCTGAACTCAGCTGGTCTCTGCTGATCTCTTCTGGGGCTATTTTTACCTGAAGCCATTAATGTGGTTGCAATCATCTAACAAGTCAGATAGGATCAGATAGTCTGAGATAGCCAGACTCATATGGATGGGGGTTGATGCTGGCTGTTGGCTAGGTCATTGTTTCCAGCAGGCTGGCTTGGGTTTCTTCACATGGTCCCAGAAAAATTTTCGGCAACAAGAGAGAGAGTCAAGCCCAATGGGCAAACATGCTTCAAGCCTCTGCCTCTGTCAAATTTGCTAATGTCGCATCAGCCGAATCTAGTCATATGGCCAAGCCCAAGTCAATGTGGGAGGGCAATACTCAAATGCATGGGTTTGAGGTGGTGGAATCCATTGACAACCATTATTATAAAAATCTATCACATTAAGTTAAACATCTACATCTTTTTTTTTCCTGAAAAATGAGATTTACTTGGGAAGATGTCAAGGCAAACTCATTACCAGGAAGAATATCTGTCAGAGATTTACAGATACAGAGCAGAGATACAAACCTTTTATAGATTTATTAGCACCAGTGAAGTATAATCTGTGCACTGAGGCATTACCCCAATTGTAAAACCAAATCCACTTCAAAAATAGGAGTATAGGCCCTGAACAGTGGCTCATGCCTGTAATCCCAGCACTTTGGGAGGCTGAGGTGGGAGGATCGCTTGAGTCCAAGAGTTTGAGACCAGCCTGGGCAACATGGTGGGCCCTATTTCTACAAAAAATTGTAAAACTTGCCAGGCATGGTGGCATGTATCTGTGGTTCCAGCTACTCAGGAGGTAGGACAATCACTTGAGCCCAGGAGGTCGAGGCTGCGGTGAGCCATGTTGGCACCACTACATGCTAGCCTGGACAACAGGGTGATACCCTATCTCCAAATAAAACAAAATTTAAAAATATACTTAAGGTTGGGCGCGGTGGCTCACGCCTGTAATCCCGGCACTTTGGGAGGCCGAGGCGGGTGGATAACCTGACGTCAGGAGTTTGAGACCAGCCTGGCCAACATGGTGAAACCCCGTCTCTACTAAAAATACAAAAATTAGCTGAGTGTGGTGGTGGGCACCTGTAATCCCAACTACTTGAGAGGCTGAGGCAGGAGAATCACTTGAACCTGGGAGGTAGAAGTTGCAGTGAGCCAAGATCACGCCATTGCACTCCAGCCCGGGCAACAAGAGCGAGATTCCATCTCAAAAACAAAACAAAACAAAACAAAATTTAAAAAACAGAAGTCTAGGCCTGCATATTGATTCTGCCTAGATATTTAATATACAGTTGCATTTAAGGTCCTTTCAAAGGACTTCTACAATGGGGAATGGTGAGACATTCATTGGGTTAGATAAATCAAATTAGTCATCCCAGTTCTGGTAACAGGGAGAGAATAAGACAACTCTGACAGTTAATAGTAACTAGCATTTCCTGAACACTTATTTTCAGCTACTGTGTGTGGTTTACTTTCTTTAAGGCTTGAACAGTTCTGTCATGCGGGTAGTAATCTTACATCCATTCCACAAATGTGGAAACTGAGGTCTAGAAAGTTTAACTTACCCAAGCACACACAGCTTAAATAGAAAGGTTGTGACTTGAACTCTGTCTGTAGAGCCTCAGTAATTGTCCACTAAGTCATGCTACTTATTCCATCACATGGGAAAAATGGATGGGGTCCATGAAATGATGTCTGTCCCAGGCCCAACACTTCAAATGTATGGTCCTGTTGCATGTTGCTCCTTCACGGAATGCTTCCCTTCTGGTAAGACCTCTGGACTTCCAAGTCATAAACAGGGAGTCCCAGAGGGCCTGAGGGAGGGAAATGGCTTCCATACAACATAAGAATTGATTATAGGATTGATTGTTTCCTACTTGGATTATACTGGGATCCTTTCCCAGTATAATTACTCCTCCAGAGCACTTTCACATTGCTGTGACTATTGTGTGAGAGAAGTCAAACCTTTCTCTCTTGACTCTCTTGACCAGCTCTCAGTCAACATCCCTTATGTTTCTCAGTGAAGTAGCTGCTGAGCCCAGCATATCTGGGCTTAAAGATGTAAATGATCCTCTGTTTATGCCAGCACCTTCTCATCAAATAGCATTATTGAAAATCAGAGATTTAGGAGAATGACTGCCCTCCAACACATCTTAATGGAGTTATTCCAATAATATCAATAAGTACAGATGATGATTAGAATGTAATGAGGGAGGAGAAATACTATTCTGGGATTAAGTCAGTTTTCTCATAAACATTTTCATAAAATCATAAATAAATTTAGGCTCTGTCCTTTTGTGGTCTATTCCCAAGTCTCTACCTCTACCTCCAGGAAACTTGGCCTCCATTCTTTCATGTTTGCTTCTACACACCTTGAGCATCATAGAGATTTTAAATTAGGTTTTGTGAAATGAGGCCCCACAGATTTTTTACCACTGTCCAGTCATATGCCTTTTGGCAAAGAGGAGCTAAGAAGCAATAGCATGTGTCAGAGAAGTGTCCTTACATCTGCCTTTGCAGGCAGATTGATTTAGCAGAAGAGAAGGCAGTGTTTAGCTAATTTTGAAGAAGAATAAATGCATTAGATGGTATTCAGTGGAGCATGATTTGCATAGCATATAAATTATATAGAATTGCAGTGCAGAAAACTCAGAGCTTTCCAGTAGTGAATGGGTCTAATTTGTAGCTATTTCTAGGGACTAAAACATTCTGAAATAATAACTGGAAGATTCACTTTCCATTTCACAATTTGTGGAAAACACAGAATAGGTTAAGGTCTTTTTTTATGTCGTTGTTTTCAAGTAAACCTCTTGACTAATTCATTTTGATTTTAAAAACATAATGCACTGGTTTTTCCCTAATTCTGCACTGAGGTTGTACACATATTATCTGCCTCAATTTCCAAGCTTCAGTTCATATTTATGTATTTATAAAGTTTGCTGTTCTCAAAATGGAAGAAACCCTAGAAAAATTAATTATTTAATGAATTTCAATATTCAAATTTGTGAGTTTTCACTTAGAAATAGAATATACATTTGGAGGCACATTCAAAATTTAAGCATAGCTTGACACAAATTAATATCCGCATGAGCAGTGTGAAGTCAGATGAAAAAGAGATAAGAAGAAGGTCTTCAAAGAAGATAGGACAAAGAATCTCTTTCCCTGTGAAGCTTGTTGTTTTGACTCAGTGATGTAACGAAGGTACACTGCAGGAAAAAGACATTGATTCTGATCCCAAATCCAGCCATTCAAGTGCTGCTCAGAAGAAGAAATAGGGAATAGGGAAACTGGAATTCCATTCAACTAGAATTTTCTGGGCATTAGAATGTTTCCAAGTATGTAGATGAAACTGACATAGATATTGGCTTTAAGAAATGAACCGTCCAGTATGATAGACAAACAAACATCTATCAAATGGGAGGTAAAATGTGCTATAAGTTTGGATCTTGGTAGAGGAGTTGGTTGTACATTAGGAATGTGCTAAATGCCACTGAATTCTATACTTTAAAATGGTTAATTTTATGTTATATGAATGTCACCTCAATATTTCAAAAAATGTACTGTGAAGAGGCACAAAAGGAGAAAGGAAGAACCCCACTTCCTTGGGAATCTTTTCCTATCATCTCTGAAGAAAAGAAGGCTTGCACATGGAAGGTGGGGAGCATTTGGGGGCTTGAAGTACCTGAGTATCTCAGTTCTGTTTTTGTTTTACCAGTGGGCATCTGGTATTTTGAAAACTCTGCTGTTGTCTGGCCATTCTGGTTAGAACATAAGTTCCATGAAGAGTAGGTCCATTGGAAATGTATTTGTCTACCTGGTGAGAGTTGGGGACCACAGAAGTGACCCAAATACCAGTGAACTGGGGAAAGGACCTTAGATTTTAAAACTAACTCTGCCCCTACTTGCTCTGTGGCCTTGGGCAAGTTAATCAACCTCTCTGAAATTCTGTTTCCTCACTAGCAGATTAGGGGGCATGAAAACTCTCTCAGATGGTTTTGGAAAATATTAATACCGTAATGCAAAGTATATTGCACAGAAGAGACACTAATACATGTTAACAGTTTCCCTTTCTTTCCCATCTCCCAGCCCCCTCACCTCGCCCCTATGATTTCACTTGATGCTCTCATCATAGAAGTCATTTCCTACGAAGCAGCAACAACAGTGGCCCGAAAAATTACCCTCGTTAGGTTACAATTACACTGGAGGAACTCCTTTCTCTCAACTTCATATTTTCTTATGAAACAGCTTCCACTAGGGCAGGGATCTGCAAACCAGATCTAGCCACCACTTGATTTTGGACAGCCCACAAGCTACAAAATGATTTTTAACATTTTTAAATGGTTGAAAATCAGTCATAAGTAGGCTGTTGTATGGAACATGAAAATTCCAATTTCAGCATTCATAAATAAAGTTTTATTGGAACACAGTCACATTCATTCATGTATGTTCTGCTTATGGCTGCTCTTGCACTACAATGGCAGAACTGTGTAGTGTGACAGAGACCCAGTGGCCTGCATAGGACACAATTCTTATTTTCTGGCTTTTTATGGGAAATGTTTGTGACCCCTGCCCTAGCATGTCATTCCTGGCCCTTCGCTCCCCTCTCCACTTACTTCCCATTGACACATGAATCTCTCGGCTGGGTGGGGCCAATCTGTTAAAGACTACAAGATTTCATCTCCTTTTCTTTCTATTCTGTCATCCACCAGTGGGAAGCACCGATCCTGAGTGACAATATCTACTCTACAGGGCTGTTCCAAGGCCTAGGCTGGGAGAGGGGGAATAGGAGGGTCCCAAGAGTTTGAGCTGACTCCCTAGATTTCTAGCAATCCATTTCTCCCCAACGCTAGGTCCTTAGTTTGAACCCTCATCGTCTCTCATCTGGATCACTAAAACATCCTCCTACATGGCCTTGCTGCCTCCAGCATCATCTTCTTCCAACACAGAGCAGCCAATATGATCTTCTTAAAACAAAAATCTGATCTTATTTCTTCTCTAACTGTGAAGATTAACGGCATGAATGGCCCAATCTTTCATGCCTCTCTGTACCCACACCCAAGGTGGTGCCTTCCCACACCAATTCCAGGCTCAAGCATGTAAACTGCTTCAGCTAAGGGAATAATAGAAAACTTGACACAGAAGAGGCTTGAAAAAGCACTTTCATGCTTCCTCCTCTCTTGGATCCCCACTAGTGCCACAAGAACATGCCCACACTAGCCTGCTGGAGGGATGTGGGAGACACGTGGAAGAGAGGCGAGTTGTCCCAGTCAAGGGCGTCCTAGATGAGCCAGGTCCCAACCAACCTGCTAGCTGCCTGAAAATGCATAATGAGTCTAAACCAGAGAAGCAGAACTGTCTAGCCAACCAGTAGATTTGTGAAAAACGATTGAAGATTGTCAGTTTAAGTTTCTAAGTTTTGGTGTGGCTTGTTATTCAGCAATAGCTAACTGATAGAACTACTTTAAACTCTTCAATGCCTTTAATTGCCTCTGCAAAAAGCCCAAACTCCTTACCTTAATAACATAGAAGGTCCTTCATCATCGTGCTGAGCTCCATACCTTTAGGTAACCAGCCCTTTCCAGTGATGTGCAGCTATCATTGTAAGAACAGGCTCCCAACACCCTTGCCTCGTTCTCTCTTTACTGAACGGTTCCTGCTTTCCCCTGCTTAGATTGCCCCTCACACTGAGTTGATCTTAGATTCCCTTTTTGACTATAACTTATGCTCGCCCTATAAATCAAGGTGTTTTCCAAACTTTGAGTTGATCCACTGGGTTATGAGATAAGTTTAGAGAGTTACGACTAGCATTTTTTTAAAGATGATATTGAAAAAAAAAAAAAAAGAAACAGGCAGGATAAAATAGAAAAATATCAGAGTGAATTCTAGGTAGTACATTTTCAATGTGCGCGCATTGGTTTGCTATGCAATATGTGTATATTTTTTCTGCTGGCCATGATAAAAAAAAAATGGTTGAAAACACACTGCTTTAGAACATTACTTCTAGCTACTCTGCATGAATGCTGCCCCAATCTGCCTGTCCTCACACCCAACCGGTGATGGCCCCCAGTAGGCAGCTTTCCCCAGGGCCTGCCCTGTCTCACCTTCCCTCACCAGCCTCTCTGCCCACATCACCCTCCACTCCCCAACAGACCCTGTCATACAATGAAGCAGCAGCTTCCCTGCACAATTAGCACCCTCTCATGCCTGTGTGCCTTTGCAATTTTGTTTTTCCTCTGCCAATAAAAACCTTTCCTGCCTCATTCGGCTGGAAAATTCCTATTTGTTAGGAATGGTGTAAGTGCATCCTCCATGATTCAATCTTCAAGATATAGCACATTCTCTGGGAAGCTGCTTCTTCCCCTCCCTTCTCTTACACACCAAAGCTTACAATACATCAAACTTAAAAGCATTGTTTTTAAATTTTAACTTCGATTTCCCATGTTTTTTACTGGAGAATCATCTGTTTTTCTATGTGCTCCCATACGCTCCTGTGCAGGCAGCTGGCATACCCTTAGCAATTACAGATTTATAGTTGTTGCATCTGTGTGCATATTTTCCATACAAGGTTGGAAACTCCTTGAGGTTAAGGACTGAGTCTTGTTTATCTTTGTATCACCAGCACCTAGAGCAGGGCCTGGCATCAATACAAGTTGGCATTCAACTCGAGTTAAAATTGTCCCCTGGTATGTTTTGGGAAGCACGAGTGGCCTGTGGGGATGAGATACAGGGCCACTTGGCCTCAGTGGGAAGACGATGGCCCAAGGAAACAGACAGGAGAGGGCACGCTCCAGTGCTGGGGTTCCTTCAGAGGAAAAGGGTGAGCTCCCATGAAGCCCATTCAGCTTCCTTAGTAATTCATCCAGCCATGTTCCCAAGCACTTGAAAAACAAAGCGAAAGAAGCCCAAGCCCGCACAATGTGAAGAAGCAGGAAAACACTCCACAGCCTCTTCTAGAGGGTTTTGCGTGCTGCGACACAGGAGATGAATAAAGGAGCACACAAAGTAATCAGAGATAAGAAAAATCCCATGAAAGGCACAGAAACCTCAGGACTGGGGACGGATGGGGCCGTTTACAGACTGTAAAGAGGAAGAAAGAAGATAAGAGCTGAAGCTGAGACTGACATGAAGATGGGCATGCAAGGGGCCCTGACAAGTCAAAAGGAAAACGTTTCTCACGGATTATATAAAGGAACAGAAGTGAACCGGGAAGTAACGACAGCTTCAGAGAGACCAGGGGGAATAATTTAGTTACTCAAAAAGTACACTCTGTGGAGAATTCACACGAATTCTTTGCTCCATGTTGCACTTGCACTGTACTGTTGTGGGATTTTTCCACAGACTGCTTGTCCCAGTTACCAGGTTTCTGATAAAGGGCTCTGTTGTGGCCATGGTTAATTAATTACAGGTACAACGAATGGTTGCAGCGTACCAAATGGAGAAAGTTAGTACAGGAGGCTTTGAAAATTTAACCCTAACTTACACAAGTTATAAAAGGGGGATTGACTTACCCTTGGGTGTTTATAAATAATTCCAGCACCTAGCACAGTGCCTGGCACACTCGTAGGAGGAAACAGCTGAAGAGGAGTCAATGAATCATTTTATAGCTCTTTTACCCTTGCTAAAGCAACCAAACCACTTTGGTTTGTAAGAATAGCAGTTCCTAAAATAGACAACATGTCTCTAGAAGACTGTGCTAACTGGGCAATGAGGAGTAGAGAGAGGAAAGGGCGGAGGGGGAGGAGGGGAAAAGGGAGAGAAGGAAAACAAGTTTCTCTCTCTTTCAGGCCATACAGGCCAATTTCAAGGAGAAAATGTTCTGTATGAGCATTTGATTCAACCAACTCAATCAGATTCAAAGGGAAATAAAGTAAGGCAGGTGAAACCCAAAGTCAGGAAGAGTGGAAGTGACTTTGGACTCAGAGTTCATGATGAGATAAGTCTAAAAGAACATAACATAACTGTCCATTTCTTATAGCAGCGACAGCTTCCTGGTTTTTTAAATGACTTATATCATCAACCTGGGGGATTTGAACCAGGTGATGAATCAATTACCTCAATGAGATAAAATGCCTAAACTCCATTAATGCATCTGGGAACAACAGAAACAACAACAACAAAATACTGTCAGGTGTCTCCTGCAAAGCAGATTGAGCAAATCTTCTGATGTTGGTCTCTTAGACTGAGTCCAGGTGTTACAAGCTATTCATCCCCACGGTGAACTCCAAGCAGTGCCTACAATAGGTTATTGGGGCGAATACCTCACTGCCCTTGGGAATAACAATAAGAAAAGAGATGGCAGGGAGAAACCGAGAAGGAAAGGGGTGACTTAAGTAACCAGGGGTTAGACAAGGCAACCTAGGACACAAAAGGAAGGAAGAAATGGAACTAATAAGAAATAATTTGAGTATAGTCAGTTGGAGCTTCCACCTACATGGGCTGCTGAAAAAAACAAACAACTTCATGTCAGTTATTTATTGACTACTGCCTTCAAAGGCAATCCATAATATCCCCAGCTATCCCCTAGGAAAAAAGTTCTCGAGCAATTCAGGCAGCTGGAAAAAACACACAAATACTCCAGGACAACAATTTTAGAATAGGAAAGCACCAACAGAGAGAGAAGAGATCTTTAGATTCTGAGTCACAGTGTTTGTACCTTTAACACAGTTTGATATATAAAAATTACCACTATATATGAGCTAAATTTCTCTCTCTCTCTCTCTCCCCCCCCCCCCCCCCCCCACACACACACACGGACTGGTATACCCAAGGCACTCTATAGTCTGTGCCTGGTTCCTACCTCTTCTGCTGGTCTCTACCCAGATAGCTAGGCCATTTGGATCCCTACCTATAAACTAAGCCCTTGCTCTCATTTTTGTGACCAGCCTGGACTTCAAACAGTAGGAATTTCTGGGGCTACAACTGAGTCTTATGGAGCAAACCATCAGGTCATCCAGCTAGAAATCCAGCCCTGGTCTGTGCCCCCAGTTGGATAACTGGTTTTCTGTAACCATCACAACACTCACCATCTCCTTGTACAGCAGGATTGCCAATGGGCTTCTATCTTGAGGACCCTCTGCCTGAGATCTTGTTTCGATAACTTGCCTACTACTTTCACTAGGACTGAGGCCTAACAAGCCCCAGTCACGTCGTTTTGTTCCAATCACAAACAGGCATAGAGTCCCAGGCATTATGGTCCTCAGCAACCAGGACAGAACCAATAGGGAGGAGGAACCAGGCAACAGCTGCCAGACGCTCCCTCACCAGGGAAAGAATCACCTCATCTCACCAGGCTGGGGCAGAGGAAAGCATGGAGTGTGTGGAGGGAAACTGGGTGATGCGATCAGAGCTTTAGGTCTCGCTTTAGAGTCACAGGGAATGCAGGGGGAGAGCAGTATAGGGGAGATATGTAGGGAGGTGGCATGCTTAGAAGTTTTACTCACGTGCACCAGTGCTCTAGACACCAGGCTGGATCTCAGAGACAAAAACTAGTCCCAGAGCACGGGTCTGGAAAGAATATACAAAGTGGCAGTCAGTGGGTTCTTGTCCTAGGAAGAGGAGCTGATATCCTAGGCAGCACAGCTGAGCGCTAAGAAGACCTGTAGATCAGGGCCAGGCACGGTGGCTCACTCCTGTAATCCTAGCATTTTGGGAGGCTGAGGCAGGTGGATCATTTGAGGTCAGGAGTTCGAGACCAGCCTGGCCAACATGGTGAAACCCTGTCTCTACTACAGATACAAAAATTAGCTAGGCGGTAGTGGCACATGCCTGTAATCCCAGCTACTCGGGAGGCTGAGGCAGGAGAGTGACTTGAACCCAGGAGGTGGAGGCTGTAGTGAGCCGAGATCATGCCACTGAACTCCAGCCTGGGCGACAGAGTGAGACCCTGTCCCAGAGTAGAGGGGAAAAAAAGAAGAAGAAGACCTGTAGATCAGGAAATGCCTCCCCGAGAAGAAACACGTGAGACAGACACATGAGGATAAGTAAGGTGTCACTGTCTCGTAGTCCTTTCGCTGCCTCCAATCTTGCTCCTTTCCCCTCTGCCCTGCCTCTCACATTCAGGTGGGATTTCCTAAAACACACCTTTTGTCAGGTCATTCCTATTCAGGATCTTGGCCAAATGCTTGCTTATCACCAGATACCTGTGTTTTCAGCTGTCCAACCTGGTAGCTGTCATGAGTTCTCCAAGACAGGACAGTGTGGCACCACCAAAGCCAAGGTCAGAGGTGTGCTGCAGAAAAGGTTATAAGGCAAGAATTTGAAAATAGATAGCTGTAGTTTGGGCGTGGAGGACTTGCTGAGACTTTTAAGTGGAGCACTTTTAGTGTAGTTTTGAGAATGGATGACCGATTATAGGGATGGGTGAAGAGAAGATAGTAGGAACTGGGTTTTTGATCAGCTGAAGAAAAAAAGACTAATGCTTAGTGCTTGTTGGAGTGAAGTCACATGTGATCAGTGTATTTTTTTCACACCTTAATTTGTGTGCCCAAGATTTATTCATTTATTCTACATATATTTGTCGAGGACTTATTCTGTCTGGGCCCGGTACAAACAGTAGGGGATACAGTGCTAAACAAGATGTACATGGTTCTCAGGGGCAAGGGTTGAGGGTGAGGAGACATTGGTCAAAGGATACAAAAATTTCATTTAGGAGGAATAAGTTCAAGAGATCTACTGTATAACACGGTGACTATAGTTGATAACAATGTGTTGTATTTTTGAAAAATGCTAGGAGAGTGAAAGTTCAGTGTACTCACCACACAAATGATAATCATGTGAGGTAATACATATATTCATTAGGTAGATTTGATCATTCCACAATATATATATATTTCAAAACGTCATGTCATATACCATAAATACATATAATTTTATCAGTCAATTTTTAAAAATCAGATTTCCGAGCAGACCAAAAGTTTTATTTTTCTCGAGACAGATTCTCACTCTTGCCCAGGCTGGAGTGCAGTGGCGCGATCTCAGCTTGCTTCAACCTCTGCCTTCCAGGTTCATGTGATTCTCCTGCCTCAGCCTCCCCAGTAGCTGGGATTACAGGTGTGCACCACCAGACCTGGCTAGTTTTTGCATTTTTAGTAAAGACAGGGTTTTACCATGTTGGCCAGGCTGGTCTCGAACTCCTGACCTCAGGTGATCCACCTGCTTTGGCCTCCCAAAGTGCTGGGATTACAGGCGTGAGCCACCATGCCCCACCCAGACCAAAAGTTTTAAAAGCAATAGAAAGTCCTTCTTATATAGAGATCTAAGGTGCAACATGAGTAATGTAATTATAACATTGTATTGTATACTAGATATTTGCTAAGAGAGTAGATTGTAGAAATAACTATGTGAGATGATGAATATGCTAATTTGCTTGACTATAGTAACCGTTTCACTATGTACCAAAACATCATACTGTACACCTTAACCAAATGTTAAAACGAAAATGGTAACATTTTTGTTTTAAAGATATACAGGGTTCTGCCTTCAGGCAATTGTAAAGGGAGGATGGATGTGATGAGAGGGGATGTGTAGACTGTTCCAGAAACACATGCGAGGGGCATCAACACTGGCTTGGGGATCCCCTAGTCTCAACTGCCGTGGTTCTCCTTAGCCAGATTGGTTTTCTCCTATTTTCTTGCACACGTCCTACGTATTCTTGACTTCGACTCTGGGATTATAGTTTCAGCCAGCCTACTCAGGACCTATTAATTCTTTAAGACCTAGCCTGCGTCTCAAATTCCACTTAAAGAGACTTCTGTTCAAGGTGGCATACATATTTACACGTTTAGGTCCACACCCTGTCCCTCAGCTCCAAACACATAACAATGGTAGATAAAAATGTTTTTAAAGAAATCTAAACACAAATGGCCATGCTAAAAAAAAATTCTTTTTTTATGAACCAGAAACAAAGCAAAAACCCAGTACCATAAGCAAGGCTACTAGGGATGAAAGGAGGCACAGGCTGCGAAATGCTAATACCTGGTATGCAAAGCAGGTCAGAGAGAGCCAATTTCATTGAGTGAAACCAGTACTTTTGCAGACTCTCTCACCCATGAAAGGAGGATGAAAAAAAAGTTGCAGTGGGTCTTTACCCAGAGCAATGGAGTATATGAAGTTGAGTATCTTGAAAGATAGGAAATAATGGATCTCATCTTGAAGCAAGAATATGGGCCAAGCAGCCCACTGGGTTAGTAACCTGTACCTTTTTCAATTTCAGTAGGACAGGAGCTTCTGAACTGCTGGAGGGAAAAAGCTGGTATCTACACACACAATTGTCAGAGTCTGAGGGAACAAAGAGAGAGAAAACAATAAAGCCTCCTATTCACAATGAGCCTTCAAACCAAAATTCCAAAACACATGGAGAAAACGAAGACAACAGAGATAAATAAGTAGGGATATACTTATTACCGAGAAATCAAAATAATAGATTAATATGAAAATGTCTTCAAAATAGGTGAGTTGAAGATCCTCAAAGAGATAAAGGAAGGACCATCACTTACTAAAAAACCAGAATTCTGAAACAAAATAGTCAGATGAGACAAGAACAAGTAGATATAAAACATAACCAATTGAAAGTCCTAGGAATGTAAAAAATGCAGTCACTGAAATAAAAACCATAATAAATAGGATACGCTCTAGAACAGACATATTGGACAGATAATTAAAGAATTGGAAAATAGTATTGAGAAACTCACCCAGAATGCAGCACAGAATGATAGAGATTAAAACTACAAAATGTCAGGTAGAAAATATAGAAAACAGATGGAATGACTCCAGCGTGGCTCTTACAGGAATTCTCTTTTTTAAGAGAATAGAGAGAGTAGCAGATAAGATATATTTGTAGAGATGATGGCTGAGAATGTTCTGGACTTGAAGACAGATGAAAGTATACAACTTGTGCTGAGCAGGAGACATTTTTTAAAATGCCTTAGGTTCCCTGGCTCTACCTACCTCCATGACATCATCTCTACCTCTTTGCTCCTCTCTCCCATTGATTAGCCATCCTGGCCTCCTTGCTTAGTCCTTGAACAAAACAAGGCACTCCTACCTCAGAGCATTTGCACTGCCTCTTACTCTGTTGAAATGCTTTTCCCCAGGATAATCTGTATGCTTTTTTTTTTTTAAATAGATTTCTCTTCAAATATGACCTAATTGGTGGAATCTTCCCTGTGATATAAACAAATAAATATTTGCTTAGGAAATGAATGACTGAATGGGTGGATAGAAGCATACTATCTTTTCTCCATCTCAAAACCTCACCCACCCTCACATGTCTGGTACAGTGGTGGGTACATGGATATATGTCTAATTTAGTTCTGCTAAATTCAATGAAAGTCCCAATCTATGTCCTAAAACTTGCCATTACTACATGTGCATATGAATTAATATTTAATGACGGATGTGCTCAATCTATTTCCCCCAAAAGTTTATCGTTCTTTACAACAGAAGAATGAAATCATGGAATTATAAAGTTAAAAGGGGTGTTTAGAGCTTACTAACTTCACGTTCTACATTTTACCCTTGAGAAACTAAGGCCAAGAAAGGTGAAGTGGACACACAGTCAAGCGATGTAACAGAGCCAGGACCAGAAATCAGTCTCTTGACTCTGAGCCTAGTGTTCTTTCTACCATACTTCATGTCTCCTGTATCCTACCTGCATTCAGAGAGAAACGAGGTCATAAATCTGTCCCTTAAACGAACATCTTAACCTCTCCGTACGTGTGCATTGTTCCTAGGTAACAACAGAGTACCCTTACTTGCTTCGGAGAAGTTGAGGTTTCCAGGTGCCACTTCATTAAAAATGTAATTTTAACGTGTTTTTATTTCTACAGCTTCTTGTCATTAAGAGCCTATAATTAAAATAATTAGAAGAAGAACCTTGCCTGTTAATCAGTCTACATTTCAATAAAACATTTTAAAATTCTCAGTCCAAAGCTGTTACCTTATTATTTAAGCATGAGTTCTATTATATAAATTGTCACCACAGCACTGCCAACCAGTTATTTATAGAAAAAAATCTGTTAGCTTTTCCTTGGTAAACCAATGTCACTCTATGCTGAAGTTATTGAAGAAATTACAGGGAGATGGAAGATGGGTGGGTTTGCATCCCCTCAGCGTAACTGGGCCCTGGAAGGTTTCCAAAATCTTTTTTGGATGCAGTGTACGTCAAGAGGGTTGAGAAGGAACACCATTTTTTTGCAGCAGTGAGAATTCACGGTGCTAAATTTTGGGTGTCATGCATACATATATATATATACACACAGACATATGTATGTGGTGATAGTGATGAAAAGATTTTTTAAGCTGCTATAATTCAGGCAGGCTACATTCCACTGGTGCAGTGGGGTTTGAGACACTAAAAAGCAATAAAAATGATAACCTCTAAAACCAATTTCTCATTGTAAGTGTTCTGTTCTGTTTGCTGTAAGCCTGCACTGCCAGAAGCCTTGTGCTAGAGAGTTTCTGTAGGACACAGAAAACAGTTTGCATTTCACCCGGAGGGAACCTCTGTTTGACCCAGGAGAGTCTTGGTTGAAAGGCCACTAGAGCTCATTCACAGGGTGTGGAACTCATGCCATCTATTCATTTCATGACCCTGCTAACTTCATTAAATACCCACTTCCCTGGGGTCCTATATGCAATGAGCTTATTTCCAGAAACAAGGTGATCATGCAACTAATAAGAATCAGGGTCCAAGTCTTAAGAAATAATAAATAATATTTTAAGAAACTACTATAAGATAAATATCCCAGTGGGATTTTAAAATATTTTGAAAAATAATTGTGAACCTTTCTCTCTTCCTGGACAGGGAGCTTTAGGATAAGTTTATGGAATTAGAAGAAATATAAAGGAAAAACATGGAATATTTGACATAACTCCCTGTGGCATATAGACCCTAAGATGTCCACCCCCCCACCCCCCGTCTCCTATTAGCCACATCTTTATACAATCCACATCTTTATACAATCCTTTCCTCTCAAATGTGGGCAGGACTGGTGACTTGCCTCTAAGCAATAGAAGACTGTAAAGGTGGTGGAATGTCACTGTCATGATTATGTTATATAAGATCGTAATGTCCATCTTGCTAGCAGACTTTCTCCCCTGACAGCTTTGATGAAATAAGCTACCATGTAGAGATGCCCACACAGCAAGGAACCAAGGGTGTCCTCCAGGTGACAGACAGCAAGGAACTAAGGCCTTCAGTTCAGCAACCTGCAAGGAATGAAACACTGCCAAAAACCATGTGAGTGTGGAAGCCAATCCTTCCCCAGTCGAGCCTTGGAGGAGACCCCAATGCTGGCTGACACCTTGATTGCAATGCTTTGAGAGACTCTGAAGCAGATGACCCAGCTGAGTTGTGCCCACATTCATGTCCTACAGATAATAAGTTGGCATTTTTAAAGCCACTAAGTTGGTGGCAATTTGTTATGGAGCAATAGCTAACTAATACATTGTTTATTGATAAAAGTGGGGTCACATTCCTAAGAAAGGAAATGTTATATGAAATGGAAACGAGCATAGACTTGGATAACAGAGTCCCTGCTGTGCCATTTAGCATCTGGTTAGTTTCATATCTTTTCTAAACCTTGGTTGCTCTGTTTCTAATATGAAGATAATAGTTCCTGCCTCATGGTACTGTTTGCAGGGGTAAATCAGATACAGTATTTAGTAGCATGTCTGGCCGATATGAACTATTTAGTAGATGCTATTCGTTGCTACTATATGATGTAGACATCATCCACTGGAACAATTACAGCCTTCACTCAGGGACCTTAGCATGATATAGCTATCCAGGTTGGTTTTGCTAGCTTTTTTGTTTCCTCTTGTCAGGACTTTATGTTTCAGGGAGATTGAGTAACCTTCCATTCAGCCCTGAAAGGTTTTACTCTCATGGGTATTATAAATGTTCTCCTCTTGGTATGTGACATGATTATCTAATTCTTTTTGTCTGAAGTAAAACTAGGGAAATATAGAAGTGATGAGTTATTAAGAATCCTTTTTCAAATAAGGAAACAGATGAAATTCCCTCAGTGGTATGAATATATGACCTCAGTCTTGGCACACAAGGTGGCTCTGCATTCGGGAGAGACTTCATTATCTCCCTGAGAACACTGAGCTGTCAGTCACAAATTTTCAGCAGCCTTTTGCTTTTTTCGTTGGCATTACCACATTAGAAATTGTGAAATTTTTATCTTCCACTTGAATGGTGTCAGTCAATGCAACAGTAAAAAAACTTCAATCTATAATGCAAAGCCTTCTTAGACCCTGACCAGGCTACACCTACAGTTAAAAAGAAACTATAATTTCATTTGAATGCCCTGCCTTTGTGATTTAAAAAAAATTAGTGAAACTTTATATTTAAAAGCTGTCCAGCTTGGAAACCCAAGAAATAAGAGATCTGTTTTGCAGTCATGTGATGGCTATCTGCATGCTAGGAGAGATGGGTTGACCTTTTTTCAAGGAGAACCCATTCTATTCCTTCATGGAGAATTATAGGAAGGTGAGTTTTTTTTCTATTCCTCCTCCACCTCACCCCTAAACCTGCCTTTCCACTTTTTACAACAGCCATATAAAGCAAAAACATATTCCTGTCATCACTTTGTGTATCTATTGATTGTTTAGAAGACCTGGGTTCAATTCTTGGCTCTGCCACTTACTAGTTTTGTCTCTTGGGCAAAGCATTTCCTCTCTCAAAGTCTTAGTTTCCTCATTAGTCAAATGAAGAAAATAATAATAATAATCTCAAAGGGTGGATATAAAGATGCAATGAGATATGTGAAAAGGCCAGACTCAATAATTTTGTTCTCTATACATACTTTAGGGGACAGCATTAATTTCAGGGAAAAAAAATAATGCTTCTATTTTTCTATATACACTAAATTTTTCTTTTTTTTTTTTTTTTTTCCTTGAGACGGAGTCTCGCTCTGTCGCCCAGGCTGGAGTGCAGTGGCCGGATCTCAGCTCACTGCAAGCTCCGCCTCCCGGGTTCACGCCATTCTCCTGCCTCAGTCTCCCGAGTAGCTGGGACTACAGGCGCCGCCACCACGCCCGGCTAGATTTTTGTATTTTTTAGTAGAGACGGGGTTTCACCGTGTTAGCCAGGATGGTCTCGATCTCTTCACCTCGTGATGCGCCCGTCTCGGCCTCCCAAAGTGCTGGGATTACAGGCTTGAGCCACCGCGCCCGGCCTTAAATTTTTCTTATGTCTGAGCAATAAGCTATCTAGTACACTGTTCATAAATGTCCATTGTATTCTAAGGTATATTGCAGGTCAAAATATTTGCTTATGATTCATTTTAATGGAGATAATATCTAATGTTTAATTAAGCACTTGCTATTGGCAAGTATGTCACATGTGTAATTCAATCAATTCTCATAGTAGCTCCATGAAGGAACTGAAACTCAGAGAGGTTGAATAACCTGCTAAGAGTCACGCAGCTTGATGGAGTTAGGAATCAAACCTAGTTATCTGAATCAATAACCCGCACTACAGCTGACCCTGCAACGCTTCCACACCCCTTGTGCAAGTATTAACTCTGTTGGGGACTTAACCTCTAAACCAGTAGAACCAAAGAAACAGGGAGCAGCCGGGCGCGGTGGCTCAAGCCTGTAATCCTAGCACTTTGGGAGGCCGTAGACGGGCGGATCACGAGGTCAGGAGATCGAGACCATCCTAACATGGGCTAACATGGTGAAACCCCGTCTCCACTAAAAAAAATACAAAAAACTAGCCGGGCATGGTGGCGGGTGCCTGTAGTCCCAGCTACTTGGGAGGCTGAGGCAGGAGAATGGCATAAACCCAGGAGGCGGAGCTTGCAGTGAGCTGAGATCGGGCCACTGCACTCCAGCCTGGGCGACAGAGTGAGACTCTGTCTCAAAAAAAAAAAAAAAAGAAAAAAAAAAAGAAACAGGGAGCAGAAAGTTTTGCAAGTGGGGTATTAGATGCAGCTGGGGTTTACGCTGCAGACACTGCCAGCCTTAGTTCCTTGAGACAAGTATTCCGATTTGGGGAGAAAAAGCCGCATGTATTGTAGGTCCCTGGTTGCCACGTATAGCAAGACGGCAGTTGCAGTAAACATTACGCAGAGCTCTTTGATTTTGCAACCTAACTGAAACCTTCAAAGGTGAGTGTGTTATTAGTAGAAAGTGACGATTTTAATTCCTGTTTATTATAAGTATATGCTAATGAAAATTATATAATCAATGATAAAAGAAACTATTTAAATGGCATTGCCTCTAAATAGCTTTACCTCCACCAGCTTCTGCCTGTTAGAGCAGCATTATAAATAAGCAGCTTTATATAGTTGTATTTTCTTATTTTCTTTTAGAATCACTGTGATCCATGAGCCTTCCAAAGCCTACCCTATCCAAAGCATCAGTAATAAATCATAAATATTTATAGCATTTAATCATGAGGCAGCCAAAGAACTAAAGAAGTGTTATATTATTCAGCAACTCATTAAGCACCCAGCATGCTTATAATCCAATGGTGAGGCCTGTGAATGGTTTCCTCTATCACCAGCTTTCTTCTCCCTCTACTTTAGGAAAAAAATTCATTAATGCTTGCATATGTTTAAGTTGCAGCAGGTGTGAACCAAAGTCAATTAGACAACACCATCCCTGATGTCCTAGAGATGTGTAATTTACCAAAACAACAGAATGTATTCTCCTTGCCATCCCATTACAGAGGAAAGAAGGGAAAGATGAAAGGGGGGGGAGCAGAAGGGAGAGAAACAATTACTGAGCCCTCCTGTGAGCTAGGCAATAATAGCTGGAACATCACATTTACATTATTAATGACGCGATTTCATTTCCATAGCCATATTCCCTTTATTATTTCTGAAGGGAAAATATTAGATATGTTACTCAGTGTACAGGACACACAAACAATAAGAACCATTCAAATGTGGAACAGGGCCTCCCTTCAGAGACAAAAGTCTTATCACCGGCAGTGTTCATACAGAAGCGGGATGCCCCCTAGCAGGGGTTTTGAAGAGGGGATTTCCATCAGAAAAGATGACCAGAATCACTTCTTCAGCACACAAAGATGCAAACCTCCTTTTTCTTTTTCTACAACAGAGGTTTAAATTCTAAAATACTCACTTTCCCAGACTCAATTGTAGGTGGGAGTGGCCACATGACCCTGTTCTGGCCAATGAGATGTTAGCAGGAGTCCTGGGGCAGAGTGAGGGAGGCTTTTGAGAAAAGCTTTTAGAAGAGACAGACACATCGGAACCCTCTTACACTGCTGGCAGGATTGTAAAATGGTGCAGCTGCTTTCGACAACGGTTGGCAGTTCCTCAAAAAGCCAAAACAGAGTTGCCGTATGACTGAGCACACTCATAGCTATATACCCAAGAGAAGTGAAAACATATGTCTACGTAAAGACTCATACACAACTATTCATAACAGCGTTATTCTTAATAACCAAAAACTGGAAACAGCACAAATATTCATTTACCAATGTGCTATATACAGATAAGGGAATATTATTCAGTCATAAAAAAGGATGCAGCACTGATACTTCCATTCAATGGATGAACCTTAAAAACATCATGCAGGCCGGGCGCGGTGGCTCAAGCCTGTAATCCCAGCACTTTGGGAGGCCGAGACGGGTGGATCACGAGGTCAGGAGATCGAGACCATCCTGGCTAACACGGTGAAACCCCGTCTCTACTAAAAAATACAAAAAACTAGCCGGGCGAGGTGGCGGGCGCCTGTAGTCCCAGCTACTCGGGAGGCTGAGGCAGGAGAATGGCGTGAACCCGGGAGGCGGAGCTTGCAGTGAGCCGAGATCCGGCCACTGCACTCCAGCCTCGGCGACAGAGCAAGACTCCGTCTCAAAAAAAAAAAAAAAAAAAAAAAAAAAAAAAAAAAAAAATCATGCAAAGGGGAAGACACAACAGGCCACATATTGTATGATTCCATATATATGAAATGTTCGGAATTGGCAGATCCATAGAGACAGAAAGTAGATTAGTGATTGCCAGGGTTTGGGGAGGGGGAAAGGGGGAATGAGTGCCAGCTGCTGATGGGTACAGATTTATTTTGAGGATGATGGAAATGTTCTGGAATTAGACAGTGGTAATGATTGCACCACCTTGTGAACATAAGAGGTGAATTTTATGGTACGGGAATTATGTCTCAATTTTTTAAAGAGACAGATTCAGCTGGCCTAACAGTAATTGCTCTTGCATTGCCCTTTACCCATAACCTTATTTTCCTTGCTGGAATGAAGATGGAAGAGCTGAAGTGCAGTGGCCATGTTATGATTGTGAAGACAAAGGCCATTTGCTGACGAGGATGAACAGAAGTAGTCAGGGCCCATTAAACCTCTTACTTAAGCTGCTGTCTGTCAAGTTTTCTGCTGCTGGCAGCTGAATGCAATCCTAATATACCTCCCAACTTCAAGATTTTATGAAAAGCCAATTACTCTTAAAATGAGAAGAATCGAGTTATGAAATGCAATACCTAGAGAGGTGCAGAAAAATAGTTTTTGAGAAAGTACCATTTAAAGAGGATTTCACATTTTTAGAGATATTTAGTACTTGTATTGTAACAAGAAGTGGTTTGATATTTAAGTTTATGATGCTGCATTATGACACAGAGTAATAAAATGTGAAATATATATTTTAAGGCATCTTTAAGAAAAATATAATAAACATGAATAATTACCATTATAACTATTTTATTAAGACATGCTATGTAAAGATGAACAGTCCATTTTTGGCTTGTTTCCAAAATGCCTGAAAGAAAAACTTCTATGGTGTATTTTTGTTACATCTCTAGATAATACTGAAGATAGTAAAAAACTACAATTTTAGTAAGAAATAGCCATAATTTGAGTAAAAGGGGAGCCATCATGAGTAAAGACAGTATGAAATACGCTGACATTTATTGTCTTCTGAGATATTAGCGTGTGCCAGTGCCATTTTAAACCAAAGTTTCTGAAATCTATACTCATAAATTCTCTGGTTAGTCTCATGTTTTTGTATTTAATAAACAGATATCTTAAGATCCCTCTGTTACTGATTTCTTGCCTGGTCCCAATGTTATAAAATTCTGGGATTCTAAATTTTAAAGTTGTTGACTAGATGAATGTATACTGGCTGGATTTACTTAACCTGGCTCTAGAAAACTGAAATGAAGTTTGATTCCTGTGCATGATCATTTTCAGAAATCATTCATTCATGTGGAAGGAAGTGTGGTCCCAATATCTTTGACTCATCAGGCATTTTAAATACCAAAGATTTTGTTCAAAGACTGAAAAATCAAATTAATCACACAGTTATCTGAGCAAATAACTGACAATTATATTATGAATTTAATAACACAGGTAAAGTTAACAACAGTGTGAATTCAAATCACACACAGGCCAAGATACTCTTTCCCTTCGTATTATCAGCTGGGGGAAGAAACAGACAGAATATGATCGTCTGCTTAATAAGTCCCTAGATCTCTGCTTCATTTCGCTCCTGAAGACCTTATGTTAGTGTTTGTTTTACGGTGGTGCGAACAATTCAAAATTTGGAAAACTGGACTGTTCTTCACAGGTCACATATTGAGCAATATGATTTCCAGCTATGCTCATTTGGTCTCAAATTCAATTGGTATGATCACTCCCAGATCCTGTGAAGAGCAAACAAGAATGTGGGTGTGTGAAAGCTCTTTGAAAAGTATGAAGAGGCAGGGCGCGGTGGCTCAAGTCTGCAATCCCATCACTTTGGGAGGCCGAGACGGGCAGATCACGAGGTCAAGAGATCAAGACCATCCTGGCTAACACGGTGAAACCCCGTCTCTACTAAAAAATACAAAAAACTAGCCGGGCGAAGTGGCGGGCGCCCGTAGTCCCAGCTACTCGGGAGGCTGAGGCAGGAGAAGGGCGTGAACCCGGGAGGCGGAGCTTGCAGTGAGCTGCGATCCGGCCACTGCACTCCAGCCTGGGCGACAGAGCGAGACTCCATCTCCAAAAAAAAGAAAGAAAGAAAGAAAGTATGAATAATTATAGGAATTTAAGGACTTATTATTATATTATAAATGATATATCTTAATTCTTCTAATCTTTCATTCTTTCTACTACTGTGGGTGTGGCAGCTCCAATAACTCTCTTCTGTAACTTCTTCGGATACATGCTCAGTAAAGTGGCCACATTTGATATTAATCCGAAAAATTGTAGACAGTAATTTTTCAGATACTACAGATAACTTTTTTTAAACCTACAATTTCTACACCTACTATCTCCTTCTATTGAAATGATGTGTCAGCTCATTATATTAAATTCGAGCTTATTGGCCACTGGCTATATGCACAGTTATTGAACGGGGTCCTCAAAAGGCCAGGTGAGAATATGGTCAACATGGGAGCTGACTATTCTCATTAAGCCCCAGCTGGCTTTCTTGAGCAGATACAAAGAGAGAAATATGTGTCACAGAAAGAAGAGCAATGGGAAAAAGGTGGTTCACCATTTGTGGAAACATATGAGAGCACACTGCTTCAGTATAGGTAGAAAACATATGGAATTCCTCCAAAGCTTGAAATACTTTTTAGGGATGAAAAGAGAAAATAAATATATTTAACTCTAAAGGAAACTTTGCTGGTGAAAATAATCACAATAATTAGTCATTGCATCAAAAATGTAGTGTGAAAAGTAGCTCAGCTGGAACAATTACTATTCTTTCCACCCCACTGACCTTTTAAGAAGCTTGATCTTGCAGTTACATTTCACATTCATCCCCCACACCATAACCTCAACTACTTTCAAGGGATCAGTTGTGACGCACGTTTCTACGCTAAGTTTATAAATATACACAGATGTGATAACAGGAAAGTCATTAGATTCACATTCAAATGCTGCAGCTACCTTAAAATAGCAGAGCATTTCTGTTACATACTCTTCAATCAGTGTGATGTGTTGTTATTTCTTTCTTTATTTTTGTGTGATTTGTTTTTAGCTTTTCTAAGAGGCACTGATGTTGTAAAGGCACTCAGTATGTGGAAAACCAGTGTAGTCATATTCTCCCTTATCTGCAGGGAATACCTTCCAAATCCCCCAGTGGTGGCCTGAAATCTCAAACAGTACCAAACCTTCTATATACTATCATTTTTCCTGTACATACATACCTATAATAAAGTTTAATTTCTAAATTAGGCCCTATAAGAAAGTCACAACAATAAGAATGAGTATAAGAATATACGTCAATAAGAGTTACGGGAATGCGATCTCTATCTCTCAAATTATCTTCTTGTTCTGTACTTACCTATTTTTGGAATGTGGTTGACCACCTGTAACTAAAACCACTGAGTGCACAACTGTGGGATAAGCGAGGATTTCTGGAACTTCTAGCTTGTAGTAGGAGTCAGGACCTGATCCCTGAGGTACTTGAGATAAACTGTCTTCTCACCTTCCAGGCTCACACACCCTAATCACCAGTTCAACCCAAGTGATCCTAAGGGGAAGTAGAAGACTAATTCTCCTACAAAGGACTTTACGTTCCTCAAACTGAAAGGTCACTCAAGTAATATTAACAAAATCAAGGCTCATAATGGTTACTTTAATGGCAAGTCAAACTTTAATATTTTAAAGAAATTACCCTAATATTAAGATTAAGATGTAGGGCCACATTAAGGGAACAGAACTGTTACAAAATTCTGAAGGAAATTGACTTTTTAGAAGAAAAGATCACCTTTGGCAAATGCCATGTGACTTCCGTGTTCTTTTTTCATTGGTTGAAGGATAGAAAAAATTTCTCTTCCTTGTTAAATCCTGAAGAGTTAGTCAACTCTTATTCGATCACAGAGTTATTAGGAAACATCTAAAGCTTATAGTGGTGCGACTTGCAAAGTGATTTCCTAATACACTAACTTCAAAGGAACTTTGAAATCTCAGAATGTAAGAGCCAGCCCAGTGTTAATCCACCAAAGCACCACATAGTAGTCTGTTCGGTTTGTTTTGATAGGTCTTTAACAAGCAGTCAAGCATTGAAGGTAGCATTCTGAAAAACACATTTCCCTGTGCTATTCCTCTAATCTTTCTCTATGAAGGTGTCATGTTTTATAACATGGAGAGCACAGTGAAACTACCATTTTCATCTATACCTGCCAGCACATACCATCTTTAGCTTAATTTCCTGCTCTTTTAGGATCACAGCATAGAGATTCAGATCTTTCCCTCCAGCCAGGAAGGACTCTAGCCACAAACCTTGCTAGGGGGAAGAGATGATGTGGACACTTTTCTCCCGACCTATTACTCTTTCTTACGCCTCAATAGAAGAAAGAGTGGCAGAACAGGTGGCAAAATGAGACAACTGCTACAAATCCCACTCCCCATACTTAGGCATCTGGGCTGGGAAGAATGATTATGCCCGCTTCAAAGGGAATGTACCTCTTATTACCTCGCTGAAGAGCCGTGAGTGAGTAATGATGTAATTGTTGTGGTTTCTTTATGGCCATACCCCATCTGGGCCACGTACCCTTTGAAGGTATGTATACATGGATAAGGATGTAGGTGTTGGGTGTGTGTGTGTGTGTGTGTGTGTATGAGAGACAGAGAGAGATTGATTTTGTCTTTCCTCCCCTGCAAGAAAGACATTTCTTTAACAACTCTGCTCTCATATGTAGGTAAAATCTCCTAACTAGAAAATATCAGCCATTAAATTGCTCAAGGTCCCTTATTAAAAAATTTCTCTTCCTTTATTTAAATAAACCCTGTGACAAATTATTTTCAGAGTCCAGTGTCAGAAAGGGATTGTTTCTCATGAATAATTGGCCTGTTTGCTTCTATTGAAAAAATGTTATATAACTTATTTATACAACTTATATAAAAATAAGTTATATAACTCATCATATTTTCCTCTTTGCCTTGGTTACTAGGAGGCTAACTTTTGTGTACAAACACTATAGCTTTTTTTCCACGTTTTTGCTAAAATATAATTTTCAACTTTCTTTCCCTTGCCTGTTTTTACTTTGAGTAAATCTGATAGATCTGAATGTTACTGAAAACCAAAATTTGCACAGTTTATAACAAATTAACAGAAACTGCTCACATATAATGTTCTATAATGTTAACGTGTAGTTTGCAGTATAGCCTTCTTATTTTTTCATAATACCTGCCCCATCCCCTTCCATCCCACACCTCTTTTTTTTTTTTTCCCCCCTTGAGATGCAGTCTCACCGTGTTGTTCAGGTGGGAGTGCAGTGGCACCATCTGGGCTCACTGCCACCTCCATGTCCCAAGTTCAAGCAATTCTCCTGCCTCAGCCTCCCAAGTACCTGGGACTACAGGTGCGTGCCACCAGGCCTAGCTAATTTTTGTATTTTAGTAGATATGGGGTTCCACCATGTTGGCCAAGCTAGTCTCCAACTCCTAACCTCTGGTGATCCACCATCTCGGCTCATCCCAAAGGGGGATGAGCCACTGCACCTGACCCCAAACCTCTTTTTTAAAACTACAACAAATCAGAAGAAGTAATGCCTTCTTTGGACCATTCGATTCAGAAGGGTTACTTTGAGGGAAATTCTAAGAGATTCCCTTGATGATAAAGGGGTGTTTCCTTTTCAGCCTTCTTTTTCTCATTTTAATTTACTAAACAGCACATTTGCCTCATTAAAAGTTGTGTTTTCACTAATAATCAAGTTACATATTATTTTCTGCATTTGAAGTTGGACTCTACTTCTCAAAATTGGGCATTTGTGGGCTATCTATCATAACTATCATATCCATAAACCCTTGTTTATCTCAGACTTTCTACATTTCAAATATTTTGATTTTTTCCTATAGTAAGAAGGTCACAGAAATGTTAGTAACGTGGTGTCCACAATACATCACACAAAATATCTCTTATTGTTGATTACAAGACAAAAATCCCAGGTCAAACTGTATATCCTTGTTTGGTGTCTAGAAAATGTGACCAATAGAACCCCAAGTTTTTAAAGGGGCATACTTAGAGGAGCTTGGAGAATGCAAACTGTTGTAAGAAAATAGCCACGACCTACAGTAGGGTCAACTATAATAATAACAGAATCTAGGGATCAGGAGGCAGAGCAAGATGACCAAACAGAAGCCTCCACTGATCATCCTCCCTGCAGGAACACGGAGTTGAACAATTTTCAACACACAAAAGCACTTTCATAAGAACCAAAAATCAGGTGGGCATCATAGTACCCGGTTTTAAATTTATATCACTGAAAGAGGCACGAAAGAGAGTAGGAGAGACAGTTTTGAAATGCCAAAGTCACCCACCCCCATCCCCTGGCAGTAGCCTCATGGCACAGGGAGAAAATCTGGGTCCTTGGGGGAGGGAGAGCACAGGGATTGTGGGGCTTTGTATTGGAACTCAGTGCTGCCCTGTCACAGAAAAAAACAAACAAAACACCAGATGGATCTCAGCTGGCACCCATGGAGAGAACACTTCAACCAGCCCTAACCACAGGGGAACTGCCCATCCCAAAAGTTGGAACTTGAATTCCAGCCACCCTTGATACCATGGGCTAAAATGTTATGGAGTTCTCAATAAACTCGAAAGTCACTCTAGGACACAAGGACTGCAATTCCTGGGCAAGTCCTGGTGCTGTGTGGACTTGGGGTGCATGTAACCTAGTGAGACACAACCTGGGGTGGCCAAGAGAATGGTTGTGTCATGCCTACCCTAACCCCAGGCAGCTCAGCTCACAAGTCTGAAAGAGACTCCTTCCTTCTACTTGAGGAGAGGAGAAGGAAGAATAAAGAAGACTTTGTCTTGTAACATGGATACCAGCTCAGCCACAATAGGATAGGGCACCAGGCAGAGTCGTCAAGGTGCTCATTTCAAGCCTTGGCACTCACATATTTCTAGACACACCCTGGGCCAGGAGGAAACCTGCTGCCTTGAAGGGAAGGACCCAGTCCTGGCAGAATTTATTAACTGCTGACTGAAGAACCCTTGGGCCCTGAATAATCAGCAGCGGGTAGTGAGGCAGCATTTGTCATGACCCTTGCGTGAGACTCAGAGACGTGCTAGCTTCAAGTGTGACCCAGCACATTCACAGATCTAGGGGCTACATGGAAGGACTCCTCCTGCTTGAAAACAAGCAGAGGGAAGAGTAGAGGAGTCTTTGACTGGAGCTTAGGTACCAGATTGGTCACAGTGGGGAAGGGCACCAAGCAGGCTCTTACGGCCCCCAATTCCAGGCCTTGGCTCTTGGATGTCAGTTGTGGACTTTCCCTGGACCGGAAGGGAGCCCATTGCCCTGAAGGGAGAGTCCTAGGCCTGGTGGCATTTACCAAAAGCTGCCTGAAGAGCCCTTGGGCCTTGAGTGAGCATTGGTGGTAGCTAGGCAGCATTTGCCACAGGCCTGGGGCAGCAGTAGCCATGTGGGGAGACTCCTCTGCTTGTGGAAATGGGAGATAAGAGGGGGAAGGATGCCTGTAATCCCAGGAATTTGGGAGGCCGAGGCAAGGGGATTACCTGAGTTCAGGAGTTCGAGACCAGCCTGGCCAACATGATAAAACCCTGTCTCTACTAAAAATACAAAAATTAGCTGGGCATGGTGGCAGGCGTCTGTAATCCCACCCACTTGGGAGGCTGAGGCAGAAGAATTGCTTGAGCCCAGAAGGCGGAGGTTGCAGTGAGCCGAGATCGAGCCACTGCACTCCAGACTGGGCAACAGAGTGAGACTGTATCTCGGAAAAAAAAAGGTGGGGGGGGGGGGGTGGGGGAAGGACTTGCCTTGTGGCTTGGGTGCCAGCTCAGCCACAGAACAATAGAGCACTAGGTAGATCTCTAAGGTTTCCAACTCTAAGTCCCGGCCTCCATACAGTGTCTCTGCACCAGTCTGGAGAGTGAGAAACTCGCCACCCTAAAGGGAAGGACACAAGCCTGGCTGATTTCACTACCTGCTGACTGTAGAGTCCTAGGGCCTTGAGTGAATGTGGGTAGTAGTCAGGCAGTAGTTATGGTGGTCTTTTGGTGAGACCTTAGTGCTGTGCTAGCTTCAGGTCTGACCTAACACAGTCTCAGTGGTTGTGGCCACAGGAGTGCTTGTGTCACCCCTCCCACAGCTTCAGGCAGCTCAGCACAGAGAGATACTCTATTTGCTTGGGTGAAAGTAAGGGAGGAGTCTCTGCCTGGTAATTCAGAGAATTCTTCAAGATCTTATCCAAGACCACCAAGACAGTACCTCTATGAGTCTGCAAGAACCACAGTGTTACTAGGCTTGGGGTACTTCCTAATGCAGATATGGCTATAGTGATAAAAAACTTAGATCACCAAACCAAGTGTTATAACTTTCTAGTTATAACACTCTAGAAAGCCTTTCCAAGAAGGATGGGTACAAACAAGCCCAGATTACAAAGACTGCAATAACTACCTAATTCTTCAAAGCCTGGACATTGACAAGCATCCATAAGCATCAAAATCATCCAAGAAAACATGACCTCACCACACTAAATAAGGCCACAGAGACCAATCCCAGAGAGACAGAGATATGTGACCTTTCAGACAGAGAATGCCAAATAGCTGTTTTGACAAAACTCAAAGAAATTCAAGATAACACAGAAAAGAAATTCAGAATCCTGTCAGATAAATTTAACAAAGAAATGGAAACAAAAAGAATCAAGAGGAAATTCTAGAGTTGAAAAATGCAATCAACATACTGAAAAATGCATCAGAGCCTGTTAAAGAGCAGAATTGATCAAGCAGAAGAAAGAATTAGTGAGCTTGAAGACAGACCATTTGAAAATACACTGTCAGAGGAGACAAAGGAAAAAAGAATGAAAAAGAATGAAGCATGCCTACAAGATCTAGAAAACAGCCTCAGAAAGGCAAGTCTAAGAGGTATTGACCTTGAAGAAGAGGTAGAGAGAGAGAGAGAGATAGGGGTAGAAAGCTTATTGAAAGGATAACAGAGAGGTTATCCCAAATCTAGAGAGAGATATTAATATTCAAGTACAGAAAAGTTATAGAAAACCAAGCAGATTAAACTCAAAGAAGGCCACCTCAAGGCATTTAATAATCAAATTCCCAAAGGTTAAGCATAAAGAAAGGATTCTAAAAGAAGCAAGAGAAAAGAAACAAATAATATACAATGGAGCTCCAATACATCTGGCAGCATACTTTTCAGTAGAAGCCTTACAGGCCAGGGGAGAGTGGTATGACATATTTAAAGCGCTAAAGGGAAAACACTTTTACCCCAGAATAGAATACCTGGCAAAAATATCCTTCAAATATGAAGGAGAAATACAGGCTTTCCCACACAAACAAAAGCTGAGGAATTTCATTAATACCAGAACTGTCCCACAAGAAATGCTAAAGGGAGTTCTTTAATCAGAAAGAACACAACTTTAGTGAGCAATGAGAAATCATCTGAAGGTACAAAACTCAATGGTAATAGTAAGTGCACAGAAAAACACAGACTATTATAACACTGTAATTGTGGTGTGTAAACTACTCATATCTTAAGTAGAAAGACAGAAAGATAATAAAAAACAACTTTTCAAGACTTAGACAGTACAGTAAGATGGCCAGGCACAGTGGCTCACACCTGTAATCCCAACACTTTGGGAGGCCAATACAGGCAGATCATGAGGTCCAGAGTTTGAGACCAGCCTGGCCAACATGGTGAAACCCCATCTCTACTAAAAATACAAAAATTAGCTGGGCGTGTGGCATGTGCCTGTAATCTCAGCTACTCGGGAGGCTGAGGCAGGAGAATTGCTTGAACCTGTGAGGCGGAGGTTGCAGTGAGCCCAGATCGTGCCGCCACCACACTCTAGCCTGGGCAACAGAGCAAGACTCCATCTTGAGGAAAAAAACAAAAACTAAAACAAAGCCAGACAGTACGATAAGCTATGAGTAAAAACAAGAAAAAGTAAAACCATAGGCAGACAAAGATAAAGTGTAGGGCCAGGCATGGTGGCTCACACCTATAATCCCAGCACTTTGGAAGGCCAAAGTGGGTGAATCACCTGAGGTCAGGAGTTTGAGACCAGCCTGACCAACATGGTGAAATCCCATCTCTACTAAAAATACAAAATTAACTGGGCATGGTGGTGCATGCATGTAATCCCAGCTACTCGGGAGGATGAGACAGGAGAATCTCTTGAACCCAGGAGGTGGAGGTTGCAGTGAGCCAAGATTGCACCATTGCACTCCAGCCTGGGCAACAAGAGCGTAACTCCATCTCAAAAAAAAAAAAAAAAAAAAAAAAGGTTAAAATGTAGAGTTTTTATTAGTTTTCTTTTTGCTTGTTTCTCAGTTTGTTTATGCTATCAGAGTTAAGTTGTCATCATTTTAAAATAATGGATAAGATGTTATTTACAAGCTTCATGGTAACTCAAATAAAAAAATATACAAAGGATACACAAAAAACATGAAGCAAAAAGCTAAAGCATCCCACCAGAGAAAGTTACCCTCACTAAAAGGAAGACAGGAAGGAAGGAAGGAAAGAAGGAAGAGAAGACCACAAAACAGACAGAAAACAGAAAACCAAATCACAGGAGAAAGTATTTAATTATCAATAATAACATTAAAAGTAAATGGACTAAACTCTCAAAAGACATACAGTGAATTTTAAAAACAAGTGGATTTAAATCTGAATGGATTTAAAAAACAGGACTCAATGATCTGTTGCCTACAAGAAACACATGTCATCTGTAAAGACCTAAATAGACTGAAAACAAAGGGATGAAAAAAGACTGTATTCAAAGGAAACCAAAAAAACAGAAGTAGTTTTATTTATATCAATCAAAATAGATTTCAAGACAAAAACTATAAAAAGAGACAAATATGAAGGAATCTCATTTATAATAGCTACAAATGAAATTAAATACCTAGGAATTAATCAAAGAAGTGAAAGATCTCTACAATAAAAAATATAAAGTATTGATGCAAGAAATTGAGGAGGACATGAAAAATAGAGGGATATTTCATGTTCATGAATTGGAAGAATCAATATTGTTAAAATGTCCACGCTTTCCAAAGCAATCTACAGATTCACTGCAATCTGTAAAAAAGATAACCCACAGAATGGGAGAAAATCTTTGCAAATGATCGATCTCACAAGGTGCTAATCATAACCAGAATATATAAGGAGATAAAACAACTCTATAGAGAAAAAAACCTAACAATCCAATTTAAGAATGGGCAAGAGATCTGAACAGACATTTCTCAAAAGAAGTCATACAAATGGCAAACAGGTATATGAAAAGGTGCTAAAAATTGCTGAGCATCAGAGGAATGCAAATCAAAACTACAATGAGATATCCTCTCACCCATTAAAATGGCTCTTATCCAAAAGACAGGCAATAATAAATGCTGGAGAGAATATGGAGAAAAGAGAACCATACATACAAAGAGAACATACACCGTTGTTGGGAATGTAAATTAGTACAACCACTGTGTAAAACAGTTTGGAGTTTCCTCAAGAAACTAAAAATAGAGTTACCATATGATCCATCAATCCCACTGCTAGGTATATACCCCAAAGAAAGGAAATTAGTGTACAAAGAGCTATCTGCAGTGCCTTGTTTACTGCAGCACTATTCACAATACCCAATATTGGGAAGCAAACAAGTGTCCATCAGCAGACGAATATCTCAAGAAAATGTGGTACTTCCACTGACTTTCTTCACAGAATTGCAAGAAACTACTTTAAATTTCACATGGAACCAAAAAAGAGCTTGCATAGCCAAGACAATCCTAAGCAAAAAGAAGAAAGCTGGAGGCAGCATGCTACCTAACTTCAAACTATACTACAAGGCTACAGTAACCAAAACAGCATGATACTGGTACCAAAACAGATATATAGACCAATGCAATAGAACAGAGACCTCAGAAATAACACCACACATCTACAACCATCTAATCTTTGACAAAAACAAGCAATGGGGAATGAATTCCCTACGTAATAAGTGGTGCTGGGAAAAACTGGCTAGCCATACATAGAAAGCTGAAACTGGATCCCTTCCTTACACCATATGCAAAAATTAACTCAAGATGGATTAAAGACTTAAATTTAAGGCCTAAAACCATAAAAACCCTAGAAGAAAACCTAGGCAATATGATTCAGGACATAGGCATGGGCAGACTTCATGACTAAAACACCAAAAGCAATGGCAACAAAAGCCAAAATTGACAAATGGGATCTAATTAAACTAAAGCGCTTCTGCACAGCAAAAGAAACTATCATCAGAGTGAACAGGCTACCTACAGAATGGGAGAAAATTTTTGCAATCTATCCATCTGACAAAGGGCTAATATCCAGAATCTACAAAGAACTTAAACAAATTTACAAGAAAAAAAAAATCAAAAAGTGGGCAAAGAATATGAACAGACACTTCTCAAAAGAAGAAATTTATGCAGCTGACAGACATATGCAAAAATCATTATCACTGGTCATCAGAGAAATGCAAATCAAAACCACAATGAGATACCATCTCACACCAGTTAGAATGGTGATCATTAAAAAGTCAGGAAACAACAGGTGCTGGAGAGGATGTGGAGAAATAGGAACACTTCTACACTGTTGGTGGGAGTGTAAATTAGTTCAACCATTGTGGAAGACAGTGTGGCAATTCCTCAAGGATCTAGAACTAGAAATACCATTTGATCCAGCAATCACATTACTGGGTATATACCCAAAGGATTATAAATCATGCTACTATAAAGAGACATGCACACATATGTTTGTTGCAGCACTTGTCACAATAGCAAAGACTTCGAACTATCCCAAATGTCTATCAATAATAGACTGGATAAAGAAAAGTAGCACATATACACCATGGAATACTATGCAGCCATAAAAAAGGATGAGTTCATGTCCTTTGCAGGGACATGGACAAAGCTGGAAACCATCATTCTCAGCAAAATATCACAAGGACAGCAAGTCAAATACTGCATGTTCTCACTCATAAGTGGGAGTTGAACTATGAGAACACATGGACACAGGGAGGGGAACATCAAACACTGGGGCCTGTTGGGGGCTGGGGGACTTGGGGAGAGATAGGGTTAGGAGAAATACCTAATGTAAACGATGAGTTGATGGGTGCAGCAAACCAACATGGTACATGTATACCTATGTAACAAACCTGCACATTGTGTACATGTACCCTAGAATTTAAAATATAATTTTAAAAAAGTGGTACTTATACACAATGGAGTAATATTCAGCTGATAAAAAAGGATGACATCCTGTCATTTGCAACAACATAGATGGAACTGGAAGTCATTATGTTAAGTGAAGTAAGCCAGGCACAGAAATACAAGTTTTGCAAGTTCTCACCTATTTGTGGGAGCAAAAAGTTAAAACCACTGGACTCATGGAGATAGAGAGTAGAATGATGGTTACCAGAAGCTGGGAAGGGTAGTTGCGGGGAGGGAGGGGGAAAGCATAATGGGCACAAAAATACAGTTAGATAGAATGAATAAGATCTAGTATTTGATAGCACAATAGGATAACTACAGTCAACAATAATTTATTGTATATTTTTGAATAACTAAAAGAGTATAAATGGATTGTTACAAAGAAGGGATAAATTATTGAGAGGATGGATATTCCATTTACCCTGATGTGATTATTATGCATTGTGTGCCTGTATCAAAATATCTCATGTACCCCATAAATAAATATAACTACTACGTAAACAGAAAAATTAAAAATAAAAAATTTTTTAAAAATGAAATCTTGGTATTCATAATTATTGACTCAATATTTTCTCACTAAGACCATTACTGAGTAACGACCACACTTTTTTCCAGACATAGAATTGTTCCAAGGAAGTCTAGGGTCTAATATAAATCAAGGTATTCTATAATAGCATAATAATAATCCTGTCTGTGCTATCCATTTGTAATTATTCAGAATCATGATCTTAAAATAATTTCATCTAGTAGGATATATATATATAAACATATGAATTTATATATTTATAAAATTGAAATACATATATATGTGTCTATAAAATGGAAATACGTACATATTTATCCTGTCATTTTCAACAATATGGATGGAACTGGAGGTCATCATGTTAAGTGAAATAAACCAGGCACAGAAAGACAAACTCTGCAGGTTCTCACTCATTTGTGGGAGCTAGAAATTAAAACTATTGAACTCCTGGAGATGGAGAGTAGAATGACGGTTACCAGAAGCTGGAAAGAATAGTGTGGGGAGGGAGTGGGGAAGGTTAATGGTACAAACTGGTACAAACATATAGTTAGATAGAATGGAAATACATACATATTTCCTTTTTGTAGACAGAAAAAAACAAGCTCAGAGTTGTCCAGCAGCCTGTCCCAGGTTGCTTGGTGAAGCGTTTTTTACAATTCCTTTGCCAGTGCTCTGCCTCTCTTATGTAAACAAATACAAGGTGGTATTTATATTATCACTTGCTATGCAGCCTGTAATGGTTAGCTAGATTAATCAGTCGTAAGTGATTCAGAAGCACTGGGTAAACATGGGTGTGTATACATAAATGAGCAGTCACATACCAAATAGCTTTTAGCCTAGATATATTTGAAGAAGGGGTGCTCTAGGAAGAATTTTTAAAAGCTAAGCTTCAGAAGTGAAGGTTTTTATGCAACACTGATATTAATATTCTATAAAACTATTTAAAATTGATTAGGTTGCTATATCACTAAAACACCAGGGGGAACTAATAATTTTGACCAAATAATGACCCCAGGCAACCCCTGAAGCAAACAGTGAATACTGCTTTAGGATTTCAGTGTAGTTATTAATATTATACATCTACACAAAGAACACAAAATAGAGAGGAGAGAGGAGAGCTATGGTCTGCCTAGTTGATATGATCGGTATTGATAATTAGAGGAGATAAAGAACTTCACAAGTAACAGATTTTGAGATTTTTGTTTGAATTGTCTGAATAATTGTCTAAGTTGTTTGTGTGTGTTTGTATGTGTGTGTGTGTGTGTCTGTGTGTAGATTCAGAGGTGAAAATGAATTTCAATTTTTAAAAATCCATTCCTCATAATTGGTCCTAATGCCTAATGATAGCATTTTTCAAAATAGAAGTTCATCTGATGTTTTCGTTAGTAGAGGCAAAGGGAAAGAGAGTCTCTGCTTCCTGGAAAGCTAGCAGCATGGGCATTGGCTCATTGTAAGTATCAGTGGTGCGTACTGTGCTCCTCTTGCCCCCTTTTCTTTGTTCTCACTCGTTATCTTCAGGATCTCACACCTATTGTTAAGTAAGAAACCCCCCTTTTCTCTCTTTCTTAGAGTTCTTATGAAGAATTTCTGCTCTTGCTCAGCGCTGTTGTTCTTCCAATGCTTTCATGTGAGAGAATAAGAATTATTTGCAAATCAAATTCCAGGGATTTGCATGGTAGACTTGAAGCTCTTGCTGCCTTTTGTTGGATAACCAAGATTGGTTTGTATCTTGTACAAACATTCTTCTCATTCATTAAAGGAAATGTCATAGTCTATTTAGGCATGCAATTCCTTCACTTCTCCAAACATATGACCTGTTTGCCTCTTCAGAAGAAGCCAGAGAGCTGGATCAACCTCTTTTGGCTGCTAAGTTACTGCACTTGTTTCTATTACCCTTGGCCCATGTGTGTTGCCAGGAACAAGAGATTCCTCTTGAGCTTCAAACATTTGATTCTTAACCCCATATATCATTCTTAAAATTATCAAGATGACTTTGTTAAGCAACTGTCAAGCTAACTCATAGGTATTGCCAATGGCAGACACTCTTTATCTATAGGAAAAATATTAAATAGTAAAGTACTCAGATCCTTGGAACAATTTTTTTTTTCTTTACAAAGTGATAATGACCTCCATACTTGACCTCCCAAATAAGAGTGTATTTTAAGGAAACTGCTAAATGTTCATAATTAGGCAATAGAAAGACCTATTTGAGAAGTAGAAAGCAAGTTTCCCATCTGTGAAGACTTTGTTACCTACACGGAACAAAGATAACAGAAAAATGTTAAGTGAACAATTACATATGGAATTCTAGGAACTCTGGAAGGGAGGAAGAACCAGAGGAGTCTTCTAGATCAAGGATCAACAAACTCTTCCTGTAAAGAGCCAGAAAAGAGATATTTTAGGCTTTGCAGGCCATATGTTCTTTGTTGCAACTATTCAGCTCTGCTTTGTAGTGCAAACGTAGCCATAGACAATAACAAGTATAATTGTATTTCAATAAAACTTTACTTATAAAAACAGATGGTGGGCCAGATTTGGACCATAGATTGCTGATTCCTGTTCTAGACCAAACCCCTCCCAATACAGAAATCTCATCTTTAGCACCTAGACCATTCTATATTTGGACAGTTGTAATAACTGGAGGTTTTTCTTATACAAAGTTACATCGTGTCTCTCTGAAACTCTCACCCACTGCTACCACCACTGTCTCTGACCTAGACCATGATAGTAGCCTCCTAACTCCTCTCTCTGGTTCTACCTTGTCCTTCCTACAATCAATTCTCCATAGAAGCCCCTTAACTAGTCCTTATAAAATGTAAGCCAAATGATGTCATTCTCTGGCTCAAGGTCCTCTGATAGTTTTCTATAACATTTATAATAAATCAAAATGCTTTACCTCATCCTATAATTATAGGCCTGAAATACCTGGTTTCATGACTGTTTCTCTGATCTCATTTCCTACTACTCACTGCTCTCCGACCACACTAGCTTCTCACTGTTTTCCAACATACTATGTGCATTCCCATCTCAGGGCCTTTGTACTGGTTTTTATTTGTCTGGAATTTCTTCTCCCAAATGCCTGCTGGGCTTGCTCCTTCTTTTCATTCAAGTCTCTGCTCAAATGTTACCATCTCAGAGAGGTCTTCTCCATCTGCGTTATCTATCCTGCTCCATGCTTGACTGTATATTTTACCCTGCTCTATTTTATTTCATTTCACCTAACACTAGCATTATATTACGCATATGTATGTGTAATTCTTTTTATCATTTACTCCCCCAGTACATGCCAGTTTTACATGGTGGAAATTTATGTGCTTCGTTCACTGTTGTATTTCCACTGCCTAGAGCAGGAACTAGTATATATCAGTTACTTAGTAGACACTTGCTGGATACATGATAAATGTGGCTTTGCCCAATGCAGTTTCCAAAAATACATATGGTTACTCTTCCATATGACAACACTTCTACACATGAAGGCAAGCTCTATATTCTTCCTAAATCTCCTAGTATCCATGGGTATGTAGCATTCACTCCTGTAATATTTACATTATTCCCTTAGGCCCAATAACTGGTCATACTCCTTAAGTTTTGACCTTGGCTTCTACCTACACTTGATCATCAGGTTACATCTGCCCCTGTTCACCCTGGGTACCTACTTTACCAGATCTAGTTTGACTTTTGGGGCCTCTACTCCCTAAGGTTTGCCCAGGCACTTGTGAAAAGGAATCAGACACTAGTGTGTGGACATTTGTCATTCCTTTTAGCTGCTCAGCAACTGAACTCCCCCTGGGTTTGAGGAATCTCCTCCCCACTTTATGAGACAAAGACTTCTATTCAGCAAAGAATCTGAAATTTCCATCTATTCACTTTCCTAACCACCTTTACAGTAAGAACGCTGTCACATGATCTAGGCTTCACCAATCAGATACTCTAGTCCTAAATTCTGTGGTAAGAGCCAGTGAGGTTAAGCAGCAGCAACTGGTCAAAATCCATTCTGGTGGGACTGTGACAAAGGCAGCCACGACGTTCTGTTTCAGAGGCAGCAAAAGCAGAGGTTCTAGTGCATCCAGAGCTTATCTTCTTCTGACTTACTTGTGTACTATGATTTATTATGTATTATGTTTATTGTTAATTGTGTTAGAATGTTAGCTCCATAGGGGCAGGAATTTTGTTTTATTCAGTTGTGTGTCCCAGGCATCTAGCACAGGGCCTGGCACAAAGTAGGAGCTCAATAAACATTTATGAATGAGTGTGCACCGAGATGACTTTTTGTTGTTGTTGTTGTTGTTGAGAGGGAGTCTTGCTCTGTCGCCCAGGCTAAAGTGCAGTGGCATCATCTTTGCTCACTGCAGCCTCTGCCTCCCGGGTTCCAGTGATTCTCCTGCCTCAGCCTCCCAGGTAGCTGGGATTACAGGCATGTGCCACCACACCCTGCTAATTTTTGTATTTTCAATAGAGATGGGGTTTCACCATGTTGGCCAGGCTGGTCTTGAACTCCTGACCTCAGGTGATCTGCCTGCATCAGCCTCCCAAAGTGCTGGGATTATAGGCGTGAGGCACTGCACCTGGCTGGAGATGACATTTTTTCATCTATCAGATTGATAAAAAAGGCTTATCTGTGAGAGTGTGAGAGAATAAACATTGCTGGTGAGATTGTAAATTGCTGCAAACATTTTAAAATCTAAGATTGAAGATAATTTCCTATCCAGGAATTATGCTGCACAAGTACACTGAGATCTTAATTCAGAGATGTTTATTGCAGGATTCTTTGCAATAGCAAAATACTGAAAATAAACAAAATATCAATCCATAGGGGACTGGATAAATAAGTTTGTATATATTCATAGAGTAGAACTACATGCACTGACATGGAAAGGTTTCCAGACCCAGAACCCTCTGATATAAATAGTACCTAGTACTGTTTTAGAAACTTTAATAAACAATTTTTTTCAAAGATATTCACAAGTTAAGTTTTTTGTGGTAGTTACTTTGGGTTAGGGGGTAGGTTTTGGGGTTGGGGAAGTGGGGAGATTTTTGCTTTCTCATTTTATGCCTTTTTACACTATTTTACTTTCTCCTGTATGTGTGTTTTGTTCATATTTGTAAAAACAAAGAAAATGAAACGAGTTGACTTTTATCCCCCTACTCTGTCGCCCAGACTGGAGTGCAGGGTGTGATCACAGCTCACCGCAGCCTCCACCTCCCAGAGGAGGGTATCCTTCCACCTCAGCCTCCTAAGTAGCAGGGACTACAGGCCCATGCCACCATGCCCAGCTAATTTTTAAAATTATCTGTAGAGACAAAATTATTTGTAGAGACAAAGTGTCATTGCCCGGGCTGGTCTCAAACTCCTGGGCTGGAGTAATCCTCCTGTCCTGCTCTCCCAGAGTGCTGGGATTACAGGTGTGGGTCACCATGCTTGGTCATGAGTTGGCATTTTTACTAATCGAATTAGCAAAGTGTTTTGGTTTTGTTTTGTTGTTTTTAATGATGATTTTCTGCAGGAAAAGATATTGTGAAATGGATAACCTTACAATACCAGTGGCGTTATAAGTTGTTACAATCCTTTTTGAAAGAGGTTTGATAACATGTAAAAAAAGGTTTTAAACATTTGTATCTTTTGATACTGTAAACATTTTTAAGAAATCTGTCCCATATATGGAAAGGACTTTATATATAAAGATATCAATGAAATTATTATTTTAAATATCCCAACATTGGAAACAAATATCCCATAAAATATGAATTAAAGCACATCCATAGACAGTCAATATTATTATTTAAAATAATATTTACAAAGATTTTGTTACAAAATAAATACGTTTGAGGTATAACGTTAAGAGAAAAAAAATCACACACTGTTAGACTTAGTGGACAGAATGATCACAGCTGTGTTAAAGGATCTTAGAAAAATACTGATGGGAATGTTAATTAGTGGGTAGCAGAAGTTTTTCTTATCCTAGCTTTCTACAATTTCCAAGTTTTCTAAAATAAGCATTTATTATTTTATATTGGAAAAATAACTACTCTGTAAAGAGGAAATGGGACATATTTGGTATGATTTGTTCACAGTTAATGTATTCTGATGCTAAATTAATCTACCATTTTAATTTTTACATGAAATGTTCATTTACTGTTTCTAAAAATTGGCTATAGCATTTTGCCAAGGATCAATCATCAAACCTGCCAATTTTTATTATCCAAAGACACTAATTACTCATCACCAAGTGCTGCTAATTTTGTCTTCTAAATATTTATTGACCTCACCCCTCTTCTCTATCCTCACTTTTTGCACTAGTTAAGGCCTTTATTCTGACCGCACTCCCAGCTTCCTTGTGATTTCCGTCCATTTCACTCTATACTCTGCCATGACAGCAGTCTTTTTCCAACACTGATACACCACATCATTCATTTGCCAAAACCTTCCCATAGCTCTTATGGCCCCAGGGCCACAGGGTTCTTGGTGAACCCACCAGGCTCTCCTGACCCTAGCCCTGTCTGCATCTCCCCATCTCACTTCAACTGAGAATACAGAGGTGCTCACGGTTCTCTGAGCTCACCCTGCCACTTTACAACTCCTTGGCTTTGTTCATACCATTGCTTCAATCTAGAACCTTCTTCATTTGCTAACTCTCTGCCTTCCTCGTGCCTCAGGTCCAACATCTGCTCCTCCAGGAAGACGTCTCTGACCCACCAGGCTGGGCCACAAAAGTGAACAAACCAATACTGCTTGTTATGTTTTCAGAGTATTTGCGTATAGAATAACACATCTAGCCCTCGTAATAACCCTGTGAAAATGGCAAGAAACACATTATCCACACTTTACGGGTAAGAAAGGTAAGATTCCGACAATATACTTGGTTGCAATCATGTGGCTCATAGGGTGGAGCCAGGACTGGTACCCAGGTATACCTGGTATACTTGACCTTAAATACAACGTTTGGTTTTTGTTTTGTTTTGTTTCGTTTCATGTTTGCTTTCTGAGCTGCTAAGATTAGAGAGGTGAACCTATAGAGGCTGAGGAGTTGTTCAGGAGAAGGGGAATCTAGCTAATAGAGAATCTTGACAACATTTTTCAGTATGTCAATTGCCTTTTTCAACTCCAGAATTTCTTTCTGATTCTTTGTAATTATTTCAATTTCTTTGTTAAATTTATCTGATAGAATTCTTAATTCTTTCTCTGTGTTATCTTGAATTTGAGTTTTGTTCAAACAGCTATTTGGAATTCTTTGTCTGAAAGGTCACATCTCTCTGTCTCTCTGGGGTTGTTCTGGTGCCTTATTTAGTTTGTTTGGTGAGGCCATGTTTTTCTGAATGGTCTTAATGCTTATAGATATTTGTTGGTGCCTCGGCTTTGAAGAGTTATTCATAATCTGGGCTTGTTTGGACCTGTCCTTCTTGGAAAGGCTTTCCAGGTATTTGAAAGGATTTGGGTTTGGTGACCTAAGTTTTTGATCACTGCAGCCATGTCTGCTTTAGGAAGTACTCCAAGCCCAGTAACACTGGTTCTTGCAGACTCATAGAGGTACCACCATGGAACCTTGGATAAGATCTGGGAGAATTCTCTGGATTTCCAGGCAAAGACTCTTGTTCTCTTTTCTTACTTTCTCCCAAACAAATGGAGTCTCTCTCTCTCTCTCTCTCTCTCTCTGTGTTGAGCTGCCTGGAACTGAGAGAGGGGTGACACAAGCATCCCTGTGACCAGCACCTCTGAGACTACACTGGGTCAGACCTGAAGCCAGCACAGCACTGGGTCCCGCCCAGGCCTGCTGTAACTACTCCCTTGCTACTGCCTGTGTTCACTCAAGGCCCTGGGGCTCTACAATCAGCAGGTAGTGAAGCCAGTCATGCTTGTGTCCCTCCCTTAAGGGCAGCAATTCCTCTGGCTCCCAGGCAGGTCCAGAGATGCTGTTCTGGAGCCAGGGCCTGGAGGCAGAAACTATAGAAGTCTACCTGATGCTCTAGTCTAATGTGGCTGAGCTGTCACCAAAACCACCAGACAAAGTCCTTCTCAGTCTTCCCTCTCCTTTCCCCAGGTCGAGGAGTCTCTCCGCATGTCCACCACCACCATAAGTTCATGGAGAGTACTGCCAGGGTTAAGGCCCAAGGGCTCTTCAGTTAGCTTTTGGTCAATGCTGCCAGGCCTGGGACTCACTCTTCAGGGAAGTGGGCTCCCCTCTGGACCAGGGTAGGTCCAAAGATGCTGTCCAGGAGCCAACGCCTGGAATCAGGGACCCCAAGAGCCTGCTGGCTGTACTTTTCCACTTTGGCCAAGCTGGTACCTACGCCCAAGTCAAAGTCTCCTTTACTCTTCCCTCTTCTTCTCTCAGGAAGAAGGGGTCTCTCCTCATAGCCACCACGGCTGTGAGTGTGCTGGGTCACACCTGAAGCCAGCACATTCTGAGTCTCACCCAAGGCCCATGGTGTCTACTACCTGGTTACTGCTGCTGATTATTTAGGCCCAAGAGCTTTTTAGTCAGCAGTTGAGGAATTCTGCCAGGAATGGGTTCTCCCCTTCAAGGCAGCAGGTTCCCTTCTGGCTCAGAAATTTTGTCTAGAAATGTTGTTCAGGAGCTAGTCCTGGAATTGTGGCCTTATGACTCTGTCCAGTGCCCTCTCCTACATTGGCTGAGCTGGTATCCACATTGCAAGACTAAGTCCTCTTTATTCTTTTCTCTACTCTCCTCAAGCAGAAGGAAGGGGTCTCTTTTGGAGCTGTGAGCTGTGCTGCCTGAGGTTGTGGGAGAGGTGGTGTAAGGTGGTCTTAGCCCTGCCCAGCTGGTGTTTCATTACGTCATGCACCCACAAAGTCCACTGGATCTAAGCCCTGCGTCTTGCCTAGGAGTTACAGTCCTTGTGGCCTAGGGTGCCTTTCAAGTTTATTTAGAACCCCACAGCACTTTAGCCTGTGGGTGAGGCTTGTTGAAACCTAAGTTCCAACTGCCAGGATGGGCAATTCTCCTCTGGCAAGGGTTGGTCTAAATGCTCCCTCTTGTGAGTACCAGCTAAGTTCTGCCTGGGTTGGCAGCACTGTGTTCCAATGCAAATTCCCACAATTACTGCACTCTCCCTCTCCCAAGAACATATAATTCTCTCACCATGCCATTTGGCCATCCACTGCCAGGAGGATGGGGGAGGGGTGGTGTTGGCAATTCAAGACTATCTTTCCTCTTCTTCGGTGCCTCCATCAGAGATATGAAGTTAAAACCAGGTACTGTGATTGCTCACTCCATTATTGGTTCTTATGAAGGAGCCTTTTGTATAGTTGTTAAATTTTGTGTTCCTGTGGTGAGGATGACTGGTGGAGGCTTCTGTTCAGCTATCTTGCTCCACCTCTTCTCTCCTACCTGCGTTTGAATCTCTGTCAAAATGCAAATGATGGTGGCTGACTCCATTGCAAGCTCAGAATAAATAGTCTTTGCTTTTCTCGTTTGGTTGATCTTTATTTTGGCACTTGAGAAATAAATGAAGAACTTTTTATTATTCCAGAAATAATAGGAAGACTCTTGGTATTAAAGTATCAACATAAGATACTTTACCTTTGATATCAGTAGCAATTGTGGATGAATGATTCCAAATGACTATTAGAACAGAGCAGGGTAGGTGCAGGGAGGGTGAAAAACAGAAACGTATAATTTGTATAAAAAGTAGCCACATTGGAAGAGGTATCAAATATGTGATTTCTCTTTCCAACCATATTCCTCTTTTTTCCTTGAGAACAAGTTGCATATGTATCACTGTTAGTCATGAAAAGGGACATTACCATTGAAGCGAATCCTCTGTTCTCACCTTCCTCTGTCTCTTTTGGTTCCTGGTATTGACTTCTTTCTTCAGTTGGCTTGATATAAGCCTTTTGCTTTAAACAAAAGCATCTTCTTCATCAAATATTTCACTAAGTCATGAGACCAGCTATGTAATTTGTGGGCCTAGCACAGAATGAAAATGTGAGGCCCCTGGCTCAAAAATTATGAACAACTTTTAGATGGTGACAGTAGAGCATTATTAATTCAAGCATGAGGCCCTCCTGAGTTGCTTCTAAGACCCACACAGGTTACACACCTAGAAAGCCAGCCCTGTTAGGCTGAAAAGTAAGCAAATACATCTTAGGAAACATTTCCTCCTCTTTCTCTGCTTCATTTTCTCTTTGCTTTGCTAAGGCAATAATCTCTGGGAAATGCCATTCTTTTTATAACAATAAAACAGAAAGAAGATGAGCAGAATTTTCCCCTGACCTTTCTATCACAGTTAACCCCGGTTTATATTTTGGAGGTACTATGCTCCCAGGGAGGAAAAAGTCTGCCTCCATACTCTCTTTGGTCTTCATCAACAGTACTTTATCAACTCTGAGACCTAAGATCCTACAAACTAAGCATGTGGGACCATCAAATGGACTTTTCTAGGCTGGGAGTCCACATAAAAGCAAGACTAAGGCATTCCTTTTATGAAAGAACAGAAATCTTTCAGTGATAGATAAAAATTAGATACTGAAAATTCATAAACTGGGTTAAGTGAATCATTAGATAGTCCTGTTATTTGCTAAAAATAATAAAAACACACACTGAATAGCAAATGGCCATGAATATTTAACCATCATGGATTCCTTTTTTATGTGCAGTGCATTGCAGCTGTTCTAATGTACAACAAAGAAGGAACAGCGGGAAAGTGCTGTAGACATGATGGGGATTTTTGTTGTCTTCTTACCGTAAAGAAATGAACCTCTCTTGTCATGTGGTTTCAAAATACCAATCTTTGGCAACTAAGACCAGATGATGCTTGTAAATATGATAATCAGACAACAAATCCATTATTCATCCTCCCCTGGAAAATTTATTGGCATAAAGTTTAGGCAGTATAATTTCAGACAAAACCTGAAAAATTTTCAGAACAGGATTTAACTAGGACTATGTTTTATAAAACTGAAAGCTTACATTAAATTACATAACATACAAAACCCAAGCACCTTGAATTCCAACATGACTTTTCCACCATCACCAACATGAGTTTTCTGGTCTTCCAAAAAAGTTAGGGCATTTAGTACAGTTGTCTCTTGGTATTTGGGGGATTGGTTCCAGGACCCCCATAGTTATCAAAATATGTGGATGCTCAAGTCCCTGATATAAAATGGCATGATATTTGCATATAACATACATACATCTTCACATACACTTCAAATAATCTCTAGATTACTGAGGCCAGGCAGGGTGGCTTACACCTGTAATCCCGGCACTTGGCCTTGGAAGACCAAAGTGGGTGGACTGCTTGAGCCCAGAAGTTCAAGACCAGCCTGGGCAACACGGTGAGACCCTAAATCTATCAAAAATACAAAAATTAGCCAAGCATGCTGATGCATGCCTGTAGTCCCAGCTACTCGGGAGGCTGAAGTCAGAAAATCACCTGAGTCAGGAAGGTTGAGGCTGCAGTGAGCCGTAATCATAATTACACTCCAGCCTAGGCAACGGAGTGAGACCCTATTTCAAAAGAAGTAAATAAATAGATTACTGACAATGCTTAATACCACATGCATGCTATGTAAAGAGTTGTTATATAGTATTTTATATTATTTTAAAAATTTTTAAGTATTTTGATCTATATTTGGTTGGATACACAGATGCAGAACCCAGACATGTAGAGGGTCCTCTCTACATCTCTATTTTTTCTTTGTTCAGGATCTTGGGCCTCTAGAGATTAAGGCATTAACAGGACTAGTCACCAGGTTGGTTATGTCTTCCTTCAGTCCCATGTTCATATAGCATTTGTGCTGGTAGACATTTCCTGGGAATCGTTCAAGCCAGTGTACTCATCACTCCCATCACCTAAGATCCTTTTAATTTCCTTCCCCTCCCTTCATCTGTCATGCTTTAGAAATGTTTATCTACCAAAACCTATTTACTAAATGTAGGCTTAATGTGGGAAACTGTTCTTTCCATTAGGCCTTATGAATTAATTAAAATAATTAAAGGATTTCCCCCTTAATAATAATAACTAAGGTTTACTATGCCAGGCACTGTTCAATCATATTGTATCTTATCGTCTCCGTGTAAACCCCATAATAAGCCTATGATCCTTATATTCACTGATAAGAAAACTAAGCCTTAGAGAGGTTGGGGAACGTGCTCAAGATCACAGAGCTCTTACCCCATTTGCCCATGCCCACAAAACTCATTGCTGTCAAGTCAGGACTAGAACACACATCTTCTGAATACTAGTTCTCTGGTCTTTTCTAGCGGAACAAATATTTACCGAGCTGCAACTATGTGCAAGACAATGTGCTGGGTTCCAAGGGAATATTGAGTTGTAAAGGCCCTTTTTAAAATTATTTCCAGACCAGGAGCAGTGGCTCATGCCTGTAATCCCAGCACTTTCGGAGGCCAAGACTGGCAGATCACTTGAGGTCAGGAGTTTGAGACCAGCCTGGTAACATGGTGAAATCCTATCTCTACTGAAAACACAAAATATTAGCTGGGTGTGGTGGCGTAAACTGTAATCCCAGCTAGTAGGGAGGCTGAGGCAGGAGAATTGCTTGAGCCCAGGAGGCAGAGGCTGCAGTGAGCCAGAGCCAAGATTGCACCACTGCACTCCAGCTTGGGCGACAAAGTGAAAAAAAAAAGTATGTCCAAAATGCTGACCACTCTTAGGTCCTTCTAATCCATACTGCACACTGACACACCATGAAAATAATTTTCTTAAAGTCTTTTTGGATCAAAGTATTTTCAGTCATTCTCTATTTCATAAAGAACCAGTTCAAGTCCCTTGCAAGACACTTAAAGGAGCTGGTACGGTAGAAAGAGGAAGGATGTGCTGACAGGTGCTGTCTGCTTACTACCTGCTGAACATGGTTACACAATCCTTCCTTTTCTTAAACATTCCTCTTGGTCTAGAGGGCCCTCCTCCCTATTGTTCCCCAGTCTAGCTAAATCTTTCTTACCCTCCAAGACCCAGCTCAAGCCTACCTGCTTCTTTACAGCCCTCCCAACAGAACACATTCTCTCATGTTTTCTCAAAGCACTATTGTCTGGTTATAGATTCAGTACCCTACACTGTCATTAAATTTTTCATGCTTGTCTTGTTTCTCCAAAGGTGCTGTGAGCTGCTTGGGGGCAAGGGCAGGGCCTTCGTTTCTTTGTATCTCCCACAGAGATGATTGCAGTGTGACACCCATGACAAGTGTTCAATAATCACATGCTAAGTGTGTGAATGAGTACTGCATCATATTGCATTTTGTTAAATTATATGTGTATGCCTGGGAGTTGAAATGTGAGAAAATGACACTGCTATTTCTCCTCCTAATGTAGATTGCTTTTTAAAATATTATCTATCCAATCTGTTTTCTCTTACTTATAGTATTTTTTTCTCCAACATTTCAATACACCACTTAAAATCCAACCTAAAAAAGAAAGTATTAAAGTATGTGTTTCAAATGGGGGGAAAAATCCAGCAGCTATGACTAATGTCTTCAATTTATAGTATATCCAATTTGGAGAAGACCATGCTTTTTCATAAAGTTGCATAACTGCTAACAAAAACATTTTCAGCCACAGGATGTGTTTTTGGAAGAATGTAGCCCTTCGCTAGACGAGGAAAAATGTAAAAACCAAGGGCACAGCTTTCCTTGATGCACATCTTATCCAATACAGATAAGGCGCTCAAATACTTGTCAAATTGAATGTCCTCTCCTTATGTAATGTATGATGTTGGGCAGAAGTAGGTTGTCACTTTCTTGATATTAATAGTTCATTCTAATTCTACACAGCTTTTCCTTGTGAACTATGTAGGTATTGACAACTATTGAGTACCATCATCAGAAATGATGAAAGGGAAGGATGAGGATGATGTCATGTATTTCTACATCTACCTCTTCTGGATTAAATAATCAAAACAAAGAGGCCTGTATATTACCCACTTTCTAATATTTGTTGTTATAGCCCTTTGGAGGTGAAATAATAGTGAATAGTCTTTAAAATGAATCACAAGTACTAGAGCTCCAGTTAACTTGTTGACTGCAGTCATGTAAGAAAGTAAGACCCCAAGGTGGATAACAGGTTAGACTGGTGAATACCTGAATTTAACACTGTACTTTGGCAGTCTTTTTCACCCTTATATATGAGAATATACAATCTGGGTCAGAACCAAGATGTGTAAGTCTGACTTGAGAATAAACGGAACACAATCTCTTTAAAATACACAAAAGTAAAGTTTTTAAAACTCACAAACTATAACTTAATAGTCCAATAGAAAAGTTTCAACTCTTAGTTGCATAACGATTCATATTTTTATTTTTAAGTGTGCAAAAAAAAAAAGTTGAAAGCAGCAACATCTCACCCTGTTGTCTATATCAAGCTAATAATAACAGGTTTTAAATTCTAAGCTCTTATTTTGTTTTTCACCTTGAGTATTCATTTTGCTGCTGAAGTAGAAGATGTGAAAATTAAGATTTATAGAACACAGTTTTGAATCAATCATCAAAAGCAAAAAAAAAAAAAATTGTTTTCAAGGATGGGAATGAATTCTGACATTTTAATTACAAGCTCAGTAGAAAGTTTTCTAGTAGTCTGTGGGCTTTGAAAATCATTATTATGTTGTCATTACAAATTAATGACTATAAAAGAAATCAGTTTTGAATGCTAATGGTAAATTACAGAGAAAAACTTATGGAACTGCTTTCTATCTCCTGATGTACTAAGAGTATCCATCATAATTTATTTGATTAAAAAACCCAAACAGTGGAAAAATACAGACATAGATTTTTGAAATGGTATTATATAAATATAAGCCAGCTTTTTCTTAGCAATTCAAAAGATGCTCATCATAACACATTTGTAATATCAAAAAACTAGAAGCAACCTAAATGTTCAGCAACATGAGAATGAGTAAGTAATTACAGTACATCCAAATTGGTAGATTATGCAATTATTGAAAGTTATAAATGTAACTTATATATATATCAGATTGAAAAATGTAAGTACAGGCATACCTCGGAGACACTGTGGTTCAATTCAAGATTGCTACAATGGGCCGGGCGCGGTGGCTCAAGCCTGTAATCCCAGCACTTTGGGAGGCCGAGACGGGTGGATCACGAGGTCAGGAGATCGAGACCATCCTGGCTAACACGGTGAAACCCTGTCTCTACTAAAAATACAAAAAAAAACTAGCCGGGCGAGGTGGCGGGCGCCTGTAGTCCCAGCTACTCGGGAGGCTGAGGCAGGAGAATGGCGTGAACCCGGGAGGCGGAGCTTGCAGTGAGCTGAGATCTGGCCACTGCACTCCAGCCTGGGTGACAGAGCAAGACTCCGTCTCAAAAAAAAAAAAAAAAAAAAAAGATTGCTACAATGAAGCAGGTACCACAAGAAAGCGAGTCACACAAATTTTTTGGTTTCCCATGCATATAAAAGCTATGTTTATGCTATACTGTTGTCTGTTAAGTGTACAATAGCATTACGTCTAAAGAAATGTACGTATCTTAATTTTAAGATACTTCATTGGTAAAAAAAATGCTAATGATCGATTCAGCCTTCAACAAATCATAGTCATTCGGCTGGTGGAGAGTCTTGCCTCAATGTTAATGGCTGCTGACTGACCACAGTGGTAGTTATTGAAGGCTGAAGTGGCTGTGGCAATTAAAAAAAATAAGACAGCAATGAAGTTTGCCACATTGATTGACTTTTCCTTTCACAAAATAATTTCAGTAACATGTGATGCTGTTTTTTACCCACAATGGAACTTCTTTCGCAATTGGACTCAATCCTTTCAAACCCTGCCACCACTTTATTAAGTTTATTTAATAATCTAAATCCTTTGTTGTCATTTCAACAATGTTCACAGTATCTACACCAGGAGTAGTTTCCATCCCAAGAAAACACTTTCTTTGCTGATCCATAAGAAGCAACTTATATGTTCAAGTTTTGTCATGAGACTGCAGCCATTCAGTCCTGTCTTCAGGCTATACTTTTAATTCTTGCTATTTCCACCACATCTGCAGTTACTTCCTCCCCTGAAGCCTTGAACCTCTCAAAGATATCCATGAGGGTTGGAATCAACTTCTTCCAAACTCTTGTTAATGTTGGTATTTGGACCTCCTCCCATGAATCACAAGTTTTGTTTGTTTTTGAGACGGAGTTTTGCTCTTGTTGCCCAGGCTGAAGTGCAATGGCATGATCTCGGCTCACTGCAACCTCCGCCTCCAGGGTTCAAGCAATCCTCCTGCCTCAGCCTCCTGAGTAGCTGGGATTACAGGCATGTGCCACCATGCCTGGTTAATTTTATATTTTTAGTAGAGACAGGGTTTCTCCATGTTGGTCAGGCTAGTCTCAAACTCCTGACCTCAGGTGATCCGCCCGCCTCGGCCTCCCAAAGTGTTGGTATTACAGGCATGAGCCACCGCACCTGGCCACAAGTGTTCTTAATGCCATCTACAATGATGAATCCTTTTCAGAAAGATTTTCAATTTATTTTGCCCAGATCCATCAGAGAAATTGCTATCTATGGTAGCCATAGGCTTACAAAGTGTATTTCTTAAATAATAAGACCTGGAAGCCCAAATTACTCCTTAATCCATGGGCTATGGAATGGATACTGTGTTAGCAGGCATATAAATAACATTCATCTTCTTGTACATCTCCATCAGAGTTCCTGGGTAACTAGGTGCATTGACAATGAGAAGTAATATTTTGAAAAGAATTTTTTTTTTTTTTTTTTTTGAGCAGTAGGTCTCAACAGTGAGCTTAAAATATTTAGCAAACCATGCTCTAAACAGATATTCTGTCATCCAGCCTTTGTTGTTCCATTTATGGAGTGCAGGGAGAGTAAATTTAGCATAACTCTTAAGAGCTCTAGGATTTTCAGAAGGGTAAATGAGTATTGGTTTCACCTTAAAGTCACCAGTTGCTTGAGCACCTAACAGGAGATTCAGACTGTCCTTTGAAGACCTGAAGCCAGGCATTGACTTCTTCTGTCTAACTATGAAAGTCTTAGATGGTATCTTCTTCCAACATAAGGCTGTTTCATCTATGTTGAAAATCTGTTGTTTATGCAGGCACCTTAATCAATGATCTTAGCCAGATCTTCTGGATAACTTGCTGCAGCTTCTACATAGTACTTACTGCTTTATCTTACACTTTTATGTTATGGAGAATGGCATCTTTCCCTAAATCTCATGAACCAACCTCTGCTAACTTCAAACTTTTTCTTTGGCAGCTTCCTTGCTTCTCTCAGCCTTCATAGAATGGAAAGAAAGTTTGGGCCTTGCTCTGGATTAGGGTTTAGCTTAAGGGAATGTTGGGGCTGGTTTGATCTTCTATCCAGACCACTAAAGCTTTCTCCACATCAGTAACAAGGCTGTTTTGCTTTCTTATCATTTATGTGTTCACTGGAATAGCACTTTTAATTTCCTTCAAGAACTTTTCCTTTGCAATTCACAGCTGGGCTAACTGTTTGGCACAAGATGCTTTGCTTTTCGCCTGTCTTGGCTTTCGACATACCTTCTTCACTAAGCTTAATCATTTCTAACTTTCAATTTAAAGTGAGAGAATGTAACTCCTTCTTTCACTTGAGCACATAGAGGCCATCATAGGGTTGTTAACTGCCCTAATTTCAATATTGTTCTGTCTCAGGAAACAAGAAGGCTCAAGGGGAGGAAGAGAGACAGGGAATGGCTGGTCAGTGGAGCAGTTAGAACATATACATTTATTAAGTTCACCATCTTACATGAGTACCGTTCAAGGCACCCAAAAGCAATGACAATAGTAACATCGACAATCACTAATCGCAGATCACCATAACGGATATAATAATAATGAAAACATCCAAAATACTGTGAGAATTACCAAAATGTCACACAGAGACATGAAGTGAGCACACGCTGCTGGAAAAATGATGCCACTAGACTTGGCTTGATGCAAGGTTGCTACAATCCTTCAATTTGTAAAAAATGCAGTCTCTGTGAAGCTAAATACAATGAAGTGCTATAAAACAAGGTATGCCTGTAAAGTTTTCATTTTACATATGCAAATATTTATGCATGCTGTGAGTACACCATGTAAAACTATGCACAAGAGACAATAATAGAACAGAGAGTACAGAAATTGTTATAGAATTTATATTTGTGTGATGAGATTATGGATTTTTCTTTTCAAATCTCATGTATGTTTAAATTCTATTTATAATTTTTTTTTTTGTTTGAGATGGAGTTTCACTCTTGTTGTCCAGGCTGGAATGCAATGGCACGATCTCGACTCACCACAACCTCCGCCTCCCGGGTTTAAGCGATTCTCCTGCCTCAGCCTCCCTAGTAGCTGGGATTACAGGCATGCGCTACCACGCCCAGCCAATCTTGTATTTTTTTTAGTAGAGACAGGGTTTCTCCGTGTTGGTCAGGCTGGTCTTGAACTCTTGACCTTAGGTGATCCACCTGCCTTGGCCTCCCGAAGTGCTGGGATTACAGGCATGAGTCACCACATCTGGCCTCTATTTATACTTTTTAAAGATTAATTTTCACTTTTGAAGACCTATCATATGATGAAGTATATTCATTAAATTCAACTGTAAAATTGTCAATTTCATGTAGGTCAATCATCTTTGACCTACAGAAATTGCAGTGTATACTTCATTCTAATACTGTATTACCATTTTCAACTAACAAAATGAATCTGTTTTGGAATAAAAGTTGCTAGCTCCTATTCTAAAATGTTCCTTAAGCTTCAAAATAAGTCTAACTTTTGGAAAATTGTTAGTGAAATAAATTACCTGAAAATCACATTTGAAAACTATGACTCCAACATAATCAAAACACAATGGAGGTTTTTGATTTTGAAGAAAATAAACTCAGGTCAAACTGTTTTGAGCTGATGTAGAGCTATTGCCATTGTATTTTTTTTTTTTTTTTTACATCTTTGAAATTAACTGTCATGTTCATTTTTAATTATTCAACAGCCAGTTTAAAGTAAAACATTAATAATTTAATAAGTAAATTTGCTTCTAACCTGTGCTGGGAATGACATTTAAATTGCTTCATACTCTATGATTACTCAGAGATAATTAGGCTTCTAAATATTACTGTAATGAAGACCATGGGTTTAATGAATCATACATATTCAAACCAAATAGAATCTTTACTGAATATTTAAGTTCAGCATAAAAATTGTTTAATAATTGGTTAGAATTCAAAAAATTGTTTAAGGCAAGCCAGGCCATGAAAATGTAAAGTGAAATTAAATGTATTCATAGGAATATTGAAACAACAGTTCTAGAAAAAAGAAGTTGATCATCCTGGGTTTGAAGTGAAAATACACTTCACCTTTGCTATACAATAGTTATTGTGTTTGACATTATGGATCAGTGTTTCTGAATTTCAGTGAAGCATTTTACAATCTTTTATATTCGTTACTGAAGCACATAAATGTGGATTCCTTGGAGGAAGAGACAGGAGGGTGTGTGTGTGTGTGTTCACATCATCTGTATCATAAGCACCAAGCATAGTGCCTGGCACATGATAGATGACAAGTAAAAGTTTAATGAATAAATACCTGGGTTGGTTGAACAGGTATATGTTTTTTAAAAGTATGCACTCCAGCCTGGGTGACAGAACAAGACCGTGTCTCAAAAACAGACAAATCATGTATCTGATAAGAGATTAATATCCAGGATATATGAAGAACTCCTACAACTCAACAACAACAAAACAAAAACCCAATTTTAAAATGAGCAAAAGACTAAAATAGGCATTTCTCTAAAGAAAAGAAAATATACATATGGCCATAAGCGGATGAAAAGATGCTCAACATCTCTAATAATCAGGGAAATGCAAATCAAAGCTGCAATAAGGTATCTCCTCACACCCACCAGGATACCTACTATTTTGAAAAAGACAAACAGAAAATAATGAGTGTTAGGAAGGATGTGGAGAAATTGGAACTCTTGTGCACTGTCAGTGGGAATATAAAATGGTGTTGCTACTATAACAAACAGTATAAAATTTCCTCAAAAAATTAAAAATAGAATTACTGTACAATCCAGCAATTTCACCTCTGAATATATACCCAAAGAACTGAAAGCAAGATCTCAAAGAGATATTTGCACACTCATGTTCATTGTAGCATTGTTCACAATAGCCAAGAGGTGGAAGCAAGCTGAGTGTCCATCAGTGGATGAATGGATAAAGATGATGTGGTATGTACATACAATGGAATATTAGCCTCAGAAAAGAAGGAAATCCTTTCACATGCTACAACATGGAGGAATCTTGAGGACATAGTGCTAAGTGAAACAAGCCAGTTGCAAAAAGAGAATCTGCTTGCATGGAGTATGTAAAAAAGTCAAATTCTTAGAAAGTAGAATGAACATTGCCAGGGGAGGAAGCGGGAAGTTGTTCAATGGATGCAGAGTTTTAGTTTTGCAAGATGAAAAGGTCTTAGGGATCTATTGCACAGCAATGTGCATGTAGTTAACACTACTGAACCATATACTGAAAAGGGGTTAAGATTGCAAAAATCAATCTTAGGCAATTAGATTTTTCAAGACACAGACATCTTCAAATGTTATTATTGAAGAAACCAATGCATCATTACAGATTATGCCTTTGGTAGTGTCTCCAGGTGAAAGGAATAACAGAAATAAAAGTCATTATGATGTGTGAACCTCAGAGCTTTGGGAAGACTCATATACCAGGTCTGAAGTGACCTAATAGGAAGTAGCTGTTATTTACAGTCAATGCCATATTAATGAAGAGAATGAACAACCTCAAAATTGTCTAATATCATGATTTATCTAACTGTATCTAAATACACAATAGCAATTTGCTTTCCTTTTTAGGTTTACATGTAATAAAAGTATTTAACAATCAGCCTCTTTAGTCTCTACCAAGAATTCATAGATTTTTTTTTATATAGGGACAACATTTTATACACTAGTTTTAAAAGTTTAGAATTTCACATAGTTTGAAAGAGGAACTCCTTCAATATTTAGTAACTACATTTCAGCATTTGGATCATTTGCAGCTTTCTTTACCTCCTCAATTTAATTGCAAACACCTTCAACAGAGCGTCAGCAAACTAATTAGCAATTCCTTTTCCTTAAAAAATACTCCTAATCAAGGAAGATAATCATTTTTGATTAAACAACAACCAGAGTTATCAAATGTAAATTTGCAGTTGATTACAGAACAAAATATAGTGTGTGCTTTCCCTCTTAATAACAGTAAGCGTTATTTTTTTCCACTCAGTTATATTTAGTTTCCCAGATTAATTTAGGCTGATCCATCTCCTTTGATGGTGTACTCCCTAAGAATGCCTATATTACTTCCCAGGAGAATTATCCCTGAGCAAATAAAATATCCAGATGCAAAGTATGCATATGGTAAAAAGGAATCTGGCAGTTCCCAAGTATTTTAACAATTTGGATACTACCTACCTATTATAAATCACTCTTTCAAATTTGTCAGGGAATAGTAAGGTCATGAGAAACAATATTTAGTGAGAAAAGATACAAAGCTACTGTCTAGAATGACTGTGTCTTCTTAGGAGTGCCTACTGTATAGTCCAAATACCAACCAAGGTCCTGGGAATCTATGTGGACAAGACATAGTTTCGGCCCTCAGCAAGTTTACAAGCTGATTGGGAAGACAGGCAAGTTAAGAGGCAATCACAAATCAGCACGACATGTGCTACCAATGGGAAATAAGCAGGGAGATATAAAAGGGATTCCTGACATTGGGGGAGTTTGGGAGGCAAGAAAGAGATGCAGCGTGAGAATAGTCCTGAAGGACTAGTAGAGGTTAGATAGGTAAGGAAAAATTGACATGTGCAGTTGCAGAAGTGAGAAAGATCTTGTCTTTGAGAAAGAAGTTTAGTTTGTCTATAATTGAAGTGAGAGGAGAAAATGGTGAGAAAAGAGACTACAGTGATAAAGAAGGACCATTTTATGAAGAACAACAGTATGCACGTTCTGAAGAAATTTACTTGCTATTCTTTTTTTTTTTTTTTTTGCTTGCTATTCTAAAAGCAATATTGTAAGGTCTATTTTAATTAACTTTTTATATCAGGAAAATGTAAATTTATCTTTTATCTCCCATATGAACTATACCAGGTTGCAAACCAGATCTCTGGGTTCAGAAAATCCGTTTTTTGTTTTTTTTTTTTTGAGATGGAGTCTCGCCCTGTCACACAGGGCGACTGTATGATCAATGAGGAGTGCAATGGCACGATCTCGGCTCACTGCAAACTCTGTCTCCCGGATTCAAAAGATTCTCCTGCCTCAGCCTCCCGAGTAGCTGGAATTACAGGCACCCGCCACCACACCCAGCCAATTTTTGTATTTTTAGTAGAGACGAGGTTTCACTATGTTGGCCAGGCTAGTCTTGGATTCCTGACCTCATGATCTGCCTTCCTTGGCCTCCCAAAGTGCTGGGATTAGAGGCATGAGCCACCATGAAGGCAGTTAAATATTATTCTTCTTTAAGTTACACTTCAGGTTTTTTTATTTTTAATTATTTGATACAGTATCTTGCTCTGTTGTCCAGGCTGGAGTACAGAGGCACGATCATGTTTCATTGCATCCTTGAGCTGCCAGCCTCAAGCAGTCCTCCCACTTCAGCCTCCCAAGTAGCTGGGACCATAGGCGTGTACCACCACACCCAGCTAATTAAAAAAAAAATTTTTTTTGGTAGAGATGGAGTCTTACTTTGTTGCACAGGCTGGTCTCCAACTCCTAGGCTCAAACAATCCTCTAGCCTTCTGCCTCCCAAAGTGTTGGGATTACAGGTGGGAGCCACCATGCCCAGCTTAACTTCAGTTTTATACAAATAGGCACATGACGATATAAGAGTGATGACTGCAAGGTAACCTCCAAGCTTGAACTTGCCTTCTGAAATGTAATAGGAAAAATGACAAATAAAATCAACTGTTTGCATTAATCCTTATCAAAGGTACAGTCTAAGCAAAGTTAAAAGATACTCCCCTTGGACAAGTGGTAGGATATTTTATCTATGTCAAAAACAAAACAAGAAAAAAAATCTTAAATTACCAATAAGCAGCTAAATTGTTTTGGAAAACCACAAATTCTAATTCCAGTGGCCAGAAAGTATTGTCAAAACAGCAGGACTGTATTTGTAGGCAACAAAATGGCTAGACAATGATTTTGTGATACAATGTAGCATATTGGTTAAGAACTATGGCATTTACATCAAGTACACCTTGATTTAAATCCTGATTCTGCCACTTACTGTCACTTTCGCCTCTTATTCCTCACGCCTGGTTTTTCCCCGGTGCTGTTGAGTGAGAAACAAGCTGTCTTCACATTAGATTTTATAAGAAGTGAGACTTCAAAAAAGCAACTGGTGACATGAATCTTTTGATTATATGTAAGGAAATAAATAGTTTATTATTTTAGTGAACAAAAAATTTCTTGAGTATAGAGCATATAGTTTGTACACAAATAGCAACTGTAAAAATGAGGTTCAGATGCCTACAACATTCCGAGAAAGATGATCTGGGAAAGGATTTTGTCAGTTTCTTCCGTACAAATAACCCGGTGTATTAGTGGATAATGGATGGATGGATGGATGGATGGATGGATATTAACTCAGTGCAATAACCATGTAATAAATGCCTACTATGTCCAAAGGTAATACAAAAGGCAGTAAGTAACATGTGGTAGGTAAGCTTCAGTAGGGCAGCAACCATATTCTATTGTTAATTTGGCTTTTGAAAAGCTGAAGCAAAGCATCTATGATACTGTAAAAGTACAGAGGAGGAGTGATGCCTTTTGGTCAGAGAGATGAAAAATGGTTTCATAAAGGAAAGTGCATTTGAGATGGTTTTGGGGGGTTATGATTAATTTTGATGAATAAAGAGTAGTACATTTCAAACAAAGAAGGGAGCATGAGCTTTGGAGACAGATGGGCTTCAAATCTGGATCTGCCATTTTCTAAATGTGATTTGGGGAGTCTCTGTAACTCCCTGTAACAATGTTTTCATCTGTTAAAATGGGATAATAGTTGCTACCTTACATGTTGCTGAGTTGATTAAATATGAAGTGCTTAATTGCAATGTCTGGAATATCATGCTGGATTAAATTGCAAGTATTACTACCATTATGAAAAGCAGAAAATCCCACAGGGCAGGAAAAACACACAGGATAGGCCGGTTGAAGAGGAGGACGCTGAAAGATAAAGCTGGAGTTAAATGTTGGAGCCATATTGTAGGGAGTCTTGGATGCCACACTGAGTTTGGGCTTTATTCAGTAAGCAAATCTTTGATTTTTTTTGTTTAGAAAACTAGATCAAAATTAACATTTTAGTGTAAATAAGCAGCATGTTGGATGGACAGTAGGTTAAGAGTAGAAGGCGAGGCTGGCATCAAAGTGACTAGTTGGAATGTCATAAAAACAGTTTGGGTAGTTTATTTTTTATTTTATTTTTATTATTTATTTATTTATTTTTTGACAAGGAGTCTCGCTCTGTCACCCAGGCTGGAGTGCAGTGGTGCGACTTTGGCTCACTGCAAGCTCTGCCTCCCACGTTTACACCAGTCTCCTGCCTCAGCCTCCCGAGTAGCTGGGACTACAGGAGCCCACCACCAGGCCTGGCTAATTTTTGTATTTTTAGTAGAGACGGGGTTTCACCGTGTTAGCCAGAATGGTCTCAATCTCCTGACCTTGTGATCCGCTCACCTCGGCCTCCCAAAGTGCTGGGATTACAGGCGTGAGCCACTGCACCTGGCCTAGTTTGGGTAGTTTTTGAGTATTCATGGTAGCAGTGAGAAAGGACAAGAGCTATAGAGACATAATCCATAGACTGACATAGAAAAAGAGTTGCTTTTGAGCCTTTGAAATACTGAGCATGATGAGGCACAAGTTGGATGAACAATGGTCTAGAAAAGGATATGCAGGGTGGAGTACATGGACCTCCTCTTCTCAGCCCCGTGCATCAGCAGGAGTTACAAAAGGAGCTTTATCCATCACAAAGAATTAGAAGGGAAGCCTTGACATACACCACCGAGTAGATTTTTCCACAAAACAGGGTTGGTTGCAAACAAAAAAAGCAGGAAAAAGAAAAAAATCTACAGTGAAAAGTACTGGGGATAAGGGAGAAGGGAGCAAGTGCAAGGAACCTGGACACGGTGCTGAACTGGAAATGGATAAGTTAGTAGAAGGGAAAATGAGGAGGGGTTATGCTCTACAAAAGTGAAGCACAAACATCAACACTGAGATTATTGGAAAAGGTATGTTGGAACTGGGAAGTGTTACTGTTTACATAGTGGAATTTAGTTGACAGAGAAGCTTGCAACTAACCGGTCTTAAAATTCCAATTGGTTTATTTGTACCTATAGAATTCCTTCCATGGAGGTGAATGGTATACATGACCTAATAGTTGGTTCACAATTTTGGCTGGTTCAAGTATCTTTGCTGAATCCCTTCACCGGAGTCACTTTAACCACCGGTGTAACTCCTTTCAATTCTCTAAAAGCGGCCATTGGTTTTCTACTTCTCCTGCAAATGAGGTCAGGAATAGAAGCAACTAGACACCTCAAAAACATGAGAAGTCTGACATGAAATGGCCCTCAGAAAAGTTGGACAGTGGATAACAGACACCAAAAGGTCATAGATATTTGGTGTAGAATCGGGTCATTTGTAAGAACCCATGCATGTCAAGCCAACAGGAAAAAAAAAATTGGGGAAGTTTGCTCATAACTTTGGAGAACCTATTAATGATGTATGCAGTACCCTTGACACTCACACAATTGATCCAAAGGGTGAACCTTCAATTCTGGTGTCACTATGGTGACACACATCAATAGAAAGAAAGAAGAAAATGATTTTTTCTACATTTTAAATAGCAAGAATGAAACATATTTTATGTGCCAAGCACTGTGCTAGGCTCTAGAGATACGAATATTAGTAAGTAAGAAGGAGTCTCCACTCTTAGTTTCCATTCTGGTGGCCTTCCTTGGCAAATGCTTAGTCAGGGCAGAAAATGCAGCACAGTCAAAATGGGCAAAAATAGATAAAAGCATCAGAAAGCAGACTACTGAAAAATATGGATCCTATAAAGGTCCACGCCCTGAATCAAATATAGTTCAAGGAATACTAGCTTCAGAGTAAAGTAAAACTGCTCTCTCAGAAGCAGAAATGTTTTTTATGTAAAGGAAATTATCTACGTGGAAAGTTGTTTTTTAAGTGACACAAATGTTTTTTAATGTAAGGAAAATCATGCACATCTTGTTGGTGACAGAAATTATTTGGCATTTCAATAACAGAAACATTGGAATATATAACATTCTTTTCCTGTATAATGTAACAATGCAAATATTGCAATTCCCTGTATGAAGTACCACAGATGTTCTACAGCCCATTCCAAAGAGCAGAGCCAGCAATACCAATGAGTTCAAGTCTTTGAGGTTAGCCTTCTGAGCAGTCTTGCCTTGATATCCAGGGCACAGGAGAGGGAAATAAGAAAATTAAGGAAAGATGGTAGGCTTTCTTCCTTTCTCCTTGCTCTTCAGAAGTGGTCCCCCTCTCCCACCAAGGTCCCATTGAACTTAAGTACTCAGGAAGAAAGCCCTGGGAAAGCAAACACAGCCACAGTCTTTCTGCACCTCCATCTCACCACGAGTCAGGGACATAGAATCCTGATGTTGTGACATTCTGTACTCCCATCTCATTGTCATTGCTCTTCCTATTCCAAAGATACTTTGCTTTCATTCTATTTCTACACTGAAAAGCATGTAACATTTATTACTGGGATTCACAGGAAAATAAGACTTGATAGGCAACGTTTTACCTAATGGCAAACTCTACCAGAACACAGTTTCTAAATTATAGGAGATATCTATAATCATCTCAGCACGATGAAGAATGAATCTTTCAATAACGGATTTGATATGAAGGCATTTGCCTAGATGCATATGCAGAAAATACAGTAGTTCTCGTAATATTCCCTTTGGAAGGAACATATGGGTTAACTAATCATGTTAGCATTTGCAATGTATAACAAGAATTAAAATCTGTTAAGAGTGTGGTAAAAGGTAAACTGATAATAAGAAGCAAAAATTGCTTATTTAGATCAAGAGTAAATTTTACAATGAGAATATAAACTAGCCTCCCAAGTCAATAATAAAATTATATTATTGTAAATACAATAATCTCTCCTTAGCTACAGTTTTGCTTTCTACAGCTTCACTTACCTATGGACAATTGCAGTCCAAAAATATTGAATGCAAAATTCTAGAAATGAACAATTCATAATTAAAAAATTTTTCTGTTTATCTATTATTTTTCTATTTTATTATTAGTTATTGTTAACCTCTTATTGTATCTAATTTATAAATTAAACTTTATCACTAGTATGTATGTATAGAAAAAAAAGTGCAGTTTATATAGGGTTTGATGTTACTTGCAGTTTCAGTCATCCACTGGGGGTCTTGGAACATTGACCCCAAAGATAAAGGGGGACTAGTGTATTTAAGAACAGCTAGGCATGGTCATCATGAATATTCAGCAATGATAATCTGCCACTGAGGGAACAAAGGTGGGGCGACAAATGCTATGTCCTGGTCCACTTTCATCAATTTTAGGATTATATGAGTTTTAAAAATGGTATTTCCCTTTGTTCACATTTAAACAAAGCCAGCAGCCAAATTCTAGGGTTTATTATTATTATTATTAAGAACTTGAAATGCTCAGATATTCTCCCAGGGGGTGCATATAGGCTGCAACGTTGTTACACCCAATCCAACAAAACATAGCTCTCCCCTGACGGTAATAGCAGCTTAGGAGTCTATGCTGTGATAACAGAAGGACAGGATCTTTTCTCAGAAAAGCATAAACATAGAGATTACTTGTATTTCAATGGACTTACAATACAGTGGAAGTGAATTTTTATTACCTTGGCTCCTTTGTGGTTGTATGTAAAAAGTAAAACAAATTTTTTAAAAATGTAATATTATACATTGTTTCCAAAGCTTTTTGATTTTCTTTAAGCTTCCCCACGTCCTTTCTTTAAATTGCTTTCTCCTATCCATTTTCTTATCCATTTCACTCAAAACCATTGTCAACCAAGTGCTCCTGGAATGATAATATAACTTCTGATAATGGCAGACAGTGGGCATATGTCTGCTGTACAGTGTTTCTTTTTAAGTAAACTTTTATTTTGTAACAATTTTAGATTTACCAAAAAGTTGAAAAGGTACTACCCAGAGTTCTCATACTCTCACCCAGTTTCACCTATTGTTAACATCTTACATTACCATAGTACATTTATTAAAACTAAGAAACCAACATTGGCATATAACTATAAACTAAACTCCAGACTTTATTTGAATTTCACAGCTTTCCCCAATAATGTCCTCTTTCTGATTCAGGGTCCAATCCAGTGTACCACATTGCATTTAGTTGTTATGTCTCCTTAATGTCCTCTGGTTGTGACAATTTCTCAGTCTTCCCTTGTTTTTCATGACCTTGACAATTTTGAAGAGCTTGGCCGGGTATTTTATAGAGTGTCCCTCAGTTTCGGTTTGTCTTATGTTTTTCTCATGATGAGCTGGGGTTTATCGGTTTTCGGAAAGAATGCCAGAGATGAAGTGTCCTTCTCCTCTCATACATCAGAGGGATATGACATGCATATGACATCACCAGTGATGTTAACCTTCATCACTTGGATGAAGTGGCGTGTGCCAGCTTTCTTCATTGTAAGGTTACTGTTTTTCCCTTCCCACACTCTATTCTTTGGAAATGAGACATTGAGCCCAGCCCACACTCAAGGGGTGAAGGGGGTGATTTGCTTTTAAGATAACTTTTACACAAAATGTGAATGTATAATAAAGCTCCTGTCTTCCATACAAATTCAGTTCAATAAACTTTTAGGTTATCAGGAAGAGAAATATTTTGGAGATTTGTAGTGCAACAATTGTAATCTCTAGAAGTATCTGTGTGTATTACCATCATATGGAAAGACACAAACCTTAATCCTTACAATGATTATAGATACTCAGAGTCTAAGAGATGGTTATCTTTACCTTACCTGAGCTGTCATTAAAACGACTGCTTATTTTTCTAAGCTCTTTTTAACATCTGATGAAATCCCTGGATGAATTTTCTTCTGAGACTGAACATGCTACAATGCGCATTATATGCAAGCTAAAAATTCATCTTCATGTAGCTGTACTATGGGGTCACACAACATTTAAATGCACATTGCCAAGAATACTGTTTGCAGAATCATAAATGCACAAATGAATTATTCTTTCAATGGTCATGTGATTATACATTTTCTCAAAGGCTTTCAACTTTGTAAACAGCTTACTACCTTACATGTAAGGGCATTTCAGTTTATCATTTTCATTAGAATCTCTAGTGTCATGGTATCTTTTTACATTTTGTTATTTTCAATTAGATTTTTTGTTTTTTCATTCTACTGGCTTTCCTTAAAATTTTTTCCTTAAATTTTGCTTAACATTTTATTTGGCATACTTACATAGCAGGCAACAAGATGTAAATATGTTCTTTTCAATTTAGAGAAATTAAGTGTTGCGGATCTGTAATTAAGGTCTTGATTAGTTACACTTTCTTAATTTGGTGATTCACATCTCTCTTTGTCCTGATCAAATTATGTCATCATAAAGAGTTGTAGTAGTTAGAAATGCCTGTCAAGGCCAGGCATGGTGGCTCATGCCTATAATCCCAGCACTTTGGGAAGCTGAGGCAGGAGGATCGCTCAATCTCAGGAGTTTAAGACCAGCCTGGGCAACATGGTGCAACCCGGTCTCTAAAAATATAAAAAATTAGCCGGTGTGGTGGTGCGTGCCTGTAGTTCCAGCTGTTTGGGGGTGCTGAGGCAGAAGGATTGCTTGAGCCTGGGAGGTTGGGACTGCAGTGAGCTGTGATTGTGCCACTGCACTCCAACCTGGGTGACAAAGTGAGAGCCTGTCTCAGAAAAGAAAAGAAAAGAAAAAGAAATGCTAAATGCCTAACAAGATTATTTTCTTCTAAGATTTTATTTACTTCTTTTACTTTTCTTTTCTTTTTTTTTCTTTTTCTTTTTTTTTTTTCCTTTGACAAAATCTCACTCTGTTGCCCCCAGGCTGGAGTGCGGTGGTGAAGTCCAGCCTGGGCTCACTGCGGCTTTGACCTCCTAGGCTCAAGTGACCCTCCCACTTCTGCCTCCCAAGTAGCTAGGTCTTCTGGTGCACACACCACCAAGCCCAGTACATCTTTTTTTTTCTTTTTTTGTAGAGACAGGGTCTTGCTGTGCTGCCCAGGCTGGTCTTAAACTCCTGGCCTCAAGCCATCCTCCCTCCTAAGCCTCCCAAAGTGCTAGGATTATAAGCACAAGCCACTGTACCTGGCCTACTTACTTCTTTTTGTTCAACATTCACTGATATTTTAGGAGAATGTGCTAGGTTCTGTGGAAAAAACAATGCCAGGAACATACTTACTAGTAGAGATGCTCCAATATATACAAAATTTATTATACTGTGAAATAGAAAACATTGACAAAAAAGAGGTACAAATAAAATGTATCAAAAATATAAAGTAGTAAGAAGCCACTAAAGGTTTTTAAGCAGGCAAATGACAAGACCAGAGCTGTACTTTAGAAAAATTAATCCTGCAGCACTGTGTTGGGTAGATTATGGTGGTAGAAGAGAAGGCAAGGAGGATGGAAAGAGGAGAGAGGAAAAAGAGGCGAATGAAAAACTATTAATATTAAAGAAGTAACGTGAAGTAGGGTATTGGCAGTAGAAACAGGTAAAAGATCTGGATCTAAGAAATAAGGCTATGGTGAAACTAATAGGTCATGGCTACCAATTGAATATGAGGAATGAGGGATGGGAAAGATTCAAATGAAACACTGATACTTCAAGAAAGAAAATGTTGTGCCACTAATAAAAATGTAGAAGGAGCATTTTCTATTCTTATTTATTTATATTTCTTTTCAATATTTTTTACAACGTGTTTTATATGCATTGAGAGCTAGCCCATTGCATTAGAAGATTTCTTATGTTTCTCTTATGATTCACTAGTTACAGCAGCCTCTATTCCTTTCTGGAATAAGTTGCAGTATAAATAAATGAATATGCATTCATTCTGTTTCATTACATAATTGTGCTTCTCTCTCAGCAAATGTCATCTCAAGGTAATAATGTCATGGCGTCTGTTCATAACTACAATCCAGGTTGTTTTTTTAAGGGATGTTTTTAAGCTATATTGTGTTTGTTATACATTTTATGACATTTGTTATATTTCTTGGCAATAAGTAGTAGCTTTTACAGAAAGAAACTTTCTCATTTTAATTTGGGATCAGGTAAACTAATAATCTATTTTCCCTTAAGTAGGTATTCATGCCATTTTATAGTAAACAAACCATTGTTAATACTTATCCCTTCAGAATCAAATTGCTCCTCATTCTTTGTTAACATGATATAAACTTTTTAGTAACAATTATAACAACAACAATCACAGCCAATAATTACTAAACATTTATTATATTTAAGGCATTGTTCTAAGTGCCATTTACATATAATCCTCATAACTCTTTGAAGTAGGTACTATTAGAATCTAATGTCACAGATGAGACAGAGAAAGTAAGTAACTTGCACACTGTCACACAGCTAGTAACTGTTGGAACCAGAACTGAACTCATGCAGTCTGGTTCCAGAGTCCACGTTCCTGGCAACTGTGTCCTCAAACACTTTGGCCATACGTAAGACAGTTGCGTTAGACCAGCCTTGTACTTAAGAGAGTGCATTTCTCTGCTATCTAACTAAAAATTTGCCTTAAGTGGGGTCTATTTTAATAGAGAAAAGGATAAACTTCTCATGCCCATTTGGTATTCTCAGAAGACTTAATCATCAAGAGTCTGCAAAAGTATAATTCCCTACACACCAAAACATTTGATTGGTAATTTAAAAATACTCACTTCCTGTAGATAGTTGTAGGAAAGAAGAGTTATTTGTATTTAAGCTGAAAGTAGTAAAAGAAAAAAAAGGATAATGAATAAAGTTGAGTTGATTTTCAGTCAGTAAAGCCAATCAATTTCAGTCAATAAAGTCAGATGTCTGTTCATTATAACAGTGAAGTGGAATTCAAGGGAGGGTGTGAGTCCATTGCTGGGAGTGAGGTGCTTATGGGCAAGAAAAGGAAGCTTTATGGAGACAGTGATGTTTACAAAGGTTTTCTGAAGAGGAGGTGTTGACAGCTCTCCTCATGGATGCCTATAAGAAACGTAAATCTTTTATGTAATTCCAAAATCTGAAAGGACTGAATTATTTCCGAAGATACTGAAGTCTAAAAGTACATTTCATCGAAAACTAATTTGCCAAATGCCTTTATGGAAAATATCTTCATAGATCACATACACTGAAAAGATTACCTAACATTATCTCAAAAATTCATCAAATGCATGGGCCCTGAATCATGGAATCATCATCCTTTATGCTGTTTAGTTACCTTGTGCACTTTCATGAGTTTGAACCACAAAACCAAGCAAGCCTCACACACACACACACACACACACTCTCTCTCTCTCTCTCACACACACTTTATCTTTCTGCATCTTAAGCAGTATTAAGACATCTAAGACAAAATGATTTTCCCAGAGGAACAGTATAAGATTAAAATTTTTAATCCTATTTTTATTTTCAATTTAAAATATCCCCCCATACGAAATTAAGTACGTCTGACATGGTATCCTCCTGTTTGCCAAAAGCTAAATGACTTTAAATGCAAATCATATTTTATTGAGAAACTCACAAATATATATACTATATTTGTCACAAATATACATATGTGTGACAAAAAATAAATTTCTCTGCCTTTTAAATCTTAAGGTAGTATAGGCAGGAGAAAAAAAGCACTGCTTTTGCTATTTCTTGTCTAGAATCAATCTTATTTTGAGGCTTCTAATACTTTGAAGTTTTATACAAACACTGCACCATTTTGAAACTAGATTTTCTGGCTGGGCACAGTGGCTAACACCTGTAATCCCAGCACTTTGAGGCTGAGATGGGAGGATCCCTTGAGCCCAGGATTTTAAGACCAGCCTGAGAAACATAATGAGACCTCATGTCTACCTAAATAAATAAATAAATAAGCCAGGCTTGCTGGTACATGCCTCTAGTCTCGGCTACCTGGGAGGCTGAGGTAGTAGGATTGCTTGAGCCCAGGAGGTCAAGGCTGCAGTGAGCCATGTTTGTGCGACTGCACTCCAGTCCGGGTAACAGAGCAAGACCTTGTCTCAAAAAAAAAAAAAAAAAAAAAAAATGCACTCCAGCCTGGGTGACAGAGTAAGAACTTGTCTCAACAACAACAACAACAACAACAACAACAACAACAGTCCAGGTGCGGTTGTTCACGCCTATAATCCCAGCTCTTTGGGAGGCCAAGGTGGGTGGATCACCTGAGGTCAGGAGTTCGAGACCAGCCTGGCCAACATGGTGAAACTTCGTCTCTACTAAAAATACAAAAAATAGCCAGGCGTGGTGGTGGGAGCCTGTAATCTGAGCTACTCGGGAAGTTGAGGCAGGAGAATTGCTTGAACCTGGGAAGTGGAGGTTGCAGTGAGCCAAGATCGTACCATTGAACTCCAGCCTGGGTAACAACAGTGAAACTTCATCTCAAAAAAAGAAAAAAACAAAAACAAAAACAAAACAAAACAAAAAAAAGGAAAAGAAAAGGAGAGTAGATTTTTCATCTCAAGCTGCTGAAAGATTTTATCCCAAGATAGTATTCTCTAGGTCCCCAAACCTGCCATTGTCCACTTTTCTCAAAGAAAGGGGTATGAAGATATGACACACTGGAGGCATGTATATTTTAGAAATTGCTTCAAAATTGGCGGAATCAAGAAGAATTATATAACCAGTGAAGTGTCTCTTAGAGTCTTGTCGTAGGACACAGTGGATCTCAAAAGCTGGTCCCTGCCTTGCTCAGGAACTTAGAAATGAAAATTCGGACACTCTAGACCTTCTGAATCAGAAAGTCTCTTGGAGTAGAGCCCAACAGTCTCTGGTTTATCCACCCTTCTGGCTGATTCTGATAGTGCTGAAGTTTTAGAATCATGCCACTAAAATTTTGGAATTACTAGAGTCACCTGGGAGGTGGGTGGGCTTACTGCAGATTAAAGAGTCCTACTCCACACCAAAATCTCTAAGGGTGAAACCCAGAAATCTCTGATTTCAACAAGCTTTTCAAGTGATTCTTATGCACACTGAAGCAGTAGATTCATCAATTAATCAATCTGTGATGGGAAGGAAGCAGTCTCAAACAACTTTCTCTGGAGGCAGTTTCACGGGGTGGAAAGAGCACTGGCTTTAGAGTCATCCTGACTTGGGTTTGAATTCCAGCTATGTCTCATTACTGCTTATGTGACCTTCAACCAATTGTGCCAACTCTGTTAGTCTCATCTTTCTTATCTATACAACGGGCATAATAATACTTAGCTTATTCCATTCTGAGAGGACCCAATAAAATGGGGTATCTACTCAGTATAACATCTTTTACACTCAAACACCATTCATCTCTTTTACACTTTCCTAGCCCATTCCTGTCACAGTGCCTGGCACTTTGCTCAGTAAGTATTTGCTGAATAAACATAGAGTCCAGTACAACATTTTGGGGTTAGAGCCCTCCTTCCACTTCCTACTAGCTGTGAGACCATGAGCGTTCAAGTTACTTGACCTCTCTGTGCTTCAATTTCAGCATCTTTACAATAGGGATAATAATAGCCTTAACCTCTAGGCTTATAGTGAGGGTTAACTAAGTTAATAGTAAAGCACTTGAAAACAGTGTCTGGAACACTGTAATTCCCTATAAATGTTATTGAAAAACAAAAATTCATTACAAATATACTTCTAAACTTCAGAATGGCCTAATTCTCAAAGAAAGATATGCAATATATTTATTACTTTTCCCACAAAACATATTCATAAATAAAATACATTTATTACAATATTGCTGGTTCTGTGTGAGGTCTTGGGGACACGCAGCCTCTGTTCTCCTAGAGCACACAGTCCAGAGGGAGAGGAAGACATTAATCACATAATCATATAAATGAGTAGTACGTCATGACAAAATGAGAAACAGGTGCTGAAGGAAAGAACGGTTTATGTGGCTGGAGCTCAGGGAGCAAAGGGGAGAAAGAAGGAACAAGGTGAGATGTGGGGTGAGAGAAGTGAATGGAGGCCAGACAAGCAAGGCCAGCACATATTTTGGTCTATTTCCAGAAGCAACAGAAAGCCTTTGAAGAGTTGAAGCCAGAGGTGACATGTTCAGATCTGTGTTTCTGAGGGTATGGTAAATACTGAAGCAGGCCCAGAGCAGAAGATCAGTTAAAAGGTTTTCACAACAGTCTAGGGGAGAGATGACGGTAGGTAAGACTAGAGTGGAGGCAGTGGAAATGGAACCATTTAGAATTTTAGAACTATGTAAGAGTGGAGCCGGGCGCCGTGGCTCACGCCTGTAATCCCAGCACTTTGGGAGGCCAAGGCGGGCGCGGATCACGAGGTCAAGATATCAAGACCATGCTGGCTAACATGGTGAAACCCCGTCTCTACTAAAAATACAAAAAAAAATTAGCTGGGCGTGGCGGCGGGCGCCTGTAGTCCCAGCTACTCGGAGGCTGAGGCAGGAGAATGCCGTGAACCCGGGAGGCGGAGCTTGCAGTGAGCCGAGATGGCACCACTGCACTCCAACCTGGGCGACGAAGCGAGACTCCATCTCAAAAAAAAAAAAAAGAGTGGAAGTGGACAGGATTCAGGGATGAATTGGAAACAGAAGAGAAGGGAGCAGGAGGTGTAAAGTGTGACTATCATCCCCTAACTGCACTGGGAAACGACTGGATTGGAGGGAGAAGATAGTAAATGTGGCCCTAAGCATATTTAGTTTGATGTTGGGATGAGAGATGTCCAAATGGAGGTATCAAGAAGCAGTTGGATATATTGCTCTGGGGCTCAGTGTAGGGGTCTAGGCCAGAGAAACAAATCAGGGAGTCATAGGCTTATGGATGGCAACTACAGCCAGGAAAGCAGATGAAATTGCCTGGGGAGAAAACAGAGTGGGAGCTTAGGGAACCCCGATGCTGGATGATCAGTGGGAAGAAGATGAGCCTGCAGACGAGGCTCATGTGACAGGATTGTCTATGGAATATTAATTATTGTTTTTTATCACTCTTATTTTTCCCTTTTCTCTCATTTTAAACTGATAGCCTGGTTTTATTTTCCTGGCTTCAGGGGTCTTGGTAGGGCCTAAAGCAAAAGAATCCTGAAGGTAAACTTCTTGTAATTTTTGGTAAGTGTCAAGAAGTCACAGAGAAGCTCTAAGGCAGGTTGAACTGTGAAGATCCACGGGTGGCTCAAGCCCTCAATCTGAACATCCTGGGGCCTGTCAGAGTCCTTAGATGCAGCAGAACCTCTGGGCCTGAAGGCCCCAAGTAGATCTGGGTGAGTGTATTCTGCAGATAAAGAGAGTCTATGACCACTGGTCAGAGGGTTCTCTCAGTGCCCTGGTGATATGTATGGCTTGCAAATCTTTGCCCAGCTCTAGGATGGGAAGCTAAAAAATAACTGAAGTTAAAGTTCTCACCATGCTGGTGGGACAGTAACAAAAAGTCTGCACTTTGCTTTAAAAATTAGAATTAAAATGCCATTATTTTCAACAGTTCCATGATGTGCCATATGGATGTCTAAGGTGAAAGGAAACATGTGCCACTGGCTTTCATGGGAGCAAACTCATCAATAAAATTTTCATTACTGGCAGGGAGCGGTGGCTCACGCCTGTAATCCTAGCACTTTGGGAGGCTGAGGCAGGCAAATTGCCTGAGCACAGGAGTTCCAGACCAGCCTGGGCAACACGTTGAAACCTCATCTCTACTAAAATACAAAAAATTAGCCGGGCATGGCGGCGTGCACCTGTAGTCCCAGCTACTCAGGAGGCTGAGGCAGGAGAATTGCTTGAACTCAGGAGGCGGAGGTTGCATTGAGCCGAGATTGCGCCACTGCACTCTAGCCTGGGCGACAGAGCAAGACTGTGTCTCAAAAAAAAAAAAAAAAAAAAAAAGGAAAAAATTATCTTCACCAAGTGATGATCTAAATAAATTTTCATTAAATTGAAGTAAAATCAGAATTCCTTTTGGTACAGATAAAATATATTTAAACAATGTGGTAATATACCTACTCTTCAATTTTTCAATATTTTTCTACCTATGTTAATGTTCAGGCAACAAATTGACCATTACAAACCACATAAAAACATGTATACAGAGGCATACATTTTTCCATTTGCCTTAGGCTCCAATCTGAACCAGACAGCACTGGTTTTCATTTAACATTTTGATATTTTGTTCAATGTGAATTTTTTACATTAATTGGATTTTTAAAAACTTATTGCATTAAAATATTATTCACCTTGTTTACTGAGTTTGTGCGCCCCCTTAATTTTACATCCAAGGTGAATGCTTCACTCAATTCACTCCAGTTCTAGTTTTATTTGTTGAACATGTAACTATGGACTGAGAATCATCCCCACTATATGGAGAAGTAGCCAGAGGTGTAATAGAAAATCCAGGAGTATAGTGTCATCAGAGTATTTCCAAAAGAGAGACTCATAAAGGGTATCAAATGTTGCTGAGAAGTCAACTAAAGCTAAAACTAAAACATATACTTGTTGAGTGATCTGAAGGTCGTTGGGAACATATTGTGAAAAGCCTGAGTGTGGTGTTGGGGTGGAATTGGGCCAAAATGGATGAAAAGCAAGCAGGGAAATCAAAACTCTGACTATGGACAACTCTTCTGAGAAATCTGGCTCTGAAGAAGAGGACAGGGATAGATAAGGCAGTAGCTAGAGAGAGAAGTCAAGGGGGTGGGGAGGAGGGTTAATTGTATTTTTATGGGATCCAGATGTAAGGAAGAAACTTTAATATCCAAGAGGGAAACTAGGGTCAATAGTAGAGTCCTGAGAAGACTGAAAGGAGATGAGATCCTAGCCAGAGGGGAAAGGATCGGCATTCAACAGCAGGTAGAAAGTGTCCTGTATTGCAGCCTGTGAAAAGAGGGTAGGCATAGATGTAGGTGGTTTTTTATATTCGATAGCAACAAATCAAGGAAGCTCCTTCTGAAGCTCTCAATTTTTTCTTCTTAGAGGGAGACAAATCCCTGAAGATAGGTGGGTAGGAATTGGGCACTCATGTTTTCAGGCAGGGGAAAGGGTTTGAAAGCTGTAGTTAGGGACTTGAGTTTGGTAGGCAGAGCACTCATCAAAGCTCCTCTACCTTCTGAGTCAATAAACAATGGTACCTCTCCTCTATGGAATTCTGTACAGTTACATAAAACATGAGGAAGCACTCTAAAGAGGAAATGATCTCCAGGATATACTGTTAAGTGACAAAAACAAGATGTAGTCAGCTAGTATAATACCTTTTAGATAAGAAAAAGGGAAAATAAGAATATATCATGCTAGCTTATATTTTTACATGAAGAAACAGGAAAGAATACAGGCATTCCTCATTTCATAGCACATTGCTTTATTGTACTTTGCAGATATTGCATTTTTTACAAATGAAGGTTTGTGGCAACCCTGCCTCACCCAAATGTATTTGGTGTCATTTTTCAAGAGCATATGCTCACTTTGTGTCTCTGTGTCACATTTTGGTAATTCTCACAATATTTCAAAGTTTTTCATTATTATTGTATCTGTTATAATGATCTGTAATCAGTGATCTTTATGTTACTATTGTTTGGGGGAGCTGCATACCACACCCATATCAGACAGAACATTTAATAAATTGCCAGTCTTTTGACTGCTCCATTGACTGACCATTCTTCCTGCTCTTTCTCTCATCTTGGGCCTCTCTATGTGTTCAACACACAACAAACTAGGCCAATTAATAACCCTGCAATGGCATATAAGTGTTCACATCAAAGGAAGAGTCTCGTGTCCCTCACTTCAAAAAGCTAGAAATGATTAAGCTTAGTGAGGAAGGCATGTCCAAATCTAAGAGAGGCCAGAAGCTAGGCTTCTTGTACCAGTTAGCCAATTTGTGAATGCAAAGGAAAGGTTCTTAAAAATATTACTTCAGTAAACACATAAATGATAAGAAAGCAAAAAGCCTTATTGCTGATGTGGAGAAAGCTTTAGTGGTCTGGACAGAAGATCAAACCACCCTCAATATTCCCTTAAGCCAGAGCCTAATCCAGAGCAAGGTTCTAACTCTCTTTTGTTCTATTAAGGCTAAGAGAGGTGAGGAAGCTGCAGAAGAAAAGTTTGAAGCTAACCAAGGTTGGTTCATAAGGTTTACGGAAAGAAGCCATCTCCAAAATAGAAAAGTGCAACTGCTGAGGTAGAAGCTGCCTCAGGTGATCTGGAAGATCTAGCTAAGATAGTTGATGAAGGTGGTGACACTGAACAACAGATTTTCAATGTAGACCAAACAGCCTTCTATTGGAAGAAGGCGCCATCTAAGACTTTCATAGCTAGAGAGGAGAAGTCAATGCCTAATTTCAAAGCTTCAAAGGACAGGCTGGCTCTCCTCTTAGGGGATCCAGCTGGTGATAATGCTGGTGATAGTGCAACAGCTGAAGCCAATGCTTATTTGACATTCTGAAAATCCTGGGGTCTACAGAATTATCTCTGATGGAGATGTACAAGGAGATGAATGTTGTTTTCATACCTACTAACACAATATCCATTCTGCAGCCCATGGGTTGGGGAGTAATTTAGGCTTTTAAGTCTTATTATTTAAGAAATACATTTGGTAAGGCTATAGCTACCGCAGATAGTGATTTTTTTCTATGGATCTGGGCAAAGCAAATTGAAAACCTTCTGGAAAAGATTCATCATTCTAAATGACATTACGAACATTCATAATTCATGGGGAAGAAGTCAAAATATCAACATTAATAACAATTTGGAAGAATTTGATTCCAACTCTCATGGGTGACTTTGAGAGGCTCAAGACTTCATTAGAGGCAGTAACTGCAGATGTGGTGAAAATAACAAGAGAACTAGAATTAGAAGTGGAGCCTGAAGATGGGACTGAATGGCTGCAATCTCGTGATAAGACTTGAACAGATCAAGAGTCCCTTCTTATGGATGAGCAAAGAAAGTAGATTCTTGAATAGAAACTACTCCTGGTGTAGATGCTATGAACATTGTTAAATGACAACAAAAGATTTAGAGTATTACATAAACTTAGTTGATAAAGCAGTGGCAGGGTTTGAAAGGATTAACTATAATTTTGAAAGAAGTTCTAATGTGGGCAAAAGCATCAAACAGCATCACATGCTACAGAGAAATCTTTAGTGAAAGGAAGAGTCAAAGTGGCAAACTTCACTGTTATCTTATTTTAAGAAATTGCTACAGCCACCGACCTTCAACAACCACCACTGTGTTAGTCAGCAACCATCCACATCAAGGCAAGACCCTCCACCAGCAAAAAGATTAGGAGTCGCTGAAAGCTCAGATGTTTGTTAGGATATTTTAGCAATAAAGCATTTAAAAAATAATGTATGTGTATTGGTCTTAAAGACATAATGCTATTGCACACTTAATAGACTAAAGAATAGTGTAAACATAACTTTTAGATGTACTGGGAAACAAAATTTTGTGTGACTCACTTTATTGTGATACTTGCTTTATTGTGATTGCCTGAAACTGAACCCACAATATCTTCAAGATATACCTGTATATTTTACAAGCAATTTATAGGAAATGGTACTATAAAAAGAGGAGGATGAGAGGCCGGGCGCGGTGGCTCACGCCTGTAATCCCAGCACTTTGGGAGGCCGAGGCGGGCGGATCACAAGGTCAGGAGATCGAGACCATGGTGAAACCCCGTCTCTACTAAAAATAGAAAAAATTAGCCGGGCGCAGTGGTGGGTGCCTGTAGTCCCAGCTACTCGGGAGGCTGAGGCAGGAGAATGGCGGGAACCCGGGAGGCGGAGCTTGCAGTGAGCCGAGATTGCGCCACTGCACTCCAGCCTGGGCGACAGAGCGAGACTCCGTCTCAAAAAAAAAAAAAAAAGAGGAGGATGAGAAATAAGGTAAGTGGGACAGGTGGAAAAGCTACTCTCAATGTGTATCTTTTTATTTTTATTTTTACTTTTTGAATTATGTCAATGCATTGCCTATTAAAAAATAAAACTAAAAAATTAGAAAAATTAAGTTCCTATACATATAGGTATGCATAATTTACTCAGAATCTATTTCCAAGACAAGTCCAAGTTGTCAAGTACCCTGACAATGTTTTTAAATGACTGCCCCATCAGTAGGATTATAACATTTCTACATCTTCTGGAAGGGAAATGTTGAGTTTAAGGTGTCAACAGGGCCTGATGGTTGTTAGGAGGATCTGAGTCATAAGAAAAATTATTACTTTCACTCTCGAAGTGTTCTTTTACTCACTGTTTGGAGTAGACAGAAGTCTCCCAGGGTCTGCCTTTAATGCTCATTCCCCATCTACTTCTCCTCAGTTAGCAATCTCATTCACTCTCCCTATTTCACCTGGACTCCATAATCTATATTTCCAATCCTAATCTCTCTTCCAAATTCTAGACCTGAAATCCAAATGGCCAGACCAACACGGTATATCACTCAACGTCTCAACAGGAAGCAGAAGGCACATTTAAATTGGGATAATTCAGAGAGGGTTTGTTTGCAAAGAGTCTACTTACAAAGATTTAGGCGAGAGGAGAACCATGAGGGGCTACTGTGAGCTGGGCTTTTACTAGCCCTGAATCTGAAAGGATAAGAAGAGGGAGAAATTACCAGAACCAAGAAGGAGAGAAAGTTGGGAAGAGTAGGCTGCTTTGAGAGAACTGTGATTTCCTCTCAGGGGATGCAGCCAGCCTGACGGTGGTCTCGTTGGGAAGAAACCAGAGAAATAAATACCCCGGCTCCATTCTTACCCCTCCTTATTTCCTACTAGGCTCCCCATTAGCTAAACTCAAACAGAAGCCAGAGGCACAGGAGGCTATGGCTGTAGCCCTTCAGATCGGTACTCCTGAGGCCCAGGGCAGAGTGGGGAAGGATGGAAAGCAGATCTGGAGGGGAAAACTGAATATAGGTGACAAGCATGGTTTCACTGATGTCCTGCTAGCACCTTAAACTTAACATCTTCCTAACCAACCACAGTATCCTTTCTTCACTAACCCAACTGTCCTCCTGAGTTCCTTAGTTACCTTGGTTAAAGGCACCACTACCTTTCAGTGCCATCCTCAAGGCCACCTCCCCAGTCCTGCACATGCACACATGCACATACACACATCAAGTCTTTCTCTTCCCCTGGATCGTGAACCCCTGTAGGTAGGGCCCATGAGCCTGGACTCAGCAAATGTCTAATGAATTATAACAGATAACATTTATCAGGCACTGCTGTATCTGGCATAATGTTCAGTATTTCATTTGGATTGTCTTATTTCTTCTCTCAACCTAATAGCACCTACTCCATGAAGTAGGTCCTATTATTATCCCCATTTTACAGATTAATAAACTGAGGCTAGGAAAGATTAAATAACTCACCCAATGTCACATTCTCAAAAGAGGGTATCTGACATGGGAGCCTACCCTCCACCACTATGACCTTTGTATGTCCTCATTCAGGGTTGAATGAACCATACACTGTGATAGCACAGTGCTTTGCTTATTGAAAAAAAGAGTCAGATGTTGGTCAAACGATATAATTCAGAAAAAGCAAGGGTTGGAACTAGGGTTTGAACTTGTTGCTGAATTTTAAATGATACAGGGGGAAAAGAGGGCATGCCAGGCAAGAAGGCCAAGGAATAGCTAGCAGGGATTATAGTTTGTTTGTGGGCTTGTGTAGAAAAGGCCTTAACCACATCAGAGAATAAATATTCAGAACCAATGAGATAAAATTGAGGCCAGGCACAGTGGCTCACACCTGTAATCCCAACACTTTGGGAGGCCGAGGCAGGCGGATCACCTGAGGTCAGGAGTTCGAGACCAGCCTGACCAACATGGTGAAACCCTGTTTCTACTAAAAATACAAAAATTAGCTGGGCTTGGTGGCAGTCGCCTGTAATCCCAGCTACTTGAGAGGCTGAGGCAGGAGAATTGCTTGAACCCAGGTGGCAGAGGTTGCAGTGAGCCGAGACTCTGCCATTGTCCTCCAGCCTGGGCGACAAAAGCAAAACTCTGTCTTGGAAAAAAAAAATGTATATTGAGGAGGACATAAGGGAAAACAGATCACGGAGGGTCTTGAAGTCCATGAGCTGTTGAGCCTCCCTGTAGAGGAAAGTGAAAGTTGTGTTTAGGGTAGAATAATTTGCCATTTACAAAGTATATAAGATGGATTAAAAGTGGACGATTATGTGCCGCTAGAAGGACAAGCTGGAAAGTTGTTCTAATGGTCCAGAAACAAATCAGAGGAGGTCTGGATTAGAGTGAGGCAATGAAAATGAAGAATAAACATCAGATTCCAGAAATACTTCAAAGCAAAATTACCTACAGCACATACAGACTGATTGCCATGGGAATGAAAGAGGCTTGGACTTCGGTTAAGATGACTTCAATTTCTAGCCTTTGCTGGGTAGTCTGGCCATTATTGACTGAGAATTTGGAGTTAGATGGGAAAGAAAGGATTAGCAAAAGTTCAATTTTAGATATATTGAGTTTGAGGTGAGGGCCTAAGTGACCTGTTTGTCATTCCCAATTTTGTCAATTTAGAGATCTAGTCTTACTATACTAAAAGACGCAATAGTTGGGGGTCATATTATGGTTTTCCACATTTTTACCTTATACAAAACTTTTGTTTCTTAAGTTTTTGGCTTTTCAGTTCTTCTATTAATTTTCAGTACACATCTAGCCTCTGAATACATCCCTTCCTGCTGTGATGTGTGTGCTGGGGCAGGGAGCAGGGTAGAGCTTGGATATCATAACACACCAGGGTACTGAAGCCCTGTGATTCAGGACTAACATACTGTGCCTCTAATTGATAATATTTTCTGCTTCACAGTAGCTGAGCTGAATTGCACAGACTTGGAGAAGTAAATGGAACAAATGTTTTATGGAACACCAGGCAAACCATTTAAATCTATACTATGCTATGTTTTTTGCTTCCTTGTCGACGATGGAATGTAAGTGGTGTCTGGGAGCTACAGTGATTTCCTTTCATGTTTGCAAATAATACCACAAATGATATTACATCCTTGCTCTGACTTATAAGAGACCTAACAGGCTGAGTTGACAAAACAGGAAAGTTAAATCATTTATAAGGATGTAAACAGCCAGATTTTCACCATCAACACTATCTTCAAAATGCTAGAATAAAAAAGGAGTTCATAGAAACCATAAATGTTGGCCTTTCGATCAGAGACAAAAATTGGAAGATAAAACCCCCTTTTTTTTTTTTTTTTTTTTTTTTACTAGAAAGAATACCTCTCTGGCTTGGTCTACAAAGTTTTGCCACCTTTAAAATATGTAGATGATCCCAAAGTTTAGAAAACCTTAAAAATTGGAATTACACATAAAAGAGCTTCTAGAGTTTGACCATGAAAATACTGTATAGTATTTACAGTTTACTTTAAAATTTTATCTAAAGAACAAAGACTAAATGTTTAGGTAGATATCTGCAGATACTTATGTTGTTTAAAACAGCAGTGTAAATAAAGGACTTAAGAGATGGCAGGAAAAGTTTTTACTGAGAAGTCATAAAAATAGGTAAAGAGGCCAGGTGCGGTGGCTCACGCCTGTAATCCCTGCACTTTGGGAGGCTAAAGCAGGGGGAATGTTTGAGCCTGGGAGTTTGAGACCAGCCTGGGCAGCATGGCAAGACCCTCTCTCTAAAAATATTAAAACTTAGCTGGGCATAGTGGCACGTACCTATAGTTCTAGATGCTTGGGAGGATGAGGTGGGAGGATCACTTTAACCTGGGAAGTGGAGGTTGCAGTGAGCTCTGATCTTGCCACTGCACTCCAGCCTAGGCAACAGAGCGAGACTGTCAAAAAAAAAAAGAAAAAAGAAAAAAGAAAAAAGAAAAAAGGGTAATGAGAAAGGAACTGCAGGTATATGTGACAAATTTATGCTATAAAATAGCATAGCATTTTTTTTTTTTAAATGTGGTACAATAACACCTTCACACATTACCGTGCCTTGGGACTCAGTATTTTTGTTCAGTTCTGGTTTATGCAGCAAAACTGTTCAAATAAAAAGGGTGGCTGTCCTAGTGTAATTAGTACTAGTATCCTCTTTCATTTGTGTCCAGATTTTGGTAAAAAGGAATTTGAGGAACAATAACAAAAACAAAACAAAAAATTTTAAGTGTCCAAATTTAGACAACATGTGGTCATCTGCACACAGGTATCGTGATGCAATATGCATGATTTTCAAAATCCAGTGCTTTATCAACTTTAGTTCATTCAAAAAGTATTCATTTTATATGTTATTTACCTCCTATCTACGAGGAATGATTGAGATACAAAGATGAAAGTATTGTTCCTGCCCACATGGAGTTTACATAATGCAATGTGAAAACTGCACCTGTAAACAATAAACACATTTTAGTCCTTTCCTGGGTAAAAACTATACAACTGTTAACTGAATGATTGGGTTAGCCTGACGATATAATGGTGACGGCACCTTGTTTTTGTTTTGTTTTGTTTTCGCTTTTAAAATGAAGGACTCTGGTATTTCACTCTTAAACAGTAATTTCTCTGTAGCTGTGGTTTTGAGATTCAGGGTTTTTCTATTTGTTAGGGAGAAAAAAGAGCCCTGAGCGAGTTTGATGCCAGATTGCCTGGATTCAAATTCTGACTGTGTCATGTCATAGACGACTGGTCTTGGGCTTCCTATTTATTCACCCTTTATTCCTCAGTGTCCTTATTTATAAAAATTAAGGCAATCGGTGTCTGCTTCATAGTTTTTTTTTCAGGATTAAAAGTGTTAACATATGAAAAGGATTTAAGAATAGCACCTGGCGCATGGTACACTTCTCATGCTTTAGCTATTACTATTTAAACATGTATGTTTATACATTGTCTTAGTGAGCTCTGGCTGCTATAACAAAACGCCATACACTGGTTACCTTAAACAGACGTTTATTGTTTATAGTTATGGAGGCTGGAAGTCCGAGACCGGGGTGGAGACAGGGTTGGGCTTTATTTGTTTAGGCTAAACTAGAGAATGAAAACTGTTCTAAACAGTAAGGAGAAGGTATTAGATGTTACTTAGCATTTTGCTAAGAGTTATGAAAACGAAATGAAGGTGCTTGTTTAAAAGATGCTAGATTTTATCTGGCAAGAGCAGGCTTAAAACTTTTATTCAAAAGATCACAAAGAAGCTAAATATTTCTTAAATTGAAGAAATCAACTCAGGAGCAGGGTTACCTACAAGGTAAGTTTTTAATGCTGACAAACGTTTTGTTTTAAAGCAGATTCATTTTAGTATGTTTATTAAAGTGAATTTACTCTTATTTATTTTATGCTATTTTAATTATTTTCTCTACCACAGGAGGATAATACCCATAATTGTTCAGGGATCACCTCCGTGTAAGATTTCTGTTAGCTTATACCTTTGTTTCTTAAAACAATTTTCAACCCACTGAGAGGACACAGAGGACCTTGAAAGATGGACTGATTTCAGGGCTGTGGCAGGAAATTAAGAGGAGTCTGGGACATCTCGCTGTGCTGAAAAGCAAGATTCAGGAACAGGGGCAAGACACTGGTAAAGAAACAAAAAGAAAGAAAGAAAAAGGAGAGAAAGAAAATACAGCAAAATCTTGATAATTGTTTAATCTGGGTGACAGGTGTATGGGGTTCATTTCATTCTTTTCTTTTGTATTTGTTTGAATTTTTCAATTAGAAAATAAATGTTTACCTAATTTAGGACTTCTTTAAAGCAAAGCAACACAAAGTCATACATTCTCAATGAAAGTAGACAACACAGATAAACACAAAGCAGTGATAATTCTATCGCTCAGGAGATAATTACTCAACTACTGGTAAAAATTCGTAATGCTTTCCTGACATCATTCATTACATATACAATTTCTTAAAAAATGATTTCTTCTCTTTCAATTGCTCATATCTTTCCTGGCCTAAAAGCACTGCTTTGATTACGCTATTATTCTATTCTATAATGCACCAGGGCATTCCATAATTACCAAATACAGTCCAAGTTTCTTCCAACCTTCTTTTCATAATCCTTTCTGTGACCTTCTGTCTCCGTAGACGTCTCTGCTCCAGCCACACTGGATATCCTTGGATTCAATCCAGATTGGTTTCTGCACAAATGTCACAATTTATAATCTGAATGAACACTCAAGACCTTTAGAATAATGTATTTTGGGGTTTCAAAGTTTAGAATTATGTATACAACTAGCAACTTGTCCTAGCACAGAGTTTAATTTTTGTGAAAAGGCCAAGCTGTTACATAAGCATTTTGCCGAGATCCATGAAAAGAAATCAAGAGAATGCATTTCTGCCTCTAAGGGATGACATGAAAACTAAAAGAAGGTGGGAGAATGTCTCTACAGGTCACAATGCTTCCGCAGTATTTGTTTCTGCTCTGGTGGTGATGGAAGCAGCAACAGCATGCTTCCGGTTTAGCTGAGTACAGGCAGTATAAAGTCCCCAAAGGTCTGGGCATCACATTCTTCTAGAACTGGGAATTTTGGCCCCTTAAATAAGCTTGTTCTTTGTTCAACTATGCTGCATTCGCTGCACACTACTTTTACAACTAGGAAAGGTTGTAATTTTGGTTATAAAAATATAACTACATTGTTGTTTCTAAACTTCAACAAATCTATATGTCAATTGTTTATACTCTTGTTTTTCTACTCTTACGACTAGAAGGAATCTTATTCATGATAGAGGAGTATTTTTCTCATGTTTTTTACCAAACCTTTAAAAATCAGCCAACTTGACACATACATTCAAAACTGAATTCCTGATAATTTCCCAAGTCTTACTTCCTATTTATATTGGCTGTTGCTTTATTAATATTCTGTAAAACTTTGTTAAGATTCACGTTAAAACAACTTCCTTTTGATATAGATTAACCTCCTAGATCAAGATAAACATGGGCTAGAACCTCCTCTGCAAGCCACCTGAAACCTAGAAATCAGTTGAATCCCAAATCTCTCCAAAACCAACGTTGATGGAATTTCTGCTAATAGGTCTTTTTCTAGTAAGTTCAACAGGTGCATTTTTAGCTTCAGATAGGTAGCATGCTGCTTTGGTGTGATCATGTTTTTCCATCCCTGTTGATTTATCCTTCATCTTCTCTAAAGCCAGTTACACGAGGTAAACTCTAGTATCTTACCAGCATAAACTACCTCTAAGAAACAGAGAATTCCCTAGCCTGAGTATCTCATATCCAAAATAGTCTGATTTTAAAAGGTTAATCTATGTTAAACACATTGAACTAAGGCTTGGACGAGATTCAAGACTAGTAGATTTGGGAGTTTTATTTATTCAGCACACTATCTGTAAGACACAGGGCTAGGTAATGCGGGGACATGTAGAAGTGGAGGTATTGATTATTTTTCTTTTTCCTCTACCACCTGCTCTTCCCTCTCCTCCAACTCCTCCCTTTCACTCCACTTCCCCCTCTTTCTTGAACATAATGTTTTCAGTTTCATGTAACATATACATACTTAGTGAAAATACTACTACTAATACTACTAATAATAATTCACAGTGCAAAGGGCATTTTGTGAAAAAATATTTCTCCTTTTCAGTCTCCTAGTCACTTTGCCCAGAGACAACTACAGCCATTAGTTCTTATACATCCTTCAGAGGAACATGGGCATGTACATGCAAATATGTATATCCACTATTTTCCCCTTTTTATTCCAAATAAGAGCAAAAAGTTCTGTACCTTAAAAATATATTTTAGGAAATCTTTCCACATCAGCATGTGAAGCTCTACTTCATTCTACATATTAGTCCATTGAATGTATACATCACAGTGCATTTAACCAGCCTCTATTCTAGACATTCTCTACTACATGCAGTGCTACAATGTGCATGCTAGTATGTAAGTCTTTGAAAATTCCTAGTAGTGAAACTGCAATGAAAATTTAAAAATTTTAATGCTGGCATGTTGCCCACCAAAGAACTATACTGATTTATAGTCTCATTTCAGCAACATATTGTCAAACTTTTTGATCCTTGCTAATATGTTAGGTAAAAAATGGAATTTTATTATTATTTTAAAATGAGGCTTTTTTATATGTTTAAAATCAGTTTTTTTCTGTAATCTCATTTAGCCTGTTTTTCCACTGGATTTTTTTTTTGTTTTGCTTGCTTATTGATTTATAAGGGTTCCTTGTATAAGAAGAAAATTGCCTCTGTCAACAAATATTATAAATATTTGTTCCAAGATTGTCATTTTTACTTATTTATTTCATAGGTCCAAGAAATAAAATGTATGTCACTTATTACCATAAACTTTGTTTATGGTAATTATTTGGCCACATATACATTTAAATTTTTTGTAATCAAATTTAATAAACTTTCCTTAAGATTATCCTGGTTCTGTATCTTGATCAGAAAGACTTCCTTCCTCCAATATTACAAATTAATTTTATCATCTTTTTTCTAGTACTCTTTGGGTTTTTTATATTTAAATATTTGATCATCTAAAATTTATTTTTAAGTAAGAAATATGGTAGGAATCAAGGATCAACATTTTTTTTCATGGCTAACCAGGTGTTCTGTAATCATTCAATCCATTATTTCTTCATTTCAAAACTCATTTAAAACATTTTAAAATACTATTCATTTTAAAAACTCTCTCCATTGGTATATATATCTACATATACATCTTATGTAGTAAAGTGTATAATCTTAAGTGTACAACCAGATTAATTTCCACATACGTTTATACATCTGTAAAACACACCCAGATCAGATATAGAACACTGTCAGAACCCTAGGAAGGTCCCTTGTGCCCCCTTCAATCAATACTCCGTCAAAGGAAATCATTACTCTGACCTGAATCACCATTTACTAGCTTTGCCCATTCTTGAAATTCATATCCATGGAATCACATAGTGATCTTTGTTTCAGGTTTCTTTTGCTTAAAAATTATGCCTGTGATAGTTATCTTTTTGTTTTGAAACAGGGTCTCACTCTGTAACCTAGGCTGCAGTGCAGTGGCGTGATCATGGCTCACTGGAGCCTCAACCTCCTGGGCTCAGGTGATCCGCCCATCTCATCCTCCCAAGTAGCTGAGACTACAGGCACGCCCCACAATACCCGGCAAATTTTTTTGTATTTTTGTAGAGATTGGGTTTTACCAGGTTGCCCAGTCTGGTCTCGAATTCTTGGGCTCAAGTGATCTGCCTGCCTTGGCCCCCCACCGTGCTAGGATATTTGTCCATTTTATTACGTGCAGATTAATTTTTTCTTACCTTACTGTGTGGTATAGTATATACTATTGTAAGAATATCCCAAGATTTATTTAACCATTCTAGTCATAATGAACACTTGGACTGCTTCCAGGTTCAGGCTATTATAATTCTCGTATAGATGTTTTAGAGGATCTACGTATTCATTGTTGCTGGATAGATACCCAGGAATAGAATTGATGGGTCATAGAGTACACATATGCTAACTTTAGTAGAATCCACCAGTTTACCAAAGTGGTTGAACCATGTTATATTCTTACTGTATGGGATTTTCCAAGTCTACATTTTTTGCTAACACTTAACAGGGTCAGTCCTTTTAATTGTAACCATTTTGATGCAGTTGTAATGGTGATCATTGTTTCTTAACCTGGGTATTTTGACAATACAATTACCATGATAGAGGAAAGAAAGCTAAATGAGAAGCAAAAACATCTGAATTCAAGTTTTGATTCACAATTAATATTGAGAAACCTGTGACTATAGTAAACTTTCTGACCCATTACAAGTAGGCATATAATGATTACCTCATAGGATTATAGATTGAATTATTTAAAAATCATGAAGTTTCAATTACCTAGTACAGCTAAAATGTCTTAAAATACTTGTGTAAACAAGTATTTATTGAGATCCTTGTATGATCTAGGAACTCTTCTAGACATCAGGAACAAATCAGTGAACAAAACACAGACCCCTTCCGTCTTGAAACTTACATTCTAGAGTAGAAACAGACAAAATAATAGTTGTAGTGTGTCCAGAATTGGTGGGTTCTTGGTCTCACTGACTTCAAGAATGAAGCCACAGACCCTCGCCGTGAGTGTTACACTTCTTAATGATGGTGTGTCCGGAGTTTGTTCCTTCAGACGTTCAGATGTGTCTGGAGCTTCTTCTTTCTGGTAGGTTCATGGTTTTGCTGTCAGGAGCAAAGCTAGAGACCTTCCTGGTGAGTGTTACAGCTCTTAAAGGCAGCGCATCTGGAGTTGTCCCTTCTTCCCGGGTTTGTGGTCTCGCTGGCCTCAGGAGTAAAGCTGCAAACCTTCCCGGTGAGTGTTGCAGCTCATAAAGGCAGCATGGACCAGAAGAATAAGCAGCAGCAAGATTTATTGCAAAGAGCAAAAGAACAAAGCTTCCACAGTGTGGAAAGAGACCTGAGCGTGGCTGGGGCAGCCTGCTTTTATTCCCTTATCTGGCCCCACCCACATCTTGCTGATTGGTCCATTTTACAGAGAGCTGATTGGTCCACTTTACAGAGAGCTGATTGGTCCGTTTTGACAGAGTGCTGATTGGTGCGTTTACAAACCTTGAGCTAGACACCGAGTACTCATCAGTGTATTCACAATCCTTGAGCTAGACACAGAGTCACAGAGTGCTGATTGGTGCACATACAATCCTCCAGCTAGATATAAAGGTTCTCCAAGTCCCCATCTGGTTCAGGAACACAGTTACCTTCACGCAGTGGATCCTCCATCAGGGCGGCAGGCCAAGCTGCGCCAGTCCCAAGCCACGCCTGCACTCTTCAGCCCTTGAGCTGTGGATGGGACTGGGCTCCACGGAGCAGGGGGCGGTGCCAGTTGGGGAGGCTCAGGCCACCTCAGGGGGAGGAGCTCAGACACTGCCGGTCTGCAGGTCCCCAGGCCTGCCCTTCCGGGAGGCAGCCAAACCCCTCGAGAATTTGAGTGCAGCTTCGGCAGGCAGGCACTGCTGGGGGACCAGGCACAACCGCTGCAGCTGCTGGCCCGAGTGCTAAACCCCTCACTGCCCTGGGGCGGAGGTGCCAGCCGGCCGTTCCATGTGCAGGGCCAGCTGAACCTGTGCCCCCAGAACTCACACTGGCCTGTGAGCGCATCCCCGGTTCCCACCCGCGCCTCCCTCCACACCTCCCCGCAAGCCAGAGGGAGGAGGCTCCCGTCCCAGCCATCCCAGAGAGGGGCTCCCACGGTGCCGTGGCAGGCTGAAGGGCTCCTCAAGCACCGCCAAAGTGCACGCTGAGGCCGAGGAGGGGCTGAGAGTGGTGGCTGCCAACACTTCGTCACCTATCAGTAGCACGTGAAATGTACAGTACATTAGAAAGGGGTAAATGCTGTGGACAAAGAAAAGAAAAGCTAGAGAGGGCTGTACAAGGAGGGTTAAGGGTTGGGAGAATGCTGCATTTTGAAATAGGAAGGTCAGAGTACAGGCCATGGAGAAGTGACAACTGATCAAAGAGTTGGAGGTGAGGGAATGGGCCATGCAGATATTTGGGGGAAGAGCACTCCAGGCAGAGGGAGAGCTTAGGCAGAAGCATGCCTGCATGTAGCATGAATTATGAGAAGGCCAGGATAGCTGGGCTGGAGTCAGGTGGGAGAATAGGGGGCAGTAATGAATGAAATCAGAGATAAATGGATAATGGCTGGGGATGAAAATGGTCCACATCAGGTAGGGCCTGTTGGTCATTGTAGGAACAATGGCTTTTTCTCAGAGTGAAATGGTAATACAATGCAGTGTTAAGCAAAGACAGACAAGATCTCACTCATTATTTGGAAACGATCACTGTAACTACTTGTGTCTTAGCTCAGGCTGCCATAAAAAAAAAAAAACCGTGGACTAAACGGCTGACATGACAGAAATTTATTTTCTCACAGTTTTGGAGGCTGGAAGTCTGAGATCAGGGCAGCGGCATGGCCAGTTTTTGGTGATGGCTGTCGTCCTGGCTTGCAGACAGCTGCCTTTTTCTCTGTGTCATCTCATGGTGGGAGGAAGAGAGCGGGGAAAGAGATGAGATTAGAACTCCACCCTTATCAGCTAATTTAACCTTAATAACCTCCCCAAAACCCTATCTCCACATTGGAGGTCAGGGCTTTATGAATCTGGAGAGGATGCAATTCAGTCCATAGCAGCTTGCAACTTGAAAATTTCAATTTCTTAACTCTTAAACATTCTCAAACACACCAAGGCTGAAAAGGCAAACTTGAAAATTAACCATGTATCGTTTGTATGAATGGTTCTGAAGGCCTGCTGTTGATATCATCTGTCACTTTCTTTGTCCAAGTTGTGCCTGTCAGACTGTGGCTGGACAGTTATTGTATATTTAAATCCGCTAAGATTAATTTTGGGTTCTAAGCATAGAAGCACCTCATCAGAACCCACGTTAGCTAGAATGTTACCCTGATTCTGGACTGAAATTCATCTCCCTCCCTCATCCCAAACTCAGAAAGATCACTTTCTATTAAAAGAGATTACTGAATTTCAACAAGTTGTAATTACATATATTTATGGGGTACAAAGTGATGTTATATGTGTGTGTGTATATATATATACAATATGTATATAACACACACAGACACACACATTGGAATTATTGAATCAACCTAATTAACATATCCATCACCTCAAATACTTATAATTTATTTCCTGTCTAACTGAAACAGTGTATCATTTGGCCAACATCTCCCCATTCTCCCCACCCCCCAGACTTTGGTAAACATCATTCTGCTTTCTGACTCTATGAGTTTGATTGTTTTATATTCCACATATAAATGAGAACACGTGGTATTTGTTTTTCTGTGCCTGGCTTATTTCACTTAGTATAATGTTCTACAGGTTCATCCATGTCACAAAGGACAGAATTTCCCTCTTTTTACTTTTTAAGGCTGAATAGTATTATCCCATTATATATATATATATAGGTATATATATATCACATTTTCTTTATCCATTCATCTACTGATGAACACTTAGGTTGATTCCACATCTTGACTATTGTGAACATTGCTGTAACAAACAAGAGAGTGCAGATATTTCAAATCCTTTGGATATATACTCAGAAGTGGGATTGGTGGATCATATGGTATCATATGGTAATTCTATTTTTCATTTTTTTTGAGGAATCTCCATACTGTCTCCATAGTGGCTATACTAATTTACATTCCTATCAACAGTCTACAAGGGTTTTCTTTACATCCTTATCACCAACATTTACTACCTTTCATCTTTTTTTTTTTTTTTTTTTTTTTTTTTCCAGATAGGATCTCGCTCTGTCTCCTAGACTGGAGAGCAGTGGCACAATCATGGCTCACTGCAGCTTTGACCTCTTGGGCTCAAATGATCCTCTCACCTCAGCCTCCTGAGTAGCTGGGACTACAGGCTCATGCCACAATGACTGGCTAATTTTTAAAATTGTTTTTTGTAGAGACAGGGTCTAACTATGTTGCCAGGTTGGTCTTGAACTCCTGGGCTCAAGTGATCCTCCCACCGTGGCCACCGAAAGTGCTGGGATTATGGGCATGAGCCACTGCGCCCAGCCTCATTTTTTTGATAATAGCCATTCTGACAGGTGTGAGGTGATATCTCATTGTGATTTTAGTTTGCGCTTCTCTGATGATTAATGATATTGAGCATTTTTTCACGTAGCTGTTGAGCACATATGTGTCTTCTTTTGGATTACTCTTTATTTTTGAATGAAGGCAAATTCAGTACAGACCTTACTTTGATTCCTTTGTAAGTACAGATGCTCCTTGACTTATGATGGGGTTACATCCTGGTTAAACCCATTGTAATTTGAAAATACAGTAAATTGAAAATGCTTTTAATACACTGAACCTACCAAACATCATAAGCTTAGCATACCCTACCTTAAACATGCTCAGAGCAGTTATATTACCCTACAATTGGGCAAAATCATCTAACCCAAAGCCTATTTTACAATAAAGTGTTGAATATTTCATGTAATTTATTGAATACTGTACTGAAAGTGAAAACTATATGGTTGTATGGTACTTGAATTATGGTTTCTACTGAATGCATATTGCTTTTGCATCACTGTAAAGCTGAAAAATCATACGTGGAGCCATTGTTAGTGTAGAGTAATTGTTAGTGTAGGAAAGACCACAGTATCCTGTCTTTGAATGGCGTGTGTTTATTTTAAGCTCATGTGGTGTTTTTCCAATCATATTTACGTGAAATTTTGTGAATGTGTGTCTGGAAGCACTACACCTAAGTTTAGCCAAGTAAATGAGAATTTTCCTTCTGTTGAAGTAAAGGAGCCTCAGTTTGTGCTTTGTATTGGAATCTGCCACTGGCACTGTTGGCTTCCAGTCTACAGCGGGAAAATAAGACTCAAAAATTTGAAGTGTTCTAACTAGTCAAATAACCTAAATGATTTTTATGGTGTCAGAGCTGTTTTAAAAAACAAGGCTCGCGAGTTTGTTTATAATTTAAGAAACAAATTCTACTTCATATAATACGTTCTATAGATTAAAGGAACAATAAATGTTGTTTCATAAACTTTAAGTCATCATGCGCTTTGAGTGGATGTTACTTTCTTAAGAGATTAAACAAAAACCTTGAAATTAACATTACATCTCTCTGGAAGCTCTTCTGAATAAACATAATAAAAGAAAGAACCTGTATAAATTTAAACTTAATTAAGAACTTTTCCTCACTTTTTACTTTCTAGTGTCCTCCTCCTTATCTTATGGGGAAAGGACATTTCGACAAAACAATTACATTCCACAAAATTCCTTATTAAGTACAATTGTAATGTATGTTTATTTAGCTATGATCAGTCTAGAAAATTAAAGCTATAATTTCTGGTTTCCACAGTGCCTTCAACAGATTTTCATCTGCATTATTTCTACCCTGGTCTAAGCCACCGTCATCTCTCAGTGGGTTCTCATTCTAGGTTTCTGTCTGCCTTCTCTGTTTCCACTGTCACCCCCACCCATCCTTTTCAGCATAGCAATCAGAATCATAGCAATTAGGCCTAAAATGTAAACCAGATTGTGCCATTTCTCTCTTTAAAACTTCTCACTGTGCTCAGAATAAGTTCCAAATTCCTTACTTTGACCTAAAAAGCTTTATGTGATCTGGCCTACCTCTCTGATTTCATTTCCTACCACTCTCTCCTCCACAACCCCACTCCAACACTCTTTCTGTTCCTTACATTCATTCAGACAAAGGCCTACCTAAGGTCTTCGTGTAGCTCTGGAATGTGCTGGACTTATATCTTCATATGGCTCACTTTTCGTTGTCATTCAGGTCTCATCACAACTGTTACTTTCCCTGAAGCCCTCTCTCTAAGCCCTCTATCTAATGAAGCCTGTGTCTACTTTTAACCACTCAATCACTTACACTTATTCTGTTTCATTTATATTTATTACTACCGGAAATTATCTTTTTTTTTTTGAGATGGGGTTTCACGCTGTCACCCAGGCTGAAGTGCAGTGGCCTGATGACACCTCACTGCAGCCTCGACCGCCTATGGCTCAGGTGATCCTCCCACCTCAGCCACCTGAGTAGCTGGGACCATAGGCATGAGCCACCATGCCTGGCTAATTTTTGTATTTTTTGTAGAGATGGGGTTTCGCCATCTTGCCTAGGTTGGTCTTAAACTCCTGGGTTCAAGTGATCCACCTGCCTTGGCATGAGCCATCATGCCCGGCCACCTACCTGAAATTATCTTGATAATTTACTTGTTTCAGGTTTACTGTCTTCTTCCCTATGAAAGGAAGGGCCTTGTAAATCTGTTCATTGCTATAAATGAATGTGTGCTAACCGCACCAAAGACAAAGCACCCAGCTCAATGAGAGATACACAAATGAATCAAAAAGAGATCTTGTCCTCAGGGATCTTGAGGTCTACTGGAAAAGATAAAACACATAGATAGAAACAACATTGGAGAAGGAAGAGATGACATTCACCTATAGGAAATCCAGGCCAGCTTTGGGGAAAAGGTGGCTTTTAATTAGAAAGATGGGCATTTTGGCATTTTCTATTTCTTTCAATGTTCTCTTTGTCCTGTTTTGTTAGACAAACGTGACATCTAACTGCTTAACTAACTCCCCTTTCCAAAAGATGTTGGCGCTGAAACTGATTTTTTGTTGGTTTGTTTGTTTTTGAGATGGAGTCTGGCTCTGTTGCCCAGGATACAGTGCAATGGCAGGATCTCGGTTCACTGCAACCTCCGCCTCCTGGGTTCAAGCGATTCTTCTGCCTCAGCCTGCCAAGTAGCTGGGATTACAGGTGCCCGCCACTACGTCCAGCTAATTTTTGTATTTTTAGTAGAGATAGGGTTTCACCATGTTAGTCAGGCTGGTCTTGAACTCCTGACCTAAGGTGATCTGCCCACCTCAGCTTCCCAAAGTGTTGGGATTACAGGCGTGAGCCACCGCACCCGGCCAAAACTGATTTTTAATGTTCCTGTTGTTCTCTGAATTTGGGTTGGATTCATTTGGTCATTTGCAGGTAAGTGCATCTATGGGTAAAAATGCATGTTTAAGTGAGAAACACAGTAATACTGATTTTAAACAATAAATTAGTTTATTTAACTGAAATAAAAATTTCCATGTTATTGCTTTTGTAATTGAGCATACTTTAGCATTGGCATACAAATTGGCACATAACCTAGGCAAATAAAAACACTAACAAAATATAAAGTACAATAGAACATTAATACTGAATTTGGCTAGGCTATTAATATTGGACTACATTACATATATTATTTCCATTATATGTGTAAATATAAACATTTTCTAAGCCAGCGAAAGATTTTGTGGATCAGAATTTTAACAACTCAAGATGATTTTATTATAAAAATCTGTCGGAAAAAAAACAGGACACATTTTCTTACATTCTGTATAGAAGGCGCATATTTGTTCTATCTGTCCACTCCCCCTTTTCCCCACTGTCTGCCACCTCAATAGTTGAGAATGACTTCATCTAAATAATGACGGTTTGATTTATTGTTACTAGAAATTCAGTTTTCCATGAAACTAGTGAGAATATAAATGTAAACAAAATCTAACATTTCCCCCTCCATTTGTCTTGCTTTGGAACAGAGCCATGAATAGCTCCAGGGCACTACTCACATAGACTCTGCATTGCACCACCATGAGGCATCCCTGATTGTACAAAGAAGTAACTAAGTATGGGTCACTTTCAAAAATGGGAAATTTATACCTCCATTCTGAAGTTTTCTACTTAAAAGAGTGGGATTTGTTTTTTGTTTTTTGTTTTTTGTTTTTTTTTTGAGACGGAGTTTTGTTCCTGTTGCCCAGGCTGGAGTGCAATGGCACGATCTCGGCTCACCGCAACCTCCGCCTCCCGGGTTCAAGCGATTCTCCTGCCTCAGGCTCTCGAGTAGCTGGGATTACAGGCATGCGCCACCACGCCCAGCTAATTTTGTATTTTTAGTAGAGATGGGGTTTCTCCATGGTGATCAGGCTGGTCTCGAACTCCCGACCTCAGGTGATCCACCTGCCTCGGCCTCCCAAAGTGCTAGGATTACAGGTATGAGCCACTGCGCCCGGCCAAGAGTGGGTTTTTTGAGACAAAGCCTTGCTGCAACGCCTAGGCTGGAGTGCAATGGTGTAATCTTGGCTCGCTGCAACCTCTGCTTCCCCGGTTCAAGTGATTCTTCCACCTCAGCCTCCTGAGTAGCTGGGATTACAGGTAGCTCCTACCATGCTGGGCTAATTTTTGTAGTTTTAATAGAGACGGGGTTTCACCATATTGGCCAGGCTGGTCTTGAACTCCTGACCTCAAGTGATCCGCCCGCCTTGGCCTCCCAAAGTGCTGGGATTACAGGCCTAAGCCTCTGCGCCGGGTCAGGAGTGGGTTTATGTAACTGTCATTAGAAACATTAGGCACAATATTATGAAACAAAACAAACTTTTCACCTTGCAAAAAAAAAAAAAAAATTATTAGAAGGAAATCAAAGCAGTGGACACGTGGCAGACAATGTGGGTTGCTTACCCAAAAGCTAATGTCCTCTCCCTATATTTACTAAGAGACCCCTTCCCCCAAGTTTTGTCCCTATATTGTGCAGCCGAAGAAGCTGGGCCCCCTTCAGAGTACCAGAGGTGATATTGGAGGAGTAATAGCATATTTTATTACCCTTGGCAAAGATTCATTTAGTAAAGTAAATTCGGGAAACTGTGGCCAAGAAGCTGGAGGAGAAGACTTCCTGGAGGCCTTTGGGGGAAAGGCTTCCTTGATCTACAAAAAGGAAATGAGGAAAGGAAATATCCTCTTCTCTCCTTTCAGTCTTTAGACATTATTGTGTGAGGATGTGATACTTGGAGCTTCTGCAGCCATCTTGGGACTGAACTTGTAAGTTTCCATAGTGAAACATATTGATATGTTTTGGCTAGTTGTCCGCTCCAAATCTCATGTTGAAATGTGATCCCCAGTGTTGGAGGTGGGGCCTGGTGGGAACTGTTTGGATCATGGGGACAGGACGGATCCCTCATGTATGGCTTAGTGCTGTCTTCTTGGCGATGAGTGAGTTCACACCAGACCTGGTTGTTTAAAAGTGTGTGGCACCTCCACCCTCTCTTGCTCCCACTTTCACCATGTGATGTGCCTGCCACTGCTGCGCCTTTCACCATGAGTGAATCCTACCTGAGGCCTCACCAGGAAGCCAAGCAGATACCAGCGCCATGCTTGTACAGCCTGCAGAACTGTGAGTCAACTAAACCTCTTTTCTTTATAAATTACCCAGCCTCAGGTATTTCTTTATCATGACACAAAAATAGCCTAACACACATAGCTATCTCTATCTCTATAGATTAGACAGAGATAGCCCAAAGAAACCTTGGAGATCATCAAATTCAATTGCCTCATTTATTTTTATTATTTTTGTTCCATGTTGTTTGGCTTATTAATATTCCCTAATGGAAATCACAACTATTAAACCAATCATTAGGTTTGGAAAGTAGTGATAAACATGGATACAATATGATGATTTAATCAGGTGCCATTTTAGAGACAGAAGCTTATGATATGACCCCTTTATGTAATACTTGCCAAAATAATATCCTACTAGAATTAATTCAATAGCATGGGTAGCTTATTTCTAGAATATTTAAAAAATTGAACCAAAGCTTACTAAGATGGGTGAATTTAATATGATGTTTTTAGCTTTGTCACAGATAGTACAATTTAGCACAAACTAAAATAAAAATGTACTGTTTGCTCTATGCTGCACCCTATATTATCAAATAGCTTGACTCAAATTACTTGACTCAAATAGCTTCATACAATTCTCACAACAGCTCAGGTAAATACTGTCATCAAACCCATTTTGTGGATGAGGAAATTGAGGATAGGCAAGGTTAAATAACTTGCTTAAGATCACAGAGCTACTAAGTAGAAAGGCTGGGATTTGCAGTCTGACACAAAAGCTCAAGCTCTGAACCACTGCAGTTTTCTGCCCAAGAATGAATATAACTTATTCATGGTTGAGGCATGTGGCAAACACTGTTGGATGCCTACTTAGCAACTATTTCCCCTTTTCTCTCCATCAGAACACTCATTTTGTTTAGGGATGACTTGTGATCAATTTAATGAACTGTGGCAAATCCTCTCTTTTTGCCAGTGACTGGTCTGATGTTGCATGTGACCATCTTCTGGACAATAAGGAAGATTCTAAAGTCTGGGAAATATTTTTCTCCTTCATAAAAATGGTGGACAGCACTTCCTTTTCTTCCCTTCCTGCTCTGTGTAATGACCTCTATGGATGTGATGTCTGGAGCTATGGCAGTCACATTGCAATTAAGAGGTGACGGCTGCTAACACACATGTGAGGGCAGAGAGCAAACACAAAAAAGAGCTCGGGTCCTTGATGACATGATTGTGCTGCTCAACTAACCCTGAAACTATCTGCACTTGAAACTTATATTAAAGATATAATTAATGACCTCATGTTTAAAGCTACTGTCAAATATTCTGTTCCTTGAGGCCAAAGGCATTCTAACAGATGCAATCTAGACAGAGAAAGATGTTTTCTCAGAGTTTCAGCAAAAACAGATGATGTGTAGGTTATGAAGATTTTATCCAGGAATCCATTAGTATAGGTAGTAGTTTAGAAAAAAAAAATACTCCAAGCTTCGTCTCAGATATGGGTAAATCTGAGCCACCCACATGGTGTCTGTGCTGAATATTTTCCCCTCAGATGCACTGTTTCCTTTTCTGAAACTGACTGATATGAACTATATCAAAAGCCTCCCTTGCCCTCTGGCTTCTGGTTGGACTTGGCCATTGACCTACACCACCAGGAGACTGGAGGTGGGTAGTGAGTTAGACATAAATCCCCCAGGTCCTTTGCTGGGTGTTTACTTAGGCTGACTTCATCCGTTGACTGAAGGTCAGACTCCTGTCAGGTGGCCCTCCGTGTCTGGATTTTTCGACAACTGTTCTTTCCCCTGATTGGACAGATCTAGGAGTTGTAGCCTCAGGGTTCCAGGCTTCTCTTGTGGTTTCCCACACCCTGCCCACATCTTTGCAAAATGCCATTTGTTTCCTGCCAGGACCCTGACTGATACAGTGATGTCAACCAAATCACTGCAGCTATTGAAGTTTGGTCCAGTCTATCCGAGGTGTGGTGAGATTCTGTGGAGTTAAATAAGGGCTTTCACCTACTATTGAAGGGAGACAGGAGACTACACAAATAAATGGCATGCTGCAGAAGTGAAACAAAGATCATAGCTCAGAGAAAACATTTTCCACTTGAGGGCAAGAAATCAGAGAAAGCTACCTGGAAGAGCTAGCATTTGGGATGATGACGGATAGGAGTTTTAAAAGAGATGGTTTGAAGGGCATTCCAAAGACAGGGAAGAGTGTGAGTCAAGCCCGGGAAGAGAGAAAGCTGAAGTGAAGTTTCCGAAAAATTAGAGCTGGAAGGGATCTCCGGTATCTTTTATTTAATGTTCGTTCTCCCTTCACCTCGTTTAACTGAGATTTGGCCAAGGTCAAACAGCAAGTCAGTAGGACGTCAAGACTCCAACCAGGTCTGCTGGCTACCAGGCTAGTTCTTAATAATCCACCTTCTACCTCCACCCCGCCCCCTCACCTCAGGCAGTCTGCTTACTTCTCAGTCTCTCCCACTAGACTGTAACCTCCTCAATGGCGGGGCTTCTTCACCCTTGAATCTCAGTACCTAGCACAGTATCTAACACAAAATCGTCATCGTCATCATCATCATCATCAGCAGCAGCAGCTACCAAACTTTAAGAGGCATCCACACACTGTCAGGCACTATGCAGTTATTTTATACATCTTCTGTAATCTTCACTTTTCATTGAGGACGCTGCGGCTCAGAGAGGTTGTCTAATTTGTCTGAGGTCACACAGCAGTTAAGTGCTGGACTCTATTTTATAATATCTTTCATCAACCGGACTCCGAAGCCCTGCCTCAATGGGCGTTCATTCAACATTTGTTGAATGAACGAATGAACAAGAACTATCCACTCAATGCAAACTATTGGCTGTAACAGGCCACCCTAGAGGCCCCGGAACCTTGGCAGGGTCAGGACTCCGCACGTTGTCTTCCAATCTAAGCACACCGGCCCCTCTCGGCGCCCCGCACAGACTCGGAGGCTTCGCCCGCGTCTCCGCCTAACTCGCCGGCCACGCCCCCATATCGGGGAGTTCGGTCACTCTCGGATTCGCGTTTTCCTCGGCTCCAGCAGCCTCGCAGAGGGCCTCTCCCGGCCCTGCGACCTGAAGCCCATTCCACTCCCCTGCCCCTCCTCTGCGCCCTCCCTCACTCTCCAAACTTCTTTTTTCCACCCTCTCTAAACTTCAGTCATTCTAGTGCCCGCCTCCTCCACTCGCACCGACCAACCAGTGGTCCTTATTCTCGTTGGCGGTCCGCCCCCTGCCCGCCGGGGGCCAATCCCTGGCGCGAGAGTCCGGGGCCGGGGCTCGTTCCCAAGCGCCGGGCCTGTGACGGCAGCGCGCCGGGCGCCGCGCGGCAGGAGGGGGCGGGGCTCTGGATGAGAGATGGGCGAGGGCGGGGGGAAGGGAAAAGGGAGGAGGAGGAGGTTGCGGCGGGTTTGAAAGCGGCAGTTTCCTGGCAGCTTGGGCAGGCGTTGGTCTCCGCGCTACAGCTCCGCAGCGGGCACGATCGATCCCGCGACGGGTCTACGCGCGCTTCTGCGCGCCCCCGACGGATTTTTCCCGTTCCGGGCTCTTCCCCCTTCACCTCACCGCCCCCCCGCCTCAGCCTTTCCCGCCGCTCGGGCGCTGAGCCCGGGGACCAGCCGGCGGCAGTGACCCCGCCCGAAGCCCCTTCTGGAACCGCCTGGGGACAATTCCCTTTTCCTTTCTTCAGCCTAACCCGCGGTGGCCCTCGCGGAGTCTGGTCAGCCCCGGGGAGCGCAGCTGGGAGGGGCGTCCAAGAGGCGTCTCGGGTCTGGGAGCGGCCGGGCCCCCAGCGGGCTGTGGTCACCGGGTGGGGGCCGGAGCGGCGAGGCCCCCCTGACCCGGCTGCGCGGGCCGCCCAGGGCCCCCGGGCTGAGACGGGGCCGGAGCGGCGCCCCGGCCGCCCGCGCGGGGTCTCCCCCATGGTGCAGCGGGGTTCGGGATGTCGAAGACGCTGAAGAAGAAGAAGCACTGGCTCAGCAAGGTGCAGGAGTGCGCCGTGTCCTGGGCCGGGGCCCCGGGCGACTTCGGCGCGGAGATCCGCGGTGGCGCGGAGCGTGGCGAGTTCCCCTACCTGGGGCGGCTCCGCGAGGAGCCCGGCGGGGGCACCTGCTGCGTCGTCTCCGGCAAGGCGCCCAGCCCAGGCGATGTGCTGCTGGAGGTAAACGGGACGCCTGTCAGCGGGCTCACCAACCGGGACACCCTGGCTGTCATCCGCCACTTCCGCGAGCCCATCCGTCTCAAGACTGTGAAACCAGGTACGCCGGCCCTGCGTATCTGCCGCGGGGTGTTGGGTACAGGGGCACCAGGGTGGGCGTCCTAGGAGCGACGGCACCTCCCCACCGCGTATGGTCCCGGGTAACCTTAGACCTCTAGGGTGTGCCTGACTCCTTGACGAGGGGGAGGGGTGGCGTTGGTGAGTCCCATTTTGCCGATGGGAAAACTGAGCTCTGGCTTGGCGAGGTTGCTCTGCTAGCTGTGTTAGCTGTCACAGAATTGCGACTAGAAGCTGAGTTTCCTATATTTGTAGCTCCATCTCCCCCCGCAGACAAGAGTTTTTGACTAGAGAAGGCCAGCCTTTTCCGCTGTCTGTTGTGCAAAAAGGTCCTTAGGATTGTAGCATTTTCTTTGGAACGATCTTACGCATCTTCTAACAGGGAAAAAGGGTCTTTACTATAGAAGTACTTGGTGCCAAGGTTACCACCTAGTGTACCTGGAAGGGCTTAGCTGCTTCAGTGTTTCTTGCACACTAGCAGACATCTCGGAGCTGTCAGCCTAACTCTGTCAGTCCAGGTGGTTCAGGTGTCTGAGTACCGATGAGGGTACAATATGTGATATGTGGCCGACTGGTGTGTTCTTGCAGGGAGCTGTTGAAGAGAGTCTGGGTTTTGAAGCAAGACTTAGGTGCCTAGCGGAGTGAAAGCTTCTGTAACGCTTTTGATTTTACAGAATTTTGTTGAAGTGGTAAGTTAAAGGAGCCTCTTTTGCCCTGGTATCTTTTATGCTAGTAAAATTTGCTGCAAAGCACGTTACGTTTATGGCATACTCGTCAGTTTCAAAGCATTGATCAGAGACAGCATACAGTGAGATCTGATAGTATGTAGTAGTTCTTATGAATTTGTTATAGACAGCATTGTTGGTTTTGTTTCAGCATAGATAGAATGTGGTTCTGTCGTCTTAGATGTTTGTGGGAGAGAGAATGGTGATTGTAACGTTATTAGAAACCAAACTGTTTTTCCTGAATGTGCTCTACTGAGTATATGGTGCATCAAAATATAATGAGCTGCTTAATTGTTACCTGGGCTAGGTAGCAGTCCATCCCTTGAGGGCAAAATGCTAGAAAATTCTGGAGAAAAATTTAATATGTTATCTCCTTCTGATTTCTTTCTCAGCAGCTCGCTTTGGAAATATTAATATATCTTTAATAGTCCTTGAGCTTAATAGGGCTTGATAGTTTGTGGTGCAGTTTACATATGTCTGTGTATTGTGGATATATATACACACAGACTCACATGCTCCTGAGATCATAATTAAGATTTTCTTTCTATAGCCTATTCCATCGCATTCATTTTAAGTGTAAGAGTTTATGTGGTGAGGTTTTCTTTTTATTGTTGTTAATTTTTTAAAACTTTGGCAGACTTTAAACAGCTTTTTCTGTATAGTTTTGAGAATTTGTAAAATCTTTTCTTAACGCTAACTTTTACAGTGTGTGAAAGGCAGAGGAAAGACTTTTGGGGCTGTAATTCAGCCAGTCACGCACTGTGTGTAATGTGCAAAAGACTATATAGACAGCATTTACTAGTCTAGGTGCCAAATCTTAGTTCAAATCCCATGAGTCAGTGAATAATGAGAACATCTGCATCATTGCTTTGTGTTTTGTTTTGAGTAGTTGGGGCATAGATTAGAATATAACTTATTTTTAGAAATTTTAAAGTTGATATATTGACATGGAAGCTGGTGTATTCTAAATTATTGTGACTTTTTTTTAGAAGACTGAAGAGATGGCTATTTCACATTAGTCTAATCTACCTGTTATACATTTTCTCAACCTTTATATTATATTTAACAATAATTCAAGATTTAGAGTATTAGTCATATTAACTGTGTTGGATAAGCATCCTATGCCCCAGTATGTAGTTGACATTATTAGAGTAATACAGTTTTGCCCTCTTGATAGCCATAGACACTGTTCTATTTTAAAGGTTTAGCCAAAATAAAGGGAATAACATATTAATGGTCGCAGAACATTTTGTAGTCATTAGTAGTAAAGTTCTGAATACTACACTTATTTTTTAAAGAGACACTTTGAGTCAGTAATTTCTCAAGATATCATTATGTCTGTGTTATCTGAGATTAATATGTTTCTAAGCAGGTTGTAATTTAAAAATTTTAATCTCTTTTAAAAATAGTATTCTTAGCTTCTTAATAGCCTCATGTTAGGTATTATATTAAATGGCTTTCTTAAATGGCTTTGCTTAAAAGCAACATTTGTTATAAAATAGCAAGATTTTTACAAGTTAAAGACAAGACTTTAAATACTAGAAGTCAACACTTGAATAGGTTATCTGTATAACTTTGAGTTTGATTAAAAACAAATATTATTTTCAGAAGAGACGAAGATTCTTTATTGTTGGGATTCATTTTGGAAAGGGTGAAAATAGAGTAAGGGAATTTAAAAAGAAACGTGCCATAAACATTGTTTTATTTTTTCCCTTTTCTCTAAACTTTGTGACAGAAATTGATTTTTCAAGTTAATAAGGTATTGTAAAGTGTACTTAGCCCTCTGTTGTCTTCACTAGTTGCTTTTTATTAAACCATATTCATAACATGACATTTAGAGACTAGCACAGTGAAAGAGTAAAATTTAACTATTTCTGTAAGATGTAATACTAATTGGAAATGGTCTCGTATTGTCTTCTGAGAAAGTCCATGGCAGAAAGATAAGCTGGGTTGTAGGACATGGCTTTTGTAGCGCTGATTCTTCCTAGCCTTCTTTTCACTTAGGTGCTAAGGGTCGCCCTCCCAAAGCCTGTACCAAAAGCCAGGTGACTTAACATCTTTCTGGCACCTACTGTCTTTAGCTGTGATTTTTTTCCCCCTTTTTTGGTTATAATCTTTAATAGAGAATTGAAGGTTACTCTTTAAAATGCGGTTTCTAATCTAAAACTTTTCCTGAATCAATTAGGTAATTTCTTACTGTTTTAGTATTAGTGTAGTACTTAGTAGTCAGTACTTTGCCTGCTTCTAGAAGAATCATTGGTTTCACCTGTTGCTTGGCCCACTTAGTTACCTGTTTCTTAATTATGACCCTGTTGTTTATTTTTCCGCAAAGAGAAAAGTTGTCATTTGAGTTTGAACTTTGTCTTTGCCCAGTAGTAAAGTTGAACTTTGGACCCCTGGTGAAATTGTTTTGTGATATAGTACTATGACTAGGTTTAGTTTCTTTGATTTTACTATAGAGTATATAGTCTTAAACCATTTCTCTCCTGATTAATATACAAGTAGTTAATTTTGTTCTAAAATTCCCCAGACTCTAATTGTGCAGAGTTTTATGCTTCTTTATACACCTTTAAGCTCGTATTTCAGCAGTTTGCTTTCAGTAAATTTCGGTAAATTATGTGTATTTTATTCCAGAGATTAAGTATTGGTACAATAAATACATTAAATCATTGTCTACTGCCATATCATGCACACATTACATTCAACTACCCTAAGCAAGTAGTGTATCCAGGGATGAAAATCATAGGAAACAATGTTATAGTTTGTTTAAATAAAAACCAAGGTGAAACAGTTCCTGGGTAATGTTAAATGTAGGTAAAAGTCTTCACTGCTGACTCTTTGGGACATCAAATTTGTAAGGGAGTTTTATTAAAATGGGCTAATTTCCTAGATATACACTTCCTGTGAGTGAAGAAAGTTACTGGATGCTTTAAAATAAGAAATATTTGTGTTATTTAAATAAAAATAATGCTGTGCCTTTCTTCTCTATTGAATCTTTTTGTTAGTTTTGTTTTATTTATTTAGTGGGTAATTTGGGATTTTTGATGAGTTTTGTTGAGGTGGTTGTAATATTTGAAGACGGGAAAGGTAAGAGAATTTAGAGTTAATTGTTAGCCTCCCAGATTTACAATACATTTCTTCGTATGTTTTTTAAAACAAGAAAATCTAGAGACCTAGAGAGTGTTTTAGAAACAATAGAAAAAGAAGCAAGCCAAGCCCCCTTTGCTAGGGAAAGTAGCATTACATTTTGATAAACCTTGAAGTCGAAAATTTCCTACTATTTCAGATTTTGGTAGATTTTTTCTTTTTTCTTTTCTTTTCCCCCTCCCCCCGCCGCCGCCCCCCGCCGAAGCTCTTAATAACTCAAGGGTTCAGGTTTTGGATTCTGTTCATTGACACTTTCAATTCATATGAGTAATGGGCTTACACCTTAGCGATTGCAAACTGATTTGCTTGCGTGATATTTGGTGACTCTTATTATATCATTAACATCTTTGTACTTAAAAACGTTTTCTCTCCATCGTTTTCTAGGAATATTACATCCAAATATCTCAGTATGTATATATGTGTGTGTATATATACGTATGCATATATGCATACGTATATATACACAAACTTTTGTTAACTTTTCTCGTATATCATGTTCTAGTATATCATTTTGGGTACTTTATTGATCCTGCCCTTACCCCTAGACTTTTTAAAAAATTTAGTTTATAAAGCTTTATTTTCCTAGGTTGAGGCATTTTAACAATTCTTTAATTTCTTGCTATCTTACTGGTACAAACAAATACTTAACATTTGGCCATTTGATTTTAGATGATTTTAAATTTTGTTCAGTTTATTGCTAAAACTGATTTTCATGTAATATAACTCTGTGTTCCTGGGACATATACATTATTTTTCCTCTGAGATCCTGGGATATACTTTATAAAACCTTTTGTTATGAGAGATAAATTTTCGTGATTTTTTTTTTCTGCTAATTTATGTAAACTGGCAGCAAAACAAATCTTTTAAATTCATTCAAGTGTCTGACTTACGAAGTCAGTGCCTAATCTTCTCAAGTGATAGTTTCATATGGTCTTTACTCTGTAACCCCTAAGTGCTTTGTAATTTTTGGGGGGACTTAGTGTTTTGGGAGTATGTTGAAAGAGAATCTTGTTTTAATGGGTTACTTCAATATTATTTACCAATTTCAAAATCTGTGAATGTCAGGGTTGTGTGTGTGTGTGTGTGTGTGTGTGTGTGTGATTTGACAAAAGATAAGTGTTTTACTGTTGAAGACTAGAACTGTTTTGCCTTTAATAAATTATTTTTTGTCTTCTGAAATTTTGAGAAATAATTTTCTTGAAATATTACATTTTGGTAGACAGAATGAATGCCCTGAATATAAAACTATTGCCAAAAGTATGAGTTTCAGAAACTTAGAAGCTGGTGTTATGAGACATGTTTGTAGGGAAAGAGGCAACTCCATTCATTGCTCTTCTAGCTAATTTTGCTAACAATATATCTTGTTATTATTTTGTTTTTGAAGAACAACTATTATTCAGAATGTTTTCCAAGAAAAGATGCTTATTTTATTTAATACAGAAAAAATAAGAAGTCCTATTACTGGCATACATTCATTTCCTCAGCAAGCACTTAGTGGTGCACCCATCAAGTGCCAGCATGGAGCTAGCACTGGCGATATAAACATGAGTCAGAAGTTGTGTGTCTTCAAGAAGCTGGCAATTTAGTAGGAGCTTAGTGACTCATTGGTAAGGAATACCTATAGTAAGGGTTTTGCCTTTTTCACTTTTCTGCCAGTGTTTAAAACTCTTTAGGTAGGTCTTAATATGAATTTTGGTGAAAACGAGACTAATTAACTGGCTGCATAGTGTGCTATTCAAAAAAGTTGTGGAGCTGCATTTTAGAAAGGATTTGGGTTCTCAAGTCATTACAAAAAGAGAGAAATCAAATATAAGCAAAACTGTCTTTTCAAAAAGTCCTTAAATTGTTCATAAAATACTATATTATACTGTTTGTAGGATGAGTCCTACTTGCCACTTTTCCACCCATGTTGGAACCAATTGCAGTTTTTTGGTCGAATACCAGATGAAGTAATTTGCTTGCATTAAAAAGACATGTTTTACAAAAAAATCTTTTAATTCTAAGAAATTGTCCTCATCTAGGTATGTATAGTGAATTTATGGACATTAAATGCGTACATGAAGTGAAAGAACGATTTTTTTTCTTTTTTTCTTTTTTTTTTAATATCTTGGTAGGATCCACACTATCTGCCCTTGTTTTCTGACTTGAGTGGTTGAGGAATGAATTGTGAATAATTTTGAACTTACTTTGGTTTTGAAAGATGACAGGTTTTGGTTGAGTGGAATTAGGATCTTTCCAGTAGTAGGTAAGAAGCAGAGGAGGAGAGAAACACAGGGCAAAAACATTCCATACAGAAAGGTTTACAGTGTGGTCCATCTCAATAATGTTGTGTGTATTTGTGTATAAAAAACTTTATTTTGTACAAGGGCACAAAATCCACATTGTAGAATAATTAGAAAATAGAGGGACGATCATATTAATTGTTTAAATGGCTAGGTAGTTCCATTATGAATAGTCTTCCATAAGTTTTTTTTTTTTTAATGTGTTATCTCCTCGAGATAATGCTGTAAGATGCTTAATGCTATTTCTGCCTTCAGCCTCATTCCACTCATAATGTAATACTATGAATATTTTTATGTAACCCTTAATGTACCATTAGTTCTGTTCTTTATGGTTAATAGCCCTATTTGGGTTGTTTTGGAAGTCTAGCCAGTTTTATGGGAAAACACAATTTGCTGGCCTAGGAAAAAGGGAACTGAAAAATATATTTTCATCTTAATCCTGCCTTCCCTTTTGTTATAGTCACAGCCGATTGACTTCCAGTGAGAAGGGGGGCATCATTATATCTCCATTCTTCCTTGAACCCAAGTAATTTATCGTGATGCAGCCACTCAGCTGCATTGCAGTGGTTCCCAGGAGCAACCCACTTACTTGCAGCCCCCACCCATTTTGGTCATCCCAACATGGCCAGGGGAACATAGATTACATTTTGAGGACCATAATTTGACTTATGACGTATATAAATACCTGAGAAAGGACACGCTGTCCTTATAGGTGATTAGGTACTTGTTTTATTAACACATACTGAGAGATATTGTTTTAGAGACTCTGTATGGGTTATAAAGGGTTAAACTTTCTTGCTATAATTTATTTTGAGTTTAGGGTTTGGTTTTAAAAAATATCATGCAGTGATAATTGGAAAAATTTTGTTTCAAATTTGTTAATAATTAAGATCTTTTCTATTTGGAGGCTTCCCTTTTTATTGTCTTGGGTATGCAATGTGAAAGGTAACCTATCTACTTAATTAAAACTTTCTGGCATTTTAGCCTCTTTGCTTTTGCTGTTTTTTTTGCACAGAATTTGAAACATATAATTATTATTTTCTGGCTTCAGGGAAGTTTGTGAGAGGCAAGCCTGTATCTCATTGTTGTTCTGATTGGGAATTACACATGACTATGAAAAATGGGATTTTACTATACATAATGGCATTTAGCAGAAGTAGTTTTATGAAAGGAAAATACCCTACAAGGTAGGAAAAAAACAAGTGTTAATGCTTCCTTTTCTGAACTTAAATAGAATTAAGCTAGATTGGCTTTGCTTTTCTTCCAGTAAAATAACTTTTAAAAATTCACTTTAATGGAATAGTTCTAGAGGTATGTTACTCTTTGGATATGGTTATCTAGTTTGCAGCAAGTATCTTGTGATATATAGCTTAGATCTCAGTAGGAAAGAAAAAAATCTTAATTTACATATCAGTTTCTGTATTTGTAAGAATTCTGTAGCAAGTGACAGAAATGCTATTGAGATTAATTTAGGCTAAGAAGAAATTTATTGACTTACATACATTAAAATCCAGGCATAGATCAGTAACAGCTAACTTCATGTTCTCAAATGTTGGTCATTAGAATTATTATTTGGTTCTCTTTTCTTCCAGGTTGGATTTTTTCTCAGCTAGACTCTGTCAGTGTAGCAGTGAAGGTAGCTCTGAACCCCCAAGTCATACAGGGTCCTTAAAGCTTCTCATCTTTTTGGAGTCTAATAACAAATCTCATGCAGAGACTTTGGCCCTGTGCTGATCTCTTGGACCAATTACTGTGGAGAGAGGAGAGGACAATGAAGTGCCATGATTGGTCAGGCGTGGGGACATGTCTACCCTTGCAGCTGGATATAAATAGCATAATATGATTAACAACTGTAGCAGAACCCCAAGACATAAGGGAGGGGGAGTTCCTGAAAGGGTGGGATGCCGAGGAATCAATACTCCAGGAAATGATCTCTTTTAAAACATTTAATCTCTCTTACTTTGAAGCCAGCAGTAGTATACAGTTGTCATAAAACTATCATTTTTAGAAAAACAGATATTGGCTGTAAACCAAAACTTATTTGATTTCTAGGCACTGCTTTTGCTCAGATATTATCATATTTAACTTTTTTAATAAAAAATTGCTTTTATTTAGAAGTTACTTCTTTAAAAAATTGAAATACTGATACCTTAATGTGTATAATTTAAAAGTATTTCTTGTAATTTTTATTTAATTTTCTTTGATTGAAAAAAATCAAGATTCTCTAAGTCAATGCTGTTGATTTTTAGGGAGATGGAATACTTTGGAAGATTAACAGTCTTCAGCACTGAGAAAAAGATTATTAGCCTAGTTAAGCAATTACGTTTTTAAAACAATTTTATTCTACCCTTTTGAAAATGAAATTCTAAACGAATTATTTTCCAAGGTGTTTTGGTTTTAAAACAATGGTCCTTTTAAACACAAATTGAGACAACATCGTTATTGTAGTATTTCTGAGGGGTCCCTAATAAAACTTTTTAACCATGATTTCGTGGAAATTATGTGAAAGGAACTGCTTCACTGACACATATAAAATGGGTATATAAGTTTTGAAACATTACTTAAGTATGGTGTAATGTCGTACCTGTTTAATTACCAAAAATGTTATTTGGCAGATATTGCAGGATAAAATCTGATCCCCTTTTTAAGGTTTTTTACAGCCTCCACTGGGAGAACAGAGGTACCCAGAGCAGGCGTAGACAGTTGAAAGAGAGGGGTGGGTGCTCCAAATAACATTTCATACTATTTTTATATTCTAATTACTGTATCAATGTCTTCAGCTTTGGTGCCATAAAAATAATAATTTTAGTAATAACTTTGAGTTTACATATGCCATACACTGTAGGAGTTTTGTAGTTTTGCCAAGTGTCTTCTGGTAGTTGGATCTTTAGTGAATTTTAAATGTTGGTAGATTATTGGTGAATGTACTTATTGTACATAAAAATGAACATTCTTGGAATTGGGTGTGATTTGCCAATAAGAATCATCATAGCAAGTACTTTGTATTGTTAGATTAGTTTGGGCACCCTTTGGATGCCTTCAGACCATATTTGGAAAATTACTGCTTCTACTCCAAAAGCCTGTAATGATTAGAGTTCTCCAATATTAATTCCATATATTGATTAATTAAGCCATGAAATCTAGTAAAATGATATAGTCTTTATTACCTCTGTTCACAGAATTGTATCTTAATCCAACTTGGTAGCTTTCAGCAGAACTCGTTGTCAAAATATCATTAATTTTAGCTAAGAATTCTATTCACTAATTTCAGTGTTTAGGTTAGAATGCACAAGCTAATGGAAATTTTAATTTCCTTTGAATAGAGTTAGATTTGCTAACTAGAGCAATCTCACAATGTAATGCTGATGACTGAAATGATATACTTCAGCCTCCCTTTGGTGACAACCCTAAGTTTAGACAACCTTACTCTAATAGGAATATTGGGGACTTGTCACAATATACTAGCTGTCATTTAGAGTAATAACTCCCATGTCAGGGCATTTTATACCTGTCTCATTTGGTTTATAAGGATGTATGTATTAGCATTCATGTTTTCTTAAAGAACTTTATATATTTTTATTCTCTATGAGTCAGATGTTACCGTCTTCCTTTACAGATGAGAAAATTGAGTTTAAGAGAGAGATTAACACATGAAAGTTCACACAGACTCACAGGAAGAATTATGAACTGAAACAGTGTTTAGTCTTTACTTTTTGGATAGAATATTAGTTCCTTATATCCAAAAAACCTGTCTTCCTTTCTCTAGTAAAGGGAAAAACCACAATTCTGAATTGTTTGCATGGGTGTTAAATGCAGTAAAATACTGGGCAAGTACTTACAATAAAGGCTTCATTGCTTGGTTCTGTTTCAGAACAGAGTTTGTGGCAGCGCAGTTTAATCTGTACAACTAAGCTGCGTGATAAGTAGTTATTTCCAAGAATTGCTAATCAAGCAGAAAGTTAGTATTCTTGCTACATTTGTAAGACAATATTTTCAGCAGATTATTTTTATTGCTGAAAATATTCTCTGTAATATGTAAAAGCCCAGATAAATATATTAGATACATATTTTGGGATAAATATATTTGGGAAAATTGTATATTTGATACTGGAAATAATATTTTGTCGTTGTGTTTCCTTTCTTCTACTTCTGTAATTCACTCACCAGGAAGGTGTTAGCATACTTACCTGAGACAGAGCCTAGAAAATGTTCTGGTGAATGTAGAAAGGAATGTATTTTAGAATTAGGGATCTTTTATAAGTATGCAGACCCTTCTCAGAAAAGTACGCTTTGCTTAAATAAAATTTAGCTAAGCTAGATAAAAGAATAACTCATTGCATTTAAGTAGACCTTTCTCCTTCTAGGCTTCAAGTATTGCACACCTAAGATGGATCCTTTGAAGAGTCAGGTAAAGCAGATTGTGGATTGTTGGCACCTCTTATTCTTTAAGTATTTGTGCTGTTATGTTTTCTCTCTGGGCTAAAGTCAGTCCCTTGAGTGGAAGGAAGCACAGTAATCCAACCTTAGTGTATAGATAAACAAGTCAAGGCTTAGCAGTGGCAGAAGTCATAGCATAAACACGGTAGAGCAGAGACTAGAACTCACATTGTTTGGTTCCTTTCATTGTTCTAGTTTCTGACATAAGAATTTGTGTAGAAAATTGGTGAAAAAAGGACTTGTTAAACATACTCTTTTGTTTATGAAATCTCTAGTCTCTTGGAATTAAGTGTAATGTGCTAGACTCAGTTTGTTAGGCCATCAGCATGCATGAATGAGATTAGAGGCAGTGGTATCCCGAAACTTGCAGCACAGGAAAGAATTTTAATCATTATATGCCATGGATTTTCAGGGCATTTTAAGCCTTTATAATGGTGTAACTTATGATTAAGATTTATGCAGTCAAAATTGTTAGCTGGTATAATAGCTGAATAGTTAAGTATTTATTCTGGTTAGTTGCTTTAGCTTTGAAAAATCATTTTTCCTATCGGAGATTCTTCACAATGCTTTCAGTAAAATGTTTCTGAATAGTTCTTGCTATGTGGTAGACTGCTAACACTGTTTCTTGCTCTCTCTGTGGGGCTGATGCTGCAAGTCTTATTTAGAGTCAGCTATACTTCTATTTTTTTCCTTGACTGACTAGGAGATGCATTGGGGGAAGATAAATTTTAGGGCAAGGGGACACTCAGGGTTGTGGGAGATGAACTGTCAAGGATACCTTTGGCTCACTGTCCTCAAGCTTGTTCGGCTGTAGTGATGGCATAACTGAGAAGAGGGATTGTGCTCTTGCTGGGGGTGGGACAGGAAGATATCTCAGGCCATGTCAAGCTGGCCACAGCAGAGGACAAGCTACTCCCTGTGAGGCAAAACTGAAGAAAGGGGATTGAGGTGGCCGTTCTGGGGAAACTATCTTTATTGGGTAAGACTAATGGGAATGGTAGAGTCTTGCTTGGATTCTTTGTAGGTCTGTGGAAGAACAGCATGAGTGTAGACATGAAAAAATCTTTCTGCAATCCTTACTCCTTTGCAGTATCAGTCAGGGTTCAGTGCAGGAAACAGAAAGGGGTGTAATGCAGGGAATTAGTTGCTTAGGGAATCTTTTGAAAGGGCTGGAGGGCTGGGCTCTAGGCTGAGCCTCTGAGAATGATTTTTTCCAGGACACCTTGAAACAGTCCACAGTGGGAGCTGCCACCTCTGCTAGTCAGGAAAGTGGCCATCAGGAGGTTGCTACTGAAACAGTGGCAAGAAAATGCTGCTGTAGCTGCGATCAAGGTGATCACAACAGCCACTGCTGTTAACATTGTAACTGCTGGAAGTCTGGAATGTAGCATCTGGCCATTACTGTGACAGCTTCTCCTTGATGCCCGTGAACTGGTGACTAGATACTGTTATGATGAATCTGGTCCCTGCTGCCTCTGCCACTGTCTATAAAATAATTAGAAAATGATTAATTCTGTTTTTAATATAATTTAATTGTAATTTTATACAACTAAATTCTTAATAGTGGCTGTGTTTGACAACTGTTTTGTAAAATTCATAAAAATTTAATAATTGGCCTTGCAAGAGAATACAGCCAACTCCATTGCATCACTGTAAAACCTCCTAACTGACGCTTCTACTCCTTAATTGGAAATTCTCTCTTTTTTGTTTTAGTTCAAAGCTAGAGACTGGATACTGACATGTTCATGACCTTGTGTACAAGCTGACAGCTGCTAAAAGCTACAGGCCAATGGGGCTTTGCTTTACTTCTGCCTTCCATATCTTGTGTCCTGCATCTTAATGGTGGAATCAGATTTGCATCCAGAATACTGGCTATAAAGGAGTCTGGAAGATACAGTTTTTAGTTTTGCAACTTCTGCATTTCAGGAAGGCATACTACAAGGAGGAAGTCCCCGAGTGATAGCTGATCCTTTCCCAGGCACTCATCTTCTTAAACATAGTATTTTAATTACAATTTAGCCCATTCTTGATGACTCATTGTCATTTCTGTAAGCTTCTCTTTTCATTATGGCCTGTAGTTGGAATGATCATAGGGCCAAGGGATTTTAACATCTGTAGTAACTTTTTGTTCTAGATTAGCTTGTATCTCTCCCACTTCCCATATCTGCTGCTGACATCTATGTTTGACATCATTTGATGTCAACCTCCCCTGCAAGCCACAGGCAGGGAGAGCACCTCACCCAAAGCAAGCAATTTATTGGCTGGTCAGCAACCTGTGATTTCTGTAGCTTAAAAAGATAAGTGGGGCTTATCTTTTGAACTAAGACAAAAAGGAAAGAATTTCCAATTAAGTGTGGGAGCTTCAACTGAGAGGTTTTGAAGTGAGTTGGCTGTATTCTTTTGCAAGACCAATTGTTAAATTTTCAAGAATTCTGCGAGTTGTCAAACAGCCATTTTTAAGAATTAAGTTGAATAACATTTTAATAAAAACAAAGATAATACTCAAAAGAAATTATTTCCTAATTATTTGCCCACATTTTAGAATTATCTGTGCTCTTGAATTTCTTTATATCTTCTATATCTGTATGGTAGAAACACTATATAGTGGTTTGCTACTGTACATATCTTCCCAGCTCCCTTTTCACTGTTGTCACAGTTGACTGTGGTGGTAGTTGTTGGCATTTCCTGAACACATCACACTGATTGTGGGGGCGGGGAGGGAGAGTCACAGTTGGAGAGGCCATGAGAAACCATGTACAAACTAAAATTATGGGAGAAGAAACTATGAGTGAAACGATGAGAAAAAACTAATGCATGATGTAGATCTGGGTGGTGTTAATAGCAGAACACTGGAGGGAAGGGCCACAAACTCTTCATCCCAAGGTCTAGAATCATTCTAGAATCATCCTACAAGCCTAGTTTTCATCAGATTCAGCCCTATTTTATTTCTTGCTCTTGGAATTATAAGAAATTATGAATTTCTGTGTGTTGCTAGCTTTAATAGAATACCCTGGAATTTTATTTACTTTTAATTTTGTTTATTTATTTATGCTTTTGTGCCACCTTCTCGTGAAAAAGAGGCAGTATGTTGAAAGTTTGAGTTCAGATTTTCTGATGTAGATAAACAAGCTAAAGAAGATAGGCAGAAGTATGATATATGAGAATTTCCAGAGCAGGGTATTTGTAACTTGTAAATATGTAGTCCACGTTCCCTCCCCTAACACATTTTACACTAGAATAAGATTGAAAGGCTGGACGTCGTGGCTCACGCCTGAAATCACTTTGTGGGGACAAGGCAGGTGGATTGCTTGAGCCCAGGAGTTCAAGACCAGCCTGGGCTACATGGCAAAACCCGATCTCTACCAAAAAAAAAGGTAACTGGGCATGGTGGTGTGGGTCTGTATTCCCAGATACGTGGGAGGCTGAGATGGGAGGATCGGTTGAGCCCAGGGAGGTTGAGGCTGCAGTGAGCCATGCTTGCACCTGAATACTGGCCGGGAGATAGAGTGAAACTCTGTCTCAAAAAAAAAAAAAGACTAAAAGCTCTGTTGAGGAATGCCGCTTATAAATACATTTTTAAAAATTCAGTAATATTTTTCATGTATAAACATTGTGGAGTCTATTGTAGTTGCTTGTACAATACTGGGGCATAGGTGATATTTGTCTCTTTACTGTTGTAGCTTCGGCCTACGCCTTTAGTAACTGCTAAGGTGCAGACTGTAGATCTGGACTGTCTGTGTCTGTAGTTCACAACCTCAACTTCTCTGCTGCCTTTGATTTGCTCCCTCTGCAGTTTTGTTTTCTCTGTACTGATTGCTTCTCCCATGCTTCTCTGCTTTCCATAGAAAAAACTGACCATGTATAGATCCTGTCAGCTGATTGCAATTCTCTTAACTTCTCCATTGTGGGTTGTATAGTCTGAGGGGTTAGGTATAAACCCAGAGTGGTATTCTTTTTTCTGATGTGTTTGTTTTTGCTTACATATTCAGGAGCTGCTCTTTAACCCCAGAACATCAGTATATATGTTTTTTTCTGTTTCCAGATTTAAAAATATTCCAGAAGCCTGGCCTCAACACAGATAATATTTTACTTTTAATTTGGTGCCCATGTTTTAGAGATTTGAACTGGATTGCATTTAGTAAACCAAACCCCATCTTTAAAAAAACATAGTGGGCCGGACATGATGGCTCACATCTGTAAATCTCAGTACTTTGGGAGACTGAGGTGGGAGGATTGCTTGAGCCCAGGAGTTTGAGGCCAGCCTGGGCAACATAGTGAGACCTTGTCTCTACAGAAAAAAAAAAAAAAAAAAAAAAAAATTAGCCAGGTGTGGTGGCACATGCCTATAGTTCCAGCTACTCAGGAGGCTGAGATAAGAGGATCACATGAGCCCAGGAGTTGGAGGCTGCAGTAAATTCTGATCATGCTACTGCACTCCAGCCTGGGTGACAGAGCAAGACCCTATCTCTAAGAAAAAAAAAAGGAAAAAAATAGTGGTTGAAATTGGATTTTTCTCTTCTTTCATAAGATGATAAATGAAAAAAAAAATAAAAAGAAAATAGATTTTTGAAAAGCAAATAATCTCTTAGGATTTCTTATTAAAGAATAAAAAATTATCTAATTGAGGCATGTTAATTGAATGTGTAAGTATTAAAGGCTGGGTGTGGTAGAACAGGCCTATAGTCCCAGCTACTCATGAGATTTGAGACCAGGTGAACTGCTTGAGTTCAAGACCAGCCTGAGCAACATAGTGAGACCCTGTCTGGAAAAAGAAGTACATAAAAGAAAATTTCCTCCGATTACAGGAGATAGGTAGAAAAAATATATTACAGTGCAGATGAGAATTTCCTTAGCACTTTAATGTGAAGATTATTTAGACTGGGTGGCCAGGGAAAGTGTCCCTGAGGAGGGGATGTGTCCTCTGTGAGTTGAATGACTGGGAGGAAGGCATCTGCCCTCCAAAATTTTTCAGTCAGAGAGAATTGTAAAACACAAAGGCCTCAATATGAGAACCTGGTTCGGTATAGGAATAGAAAGGCTGATGTGGCTGGCACCAACTAAATGAGGGGTGAAAGTGAGAGAGAACAGATTGAAGAAGTAGACAGGGACCAGTGGGGGTCTGTTAGCCACAGTAAGGGGTTTGGGTTTTATTTATTGTTAATGCCACTGGAAAGCATAAAGTTGGGGGATTACTGGTATGTATTTCAAAAAGTCATTGTTTGTGATGTGGAAGGAGGGCCAGAGTGGAAGAAGGAAAACCCTTTAGTTTGGATGAAAATAAATGATGGCTTGGACTACTATAAGAATAGTGGCAGTGAAATGAAGTGGATAGAGATATGTTTTGAAAGAGGAACTAAGTAAGACTTACTGATTGATTGCAGGTAAGAAAGGGAGCAGACTTCAGGAGAACCTCTAGGTTTTTGCTTTGAGTAACTGGTGATGGTACTATTTCCAGGAATAGGAAGGACAGGATATTGGGTGGAGTGATCAGATTTTTTGTGTGAAGGAGATATATCTACCACCAAGATTATTTTCTTTTTACTCTAGTTGCTTTATTATACATTAACCCATTCCTCCATCCGTCAATCTATCTTGTTTTTTATGCCTTTCAATGTAAATTGCAATGCATTTCCACAAGAAAGACTTTTAAATGCCCAGTTTTTCTCATTTTACAGATGAGAAAGCTAAAGCTTGGAGAAAAATATGTTCAAGGTTGTATAGCTAGTTACTGGTGAATCTAGGGTCAGCATGCAGGTTACCATTAGTCCAGGACTCTAATTTGATTATATTTTAACTTGTAAGAATAAAAGTGAATTTTGGAAATTGGACAAGTTTTCCCACCAACTTGTTGATGTGCTATAATCTCTTAGAACCAAATTTCTAAGACAAAAATGCAAAAGATGTAGTACTGCAGTTGCATTTGACTGAACTACAATGTTAGCACGGCACTTAGGACTTGTTGGAAAGTACCTTCTAATGTTGTAGAATTGGAACATTTTCAGATGTTTAGTTCAGAAAAGTAGGTTGGGATTCTTCCAAGCATTAATCCTCTTGTTGGCAAGGCATTTGCATTTTAATTAGCAAATGTGCCTTGCATACCTACTGTGCACTAAGCCCCATGCAAGGCCCAGATACCATAAAAGGGAATGATTCAAGTTCCATACTTTCTTTTTTTTTTTTTTTTTTAATTATACTTTAAGTTCTAGGGTACATGTGCACAACGTGCAGGTTTGTTACATATGTATACATGTGCCATGTTGGTGTGCTGCACCCATTAACTTGTCCTTTACCTTAGTATATCTCCTAATGCTATCCCGCCACCCCGCCACCCCGACAATAGGACCCGGTGCGTGATGTTCCCCTTCCTGTGTCCAGGTGATCTCATTGTTCAATTCCCACCTATGAGTGAGAACATGCGGTGTTTGGTTTTCTGTTCTTGCAATAGTTTGCTGAGAATGATGGTTTCCAGCTGCATCCATGTCCCTACAAAGGACACAAACTCATCCTTTTTTATGGCTGCATAGTATTCCATGGTGTGTATGTGTCACATTTTCTTAATTCAGTCTGTCACTGATGGACATTTGGGTTGATTCCAAGTCATTGCTGTTGTGAATAGTGCCGCAATAAACATATGTGTGCATGTGTCTTTATAGCAGCATGACTTATAATCCTTTGGGTATATACCCAGTAATGGGATGGCTGGGTCAAATGGTATTTCTAGTTCTAGATCCTTGAGGAATCGCCACGCTGTTTTCCACAATGATTGAACTAGTTGACAGTCCCACCAACAGTGTAAAAGTGTTCCTGTTTCTCCACATCCTCTCCAGCACCTGTTGTTTCCTGATTTTTTTTAATGATTGCCATTCTAACTGGTGTGAGATGGTATCTCATTGTGGTTTTGATTTACATTTCTCTGATGGCCAGTGATGATGAGCATTTTTTCATGTGTCTGTTGGCTGTATGAATGTCTTCTTTTGAGAAGTGTCTGTTCAAATCCTTTGCCCACTTTTTGATGGGGTTGTTTGCTTTTTTCTTGTCAATTTGATTGAGTTCTTTATAGGTTCTGGATATTAGCCCTTTGTCAGATGAGTAGATTGCAAAAATTTTCTCCCATTTTGTAGGTTGCCTGTTCACCATGATGGTAGTTTCTTTTGCTGTGCAGAAGCTCTTTAGTTTAATTAGATCTCATTTGTCAATTTTGACTTTTGTTGCTGTTGCTTTTGGTGTTTTAGACATGAAGTCCTTGCCCATGCCTGTGTCCTGAATGGTATTACCTAGGTTTTCTTCTAGGGTTTTTATGGTTTTAGGTCTAACATTTAAATCTCTAATCCATCTTGAATTAATTTTCGTATAAAGAGTAAGGAAAGGATCCAGTTTCAGCTTTCTACTTATGGCTAGCCAATTTTCCCAGCACCATTTATTAAATAGGGAATCCTTTCCCCATTTCTTGTTTTTGTCAGGTTTGTCAAAGATCAGATGGCTGTAGATGTGTGGTATTATTTCTGAGGGCTCTGTTCTGTTCCATTGGTCTATATCTCTGTTTTGGTACCAGTACCATGCTGTTTTGGTTACTGAAGCCTTGTAGTATAGTTTCAAGTCAGGCAGTGTGATGCCTCCAGCTTTGTTCTTTTGGGTTAGGATTGTCTTGGCAATGCGGGGTCTTTTTTGGTTCCATATAAACTTTAAAGCAGTTTTTTCTAATTCTGTGAACAAAGTCATTGGTAGCTTAATGGGGATGGCATTGAATCTGTAAATTACCTTGGGCAGTTGGCCATTTTCACAATACTGATTCTTCCTGTACATGATCATGGTATGTTCTTCCATTTGTTTGTGTCCTCTTTGATTTCACTGAGCAGTGGTTTGTAGTTCTCCTTGAAGAGGTCCTTTACATCCCTTGTAAGTTGGATTCCTAAGTATTTTATTCTCTTTGAAGCTATTGTGAATGAGAGTTCATTCATGATTTGGCTCTCTGTTTGTCTGTTACTGGTGTATAAGAATGCTTGTGATTTTTGCACATTAATTTTGTATCCTGAGACTTTGCTGAAGTTGCTTATCAGCTTAAGGAGATTTTGGGCTGAGACGATGGGGTTTTCTAAATATACAATCATGTCATCTGCAAACAGGGACAATTTAACTTCTTCTTTTCCTAACTGAATACCCTTTATTTCTTTCTCTTGCCTGATTGCCCTAGCCAGAACTTCCAACACTATATTGAATAGGAGTGGTGAGAGAGGGCATCCCTGTCTTGTACCAGTTTTCAAAGGGAATGCTTCCAGTTTTTGCCCATTCAGTATGATATTGGCTGTGGGTTTGTCATAAATAGCTCTTATTATTTTGAGATACGTTCCATGAATACCTAGTTTATTGAGAGTTTTTAGCATGAAGGGCTATTGAATTTTGTCAAAGGCCTTTTCTGCATCTATTGAGATAATCATGTGGTTTTTGTCTTTGGTTCTGTTTATATGCTGGATTACGTTTATTGATTTGCGTGTGTTGAACCAGCCTTACATCGCAGGGATGAAGCCCACTTGATCATAGTGGATAAGCTTTTCGATGTGCTGCTGGATTTGGTTTGCCAGTATTTTATTTAGGATTTTTGCATCGATGTTCATCAGGGATACTGGTCTAAAATTCTCTTTTTTTGTTGTATCTCTGTCAGCCTTTAGTATCAGGCCTTGTAAAATGAGTTAGGGAGGATTCCCTCTTTTTCTATTGATTGGAATAGTTTCAGAAGGAATGGTACCAACTCCTCCTTGTACCTCTGATAGAATTCGGCTGTGAATCCGTCTGGTCCTGAACTTTTTTTGGTTGGTAGGCTGTTAATTATTGCCTCAATTTCAGAGCCTGCTATTGATCTATTCAGGGATTCAACTTCTTCCTGGTTTAGTCTTGGGAGAGTGTAAGTATCCAGGAAATTATCCATTTCTTCTAGGTTTTCTAGTTTATTTGCGTAGAGGTGTTTATAGTATTCTCTGATGGTAGCTTGTATTTCTGTGGGGTCGGTGGTAATATCCCCTTTATCATTTTTTATTGCATCTATTTGATTCTTCTTTCTTTTCTTCTTTATTAGTCTTGCTAGCGGTCTCTCAATTTTGTTGATCTTTTCAAAAAACCAACTCCTGGATTCATTGATTTTTTTGGAGGGTTTTTAAGTTCCATACTTTCAAGGAATTCAGCCTTTGACTTCTGTGTCAGTTTTCTGAAATTTCTCTTTCTTTGCCGTATGTTTGTTTAAAAATATAATAAAAACTGAAGTTCAAAAAGGTAGAGAAGCTTCAAAAAAAGCAAAACTTTCAAAAGCAAAACTTCAGCCTCTTTGGTAAAATTATATGCATATGACTGACATAGGCTACAGAATTGAATCAATTGCTAGTAGTGTGAAGGGCAGATTTTTCATTTGCTTTGTGTAAGCACCTTATTTTCCAAGGAGTGAAAATATGCTATTTTAGTTTCTATCATATGCAATTAACTAGCTAGGTTATCAGTTAAGTCAGTATCCAACCTGGAAGTTAATAATGACTTAAGTTGGTACAGAAATGTGAGACCTGTTTGTCTTTAAAAGTTAAACTAATTGTCTCATATTGATGTTATTTTTATGCTTTCTTGTAAAATAAACATTTTTCACTATTGAGTTCTGAGAATTTGGATTTTAAGGAAATTAACCCAATAGAGCATTGTGTTCTTTCCTTGAAGTGGTCATTCTCTGTTCCAAAATTTAATATCCTCCAACAACTCTCTCAGCTCATATCTTCCCAAACTCATTTCCCATTAGTACCCAATATGAATACTCAGTTACAGCCAATGTATTTGTTATACATCTTCAAAATCCAGTCCTAAATTTGTTTCCTTTGGAGATTTTTCTAGGATTAATTTCTTACTTTTTATTTCTGTATTTTTCAACCCCAGGATACCTAAATAGTTCTGTACTTTGCCATATATTATTATTAATTTTGTAGCTATTTAGTGCAGTAATTTAGAACCACCCAGCAGACTATAGTGATAAAATTGGTCTATTTATTACTGATACTGAAAAAAACTTATCAAATTTAAGTTAATCTGTAAACACTTTCTATACTGGAAGGCATCTTTATACCTTTGACAAGAAGAGTTTCTCTTTGGTGGAAAGTTTCAAGAGGAACACACATGGATTAAAAAAGGGATCTGTTCTTTTTTTTTTTTTTTTTTTCCCAGTTCACTCTCCCAAATTTGACAAGGAAAAAGAGAAATGGAATGGAATTTAGTTCCTTGTTAGTAAGAATTAGAAAAGTATAGAGGGAGAGGAGACCAAAATTGACATCGATTTGAACTTATTTGGGATTTAGCTTTCAACTGGAAGTTTACTTTTAAAAAAGTTTACTTTTTGGCTGGGTGTGGTGGTTCATACCTGTAATCCCAGCACTTTGGGAGGCAAACAGGAGGATCGCTTGAGTCCAGAAGTTTAATACTAGCCAGGGCAACATGGTGAGACCTTGTCTCTACAAAAAATAAAAAAATTAACCAGGTGTGGTGGTGCATACCTTTGGTTTCAGCTACATGGGAGGCTGAGGCAAGAGAGTCACTTGGGCCCAGGAGGTCAATGCTCCAGTGAGACATGTTTGACATAGGCAAGATTGTGAAGTGAAATTAACATTTGGTACCTTGTTACTTTTTTTCTCCTATCCCATTCTCATTTTTACTTCTTGGTATTACTTTTCTGTGTCTGCACATTGTCTCCTGACTGTCTAGTCTCAGCACCGTTTCTTTTTTTTTTTTTTTTTTGAGACGGAGTCTCGCTTTGTCTCCCGGGCTGGAGTGCAGTGGCGCGATCTCAGCTCACTGCAAGCTCCGCCTCCCGGGTTTACGCCATTCTCCTGCCTCAGCCTCCCGAGTAGCTGGGACTACAGGCACCCGCCACCTCGCCCAGCTAGTTTTTTGTATTTTTTCAGTAGAGATGGGGTTTCACCGTGTTAGCCAGGATGGTCTCGATCTCCTGACCTCGTGATCCGCCCGTCTCGGCCTCCCAAAGTGCTGGGATTACAGGCTTGAGCCACCGCGCCCGGCCAGCACCGTTTCTTATTGGCACTCACTATCATTTGGCATTTTTCCATTGTGTAATAGGTAGGTGTCAGGAAAGTTATTTGATTAATCTGTTCTATACTAGGTTATACTAAACTGATGTGAGGAATTGTCACTGCTAAACTCACTCAGGGATATTTTCCTCTTAACTTCCTGTGTGACCCCAAATAACAGAATTGCAAGCAAGGCTGTAGGAACTTTTCCGCAAGTCACGCCGTTAAATGTATTCTGCCTAATGTAACTGATTCTGGAAAGTATGAGGAAGACGTCTGTGGTTCCTAGCCCCCTCTTTTATCATCACGTTTCTTCAGGCAGCTCCACTTCTCTTGCCTGAGGATGGTCTTTCTCCATGTGTTGTTTTTCTCTGCCTTCTTATCAGAGTCCTCTGTAACAGTATTTTGTTGTTCAAAATAAATTAATTAAGGAGTACCCTACATTTTGAGATTCTTTGTATGTACTGAAATATAAGCTTCATCTTTTCTGAGTGACAATTCTTTTGGGGCATTGAGAAGCCTCTTTTATTACAAGAAGGTCTAGAGCCTGGATTTTGGTTCTTAGTCCTAAATTTGAATCCTAGGTCTGCCACAGTTCTGTATTCAAAAGTTCCATAAAGAATCAGGACAAAAAATTGCTACTAACCATTTACTACCCGGAAGCCATAATAATAATTAATTTTCTTTTTCTTTTACTATTTTAAATTATTTTGGCCATGACCATCCTAGATGTGTGATTACATGGTCAAAAAATGTGAACTTTTTGGGAGATCTTGATAATGTTACATTGTATCTTTCTGGCTCTACAGCTCTTACATTTTTCATACTAAATTGTCCCAGTCTTTGAGGCTTTATTATTATTATTTTTTATTAGGCATCGTTAGATCTTGTAGCCAAAAAAGATTTCTTTTTCCTCTTTTGGTTCCAAATAGTCATCTGTTATTTTGGATTATTTGCTGGATTGTTAACTATACAGGAAACTTCCAGGCCTCATCTCACAGCAATGACTGTCATGTTGATAAACAATTATGATATCCCGGGTTATGTTAACCCTGCCTAAGTAGTTACATGGCAGAGTGAGGATGCTTAGTAGCTATTGGTGATTGTTTCCATTTTGTCTCCTACACCTAAAATTTTGCCGTAGGTAACTGCTTTGATCAGCATAGGATAGTGTCCTTTTATTCTGTATGTAAAAAAGTACTGTATGTAAAAAAGGAACTTAACTCCTCACTACCCTGTTTCTGTCCTCTAGATAGCCAGATGGATCTTGTGTAAAAGTAGAAGTACTCTTGGCCATAGAACAAGAACTGTTGATATTTCCATTTTAAAAAGTTGAGTCAGTCTTAAGTTTGAGTTGATAAGTAAAACAAAACCACAACCAAACCTGGGATAAGCTACCAGTAAGTTACCAAAGTATTTAAAAACTTGACAGATGTAAAACATTAATATATAATTTATTCTTAGCAACTTAATCTCTTTATTGAGTAGCAGTGTTTCAGTAATAAAGCTGAGCTATTTGGATACACTGACCTTAATCTAGTGGAAAACAGTAGGCTTTTAAATTGGCACATACACAAATCATCTTAGTATCCATAAAATGCCTTGTTGTTAAATTACTGTTTTTTTAAGTCTTACGTTTTCTCTGACTATTTCTGATAGTATAAGTAGGCATCTCTTACTGTATCTTTTTTCAGAGGGCAAATTTAGGCCGTTTTTATAAGGTGAATATAGGCAGATTTTCATATGTATTCTCGTATATTGGGAATTACTGCCACTGATTACTTCCCAGATAATCCATTCTAACCATCGAGTATCTAGAAATGATATGTTTTAAGTCACGATGACTCTTAAAAAAACTGCTGAATTAAATAAGCTACACATTTTGCTGGAAATTAAACAAAACTTACTTGCTTCTTTGAAGGGAATTGATTTATTCCTTGAATCTTCTCTGAATCTTGAATACAATTTTTTTTTTTTCCCGTAAAAGTCAACTTGGAGACCAGTATAGCACAATATAAAGCAAGGAAAGTTAAAATCAATTGAGAATGCTTTGTTTAAAAAGAGAGAAGACAGAAAATGTACAATTTGTTTGTGAAAGAATTCCATAGAAATAACTTTATTTATTTTATTATACTTTAAGTTCTAGGGTACATGTGCACAGTGTGTGCAGGTTTGATACATAGGTATAAATGTGCCATGTTGGTTTGCTGCACCCATCAACTCGTCATTTACGTTAGGTGTTTCTCCTAATGCTATCCCTCCCCCAGCCCCTCACCCCCTGACAGGCCCCGGTATGTGATGTTCCCTGCTCTGTGTCCAAGTGATCTCATTGTTCAGTTCCCACCTATGAGTGAGAACATGCAGTGTTTGGTTTTCTGTCCTTGTGATAGTTTGCTGAGAATGATGGTTTCCAGCTTCATCCATCTCCCTGCAAAGGCAATGCACTCATCCTTTTTTATGGCTGCATAGTATTCTGTGGTGTGTATGTGCCACATTTTCTTAATCCAGTCTATCATTGGTGGATATTTGGGTTGGTTCCCAGTCTTTGCTGTTGTGAGTAGTGCCACAATAAACATACATGTGCATGTGTCTTTATAGTAGCGTGATTTATAATCCTTTGGGTATATACCCAGTAATGGGATTGCTGGGTCAAATGGTAATTCTAGTCCTAGATCCTTGAGGAATCGCCACACTGTTTTCCACAATAGTTGAACCAATTTACACTCCCACCAATATTGTAAAAGCGTTCCTATTTCTCCACATCCTCTCCCGCATCTGTTTCCTGACTTTTTAATGATTGCCATTCTAACAGGCGTGAGATGGTATCTCATTGTGGTTTTGATTTGCATTTCTCTGATGATCAGTGATGATGAGCACTTTTTTCATGTGTCTGTTGGCTGCATAGATGTCTTCTTTTGAGACTTGTCTGTTCATATCCTTTGCCCACTTTTTGGTGTTTTTTTTTTTTTTTTTTTCCTTGTAAATTTGTTTGCGTTCTTTGTAGATTCTGGATATTAGCTATTTGTCAGATGGGTAGATTGCAAAAATGTTCTCCCATTCTGTAGGTTACCTGTTCATTCTGATAGTAGTTTCTTTTGCCGCGCAGAAGCTCTTTAGTTTAATTAGATCCCATTTGTCTATTTTGTCTTTTGTTGCCATTGCTTTTGGTGTTTTAGTCATGAAGTCCTTACCCATGCCTATGTCCTGAATGGTACTGCCTAGGTTTTCTTCTAGGGTTTTTATGGTTTTAGGTCTAACATTTAAGTCTTTAATCCATCTTGAATTAAGTTTTGTATAAGGTGTAAGGAAGGGATCCAGTTTTAACGTCCTACATATGGCTAGCCAGTTTTCCCAGCACCATTTATTACATAGAGAATCCTTTCCCCATTTCTTGTTTTCGTCAGGTTTGTCAAAGATCAGATAGTTGTGGATGTGCGGTGTTATTTCTGAGGCCTCTGTTCTATTCCATTGGTCTATATATCTGTTTTGGTACCAGTACCATGCTGTTTTGGTTACCATAGCCTTGTTGTATAGTTTGAAGTCAGGTAGCATGATGCCTCCAGTTTTGTTCTTTTTGCTTAGGATTGTCTTGGCAATGCGGGCTTTTTTATGGTTCCATATAAACTTTAAAGTAGTTTTTTCCAATTCTGTGAAGAAAGTCATTGGTAGCTTGATGGGGATGGCATTGAATCTATAAATTACTTTGGGCAGTATGGCCATTTTCACAATATTGACTCTTCCTATCCATGAGCATGGGATATTCTTCCATTTGTTTATGTCCTCTTTTATTTCCTTGAGCAGTGGTTTGTGTCTCTCCTGGAAGAGGTCCTTCACATCCCTTGTAAGCTGGATTCCTAGGTATTTTATTCCTTTGTAGCAATTGTGAATGGGAGTTCACTTATGATTTGGCTCCCTGTTTGTCTGTTGATGGTGTATAGGAACGCTTGTGATTTTTGCACATGGATTTTGTATCCTGAGACTTTGCGGAAGTTGCTTATCAGCTTAAGGAGATTTTGGGCTGAGACGATGGGGTTTTCTAAATATACAATCATGTCATCTGCAAACAGGGACAATTTGACTTCCTCATTTCCTAATTGAATACGCTTTATTTCTTTCTCTTGCCTGATTGTCCTGGCCAGAACTTCCAACACTATGTTTAATAGGTGTGGTGTGAGAGGGCATCCCTGTCTTGTGCCAGTTTTCAAAGGGATACTTCCAATTTTTGCCCACTTAGTATAATATTGGCTGTGGGTTTGTCATAAATAGCTCTTATTATTTTGAGATACGTTCCATGAATACCTAGTTTATTGAGAGCTTTTAGCATGAAGGCTGTTGCGTTTTGTCGAAGGCCTTTTCTGCATCTATTGAGATAATCATGTGGTTTTTGTTATTGGTTCTGTTTATGTGATGTATTATGTTTATTGATTCGTGTATGTTGAACCAGCCTTGCATCCTGGGGATGAAGCCGACTTGATCGTGGTGCGTAAGCTTTTTAATGTGCTGCTGGATTTGGTTTGTCAGTATTTTATTGAGGATTTTGCATCGATGTTCATCAGGGATATTGGTCTAAAATTCTCTTTTTTTGTTGTATCACTGCCAAGCTTTGGTGTCAGGATGATGTTGGCTTCATAAAATGAGTTAGGGAGGATTCTCTCTTTTTCTATTGATTGGAATAGTTTCAGAAGGAATGGTATCAGCTCCTCTTTGTACCTCTGGTAGAATTTGGCTGTGAATCCGTCTGGTCCTGGACTTTTTTTGGTTGGTAGGCTATTAATTATGGCCTCAATTTCAGAGTCTGTTATTGGTCTATTCAGAGATTCAACTTCTTCCTGGTTTAGTCTTGGGAGAGTGTATGTGTCCAGGAATTTGTCTGTTTTTTCTAGATTTTCTAGTTTATTTGGATAGAGGTGTTTATAGTATTCTATGATGGTAGTTTGGAATACAAATTAAGTTTTAAAGAAAGTTGAATCTTCTATTTTATTTTATAAAAATTACAAAGCATTATATAAAAATAAAAAATTAATAGTTACATTTACTATTTAGTATTAATAGTAAAACTTTGGTGAATTAGTTTATTTCAATCAAAGCTAACATATATTACTAAAGCAGATTTAAATAAATGTTGCTTATGTGTAAGACACTGCTGGATATTATAAAAGACTTTAGAGTTCCTTTTATACCTGTAACACTAATTCCAATTATTATGTGAAATTTGGTGTATAATTTTCCTAATGAGATGACATTATTATCATTACAACTTTCACAGTATTTGTGTAAATGTGTTACTAGACGAAATAGTGTAAATCTGAGGCAAATCTGAGGCAAATCTTTGCATTTGTAGAAACTAGAGCAACTTTAAATCCCGGATCCTCTTCCCTGTAATGTTTTTAGTAGCTTTCTTCTAAGTGCTTTGCCAGTAGGACCTTTAGTAGCAGAAGTAATACTAATAAAGTAAGCAATTAAGTTCAAGCAGTCTTTCTGCCAAAAGTTCATTCCCATTTAAAGGGAAGTAGGAATGTTGGGTGTTTTTGAATTGTCTATGCTATTGCTTTCCAGACTGATTAAAACTGGCAGAAATTACTCAGATACTGTGAGGGTTAATTTTGTAACCATCCCCATTCCCCACACCTGATAGGACATCTAACACTAATTGGCTATTTTCAGAGGTTTGTGTATAACATCAATAGTTGAGAATGAATAGTTTCTCCTTTTTTTTCCTATCACTTTCTGCCTAGATTACTTTGTAATGGTTGTGATCTTCCTTTGCCTCTCTTTTCTGTTTCTCCCCTCCTATTACATCCCATACTCCAGCCCCAATATGATTCTTGAGCATCACTTTTGTTTATTTTTTTCTTCAAATCCATGATGATGTCTCCTTTTGCCAACTAAAATCTTCAGTTTAGCATGCAGATCTTACAAGTGTGGACTCAGCCTACTCTTCCAGCCTCACATGCAGTTATTCTCTCCTGTACCAATGACATTGGTCTGTTTCTCACCAGAATATGCTTTGTACTTCTTTTTAAGCTTCAAAAGTTTTAGTATGTTATCTCCTTACCCCCTCTCCCAGTAGCTGCACCTTTTGTAGACTTTAAATGAGTGCATTTTATATTTATAAAGTCGTACTGTGTATATAGGATTAGGTGTGATTATGGAGGATTTGAAAGCTAGTCAGATAAGTTGGTATGTTATCCTAAAGCCAATGAAAGTAGCCAAATGTTTTTGAGCAGGGATATATATAATTAATAAAGGAATATATGATTAATCTGGCACTGATGTGTAAGAGATACTGGAAGAGTTAAAGATTAGCATGGAAACTGTTAAAGAAAGAGTCAAATTTCTCAGGATAGGTAGAACTGATGCCTGGGGTGAGGAAGAGATATCAGGTATCAAAGTTAACAAATCTTGAGATACAGATAATGACAGAATAAGGGAGATTATGAAGGAGAGCTGGTTTTAAGGAGGAGTATGATATAGATTTTAAATAGGTTTGGTTGCAATGATGATATAAATTTGGACTTCAGATTAGAACCTGAGCATTAAGACTTGCTTTTCAAATTCAGGATGGAATGTTTAGAGTTCTATTCAAATGAATATGACAAAATTACATATTTATTAAGAAAGTATATGCTGCTGACAGAGTGGTTATAAATAAAGTACTATAAATAGTAAGGGTGATATTAGCATATACTTTGTTTCTAATATAATATTAAGTAACTATTGAATCACCTTTAACTGCCATTGAATTAGCAATTAGTAATTGATTTTTTTTTTTTTTTTTTTTTTTTTTTGAGACAGAGTCTCGCTCTGTCGCCCAGGCTGGAGTGCAGTGGCCGGATCTCAGCTCACTGCAAGCTCCGCCTCCCGGGTTCACGCCATTCTCCTGCCTCAGTCTCCTGAGTAGCTGGGACTACAGGCGCTCGCCACCTCGCCCAGCTAGTTTTTTGTATTTTTTAGTAGAGACGGGGTTTCACCGGGTTAGCCAGGATGGTCTCAATCTCCTGACCTCGTGATCTGCCCGCCTCGGCCTCCCAAAGTGCTGGGATTACAGGCATGAGCCACCGCGCCCGGCCCAGTAATTGATTTTTAAAAAAACTTTTATTTTTAAAATTTTATTTATTTTCTTTTTTTCACTTCTCCATTGTTCTTATAGACCTTTTTTATAGTGTAAGATTTATCGTGGTATAATTTACATACAATAAAATTCACCCATTTTAGGCATATGGTTCTATTAGTTTTGATGAATGTATAGAGTCATGTAATCACTATCACAATCAAAATACAGATTTAAAAAATCCCCCATAAAATTCCCTGGTTCTCCCCTGTAGATTGGTGATCTTTTGAGAATGCAATTTCACCTTATAATGTATTTCATCAAAATAAAAGTTTTTAGTTTTAAACAATCAAATTATTATAGAAATGGATTTTGGAGTATAGCCAGGTCTTAAATTGGGGACCACATTTATTGATTTCTGATAGATTAATTTTTATTTTCAGAGACAGGGTCTTGCTTTGTTACCCAGGCTGGAGTGCAGTGGTGATATCACAGCTCACTGTGGTCTTGAACTCCTGGGCTCATGATAGCTTAATTTGAATTTCTTGTATTTAACTGAGCAATTTAAGAACGGGACTTAATGTAAATGTATACTTTTACTTTCCTGCTTACTGCTCCCCTGTCCTTTTTCCCGTTTAATTTTCTTCCTAAAAGCAGTTTCTTCTCATGATCTCTGTGTTGGACTATGTATTCCTCCTATATGCATTTCTTCCCTCTTTCATAGCATTCATCACACTATTATAACTGATAGTTACTTGTCTGTCCTGTTAGTCTGTAAGTCTCACTGAGGTGCTTCATTGTCTTGATCATTATTTGATCCCTATCATCTAACTAAGTGATTGGCATAGTAGGTAAAATATTTTCTGAATGTGTTTTTCTTGTCACCTAGACTCAAATACTTTAAAATAATATTAGACTCTTTAAAGCCTCCTCCTAAAAGAAAGAAAACCTAATTACCAAGTTGTATCAATTTTTCTTTCTTTATAATTTTTTTCATATCCTCATCCATTCATTTTTATTTTCATATTCACTTCCTTGTCTGGGCTTTTCTGACCGAAGACCTGTGGTCCTTGGTTTCAATCTTTTGTTTTTGTTTTTTACCTTGTAAACTACTGCTATTTCAGTTTTGTGTAAATTGTTATCTTATTCAGAAAGCTCAGTGGGTTCTGTGTTGTTTACCACAGCAAATGTAAACTTATGTGTCTAGCATTCAAGACCTTTATCATTTATTTAAAAGGTTTTAGCATCTGATAGTATCAAATACACTGTGATGGGTGATTTGTTAGGCTGTGTAATTTGTCCCCAACCCACTTTTCCTGTTATCTTTTTCTACTTCCCTACTTAAAATTCTCCATAGTGTCTAATTTGGTTGCTTACTTTTCTCTGAACATGCTTTTGGCTTTCCAGCCATTACTTGTACTATTTCACTAATCTGGTATGTTCTACTTTTCCATTTCTTTCTGAGTCTTACCCAAATTGAGTCCCACCTTCAACATCTTTGACCATTCTAGTCCATAGCGCACTCCCTTTTGACCTTGTTTAGGGGATTTAACTATCTATGGTATTCATTTGTGATATTGCCTTGTATTATTCTTCTTTCTCTTTTTATTTATAAATATGCCATCTTCTTACACAAGATAGAAAGCACATGGAGTTTGAGGACCATTTCTTACATGTACTTGAATCTCCTGCTGTCTTTAACATAGGGCTTGTGCCTAGTGGTCCTCAATAAATATATATTTGATTAGAGTATTTAGACACCTGGTTGCACTTATGCATAGAAACTTAATGAGAGAATATGATAGTGAATCACTTTATATCTAATACAATTCTAAAATTGTATTTTGGAATTCTAATACAATTCCAAAATATAATGTACACTAAACTTTAGCATCTATGAACAGAAGTGTTATAGAACAACTTTAAAGATTTTAAAGTGAATTTTACAGGAACAATATATATTACAGTGCATTTGTCAAAAACTTATTTTTTTGCTACATCATTGTTTTGCTGGAAGAAATTAATGTTGGCAGATAAAGCTATTATATAACTAAATATTCTGTAAAAACATTTGACTTAACTAATATAGTACTTAATTGATTTTTGATTTTTATAATACTTATGTAAACTATTTACATGATAAGTAAAAGTAAATGTAGAGTTCAGGGGGCCCATTTTTAGGAAATTTTAATCATACACATTATATAGGGATTTTCTACTTTTATCTTCAATTTCCACATTAGCTTTATTAATTAAGAAGTCATATGACAGAAAGTCTCAACTGAGAAGTCATTTATCGAATCTGCATTCTATACTCTTAAATCCTTATAGATGGGAAGAACCTGGGGACTCTACAGGTTAACTTATATTTTTATTACTCAGTTTGGGAGGAATAGAGGAATAAGGCCTTTTTATCTTTTAGAAGATCAGAACTGTTCAGAGTTCTGAACAGTTGTTTCATTTCAACTTCATATTTAGCAGTGAACTCAGTGATTATGCTTGGTAAGGGTAAGTGAACCAAATGGATAGGGCTTTAGGCATCTTTGTTGGAGAGAAAGTGTAAGAGACTCTTTTGGGCCTAGGGTGTAGAGTGCAGGGCTAGGAGGAATGGAAAGCATCGAGTTTTAGAAAAAAGAAAGATTGGGAATATCCCAAGGGCAAGACCTGTATTTTTGGAGAGTGGTTGAAGACATCTTTTTCTTTTTGGTTTGCAAAGAGAATGATTGGTTTCCATGACTGCTGTAACAGATTCCCACAAATTTAGTGGCATAAAAGAACATAGGTTTATTATCTAACAGTTCTGGAGCTCAGAGTTCTAAGTGGGTATGGAGGGCTGCATTCCTTCTGCAGGCGCTAGGGAAGAATCCATTTTCTTGCCTTTTTTAGTTTCTAGAGCCTGCCTGCATTCCTTCGCTCATGGCCTCTTCTTCCATCTTCAGAGCGTATCAATTTAGCCTCTGCTTCCGTGGTCACATGTCCTTCTCTCACTTTGACCCTCCTACTACCCTCTTGAAGGATCTTTGTGAGGATACTGGGCGCGTAGGACCAATCCAGGCTAATCCCCTACCTCAAGACCCTTAATTTAATCACACCCACAAAGTCCCTTTTGCCATATAATATGTAGATTCTGGGGATTAGGATGTCAACATCTTTAGGGGGATATTATTCAGCCTACCACAATGATTATGAGAGACTCAATAAGCATCTTCAAATATGTGAAGGAAGGGCTGACATGTGAAAGATGGAAGAAATTATTAGTCTTTTTTCTGTGCGGTCCACAGCGATAGAATTAGAATTCGTGGGTGGAAATTACAGAGACAGATTTGTACTCACTTTAAGAGAGAACTTTCTAACCGTCAGCTGTAAGGATGGAGTGGGCAGTCTCAGAAAGCAGCAGCATGTCCTAGACAATGGCAGTGTTGAACAGAGGATGAACGACCTCTTCCCGAAATTGTTGTAGATAGGATCTGTAAACATTGGCGGGGCTACATGAGCCTTAGACCCTTGCCAAACCTGAGATCAAGTGATTCTCTATGCATAGCTCAGTGCTATTATAATTTGGATATGAAACATAATCCCTGCCTTAAGGAATTCAACTTTTACTCCATTAGTTGCTGTATTGCTTTATTGTCCGCCTTTCAATACAGCAGTAAACATGAGGCCTAAAAGAAAGATTGAAAACAAGGGCTGTAGATTTAGGAACCTACTGCTTAAGCAGTGACCTACTTTTGTTTGGTGCAGTTCTTTTGGGTTAAATATATTTTCACTTGTTTTGAAGGACTCATTCTTCCATTCAGGTGAAAAATACTCAGACTTTTTAACAATTTGAATGGATGGCATTCCTAAAAAGTTATGTGGAAAGGAGTTTGAATATTTAATCTTAAATTTTTCCAAATAGGAGAAAAATTTTTTTTTGGAATTTAATAGGCCTTTGTGAAGTCTTTAGGTGAGGAACATAGCATCTGTTCATCTGTGTTGAATATTTCATGGTTTCGATTATAACCAACCAGTTTGAACCAATTTCAGTAGTTTTAGTTGAGAGATCTAGTTAGTAGTTCACTTTCAGTCAATATTCATTGACTACCAGCTTATACCTGGTAGTCAGTGAATATTGCATTGGGAGAGCTGAAAACATTTTTGTACTTTCAGATATCTCATAATGTATTATGTAGCAAATTTGTTTTCTCCATACATTTTTAATGACCTTATAGATTAAAACCTTTTTTTTTTTTTTTTTTTTTTGAGAGGGCTAACTGTATATTTTTCTTGGAAGGTATTTTTGCTGAAACAGAGTGAAATTGAACATACTTTCTAACCAGTCTGGCATAGTGCAGCATCATGGTATTTACCTTTTTTCCCTGAGGCTGCTGTGCCTCATGTTTTCTATTTAAGTATGACTTACTAATGATACACAAAAAATTTCCATGGCTTCTGTAGCTGCTTCCTTATACTTCAAGCCTGTACCATATGGTAAATATGCTTAAGGGTCCTCTTAGATAAATCCAATGTCAAACTAAAAATTTTGTGCTACTCATTTGACAGTGAAAAAGAGAGAGTCTCATTTGAGGATATGACCAGAATATAAATCATTAAGTAATAGTATTAGAAAGGGCTTTGACAAGTTTTCTCATCTAACCCTCTGCTTTAAAGAGGCAAATGACTTAATTCATTAGTTTCCTCAAAATGCAGACTCTAAACCAAGGTTTCATAAAATCCAGGCTTTAGAGTCTTCAAGAACCCTCTGAAGCTGCATGCAAAATTTCTGTGATTGTGTCTTTTTATGGAATGAGGGTCCATCAACTTTTATTTATTCATTCATGAATTATTCCCTCCCTTTCTTCAGTACTTTAATAAATGTTATGTGAAGTTTTTACCAGGTACTTGGGCTGTACTCTTAATATATGATTCTTCATAAACTTGATCTTTTGTTTTATCTATAGCCAATAGGAAGTAGCCAATCTTAAAACAGGGAACCAGATACAGGGGACTATGACTCTGTAATTACTTCTGTATTTGCTTTGAAGTGTATTTCTGGACTGCTCTTGGATTCTTGTTATACTCTAATGTCTGAAACCACCTTTATTTTATTTTTTTAATCTATATGTGTTTGGATTTGGTTTTGCTCACTGATTATCTGATGTGGAATTTGATGACCTGGATGCTGAACTGAGTGCTTTCTTAGAATTCATGTTGTTTTTGGAATTTCACCTCTCATCATTAGTGTGAACTAACTTTAAAGCTGTATGTAAAACATGCCCTGCCCATGTCTCTCTGTTTACCCTTTCATTGACTGTAAGGGAGTAAGCTTAGATAGCAATTCTTGTTTTTTATTTAATTGGAACTTTTATTGAGATAACTAAATTCACATGTAGTTACAAGAAATAATAGAAATCTTGTGTACCTTTCCCTTAGTTTGCACCAGTGGTAACATCTTACAAAACTACAGTATAATATCACAGTCAGGATATTGACATTGATACCACCAATCTTAACAGATTTCCCTAGTTTTACTTCTACTCATTTGTGCATGTGTGTGTGTCACAGCATCCTTAGGATGTTGCTTCACTGGCCGGAAACTTCTGTGCCGGTGGCACCTCTACTTGAGTTTTGCTCACACCTGCTGGGCTCATTCTGCCCACTTGCCCTGGCAGGCTGCATTTGGCTCGTGATGCCTGCCTGGATCCCATGCCTGCCAAGGGTGAGCCAGGACAGAGCGGTGAGGGGCGTGTGAGTAAGCGAGTGCGGGGTCTGGCCACTGCACAGAGAAGCCTGCCAGTTGCTGCGGGGGTGGGGGTGGGGTTGGGGGGGGGAAGGCAGCTCCAGGTGCTGGCACAGGCGCCTGCTCCATGCAAGGGTGCATCTATACCAGACATACCGCAATCAGCTTCTGCTGTCGGCACTACTGTCTGGATAAGGGAATGTGGTGGTGCCTGAAAGCTGGGAGATACCAGGAACAGCAGAGCCCCATTGCCCACAGTGCAGTGAGTGGGGGAGGCGTGTTTCTTGGGGCATGTTTTGGCCCATTTGTGTTATAGCTCTTTCAGTCTCACTACTCAGCTCTGGCATGTAGCTCCTGGGCTGGTCCGGCCCCACTGCTGCTTCCCATCACATGTGGGGCTGCCTGGTGCTGGTGGAGGGTGGGAGGGCTATAGTGTTACAGAAACTCTGGCTTGGGGAATCCTGAGGTCTGGGCCCCAGAAGGGTTGCCACCCTTCACTCCTGCAGTCTGAGAGTATGTCACTGCTCACAGCTTGGTGAGCTGACCAGGAATGTGTTACATGCCCCTTTAGCTCCTGCCATTCAGTAGGTCCTGAGTTCTTGTCCCACATCCAGGAAGAATGAGATTATGTGGACAACTGGAGGATGAGCAAGGCAGAGAAGAGCTTTATTGAGCAACAGAACAGCTCTCAGTGGAGAAGAGACCCAAAGTGGGTAGTTCCTATCTGCAGGCAGGCTGACCTGGCAAGTATCTGGTTTTTTTTTTTCTTTCTTTGAGACGTAGTCTTGCACTTTCGCCCCAGTCTGGGGTGCAGTGGCACAATCTCAGCTCACTGCAAGTTCCACCTCCTGGGTTCACGCCATTCTCCTGCCTCAGCCTCCCCAGTAGTTGGGACTACAGGCGCCCGCCACCACTCCTGGCTAATTTTTTGTATTTTTAGTAGAGACAGCGTTTCACTGTGTTAGCCAGGGTGGTCTTGATCTCCTGACCTCGTGATCCACCCTCCACAGCCTCCCAAAGTGCTTGGATTACAGGCATGAGCCACTGGGCCCTGCCGAGTCTGGGGGTTTTTGTAGGCATAGAAGGGAGGAAGTGTGTGCTGATTGGTCCATGCGCAGCCATGGGTAGGCCTGGAAAAAGCACCATTCCATTGGAAAAAGCACCATCCCATTGGCCAAAAGGCATCAAAGAAGTTGTTACTCCTAGTCCCGGACTCCACCTGATACTGGCAGCCCGGCCTCCAGGCTTCAGGTCTTCCCTTGCTTGAAGGTGAGGTTTCACCAGGGACCATCCCTTTCCCACCTGAGAATCTGTCTGCCAGGAGCCTCCCTGCTATGCTTGTTTGCACCCAAAGTTTCAGCCTCAGAAGCAGTTTCTGGAGGGGACTGAGGTGGTAGGTGGGGTAGGCGCAGGTCTGGTGTGTCAGTGCCACCTGAAGTGCTTACACACCTGGCCTAGTTGTGAGCCCGGGCAGGGAGAAGCCAGGGAGCAGGTGCAGGCATTTCTGAGCCTGCAGGGACAGGGGACTTCCCTCTCTGCTAGAGTACAAGGATACCCAGTCTGGAGCTGCTGCTGGGTGACTGCACCTGCGCTCGAGAGTGCAGGCTCCCACTTCGCCAACTCAGTAGGGGGCGGGGCTCCTGCTGGGATCACCTGTTCCTAGCTTCTGCCAGCCCTGAGGAGTGTGCAGCTCCAGCCACCCCCCCCAACCCCGCTTCCTTCCCACCCTCCCCTCCCCCTCGCTGGAGCTGGCATCCTTGCAGTGACTACTCCACACGGGCCACCGCTGACATCATATGTGCATTTAGCTCTATACAATGTTATCATTTTTGTAGGTTTGTGTATCTAGCACCACAGACAAGATGCAGAACACTTCTATAACTGAAAGTATCCCTCTTATTGCTCTTTTAGAACCATACTCACCTCTTTGCCACCCCTCCTTCCTACCCCACATCCAGGAAGAATGAGATTATGTGGACAACAAGAGCAGTCCAGAAATACACCTCAAAGCAACCACTAATCTGTTTTCTATTTCTGTAAGTTTGTCATTTCAAAACTTATCTCAATGGAATTATGTGATATATAACCTTTTGGGAATGGCATAATCTCCTTGACGTTCATCCAAGTTGTTGCATGTAGCAATTATACCAATTTTTCATTACTGAGTAGTATTTTTGTTTAACTACTCACTTGTTGAAAGACATAGACTGATTCCAGTTTTTGGCTATTATGAATAAAGTTGGTATGAGCATTCATATACAGGTTTTAATGTTACCATAAATTAAAAGGTAATATTGGCTCGTGAGTTGGGAAATGTTCCCTTTTTTTCTATTTTCTAGAAGAGATGAACACATTATGTAAATCTGGGGCCAGGCGCGGTGGCTCACGCCTGTAATCCCAACACTTTGGGAGGCCGAGGCAGGTGGATCACCTGAGGTCAGGAGTTTAAGACCAGCCTGACCAACGTGGTGAAACCCCGTCTCTACTGAAAATACAAATAAAATAAATAAATAAATAAATAAATAGCCGGGTGTGGTGGCAGGTGCCTGTAATCCTAGCTACTTGGGAGACTGAGGCAGGAGAATCACTTGAACCTGGGAGATGGAGGTTGCAGTGAGCAGAGATTGCTCCATTGCACTCTAGCCTGGGCAACAAGAGCAAAACTCCGTCTCAAAACAAAGAAACAAACAAAAAACTGGTATTAATTTTTGTTTACATGTTTGGTAAAGTTATCCAGTGAAATAGTCTAGCCCTGGAGATTTCTTTTTTCAAAGTCTTTAAATTACAAATTCAATTTTTTTTTTTTTTTTTTTTTTTTGAGACGGAGGCTCGCTCTGTCACCCAGGCTGGAGTGCAGTGGCGCGACCTCGGCTCACTGCAAGCTCCACCTCCGGGTTCACGCCATTCTCCTGCCTCAGCCTCCCGAGTAGCTGGGACTACAGGCACCCGTCACCATGCCCGGCTAGTTTTTTTTGTATTTTTCAGTAGAGACGGGATTTCACTGTTTTAGCCAGGATAGTCTTGATCTCCTGACCTCGTGATCTGCCCACCTCAGCCTCCCAAAGTGCTGGGATTACAGGTGTGAGCCACTGCGCCCAACCTACAATTTCAATTTTTAAAATGTTTGTAGGACTATTCAGGTTTTCTTCATCTTGGTTGAGTGGTTTTTGAGGAATTGTCCATTTCTTCAAAATTATTGAATTTATGAGTATAAAATTGTTCATAATATTCCCTTGTTATCCTTTAAATGGCTGCAGAATAAGTAGTAATAGACCCTGTTTCATTCCTGACATTGGTGATTTGTATTTTCTTTATTTTTATCTCTATTTAGTCTTCCTATATTTAGGTTACTAAATTTTGATGTTTTTAAAAACCTTCCAAAGAACCAGCTTTTTGTTTGATTTCCTTTTTTTATTTCCAATATCATTAATTTTGCTTTTATCTTTATTTTCTTTCTATGCTTTTTGGGTTTATTTAGCTCTTCCTTTTCTAGTTTCTTGAGGTAATAACTTATTGATTTGAGACCTCTTCTTGTTTCTACTATAAATTTTTAGTGCTATAAATTTTCCTGTCAGCACTGCTTTAGCTACGTTCCACATATTTTGATTTTATATTTTCATTTTCATTCAATTCTGTGTATTTTTTAAATGTTCCTTTGAGACTTCCTGTTTGTCATATGGATTATTTACAAGTATGTTGATTAATTTTCATATGTTTAGAGATTATCCTATTGTCTTTCTGTCATTGACTTTTATTTGGATTCCATTATGGTCAGAGAACACAATCTATGATTTCAATTTAAAAAAATTTGCTGAGGTTTGTTTTCAGGCCCAATGTATGGCCTTTCTTGATGAATTTTCTATTGGTGTTTAAAAAAAGGTGTATTCTGCTGTTGTTGGGTGGGGTGTTCTATTTATGTCAATTAAATTGTTTGTTGATTTTGCTGTTCAAAATAACCTTGCTGATTTTCCTTCTAGTAGTTTTATCAGTTGATGAGTGCAGCATGTTGAAGTCCCCAACTATAATTGTGGACTTGTCTGTGTCTCCTTTCCAATCTGTCAGGTTTTGCTTCGTGTATTTTGAGGCTCTGTTATTTGGTACATACACATTTAGAATTATGCTTTCCTAGTAGATTGACCCTTTTATCACTGTGTAATATTCTTGTTTGTCTCTAATAATTTTCTTTGCTCTGAAATCTACTTTAGCAGATGTTGATATAGCTAATTCTGCTTTTTAAAATGTTTACATAGTATAATTTTTTTTTAATCCTTTCACTTTTAGCTTCCTTAATGTTGAATTTGGACCAAGTTCTTGTAGACAGCCTATAGTTTGGTCATGTATTTTGTATGCATGCTGCTAATTTTAGTCTTTTGATGAGTGTATTTAGGCCATTGACATTTAAGGTAATTATTAATATGTTAGAGCTTAACTCTGCCCTTTTATTACTCTCTCTCTCTCTCTCTCTGTGTGTGTGTGTATATATGATCATATATATGTCTCTCTCCCCTCTCTCTTTATATATTTGTGTATATATACATATATTACTTGTTACAGACAGTCATCCTGTTTAGGTTTAGCATGAAATCCTGCCACATTTTGTGGGCTGTGATTTCAGTGATGGGTAAGTCCCAGAGTCTTTGTGATGTTATTTTGATCTATGAAGTTTATCTGATACCACCGAGGCTCCCATGGTTCCCTGTTGGTACTGCCAGAGGAGGCACAAGGGTTTTGCCCAGGCTGGGCCACCTCATGTTTCTGGGTGAAAAGGGAGTCTCAGGCCTTTGAGGCCAAAGATGTATCTCAGGAGAGACACTTTTGAAGGAATCCCTCTTGCCGGTGCCATCTGGCCCCCAACCCAGTCTCCTTTTGTGGGACAAGAGAATCTCAGACCTTGTGGGAGAAGGAGATTGCTTCCCCTGGCTGCTTCTTATTAGCAAGCTTCCCAGTCATATACCCTCTTGCCTTTGGTTTGTCAGGTTTACCTGGTGTTGTTGAAAGTATTCCTGTTCAGGCCGGGTGTGGTGGTTCACGCCTGTAATCCCAGCACTTTGGGAGGCTGTGGTGGGCGGATCATGAGGTCAGGAGATCAAGACCATCCTGGCTAACACCGTGAAACACCGTCTCTACTGAAAACACAAAAAAATTAGCCGGGCGTGGTGGCGGGTGCCTGTAGTCCCAGCTACTTGAGAGGCTGAGGCAGGAGAATGGCATGAACTCTGGAGGTGGAGCTTGCAGTGAGCGGAGATCACGCCACAGCACTCCAGCCTGGGCGAGACTCCGTCTCAAAAAAAAAAAAAAAAAAAAAAAGAGAAAGTATTCCTGTTCAATCCTGGGGAGGAATGGGCCTACCTGGACTGCCTTCTGTACCAAATTGGGGGTTGGGTCATGCTGAGACTGGCTGTCTTTCTTCTGTTGAGTAGAGGGCACATATAGTCCTGAAATCCCAAACAAGTTTGCTGTCCTCTTACTACCCTACCTTCCAAAGTTTTCTTTTGGCTGTCTCTTGCAGTATATCTTGGGTTTATAGTTGTACATACAAGAGAAGAACAAGAGAAATCAGTCTAAGCTAGCTTGTCAGGACTGAAAGTCTCAATCATGTTTTAAAGTATTTTATTAATTTTAATTTGAGGGTAACTGTTTCCAACACTGCCTTTGTTTTTTGAGGATAACTAAACAACAAGAAATATATGTATATAACTATTTTAAAAATGAATCAAAATTGGCTAAAATTTTGTTTCTTGAGTGGGTAAACTTTAGTTACTTGAACTTTTTCTTAAGTGGAACATATTAACAGGAAAATAATAGTCAAATATTGAGGCATTGAAGTATATACAATGAATGTGTTCTCTGTGTGTGTGTGTGTGTATGTGTGTCCCCGTTCCTCATATTCTCCCTTTTTTGTGCTTTCTCTGCTCTAATGGCTTTTCTCCCCACTCTGGCTTGCCTTTTCACTCTCTCAATGTTATCTTTTGATGAAGGGAAGTTCTTAATTTTAGTGTAGTTCAACTTATTAATTGTTAAAAATGATGAATACTTTCTGATTTCTGCTTAGAAATATTTGGCAAGCCCAAGGTAATGAAGATACTCTTTGTTTTCTTCTAACAGCTTTATTGCTTTGACTTTCACATTTAGATACACAGTCTATCTGGAATTGATTTTTATTTATTATGTGAGGGCTCAAGATTCATTTTTTTTCCCCATATGGATTTTTAGTTCATTCAACTCTATTTATTGAAAAGACATCCTTTCCTCACTACATTTGCAGTATTGCCTTTCTTATAAATCAGGTCTCTATATGTGGAACTCTTTCTGGACTCACTAGGTCAGTGACAACTGGTCCAACTCTTTCTGGACCACTATACTGTTCGGTAGAAATATAATGCAAGCCACAAATGTGAGCCGTATGTGTAACTTTAAATTTTCCAGTGACCATATCTTAAAAAGTAAGAAGAAATTTATGAATTTTATTTTAATATCATGTTTTATTGAACCCTACCTCTGAAAATATTATCTTAACATGTAATCAATAGGAAATTGTTAATGAGATATTTTACATTTTTTGGTACTGTATCTTTGAAATTGGGCATAAATTTAACACGTGTGGCACATCTCAAGTTAGACTCTAAATTTTAATCAGAAATACTTGATCTGTATTTAAGTTTCATACAATTCACAGTTGAATAAGTAGGTTCATGTGCCTAAGTTTGTCCAAATCATACTTCAGAGTTTTCCAATAACTGAATCACTTATCAGTTCTTGAATTTAAATTAATTAAAAATTTAAAAGTTACAAATTCAGTTCCTTAATTACGCTAGCTACATTTTAGGTGCTCAGCACTCACATGTGTCTTGTGGCTATTATTTTGGACGGTGCAGCTCTATTCTATTCTATTGTCAGTCTTTAGAGCATACTTTTGTAATTACTGTCACTTTATAATAAATCAGAGTGGTAGTATAAGTCCTCCAACTTTGTTTTTGGCTATTGCCTCAGCTATTACAAATCCTTTAAATTTTCATATAAATTTTAGAATCACCTTGTCAATGTCCACTAACATTTTTTCATCACAGTTTACTACTGTTTACATTGTTAGCTGCATATATGACAACAAGAAATCCAAAGTGATATTGAGCTATTGTTACCGGTGGAGGGTGCCCAGTAACATTTTCAACAAAGAATTGGGCAAAATGCACACACAAAGCAACGGAAGAATGAAGCAACTAAAGCATATAGTTATTGAAATGAAAGTACATCCCACAGAGTGGGAATGGGCTCTAGCCGAAGGCTCAAGAGTCCCTGTTACAGAATTTTCTGGGATTTAACTACTCTCTAGAGGTTTCCCATTGGTTACTTGGTTTACACCCTATGTAAATGAAGTAGTGGCCCACAATCTGATTGCTTGTGAAGGTGACCCATCAGAGGCTGAAGTGAAGTTACAAAGTTACACCTTATGCAAATGTGTGATTGGTTCCGGAAAGTGACCAGAGACTGAAGTGAAGTTACAGAGCTATACTCTATGCAAATGAAGATTGGGCCCGTGACCAGTTTGGTTACAGGAAAAGACCAGTCAGAGGTACTTTCGTTTTTCATCTGTAACTGCAGAAAAAGTGGGGGTATTACAAAGGGAGTAGCCTCTGATCCCTTTGTTACTTGGATGTGGAGAGGTGGGGTGTTCTTTTTATTTCAGTTCTGGGAAGTCAACGTGAATTGGCCTTAGGTTGCCTGCCTCCAGACCCTATTCTCCTGTGTCGCCATGAAGGTTGGATAGTTGACTTGGTTCTTTTCCTAACTAAACAACTGGTTCTGAAACACAAGCCTTAGTGTTCCTGCCGTTCCTTTATCTGCACCTCTGCAAATAAACTTTTCCAGATCATTCTGAATATCAGTTATTCAGGCCACAAATGCAAACCACAGGGTAGGATTTTAACATATAATATAGAAGTAAGGAGAAAAGCGTGAATAAATAAATTTCTTTTTTTCGTCTTATTTTATCAGGGAGTGGAGTCTATGAAGGTGTTAGGACCAGAGAAGAGGTTGGAATAGCTGCTGATTTTGGAAATTATATACTGCTTTATAATTTCTAGTACTTAGCACAAGGCCTTGCACATACTAGGTATTCAAATCTTTGGCTAAATAAATGGAAGCATTATACTTAGAAGAACTCATTGATCAGATATGGAGGCATTGTTCTTGTAGTTCATGAGTGAGGCCCTCTATTAGTGTAAACTGAGATTTTTTGGCTGTAATATTATACAAAGTAATATATGGTATTTGGCTTTGTGACTTTTTTTTAGAATGTAAAAAGAGGTGTTTGGGGACATAATTACAATATAATTACTGTATAATTTAGTATAACTCATGATGCATGATATATGACTAGAAAGTTAATTGTTCTGATTTAAATAGAACACTATTGAAGTAAATCATGTCATGTTTTTAAAGTAGTTCTCAAAATGTATTCATACTAGAACAGTTGTCTGGCTGATTGTTATAATAGAAGTATCTCTACATTTAAATGTCTTTGGTTTCTTCATCAACCAAATGAACTGACTTATTAAATTCTTGTTCTAAAGGAATTTTCCTGTTGGAATACACTATCCTAAAGTAACTTCTACAACAGTTGTTTTAAACTAGGACATGTTCAAAAGCTTCATATGACTTATGGCATTAGGTTGAACAGTCAAGAAAGCATTAATTGGATTTATTTTTCTGATAATATGGCTCGCTGAATCAGTTATAAAACATTTAAAACATATTTGAATTTTAAAAAAAGGCATGACAACCAAAGATCATTTTTAATGAATACATAAGTCTACAAAAAGGAATGAGCAGGAGACAAGGAAAGCAAGAGCTTTGAAACCACTGGATAACCTGGGGACATACACAGTCCTAGTAGGTAACCTGGAACCTTGGAGTAAAAAGGGGCTGGGGACTGAGCAATGGAGTGGGCATCTCTACAAAAAAATTTAAAAAAACCCATTAACTTGGCATGGTGGTGTATGCATGTAGTGCTAGCAACTCAGGAGACTAAAGCTGGAGCATTGCTTGAGCCCAAGAGTTCAAAGTTACGGTAAGCTATGTTCATGCCACTGTACTACAGCCTGGGTAACAGACGAGACCTTTTTTTTTTTTTTTTAAACAAACAAACAAACAAAAAACAAGGACGCTTTCTTATGTTGAAATCCACCAGAAACCTATAGCAAGCCTACTATTCCATACTCAGTATGGAATAGTAGAAGCATCATTTTCTTAAAAAGAAAAAACAACAAATCAGAGACATAACAAGGATACTTGCCTTCACTGTTTCTATTTTATATTAGACATTAATATATAACTTATTTGTAAGTTATTTAAAATAAATATTCAGTTGGAAATTCTAGCCAGTGTAATGACACAGGACAGATAGATGAAAGGTATAAGAGTTGGAAAGGGGGAAAGAAGGTGGTATTATTTATAGATGATACTATTGTCTACGTAGAAAAGTCCAAGGAGTGTACAGAAAAATCAGTAGTTTGGCTTAGTTGTTGGATATAAGGTAATGATTAAAAATAAATAGTATTTAAGTAGACCTAAAACCAAAATCTATTTTAAAAAGGTAATATTTATAATTTCACAAAAGGATATCGAGATGTAAGTGTGAATAGACATGTGTAAGATCTTTTCAGAGAAGGTAATAAGACTTTATTGAGTGAAAATTAAAAATCTTTAATGGAGAGAAAAATATTTTCAGATACGGTGACTGAATATCATAATTATGTCATTTATTCACAAAATGATTTGTAAATTCATGCAATTTCTTGCACAATTCCTATGGTTTTTAAAAATGAAATTTGGAAACTTATTTTAAAATTTGCAGAGGATAAGTTATCCTGGAAACTTGGAGAACAAGTTAGGGGGCATGCATTTGATCTACACTATGTAGTATTATATTACTGATACCAATAATATATAATTTTGTGGAATGGTAGCTTCACAGAGATTGATAAATAGACCAATGAAGCAGAATATAGGCACAGAAGCAGACCTTTATGGAAACTTAATGTATGTCAGAGTGACATTGTACATTTATGGAAAAAGAATAAACTGTTCACTATATCTTGCTGGGACAATTGGTTATCTGCATGGGAAATAATGAAGTGGAATTTCTACCTCACACCCTATACAAAAATCCATTTCAGGCAAATTAAAGGCTTAATAAAAACAGCCAACATTTAATGCTGTGCATATCATATTATTGATGTTGTTCTAGCACTTTATATACATTTACTCTTTTTATCATGTCAGTTACCTTCATTTTTTAAAATAAGGAAACTGAGGCAAGCACAGAGAAGTCAAGTAATTTGCCTAGGATCACAGTAGCAGAGCCACATTTTAACCAGGTAGTTTGGCTCCAGTGTCTATGCTCTTAACCACTATGCTATACTTCTTCACTTAAATGGGTGGAACAAAACTACAATTTTCAATATAAGGGCATTTGTTTATGACTGTAGGATAGGGAAGAGTTGTTTTTAAATTTTTGTTAATTTATTATTACTATTTTTTAAGAAATTGGGTCTTTATATGTTGCCCAGACAGGACTCAAACTCCCTGCCTTCAAGTCATTTTCCTAAGTAGCTGGGACTATAGGCTGTTTCTTTTTTTAAGGGAAGAATTTTATGTTTATCATGAAGGAAAAAAATAAATTTGGCTAACTTAAAGCACTTCTATTTATCAGGAGACACTATTAAAAAAAAAGCAAATCAGAAATTTGGAGAAAATATTTTTAATTCTTAGAATAAGACAGGATTGTACCCTGTAACCATAAATATATAGAATTTCTACCATATCAATAAGGTATAAGTTTCTGTTGCTCCACATCATCTTGCACGGTTGGTATTTTAGACTTTTAAAATTCTTCTGCCAAGCACGGTGCCTCACGTCTGTAATCCTAGCATTTTGGGAGGCCAAGGCAGGGGGATCACTTGAGTCCAGGAGTTCAAGACCAGCCTAGGGAACACAGTGAGACTCCATCTCTGCAAATAATAATAATAATAATAAAAACATTATTATTATTATTCTGATTCTGGTGGCCATAGAATGGTATATGTATGGTTTTAACTTGCATCCCTTGATTTTTAATGAGGGTAAGCATAATTTCCTCTATTAATGGCCATTTGTGATACTTTCTTCAGTGAAGAACCTGTAGGAGATGGAACATGGGGCTGACAGTTGGCACTATGTTGAACTTGTGAGAGGTGATGTGATTCTACCTTCAGGTACTACTGCGTCTGTGCATTCTAGAATACCAGAGAAGCAACTATGATCAGATCTCCTGCTCTGGCTGATTTTTTATTTCTAGGAGATTATTCGTTTATTTGTTTTCATTTGGAGCTGTGCTCCTGAGTCATTAAATAGAACACTATAAATTTGCTGGTGCAGTTCATAACATTTGAAAGGATTAACATTTGGTTTATTCTCTCTAAATCCATAGCTATTAGGAAATAACCTAAAACTTCAGGATTTACTTTGCAGAAATGATTTCCTTCTAATGTATGCTCTCTCAAAGGAATTCAGAATCCTGTTACATAAGAGGCTATACAGCTTTAATCCCATTCATTGATATTTAGTGACCAGTTAAACTTCAAAAATTTTAAATAAAATTTTCCTAATTTAAAAAGTAATAATAATTGTGTGAAAAAATTTTGGAAAATACAAACTCATAGATGATAACAAACCATTTAGAGAACTGTGACTTAACACGCTATATTCTTTTGTTGTCCTTTTTTTTGTTACCTTTGTGTACATAGTTGAGAATACCAGCCCCATTTTAAAAGAAGAGCTTTAAATTCTTATTATGCCCCATAAAAACCCCACAGGTAATCATAATTATTTAGAAATTTAATTACACAGAAGTTGAGTCACAATTTGTGATTTAATTTGATTATTTATGTATTTTCTTATTTTTATTCTTATTTCTTTCCTGGGTGTGATTTTTAAAAAGTTGTGGCCACTTTAAATTCTTTTGAGAAATGAAATGGGAGCATGTGCCAGTTACCGATTAATTGCCTCTCAGCTCCAAATTCATCCTTCATTGCCCTGATTTATGATATTAGAGCTGTACCCTGGTAGCTGTACTGTGCCACCCGAAGATACCAGATTATCTTCTGACCACGAATGCATAAATTATCCCAGGCAAAACCAAAAGAACCATTCGCTGAATCTAGTACAAATTGTCAACATGAGCTACATGGTGTTTGTTGTTTGCCACTGCATTTGAGGGTTGTGAGTTAATCATTAAAAGCGCACTGATAAGCCAGGCAAAGTGGCCTGTAATCCCAACAGTTTGGGAGGCTAAGGTGGGAGGATGGCTTGAGCTCAGGAGTTTGAGATCAGCCTGGACAACATGGCGAGACCCTATTTCCACCACCACTACCAAAAAAAAAAAAAAAAAAAAAATGCTAGTTATACTATACTCTATTTTCAGTGCTTAGAACAACACCTGTTACTTAGTAGGCATTCACTAAATAATTAGTGAATAAAACAAATCAATTCAGCCAAAATTCAAGGGATGGAATAAGACCATTCAGTTTTTACAGCTGCTTTCCTTAGTGAGAGAACCTCCTCTGTCCTCTATGCTTTATAACACACTATTATAGCACTGGTTAATGTTGAATTGTGATTAAAAATTTATCTCCTTAGTAAGGTGTTTGAAGACAAGGATCAATTTCTTATTTATCTGTTGCTGTTCAACAAATATTTATTGTATGCCTACTGTTTCAGTCACTGCTGAAGTAAACAGAACAGACAAGGAAGGTTCTTGCATTCATGAAACTTACTGCAAGTGCAGTATTTTTAATCATACTGATTTTTAGCAAGTTTAGTGTTGTTCTGCTTTTTAGCAAGGCCTTGTTTTTTCATTTTGGCCCCAAACCATTTTTATCCATGAGTCTTTTAATGTTATATTCTTGCAAAATTTTTATCTTTAGTAATCACTTTTGATTTTTATAGTTACTTATTTAGTTGTTAAGCAATATGTAAGTTTTACATACCAAGTATGTTTAAGTTAATATACTATTTTCCTGAGTAGTTAACTCTTTTCTTGGTTATTCACTTTTGTCCCCCGTTAGCAGTATGTCTTACATATTTTAAGATTCAGAGTTGAAATTCTAAATTCCTTTTATCAAGGGAAGTTAGATTTTAGTGTTTCGTACAATGCCAAATACATAACGGACACTTAATAAGCGTTTGTTTGTAGTAATAGCCTCTTTGGTTTTCTATTGCATAGAATTTCACCAAAGATTATTATTTTTGACTGACTTTTAAATGGCTACATGAATTCTCGACCCTCAGCATAAGTAAATTTTTTCATTGTGGTTCACAATGATACCCACTTTCTCTTTTCCTTCTTCATTTTACTCTTAAAAAATATTAATGTGTAAATTTGGAAGTCAGTTTCACAATTGCTAACCTACTTGAAGTGTTTTGAAAAATGAAATCAAGGAAAACTGAGAGAAGTGATTTATTACCTTAAAAGAATTAATAGTAAGATTCTTCTTAATATGTTATTTCATAGTCGTATTATTTATTTATTTACTCATTCATTCTTGGTTCAGCCAGTCATCCATTTAATAAACGTGTTTCAGTGCTTATCGTATGTTCAAGGTGCCAGTATTATGAAGAAGAGTTAAACATAGCTGATATGTGGAGGGATATCTTTAATTTGTATTTAAATCTCTGTGTAAGATTTGAAATATTACAGAAGGCTAGAATATAAATCAGGTAGAAAAAGGGACAGCAAAGAACTGCAAAGATCTTAACCTTTTCTAGCATCTGGCTTGACCATTCTATAAAATATATTTAGCAAATAATATTCTGATATTTTGGTTTGGAAGCATGAGTCTGTAGATCTTTCATAAATGAAAGATTTTTAGAGGTACTTACAGCATCTGCTTATTAATCTAAATCTTTGTGTCCTATATCATTGCAGTGAGTTTGTGAGGATTGAATTCAGTATTTAGAAATAATGATTATTGAAAAACATGAATACAAACGTGCATCTTAGGAAAGTTATGTTAGATGAATTGGTTAATACCTGAATAGTTCAAAATGATGAATAATTGTTAGAATTATAGCATATTATAAATTATCTTGACTACAGATTTAGGGATGTTATAATTTGATAATTCAGAAAAGGGCTGAATAACAGTCATTCTCCCATTAATCTCTTTACCTTTCCAGTGTGTTTTGTAAGAAATACTTTTCCATGAGTGAAATAATATAATTGCCTTCTCTCTCTCTCTATGTATATATATTTTGTATATAGATGACCAAATTAAGACATGAAAACATTAGTGAGATAAAAAAACAAAGATTTCTCTAATGGGCAGTTGGTTTGTAAAAATGATGGAGATGGTACATAGTAGCTCATATATTTACATGCCTAAGTGAATTTTATTCTGTGTTTTTATTTAAACATGAATAATAAATGAATCTGTAGATCAGCAAGGAGGTTTAAAGTATTCAAAAAGCAAAAGTTAGGCCATTTGGGGTTTAATTTTTTCATTTACTTAAAATGGAAAGGATATTATTTAACCATTGAGCTGGGTAATGTTAATAGTTCACGGAGGATGCAGAATGATTCTTTTTTTCTCTTTTGGTGCTCCTTTAATGATTAAACATTTTTTTTAATATATTGTCGAAGCACCTTGGAGAATGGAATTGTAGCTGCACAACTTGTATTAAAGTGAAGTTACTCTTACAATTCTGTTTTCTTTTTTTCCCCCAAATTTTATTTTAAAGACAGTCTTAACAAAGTCATTTATAAGATCCATTCCATTTTGCACCTTAGGGATTCCTACATTCAAAACTATTCCTTGGAAAGGCAATAATTATGTATTGTTCTGCCTATTTACGCTTACTAGGTAAATTAGATTCTATGTTTTATATAGATTCTATTCCCAAAATAAAAGATATATGTCTATATTTATCATAATGTGAAGAAAAGTAAATAGGTCCTCTTTTTACTCTCTAAAACATTCCAACTTTTATGAAGATGCGTATCTATTAATAGAGTTGTTTGAACAGGACATTAATAGAGAAGATGTCAAGTAAGAATAAAATCAGTATTGTACCAAATATTTTAAGGCTGTTTTAAAATGAGATAATTAAAAGTAACAATTTTAGAAAAAAAAAAAATATATATATATATATTTTTTGAGACGGAATCTCCCTCTGTCGCCCAGGCTGGAGTGCAGTGGCACGATCTTGGCTTACTGCACGTTCCGCCTCCCGGGTTCACACCATTCTCCTGCCTCAGCCTCCCAAGTAGCTGAGACTACAGGCACCCACAACCACGCCTGGCTAATTTTTTTTGTATTTTTAGTAGAGATGGGGTTTCACCGTGTTAGCCGGGATGGTCTCGATCTCCTGAGCTTGTGATCTGCCCGCTGAGGCCTCCCAAAGTGCTGGGATTACAGGCATGAGCCACCGCACCAAGCCTTGAAAATATTTTTTTATCTCCCTTTATTTCTTTGATTATCTGCCCACTCCCATGCTTAGCCTAATTTTTACATGCTTTTATTTAATATTAATATTTTATAAGTTTTAATATTTATTTTTAGTCTTTTCTTTCCCCTTCCCCCCTGAAACAGGCTTGGAACTAAACTCATCTTTGTCTATTAATGTTAAATGAGAATAGTAAAGTTGGAATTAGAGCAAGTGCGTGTTATTTTTAAACTGATTACTGCTTCAGTAATTCATAACTAATTAAGTGTCTTTATTTTTCTAGACCCTTATTCCCCTCCTTTTTTCTTTCTTGTCCATCTCATTCTCTTATGAGTAATTTGTGTTTTTAAGTTTTTTTCTCCCTAGATAATAGAAAGGGAAAGAAAGTAGAACATAAATAAGGATTACTTAATAATTTTTCATTCACTTATTTAGCTATGTTTGCCACTGGCAAAAATATTTCTCTACTATCTTTGTATATATTGAATAATACATTACTTTTAAACTGTATATATCAGTTACTCTTTTCAGTCCAAAAGCTTATAGAATTAATCCTCCTCCTTCTTTTCCTTCTCCTCTTCTTCTTCCTCCTCCTTCTTTCTTCTTCCTTCTTCCTTTCTTCTTCTTCTTCGTTTTTCTTTCTTCTTCTTCCCGCTTTCTTCTTCTTTCCTCCTCCTCCTCCATCTCCTGCTCCTCCTCCTCCTCCTCTTCCTCCTCATTCTCTTCTTCTCTCTTCTCTTTTCTTTCTAATATATAGAGACAGGGATCTCTCTGTGTTGCCCAGGCTGGTCTTGAATTCCTGGGCTCAACTGACCCTCTCACCTCAGCCTCCTGAGTATCTGGAACTACAGGCATGAGGCACTGTGCCTGGCTCTGCAAGACTGATGTAGCAATCTTTTTGTTTGGTGCTGGGGGGACAGGGTTGTTGCTATGTTGCCCAGGCTGGCCTCAAATTGCTGGGCTTAAGCAACAAGCCCCCTTCTCTTATCACTCCCCATTACTAGCTCCAACTGTTCCTATTTACTTACAGTCCTGAAATACAGTAGTCCCCCCATATCCTGAAGGCATAGGTTCCAAGACCCCCATTGCATGCCTGAAACTGTGCATAATAATAAATTCGACTGCTGGCAATCAGAACATGTTTCTGTTCACATCTTCTACCCGTAAATTTAATACCTTTTCCATCTTAACTGAGCACTTATCACATACTATTGCTGTAACTTTTGCAGTTTGAGGTGCTATATTAGTCCATTTTGTGTTGCTATAAAGGAATACCTGAGGCTGGGTAATTTATAAAGGAAAGAGACTTATTTGGCTCACAGTTTGGCAGGCTGTACAGCAAGCATGGTACCAGCACCTGCTTCTGGTGAGGACCTCAGGAAACTCTCAGTCATGGTGGAAGGCAAAGGGGGAGCAGGTGTGTTGCCGGGTGAGAGAGAGATCAAGAGTTGCCAGCCTCTTTAAGGCAACCAGCTCTCACGTAAACTAATACAGTGATAACTCACTCGTTACTCATCACCTCCCACTAGGTTCCACCTCCCACATTGAGGGTCACATTTCAACATGAAATTTGGAGGAGACAAACATCTAAACTCTATCAGGTGCAGTTGCAGAATTAGTACAAATATCTTTTTCCTTCTTCACAATCTCACAGATAGAATACTCATTGTTACTGTAGATCTTGGCAACCTCAGCATTCAATTTTTTTTCCGTTGTTAAGTTGAGAACTTTTACGTTTTCACTTATGAGGAAGTGCTTTATGGCTTCCCTTTGGCATATTCAAATTGCCAGCATCACTATTCTTGAGCTTTGGGGACATTATTAAATAAAATGAGGGTTACTTGAACACAGGCACTGTGATACCATGAATCTGATAAGAGAGCAGGCTACTAAGTAACTAATGAGTGAGGAACATATACAGCATGGACATGCCAGACAAAGGGATGATTCACATCCCGGGTGGGATAGAGTGGGACAGCACGAGATTGCTACTCTGAGCAGTGTGCAAGTTAAAATTTATGCATTGTTTATTTCTAGAATTTTCCATTTAATATTTTTGGACCAATATTGACTTCAGGATAACGAATTGGTAAACAAAATCGTGGATAAGCAGGGACTACTGTATTTCTAGGTTTCTTTTCCCTCTGTGCCTTTGTACATACTGTTTCCTCTACTGAGAGCATATTTCTGTTATTGCTCTTCCCTTCCTCATCACCTGGCAAGCTCTTTTTAGCCTGCTCAGAGGTTATTTCCTGAAGGCAGTTTATTACGCTTCCTCCTTTTCTGTATTCTTTCTATAGCATCTGATGTATGCCTTTAAGATGACTATACTGTAGTGCTTTATCACCTCACATGACTTTGATCTCTGTGAGAACATAAATGGATTCTTTCACCTCTCTTCATGATTTGGACAGTAACACTCAATTGTTAGACTGGAAAGGTGAAAGGAGACTAAAGTTTGAGTGTCTCTTATGTGCCAGGGAGTGTGCTTAATTGTGTTGTTTTAGACACAATTGAATAAATTCAATTGCCACAATAAATTTTGTAAGAACATATTATCATAATTAGTATATATTTTTATTACATATTATCTCCATCTTACAGTTCAGAAAACTGAAATTAATTAATTTCCCCAGTTACTAAATACTAGAGCCAGGACTCGAACCAAGGCCTGTTTTGACTCTACGGTCTCCGGTTATTTCATTTTACCATGCTGTTTCTTTACTACTCGTGTAATAACTGATGATGTGATCTAGTGTAATGTAAAGAACATGGACTTGGACATTATACAGACCTGGATTTGAGTTCTAGTTTACCATTTAACTAACATTGACAAGTGTCTTAATCTCTATAAATCTCTGTTTCCCTCCCTTTAAAAAATGTGGTTGTTATCATTTTTACTTTAGAGGATTATTGTGAGAATTACATGAAATAATGTATTAGAGGGTTTTGTGCAGTGTTGGGCACATGATACATGCTTTATAGGTGGCAGTTGTATCTTATCTGATCAACAGATAAGTTGATCAACAGGTAGTTGATCTTATTATCATAGCCACAAGCAACAGAAAAACATACAGTGGCTTACAGTGGCTTAGCAAAAAAATTTTTAAATGGCTTCACGTAATAAAAAGTTTAGAGATAGTCTTCAATGACTTAAGTTTCTTTCTTTCTTTCTTCTTTCTTTCTTTCTTTCTTTCTTTCTTTCTTTCTTTCTTTCTTTCTCATAGTCTTAGGAAATCTGTGAAGTTGCAGGTGTTACATTTAAAGCAGGAAAAGTAATGGTATCATCTGTGTCTATATCTTTTATTAGAAAAGAAAAAACCCTTTCCAGATGTTTCCTTTATATCTCACTGGCTGGAGTTGATTACATGGACTACTGTAATGGCTTAGCTGCTCTCCTAACTCCAGTCTTGCCATTATCTAAGCTGTGAAAAATACTGGAAAAGTGGAGAACAAGTTGGTTGTGATTAGATCAACAGTTCTTCTTCTTCTAGGGATGAGCACATTGCTCCCTCATATAAAGTTACGGAAGTGTCTTGTACAGTTCTGGTGGTGGTGGTGGTGATGATGCTATGTGATGAAATAGCACTGAAAACCATTGCAAGGTATGCTTACCATTTCATTAGTCTGAAGCAGTTAATAAGTAAGCATTGTGCATTGTTTTAATCCATATCACGTAAACACTAAGTGTAGATCAGCAATGTCCTTATATTTAAGTGCTAACATTTTACAAAATTGGCTTACAGGCATTTTCTTATCTCATTGGTTTAAGAATGCTTTAAAAAAATGCTGTTTCTGTTACTTCTGATTGTTCCTACCTTCCTGACACACACGTCAAACAACAAAACCAAGTGGACAACCACCACTACCAGATATACAACAATGAAACACCGTAACATTGCTGGAGTCCCTCTGATAGTTTCTTGGCTGCTGCTCTTTTTGGAGATCTATAGCTTCAATGTCAACTTTCGGAAGATGATAGTATTCTTAAGGCCACTTTTTCTACCCCTAATATCTCATGTTGGGATTTCCCCTTTCACTCTTACCAGACTCAGTGAAAACAGTGGGATCTTCTATAGTTCTGCCTTGTACCACCCAGCTTCCTATTATTGGAGCCTTCCACAATTATTAGATCTCTTTCTGCCTTCTCACCCTCTTGATTTTTGGCTGATTGGGAGAGAAGAGGAAAACTGAACTGTGAAGCTCTTGCTGCTTTGCCAGTGATTGGGAGGATATGTTACCCAAATGCTCACTTGGATTCTGGAATGAACTTTGCTATAGAAACTGGTATAATGGATGTTTGGGTTGTGTATTATTATTGCTTATCTAGTTCAACTACATTTTGGCTTTTGAGGACTGGCCTGAGATCTATAAAATACCATTATATATGATTCCTTTAGGGAAATACTTTCTGACTGCCAACCGATTTGAAAACAAACATTCAGAGTAGAATATATTAATATCATGAGTTGAATGACCTATGTTTGGGTTTTGACCATTCTGTACTTTGATAGGATGCTAGACTAATACATACTCATACCCAGTAAAAAGGCAGAAGCTAAGGACATGGATAATTAGTTGCCTGATTAGTCTCTCTATAATAAAAAAGTTAAGAATGTGGAAAATCTGTCTTGGTTGCAGAGTGAAGTATGTTCTTTCCTATGGGTACTTCATATGTATTAATTTTCTTTTTAATATTTACATTTTGAAGCAGTTATTTTTCCATTAGGTCTTTACTCAGAGAGCTTAGAGATCTATATGTGTAGAGAATTAACATCTGATTATTGCATGATTTCATTCTTTGGCTTAACTAAATTGTTTTACAAATTGAATAATTGTTTACTTTTGTTTTTAAAAATTTTCTTCCAGTGTTTTGTCATGCAAATCAATGTTAATGCCAGATTTTCTAGATCCTTAGATTTACTAGATGGTTTTTAGTGATTCAGAAGTCACTTATAATTTAGTAGAGTAATAAACCTAATAATGATTATCAGTTTCAGCTTCCAAATATTTGAGAGGGAGCATATATCCTTTACTGTGACAACTTTTAGAAACTGTTTTGAGATAGATGAAGAAAAGGCAGAAGATACGTTGAGAAGCAGATGTTGTATGACTAAAGTACCCAGCTGTGCACTAACAAAATGAATCTCATGCCGATAAGTTAACAATTCTTTGGCAGTCAGAGACATATGTAAAGCAGTGAACACAGCATGGGGAAATAAAAAAAAAGTTAAAAGCATTTATTAAGCCTAAAACATTGGCAGTATCTAGTCTACCGTATGTGTTACTGAAGAATTGATTTTATTGTGGATAAGTCATACCAAGGTCACTTGCAAAAAAAATTGGTTAACCCTTTAGAGTCTTCACTCTCAAAAAAAAAAAATATATGATCATTATATATGTCATATATAATGTACGGAGATATATGTAATGTATACAATTATCACATATATAATGACCATAGCAGTGAGATTATATATGTATTATATCCCATATATATATGTGTAACTCCTGGGTTCAAGGGATCCTTGCACCTCAGCCTCTCTAGTAGCTAGGATTACAAGCTACTGTGACTGGCTCCATAGCCTTAGTTTAGAGTCTTCATCATCCTTATCTTGACTATTGTGTTAGCCTCACAGCTAATCTCTCCATGCCTAGTTTTGTCTGACACAGTAGATAGTTTAGATTGTTTAATGGTTTCTTCATAGCATACATGTTAAAGTATAAGATCCTCAAAATTTATAATTTGCCCTCAGTTTATATTAGCTGAGCATTTTCATCTTGTATTATATTGTAAATTCTTTGAATGGAGCCTAACATCTTTTTATTCATCACTATGTTGTGGACATAGTAACTACTCAGCTAATAGTTATCAACTTAATGAGGTAGACCTAGGCAGATTCTTGACTTAGCAATTCAGTATGCCTTGCTCAAATTAAAACGAATTATTCTGTGTAGTAGGAATAATAACATTATTTTAATATATTAATAATTCACACATAATTTTACAGTAGTAACTTATACAGCCTGCTGGTTCTGTTAATTTGAATTGGTAAGATGTTAAGCTATTATGTGTAATGGTTCTGAGTTCCAGTAGTTCTGATTAGAGTTGAAAATTTTTAATGCGTAGAATATAGTAATGTCTACCTTCTTGAAGACTAGCAGGAAGCTTTGTTTTGGTTAGAATTACTTTCTTTTTCCTAGAAGGGAATTAATGGAATTGAGACATAACAAGAGCATATACTAGGTTTTGGATATTTATTGTGGTACAGAGTAAAAATTAGCAGATGACTCCTCATTAGAAGTTTTACTCTTAATCAGAAGTTTATAAAGCTTATTTTAAAAGTTTATAAACTTTGCCTTGTATAAATAAGTCTTTAACCAGGATCATTTATGATGCTTAGAATGTACTAGTGATTCGTTACTTACCCTAATGGAATATTGTGAGTAACTGGTACAATCCCATCTGTAGTTTTTGTTTTAGTTTGCAACTTTTTAAAGTCCCTTTTAACCTAAAGTTGTGGTTAGTACATTGAAATGTGATAAAATTGTTGGTTACCAATTGTGACATTGTTTTTAAGAAAAATGTTTACATCGTGAAAACAAGTTTCTTACAGACTATATGTTTTGTATATTTATTCATTTTGTAAAAATTGAGTTGTAATTTACATACTGTAAAATTTACCCTTTTATAGTATGCAATTCAGTGGTTTTTAGTATATTCACAAAGTTACGCAACTATCAGAAGAGGATTTTGGTAAGATGGAGTGGGAAGCATCAGAAAGTCTTACTTCCCCTAGACAACAATTGCACTGGCAGAATCTGTCTGATACAACTATTTGGATCTCTGGAGTCTACTGAAGGCTTTCACTTTCCAGGGAGAAGGTTTGGATCTAATTGTGGTTATTTTTGGTCAGTTTCAGCTCTTTGCATGGTAGCAGCTACCTATCCCCTACCCCAGCCCCATGGCAGGCAGTTGTGCCGACAGGTGTTCCAGAAGCAGTTTTCACACAGCTTGTGGGAGCTAGAGTGGGCAAAAAGCACCTTGTCCTCCAGATATTGGGGATCTGTGCTCTGATTGCTACTTCTGCTCCCAGAGGTGCAGAGAGAGGGTGGCAACCTTTGTTGTATACCTACCCCCATTGTTGCAGTCCCCTCCCCCTTCAGCTGAAGTGATTTCTAGGGGATTTGAAGGGCTAGTACCTTTACCTCCTCATTTTTCTCTTTTTGGGAGCAGACATTAAAGGCTAGGATATTCGAAAACAATGGCATATGTGAGGAAAAATTAGAAAGTGACGTGCATGCCCAGGGAAAGGCACAGATTTGGAAAAGACCTGGGAAAACCTTAAGTTTACATTTCAGGCTACTCATTGGCACAAAGACAGCCTATACCAATCAAGACAAAAACAATAAATAGAAACAATAACAAAACCCAGCAAACCCTGAGGAAAGAGGAGAATCTGATTTCCAGAGTAACCATATTATTAGATTCTAGTTTTCAACATAAAAATTACAAGGCATACAAAGAAACAGAAAAGTGTGGCTCATTCCAAGGAAAAAGCCAAATCAACAGAAACTGTTCCTGAAAAAGACCTCATGACAGATCTACTTGACAAAGACTTTAAACAACTGTCTTAAAGATGCTTAGGGAACTAAAGGAAGATGTGGGGAAAGTCAAGAACATAATGTATGAACAAAGTGGAAATCTCAGTAAACAAATAGAAAACCTAAAAAGAAACCGAAAAGAAATTCTGGAGCTAGAAAATACAGTAATTAAAATGAAAAATCCACTAGTGGAATTTAAAGGCATATTTGAGCAGGCAGAAGAATGAATCAGCAAACTTGAAGAGAGGATAATGGAAATTATTGAGTCTGAGGAACAGAAAGAAAAAAATATTGAAGAAAAATAAACAGAGCTTAAAGAATCTGTGTGATACTATCAAGTGGACCAACATATACATTGTTGGAGTCCCAGAAGGAGAAGAGGGAGAGAAAGGGGAAGAGGGAATATTTGAAGGCTTAATGCTGAAAACTTTTCAAAACTGATGAAAGACATGAATATAAACATCCAAGAAGTTCAATGAACTCCAAGTAGTGTGAACCCAAAGAGACCCACACCGAGACTCATAATCATACTTTGAGAGCCAGGTGTGGTGGTTTGTACCTACAATCCCAGCTATTCAGGGGGCTGAGGTGAGAGGATCATTTGAGGCCAGGAATTCAAGGTCAGCCTGGGTAACATAGTGAGAACCCACCTCTCTAAAAAATAATAATAAAAAAAATGAGTCAGGTGTGTTGGCATGCACCTGTAGTCCCAGTTACTCAGGATACTTGGGAGGCTGAGATGGGAGATTGCTTGAGCCTGGGAGTTTGAGGCTGCAGTTTGCTGTGATTATGGCACCACACTCCAGCCTGGGCAACAGAGCAAGACCCTATCTCTTTAAAAAAATCATATTTTTGAATGACAAAGAATCTTGAAAGCCATGAAAGAAGAAACTTATCACATACCAGGGATGCTTAATATTATTATTGGCAGATTTCTCATCAGAAACTTTGGAAGCCAAAAGGCTGTGGGCTGGCATATTCAAAATACTAAAAGAAATAAACTATCAACCAGTAATTCTATGTCTGGCAAAACTGTCCTGCCAAAGCAAGGGAGAGATTAAGACATTCTCAGATAAACAAAAGATGAGGGATTTCATTACTACTGGATCTGTCCTGCAAGAAATGCTTAAGGGAGTACTGCAGGGTGTAATGAAAGAAGACTAGGCAGTAACAGCTGTATGAAAGAATAAAGATCTCAATAAAGGTATATACATGGGTAATTATGAGAGCAAGTATTTTTGTAACAACAGTTTGTAACCCCACTTTTTTGTTTTCTTCATGATTTAAGAGATTAATACATTAAGAAAAACAATCATTAGTCTAAAAGCTAGTATTATTGTCACTTTGGTTTGTAACTCCACATTTTTTTTTCTGCATAATTTAAGAAACTCACATTTAAAATAATTATTAGTTTTTGTTTTTGGGCACACAGTGTCTAAAGATGTAATTTTGTGACATCAACAGCCAAAAGGGGAGGAAATGGAGGTGTTATGGGAACAGAGTTTTAGTATGTTGTTGAAGTTAAGCTGGTAATAATTTAAATTAGAATGTTTTAACTTTAGCATGTTAAATGTAATCCCTATAGTAACCACAAAGAAAATAGCCATAGAATATACATAAAAGGAAATAAGAAAGGAATTTAAACATTTTACTACAACAAAGTCAACTAAATACAAAGAAGGCAGTAATGCAGGAAATGATGGACAAAAATGTATGAAGCATATAGAAAACAAATAGCAAAATGACAGAAGTATATATCAATAAATGCTTTAAATTTAAATGCATTAAACACTTCAACCAAAAGACAGAGATGGCAGAATGGATTAATCAAGAAAAACATGATTCACTTATATCCTGTCTATAGGAGACTCACTTTAGATCCAGAGACACAAATAGATTGAAAGTGAAAGGATTGAGAAAGATATTCTCTGCAATAGTAACCAAAAGAGAGCAAGAGTGGCTATACTGATGTAAGACAAAATAGACTTTAAATTGAAATGTTATAAGAGACAAAGAAGGTCATTGTATATTAATAAGTGGTTCAGTACAGCAAGAGGATACAACAATTAAAATCTGACATATGCCACAACATGGATAAATCTTCAGAACATTATGCTGAGATGAGTCTGTCACAGAAAGACAAATACTATATGGTTCTACTTATGCGGTATACAGTGTAGTCAGAAATCATAGAGACAGAAAGTAGTATGGTGGTTGCCAGGAGTACGGGGGAGGATGGAATGCAGAATTAGTATTTAATGGGTACAGAGTTTCATTTTGGTGTGATAAAAATGTTTTGGAGATGGATAGTGATGATGGTTGCATGACAGTGTGAATGTATTTAATACTGAACTGTACACTTAAAAATGATTAAGATGTTAACTTTATGTTATGTGTATTTTACAACCATGTTGGTCTATTTTGTGCTGCTGTAACAGAAAACCTGAGATTAGGTCATTTATAATGAATGGAAATTTATTCTTACAGTTTTAGAAACTGGGAAGTCCAAGTCAGGGACTGGCATCTCCCATAGTAAAAGGGCAAAGAGAGGGCAAGGGAAAGGAAAGGGGACCAAATTCATCTTTTATAAGAAACCTACTTCTGAGACAATAGCATTAAATCATTCGTAAGGGCATAGCCCTCATGGACCGGTCACCTCTTAAAGATATCACTTCTTAATACAATTACAATGGCAATTAAACTTCAACATAACTTTGGAAGGGGATAAATATTAAAAACATAGCAATCACAATAAAACTGGGAAATTAAAAAAAAAAATTGTGCGGCCAGGCGCGGTGGCTCATGCCTGTAATCCCAGCACTTTGGGATGCTGAGGCGGGTAAATCACCTGAGGTCAGGAGTTGCAGACCAGCCTGGCCAAAATTGTGAAATCCTGTCTCTACTAAAAATACAAAAATTAACCATGCATGGTGGCATGTGCCTGTAGTTCTAGCTACTCGGGAGGCAGAGACAGGAAAATTGCTTGAATCTGGGAGGTGGACGTTGCAGTGGAGCCGAGATCACGCCACTGCACTCTAGCCTGGGCAACAGAAAGAGACTGTGTCTCGAAGAAAAAAAAAAAAAATTGTGCAACTATCATCAGCATATATATAATTCCAGAACATTTTTATCACCCCAAAGGACACCCATATTCATTAGCAGTTACTTTTCTGCTTAGCCCCTGGCAGCCACTAAATGACTAAAAATAAAAGCTGAAGCTATAATAGGAATATATCTTATTCTAATTTTGGTAATATTCACTATATTTTAGGTAGATGTAAACAATGAGCAAATAATGCTTTTAATTATTTTCTTTAACCCATCTTAGAGCCAAGAAACTTCTTTTAAGGCAAGTAGTACATGGTGGAGGCTATCAGAGTTTCTAGAATAATTATCTAGGCTGAAAGTCGTATCTGGGCTTTTTGGTGATCTTTCTATGTGAGCATGTACAGCTAATTTGGCTAATTCTCTTCAAATATTTCTTGAAAATGTATGTTACAAGGCTTAAGTTATAATATTAGAACAGGCCTTCTCTTTTGAGTGGAGTAATAGGATTATTCTAGTAAAGATCCTTTTTTCACCGAGGCTACTGTTTGGGAGTTGAAGTAACTGGGAAATTTCAACCTACCCTTCTCCTTTCACATTATTATCACCATTATAAGAGCAGAATTGTCAGATATTCTCTTACATATTGAATACAAAATGTTTTTTAATGGATAAATAATTTGTGTGTGGCAGTATTTCTGTATTCTTGTCCTGTAAGAGTTCTTTGGTTGCTGTGACATGCCTCCTCAGATTAATAGTGAGATTTCTTCATGTAGGTAACCCTAATTTGTTTTAAAGCAATGATTTATGGTATTATGATCTAAATGCCTTTTTTTTTTTTGAAAAAACAGATGGGATCTCACCATGTTGCCCAGGCTGAGCTCAAGCTATCCTCCCGCCTCACCTTGGCTTCCCAAAGTGCTGGGATTACAGGCATGAGCCACCATGCCGGACCCTCGATGCATTTTTAATGTTACATTAGTTGCTAAAAAAAAAAAGAGGCCGGGCCCAGCCGTTCATGCCTGTAATCCCAGCACTTTAGAGGCCGAAGGGGGCAGATCACCTGAGGTCGGAAGTTCAAGAGTAGCATGACCAACATGGAGAAACCCTGTCTCTACTAAAAATACAAAATTAGCCGTGCGTGGTGGCGCGTGCCTGTAATCTCAGCTACTTGAGAGGCTGACGCAGGAGAATTGCTTGAACCTGGGATGCCGAGGTTGCGATGAGCTGAGATCATGCTATTGCACTCCAGCCTGGGCAACAAGAGCGAAACTTCGTCTCAAAAAAAAAAAGAATATTTTGCAGTATCAAGGGGCAATAATGTGATATACTGGATAGTAAAAGGTTAATGAGGACACAGATGCCTAGTCTAAGCAAAACAGATAAGAAGTTGATGATCGTAATTGACAATGAGAGTGACATCACAGTGGAATAGCAGATAATGCATGAGTAGTGAATTTCCTCATTTAGTCTTACATTGAGGCAGCAAATAAATCCTTTGTAAGTGTTGTATTACATTTGTGGGGTGTGTGTGTGTGTGTGTGTGAGACAGAGAAAGAGAGGCTTCAATCCTTAAATCATGTAATATTAAGAAAAAGCAAATGAATTCACTTAGAAGATTTGGGACTGGGTCTGTATTTTTTCATCATTGTAACATTTGAGGGCTAAAATTTCTAGACTGTTGGAGAGGACATCCATCCAGAACAGAGTAGGTCCTGGAGATTCTGGATAAATTATCTGCAAATGCATTTTTTTCCCCCAATAGATTGAGTTTATTATCAACATTCAGTTTGCTGATTAAGAAATTTTTCAGTATATCTGCATAAATGAAATTGGTCCATCATGTGTATTAGAGGAAGCTATCCTTACTCAGTTTGTTATCAGGATTATGTTAGCCTGAAGAATGGACTGATAAACTTTCTGTAAGGCTTATGATAGGCTTTAACCTGTAAAATTGATCTCACTGTAAACAGCTTTGAGAGTATATAGATAGTTTACTATTTTTCTTCTCTGGTTTTTTCAGATACTCTTCATCATCTTGGATTTGTTTTAATAATTTATATATGTTAAAGAAAATAATCAAAACTGTGCAGATTTATAAATCTTTAAAATTGTACACAATATTGTATATTTTAAAACTCCCTACATACGCAGTTATATCATCCTTCTCATTTATGGTACACCATAAGACTCACTTTTTGATGCCAAGTCTTCTTGAAAATGTCCTAAGGAAGATCATTGCTGGAACAATGTTATTTTTCAGATTTTTGTTCCTTATAAGGAAAAAGACATCAATTAAGGAGGGTTTTTTTTTTGGAGATGAAAACGGGTAGTACGGTCAAGCAGCTATATGTATATTTCCCTGGGGAATACAGCATTAAGAAGAGAAAATAATCCCAACTATTAATAATTTCATCTGTGTGGTGGTTTTTATTCTGTAACATTGTCTTTTCTATTTTTGTACATGTTTTCTAGAAAAGGTAAACGTAGTAGAAATAAACATGATGTTAATTGCTATGGCAGTGTGTCTGTACACATTAATATTTTTCTGTCTATCTACCTTCCATTGGCATCACCCAACTGGTTAAGTAAATGAGGGTGGATGGATAATAAATGTTTCTTCACGATTACTTCCTTAGCTCTCAAAAGGGCTTCTGAAGCATTCCATTGTAAGTGCTGTTTACAGACATGTTGAAATGACCACTGTTTGCTCTGGAGGGATATTCTTTGTTTAATGAAGAACAAGAGATCACAGTATCTTTCTTTCCTGAGCAGAAGCAGGGTAAACTGTTGATTCCTTTTTGTTTTTTTCCTGCAAAGAAAGGACCTTGCTTATGTCAGCCAACTTCCCCTTTCAGGAAGAAGTAATTTCTAGTAAGTCAAGGTATGTAGTAGCCATAACGTCTTCTGTTTAGGATTAAGGTTCGGTAAAGTCTTTTGGCATTTATTTATTTTTGGAGTTTTGATCCGAAAGCTGTTTATTGCAGATTTTTAGTCTGAATTATGTTCTAAAGATTGATGACCTCTCTATGGGACTTCACTGTAACTATCCCATTAGGACATCAGATTTAGCCAAGTATTTATGTGTTAATTTTGTTGGATTAACTTATGTGCATAGACACACACACACGCGCGCACACACACACACTGAAGCATCATTGTTCCCTTAAATTTTAATTTTTATTTGATATCTTTTCATAATCTATTTAGGAAAGTTACAATGGAAATGCAGTATTGTGAGTTTGCACTGACAATTATGGTTGATCCACGACAGCCTCTTAGAAACAACTACTTTAAAATATTTTATAGTGGGAAAAAACCCACAAATGCAGTTGTTGTTTGTGTACTTTTTTCTCTGTTGACTTGAATAGGATTAAATAACCTCTTGAGTGATTTGCCCATTCAGCAAAGTGGCACAGGCCAAAAAAGTAAGGAGATTAAAGTAGGATGAGGGAAAAACAAGGAAAATATGACAAAGGAAAACCCAAGATTAGAAAGACTCAGTGAAGAAATTTTACTCAAAGAAATAAAGAGTTTTTTTTCTTCCTTCACCATCCCCAAAGCAATATAGCAGGAAATCTTACTTTGATTATTCATCATCAAGCAAGAGTGGAATTAATAGTTGACCAGCAAATTGATACATTCCACTGTGCACACAAAAGTCAGACCCTTTAAGTAAGCAATTGTATGATATACTTTGTAAGTATATAGGCATATATGTTATAGGTTCTTCATGGGAAAGCAGACCAGCTCAGCCTAGCCTGAATGCCACCTAGTGTTCTGTCATATGTATAGGATATGAGTGGAGCCAATGGTTGATTAATTGAAAATGATAGTTAAGGTAGGGAATTACATAAACTGATATAAATTTTCAAGAGCATTTGATTTTTAACTTAAAGCATATACTGACTGGAGACTGCTATTATCTTTCTTGCATAAACAACCTATAATGCTTATCTCCTGTTTCCAATTCCAATTTCTGTAAAGTAGAACAAGAGCTTAGCAAACTGAGTATGGAATCCTACTTGATTTTTACATTTTTTATCCCAATTTTTCTTTTCTAACATTTTGAGATTTACCTTTCCAAAGCTTTCAGTGTTTTCCCAAAACATGTATCTGTTTTCATAGAAACACCCTTTTTGTACTCATATTTCATAATATTTAATTAAATATTAAATTGCATAATCAAATTGGCATAAAAGCAGTGAGAATGAACATAACTTGGTAAAACAGAATGTGAAGGCATGCTGCTATTGGAGTAGTCTGTTTGATTTAGCTTGCCTGTGGGCAGCTGCATGTTTTAGAGAAGAAATGTAGAGCTAGCCCTTACATAGTGGAGATTAGCCCATTTGGGGAGTTTCTGCTCTGTTTGATTTAGCTAATGCCTGTATTCTTCTTTAGGGATAATTAGCTATGATAGGCCTTTATGGCTAAGACTTTTAACAATAATACTTGGTGAAGTGAGTTGTTAGGAAGCTAAATATACACATTAGTATGAGAAGAGAGCAACAGGCAATCTGATTTCAGAGCTGGTGCACTTAACCGTCATGTTATCTACTGCTTCCCCTTGTGGGAAGTATTAGCATGCCACTCTATGTCCATAATACAACAAATAGATAAGAAATCGTGCATAGGAAATAATATAATTATGCCGACCCTTTTCTATTTTAAACATTATTCTCAAAAAACAGAGCATATACCTCAGATATCTCTAGAAGAGTTACCAAAACTGGTGTTCTATTAGGATAACAATATGCCACTAAATGAGTAAGAACAGAAATTATGCAAGCCATTTATGTAGATGAAATTCAAATAGAATTATAAATAGCAAAACTGAAAAAGCCATTTGGTTGATAGTTATTATTTGGGATGCATATTTTGCTTGTTTTAAATTAGTTTTCAGGGTCTTCTTCCTTTAGAGGTAGCTCAGCTCAGTCTTTAGCCTGATTCGGTTCAAGAGAAGAAAGGGTAACTACTTTTTATCCATAAGAGGCAGTGCAGCTTACTCTCTGGAGTCAAGCTAGCAAGTATGACCAGTCCGTACATTTTAATCTCACTTAGCAGCTGTGTGACCTTGGGCAAGTTACCTAACCTCTCTTGTCTCAATTACCTCATTGTAAAATAGGGATTAGTATCTATTAAACAGAATTTCTTTTATTTATTTATTTTATTATTATACGTTAAGTTCTGGGATACATGTGCAGAATGTGCAGGTTTGTTACATAGGTATACACGTGTCATGGTGGTTTGCTGCACCCATCAACCCATCTCTACATTAGGTATTTCTCCTAATGCTATCCCTCTCCTAGTTCCCCATCCCTTGACAGGCCCTGGTATGTGATGTTCCCCTCCCTGTGTCCATGTGTTCTCATTGTTCAACTCCCACTTATGAGTGAGAACATGCGCTATTTGATTTTCTGTTCTTGTATTATACAGAATTTCAATGAGGATTAAATAGATTCATATGAAGTTCTTATGGCAGTGCCTGGTGTATAGTAAATGCTCAGTAAGTGATAGTCATCATCATCCTTATAAACCTTAAAAAAGGGAGATAGTGATATTATTGTTGAAAATATACCCAGAAACATGAATCTGAAGTATGTAGTATTGGAGATTAGGTACAGAATAAACAAGAAGTAGGAGAACCAGAGAAGGCGTACGTCAAAAATTAATGTGTGGTCCAGAATAGTTGTCATAGTTCTGGGCTTTACCTCTCATTCATTAAAAGATAAATAGTGGGTCAGGGTGGAAATAAAAAAAAAAAATAAGGTGGAGAAAGGAAATAATAAAAATGACATAGAAATACAGTAGGATAAATTTGAGAAGTGGACTTTCTGAAAAATCCCAATAACATATCAGAACCTACAGCAAATCTAATTGGGGACGGGGGGGAAGAAATGGTTTAAAAAGTTAAAAAGAGGATCAGGAGGAGATCCTAAACAGTATGAGAGACTGCTATGCAGAGTTTTGCAGTAATATATTTGGAAATCTTGATGAAATCTAAAATTTCCTAGCAGATATAAAAATCAACTAGAGAAATAGAAGACTATGATTATGTCATTCTTCTGCTTGAAATTCCCCTAAATAGCTTCCCATTGTTCTCAAGATAAAGATAGATACTTTCAACTTGTTTTCTAGTCCTCTGTGATCTGACCTGTTTCTTGCCATCCAGCCTTGCGTTCTTTCCCCTTGGGCTCCTGCACTCTGGCCATATTGATCTTTCTGTTCATCTAATACTGTTCTCTTTTGCACCAGGACCTTTGCACATCCTGTTTGTTTTGCCTGTTTTGAACACTTAATTTCTATTAATCCTTAGATTTCTACTCAAGTTTCATGTCATGAGGAAACTGAACCTTACTCTTCATAGACTAGGTTCGGGTCCCTGTGCCATCTGCTCTCATAGCTCCTTATACTTTGTTTTCATACTTAACACTGTTAACAGTTATTTCTGGGTATTTATGTCTCTTTCTCCCCAAGTAGACCCTAGTTTCTTTGCTGGTAGAATTGATGACTGTTTTGCTCATTCTTGCCTAGCACAGAGAGAAGTACTTAGTATTTTCTGATTAAGGACTTGCATAGTCAAATAACCTTTTCCATTTTTTCTTTAATAGTGAGATTTAGAAACCCATCCTCTCTCTCTCTGTCCCTCTCAAACACAAAAAACAACCTAAGTGGTTTCATGGACACATTCTTGTAAGCTTTCTAGGAAATAATTTTCTGTATCAAACTGTTTTGTAACATACCCATATGCATATAGAAAGCTATCCAGTTCATTTTATTTCAATCTCAAATTGATAAAGTACCAAAAAGTAGTAATACAGACCTAGTTCAGTCATGAATATGGATGGGAAAAGCCAATATAAAATTCTAGCAAATCAGATTCAGCAGGATATTAAAAGAACATTTCATAGCATAAGTTAGACATTGAATTTAAAAAGTGGGTGAATATTAGGTTAAAAATGAACAACCACATGGTGATCTTAATGCCACAAAAGAGTTTGATAAAACTCAATATGCATTCTTTATGAAGTATTTAATGGTTTGGATGAAGACTTCTTCAGTTAAAGGAAAACAAAGAACTTTAGTGGTAATTGTCATGGATTTTCTTTTGTCAATTAAATGACCAATATTTGAGTACCTTTTAAGTACTAGTTCCTGTTCTTTAACTTCTTCAGTTAAAGAAAAACAAATTTCTGTCCAAACCAATATCCCAGTATCATGCTATATAATGAAATGGTTGAGTCATTTCTGTGAAAATAGGATAAAATAAAGAGGCTTGCTGATACAGCACCATTAGTTCCCCCCCTTTTTTTTGCTGAGTTCTAGACAATGCAATAAAACATAACAGGAATTAGAAGCAGGGCTTTTGGAAAAAAGGAGATATAGTTCCCATTGTTTGCAGGCAGATTGGTTATACCTAGAAACCAAACAGAGAATTAAAAACTATTGGAATTAGTAAGAATAGGTATGAATTAATATGAGAATTGAGATTGGATACACGTTTTTGAGCTGATTCATGCAAAGGCTTTCCAAGCTCCCTTGTGTCTTACTAGGTTGTGCTTGCTTAAAGTTGGCTCGCTAGTATGCAGTCGTGAGTCAGGGGAAGAGAAGGAGCCTGACTGGCTCCTATGTTGTTCTGAGCCATATTTCTTTTTTTCAGTGCTATTAAATCAACATGATTGTTGAAAGAGATCAAAATTTGGCAGGTTTTCATTTGCTTGATATTTGTAAACAGACTTTTCTTTCAGGAAAGGAATTCGGAGGAGGGCAGAGACATCATTACCTCTTTTTTACAAATCTACAGTTTCCCATTTGACCCTTACAATTAATCTGAAAGTCAGTTTGCGTTTGAGATTATACGACAGTAACAGGTTGATAAGCAGACATTTCTATGTCTTATTTGGTAAGAAATACTGAATTAAGTTTGATAATGGAGGTCATGTGCTGCCCCATACACTTCTCATCTTGTCCTCAGCAAGGACTGTATGGTAATTTTGATGGATTTTCTTTTGTCAATTAAATGACCAATATTTGAGTACCTTTTAAGTACTAGTTCCTGTTCTTGGTGTTAGGATTGCAGTAGTGAAGAAGATATTTTCTGTTCTTAAGAAGATTACTTTGCAGAGGGGATAGATAATAAAGTGTATATAAATGAGATAAATTTAATTATAAATAATACTGATAAATATAGAGAAGATAAAATAGGTATTGACCAATTATGAATGGCATACTGTATGGCAAGAGCTTTTTAGATGGAGTCAAAGAAGTCTTTGCTGAAAAGGTGATATTTGAATTGAGTCATGAAGGATGAGGAAGAGGAAGCCATAAGGGCACCTGTTCTAAGAGCATTTCCCAGCAGAAAGAACTATGTGGTGACAATAAATTCAAGGACAGAAAGGAGGCCAATGTGGCTGAAGAACAGTGAACTAAGAGGGAGAGTAAGGAGAGGTAATGCTGGAGAAGTAGCCAAAAACCAGGTCACTTAGGAACTTGTGGGCCATAAGAAGGAGTTTGGATTTTTGGAAATGTGATGGAAAACCTTTAGATAGTTTGTTTGTTTTTCAAAGTGAGATGTTTATGATCTGTGTGGAAGACAGACAAGAAGAAAGCAAAAGTGGGAGTAGAAAGACCAGGTAGGACATCATTGCTTGTGCTGGTGGCTTGGAGCCAGGTGGGTGCAATGGAGATTCAGGGCAGCAGGTAGAATTTGACTGATGGATTGGAGTGGTATGAAAGAAAGAGTCGAGTATGACCATAATTTTTTGATCTGAATAATAAAGTGTATAATGATGCTGTTTGCTGAAATGGGCAACTCTTGAGATTGGAAGTGAAGCTATGAGTTGAGAGCATTCTCTCTGTTTGGCTGTATTAACTCTCAGTATCCCAAGGAAGTCATTATTATCATTTGCCATCTGAATCCATTGCACCCTGTTTACTTTCAATTTTTATGTTTTTATTTTTATATTATTTTAGAGACAGTGTGTCACTCTGTTGCTCAGACTGGAATGCAGTGGCATGATCATAGCTCACTGCAGCCTTGAACTCTTGGGCTCAAGTGATCCTTCCACTCTAGGCTCCCAGGTAGCAGCTAGGACTACAGGAGTGAGCCACTTCACCCAGCTAATTTTAAATTTTTTTATTGTTTTGTAGATACGAGGTCTTACTATGTTGCCTAGGCTGGAATGCAGTGGCACAATTATAGCTCACTGCAGCCTTGAACTCCTGGGCTCAAGTGAACTCCTGTCTTGGCCTCCCAAAGTGGTGGTATTATAGGTGTGAGTCACTGTGCCTGTTCATTTTTTAAGTTATTTTATAAATAATTAACATAAGTAAACATACAGGAATAATGAAAAACAACCTTATTAGAAACTTTAATAATGATTTAAACATATCAAACCCAATTTTTTTTTATCCTGTAAATTCCTGGTTTTGAAGACACATGCATATTCAAAATCAATTACTATATGCAAGCCTGTAAAATATATGTTATATAAATACTGATTTCCAGATTTAAAATGAATCTCTTAATATGTTCTGGGCTTATCATTACTTCTGGTTTTTGCATTTTATTATCAAAAGGCAGTATTTTTGAAAACTTTGATGGCTAAGATTTTGTTGAAGAAAGGATAAACACTTCCAATTGAGAAGCATTTTTGTTTTTTAGATTTATCAACTAATGAGAATGATCGATTTAATGAAATTTGTTATTTCTACATCAGCTATTTTTTCTCCACGCTTTTTGTATAGATACTTAGCATTTGTCTACCTATGAACTTCATCAAGTAAATTTAGCTTCATAAACATCATAAAAAGATCAACGAATGCTACCACATGTTCTTTTAACTAAATGGGATGGTCTAGGATCTTGTAACATATTGTACAATGAAGTTTCCTGTTGACTGACTGACTGGCTAAAAGTACCATAGTTCCTTCTTGTCCTTAAAAATCATATTGTACATTCATTCCTTCTTAAGTTTCATTGAAAATTTATCTAGGATATCATCATCTGAAGATTCATAACCTGAGATTTCACTACTACCTGCCTCTTTACATTCACCATCTAATAATTGTGAAGTATCTTTCTCTGTCAGTTTTCTTCTCTTTGTCATTATGGGTAGAAAATGAAATATTCTGAATTTTCAACCATGTTTACTGGAACTCTCAAAAATACAAAGATAGGATTTCCAGACTTCTTTTCAAAAGATGAGACAATACCACCAACCAAAAAAAGCCTGGGACCTGATGAATTCACAGCCAGATTCTACCAGATGTACAAACAAGAGCTGGCACCATTCCTACAGAAACAATTCCAAAAAACTGAGGAGAAAGGACTCCTCCACAACTCATTCCATGAGGCCAGCATCATTTTGATATCAAAACCTGGCAGAGACACAACAGAGAAAGAAAACTTCAGGCCAATATCCTTGATGAATATTGATGTACAAATCCTCAACAGAATACTTGCAAACTGAATCCAACAGCACATCAAAAAGATAATCCATCATGATCAAGTAGGCTTCATCCCTGGGATGCAAGGTTGGTTCAACATACACAAATCAATAATTGTGATTCATCACATAAACAGAACTAAAGACCAAAAACTACATGATTATCTCAATAGATGCAGACAAGACTTTTAATAAAATTCAACATCCCTTAAGGTAAAAAACTCTCAATAAACTAGGTATTGAAGGAACATACCTCAAAATAATAAGAGCCATCTATGACAAACCCACAACCAACATTAAACTGAATGGGCAAAAGCTGGAAACATTCCCCTTGAAAACCGGCATGAGACAAGGATGTCCTCTCTTACCACTTCTATTCAACATAGTACTGGAAGTTCTTACCAGAGCAGTCATGCAAGAGAAAGAAATAAAGGGCGCCCAGACAGGAAGAAAGGAAGTCTTCTCTGTTTGCAGATAACATGATTGTATATCTAGAAAACCCCATAGTCTCAGCCGGGTGCAGTGGCTCACACCTGTAATCTCAGCACTTTGGTATTATCTCATCACCCAGGTATTAAGCCCAGTTCCCAATAGTTATCTTTTCTGCTCCTCTTGCTCCTTCCACCCTCCCCGTCAAGTAGCCCCCAGTGTCTGTTGTTTCCTTCTTTCTGGTTGTAAGTTATCATTCAGCTCCTATTTGTAAGTGTGAACATGTGGTATTTGGTTTTCTGTTCCTGCGTTAGTCTGTTAAGGATAATAGCCTCCACATCCATCCATGTTCTCACAAAAGACATGATTTTGTTCTTTTATGGCTGCATAGTATTCCAAATTTATGTGCCACATTTTCTTTATCCAATCTGTCACTGATGGGCATTTAGGTTGATTCCATGTCTTTGCTATTGTGAATACTGCTGCAATAAACATTGGCATGGATGTGTCTTTACAGTAGAATGATTTATATTTGTCTGGGTATATACCCAGTAATGGGATTGCTGGGTCAAATGGTAGTTCTGCTTTTAGGTCTCTGAGGAATCATCATACAGCTTTCCACAATGATTGAACTAATTTACGCTCCCATCAACAGTGTATAAGTGTTTCCTTTTCTCTGCAATCTCACCAGCATGTTATTTTTTGACTAATGATAGCCATTCTGACTGGTATGAGATGGTATCTAATTTTAATTTGCATTTGCATTATGAGATTTTAATTTGAAATGAGATTAGGATATTTTAATTTTAATGAAAAATGAGATTTTAATTTGCATTTCTGCAATGATCAGTGATATTAAGATTTTTTTCATATGCTTGTTGGCCTCATGTATGCCTTCTTTTGGGAAGTGTCTGTTCATGTCGTTTGCCCACTTTTTAAATGGATTTTTTTCTACCCTAAATTTATTTAGATTCCTTATAGATGCTGGATATTAGACCTTTGTCAGATGCATAATTTGTAAATATTTTCTCCCATTCTGTAGATTGTCTGTTTATTCTGTTGATAGTTTCTTTTGCTATGCAGAAGCTTTTAAGTTTAATTAGATCTCGCTTGTCAATTTTTGCTTTTGTTGTGATTGCTTTTGGTGTCTTTGTCATAAAATCTTTGCCAGTTCTATGTCCAGGATGGTATTACGTTGGTTGTCTTCCAGGGTTTTTACAGTTTTGAGTTTTACATTTAAGCCTTTGATCCATCTTGAGTTGACTTTTATATATGGTGTAAGGAAGAGATCCAGCTTCAATCTTCTGCATATGGCTAGCCAGTTATCCCAGCACCATTTATTGAATAGGCAGTCTTTTCCCCATTGCTTGGTTTTGTCAGCATTGTTGATGATCAGATGTGTGGCCTGATTTCTAGGCTCCCTCTTCTGTTCCATTGGTTTATGTGCCTGTTTTTGCACCTGTACCATGCTGTTTTGGTTACTGTAACCTTGTAGTATAGTTGGAAGTTGGGTAACATGATGCCTCCAACTTGTTCTTTTTGCTTGGGATTCCCTTGGCTATTCAGGCTCTTTTTTGGTTTCATAAGGGTTTTAAACTAGTTTTGTCTGTTTCTGTGAATAATGTTGTTGGTAGTTTGATAGAAATAGCACTGAATCTGTACATTGCTTTGGGCAGTACAGACATTTTAATGATATAGATTCTTCCTATCCATGAGCATGGAATGCTTCTCCATTTGTCTTCTCTGATTTCTTTGAGGAGTGTTTTGTAATTCTCATTGTAGAGATCTTTCACCTCCCTGGCTAGCTGTATTCCCAGGTATTTTATTCTTTTTGTGGCAACTGTGAATGGGACTGCCTTTCTGATTTGGCCCTTAAGTTTGGCTGTTGTTGATGTATAGGAATGCTAGTGATTTCTGTACATTGATTTTGTATCCTACAACTTCGCTGAAGCTGTGTACCAGCTGGAAGAGCTTTCAGGCTGAGACTATGGGGTTTTTTGTTTTTTGTTTTTTTGAGACAAAGTGTCACTCTGACACCCAGGCTAGAGTGCAGTGGTGCGATCTCGGCTCACTGCAAGCACGGCCTCCTGGGTTCATGCCATTCTCCTGCCTCAGCCTCCTGAGTAGCTGGGACTGCAGGCACCCACCACCACGCCCGGCTAATTTTTTGTATTTTTAGTAGTGACGGGGTTTCACCATGTTAGCCAGGATGGTCTTGCTCTGCTGACCTCATGATCCGCCTGCCTTGGCCTCCGAAAGATAACTATTGGGAACTGGGCTTAATACCTGGGTGATGAGATAATATGTACAACAAACTGCCTTGAACCATGTTTACCTATGTAACCTTCACTTGTACCCCAAAACCTAAAATAAAAGGTGAAAAACAAAAGATGAGGCAATACTTTGAGTAATGCAATAAGAAAACTGAAGGAGGGTATAGTAGTACAGTATCCTTTTAGGCAATTCTATTATTCTTATAATTTTAGATTTTTAAAAAGATAGTTGGGAATAACTGATAAATAATGATGAAATAATTTTCAGGATGATGGATTACCAAAAGATTTAAAATATAGGAAAAATAAGATCACTGAGGCCCCATAATATAGCTCAGATTTATAAAAGAGTCCAATGGGCCCATATGGTAATTGCAAGACAAAATAGGTGTCTGTTTTAAAAACAAGTAAGAGTTCTGTTTGCTCTTGAATACCTCTAAGAAAGAATAAAGTCACGAAATATCAATCCTTACAAATAGAACTGCCCGGAAACAAATTTAAAAATCAAATCTGCAGTCCAGTGGTCCCAGATAATACCAAGGGATAAGTTTGAAGTGTATATTAAATATCCCAGTGGAGAGGTAGAGTAGTGGTTGTCTCCAGAAAACTAAACCTCAGAAGAGAGGTCTAGACTAGAGGTTTCTGTCTGAGAGTCATCAACCATTTGAAGCTTTGGATCTAGATGAGATCACCCAGGAAAGAGAGGATAAATTGAAAAGAGAAGAGGGCCAAGAATAGAGTCCTGTGGCACACTAGATTTTAGAAATTTCATTTAGGAAAAAGATACTGAGAGGGTACAACCAGTGAGGTAGGAACCTGTGATATCACTTGGAGAATAATGTTTTAAGTGGGGAGAAGTCAGTTGGATCAAAAGATAAGAGTAATTTTTTAAAAAGGAAGGTCAGAGAAGTTTGATCATTGACTTTTTTTTTTTTTCTTTTGAGACGGAGTCTCACTCTGTTGCCCAGGCTGGAGTGCAGTGGCACGATCTCGGCTCACTGCAAGCTCCGCCCCCACGAGTTCACACCATTCTCCTGCCTCATCCTCCCGAGTAGCTGGGACTACAGACGCCCGCCACCTCGCCTGGCTAGTTTTTTGTATTTTTTAGTAGAGACGGGGTTTCACCGTGTTAGCCAGGATGGTCTCGATCTCCTGACCTCGTGATCCACCCGTCTCGGCCTCCCCAAGTGCTGGGATTAGAGGCTTGAGCCACCGTGCCCGGCTGATCATTGACTTTTTTAACAAAAGGGATCTTTAATGACCTTTAAGGGAGCTGTTTCATTGAAGTGATGATGCTGAAAGCCTGTGATGGATTAAAATGAGGAAGTAGAGATAAGGAATAGAGGCAAATTTTACAATAGATTTTGCTGTGAAGGCGGGGGAGAGATGGTAGTTGGTGAGAGTTTCTTCTAACCCACTTTAGAAGATTGAGAGGAATTGGTAGAGTACCTGGAATTGGGGATGTGAGTCAGGGGGATATTGGTACTTTAAATTAATATATTAAGGCTTGACATTAATACTCTCACATTAATACTGTCTAGAATAGAGCAGAACATCCCCTGTTCAATTCTTCTGTCTCCCTTTCTCTTTTATGGATGTATAATAGAGGTACATAGTTTGCGGATACATGTGAAAATATGTTCCTATAACTTACGAAGATCCAATCAGTGTTCTTGGGATATTCATCACCTTAAATATTTGTCTCTTCTTTATGCTAGAAACATTCAAATTATGCTATTTCAAAATGTACAATAGATTAAGCCATAGTCACCCTACTGATCTATCAAAGACTAGGTCTTATTTCTTCTATCATACTATGTATTTGTACGTATTAGTCAACCTCTCTTCATCTTTTCCTTGCCCATATCCTTCTTGGCCTCTGTTAACCACCAATCTGTATCTTTATGAGATCCACTTTTTTTGGCTCCCACATATGAGTGAGAACAAGCAATATTTGTCTTTTACTGCTTTGATTATTTCTTTCTTTTTTTTTTTTTTTTGAGACAGTCTCGCTCTGTCGCCCAGGCTGGAGTGCAGTGGCCAGATCTCCGCTCACTGCAAGCTCCGCCTCCCATAATTACCTCCAGTTTCATCCACATTGCTACTTATGACAGGATTTCCTTCTTTTTTGTAGCTGAGCAGTATTTCATTGTGTATATATACTACATTTTCTTTGTCCATTCATCTGTTAATGAACACTTAGGTTGATTTGTATCTTGGCAATTGTAGATAGTGCTGCAATAAACATGAGGGTGCAGATATATCTTTGATATATTGGTTTACTTTCATTTGGATATATACCCAGTAGTGGAATTGCTTTATCATATGGTAGTTCTATTTTTTGTTTCTTCAGGAACTTCCATACTATTCTCTGTAATGATTGTACTTACTTACATTCCCACCAACAATATATGAGGGTTTGCCTTTCTTTCCATCCTCACCAGCATTGTTATTGCCTGTCTTTTTGATAAAAGCCATTTTAACTAGGGTGAGATGGTATCTCATTGTGGTTTTGATTTGCATTTTTCTGATGATTACTAACAAGGAGCATTTGCTCACTTACTTGTTGGTCATTTGTATGTTTTATTTTCAGGAATGTTTGTTTAGATATTTCGCCCATTTTTAAACCAGATTCTTTGGCTTTTTGCTGTTGTGTTTGAGCTCCATAAATATTCTGATTATTAATCCCTTGTCAGATGGATAATTTGCAAAGATTTTCTTTCATTCTATGGGTTGTCTCTTTGCTTTGTGATTGTTTCCTTTGCTGTCCAGAGCTTTTCACTTGATATAATCCCATTTGTCTATTTTTGCTTTGTGACCTGTGCTTTTGACATCCTACACAGAAAGTCTTGGCCCAGAGCAGTGCCCTGGAGCATCTCCCCAGTGTTTTCTTCTAGAAGTTTTTCATCAGTTGTTTGAGGTCTTAGATTTAAATATTTTATCCATTTTGCTTTGATTTTTGTGTTTGGTGAGAGATAGTGGTGCAGTTTCATTCTTCTGCATATAGTTAATCCAGTTTCCCCAGCAGCATTTACTGAAAATACTGTCTTTCCCCATTGTATGTTCTTGGTGTGTCCGGAATTGGTGGGTTCTTGGTCTCACTGACTTCAAGAATGAAGCCGTGGACCCTCGCAGTGAGTGTTACAGTTCTTAAAGATGGTGTGTCCGGAGTTTGTTCCTTCAGACGTTCAGATGTGTCTGGAGCGTCTTCCTGCTGGTGGGTTCGTGGTCTCGCTGTCAGGAGTGAAGCTGCAGATCTTCGTGGTGAGTGTTACAACTCTTAAAGGCAGTACGTCTGGAGTTGTTCGTTCTTCCCAGTGGGTTCATGGTCTTGTTGGCCTCAGGAGTGAAGCTGCAGACCTTCGCAGTGAGTGTCGCAGCTCATAAAGGCAGCATGGACCCGAAGAGTGAGCAGCAGCAAGATTTATTGCAAAGAGCGAAAGAACAAAGCTTCCACAGCGTGGAAGGGGAACTGAGCGTGGCTGGCTGGGGCAGCCTGCTTTTATTCCCTTATCTGGCCCTACCCACATCCTGCTGATTGGTCCATTTTACAGGGAGCTGATTGGTCTACTTTACAGAGAGCTGATTAGTCTGTTTTGACAGAGTGCTGACTGGTGCATTTACAATCCTTGAGCTAGTCACAGAATCACAGAGTGCTAGTTAGCTAAATACAGAGTTAGCTAGATACAGAGTACCAATTGGTGTATTCACAAACCCTGAGCTAGACACAGAGTGCTGATTGATGTATTTACAAACCCTGAGCTAGACACAGAGTGCTGATTGGTGGATTTACAATCCTAGAGCCACACAGAGTCACAGAGTGCTAGTCCTCCAAGTCTCCACTAGGTTAGCTAGATAGAGAGTACCAACTGGTGTATTCACAAACCTTGAGCTAGACACAGAGTACTGATTGGTGTATTTACAAACCCTGAGTTAGACACAGAGTGCTGATTGGTGCATTTACAATCCTTGAACTAGACACAGAGTGCAAGACGGAAAAGTTCTCCAAGTCCCCACTAGGTTAGCTAGATACAGAGTGCTGATTGGTGCACATACGATCTTCTGGCTAGATATAAAAGTTCTCCAAGTCCCCATCCAGTTCAGGAGCCCAGCTGGCTTCACCCAGTGGATCCTGCACCAGGGCTGCAGGCGGAGCTGCCCGCCAGTCCCGAGCCAGGCCTGCATTCCTCAGCCCTTGGGCTGACGATGGGGGTACCTCTCATTGGTACCTTTGTCGAAGATGAGTAAATGCATGGATTTATATCTGTGTTCTTTATTCTGTTCCATTGGTCTATGTGTCTGTTTTTATACCAGTACCATGTTGATTTGGTGACTATAGCTTTGTAGTAAATTTTGAAGTCAGGTAGTGTTGAGCAGTGACAATGTGCTAGCAGCCCTCACTCTCAGTGCCTCTTTGGCCTCCGCGTCCACTCTGGCGGTGCCTGAAGAGCCCTTCAGCCCACCACTGCACTGTGGGAGCCCCTCTCTGGGCTGGTGGAGGTCAGAGCCGGCTCCCTCTGCTTGCTGGGGAGGTGTGGAGGGAGAGGCGCAGGCGGGAACCGGGGCGCGAGCAGTACTCACAAGCCAGCGGGAGTTCTGGCGGGAGTTCTGGTGGGTGCGGGCTCCGCGGGCCCCACACTTGGAGTGGTGGGCTGACGCTGCCTGCCTGGGCAGTGAGGGGCTTAGCACCTGGGCCAGCAATTGCAGAGGGTGCGCTGGTCCCCCAGCAGTGCCAGGCCGCCTGTGCTGTGCTCAAATTCTTGCGAGGCCTCAGCTGCCTCCCTAGGGGGCAGGGCTTGGGACCTGCAGCCCGCTATGTCTGAGCCTCCTCCTCCCTGGTGGGCTCCTGCGTGTCTGAGCCTCCTGACGGGCTCCGCCCCCTGCTCCGTAGGCCCAGTCCCATCCACCGCCCAAGAGCTGAGGAGTGCAGGCGCTGCTCGGGACTTGCAGGCAGCTCCCCCTGCAGCCCCTGTGCGGGATCCACTACATGAAGCCCCCTGGGTTCCTGAGTATAGTGGGGACTTGTAGAACTTTTATGTCTAGCTAAGGGATCACAAATGCACCAGTCAGCACTCTGTGTCTAGCTCAATTTTATAAATACACCAATGGGTACTCTGTATCTAGCTAACCTAGTGGGGACTTGGAGAACTTTTATGTCTGGCACTCTGTGTCTAGTTCGGGGATTGTAAACACACCAATCAGTGCTCTGTAAAATGGACCAATGAGCGCCCTGTAAAATGGACCAATCAGTAGGATGTGGGTGGGGCCAGATAAGGGAATAAAAGCAGACTGCCTGAGCCAGCCGGGCGCAAGCCACATGGTGAAGGTTTGTTCTATCCTTCTTTGCAATATATCTTGCTGCTGCTGACTCTTTGGTCCATGCTGCCTTTATGACCTGTAACACTCACTGCGAAGGTCTGCAGCTTCACTCCTGTCAGTGAGACCACGAGCCCACCAGAAGGAAGAAACTGGGGACACATCTGAACATCTGAAGGAATAAACTCCAGACTACCATCTTTAAGAACTGTAACACTCACTGAGAAGGTCCGCAGCTTCATTCTTGAAGTCAGTGAGACCAAGAACCCACCAATTCCGGACACAGTGTGACCCTTCCAGCTTTGTTCTTTTTGCCCAGCATTTCTTTGGCTATTTGGGGTCTTTTGTGATTCCATATAAATGTTAAGATTTTTTCTTTCTTTCTATTTTTGTGAAGAGCGTTACTGGTATTTTGTTAGAGATGGCATGAAATCTATAGATTGCTTAGGGTAGTATGGACATATTAACAGTATTCTTTTACTCAAAAAACTTCGAATATCTTTCAATTTTTTTTGGTGCCCTCTTCAGTATCTTTCATCAGTGTTATATAGATTTCAACAGAGATCTTTCAGTTCTTTGGTTGATTCCCAGGATTTCATATTCATTGTAGGTATTGTAAATGGGATTGCTTTCTTGATTTCTTTTTCACTTTGTTTGCTGTTGGTGTGTATAGAGACTACTGATTTTTGTATGTTCAGTTTGTATTTTGCAATTTTACTGAATTTGTTTTTCTGTTTTAATAGTTTTTTCAGTGGAGTCTTTAGTTTTTTCTGAGTATAAGATCATGTTGTCTGCAAACAAGACTAATTTGACTTCTTTTCCAGCTTGGATGTATATCCTTTATTTCTCTTGCCTAGTTGCTTTGGCCAGGACTTCCAAGATAAAGTGGTATAAAAGTGGCGAAAATGGATATCCTTGTCTTGTTTTAGATCTTAGAGGAAAGACCTTCAATATTTCCCCTTCGAGTGCAGTGTTAGCTGGGAGTTTGTCATATATGGCCTTTATGATTTTGAGGTGTGTTCCTTTTATACCCTTTGTGTTGAGGGTTTTATCATAAAGGGATGTTGAATTTTATCAAATGCTTATTTTATCTGTTGAAATAGTCGTGGGGTTTTTGTAGCGGTTCTGTTAATTATCACGTTTATTGATTTGCATACATTGAACCATCTTTGCATCCCTGGGATGAATCCCACTTAATCATGGTGAATGATCTTTTTAATGTGTTGGTGAATTTGGTTTGCTAGTATTTTGTTGAGGATTTTTGCGTCTATGTTCATCAGTGATATTGGCCTGTAGTCTTCATTTTTTGTTGTGTCCTTATCTGTTTTTGGTATCAGGGTAATGCTGGCCTCATAAAAGGAGTTTGAATATATTCCCTCCTCTTCGATTTTTTTGGTAGAATTGGTATTTGTTAATCCTTAAATGTCTGGTAGAATCATCAATAGAGTCATAAGGTTCCACACTTTTCTTCGATGGGGGTCTTTTGATTACAGCTGCAATCGTGTTACTTGTTACTGGTTTGTTGAGGTTTTCTATTTCTTCATGGGTCAGTATTGGTAGGTTTTATATGTGCAAGAATTTACTCTTTTTTTTTGCAGGTTTTTCAATTTGTTGGCATGTAGTTGTAATAGTCTCTAATTATTCTATTTCTGTGGTCTCAGTTGTTGTTACATCTTTTCATTTCTGATTTTATTTGGGTCGTTTTTTCTTAGTCTAGTTAAAGATTTGTCAATTTTGTTTGTCTTTTACAAAACCAACTCTTTGTTTCATTGATCTGTATTTTTTTTTTAGGTTTCAATTTCATGTATTTTTGCTATAATCATTATTGTTTGTTTCCTTATACTAATTTTGGGTTTGATTTATTTTTGCTTTTTCTGGTACCTTAAGATGTATCATTAGGTTGTTTATTTGAAGTATTTCTACTTTTTGGATATAGACGTTTATTGCTATAAACTTCCCTCTTAATACTGCTTTTATTGTATCCCAGAGATTTTGTTATGTTGTATTTCCATTTTATTTACTTCAAGAAATTTAAAATTTTTTTCTTCTTAATTTCGTCATTGATCCTTTGGTCATTCCAGAGTATATTGTTTAATTTCCATGTGTTTATGCAGTTTCTGAGGTTCCTCTTGTTGTTGATTTTTAGTTTTATTACATTGTGGTCAGAAAAGATACTTCATATGATTTCTGCTTTTCTAAATTTGTTCAGAGTTGTTTTGTGGCCTAAGATACGGTCTCTTCTGGAGAATGTTCCATGTGCTGATGAGAAGAATGTATTCTGCTTCTATTAGGTGAAATGTTCTATTAGTTAGACCTAGTGTGTAGTTTAACTCTGATGTTTCTTTGTTGGTTTTCTCTCTGAATGATCTATTACTGAGAGTAGAGTGTTAAAGTTCCCTACTATTTTTTCTTTTTAGAGACAGTGTTTCACTCTCTCACTCAGGCTGGAACACAGTGGTATGTTCATAGGTCTCTGCAGCTTCAACCTCCTGGATTCAAGTGATCCTCTTGCCTCAGCCTCCCAAGTAGCTGGGATTACAGGTGCATGCCACTCTATATGGCTAATTTTTAAACTTTTTTTAGTAGAGACAGGACCTTGTTATGTTGCCCAGGCTGGTCTTGAACTCCTGGCTTCAAACAATCCTCCTGTCCTGTCCTCCCAACATGCTGGTATTGCAGGCATGAGCCATCACACCTGGCCCCTACTATTATTGTATTGCCATTCATCTTTCCCTTTAGATCTGTTAATGTTTGCATATATACTTAGGAGCCCTATTGTTGTATATAAATATTTATAATTGCTATATCCTCTTGCTAAAATGACCTTTCTCATTATATAGTGACCTTGTCTCATTTTATAGTCTTTGATTTGTAGTTTATTGTATCTGATATAGGTATAGCTGTTCTTATTCTGTTTTGGTTTCCAGTTGTATGAAGTATCTTTTCCACCCTTTCACTTTCAGTCTTTGTGTTTCTTTATAGGTGCTAAGTTTCTTATAGGCAGCATAAAGTTGAGTCTTGTTTCTTCTTTATCTGTTCAGCCACTCTTTGCCTTTTAATTGGAGAATTGAGTTCATTTACATTCAGTGTTAATATGTAGGGACTTACTACCATTTTGTTGCTTGTTTTGTAATTCCTCTCTTCCTTTTTTACTGTTTTCCTTTGTGGTTATTTTCTTTGGTAGTATGTTTTAATTTATTGCTTTTTATTTTTGGTGAATCTATTACAGGTTTTTTTGCATTGTGGTCACCATGAGGCTTACACAAAACATCTTATATCAAGGTATTTTAAAGAGATGACAACTTATCTTAGATCACAAAGAAAAGAATAGAAACAGAAAAAAAGAAAAAAAACTTAAATACTTTAACTTTATTCTCTCCATATTTAGACTCTTAGTTTTCTCAATTTACATTTTTTCTGTTACCTATTTCTTAACAGGTTGCCGTAGGTATTACTGTGTTTGATAGATTTGTCTTTTGGGCTTCATACTAGAGTTGTGGGTGAATTGTACACCGCAGTTATAGTATTCAAGTATTCTGGGGTTTGTCTGTGTATTCAATTTTAGCCTGTCGGTTTTATACCTTCAGATGTTTTCTTTTTGTACATTAGTGTGGTTTTTTTCCACTTTCATACTGAAGAACTCCCTTTAGCATTTCTTGTGAGATGGGTCTGGTGATGGTGAATACTTTCTTATAGTTTGGGGAAGACTTTATTTCTTTTTCATATTTGAAGGATAACTTTGCTGACTTGGTCCATTCTATTGTTGAGAGTTTCCAATGAATTTTTCAGTTCAGTAAATGTATTTCTCAGTTCTAAAATTTCTTTTGGATTTTTGAAAAGATGTCAATGTCTTTGTTAAATTTCTCTGATAAATTTCTGAATTGGTTTTCTGTGTTATCTTGGAGATCACTGAGTCTCCTTAAAACTGTTGTTTTGAATTCTTGGGAAGAGAGTTCAGATATTGCTGTCTTGTTACTATTAGTCACTGGTTTCTTGCTTTGTCTGGGAAGATTGTGGTTGCCTGTTTGCTGTTGTTTCTTCTGGATATACATCTGTGTCTTTGCATTGAAGAATTCGTTTTTTATTCCAGTCTTCTGGAATATGTGACTTGCTTTGTTTTTGTTGGATATATTTGTAAACAGATTCTTTACCACTAGTTTGCTGCCTTCTTGTGGGGTCGAGGTGGCACTTTAAGCCTGGGTTCACCTTGGCTCTAGTACATGATCAGAGTCCTTCCCATTCGAAATGGGGGAGGTCCCAAAGGGAATATTCTGGCAGTGTGAGAAGGACAGCTAAGGGTTAATGCCCATCCTAACCTGTGGAATGTAACTCCTACAGAATGGTGCTGCTTAATAGCAACTCTGATTTGGCATCTCCTTTGGCTGGATTATAAAGCAGTTATCAGGGGTGGGAATGGTAGTCACACCTCCCCTTCTGGTCTCTGGCTCTCCTTGAATATTTCTCCCTTCTGGCACTTGTGGTGCTTCTTATCGTTTAAGGCAGGAACAGGTCTCCTGCCAGGAAATCCAGTATGGTGGGGAAGCTGGTTGTCCACCTCAATCTCACTTTTTCTAGAGTAGAAACTGATTTTGGGGGACATTTTTTGCATGCTTGGTGTCAAGCAGAATGGTGAAAGGGACACCACAGATGTAGAAATCTGATTTGCTTGTCATCTGCTTGGAGTTTTTTTCACTTCTGTGGCTCTGGGAACTGTCTCATCATCATATTTAAGTTCTGGCATATTGCTGGTGATAATCTCAGCACTGTGTATTTGGTTTTGGTTTTCTGTTGTGGGGAGTGAAGCCAGCTTGCTTCTATGTTACCATTTTGGAATCAGAAATCTCTCTCTCCCCCCCTTTTTGGATGTTAAAAAATTGTTAGGATTTTTACTTGCCTTTTGCTTATCAGAAACATAAAACACTGAGTATTGTCTTGCCTAATTTTTAATGAAAATCAACAGGAAAAATCTTCATTAGGCAAAGTTTTCTAGGATACATTTAATACTTTTAAGTTAAATGTATCTGCTAGCTAGATTTTTGGGGCTTGTATGTGCTATAATAATTGCTATCTAAATGATAAGATGAATTGAAATAGCATTTAATTTAGAATAGTCTGAATTTAGCCTATTATTTTCTCATACAAGTGTCACTTAGGATTATGAAAAGCATACGTTCTGAAAGATATTTTGTGTTTTGAGTTACAAATAATTAAAATACAGGAAATGTCTTGAAAATCTTTATTGTAGAAGCTGACTTACGAAGTATTTATTGAAAGGGCCAGTTTGGAGCAGTCAGAACTTGTAAAACACTATTTTGGATATTCCTCCATTCTTTAAAAATAATGTTTCTTTAGAGCGTGTAAGGGTTATATCCAATGAGCTTGACTCTGATCATTTATGATATTTATTGCTTTATCTTTGGAAAATAATTTTAAAACATTTTAATCATTTGGGTTATGTAGTTGTGCTGACCTTATTATTTTGTAATCTAAAGGAATCAAAATATCTTCTTTACAATTTTCATCTTTATTCTACTTACTTTGTGTTAGACTCTTAATCCTTCTGTGTTACATGTGATAGCTCAATATTGTAAGCCTGCCTAGATAATAAGACTTTCTAGAAAATTCTAAGTACATTCCTGGAACTCAATGGCAGTTAAACAATACAGATGTCATTGGGTTCTTGAAATTTTCATGATTGGCTTCCATTAAATGAGATTGTTGGATGCAGATTGTTGGTATCATCTTCAAGAGTTCTTCTAGAATAAATTTAAAACCTAATTTGTAAAAGCTGTCTATAGAAGCAAGATCTCAAAATTTCTTAAATTTGACTATTTAAAATGAAGTTCTTTGGTAGTGATAATGGCAAAATGGTCAGTTAAACTTATTTGAGGTGTTTGCCAAACTATTATTTTACATATTTATGCTCATAAATCTTATTTTAACATTTAGCATTTAGGATTGGAGATATAGCTTCTTTGATTCTTCCCTTCTTCCTCCCATTTCAACAATAACTTCTTCCTTCCTTAGTTTTGCCATAAGTGTAGGTAGGAAAGGCTTCCTTGTCAACAAATCTTTAGTATCCTACAATGTTACCTCATGGGCTATAAAACATTTTAGGATTTGGTCCTTGCCCAAGCCTTGGCCAGTTTCATGTATGTCTTCAGTAATCGTGAGCTATTTATAGTTTTTTTTTTTTTTTTGAGATGGAGTCTTGCCGTGTCACCCAGGCTAGAGTGCAGTGGAGTGAGCTTGGCTCACTGCAAGCTCTGTCTCCTGGGTTCACGCCATTCTCCTGCCTCAGCCTCCCAAGTAGCTGGGACTACAGGCGCCTGCCATCATGCCTGGCTAATTTTTTGTATTTTAGGTAGAGACGGGGTTTCACCGTGTTAGCCAGGATGGTCTCGATTTCCTGACCTCGTGATCCGCCTGCGTGGGCCTCCCAAAGTGCTAGGATTACAGGCATGGGCCACTGCGCCCGGCCTGTTTATACTTTTCCCAGTAAACTCACTGAAACTCCTGGACCTTGTCTCGTGGTTTTGTTCCTAAACACTGTCTCCCAATTTGTTTGTCTGGCAAATTCTCACTTATTCTTTACATTTCTGCTGTGTTTTCCTTGGGCACAGATTGTTTCTACCTTTTTAATGCTCCTACTATACTTGACAGATAATCCCACTGTAGAAATTATCTAAATGTAATTGTTGCACATTTGTCTTCCCTCTAGACCTGCAGTGTTCAGTATAGTTAGTAGCCATTAGCCATATGTGGCTATAGAACACTTTAAAATGTGGCTACTCTCACTGGGGAACTGAAGTTTTAATTTTATTTAGTATAAGTTAAATGTAAGTAGCCACACATGACAAGTGGATACTGTATTGGACAGGACAGCTCACCGCTTTTGTCATGTGCCAGTAGGTGAAGAAGGGAAAAATTGGGTAGATCAGAGTATTTCCAGTAGCATCTGCATTGAGATGTGCCTAAGTGTAAAACACATGCTGAATTTCAAAGATATAGAAAAGAATTAATTTGTCATTAATAATTTTAATTATTGATTACCCATTGCAATGATGTAATATGAGTATGTTTGGTTAAATAAATAATTAAAATACTTTCACCTATTTTAGTTTACATTTATTTATTTATTTATTTATTTATTTATTTATTTATTTATTTTGAGACGGAGTCTTGCTCTGTTGCCCAGGCTGGAGTGCCGTGGCCGGATCTCAGCTCACTGCAAGCTCCGCCTCCCGGGTTTACGCCATTCTCCTGCCTCAGCCTCCCGAGTAGCTGGGACTACAGACGCCCACCACCTTGCCTGGCTAATTTTTTTGTATTTTTTAGTAGAGACGGGGTTTCACTGTGTTAGCCAGGATGGTCTCGATCTCCTGACCTCGTGATCCGCCCGTCTTGGCCTCCCAAAGTGCTGGGATTACAGGCTTGAGCCACCGCGCCCGGCCTTAGTTCACATTTATATAGCCACTAGAAAGTTTAAAATTGTACATGTGGCTCACATTTGTAGATCTCATTATATTTCTATAGGACAGTGCTGTTCTGACAGTGAGCTCCTTGTGGGGAAGGACCCTTTTCATTTTAATCTTGACTATTACTGTGTCTTTAATATAGTAGATACTTAATAGTTGTTGAATGAATAACATAGTCTCTGGAAATTGTAACCATAAGCCTTTTGAAGAATTGAGGCTTTGAATTAAAGCATATATATGATAGATACATACATAAACAAGCTTGTACATAGAGGAAAAAACCTATACCTAGGAATACAGGAGTAATAGCACTTGTTTTGAGCCAAATTCTATTAATAATTGAATAATTAAGTTCTCATAACAGCATCTGTAAGCAAAATTCTATTAATATTCCTCATTTACAGGAAATGGAGACAGGGACATTAAATAACAAAATGACACAGAAATATTAAGTGATGGAAATAATTTGAATTCAGGCAGTCTGGCTTTGTAGTTTGTACCTTTAACCAGTATGCTAAAGAAATGTCATGTAATTTTGGTCATCCATAATTATCACTTTCAAAATTGTGAAAGTATGTGTGTGAACGAATCCTGGGCAGTATTGGACTTGGGGGACTTTCTGATGCCTCTTTTGCTTTCCTGGAATGAAGAAAGTTTACTTAGGCCTCACAATCTGCTTTTAATTGCTTTAAGATTTATTAAAGTTCAGCAAGCAAAGTCTTTTTTTTTTTTTCTGTTCAGCATCAGCTTTTATGTTTATACTTCCAGTAATATTTTTTTCAGCTCTAGGAAAAGTATAAAGAAAGTGTTGCCACTGGTAGTGTATGAATGAAAAATTAACATTTGACTTTTGGGAAAATGAAATGGTTATTTATATAATGGTCCCAGGAATCAACTTCTCTCTTATATTATTAATAGGAGAGATTTCTGCTTGGTAACACATTTATAATACTTTACTTTTGGGGATGAAGCAAAAAGGCAAGAATATAAGTTTATTTCCTTTCAGCTTTCTGTTAACATTTCCCACAGAAAGTTTTATTTCATATCTAATTGTAAATCCAGTATGCTATTACTCTGAATAAATCTTTTACAAATGAATAGTTATAAAACAGGAGGGTATAACGTTCAAGGGAAAAGATGTATTCTTTTTCATTTTTAATATGCTGCCACAATTTCCCATATATGCTAAGTTTATCTGTTTTTTTTCTGTTCACATGATTCTTTTCAGTGGTGACATACCTTTTGCGAATTCATACACATTTGTAAGGGTATTCAGGAAAACTTAGCTTAAAAATATGCCATCAAAAGATTGAGGTGGATTCTAGGTAAAAAAAAAAATGAATTTATTTGTAGACATTATCATTTTGCATGCAAAAAATAGTCTTTTTTTTTGTTTTTGTCTCCCTTGCTTGCTCAGTCTGAGCTAACAGGCAGTTCTGAATATTGGGCAGCTCTGTTTCACACTGCCATCCAGAGACCTTGTTTTGTTTCTTCTCTTTTGTTCTACCATTCCCTAAGGTGTTGCATGTCGGCAGAGATGAGTCTAAATTGCCACCACCACCACATTCAATTCTAGTTTGTCGAAAAAAGGGAAGAAAACAAGTGGAAAGCAAGCAGCTTTAGAAAAAGTATGTGACTTCATAGTTACACACAGCACTTCATGCTATATCCTATTGACCAGAACTTAATCACATGGACAAATCTATCTGCAAGAGAGGCCATCACCTCACATGGTAACTATGTTTAAAAAAAAAATTGAAAACATTTAAGATATACTCACTTAGCAAATTTTAAGTTTACAATGCAGAATTATTAACTATGGTCATCATGCTGTCCATTAGATTTCTAGAATTTATTCATTGTGTAACTGAAACTTAGAATCCTGTAAACAACGTTTCCCCATCCCCTGCTGTCACTCAATCCCTTTCAACCACCACTCTACTCTCCGCTTCTGAGTTTGAAAATATTCCATATATAAGTGAGATGGAGTATTTGTATTTCTATGCTAGGCTTATTTCACTTAGTATAATACCCTCTAGGCTCATTCATGTTGTTTCAAATGACAAGAATTTCTTCTTTTTAAAAGCCAAATAATAATCCATAGTATATAGCCTTTTAGTTTGATGCAATCCTATTTGTTCATTTTTGCTTTTGTTGTGTGTGCTTTGAGCATCATATCCAAAAAACTCATTGCCCAGACCAAGGTAAAAAAAGCTTTTCCCTATGTTTTCTTCTGGTAATCTTACAGGTCTTACCTTTACGTCTTTAGTCCATTTGAGTTGGTTTTTGTTTATGGTCTGAGATGAGGGTCTAATACCACAGACCAAATGGACCTACCAGATATATAAAGAACATTCCAGCTGATAGCAGAAAATACATTCTTTTGAAGAGCACATGGAACATTTTCCAGGAGGGATCACGTGTTAGGGCACAAAACAAGTTTTAACAAATTCAAGAAGATTGAAATCATATCAGATATTGTTTTCACCCACAGTGGTATGAAACCGGAATCACTAACAGGAAGAAAATTGAAAAATTCACAAATATGTGGAAATTAAACAACATACTCCTGAACAACCAGTGGGTCAATGGAGAAATCAAAATGAAAGTTTTTAAGAATTGTAAAGAAAAATGAAACACAGCATACTAAAACTTAAGGGATGCATCAGAAGCCTTTCTAAAGGGGAAGTTCATAGCAGTAAATACCTACATCAAAAAAGACTACAGGAAGACCTGCTTCAGGCTGTTTTACAGTTACCATTTTTTTTTACAAGTAGAAGGAGTACACTCTAAAAACAATGATAAAAGTATAGTATAGTAGATACATAAACCAGTAACATAGTTTTTATTTTCATTATCAAGTATTACTTACTGTATATAATTGTATGTGCTATACTTTTGTATGACTGGCAATACATTAGGTTTTTTTAATACCAGCATCACCACCCACACCTTAGTAATGTGTTACAATGTCTACAACATCATTTTGCTATAGGAATTCTTCAGCTCCATTATAATCTTATGGGACCACTGTTGTATATGTAGTCTGTTGTTGACCAAAACATTATTATGCAGTTCATGACTGTATTGCATTGCTGTTTCTCCTTTCACTTCTGTTAATATGTGCTTCGTTTATTAATATTTACATGTTCTGGTGCATATGTTGGGTGCATATATTTTTACAGTTGTTATATCCTTTTGATGAATTGACTCCTTTATTATTACGTAATGACCTCTGTCTCTTGTGATAATTTTTGACTAAAATTCTATTTTGTCTGATGTAAGAACAACTACCTCTCTTCTCTTTTAGTTACCATTTGCTTGGAATATCTTTTCCCATTGGTTCCCTTCAGCCTGTATGTGTACTTAAAGCTAAGGTTTCTTGTAGGCAGCATACAGATAGATCTTGTTTTTTTAAGCCTTCGGCCATTCTGTCTTTTAATTGGATAATTTAATCCCTTTACATTTAAAATAATTATTGACAGGTAAGTACTTACCATTGCCATTTTGTTAATTGATTTCTGAATGTTCTGTAGTTTGTTTCCTCCTCTCTTTCTGTCTTCCTTTGGGATTTGATAGTTTTTTTTATAATGGTTTGTTCTGATTCCTTCTTCTTTATGTTACTTTGTATGTACTACAGGTATGTGTGTGTTTACCATGAGGCTTACTAAAAACATCTTCTAACAGTCTATTTTAAACTGATAACAACTTGACTTCAACTACCTACAAAACCTTTTACACTTTAACTTTTCCTCCTACCACATTTTATGTAATTAATGTCACAGTTTACGTCTTTTGTATTGTATATCCATTCACAAATTATTATAGCTAAGTTGTCTTAATATATTTTAAACTTTTATAGTAGAGTTGTGAATTTGAATTTATAGTAACTTTTTAAAATTAATGTGTTTTCATGTTGTTAATTAGCATTCTTTCATTTTAAGTTGAAGAACTCATTTTAGCATTTCTTGTAAGGCAGGTTCAGTGATTACAAACTCCCTCAGCTTTTGTGTTTTTCTGGGAAAGTCTTTATCTCTCCTTTATTTCTGAAGGGCATCTTTGCTAGGTATAGTATTCTTGGTTGACACATTTTTTTCTTCCAGTACTTAATTTATATTTTATTATGCTTTAAGTTCTAGGGTACACGTGCACAACATGCAGGTTTGATACATAGGTATACATGTCCCATGTTGGTTTGCTGCACCCATCAACTAGCTCATCATTTACATTAGGTATTTCTTCTAATGCTGTCTCTCACCCAGCACCCTGATCCCCTGACAGGCCCCAGTGTGTGATCTTTTCTGCCCTGTGTCCAAGTGATCTCGTTGTTCAGTTCCCACCTATGAGTGAGAACATGTGGTGTTTGGTTTTCTCTTCTTGTGATAGTTTGCTGAGAATGATGGTTTCCAGCTTCATCCATGTCCCTGCAAAGGCAATGAACTCATCCCTTTTTATGGCTGCATAGTATTCCATGGTGTATATTTGCCACATTTTCTTAATCCAGTCTATCATTGATGGATATTTGGGTTGGTTCCCAGTCGTTGCTATTGTGAATAGTGCTGCAATAAACATACGTGTGCATGTGTCTTTTTAGTAGCATGATGTATAATCCTTTGGTTATATGCCTAGTAATGGGATTTCTGGGTCAAATGGTAATTCTAGTTCTAGATCCTTGAAGAGTCGCCACACTGTCTTCACAATGGTTGAACTAATTTCCATTCCCACCAACAGTGTAAAATTATTCCGATTTCTCCACATCCTCTCCACCATCTGTTGCTTCCTGACTTTTTAATGATCGCCATTCTAATTGGTGTGAGATGGTATCTCATTGTGGTTTTGATTTGCATTTCTCTGATGACCAGTGATGATGAGCATTTTTCCATGTGTCTGTTGACTGCATAGATGTCTTCTTTTGGGAAGTGTCTGTTCGTATCCTTTGCCTACTATTTGATGGGGTTGTTCGTTTTTTTCTTATAAATTTGTTTGAGTTCTTTGTAGATTCTGGATATTAGCCCTTTGTCAGATGGGTAGATTGCAAAAATGTTCTCCCATTCTGTAGTTTGCCTGTTCACTCTGATGGTAGTTTCTTTTGCCACGCAGAAGCTCTTTAGTTTAATTAGAGCCCATTTGTCTATTTCAGCTTTTGTTGCCATTGCTTTTGGTGTTTTAGTCATGAAGTCCTTACCCATGCCTATGTCCTGAATGGTACTGCCTAGGTTTTCTTCTAGGGTTTTTATGGTTTTAGGTCTAACATTTCAGTCTTTAATCCATCTTGAATTAAGTTTTGTATAAGGTATAAAGAAGGAATCCAGTTTCAACTTCCTACATATGGCTAGCCAGTTTTCCCAGCACCATTTATTACATAGAGAATCCTTTCTCCATTTCTTGTTTTTGTCAGGTTTGTCAAAGATCAGATAGTTGTGGATGTGTGGTGTTATTTCTGAGGCCTCTGTTCTGTTCCATTGGTCTATATATCTGTTTTGATACCATTACTATGCTGTTTTGGTTAAGTCAGGTAGCATGATGCCTCCAGCTTTGTTCTTTTTGCTTAGGATTGTCTTGGCAGTGCGGACTCTTTTTTGGTTCCGTATGAACTTTAAAGTAGTTTTTTCCGATTCTGTGAAGAAAGTCGTTGGTAGCTTGATGGGGATAGCATTGAATCTATAAATTATTTGGGCAGTATGGCCATTTTCACAACATTGATTCTTCCTGTCCATGAGCATGGAATATTCTTCCATTTATTTGTGTCCTCTTTTATTTTGTTGAGCAGTGGTTTGTAGTTCTCCTTAAAGAGAGGTCCTTCACATCCCTTGTAAGTTGGATTCCTAGGTATTTTATTCCTTTGTAGCAATTGTGAATGGGAGTTCACTCATGATTTCGCTCTGTCTGTCTGTTAATGATGTATAGGAATGCTTGTGATTTTTGCACATTGATTTTGTATCCTGAAACTTTGCTGAAGTTGCTTATCAGCTTAAGGAGATTTTGTGTTGAGATGATGGGGTTTTCTAAATATATAATCATGTTGTCTGCAAACAGGGACAATTTGACTTCCTCATTTCCTAATTGAATACCCTTTATTTCTTTCTCTTGCCTGATTGCCCTGGCCAGAATTTCCAACACTATGTTGAATAGGAGTGGTGAGAGAATGCATCCCTGTCTTGTGCTGGTTTTCAAAGGGAATGCTTCCAGTTTTTGCCCATTCAGTATGATATTGGCTGTGGGTTTGTCATAAATAGTTCTTATTATTTTGAGATACAGTCCATGAATACCTAGTTTTTTGGGAGTTTTTAGCATGAAGGCTGTTGAGTTTTGTCAAAGGCCTTTTCTTCATCTATTGAGATAATCATGTGGTTTTTGTCATTGGTTTGTTTATGTGATGGATTACGTTTATTGATTTGAATATGTTAAACCAGCCTTGAATCCCAGGGATGAAGCTTACTTGATCATTGTGGATAAGCTTTTTGATGTACTTCTGGATTCAGTTTGCCAGTATTTTTAGGATATTCGCATTGATGTTCATCAGGGATATTGGTCTAAAATTCTCTTTTTTTGTTGTGTCTCTGCCAGGCTTTGGTATTAATATGATGCTGGCCTCATAAAATGAGTTAGGGAAGATTCCCTCTTTTTCGATTGATCGGAATAGTTTCAGAAGGAATGGTATCAGCTCCTTTTTCTATCTCTGGTAGAATTCAGCTGTGAATCCGTCTGGTCCTCAACTTTTTTTGGTTGGTAGGCTATTAATTAATGCCTCAATTTCAGAGTCTGTTATTGGTCTATTCAGAGATTCACCTTCTTCCTAGTTTAGTCTTGGGAGGGTGTATGTGTCCAGGAATTTATCCATTTCTTCTAGATTTTCTAGTTTATTTGCATAGAGGTGTTTATAGTATTCTCTGATGGTAGGTGGTTGGTATTTCTGTGGGAGTGGTGGTGATATCCCCTTTAACATTTTTTATTGCGTCTATTTGATTCTTCTCTCTTTTCTTCTTTATTAGTCTTGCTAGCGGTCTATCAATTTTGTTGATCTTTTCAAAAAACCAGCTCTTAGATACCTTGATTTTTTGGAGGTTTTTTTGTGTCCCTATCTTTTTCAGTTCTGCTCTGATCTTAGTTATTTCTTGTCTTCTCCTAGCTTTTGAATTTGTTTGCTCTTGCTTCTCTAGTTCTTTTAATTGTGATGTTAGGGTGTCGATTTTAGATCTTTCCTGCTTTCTCTTGTGGGCATTTAGTGCTATAAATTTCCCTCTACACACTGCTTTAAATGTGTCCCAGAGATTCTGGTAAGTTGTATCTTTGTTCTCATCGGTTTCAAAGAGCATCTTTATTTCTGCCTTCATTTCGTTATTTACCCAGTAGTCACCACTGCTGTCTTCAGAGCTGTCAGACAGGGACGTTTAAGTCTGCAGAAGCTGTCTGCTTCCTTTTGTTCAGCTATGCCCTGCCCACAGAGGAGTCTAGAGGCAGTAGGCCTTGTTGAGCTGAGGTGGGTTCTGCCCTGTTCAAGCTTCCCTGGGTCACTTTGTTTACTTAAGCCTCAGCAATGGCAGACGCCCCTCCCCAGCCAGGCTGCAATCTCACAGATCAATCTCAGACTGCTAAGCTAGCAGTGAGCAAGGCTTCGTGGGCATCGGAGCCACCGAGCCAGGCATGGGAGAGAATCACCTTGTCTGCCGGTTGCTAAGACCTTGGGAAAAGCACAGTATTTGGGCAGGAGTGTCCTGTTTTTCCAGGTTGTCTGTCATGGCTTCCCTTGGCTAGGAAAGGGAAATTCCCTGACCCCTTGTGCTTCCTGGGTGAGGTGACGCCTTGCCTTGCTTCAGCTTACCCTCTGTGGGCTGCACCCATTGTTCCACCAGTCCCAATGGGATGAACCAGGTACCTCAGTTGGAAATGCAGAAATCACCCATCTTCTGCATTGATCACACTGGGAGCTGCAGGCTGGAGCTGTTCCTATTCGGCCATCTTGGAATACCCCCGCCCCCCCTCCCCCACGGCTTCCTCTTCTTCCAGTACTTTAAATATATCATCTCATTCTCTCCTGGCATGCAAAGTTTCTGCTGAGAAATGTACTCATAGTCTTAAAATGGTTCCCCTGTATGCAACTAGTCATTTGCTGCTTTCAAAATTCAGTCCTTACCTTTGACATTTGAGAATTTGATTAAAATGTGTCTTGGTAAAGATCTTTTTATTATTAATCTATTTCAGGTTCTTTGGGCTTCATGGATTTGGATGTTCATTTTTTCCCTCCAGATTTGGGATGGTTTTCATCATTATTTCTTTAAGTAAACTTTATGCCCCTTTCTCTTTCTCTTTTATTTCTGTAATACATATATTGGTTCTTTTGATATTCCGTAAGTGCCATAGACTATCTTCACTCTTTTTAACTCCCTTTGCTTTTGGTGCCTCTGACTGGGTAATTTTAAATGACCCATCTTAGAACTTGCTGAATCTTTTTTCTGCTTGATCAAGTGTACTGTTGAAAGCTCTCTATGGAATTTTTCAGTTCATTCATTGTATTCTTCAGTTCTAGAATTTCTATTTGTTTCTTTTTTGTGGTTTGTATTTCTTTTTTAATTTTTTTTTTATTTTTTCATACATTTTTTTCCTGACTTCATTTAGTTTTCTCTCTGGATTCTCTTGTAGCTCACTGAGCTTCATTAAGATGTTTGTTTTGAATTCCTTGTCAGGTAATTTGTAGATCTGTATTTCTTTAGGGTCAGTAACTGGTGCTTCATTTTGTGCCTTTGTGGTGTCATATTTCCCTGATGATTCATGATCTTTGTGGCCTTGCATTAGTGTCTGCTCATTTGAAGAAGTAGGCACCTCTTGCAGTCTTTACAGACCAGCTTTGGCAGGGAATGCCCTGCAACAGTCAACTGTTTACAGATTCTGGTTAGGCCATTTTGCAGGGCCCATAGGGAGGGCTTGCCTAGTGCCTGGGTCTGTGGGGGCTGGCCTGGTACTGAGAGGTCTACAGTTAAGGGCTCTCTGGCCGAGTGCCTGGGTCCACAGGGGCAGGCCAGGAGCCTGAGGCCATGAGAGCTGGTGTGGCAGTGGAATGGCCCTGGAATCTGGGTCCGCAGGGGTTGACCTTGATGTTAGCTCTGTAGGAGTGGACTTGGAGTCTGAGGCTATAGGCACTGACCTGGTGCTAAGGTCTGTGGTGAACTCATATGCTCACTTTACTCTCCTTCCCCCACACAAAGGGTATTTCTCTTTACACTGTGCTATGCAGGGTAGGAATGAATGATACAGGTAGTGTTAAACTGTCCTTCCTCCCCTCTTTAATGTGCCTTCTTATTTCTGTGCTTCACTGAGGTGCTGTACTTTCTCATCTGGATTTCTCAGCTCTTGTGAAGGTTTTTTTGTGCATGGATTGTTGTTCAAATTGATGTTTCTATGAGGGGACAAGGGCTGGAAACTCCTACTCTGCCATCTTACTGATGGCACTCTAGTGTGACTTTTGAATCCACCAGTAGGAAACCTTTTATCATCCTAAGAAGCACAGATATGTTTAGCTATTTTATTTGAGTTTGGAAGGATAGTCAGGAGTACCTGGTCCACAAAAGACAGAAGAAGGGACTTGATTCTCAATATACTACTATTTAATGAAGTCATAATTGGAAAGCTTACAGATTCCTATTTCATATTATCACTACCTCCATATTATACTATGCATCTCTCTTCTTTCCTTTTCTAGAAGCATTCTTTCTAAAGACTTGCTTGCTTTTTGTTTTGTCCCTAATTTCCCTAATTTTCTTCAAAAATTTTCTGCCATTTAGTAATGCATACTGCTTTTCTAGAATTATGCATCTCAGCAAAGATTACATGAAGATTCAGATATACTTTTTAGCATTACTTCTATTTCTTTTATACCCCAAATCTTATCAACCTAGTTAGGTCTGCCTTTGTCGTTCACTGTCTAAATCTATTTTCATATATTTTGATTGTTCAGGTAAAGGTTTTATTCTAAAATAGTGAACACCATACATTGAAAGAAACAAATGGATGAATTTCACCAGAGTTACTACTTTCAATTATGTTAGCAATCTAATTCACTAGATAAAGCTTGTAGCTTTGAACTAATTAGGGTTGTAGATTTTTAGCTTTTTTTTTTTTTTGAAAAAGAAGCAAGCTTCTGTCTTGATCTTATTTCTTTAATTTAGTGCAACTGTAACTGGTGGCATGAATTCGTTATTAGTACTGGCAAATTTCTAAATTTTATAACCCATATTGCTCATTCTATTTTTTTCAGATCAAAGCTAGTGTTTACCATGCAATCCCATAAAAACTAAACAATAAACTTAATTCTATTTCTTTATTTGTTTTTAGTTGATGCTGTAACAAATTACCACACATTTAGTGACTTGAACAAGACAAATTTCTTAAATTATGGTTCTGCATGTCAGAAGTCCGACATGGATCTCACGGGGCCAAAGTCAAGATATCACAGGACTATATTCCTTTCTGGAGATATTAGGGGAAAACTCATTTCCCTGCTCAAAGTTTAGACAAGCTCTTTCTCATTTCTCTTTCATTCTCTCTTTTTTTCCAACTGTTTCAATATGATTGTAATCCCATGAAACATAGTTCAGAATTTAGGAAGAAACAAACTTAAACTATGTAATAGTCTTTAATTTATATAATAAACTTAATATAAAATTAAATTTAAATATTTAATATTATAACTAGTTTCATCTAACTCACAGTATTCCAATTTTCTAATTATTTCTTTAATTGTGATACTCAGAAGACAAGAGAGAGAAACTTTACTGTTGGTGGTAATGGTGATGGCTGTTATGATGTTGAACCTTTGAGGGTCTTAGTTTCCCTTTTATACACATGAAAGTCATCTGGTAGTCTTTGGATAGTTGTCTTAGTTATTAAGATATTTGAGAGTTTCCTATTTAATTCAGTTTGTTCAGCCTATTTTTTTTTTCATTGAGACAGGGTCTCACTCTGTAACTCAGGCTGCCACAGCCTCAATCTGCCAGGCTCGAGTGATCCTTGATCCTCCTCAGCCTCCTAAGTAGCTGGGACTACAGGTATGCATCACCACACCTGGCTATTTTATTTTTTATAGAGGCGAGGTCTCACAGTGTTGCCCAGGCTGGTGTTGAACTCCTAAGCTCAAGCAATCCTCTTGGCTCAGCCTCCCAAAGTGCTGGGCTTAAAAGTGTGAGCCACTGCACCAGGCCTCAGCCTACTCTTTTTTTTTTTTTTTTTTTTTTACAACTGGAGATCTTGCTTTCTGACTAAATCTAATAATTTTTTATGGAAAATGTAAATACATTTATGATTTGAGAGTAGGGTTAAAGGCATGGTGCCCTTTGGAATCGCTTTGTTAACATCACAAACAATATCTAAGATGCTTTTTTTTTTTTTTTTTTTGAGACAGGATCTCTCTCTGTTGCCCAGTTCGGAGTGCAGTGGCATGATCTTGGCTCACTGCAGCCTTAACCTCCTGGGGTCAAGCCATCCTCCCACCTCAGCCTCCTGAGTAGCTGGGACCACAGGCATGCACTGCCATGGCCAACTAGTTTTTTGTATATTTTGTAGAGACATGGTTTCACCATATTGCCCCGTTCTGGTCTCGAACTTCTGAACTCAAGAGATCTACTCACTTCGGCCTCCCAGAATACTGGGATTACAGGTGTGAGCCAATGCACCTAGGCAGATCCTTTTCTTACCTTTTAAAAGATTACTGGAAAATTTGAACATACCTCAACATTTTAACATATGTGAATGCCATTTTGATATGAATGCAAACTGGTTTTGATATTACATATGGGATCTATCCCTACTAACTGACTTTTGATGCTCTTTCTTTTTAGATGTTGCTATGAATTGAATGTTTGTATCTCCCCACAATCCCTATATTGAAACCTAATCCCCAATATGATGATATTTGGGGATTGAGGCTTTGGGAAGTAATCAGGTAATGAGGGTAAAGCCCTCATGATGGGCTTAGTGCTATTATAAAGAGAGACCCAAGAGAGCTTGATTTCTCTGTCTGTCCTCTGGCATGTGAGGGCACAGCAGGAAGACAGCAAACCAGGAGGAGAGCATCACCAATTGTGACCATGCTGGTACTGATTTTAAAGTTTCCAGCCTCCATAACTGTGAAAAATAAGTTTCTGTTTAAGCAACCCAATCTGTGGCATCCTGTTATAGTAGCTCAAACTAAGACAGAGATGTTTAAATTTTATTATGCTATTAAATAAAAGTACCAGTGCCGCAGAGCCCTGTTGTTTAGATCTAAAAGATCTAAAGGTGTGAAATGAATATTGTTGAGGCAGGATGAGTTGGCTTGGATTTATTTTTCTCCAACTTTCATTGTGAAAAATTTCATACCTCAGAAGAGTTGCAAGAATAGAACAATATGGTACAATAGTACCTGTGTGTCTTAATTATTATTTTGCTGCAAAAGCACACTTGTACTCTCTTTTTCTCTCTAATGTGATTTTGTGTGTGTGTGTGTGTGTGTGTGTGTGTATCTGTTTTCTTCCCTGACCCATTTGAGAGTGAGTTGCAGATATTTTACCTCCAAATATTTTAGCATTTAGGAAGTTTAACATTGATACAATATTGTGTATTATATCGTTCATATGCAAGTTTCTCCAGTTTTCAGATTTAGAAATAGCAAATGATTCTAAAAGGGCATAATTACTTTGAAAAATTGAAAATCACTTTGAAAAATCTGGAGTTTTAAAGATGATTTACCATATGGGAAACAGGCAAATTTTAAATGAATATCCTTGAAGTATGGTTCTAATCGAGATTGAATTCAAGCTGTGAATTTTTGTTTTATTTTCTAAATTTTTTTATTTCAGTAGATTTTTGGGGGAATATTGGTGTTTGGTTACATGAATAAGTTCTTTAGTAGTGATTTCTGAGATTTTGGTGCACCCATCATCCAAGCAGTGTACACTGTACCCAGTGTGTAGTCATTTATCCCTTGCCACCCCTCGCCCCTTACCACCAGTCCCCAAAGTTCAGTATATCATTGTTACGCCTTTGCATCCTCATAGCTTAGCTCCCACATATAAGTGAGAACATACGATGTTTGGTTTTCCATTCCTGGGTTACTTCACTTAAAATAATAGTCTCCAGTTCCATCCAGGTTGTTTCAGATACCATTATTTCATTCTTTTTCATGGCTGAGTAGTGTTCTATGATATATATACACACACACACACATATACACACACACACATATAACACACACGCACACATATATATAAACACACACGCACACACACACCTTTCATTCATTCATTCGTTCGTTTCTTTTGAGGGAGCCTCACTCTGTCGCCAGGCTAGAGTGCAGCGGTGCGATCTCGTCTCACTGCAACCTCTGCCTTCCAGGTTCAAGCAATTCTTTGGCCTCAGCCTCCCCAGTAGCTGGGACTACAGGCATGTGCCACCATGCCTAGCTAATTTTTTTTTTTTTTTTGTATTTTTAGTAGAGATGGGGTTTCACCATGTTGGCCAGGATGGTCTTGATCTCTTGACCTTGTGATCTGCCAGCCTTGGCCTCCCAAAGTACTGGGATTACAGGTGTGAGCCACTGCACCCAGCCCATATATACCATATTTTCTTTATCCACTCATTGATTGATGGGCATTTGGGCTGGTGCCATATTTCTGCAGTTGCAAATTGTGCTGCTATAAACATGCATATGCAAGTATCTTTTTCTTATAATGACTTCTTTTCCTCTGGATAGATACCTAGTAGTGGGATTGCTGGATCAAATGGTAGATCTACTTTTAGTTCTTTAAGGAATCTTCACACTCGTTTCCATAGTGGTTATACTTGTTTACATTCCCACTAACAATGTAAAAGTGCTCCTTTTTCACTGTATCCATGCCAACATCTGTTATTTTTTGATTTGTTTGATTATGGCCATTCTTTCAGGAGTGAAGTGATATCACATTGTGGTTTTGATTTGCATTTCCCTGATACTTAGTGATGTTGAACATTTTTCCATATGCTTGTTGGCCATTTGTATATCTTCTTTTGAGAATTGTCTATTCATGTCCTTAGCCCACTTTTTTTTGATGGGATTGTTTGTTTGTTTGTTTTCTTGCTAATTTGTTTGAGTTATTTGTAGATTCTGGATATTAGTCCTTTATCAAATGTATAGACTGTGAAGACTTTCTTTCACTCTGTGGGTTGTCAGTTAACTCCGCTGATTATTTCTTTTGCTTTGCAGAAGCTTTATCGTTTAAGTTTCATCTACTTATCTTTGTTTTTGTTGCATTTACTTTTGGGTTCTTAGTCATGAAGTCTTTGCTTAAGCCAATGTCTAGAAGAGTTTTTCCAATGTTATCTTCTAGAATCTTTATGATTTCAGGGCTTAGATTTAAGTCTTTGATCCATCTTGAGTTGATTTTTGTGTAAGGTAAGAGATGAAGATTCAGTTTCATTTTTCTACATGTGACTTGCCAATTACCCCAGCACCATTTGTTGAATAGGGTGTCCTTTCCCCACTGTATGTTTTTGTTTGCTTTGTCAAAGATCAGTTGGCTTTAAATATTTGACTTTATTTCTGGGTTCTCTATTCTGTTCCATTGGTCGATGTGCCTATTTTTATACCAGTACCATGCTGTTTTGATGACTGTGGCCTTATAGTATAGTTTGAAGTCAGGTAATGTGATGTCTCCAGATTTGTTCTTTTTGCTTAGTCTTGCTTTGGCTATGCGGGCTCTTTTTTGGTTCCATATGAATTTTAGGATTGTTTTTTATGGTGCTGTGAAGAATGATGGTAGTATTTTGATAATGCATTGATACTGTGAATTGCATTGAATTTGTAGATTGCTTTTGGCAGGATGGTCATTTTCACAATATTGATTCTACCCATCTATGAGCATGGGATGTGTTTCCATTTGTTTTTGTCATCTGTGATTTCTTCTTCCTTTTGTAGTTCTCTTTGTAGAGGTCTTTTACCTCTGGTTAGGTATATTCCTAAATTTGTTTGTTTGTTTGTTTTGCAGCTATTGTGAAAGGGGCTGAGTTCTTGATTTGATTCTCAGTCAAGCTGTGAATTTTCAATATATTTTTGGGCGTGAAACTATCTCTAAATGGTGTGAGGACTTACTATGTATATTTTGATGTTTTCTTATAGTTTATATACTTTCTTGTGAAGACAAAAACAGGGTCTTCCAAGTCTTTTTTTTTTTTTTTTTTGAGACAGGGCTTTGTGTTTTCACCCAATCTAGAGTGAAATGACATGATCATAGCTCACTATAACCCTGACCTCCTGGGCTTGAGTGATCCTCCCACCCCAGCCTCCTGAGTGACTAGGACTATGGTCGTGTGCCACCACATGGCTTTATTTTTTATTTTTTCATGGAGACAGGATCTTGCTATGTTGTGCCACCACATGGCTAATTTTTAATTTTTTTTTTGTGGCAACAGAGTCTTGCTATGTTGCCCAGGCTGGTTTCAAACTCTTGGCCTCAACCAAACCTCCTGCCTTGACTTTCCAAAGTGCTAGGATTACAGGCATCACCCACTGCCCCCAGCCTACAAAGTCTTGAGATATGAATTAGGGGAAGGTTTCTTGTCAAGTTTTCTTTTAACTCTAAAATTCTATGGCTTTTAATAATTTGACAGATATTTTAACTATTAAATATGTAACATTGTATTGGGTGCTCTAGGAAATGTGGATCATCCTTGATCACCAAGAATTCAAGGAAATTAAGAAAGTATATATAAATAAATACATGAAAGTAAACTGTATATGAAGAGTAGTAAGAAATATTTTAACAGAGTGCAGTGAAAATTCAGAGACAGAAGAAACTTAACTGGGTGGTAAGAAGAGAACAGATAAGCTTCATTGGATTGTAAATACTTGTTAACAGAAATCCAGGGTCTCTACTATAATTTTGCTGTGTATACAATACTTTTAACTGGAATAATTGTATTAACCCATTTATGCCAGAGGTTGCAAATTTTTGTGCGTGAAAAATCAGATATTGGTGATAACGTTGAGCAGTAGGATAAAAATAACTCCCACAAGCTCAGTGTTCCAGTAATGGAACACTAGGCATAAATGTATTAATAAGTATGAGGTATACATAATTCAATTAGATTAACCAAAAATAGGGGAATACTTTCGTTTGTGATATATTGCAAATAAAAATTATTGAAAATAATACATTATAACAAATTTCAGTGTAGTAAAGTAGAAAGTAAAAAGAAAAATGTCATCTATAGCCACCTAATTCATAGATAATATCTATTGACATCTCTTTATTTTTTCATTTTTTCTATATTATGTGAGTGCTTATATATTCGATGTTGCATTCTTCTTCAAATTAGTTGATGAAATAATTTTTTTTTCACTTTAGTACCACACTTTTGCAAACATCATTTTTAATGGCTGCATAATATTATATTGAGTAGTTGTGGCATGATTTACTAAAATATTTTTCTATTGTTTAACAAAATAATTATTTGTAGGAACAAGCAACTATAGAAATGATAAAGTTATGATAAAGAACAAACTTGTTCCAAAATCCCTTGGAAGGATCTACCTTCATTTTTTTATCCTGACAATTTAATACACCAGATGTTTTACATGATTTTTTTCTTGCTTATTTTTGATTACTATTTTAACTTACTATTATTAAATTATTTACGCATTTCATTACATCTAGCTTAGAAAATTTAGTGTTTCATTGATTATTTGGAAAGATTATTCTGTATATGCTCAGAGAAGTGGTAGAAGCATCAAGCAACTGATATGGAGCCCAGAGGGTTTGGTGCAAGAACATCTGTAGTGGTGCATGGCCAGGGACAGCCATCCCCATAGGCTCAACTTGCTTCTATAGGAGACTTTAGTACTAGGGGAACTGTCAGTCCTCAACTCTGCAGGATGGTCTTGCCCATCAGTTGAGGCTGGTCCAACCTGAGCACCCCACTGGTCTGATGACCCCTCTCAGGCCCCAAGTTGGCCATGCCTGCTTACAGGGCAGCCTTAGGTGCCCTGGGGGGCCTGCACTATAGCTTCTTTGCTGGTAGACCATGCCTGATCAGCGGAGAACTTCAGCAGGGCAGTTTCTGTGGGCATGCACCAGCCTGCATACTCCCTCCCTATGTTGCAGCTTCCCCTAACCCATGGCAACTCACTTGGCTGGCATGTATCTGTGTGGCTGAGTTTTGCTTTCCTTTGCCACACTAGTGTGAGGGAGTACAGTCCTACCCCTCCACCCGCAAACTGCCATTGCAGACAGAGCCGTGGCAGGCACAGCCAGCCTTCCCCAACCAGCACCCTGCCCTTGCGCTAACACTGCTGTGGGAGTCAAACTAGGCACAGAGAACAACAGATCCTCCCCAGCCCTGAGTGACAACTCCTGCTTGCAGGGCACAGAGAAGGCACCCAGACCTGCACCTGCCAGTACCCCAGCCCTGAGCCAACACAACTTCTAGCATGACTGTGCACACAGTCACTTGCAGGGGCCCCCTGCACTCTGCTCCAACTGCATTTCCTTCACCACTCTGGTGAACACCCACAGGGAGACAGGCACCCTGGCACCTACTAGCACTCTGCCATAGTTGCTGCTACCACTGCTGCTGGCACGTGCAAATGAGGATGGATCCTGCTGTCATTGCACTATGAAATGCTTTCATTCATACCACCTATCAGAGTGTAGTGACCAGCAGTCTGGGAACACCTTAGGCCCCCCACCCCAGCACAGTGGATTTCTAACCTTGAGGAGCCAGAGAACAAAGAGCCCAATACAAGTCTGCCAGAGTTAGAGCACACAGTCCAGGAGTTGGGAGCTGAGCAGTGGCCCTCTAACACCTTCCAGAAATGAAGCCAGTCTGCTGAATTCACCTATACCACAGTCAAACTCTTACTGTCATCAAATAGGATAAAAGGAAAAAACAAACACCCAAACACCCAAAGGTCAGCAACCTCAAAGATTGAAGGAAGATGAGCCCACAAAGATGAGAAAGAATCAGCGCAAGAACCCTGACAACTCAAAAAACCAGAGTACCTTCTTTTCTCCAAATGGTCACATCTCCCTTCCAGCAAGGATTCTGAACCGGGCTAAGATGGCTGAAATGACAGAAATAAGATTCAGAATGTGGATAGGAACAAAGCTTATGGAAATACATGAGTATGTTGAAACCCAATCCAGGGAAGCTAAACATCAGGATAAAACAATGCAGAAGCTGACACACAAAATAGCCAGTATAGAAAAGAAGGTTACAACCCAAAAGACCTGAAAAACACACTACAAGAATTTCATAATGCAATTACAACCATTAATAGCAGAGTAGACCAAGCAGAGGAAGGAATCTCAGAGCTTGAAGACTGGCTTTCTGAAATAAGACAGATAAGAATAGAGACAAAAGAATGAAAAGGAAGGAACAAAACCTCCAAGAAATATGGGATTATGTAAAGAGACCAAATTTATGACTCACTGGTGTTCCTGAAAGAGATGGGGAGAATGGAACCAACTTGGAAAGCATATTTCAGGATATCATCCGTGAGAACTTCCCCAATCTACCTAGAGAGGACAACATTCAAATTAAAGAATTGCAGATAACCCAAGTAAAATACTTCACAAAGAAGATCATCCCCAAGACACATACTCAACAGATTCTCCAAGGTCAAAATGAAAGAAAAAAAATGTTAAAAGGAGCTAGAGAGAAAGGTCAGGTCACCTACAAAGGGAAGCCCACCAGACTAACAGCAGACCCCTCAGCAGAAGCCTTATAAGCCAGAGGAGATTGGAGGCCAATATTCAACATTCTTAAAAGAAATCCCAACCCAGAATTTCATATCCAGCCAAACTAAGCTTCAGAAGTGAAGGAGACATAAGATCCTTTTCAGACAAGCAAATGCTGAGAGAATTCATTACTACCAGACCTGCCTTACAAGAGCCCCTGAAGGAAGCACTAAATATGGAAATGAAAGACTGTTACCAGCCACTACAAAACACACTGAAGTACACAGACCAGTGACATTATAAAGCAACCACGTAACAAGTCTGAAAAATAACCAGGGTCTGTGACAGTGTAAAATCCAAACATATTAATACTAACCTTGAATGTAATGAGCTAAATGCCCCAATTAAAAGGCAGAGTGACAAGCTGGATAAAGAATCTAGACCCATTGGTATGCTGTCTTCAAGAGACCAATCTCACATGGAATGACACAGATAGGCTCAAAATAAAGGGATGGCGAAAAATCTACCAAGCAAATGGAAAACAGAAAAAAGCAGGGGTTGTAATCCTAGTTTCAGACAAAACAGACTTTAAACCAACAAAGATCAGAAAGATCAGAAAAGACAAAGAAGGGCACTACATAATGATAAAGGGTTCAATTCAACAAGAAGTGCTATCCTAAATATATAGATATACACCTAACACAGGAGCACTTAGATTCATAAAGCAAGTTCTTAGAGACCTTCAAAGACAGATTCCCACACAATAATAGTGGGAAAGTTTAATACCCCACTGACAATATTAGACAGATAATTGAGCTAGAAAATTAACAAAGATATTCAGGACCTGAACTCAGCACAGGATCAAATGGACCTGATCAACATCCACAGAACTCTCCACCCCAAAACAACAGAATATACATTCTTACCATTGTCACATGGCACATACTCTAAAATTGATCACATAATTGGAAGTAAAACACTCCTCAGTAAATGCAAAAGAACTGAAATCATAACAAACAATATCTTGGACCACAGCACAATCAAATTAGAAGTCAAGAGTAAGAAATTCACTCAGAACCATACAATTACATGGCAATTGAATAACCTGCTCCTGAATAAACTCTTGGATAAATAATGAAATTAAGGCAGAAATAAAAGAAGTTCTTTGAAACTACTGAGAACAAAGAGACAATATACCAGAATCTGTGGGACACAGCCAAGACAGTGTTAAGAGGGAAATTTATAGCACTAAATGCCCACATGAAAAAGTTAAAAAGGCCTCAGCTTAACAACCTAAATCACAACTAAGAGAACTAGTGAAATAAGAGCAAAGAAATCCCAAAGCTAGCAGGAGACAAGAAATAACCAAAATTAGAGTGAAATGAAGGATATTGAGACATGAAAAACCATTCAAAAGATCAGTGAATCCAGGAGCTGTTTTTGTTTTTGTTTTTGTTTTTGAGGAAATTGAAATAAACACAATCAGAAATGACAGGGGTGATATTACCAGTGACCCCATGGAAATATAAATAACCATCAGAGAAAATTATGAAAACCTCTGTGAACATAAACTAGGAAATCTAGAAGAAAATGGATAAATTCCTGGACACACACACCCTCCCAAGACTGAAACAGGAAGAAACTGAATTTCTGAACAGACCAATAACAAGCTCTGAAATTGATTCAGTAATAATTAGCCTACTAACCAAAAAGAGCCCAGGACTAGACAGATTCACAGCTGAATTCTACCAGATGTACAAAGAAGAGTTGATACCATTCCTACTGAAACTCTTCCAATAAATTGAGGAGGAGGAACTGCTCTCTAACTTATTCTATGAGGCCAGCATCATCCTGACCAAAACCTAGCAGAGACACAACAAAAAAAGAAAACTTCAGGCCAATATCCTTGATGAACACTGCAGCAGAAATCCTCAAGAAAATACTGACAAATCAAATCCAGCATAACATCAAAAAGCTTATCCACCATGATCAAGTAGGTTTTATCCCCGAGATGCAAGGTTGGTGTAACATATGCAAATCAATAAATGTGATTCATCACATAAACAGAACTAAAGACAAAAACCACACGATTATCTCAACAGTTGCACAAAAGGCTCTCAATAAAATTCAATACTCCTTCATGTTAAAAACGCTCAATAAAGTAGATATCAAAGAAATATACCTCAAAATAGTGAGAACCATCTATGACAAACCCATAGTGAACATCATACTGAATGGGCAAAAGCTGGAAGCATTTCCCTTGAAAACTTGCACAAGAAAAGGATGCCCTCTCTTGGCATCCTTTTTCCAGTCTCTTGGAAAAGAATACCACTCGTTTTCAACATGGTTTTGAAAGTCCTGGTCAGAGCAATCAGGCACGAGAAAGAAAGAGCATCCAAATAGGAAGAGAGGAAGTTAAATTATCTCTTTTTGCAGATGACATAATCCTATACCTAGAAAACACCCCAGTCTCAGTCCAAAAGCTCCTCCACCCGATACACAAGTTCAAGAAGGTCTCAGGATACAAAATCAATGTGCAAAAATCACTAACTTTCTTATATACCAACAACAGTACAGCTGAGAGCCAAATCAGGAATGTAATCCCATTCACAATTGCTACAAAAAGAATAAATACCTAGAAATACAGCTAACCAGGGAGGTGAAAGATCTCTATAAAGAGAACTAAAGAATATTGGTTAAAGAAATCAGAGATGACACAAACAAATGGAAAAGCATTTTATGCTCATGGATAGGAAGAATATTGCTAAAATGGCCATACTGCCCAAAGCAATGTATAGATCCAATGCTATTCCTATTAAACTACCATTTACATTTTTCATATAACTAGAAAAAACTTTTAAAATTCATATGAAACCAAAAAAGAGTCCAAATAGCCAAGGTGGTCCTAATCAAAAAGAACAAAGCTAGAGGCATTATGCTACCTGACTTAAAACCATACTACAGGGCTACAGTAACCAAAACAACATGGTACTGGTACAAAAGCAGACACATAGACCAATGGAATGGATTAGAGAACCCAGAAATAAGGCCATACACCTACAACTATCTGATCTTCAAGAAATCTGACACAAGCAATGGGGAAAGGATTCCCTAGTTAATAAATGGTACTAGATAACTGACTAGAGATAAGTGGAAAATTGAAACTGCATGCCTTCCTTACACCACATAAAAAAATTAAGCTGGATTAAAGCATTAAATGTAAAATCCCAAACTATAAAAACCCTGGAAGACAACGTAGGCAATACCATTCTGGGCATAGGAGTGGTCAAATTTTCATGACGAAGATACCAAAAACAACTGCAATAGAAGCAAAAATTGGCAAATGGGATCTGATTAAACAAAAGAGCTTCTACATAGCAAAGGAAACTATCAACAGACTGAACAGACAACCTACAGAGTGGTAGAAAATATTTGCAAATGATACATCTGTCAAAGATCAAATATCTAGCATCTATAAGGAACTTAAATGTACAAGAAAAAGCAACCCCATTAAAAAGTGGGCGAAGAGCATGAACACTTTTCAAAAGCAGACATACATGCAGTCAACAATCATGAAGAAAGGCTCAACATCACTAATCATTAGAGAAGTGCAAATTAAAACCACAGTGAGATACTATCCCACACCAGTCAGAATGCTATTATTAAAAAGTCAAAAAACAACAGATGCTGGTGAGGTTGGAGAGAAAAAAGGAACACTTACATGCTGTTGATGGGAATGAGTGTGAATCAGTTCAACCATTGTGGAAGACAGTGTGGCAATTCCTCAGAGACCTAAAAACAGAAATGCCATTTGACTCATCAATTTCATGACTGGGTATATATCCAAAGATTTATAAATCATTCTATTATAAAGACACATGCACTTATATGTTTATTGCAGCACTATTCACAATAGTTCTGAAAGACATGGACTCAACCCAGATGCCCAATGATAGACTGGATAAAGAAAATATACACCATGGCATCGTAAGCAGCCATCAAGAAGAATGAGATCACTTCCTTTGCAGGAACGTGGATGGAGCTGGAGGCCATTATCCTTAGCAAACAAACACAGGAACAGAAAACCAAATACCACACGTTCTCACTTACAAGTGGGAGCTAAGTAATGAGAACACATGGACACAGGGAGAGAAACAACACACGCTGGGGCCTATCAGAGGATGAAGTGTGGGAAGAGGGAGAGGATCAGGAGAAATAACTATGTGTACTAGACTTAATACTTGGGTTACTAAATAATCTGTACAACAAACCCCTATGATACGAGTGTACTATATAACAAACCTGCATGTGTACCTTTGAACTTAAATTTTTAAAAAGTTTATTAAGGTGAAAATGGTTATTGAAAAATCTTAATCTCTGAATTAGTAACAGTTCCCACATGCTAAATGATGTATCACAATATCTCTTTATTTAAAATATAAAACTAGGCAGAAACTGAAATTATTTTCTAGTAGTAGAGTCTTTTAAAAGGTGGGATTCATAAGTATTGTTTACATATTATGCATGAGTCACTGACAATCAATGTGTCTATAAACAACTCTGTTGTACTTAGGGCTCTTTTCCCTTTCGAATTTTGATCGCTCAGCCAAGGGTTCTTTGTTGATAGCTGGTTTGAGTACTTTTATATACTATTCTTAATTTAGATTAATGAGCTTTGTTAATACTGATTTAAACTAGCTAGATTTATTTGTTTACTTGTTTTATTTTTAAGAATGACCAATTCCAGATTTATGGTAATTTAAATATGTCCTCAAAAAGGGGGCACACATTTGAAAAAAAAACCAAAACATACATTTATGTTGGAAAAATCTTCTTGGTTCATTGTTAGGTTTTCATAGAAATTAATGCTTTCAAAGCACCTCTTAGACTATGTTGTCAGCAGCTAGATCGATGCTCCATTTACTTCAAGAAATGCAACAAAATTGAAGCCAGTTTAACTACTAAGTGATTTGAAGTAATGCAAAGTACATGGACTACTAAATCATAAAGGATCTAATTTTTTTTAAAAACCCATTTGTCAAGCTCTCATATAAATATAACACTTAAAACAATAAGCACATATACCGTTACATAATTCAAGAAGATTTTTTAATTTGTAGACTTCCAAAGAATATGGCATTTTGTTTTAGTTTTTGAAGTACCTTTCTCTCTCTCTTTTTTTTTTATTTCAGTAGGTTTTTGGGGAATGAATGTTGTTTGGTTACATGAATAACTTTAATGGTGATTTCTGAAATTTTGGTGCGCCCATCACCTGAGCAGTGTACACTGTACCCAATGTATAGTCTTTTATCCCTAACTCCCCTTCCACCCTTTCCCCCCGAGTCCCCAAAGTTCATTGTATGAAGATACTGTACCTTTCTTTTAATGCCAGTTTATAATGCATGTTTGAACTTTTAGCTTCATTAAGTCTGTGAAGGTAAGGTATACATAGTAAGAACTAAACCTGCTAAAGATCATCCTGTTTATGCAACATCGTTAATTTAACAAATAAGCAGAGTAACACATTTAGGACTAAAGTTTATGTTCGTCATTAGGGATATAAAGTCTGTTATCCCTAGGATCTTAGAGACTAAGAGAGCGGTATAAACAAATATTTATAGTAACCTCTATAATTACTGTAGAAAATATCACAGAAGCACAACAACTGAGCTAACTCTGCCGTATTAAAGTAGAGCAGTATTATGACTGCATAAATCAAAAAAGCTGACATCATTAGACCTGCTGTGATTGATAAGAGGTTTTTCTCTTTGACAAGTGGTTATGATATATGTAAGAATTTCTAGTTTTTCTTTAATATGATAGATAAACCTAATGATTTTGAAGCATTTAGTGGTTGAAATCTTTCTGTGAGCTGTTTATCTTTTATTTTTAGCCTGATAGTCTGATAAAGGAACTGTGCTTTAATTTGCTTCTTTTTTGCTTGTTGCTAATGCTTTTTATGATTTTCAAATATTTCTACTTCATTGTTGAAAATGAACATATTTTCAGGTAGCTATCATATATATTTTTTTTTTTTTTGAGATGGAGTCTGGCTCTGTCGTCCAGGCTGGAGTGCAGTGGCCAGATCTCAGCTCACTGCAAGCTCCGCCTCCCGGGTTTACGCCATTCTCCTGCCTCAGCCTCCCGAGTAGCTGGGACTACAGGCGCCCGCCACCTCGCCTGGCTAGTTTTTTGTATTTTTTAGTAGAGACGGGGTTTCACCGTATTAGCCAGGATGGTCTCGATCTCCTGACCTCGTGATTCGCCCGTCTCGGCCTCCCAAAGTGCTGGGATTACAGGCTTGAGCCACCGCGCCCGGCCAGCTATTATATTTTAATTGTTTACAACTTAGATTTTGAATTTGCTGAAATTTTTCTTTGCCAAGGGTAAGGTTTCTGGTCAATATAAAATAGAATCATCATGTGTTTTTGTCCCCAGAAAATTAGCTTCATGTTTTCTGAATTTGAGGTTTGAATTAATAATTGGGAATGCCAGTTGATTGATGGATGGATAAATGCTTATGATAGCTCACTATCTATGAAATTCTACATGTGTTTGTTAAATGTGACTGTCAGCACTAAGTAAATCAGTAAATAGATTACTTTTCCACCCTAAGGATTTGCAGAGTCTCTTAGAATTTCACAAAAGGAGCAAACGTCTACCTTGGTAGAATAAACTTTGATAATCAGTTTCTTGTTTGTTTCTAGCATTTTGTTTATCTGTTTATCGATCTATTTCTTAGTATAATTATGATTGCATTTTATATTGGACTTTTTTTTTTTAACCTTTTAAAAAACCACACTGAACCAGTTTTCAATTGTTTAAACTTTCAGGATGTTTAAATATTTGTGTTTATAATTTTCAGAATTTTTGCTCAGTTTTGAGATAGAACTGATTACCAAAGGTAAACCTGACCCTTAATGAGCAAGTAAATTTGTAGGCTGGATACATTTTTTTTTAAGTAATTATTATCTAGGCCAAATTAGCCTTCAAGATACATTATCTATTGACTGAGGCTCCTTAGATCTCTTATAAAATGCATTATATTGCCTGACTTGAATATTATATTATCTAGGTAAAGCAATGTAATTAAAGCTTAATTGAGGCCATGGGTGGTAGCTCACACCTGTAGTCCCAGCACTTTGGGAGGCGAAGGCAGGCAGATCACTTGAGGTCAGGTGTTCAAAACCAACCTGGGCAACATGGAGAGAGCCTGTCTCTACAAAAATACAAAAATTAGCCAGGCGTGGTGGTGCGTGCCTGTAAGTCCCAGCTACTTGGAGGCTGAGGTGTATGGATCACTTGAGCCCAGGAGGTGGGGGTTGCAGTGAGCTAAGATCACACCACTCCAGCCTGGGTGTCAAAGCGAGACCCTGTCTCAGGAAAGAAAAAAAAAAAAAGAGCTTAATTGACTGAACCAGATTCAAGAAAACAGTGCTAAATTATAATTTTCTCAACACTGTAAATATCTTTTTCAATCTTCAGCTTCATTAACTTCTATAATTTGAAATTATCCCAATTATTACCTGACGTGTACTAAAATTCCCTAAAATGGATCTTCAGTAGCATTTTCACAGTACGGTAATTTTCTCTCTGTATATATATTTATATAGTCACATATATGCACATACATTATACAAGCATTACTTTTCTATAACTGTAAGGACAGAATTTGAAGTTGTGTTTTCTTTATCTTTTTATTTCCAATACTTGGCATCAAGTTGATATTCTTTGGAAGTAAAGGAGGAAGGAAATGAATAATCTTCAGATGCTAAGAACATTACACATAAATTATTATTAAATCTAATTTGCATTCTCATATTTGGTTAGCTTGGTTATTTTAACAAGAATATAAAAATATATGTGACTGGGAATGATATGAATAGAAACTTCTGGAAAATGGAATGGTAAGGTCTAGAGAAGTGGTAAATATCTCATCACTGGAAATGAGCAAGCGGAGGTTAGGTTATTCTTTGACACTGATATTGAAGCAGAGAATCCCTATAATGGATAGAAAGTTCAAAGTGACCTTTAGGATCTTTTATCTTCAGATTTTTATGAAAAGTATATTTACTTTAATAATAAGGTTAAGATGTTGGAGTACGCAGAGTAAAAAACTAGAAAAGAACCATATGTTAGAAAGGAGATTTCTTTCTTTTTTTTTTTTTTTGATGCACTGACAGAAGAATTTATTTTATTTTATTTTATTTTTCCTGGGAGTTTCCTTTTCTTTTTTTTTTTTTTTTTTAAATTATTATACTTTAAGTTCTAGGGTACATGTGCATAACGTACAGGTTTGTTACATATGTATACTTGTGCCATGTTGGTGTGCTGCACCCATCAACTCGTCAGCACCCATCAACTCGTCATTTACATCAGGTATAACTCCCAATGCCATCCCTCCCCCCTCCCCCCTCAGGCCCCGGTATGTGATGTTCCCCTTCCCGAGTCCAAATGATCTCATTAATCAGTTCCCACCTATGAGTGAGAACATGCGGTGTTTGGTTTTCTGTTCTTGTGATAGTTTGCTGAGAATGATGGTTTCCAGCTGCATCCATGTCCCTACAAAGGACACAGACTCATCCTTTTTTATGGCTGCATAGTATTCCATGGTGTATATGTGCCACATTTTCTTAATCCAGTCTGTCACTGATGGACATTTGGGTTGATTCCGAGTCTTTGCTATTGTGAATAGTGCCGCAATAAACATACGTGTGCATGTGTCTTTAGAGCAGCATGATTTATAATCCTTTGGGTATATACCCAGTAATGGGATGGCTGGGTCATATGGTACTTCTAGTTCTAGATCCTTGAGGAATCGCCATACTGTTTTCCATAATGGTTGAACTAGTTTACAATCCCACCAACAGTGTAAAAGTGTTCCTATTTCTCCACATCCTCTCCAGCACCTGTTGTTTCCTGACTTTTTAATGATTGGCGTTCTAATTGGTGTGAGATGGTATCTCATTGTGGTTTTGATTTGCATTTCTCTGATGGCCAGTGATGATGAGCATTTTTTCATGTGTCTGTTGGCTGTATGAATGTCTTCTTTTGAGAAATGTCTGTTCATATCAGAAAGGAGATTTCTTAACAAAATACAGTTAAAGAGGATTTCTCGTATTTTATATGGGAAGAAGGAACTTTGATATTTAAGTAGGAACCATCCTCTAGGGGACCCTGTTGATTAAACAGGAAATCTAGGAACTAGACAAAGAAAAAAAGAATTTGACTATATGAAAGTTAAAACTTATATTGCAAAAGAGAACATAAACAAAAGTAATAGTACAAATAAAATTCAGGAAATAAAATATTTGTAACAGAGATGCCAGATAACAAATTTGTGTCTATAATATGGAAACAACTCTTATAATTTGTTTAGAAGACAAACAACCCAATGGATAATGGGCAAAGGATATGAATAGGCAATTTTGGAAGATCAAATTTAGATGGTCAGTAATGTTTCAAAAGATGCTCAGACTTATTAACTGTTAGTGATATGCAAATTAAAATAACACCAAACTATCATTTTACTTGCACAAGTTTGTCAAAGATTAAAATGGTCAAAACACTTATTACTTTGGCATGGGGATATGGGAAATTATTTGAATACATTGCTGTTGGAAATGTGAGAGTTATTTTATCTCTTTTTTGGAAGGCAATCTGGCAATATGTATTACAATGGAAAATACACATACTCTATGCTCCAGTAATTCCACTTCAGGAAATATATCCCTAAGAAATAAAAGTACTGGTATGTACAAGGATATTTATTTCAGTACTGTTTGTAGTATAAAAAATTACAAACAAAATAATGCTTGTTAATGGAATGGATAAATAAATTATAGTATATTGCAGCACAAATCATTATATTACTATCACAAAAAGCACTGTATGAATTAGAGGGACTTTCTGTGAGGTACTATTGAATGAGGAAAGAAAGATATACAGAAGTATGTATTAATACATCTAATTCTTTTGTAGAACAGTGACCAAAATCCTTTGTGTGAGTTTATGTATGAGTATGTGAGCCTACACATTTATATGTTCATATGGCAGGGCAGTATATAGCAAAAGAGAAGAATTCATACTCAGTGGTTAACATGTTTTTAGAGAGTTATAATAATACAACAGGAGTAGGAAGGGAAAGGGAGGTAGGCCCATACCAGGTAATTAGATGTGAGAATGGAACTCAAAGAACAAGTCAAGACTCAACATTTAAATTTAAGAGTGAACTATAGAGGCAATATTAGATGCTAACAAAAACCAGATGTAATAGCTAACCCTTTAACATCTATCTGTATTTTTTGTCATATATTTTAATCAGTTTCTGCTTCACCTTGATCAGCAAAAGCTCAGCAATAGGTTTTGTAATATTTTCTGCTTTAACTAGCTCAAATAAACATATTAATTGAAAACTTGTAACAGCTTTTATTTATTCAACCGATGTTTATTGATCACCTGCTTTCTGGCAGGCATCGTTATGGCCCCTACAATGACACATAAGACATACAAGGTCCCTACATAATAAATAAATAAATATATAATGTCAGATCACATAAAAGCTATGGAGAAAAAGCATTTTTTCAGCAGATAAAAAGGGACAGAACAGGGAAGGGAAAAGGAGAGGAGGTTTAATTGGATAGGGTAGTGAGGAAAAGTTTTTCTTTCAGAAGGTGAATTTGACAAAAAATCTGAATGAAATGAAGAATCAGGCCAACTGTATATCTGGGAGAAGAACCTTTCAGTCATATAGAACAAGTAAGAAGACCTTGAGGCCTTGACTTATTCTAGAAACTTGAAGACCGGAGTGACTAAAACATAGGGACATGGAGTGTGAATAGATGAGTTCGAAAAGGTGGGTAGGGCCTGATCTTGTAGGGCATTGTTACACTTGTAAAGAGATATGATTTTATTCTGGTTGTGGTGGGAAGCTATGGAGGGTTATAAGCACTGGAAGATTATGGACATTGGAAGCTGTGCTAATTTGGATTTAAGAAAGCTCACTCTGATTGCTCTGTAGAAAATTGGTTCTAGGGGATAAGAGGAGAAGCAAGAAAGACTATTGATCTAGAGTAGGCAAGAGATGATGGTGACCCTATTAATTAGTAGAAGTAGTGAGAAAGGGGTCAGATTTCAGATACATTTTGAAGGTTAAGGGAGGAGTGCTTGAAGATCATGAGAGAAAGGACTGATCGATTTTAGTTGGGTCCACTTTGGAATCACACAAAACTATTTTTAATTTTGAATATACTTTAGTGCCCCCAGCATTAATTATGTAGAACGTTTTAGGCTGTTTAAAAGCAAAGCAGATAAATTAAAAGGGGGTTAGTGATTAAAACTTCTCTTTCCTATAAATCTCAAAGCAATCACAAGACCCCTCCAAATCTCATACCCTTTTTTTTTTTTTGCTAATGGTTGTAGATCACACCAGTGTTCATATTCATATTCTCTCAGAACTTGCTTTGGCTCTCAATGTCATTCTGTTGTAATGATAATTAAAGTTAAGGTAACAAAAACCACTTATTGTTTACCGTGTGAAAAGTATTCATTTAAGTGCTTTTGCTATGTTAAATCCTTTTATCCTCAAAACAACCCTATTTTAACAAAAAACCAAGTTCAGTAGCTTGCCACTCACAGAGTCCAATTAACAAGAGCAAGGTCTAGTATAAAGACAGCTGCTTTTTATTCCAAAGGTAGCTTATAGGAAGAAGTATAGGCTTCCTGCCTTAAGGGTGCCACTTCCCTTTTGGAGCAGAAAGCGGGTGCTTTTAAAGGGGTTGCCTGGCATACTGGCATGAATGGCATTCAGGGGAGAAAGCAAGCAGGTGGGGAGTCCGTGTACTAGCTTTGGTGCCTTATCTACTGGGTAGTCGAGCTGGTGACTGCTGGTGCCTTCTTGGGCAGGCCTAGGTTGTAAAAAGCATCCCAAAACTCTCCAGATGGGAGAAAGTTTCATAATGGGCATGCTTTGGGTTGTAGATGGACTGTTGTCTCTTGAGGCAACCTCCTGATGGGTGAGAGTTCTGCTCTGGAGCTTTTAAGTACATAGTTAGATGAACTTGCCCTATAGGAAATGTCTTGTAAAGAGGAAGTAAAATAGAGCTAAGTAAAAAGTGGGGGAAAGGAGGGAAGAGAAAAGAAGAGAGAGAAAAAATAATTAAACTATCTCTTGGAAAATTGGGATACACTATGAGGTAGCTGCTATAGCTGTTTTACATGTGAGGAAACTACTAGTATATATGTACTGTAAGTGGCATTAGATAAACTCAGCACCTAAGCCTGTTCAGCGTGGCATATTATATTTTATAGTGTCGTCTCCCCTACTTGTAAGGGGATAGCATTTATGTTACTTCACTAATCTTTTATATTCTTCTGTTTTACATTATATTGAAAAGCTGTAAGTAGAAGGTTTGAGGGAATAGATAATGCTTTAAAATTTTGGCATCTGTAAATCTGACCTTTTTCTCTTATACTTCCAAGTTTGAATATCCTGTTGATTTTTTTCTTAGACCACCCAAATATCTTGAAAGTTACCATGCTTTTGAACCTAAACAGTGTCTCTCAGATAACATTTCACCTCTAGAAGTTACACAAAAATCTTTCAACAGATAATGTCTTGATTTTTGATTCACAGAATATGGTCATTGTATTACTTTATCTTTGTATCCTCAGTGCCCACACAGCACTTGGCACACAGAAAATGCTTAGTGAATGTTTACTGAATGACTGAATGGAGAGAACAGTTTCTCTGTGTAATATGATCTCATTTTTACCTCCTAAAGAAAGACAGGTTTGCTCTCTAAGATGGGAAAATATGATCACTGACTGTCCCAGATTAGACACCCCAGTGGAAAGAGAGAGGTTCTGTCTTCCAGTATTCATGTCAGCCTTACTGAAGAATTCTGGCCCTTTTGGGGGTCATGTGCCTACCGTTTGGACCAATCATTACTGCCAAAAACATGAGATAGTACAACTGGCTAAGCCTAGGTCAAGTTTTCCTTTTAATGGCCACGGAGGTATATTGCATTACTGAAAGGAAAGCTATGTGGAGCTTGAGCAAACAAAGAATGGCAGCTGTAATTATCCACAACAAAAATTATATAGAATTTAAATTTCCAAACAAGTCTCAACTCTTGTTTGCAAATTTATGAAAATTATAAATTTATGAAAAAGTGCAAGTTGAAAAGAAGAAACATGGTATGTAAACATGGGAACATTTTAGTATTTTTGTTAAGGGGAAAGAGAGAAGCAGAGGTGAACTCTGTGAAGTGATTGAAAATAGAAATCTTAAGGGTAGGCACCTCTCTTTTCAACTTTCCATACAGAGATTTTAATTCCTCTGGTCAAAAGGCTGCAATTCAAGTTGTTTTTGCAGACCTGGCTCATTTTCCTACTGTTTTCCTCATGGGCTCAAAGGTCCATTGAAGTGGTAAATAAATGTACTTTGAAGCTATCAGAACTCACCTTGTGTAGTTGAACTTGCTTAGGGGCTGTTATCACAGTTCCTAGTAAGCCAAGCTTGTTTCTGATAGCTATGGAGGGTGTGAGAAAGAACAGAATTGGATAGAGAACCATTTGGGAAATGGGAGAGGTGTGAGTGCTGACATGCTTTCCCCTCCATCGCTAATAAACTTCTAGTGCGATTCCTTGTTCTTTTAAATGTACCTATAGCACATTTTGCTCTATGCAGGAAGTATTCCCTAATGAAAGAATGGAGTCAGAGCAAAAGGAAACATCCAAGCTTTATTGATCTGTGCTTATCTTACATTGCTGCTCTCTGCTGAGAAATTGATTGATGTTTTTTGAAAAAAACTTTCAGGAGCCTTTGTTGGATGTTGCCATTGCTGTTGCAAAATAGGAAAACAATTATGCATAAATTATGTGGAGAAAATATTTTCCTTGATTTTTTTTCTTCTAAAAATGTGTGGGAAGAAATTACACAAAGTGAGTAAATGGTGGTATTATTTAGAAACAATTCTATTTTCACTTAGGCAACCCTAACATTAAGCAAGAGGATCTTTGTGGGGAAGTTATTGTTACATTGTTTGCATATTTACCCAAACAGTTTGATACAAGGTGTTTTTTTTTTGTTCTTAAATTACCATTTTGAGATCTAGAAATTTTTCCCAGCCCAAGTAACAACAAAATCGTATACTCATTTTAAAACATTATTATTTAAAAAACCCCACTAACAACCCCTAAAATGAATGACTCCATAGTTATTTTTACCTTCTTTTTATGAATTCCCTCAGCTGAAATTAGGATGTTTATTTTTTTCGTCACTATTGAATACTATTCAATTATCTTTTCATAGAAATGATGTCATGGTTATAGACGTACAGTTTCTGTGGCATTGAAATGAGCATGACACCATAAAAATAATTCTTAAAGATTGTCATTGTAGTGTTTTCTATATCATTGTTTATGAGAGTTATGGTTTCTATTGTTCTTAGTGTGTAAACAATGCAATTTTAAAGTATTTTTTAAAATCAAACATTTGTAAACCATAATCTCCTACATATCGTTCGTATTGTAAGTGCTACTTAGGTAACAGAAACTTTATAAGTATTTGATAAGATGCTTCTTTCTAAACATTATACATAAGAACAGTAAGCATCTATGATAAACAGAAGTGTAAAATACATTTAATCCTAGGCCTTGACTAATTTTTTTTTTAACGTTCTGGATGATATTATCTACCCCCATGACATTTCAAGTGGATTTACTTGTGTAAATGTGCACATGATTCAAAGCACCAAATATCTGTTTGGTCTTATCAATAATTCTTCTTGGGTAGCTGTCCCTTCTGCTAATAACTTTATCTTTCATCAAGAGTAAAAATAAACTTTTGAGATATCTCCCTTAAGTTTTTCTCTACTTAGACTGTTTCTCTTTCATGCTGTTGCCAGATTATCTTTCCAAAGGCAAAATCTTGGTCATATCACATTCCTGCTGAAATATCTCCAACATCTTATGTTGTTTGGAGGAGAAATTCTAAACTCTACCATGAGCTTACAGGCCATCAACAATCTGTCCTTAGCCTAATTTTACTAATTTTGTAGTTTGCCCAGTGATCCTTCTCTAACCACCATATTATTAAGCCACATTTAACTGCATGCTGTTTCCACACCTGCCTTTGTGAATCCATCTTCACACTCACTGTTTGCCCTGAGTATCCTTATTTTGCTGCTCAAATGTCCTTTGATTTCTCTAGGATTCTGCATCCTTATAACACTGTGCCTAGATCACTATAACATTAATACATTACATTATAATTAATTGTTGATGCCTTTCTCACTAGACTAGGGACCCTTTAAAAGCATGAACTTGCCAATATTTTTGTAAATCCCATATCCTGTGCCCATTGTGGGGCCTTGACATGTGGTAGGTGTTGGATATGCCTTTATATATTGCATTGGGTACAGATGCAGGGTTTAAACATTTTCTCCCTCTGAAAGAACTTGTTTGAACTATAAAAGTGCCTAAGGAATATAATACCTTTTTCCCCCATCACATTCTTCCAAAGTAGGACCTGTTAAGGGTATTCTGGTAATTTAGTTGTGGGTAGGGAAAGGTAACCTTAAAGTATGAAATATAAAATCTTGTTATAATTTACTTGACAGTAAATATTTAAAACTGAGTTAAATAGCCCGAGAGAGTTATCTATACTAACACAAGTTAGGAAAGAATGAAAAGATGGTTGTTAGAAACAAATGCTCTGTGCTGCAAAGAAGTATCAGCACGCTGGCAAAAAGCTTTCTCAGCAAGGCAATTTACTTTTGCAGAAGGGTGCCACTCAAACCTGGTGTGGTTGCAAGAGCACATCGAGCAGGGTGTGGCAGGGGTTTCTATCCCTAACAAAGTTCTTAGCACTTCTGTGTCCTTTGCACATTGGCTAGGGTTGGACCTCACAATCTAAGCTAACTTGATTGGCTAAGGTTTAAAATTGAATACAGTTAATTTCTTAAGAAAGCCATGTATTAACTTTCTAGACAGCCTTGAACAGATCCTTGTACAATTAAAAGATTGGGTCAGATCATCTGGCAGATTTCTTATTGGGTAGTTACAAATGACTAGATAAATAGTAGTTCCATAAAATTTAATTTATAAGATAGGACATTAAATGAATTTACTGAAGTCGATATTGGGCTGTAACTTAAATGGTTTTGACTCACTGAAAGTTGAGTTAATGAAGGAAAAAGTCACCTTTCAGGAGCATTTGCTCCCAGGGGTGGCAAATTAAATAGCATTATTGTGATTATGATCTTCACATCTTCCCCTAAACTCCCTTATATAACCAAAGGTTTCCTCTTAGGTCTTCCTTATTTCTCTTTAAATGTAGAGGTCATTTAGTTCTTTAAGGGGGAGAAGACAATAATTTGAAAACATTCAAATGGCAACATTTTTTTCACATTTAAAATCAGTAAAATAATTATTCTTAGGGCAAGACAAAATGGGTAAAAATGACTCATATATATTTGCACGAATAAGGGAGTCATAATAAAGCAAAACATTTTTTCTTTATGTCCAGTGTTAGATTTATAAAATCAAAGTCATTCAAAGACAGATGTTTAAGCACATTAATCTTCTGTTATAAAAACTAAATGACTTAAGGAAATTTTTAAACCTCTCTTAGCTTGGCTTTAATTGTAAAATCACAGGCCTTGAAGAGAGAATAATTAACTCTATTACTGCAGCAACCACTTAAAGATCTAAATATTTTGGAATGTTCTATTTGAAAATTAGAGGGAGAACTAGTCACTTCCAAACCATCTACAGATCTTTGTGTTCTTTTTATTCTTTCTCCTCAACATGTAGTTTGTTGCATTTGTGAGGGAGAGAAATAAAAATATGTTTTTGGGCATAAATTTTAAGATTTTCAAAGCCTTTTCTTTTCATTCTGTCTTCTTCAGAGTGGTCTGCTGACTGATGAGGCAAAACATTTGTACCCTTGTAGTTTTCTTAAACCACAAATCCAAATTCCAAACCTAGACTGTAACTCCAGGATATGAAAGATGGCAAAGAATAATATTACAGTGTAAAATTTGAAGAATTCCTCTTAGGAGAGGAATTTTCATTACTTCACTAAATTCTCACATCTAGTAGTTCTGGGTCAGTGCACTTATTGCCAACCCTTAGCTGACATTTAAGGCATATATTGTGCATGTTTGTAAGTAAATCCGTGTGGATACAATATAGCTTTTCAATAGATGTTGATTTTGGTTTCTGAATAAAAGTTTCTCTTCTGATGAACCTCATAGTGGCAAAATGAAGATATGAGGAGAAAACCATTTCTTGAGTAAAAATGGTAAAAAAAAAAAAAAAAAAATTGACATCAAGGCAGCAAACCTCCAAAGGCCTTTGTTGTTTGCCATTTTATTGTGATCGTTGACTATCTATAATGTTTGGGACTATTGAGTTTTTGTGATTTGACATTTGTTGTATTGGAATCTGATCTGTAAAGTAGTAGCATGGCTTGATGTAAAGCTTTGACTAAAGAGAATGAGAGAATGAAGGCTAAGAAATAAATTTTTACTATCTCTTCTCTAATGTTTGTCTAAAATTAGTCAGGAACTTCATTTCATTAAAGAAGTTAAGGTTTTTTTATTTATATATGACCTCCAAAAATGACTGAATTTTTTTGAATACAAACTCTGTGCCAGTCAGCGCACCAGTTTTTACATGATTATCTCATTTAATCCTTAAAACAACCTTATGGAATAGATGTTATCTTCCTTTACAGATAAGGAACGTTGGGTTCAGAGAGAGAAGTATTTTGTTCAGGACCATTTTCTCAGTTAGTAAATAAATGACAGAGGTAGGACTCAAAATTCAGGTTTTGTCTGATTCCAAAGCCTGTGCGCTTAGTCACTATTACAAAAACAAACTCATAGTTCTTGAGTGAGGGAATTATTTAAGGCTTAAGTTACATTTACCTTTTAGTTTAAAAGACAGTATATGTAGTGACTGTTTATCATGATGACCTGTGGTACTGATTATTGAAATCATTCCATAGAGGTAGGTATATGCAGGTTGTTGAGTTGTGCTATTATGGATCAGTTGTGCCTGGCACTGTTAACATTTTGAACTCAGTAATTAATTTGTTGTGGAGGACTGTCCTGTGTACCATAGGATGTTTAGCAGCATCTCTGGCTACACTCACTAGATGCTTATACCACTCCCTTGTGACAATGAAAAATTGTCACAGCTTTCAGAAAAATCGTCATCTTTCTGTCTGCAACAGAAGGATTAACTCATGTTTAACTTCGTATAGGTACAGATGGAATATTTATCAATATGTATATAGTACATAGATTAATAGACACATATATTTCCTTGTTCTGTCAGCTGACAGGGTCTAGAAGCCGTGACTAGTCAGTAGCAATGAGCAGACCTTACATTCAAATCTTGGTTTCTGATATTCTCCAACACAAGGAACCAGGACTCCTTTTAGAAATGGCAGATTCTAGGACTGTGTTGGAAAAAACTATAAGATGAGCCTGGAGCATTTTGTAATGCCAGAAACTAAGGAAGTGCTAAAAAAAAAAAAAAGGGCAAAATCCCCCACAATTATAAGGGTGTGCCAAAGGGACATAGAAACTAACAGGAGAACTCTCAACTGCCAAATCTGGAACAATTTATGCAAAAAAATAAATAGAATAGTATTGGATTATAACCCAAAGTATAAAACAAATTTCCATGAACCCATATTGATGTAAATAAATGATCTCATAAATTAATAAATTGGAGTGAAGTAGACAGATCTCCTGTGAGGAATTCCAAATAATTTATATAACTACCTGCCCCCAAGGTGTGGGACATAATTCCCCACTCCTTAGGTATGAGCTACCCATAGTGACTTCCTTCCAAAGAGCACAATCAGTATTGAAGGAGAGGGAAAAATAATGCTCCAGAAGAGAAATCTGATGAATACTACCTTAGCCAGGTATTCAAACTTAACTTCAGCAATTATAAATCATATTGATAGTGCATGTATCCTTAACATGAAGTAATAAGAATGGTACTTTACCTTACTCGTCTTCCTCTCAAAAACATGTAACCCCAGTGTCATCATGAAAAAAACATGAGACAAACTACAGTTGAAGGGTATTCTACAGAATACCTGTTTACTGCTCCTCAAAATTTTCAAGGTCATCAAAAACAAGGAAAGTCTAAGAAACTGTCACAGATAAGGGAAGCCTAAGGAAATATGAAAGTAAATGTAATGTGGTATTCTGGATGCGATCCTGGAAAAGGGGGGAAAAAATTTAGGTAAAAAATTAGGAAATTTGAGTAAAATATGAACTTTAGTCAATAGTGTATCTATATTGGTTCATTAATTGTGACAAATATACCATAGTAATATAATATATTGATAATAGGGGGAATTGGTATAGCATATGGGAACTTTGTATTATCTTTACGATTTTTCTGTAAATCTAAAACTGTTGTAAAATGAAAGTTTTATTTTATTTTTTTTTTAAAAGGCCTCAAAACATTGCCATATGTCTCCTAGGGAGCAAAATTGCACCTAGTTGAGAAAATCACCAGTATAGATAATACCATAGAGGAAAAAAAGTGTATTTCATTTTTGTTTATGTTGAGTCTCTAGTGAAGAAATAACATTAATGGAAATGCCTAGGATAGGCACAAAGGAGCAACGTACATATTTACTTACCTTTTCTAATCTCTTTCCCCTTCACCCTTAAAATTTTAGTGTCCTTGAGGGTTTTGTACTTTTGCTTTTGTTCTCATTCTGGTAGCTGTCTTGGATTACCTCATTCGTGCCTGTAGCTTCACATATCATCTACATGTTGATACTCCCAATTCAAAATCTTTAGGCTGATCTTAGCTTCTAAGTCTAGCTTCAGAGTAAGCATCTATCTATACTTTTATGTCCTATAACATGTCAAATTCACTAGATTTGAGTCACAAAACCTGGTATCTCCTGCATTCTCTGTCTTGTTCCCCCAGCTGAATATGTGGGAGTCATCCTAGATTCCCTCTACCTTAAGGCCTGAATTATTGTACCCTCCTTCTCCCACTGTGTCTTTCACATCTATGGGTTTAAAACAAATTTGATCCTCCTAATACCCTTTCTCTTAATCTTGTAATGGTTCCTCATTGCATGTAAGAAACTTTTTTCTCTACTGTCATATACTTCAATATCTCTAAAATTAACCCCTTCCTGTTTTGAGCCCTTAAGTCTATTTTACTGGTTTCTGTGGCAATACAAATAACACACCACTGACATTGCTGACCTGTTTCCCCTTCTACTCCACCTAAGCTCCTAGACTACGAAGAGTCTGTCTTTCTGTTCCCATGGTGGTTCATTTATGACGACTGAATGAGTGAATGTGGTTTCAGATTTATGGTTATGGATTTTATTCAGTGTGTTCAACTTGACTGGTTTCCTGTGTTTTGATATTTCTCTGAGTATGGCTTTATAAATTCAATAGTAGTAATGAGATGTTTTTGTTTATATTAGCAATGGCTTTCCATTGAATATTATGATTTATCTCATCCTTAATTCCTTATATACGTTTTAGGAGTTGGGAAAAGCAAGGTAGTTAAAATCGTATCAGAAAGGAGCCTTACTGTTTTTTTGTGTCTACATATAGTACAATAAAAGCATAATTTTTAATATCTTTAATATAGATACATGATTAGATATTGAAGCCTTTCAACTGTAATTAGATTAACAGATCTCCTGCTTCATTCTCATTCCCATTTATTAGTTGCTTCCTTTCAGACTGTGATGTAGGAGGGAAATAAAAGGGGACACTGTTGCTTTCTGATATCGCCCTAATTCTGTCTATGAAAGCAGAAACCAAAGCCTCAAGAATTTGGGCTATTAAAATGTAATATTTGAGCTCCAGAAACCTGTTCTTGGAAGTATTCTGATTGGGATTTATATGAACTTGGGGTTGGGGGAAGAGGGGTGGAAATGAGATTTCTTAAGAATAATTCCATTACGTTTGAGGCTGAGACCTAGTTCATAGCTTTAAAGTATGATTGGGTTTCTCATAATTAATTATCTTTTTGATTTCTTGCCCCATGAGGGAAGTCTATAGTAACTATTGGATAGAAGCAATTATTTTAGAACACAGTTCAAAGTCAAAATCTTCATGACTCCTATTAAATTTCTTTTTGATATGACTTTTTATGGAAATCTGTTAAATGTTTGATAATTTTCATTATCCCCAAATAATGAGACTATTATCTGATACAGCATACTGTGTCAGAGGTCTCCAAGACCACTTCCAGGTGTGGTGATTTGTTAGGATAACTGAGAGGGCTCAGTGCATAGTCCTACTAATAGCTCTGATTTATAGCAACAAAAGGAAAAGGCACACAGTGCAAAGACCAAGGAATCCGAGCTCAAGATCCCAGTGGAGTCACACAGGATGCCCTTACCTCCTCCAGTATTGAGTTGTGACAACACATATGAAATGTCATATGCCAGGGAAGCTCATTAGTGAGTCAATGGCCAGGATTTTTATGGAGGCTTGTCACATGGGCAGCCTTAGCCTAGCACATACCAGATTTCCAGACTCCCAGAGGAAAAGTAAACCACATTGTTTGCACAATTTAGGCAAAATGAGATATTCTTATCACGGAATAGTAGGAACTCTCCCAAAATCCAGAATCCCAGGGGCTAGCCAAGGGCTAATCTTGCAAGGAAGCTTTTCTAAGGATAGCGTCTCAGCCGTGTTTTATTGTCTTTTCACTGCATGTGCAATATAACTTGAATGCTTATAGGTAAAGTTTATCTATCATAATTACTGCAGTTTTGGAAGGTGGTAATAAATCCATGCCCGTTTGTGATGGCTAATATCCATGGTTTGAAATAAATATAAACATGGTCAGTTCAGACTTCAACACATCAAGCATGTTAACTTTTGGAACAGATGCTATTTTTTTAAATAGAAATTAAAAACTGTGTGTTACAAAATGATCACAATAGGAATGAATATATTGAGACTTTTCTTTTTTAGTTCTTCATGTGTAAGTTCTATAAGTGTGTTTAAATTCAGCAAACATTTGAGCGCCCACTGTACACCTATTTCTGTTTTAGATACTAGGGACATAGACATGAACCAGGCATGATTCCTGCCATGAAGAAGCCCATATTCTAAGAAAGATGACAGGAATGTAAATAAATATATGTTTACAAATTAGTATAAGGAACATTATTTTGTCAAATTGTATTTTATAAGAGGTTTTAAAATAAACTTACTTATACTACTATTTATGTGTCTGTGTATATTCTGTGGACACTGCTGTGTAATCTTAGGGCTTTTTTAAACAAAAAACATTTTTTAGTGTCCTGTCTGCCTGCCTGCCTGTCTGCCTGCCTTCCTTCCTGCCTTCCTTCCTGCCTGCCTTCCTTCCTTCCTTCCTTCCTTCCTTCTTTCCCTTTTTTCCTTTTTTTAATGAGACGGAGTCTCACTCTGTTGCCCAGGCTGGAGTACAATGGCGCAATCAGCTCACCACAACATCTGTCTCTTCAGTTCCAGTGATTCTCCTGACTCAGTCTCCCAGGTAGCTGGGATTACAGGCATAAGCCACCACACCTGGCTAATTTTCATCTTTTTAGTAGAGATGGTGTTTCACCGTATTGGCCAGGCTGGTCTCGAACTCCTGACCTCAGGTGATCCACCCGCCACAGCCTCCCAAAGTGCTGGGATTACAGGCATGAGCCATTGCACCTGGCATAGTGTTCTGTTTTCTTCAATTCTTTTGATTTTTGTGCTAGAGAAAGTGAGAGAGGGCATGCTTAATTATAAAGTGGTTTATCACAGTAAGCCACTGTGCTGGAACCTTTTTAGGCTCTCCCTACATAAAGCCACCACAAACATTTTAGTAACTGCCTTTAAGAAAAATTTTGCAGAGGCCGGGCGCGGTGGCTCAAGCCTGTAATCCCAGCACTTTGGGAGGCCGAGACGGGCGGATCATGAGGTCAGGAGATCAAGACCATCCTGGCTAACACAGTGAAACCCCGTCTCTACTAAAAAATACAAAAAACTAGCCGGGCGAGGTGGTGGGCACCTGTTGTCCCAGCTACTCGGGAGGCTGAGGCAGGAGAATCACTTGAACCCGGGAGGCGGAGCTTGCAGTGAGCTGAGATCCAGCCATTGCACTCCAGCCTGGGCGACAGAGTGAGACTCCATCTCAAAAAAAAATAAAAATAAAAAATAAAAAAAATAAATAAATAAAAATAAAAAAATTTTGCAGTTAGTGCTATTCTTTTTTGTTTTTGAGATGAAGTTTCGCTCTATCGCCCAGGCTGGAGTGCAGTGGCACAATCTTGGCTCACTGCAACCTCTGCTTCCCGGATTCAAGTGGTCCTCCTGCCTCAGCCTCCTGAGTAGCTGGGATTACAGGTGCCTACCACCACACTCGGCTAATTTTTATATTTTTAGTAGAGACAGGGTTTCACCATGTTGGCCAGGCTGGTCTTGAACTTCTGACCTCAAATGATCCACCTGGCTAGTCTTCCCAAAGAGCTGGTATTACAGGTGTGAGCCACCACTCCTGGCCAGTTAGTACTGTTCTTTTTTTTTTTTTTTAAAGACAGGGTCTCGCTCTGTCACCCAGGTTGTAGTGCAGTGGCGTGATCTCGGCTCACTGCAAGCTCTGCCTCCCTGGTTCATGCTATTCTCCTGCCTCAGCCTCCCAAGTAGCTGCGACTACAGGCACCCGCCACCATGCCCAGCTAATTTTTTTGTATTTTTAATAGAGACGGGGTTTCACCATGTTAGCCAAGATGGTCTCGATCTCCTGACCTCGTGATCCACCCACCTCGGCCTCCCAAAGTGCTGGGATTACAGGCGTGAGCCACCGTGCCTGGCCACGGTTAGTGCTATTCTTAATGTCCAGTACTTGTAGTAGTCATATTATGAATTTTATATAAAGCTTTATACAGAAAGAAATCAATTATCATCACTTCCTGTTTTACCCATGCAAACTGCCTTTTTATTCCTGCCTTTTCTCCTGAAGTAACTGAATTATTAGTCAGTTTTGCTTTCTTTCATTTCTCTTTTTGATATGACTTCCTTAATATAATGAGCTTAGAATTTGCCTTAGGTGGTTGTTCAGTCTATCTTCTAACCATGTATCAGAGTCTTCTATCATGCCCACAGCTCCACGAAATAACTCAAGAACCTGAGCTCTGGGTGTGGAGCTTTACTAACTCTTCTTCTCCTTTGCTTTAAATTTTTACACTAACACATGCGTCTTTTTTGGTTTGTCATATATTTCTTTCTTTCTTTTTTGAGACAGGGTGTCGCTTTGTCACCCAGGCAAGTTCAGTGGCATGATCTCAATTCACTGCAACCTCTGACTCCAGTTTCAAGTGAGTCTTATGCCTCAGACTCCCAAGTAGCTGGGATTACAGGCGTGTGCCACATGCCCAGCTAATTTTTGTATTTTTAGTAGAGATAGGGTTTCACCATGTTGGCCAGGCTGGCCTTGAACTCCTGGCTTCAAGTGACCTGCCCGCCTCAATCTCCCAAACTGCTGTGATTACAGGCATGAGCCATTACACCTGGCCTGTCATATACTTTTTTATAATTACTCATGTGCTTATCTTTGCCTTCTCAGAGGGCATGCTTTGTCCTCTCAGAAGCTATGCTTTTTTACCACAATTTATACAACCAGCTGTGTGACTTTGGGTAAGTAACCTAACCTCTTAATGCCTCTGGCTACTCACCTATAAAACAGAGATAATAATAATACCTCACAGGGACCTTGTAAGGATTGCATTAATATATGCAAATATCTTAGAATGGTGTCTCAAGCCCACTTGATAAATGTTATCTTCCCCAACGTTTTTTAAAAATTCAAACCTTCAAAAATGGTAAGAGTGAATGAGTATCCACATACCCTTTGCTTGAACTACTTTTTTACTTAATGCCAAATTTTCCTTCTTTCTGTAAGTGTGTGTGTAATTTTTTAAGCGAAACTGCTTGAAGGTAAACTGCATATATCATGATACTCCAGCACATATCTACTAAGAGTAAGGACATTTTCCTATACAAGCACACCCAGGAAATGTAAGAAGGAGACAATAAAACTATTTAATATGCAGTCTGATATGGTTTGGCTGTGGCCCCACCAAAATCTCATCTTGAAATGTAACTACTACAATTCCCATGTGTTGTGGAGGAAACTGAATCATGGGAGTGGGTCTTTCCCATGCTCTTCTCATGATAGTGAATAAGTCTCACGAGATCTGATGGTTTTATAAAGGGAAGTTTCCCTACACAAGCTCTCTTTTCTTTTCTGCCACCATGTGAGATGTGCCTTTCACCTTCTGCCATGACTGTGAGGCCTCCCCAGCCATGTGGAACTGTAAGTCCATTAAATCTCTTTCTTTTGTAAATTGCCTATTCTCTGGTATGTCTTTATCAAGAGCACGAAAATGGACTAATACAGTAAATTGATTCTGGTAGAGTGGAGCACTGCTGAAAAGATAACCAAAAATGTGGAGGCGACGGTGGAACTAGGTAGAGGCCGGAACAGTTTGGAGGGCTCGGAAGAAGACAGGAAAATCTGGGAAAGTTTGGAACTCTCTAGAAACTTGTTGAATGGCTTTGATCAAGATGCTGGTAATGATATGGACACTGAAATACAGGCTGAGGTGGTCTCAGAGGGAGATGAGGAACTTGTTGGGAACTGGAGCAAAGGTGACTCTTGTTATGTTTTAGCAAAGAGACTGGCAACATTTTGCCCCTGCCCTAGAGATTCGTGGAACTTTGAACTTAAGAGAGATGATTTGGGGTATCTGGTGGAAGAAATCTCTAAGTAGTGAAGCATTCAAGGGGTGACTTGGGTGCTGTTAAAGGTAATCAGTTTCAAAAGGGGAACAGAGCATAAAAGTTTGGAAAATTTGCAGCCTGACAATGTGATAGAAAAGAAAATCCCATTTTCTGAGGAGGAATTCAAGCTGGCAGCAGAAATTTTATTAAGTAACGAGGAGCCAAATGTTAATCCCCAAGTCAGTGGGGAAAATGTCTCCAGGGCATGTCAGAGACCATTGCGGCAGCCCCTTCCATCACAGGCCTGGAGACCTAGGAGGAAAAAATGGTTCAGTGGGCTGGGCCCGGGATCCCTCTGCTGTTTGCAGTCTAGGGACTTGGTGCCCTGTGTCCCAGCCACTCCAGTTGTGACTAAAAGGGGCCAAGGTACAGCCTGGGCCATGACTTCAGAGGATGCAGGCCCTAAGCCATGTGGTGTTGAGCCTGCAGATGCACAGAAGTCAAGAATTGAGATTTGGAAACCTCTGCCTAGATTTCAGAGGATTTATGGAAATGCTTGGATGTCCAAGCAGAAGTTTGCTGCAGGGATGGGGCACTCATGGAGAACCTTTGCTAAGGCAGTGCCAAAGCAAAATGCGGGGTGGGCACCCCCGCACAGAGTCCCCACTGGGGAGCCAGCCTGGTGGAGATGTGAGAAGAGGCCCACCATCCTCCAGACCCCAGAATGGTAGATCCACTGACAGCTTGCACCAGAAAAGCCACAGACACTCAATGCCAGCCCATGAAAACAGCCAGGAAGGAGGCTGTACCCTGCAAAGCCACAGGGACAGAGCTGCCCAAGACCATGGGAACCCACCTCTTGCATCAGCATGACCTGGATGTGAGACATGGAGTTTAAGGGGATAATTTGGGAACTTGAAGATTTGACTGCCCTACTAGATTTTGGACTTGCATGGGGCCTTTAGCCCCTTTGTTTAGCCAATTTCTCCCATTTGGAATGGGTGTATTTATCCAATGCCTGTACCCCCATTGTGTCTAGGAAGTTACTAACTTGCTTTTGATTTTACAGGCTTATAGGCAGAAGGGACTTGCCTTGTCTCAGATGAGACATTTGACTGTGAACTTTTGAGTTTATGCTGAAATGAGTTAAGACTTCAGGGGACTGTTGGAAGACGTGATTGGTTTTGAAATGTGAAGAGATGAGATTTGGGAGGGACCAGGGGCAGAATGATATGGTTTGGCTGTGTCCCCACCCAAATCTCATCTTGAATTGTAACTGCTACAATTCCCATGTGTTGTGGGAGAGATCCAGTGGGAGGAAATTGAATCATGGGGGTGGGTCTTTCCCATGCTATTCTCATGATAGTAAGTCTCATGAGATCCAATGGTTTTATAAAGGGGAGTTTTCTTGCATAAGCTCTCTTCTCTTGTCTGCCACTGTGTGAGATATGCCTTTCACCTTCTACCATGATTGTGAGGCCTTCCCAGCCACGTGGAACTGTGAGTCCATTAAACCTCTTTCTTTTGTAAATTGTCCAGTTTCAGGTATGTCTTTATCAGCAATGTGAAAATGGACTAATACGCAGGCTATGTTCATAATTTCCCAATTGTTCCTAAAGTTTCCTTTATAGTTTTCTTCCTTTTTTCTTTCTCTCTCTCTTTAAAAACATCTAGGAACTAAACAAGAATCACATTTGCTTTAGTTGTCCTGACTCTTCAGTCTGTTGATTTAGACCAGTCTTCCTTCCTTTTTCCCTGTCTTCTTATGACATTGACATTTTAGAAGACTATAGAGCAGTAGCTTGCTTTGTAACATGTTCTTTTGAAAACTGCACATAGAGATTGAAAGATAACCGACTTTGTTAAATTATGTTTCCTCTCTGTGGTCTTCATTGAACTAAATAATTAAATGATAATGAAATGTAACCTTCATGTAATAGTTAAATTGTTTAACCATTATATGAAATAATTTACTAAATGAAGGCTACATTTTATTATCATTTAATTATTTAATAACTAATGTGGTTTAATTATTTAATTAAACTTTAAAGTTTTGAGAAGATAAATAAATAATGGAGATAATTTGGGTTATGTGAAAGATCATTAAAAATAAAATACATATTGGCCAGGTATGGTGGCTCATGCCTGTAATCCCAGAGCTTTGGGAGGCTGAGGCAGGCAGATCACGAGGTCAGGAGATTGAGACCATTCTGGCGAACATGGTGAAACCCCATCTCTACTAAAAATACAAAAATTAGCTGGGTGTGGTGGCGCATGCCTGTAATCCCAGTTACTCAGGAGGCTGTCGCAGGATAATTGCTTGAACTTGGGAGGCAGAGACTGCAGTGAGCCAAGATTGCGCCACTGCACTCCAGCCTGATGACAGAGTGAGACTCTGTCTTAAAAAAAAAAAAAACAAAAACAAACATGTTTTGAGTAGAATATTCCAAAAGATTGGGTTTATAAAGAAAAACAAATAGACCAAAAAAGTTGTTTTATTTGAAAAAGGCTTAAAAAGTATTTCAGTCTCATTTTATTAATTCTTTAATATTTATTGAGCTCTTGCTAAGTTGTTCCTGTTCTCCTAATGTTTGCAATCCAGGGAGTGAGACAAGCTGTTAGGAAGCTGTAGTACAGTGTAATAAGACATGTGAGTATATGTGATGAGGAGATTACAGGGTCCTAGGGGAGCAAATAAGAAGAGCAGCTAACTTAGAACCTCCTGGGAGATTAGAGACACCTCTCCAAAGATATAGTATCTATGTATAGACATATTAATGTAGGTATAAAGGTTCTGTGAGACAACCAGACAAGGGGTTAGGGGAAGAGTGTTCCAGAGAAAAGGAACATCACATCCCAAGCTCTGCATATGAGAGAGAGAGAACCTAACATTTGAGGAATGTGAGAATGACGGTGGGTGTGGAGTATGGAGAGGGAACTACAGAGTGGCAGGATAAGAGGCTGAAAGGGAATGCTGGAGGTCTTATAAACCACATTAAGGGATTTGAGTGCTATTCTTAGCTCAATTGGAAGGTTATGTAGAAAAGTAGAAGTATGATATAAGCAGATTTGTACTTTAGGAAAATTGGAAAACAAAGCTGGTAGCAGGGAGTCCAGTTAGGAAGCTGTTGGCTTAATCAGGTTAAAGATGTTGGTGACCTGGATTAAGGTAGTAGTAGTCATTGAAATGGAGAGAACTGAATGAGTTTGAGAAATATTTGGGAGATGGTATCAACAGTATTTGGTGATTGAAGAGGAGGTATAATGTATTAGTTAAGAAAAAGATTGTAGAGCCCAGACATCTGGGTTCAATTCCTAAGTCTGTCACTTAGTAGCTTTGTAAATTTGGGGCAGTTATTACACCTCCCTATGCCTCATTCTCCCCATCTATAAAATGGGAAGAAAAACAATACTTATTTTATAGGATTGTTGTGAGAATTAAATGAATTAATATGTGTACGGAGTTTAGAACAGGTGCCAGGTACATAGTAAATACCATATAAGTGTTAGTTCTATAGTAGTTATTGTTGGAATTTGTTAATATTATTATTACTGATTAGACATGTCAGTGAGAGGGAGAAAAAGAGCCAAGGCTAACTCATAGATTTTTAAAATGGCAGTTGAGGTGAATTATGGCAGATTTTATATGTGTCGGGGGGTGGGAGGCTGGGGGCAGGGAGGTGTGATGAATTCACATTTGGATTTGCTGAGTTTGAGGGGCTTTTCCAGTTGGCATCACTCAATAGGCACGTGAATTTGGAAGTAGGGAGAAAGAGTTGAGGATATCAGTTTGAAAATTACTAGAATATATGTGATAATTAAGCTGTGGAAATTGAATGAATTCAGCCAAATGAAGAACTAGTTAAATAAGGGGAAAGGCATATAAAAGATTATGTTATCTTTAAGAATTTATCATTTAGGCCAGAAGCCAAAATATAAAACTTGGTGCCAAATGGAAAGTTTAGAAAACTTTCAGCATTCAGTACAACTTCATTTACATTAGGCTGGTATTCAGAAGATATTGAGCTGAGTAAAATGGGCAGCTAGATGAAAGAAAATCATTGGCCTGTTGAGGAAACTGCAGAGAAGTCACTTTGCTATCACAGGAAAGATGTTGCTGATTATTTTCTGTTTTGGATCTGACTTAAGGAAAAAAGATAAAAGATTGATTCCTAATTGGCAGAATAGCAAAGAATAAGTTCTTAAGTCTTTCTATAAATTATTCATCTTCAGTACCTATTGCTAGAATTAATTAATATTGTATTTACTAAGGAATTCTATAGTTTTTCAACTTACTATTATGAAAAATTTCAAGCATACAGAAAATTAGAAAGAACAGGACAATGAATACCCATATAACCACCACCTAGATTCCATACCCACCTGTCTATAAATATGTGTGTGTATTTGTACATGTCTGTTTAGTGAAACTATTTCAAAGTAAATTGCAAATTTTGTGACACTTTAATCCTAAAATATTTAGCATGTATTCCATATTATACCTCACAACATCACTATCACATCTAAGAAAACTGACAATAATATCTTAATAGCTACTATCCAGTTTATAGTCAGATTTTCCTAGTTATCACAAAAATATTTTTTATGGTTTTTTTTAGGATCCTTCCTAAACAGGATCCAACTAAAGTTCACATATTGCCTTTAGGTGTTATACCTCTTTAGTCTCTTTTGTTTGAAAATCTTCACCTCCCCCCACCTTTTTTTTTTTTTTTTTGAAGGGAGGACAGACTTTTTAAGAGAGCAGAATGCTCTAAATTCTAAATTTGTCTGATTGCTTCTTCATGGTATCATTTGTCTTGTTTCTCTATTCTTTGTAATTCCTATAAACTGGAATGTAAATCAAGTTGATTCTATTCAGATTAAGTGTTTTGGCAAAAATACTTCATAGATGACACTGTAAACTTCATATTGTATTGCGTAAAATGGCTATCAGATTAGCAATAATAAATTTGATCTTTTTTGTGTAATAAAATACTTTTCCCCTTTGAGATTAGCAGGAAATCAGTGGGAACAATCTCATACTAAATGGCTTATCATTTATTGATGATTCTTGCCTGAGTCAGTTATTTCATCGGGAGTTGCTAATTCTATCATTCCTTGTACATTGTTAGCTGGCATTCTTAGGTAAATAAGAATTTTGCAGCTGGAAATGAACAACATAATTACTTATTTGCTTTATCCTACAGTACACAAAAATAGGTTTAAAATTACAAAACCCAATGTTAATACTATAAGCATAATGTGAGGTTAAATGTTTTAATAGTTTTTATTGTCCTTAGTATATATGCCAGTAAGAATGTAAGTCAGAATACTGTGTTCAAAAGTGACTTGAAATATTTTTTGTTCTCATATGGTTATGTTACTAATTTGACAAGCAATTAAGTTCATTTGTTTCTACTTGTTTTCAGTCAGAGTTTGCTTATTTAGATCTTATATTTAGTTTTATTCTCTTGAATTTATAAAACTTTTGTTGGTTCAGAAGTCACACTATATTATAAAGTATAGTTGGAGAAGTTTGGCTTCTATTTTGTATATCTACCCTCTGCCTCCGTCCTTTTACCACCCTGTCATAGGTAACCATTTTTATTCATTTCTAGTTTAGCCTCCTAGTGTGTTTCTATTTGTTATGATACAACTGTGTAACTCCTTGTTAATTAGTGTTACTATAATGAAAATTCCATAGACTGAGTGGTTCAAACAACAAATATTTATTTCTCACAGTTCTGGATCCTGGGAAGTACTAGGTTGAAGGTGCCAGCAGATTTGAGGCCTGATGAGGCTCAATTCCTAGTTCAAAAATGGCCATCGTTTTGCTGTGTCCTCATGAGGCAGAAGGGTAAAGGAGCCTGGTTTCTCTTTTATTGTACATTATTCCCATTGATGTAGGCTCTGTCCTCATGATCTAATCACCTCTGAAAGGCCCCACCTCCTCATACCATTACACTGGGGATTAGGTTTCAGCATATGAATTTTGGGGGAACATAAACAGTTAGTCTCTGGCAGTACTACAACTCTAACTATCCTTATTTTTTCTTCTATACTGGATGTATCATCTTGTACTCCATAGTGGCATGCCTAGTATATTTGATGCCTAAAGCAGATAACTTTTTAATATATACCTCTCCTATATGACAAAATTATTTCCAAAAATCACCATGAAATAAAACAAAATATAATAATGGGTAGAAATGAGATATAAACATTAAATTATTTGATCAAATGTTGACTATATAATCATGCCAATAAAAATAAATTAAAAATAAAATAAATATTACAGTACAGAAAATGTTTATTAAAATATTTTCACCAGAAAATTCATCTTAAGTTTTTCTATTTGGTTTTTTAAAAAACTTCTAAAAGTTTTTCTTGTTCTGGAAAATGCAGAGAAAATGACTGTGTGATAGTGGACATTGATGCTATTTAACCCACTAGTTTGTAACTGTGCATTCAAATAAACAGTGCCATTTGGTTTCCTCTAGTAATGTAAAAGCAGCATCTTTTGTTGTTTCCCTTAGCATTCTTCACATTTTTGTTCTTTTCTCAATATAAATGTCCATTTCCTCACATTTTATTTTTGCGTAATGTCCATAGCCACAGTTTCCATGTACTGTTCTTTAAATAACAGTTTTAAAGCTTTGTGTTTTATTGTCCATTGTTCAAATTTGATTCCAGCTGTCTGCAAACATTTTTGTGTCTGATTAGCTCATCTAAAACTTCCTACCAGAAAGGAAAAAGAAAAAAAAAGAGACAATTTACACAGGAACAGAAAACCAAATGTCGTATTTTCTCCTAAGTGGGAGCTAAACAAGAATACATGGACACAAAAAGGGCAACAACAGACACCAGGGCCTACTTGAGGGTAGAGGGTGGGAGGAGGGAGAGAATTAAAAAAAAATTACCTGCTGGGCACTATGCTTATTACCTGGGTGACCAAATAATTTGTACACCAAGCCCCCATGACATGCAGTTTACTTGTATAACAATACTGCACATGTACTCAGAAACCTAAAATAAAAGTTAAAAAAAAAAAAAAAAAGACAACTTAGAGAAGAGAAACAAGGCCAGGTGCGGTGGCCTTATGCCTGTAATCCCAGTACTTTGGGAGGCTGAGGCAGGAGGATTGCATGAGCCCAGGAGTTCAAGACCAGCTTGGGCAACATAGTGAAACCCTATCTCTACAAAAAATACAAAAATTAGCCCTGGTGGTGTGCACCTGTAGTCCCAGCTACTCACGAAGCTGAGGTGGGAGGATTGCTTGAGCCTAGGGGGTCAAGGCTGCAGTAAGCCGTGATTGTAACACTGCACCCCAGCCTGGGCAACAGAGCAAGCCCCTGTCTCAAAAAAAGAAAAGGAAAGAAAAGAGAGAAAGAGAAACAGCATACACTGATCGTTATTTATTTGGAATATATTATTTAAGTGCAGAAATATTTGGTGTCATAGGGGCTAGAGACATAAATGGTACTCAGAGGGAGCTTGAATAATTTTGAAACATTACAAAATTAACTTCTGAAATAAATGTAACAGTCAATGTGTATCCGGCTAAACTGGGAGTTCTCCACTTTTTTTTTTTTTTGTGACGGAGTCTCGCTCTGTCGCCCAGGCTGGGGTGCAGTGGCCGGATCTCAGCTCACTGCAAGCTCTGCCTCCCAGGTTTACGCCATTCTCCTGCCTCAGCCTCCCAAGTAGGTAGCTGGGACTACAGGCGCCCGCCACCTCGCCCGTCTAGTTTTTTGCACTTTTTAGTAGAGACGGGGTTTCACTGTGTTAGCCAGGATGGTCTCGATCTCCTGACCTCGTGATCCGCCCGTCTCGGCCTCCCAAAGTGCTGGGATTACAGGCTTGAGCCACCGCGCCTGGCCCGTTTTCTTTTTAAGTTAATTTTCATATCTAATTCAGTGTTTATTGAGAAATAAGTAATAAAAATCTGCTAATTTAAAGCTTACATACAGGTTATTAAAACTGAGCAGTCACTGGAACAATTATTTAGAATTTAGAACACAAATTGTTTTTCAGGGAGTATTTTTATCGCTGACATTGTTTAGAATTGCTGGCACGTGATGATAAAAAGCAGAACAATTTTTAGTTAGGTTCAATTTTTAAGTTCTCTATGTAGAATGCACCCTCTTGTTGTGGGCCTCAAGGGTGATCTGCTTCTACCACCCCACCTGTGGTATGCCGCTGTATCCACTAGCAAAGTATGAGAATATCTGTTTCTTCCCAACCTCACCAACAGAGTGTTGTTGAATGTTTCATCAGTCTGATGGTGAGAAATCATATTGTTTTAGTTAGCATTCATCTTATGAGTGAAGGCTTTTTAAGTTTAAAGGTCATGCATTTCTTTTTCTGTAAACTACGTAGCCATTTGTTTTGGTGGTAGTGTTTCCCCGACTCTATGTTTGAACATAAGTGGTATTGCGGGCAGGGCGGGGGAAAAAAAACAGGGTACCTTTCTCGAAACCTTAGTACTCAACATGATACACAACAGAAATCACCATGTCTCCCTTTAAGGTGTCTTATGCATACTGCAGCCATGCTAAGGAACCAAAACAACTTCATATGTATAAGCCTAGGAAACTGTTGAAGTAGAGCTTTTCAAATTGGACTCACAGTTTCATCTGTTTTTATCCATTGGAATTTCTTACACAGTTTCTTTAAAGATGTAATTCAGTTCTTAAATTTCTTTAAATCACTGCTATAAAGTGAGAACAAACATCAGTGGTTCTTTTAAATTTTATAATATGCCATAATACAATAAGAGCTACATAATTGGAAATCAGTAATTTAACCAATGAAATCAGTTAAATTGGTTTCTTCACTGATTTGAGTTAGGTAATTTAATTAAAATAATTCTCGCATAAATATAGCCTTACTGCTTAAAGATTATTCATACTTTGTTAAGAAAGAAAAATTGTATATTCATTTTATAGAGTCAAATGCGAATCTATCTGTATTGCAGTTATTAAACTTTTATATTATATATAAACAGCTTCCCAGAAACAGAACTGAACATTAAACTTTATTTCCATGTCTGCAAATTCCCTTTCAGTCAGTATTTATATATATGTATAACCTTTGTCTTTATAGTATTACCTACATGTTTGTATTGGACCTTTTCTACTTTTTTTTTTTTAAAAATTGGAAAAATAGTAACAACATTAAGACAAAAATGTAAAAACAGGGCATAGCCACTCATAATCTTATCACTAACAGCATTTTAATTATTTGTCAGTTGTCTTATTTTTTAAGGTCTCTTCTAAATTGTCACATCTGTTTCTTTACAAATCCTGATCTCTAAGAATAATTTCCTCTCAGTGGCGCTTTTTGCCTACTGGTCCCTTTTTTAAATACAATAGTATTCTTCAAGATCAACAAAAGTGTACTTGGTTTTAATTTTGAATTTAAAATTTAACAAAGTATCTCATGTTTACTGAGGTTAAGGTACTTGTGAATTATTTATTAGAGAGTTTGGAAAATGTTAATTCTAAGTGTGTGTATTGTAAATCTGTCTCATCATGTCAATAACAAGGTAATAGAATCATAATATATGAAAATGTATGTTATTGAAGAGCTACAAAGAAGAATTGATGTTAGTGCTTACTTGAACTTAACAACAGACATTTTCCAACTGAATTGTGATGAATTTACATCTCTCTAGAAAGCAGTAACTTTTGACATCCATTCATTTTGACCATGAAAAATAAGGTGGTGTGTGGATTGTACCTCCCCGCTCTATCTATTAGTCTTGTTACCTGTGTGCCTTGTTTTTTCTCATGTGACACCTGTTTATTTTTTCATCACAGTAGCTAAATAACATAGTATTAATGTTTGCCTACAGCAGCTCTTAAGTTATATGGTTTTCTTTTAGCTTTAGTCATAGAGCTCCGGATTATTACTCCTTTTCTCTCTGAAGAAAAAAATCAAAGAAAATATGGTACATATACACCATGGAATACTATGCAGCCATAAAATGAACAAAATCATGTCCTCTGCAGCAACATCAGTGCAGCTGGAGGCCATTACATTAAATGAATTAACACAGGAACAGATAACCAAATCCACATGTTTTCCTTTATAAATGGTAGCTAAACATGGAGTACCCATGGACAGAAAGAGGAGAGCAATAAGACACTGGGGTCTCCTTCAGGGTGAAGGGTGGGAGGAAAGTGAGAGTAAGAAAACTACTTATTGGGTAGTATGCTCACTATCTGGGTGACAAGATCATTTGTATACCATACTCCAGCATCACTCAGTTTACCCATGTAACAAACCTGCGCATGTATCCCCCGAACCTCAAGTAAAAGTTGAAAAATAAAGATAAAAAGATAGATGAAATTTATCTATTTATCTATTAATTTTAAACTACCATTACCACCACAACTCAGAAAGACCTTGTTGCCATGCAAACAGAATACAGATAACACATTGTGTCTTTCATCACAGAGTTTCGTCTTAATTTCCCTTGATTTGATTTGGACTGTTTAAATATCTTTTCTTTTCTTTTTTTTTTTTTTTGGAATCAGATTCCCCGTCCCCATAGCTAAAGAATTTAAATTTGTCTTTATGATGTTGTTGTTTTTTCCTTTTTCTTGGGTGAATATTAATATTCTCGTTTCAAATGTAATTTCTTTTTAATTTTTGAGTTTTCTTCAACTGTGCTCCTTGTTTATTAAACATTTAGTTCATTCTCTTTTCTCCTGCAGGGACACCTATAATTTGAAGTTTGAATCACAGCACTTCCCCTGCACATCTGTGAGCATTCATTCACTTCACATCTCAGCTAATTTTCTATGTTTAGTGTGTTTCTTGACTCTGCCTCCTATTTTGCCAATACAATTTTCTGCTGCATTGATTCTTCTAATACTACTTCTACTGCCAGTATTAATTGGTTTGCAGCTAAATTTATCCTGTGCTGGTGTTAGTGCCCTCCAACTGTTCTGCTTTTCCCATAGTCACATTGTTGCCAGAATGATCCATCTAAAACACAAGTCTGGCTGTGTCATGAATCCTGGTAAAATATTTAGTGACTTCACCACAGAGTAATGCTCTAATCCTTTAAGGTCATGAGTTAGATCCTTCTTTCATCTGAGCTTCCCGCCTATCACTCTAGTCATATAATCCCTTGCCGCCTTGCTTTTCCTTCCATGCCATTCAGCATGCCCTTTCTCCTGCCTGGAATGCCCACTGTGCTCCCTCTATCCATCCTCTCCATTCATTCTTCCAGTCTATGTTGCCTGGCTTCCCCTACCAGTTACAATTATTTTCTCTTGGGTACATACTCCTGTGTACCTTGTACATGCTTCTTAACTGGGTTTTGTAGTTATTTGTTTAGACTGGTTTGTGATACTATAACACTGGGGTGGCCATTATGACACCAAAGACAGGTATTACTTTGTGATTTTTATATCCCCAATGTCTAGCATAGTGCTTGGTATTTTGTTTTATTACCCTTCTGTCCTCTTGGTTTTATATATTTTAAGGGAAGAGTAATGATCATCTCTATCATGTGATTTTTTTTTCTTTTTTATGGGAAGTATTTTTATTGGAATCAGACTAATTGTTTTTCTCCTGTCCATGTTTTCTTGTACATAATTTACTAATCCCTAAGATGTGGTCTTACAGTAAATTGCCTTAAATCACCATATGGTATTCAATCACTGGGTCAGAGTGGAGGAACCAGTTCTGTAAGTGGCCTGTCAGTATTCATTTCAGTAATCAAATTACAGGCTTAGGTCAACCAGGACTGACTTCTCTAGCTTAATTGTTTGGTCTGAAGCCTGGGATGGTGCTCAGCTTTGACAGTGTGTTCCTAGTTATGCAGCTCTGAAATTTGAAAGCAAGGTGTACTTAGCCGGGGTGGTCGTCTTCTCTTGTTTTTCTTGTTTGCCTCAAAGATTGTATTTGCTCTAATTCTTAAGCATTTAAGAGAATGGGGGAATAAACAGAAGCTTTATAGATTTCTAAAAAATGGTGCACTTTTGTTGTTCGCTTAAAAAAAAAAGCCTCTCGATAGAAAGTTATGAAGAGGAGGATAAAAATTCCTCAATGTCTTGCCACTGAGAAATAAGCACATTTTAGAATATGTTTTGCATACATATATAAGAAATGTGTACCAATTTCATAAATATTGTATACTAAATGCTATTCTGCACTATCCTCTTTTTTTTTACTCAATATATTTAAACATTATAAATCAGTAGTTGAAGATATGTTTCATTATTAATGATGTACTTATCAGTTCCCTATAGTTGGACACTTTTTTTTTTACATTTGTATTTGAATATTACCTTAGTAGATCTTTCTGTAAGAGGATATGCAAGTATATGTTAATAGATATTGCCATAATGCCTTTCAGAAAGGTTGTGCAACTATATACCCTCATTAATAGTACATGAAAGTACTTATTGCCGCACATCTCTTTCAAAGCTAGATTATTGTCAGTTACTCTCTGTGAGGTAAAGTCTTCCAGTTTCCAGCTCTAAATTCAGATCTCTTCTCTGAATTCCACATAGTTATATCCAACAACCTACTTGATATTTCTACAAGGTGTCCGTCTTACCAGCATATCAAAACAGCATGCCCAAAACCAACCTGATTTCCTGCCTCAATTCTGAAACCTGTTCTTCTCCTTTCTATTTTTCTTTAAATAGAACTTAAATTTACCTGGTTTCTCAAATGAGAAACGTGGAGTCATTATTATTTTTGTCTCTCCCTGAATCTTCCTGTCAAATGTACTACCAAGGATTATGACTTCTACCCACAGTCCCATGTATATCCAAATACAAGAAGAGCCTGTTCTTAAGCTATCCACAATTACTAGAAGACATGTGTTTTGTTTGTTTGTTTGTTTGTTTTCTTTTTGGAAGATACCTTTTTATTTTTATTTAGTATTTCAGGTAATACCACCAACATTTGGAAATTATATGATTCTTTTATCATGTATATATTAAACCACCTAAGAAAATGTACAGATGTTCGTGTGTCACCCTTTGCTTTCACACTGATTGAATTTTTCGTATTCCTATATACAGGTGTGCTGTTCAGCTTGTTAGTTTGGAGATTACCCCAATAATTTTGTAAACTGTGCTTCATCTCAGATTCAGGTAGATAGTAATTTAGTTAAATAAGTCTATTAAAACATTACTGTATCAAATTGTTTAAGGTTATTTTATGATATAGCACTTGGTAATTTTATTTTATGGAAATACTTCATAAAACTTCCAAAAAATCAAGTATACAATTTCTCTAGCTATTGCCTTTGTTGCATGTGTTTGCTGTAGAAGACGTGTTTTTTTTAAAAAAATCTTTTGATTAGACAGTATGAATCTAACTTTTAGGGATATAATCAAATTTCTACTTCTAATATTTACTTTAATTATATATATATTTAAACTCACAATTTAGAGATACTGGTTTTGCCACTGTGTCATACAAAAATTTTGTTGGTGCTTTGTCAACACTGGAATGAGTGATCTAACACAGTTTTCCAGATCATTTCCTCCTCCCTTCCATCTAAGTTGTTTGAGATAATGTATTTTTTGAATCTGTGTATAATGCTGTCTCAGTTCCAAGTACAATTAGGGCAGAATTTCCCCCCTACTTTTTCTGTTGGCATATATTCCTGATCCTGTAACCTAAGCATGGACTGAATCACTTTTTTCAAATGATCATTGAAATACTGCTTAATGGTGACATCTAACACACACAGCAGGGAGGTAATACGTCATGGAGTAATTACTAAATCTTCTTACTTTGCTTATTTTTTTCTTTTTTCTTTTCTTTTCTTTTTTTTTTTTTTTTACCAGTTGTGTCAAATTATCTCTTGAAGCAATTGTTGTTGATTCAGGCTAACCTGCCTGTTCCAGACAGTACTTTGTGATTTTTCAGAACAAAATAATTTATATGTCAGTCTATAATCTGAAATATTCTAAGGTTCAAAATAAGATTATTTCCTCTTCTAAGGATAGTTTTTGATATTGAAAAACTCTTCATATGTATGGGTATGTACAGTGAATCTCAAATCCATCTCCTTTTCTCCTTCACTACAACTGTAAATCAAAACCATCTCTCACCTGGACAATGACCCTCACTGTTTAATTACATGCCCCATAGCTATTCTTGCCCCCCTGTACATTCTCCACACAAAGTTACTTTTTCAATATGCCAGTCTAATTTTCTTACTTCTTCACGTAAAGCCCATTAGTGCTATTTCTTGACTACCTTTTCAGTTTACCTTGGTATCACTTGGCTCTTACCATTAGCACATGAAGTCTTCAGCTTGATATAGATGGCAGATAACCTCTATTTAGCTATTAAAATGCCTGCATTGGTAGTAGTGGGTAAGGAGGGAGCTAGATCCAAGGGAACATTTTGGTAGCTTTGTGTCCATTTCTCTCTGAATTTTTGTCTTTTGCTCCTATGCATTGGGAATTTTTGCCTTTCCCTTGTTGGGAGTAGGCGTGGTGGCTTCATTTGGTTCCCTCTGCTTCAAGGTGAACTAATGGTGAATTAGAAGGTACTCTGCCACAGCTCACACCCCTTTTGTCATGTACCATTCCACTCTCAAGTCACTGTCATCTGCAGCTTTGAAGTAAGTTTGCCTACTGACATCACACCTCCCAGTTAAGAACCTTGTACAGAAGAAAAATGACCAGTGAGTTTGGCCAGTGAGTTCCACCTTCAGTCCTGCCATGCTTTCTGATAGCTCATGTAAACTGGGGATGTCAGTGGAGACCTTCCGGATATTTTCTATTCAGAGTTTTCAAAACGTGCTGTGCTTATGAGCTAGAGAATTGCTTGTCAGCTTCTGGCATTCCCTCAGTGTAGTCCAAATTGTTTTGCATTTTCTGGAGTTGATAACGTTTTTAAGAGATTACATTTTTTCTTTCTATTTTTGATTATTTTTCTCATTTTCTGTGTTGAAAAGAGGGATTTCTGTGGAAGTGACTTATATTGTCATGTTGCCTGGAAGACACTTCCATTGTTGAACTGACATTTTACATTTTGAAGGATCATTGAAAAAATATTCTAAATGTGTTATTGATTAAAGAGAGATTAGAAATGGAAATTGAAAATACTTAAATAATTTTGTTTGTTGAATGTATGTTGACTCTCTCTGGAGTCAGATTACTTTCGATGTGTAATAGAATTTTGGGGATCTTTAACCATTTACTGTAGAAAAGTTCTGAGGGTCAGTATATATTTTTAAAAGCTATCAGAGAAAAGGAGACTATTAAATTTTTCCTTTAATATTGGTTAATTATATCAGCCTACTGCCTGAATCCAGAGGTTCAAATTGTTTACAATAATGAAGTCTCTTAAAATACACTATGAATTCTCTAATTATCTTTTTTGGGTCAGTATTCCCTTTCAGCTGTCTCTTTATCAGCTGTTGTAATGAAATATCAGTAACAGATCTTCCACCTCAAGTCCTGGACATTCTGTTGAAGCACATAACTTTGATTTGTAAAGACTACTAAACCCAGTTACTCTGTTTGCAGTGAAAATGACAGTACATAATAGATGGCTTTGTACCCTCCTGTCAAAAGGATGAAGCATATAATATGACTCAGTTATTGGTATGCCAGCCAGGCATTGGTTATCTGGCATTATGACAGGTTTGCTAATGATTCCTGATGTGAGTGTCACAAAGAAAAAGTTGTAAATAGCCTAAGGATAACACTTCTAAAATGCTGTTTTTCTTTTAAGTACTAAATGTTCATAATACCATAAAAAGTTTGGAAAAGAAAAGGACCCAGTTTTGATTATTTAGTTTTTTACTTTTTCTACTGTGTTCCGCTGGGAAGGTCCCATTTTACTTTGCCCTTCCTGATATATGACCTTTTAAGGGCAGGTTGTGGTGATTTTGTTGTGTCTTGTCTAGAATGATGATTTCCATCTTATTTTTCAAACATAGGTTTTAGTTCTTTAGTTTATCCGTTGACTGAGAGTTTCAGTTAAAAGAGAAATGATTGCAATTTATCCTAGGAATGGTGAAAATGATACTTATTTTGAAGACAGCTGACTAAAGAAAAACCTACACAAATAGTCTCAGCTTTCATGTAGAACTTGCAAGTTTTTTGTCATAACGGTCCACTACATTAGGCCTCCTTTTCCATTAATGACCTTTAAAAGGCACAATTTTTCAAAATTTGGTTTCTAGTTTGTAAAACTTTTTTTTCATTATAGTAACATATTTTCACTGCAGAAAATTTGAAAAACAAAAACTATGAAGAAAAACATTTTTAAAGAAAAAAGTTTATTTAAGGCTGGGAGCGGTGGCTCACTCCTGTAATCCCAGCACTTTGGGAGGCTGAGATGGGTGGATCAGGAGGTCAAGAGATCGAGACCATCCTGGCCAACATGGTGAAACCCCATCTCTACTAAAAATACAAAAATTAGCTGGGTGTGGTGGTGCACGTCTGTAGTCCCAGCTGCTCGGGAGGCTGAAGCAGGAGAATCGCTTGAACCCAGGAGGTGGAGGTTACAGTGAGCCGAGATCGCGCCACTGCACTCCAGCCTGGCGAGACTCCATCTCAGGAAAAAAAAAAAAAAAGGCGAAAAGTTTATTTAAAATGCTTTTCAAGATCACAAGGTAATTACATCCTTTGATAATACTCTTAAGTATTGTTAAGTGTTTAAGTGTGAGTTTGTTTTATGTGTGTCCCTTACATTTTTATTTGCATATCTTCAGTTATCTTTAATTTGGATTCATACCAAATATTTTATTTTGTAACTCGCTTTTTTTCATTTAAAATATATCTTGAGCATTTGACTGCATTGTCATATATTGAAGCATTACTTTTTTTTTTTTTTTTGAGACAGGATCTCATTCTGTTCTCCATGCTGGAGACACAAAACTGAAACCAGTAGAGAAAACAATTGGGTATGGAGATTAGAAGGGTAGAGCTGGGTGTTGACAGACTGGTGTAGTTGCCTCAGAAGTGAGAATATAGATATAGATGCAATATCATTTTCCTCTGGGGAACCACCTCTTTTTCTTTACATCTCAGATCCCTGGCCATGTGTCTGAGAGTTTTTTAGAGATATGATTGTTATTTGTAAATATATCATACACAGAAACATTTGCTTTTTTAAGCAAATAAAAATCATATAAACAAAAAAATGTCCACAGCATGATGGGTTTTAGTTACACATAATTTGAATATAATAGAGCAATTTTGATGGTGCATTAATATGGAATTCTACATGTGATAAACAGTATTAGACTTTTAGGAATATATAGTTTTAGTTTGGTAGAGCTCATGGATTTTCCAGATGTATAGGCTACTTAAGCCAAAGAGTTCTTTCTCTAGCTATGATTATAATTCTTCTGATTATAAACACATTAAAAAATAATAAAGGGAAGAAGAAGAGGAGGAATGTAAGAAATAAGAAAGGAGGGAGAGAGAAAAGAAAACCTTTCTGGGCACGTGTAGGGAAAGCAGCAGGCTTGACCTTCAAATGCCAGTGACATGTAGGACTCAGGGCAGCATATGAAATCTGACCAATATATTTGTGATGGCCCCTTCCAGGAACCTATGCAAAGTGGACACTCCTATTTTAACGTTTACTATTGCCATAATTCATAATATAGACAAAGAATGTGACCTCTGTTAGCAGGAGCCTTTCTTGTGACTGCTGAAGTGGTGGTTCTGTTATGTAGAAGATAATAACATTGCTTCATTGCTTTAGTCTGTGTTTCTTCAAACTGTATCTTGAAAAACTGACTAGTTTTAAAAATGGAAATGGCTCAGGAGACTCTGGAGTATTTAATGCTTTTCACACTTGGGACTGGAGAGGAATTTATTTATATAAATTATTTTAAAAATTCATTAAGTTCCTGCTTGCCTGTAGTGAGAGTGGCATACTTAGAGAAATGTGTAGATATAGACCTTCTGAGTTTAAAACCTTGGATTTATTCTTTTAAGCAGAAGACAGACTAGAAATAATGAGAAAGCATTTGAACACAGATGTGGAATATAGAGGTGACTAGAAAGAATATGTTCATAGTTGTTAGCTTATGGGAATTACAAAGGGTTTTAGTGTCAGACCTGAGTTAGTAGATGTTCTTTTAAATTTTTGTTACAAGGTTCTGCGTAACCTACTGGTTTCTGGAACTCTTATCGCAGATTGTGTGGACTCTTCCTCACTTTCTAAGAGCCAGCAACACTGGATTTCTCTCAGTTCCTCTAACCACTATGTTCTTCCCCAGCTCAACTAAGTGCTGTTGCATGTCTTGTTTCCTCTACCAACATTTCCCCCACTGCCCTTTTTGCCTTGCTGGCTCCTATTTATCTTTCAGGTTTCAGCTACAATGGCACTTAGTGAAGTCTTCCCATAACCCCCAGATTTAGGATCTAAGTTGTAAATTCACACAATACTCTGTATAGTAGTCCCCCCTTATTCTTGGGGGATATGTACCGGATCCTATATATACTATGTTTTTTGATCTAATAACCCAGACAGCTACTAAGATAGCTACTGAGTAACTAATGTGTGGGTAGCATATATGGCATGGATATAGGGATGATACAGCAGGACAAAGGGATGACTCACATCCCAGGCGGGATGGAATAGGATGGTATGGGAGTTCATCTCAGCACTCAGAATGGTGTGCAATCTAAAACTTATTAATTGTTTATTTCTGGAATTTTCCATTTAATACTTTCAGACCAAGGCTGACTGTGGGTAACAAACCATGGAAAACAAAACGTCAGATAAAGAGGAACTCCTGTACTTCTCTTTTATGTTTCCACGTTTGAAATTTCTTCTTCAATGTTTATGTTCCCTGTAAGACTTTAAGTTCCCTTTGGGCTCACTCTCATTCACTACGTTTAGCCCTAAGTACCTACTCCTCAGAACTCAGAAATGACTAGACTGTGTCATGGAAAAGTAGGCTCTTATGAATCAGGAAACCTATACTCTATAAGCTTATGCAAAATAAGAAATTCATCAAAAGGGACCGTGTCTCTTACACATACATACGCATGTGCGCGCGCACACACACACACACAGAAAGAGAGAGAAAGAAACAGGGATATTCTAGGACAGCGCTTACAGTGTTTACAGTGTCGGCTCTGAAGACAGATTGACTGTGTTCACATCCCAAGTCTGTCACTTACTAGCAGTGTAACCTTGGCCAAGTTACTTAACTTCTCAAAACTTTAGCTTCTTATCTATAAAATGGGAATAATTATAACACCTACTTCAAAGGTTATCATGAAGAGTGAGTTAAAACATATAGCATATAATATAATAAATGTAATTAATATGTATATAGTAATGATAATAATTCTAAAATAACAGCCCTAGTCATTAGTGTTTCCATTTCTTGTTCTTGTCTCATTCCTATGCCTCTTCCACAGAAAGAAGGGTTTTTGGCTTTTCCTGCTGTAGACTTGTTATACCCAATGGAGCCAGAAGATAATAGATTCAAATGGTTAGCTTAGCCTTATTTTATATTTTAGTCCAGATACCATTTTGTGAATATGTTTTAAAATGTTAATAAGTTAAGAACAGAATTTGAGGAATTGACATATAAACTATAATTAAAACCTACTTATAAAGACTCATAGAGCTTGCTGCTTTAATGAAGAATTGAAGAAATTGGTGAAGAATTTATTTTAGTGATTTGACAGAGCCAAAATAAAATCAGTTTCATTTTTAAAAAAACACAATTTAACATAAAGTTGTAGACAGACTGTTAAAGAGTGCTGTATCAGTTAAGAGAGTACTGTCTTCTAAAATTTCATGTATTCAAGGATGGAGAGGGTCAAATGAATAGTTAAAAATACAAATTAAGGCCAGGCATAGTGGCTTACACCTGTAATCCAGCCAGCACTTTGGGAGGCCAAGGCAGGTGGATCACTTGAGCTCAGGAGTTTGACACCAGTCTGGGCAACATGACAAACCCCTGTCTCTACCAAAAATACAAAAATTAACCTGGCCTGGTGGCATGTGCCTGTGGTCCCAGCTACTTGGGAGGCTGAGGTGGGAGGACTACTGGAGCCCCCGAGGTCGAGGTTGCAGTGAGCCGAGATTGCACCTCTTCACTCCAGCCTGGTTGACAGAGTGTAAGACCCCATCTAAAAAAAGAAAAAAAAAAAAAAAAGCTGATTCACTTATTCTGTTTTCTAGATACACACTAAATCTATAAAAACTAAATGAAATCTATAAACTAAATCAATAAAAAATAAACCATGGCCTTCGCCTTTAGATAGCTGACAATTTATGTTTAACAATATATATGGTATTTTTGAACAGCTTTTGTGCCATAGAATGAATATGTTTTACTATGAAATGTATAGATACTGACTATCTAGGAAAGCATTGTAAATACTCTTTGTTTTTACGAACAAGTAGACAGTTTGATTTATTATTTCTTTAGGGATCCTCTTCCTTGAGCCAGGGAGCCAGTCTGGCATTAGGCTAATCTCACTACTTTCATGGAGTCTTCCCTTACTGCTATAGATTTCATGAGGTAGAAGAAATAATAAGATGGACTGCTATTCTGAGTCTTGGTCTAATGGAAAAGGACTAGTTTGTAACATTGGTTGTGTGTTGACATGGTTGTATTGAACAGTTTATTGAGAAAGTCACCAAGTTGTCTTGCAGACATCATTGTAAAGAAGAGAACTGAAACATGATTATGCCCATCCTTTGCCTTTAAGGAAAACAGATATTTGCAAGATTATAGCATCTATGGGTGTGATTTCAAGACTAGGGAGTTCTAAAAGAAAAATTATTAGAAGAAATTATTATGGGTGTACAAAATGCCCTGAACAGCTCAGGTTTCTTAAAGGATGTGCATGATTAATAGATGAAAGGAACATATAATCATCACACAGTTATACAGTGCTAAGATTTTAAGAAATAAACATTTAAGAATTTTCAAAGACCAAAATTTAAAACGAGCTGAGATGCCTCAGAGTGCACAAAGAACTTTTAAGATTGTCTTTGGAGCAAGAGCAACAAGAGGGAAGGGATAGCTCACTGTCTGAAGAAGATATTCTTAATGTTTCTTTACAGGTAAAAATCAGACCTGTACAATTCTTACTTTGCTTCTGTAATCCTGCAGTAGCAGAAATCCTTTTCCCATAGTAAAAGGTAAAACAAACAACCCGAAACAGAGGAAATTAAACAAACAAACAAAAAATATGAGAAGATGGAGTATCATTCACTTTAAATGAATTTAAATTTTCAAGACCCAAATGAATTGCCTCCCAGGAGTTGATAGACTCAGGTATAATCTTAAGGTTATTGTCAGTATTTTTTTATTTTTTTAGCAAAATCAGTAAGAATATGGGATAAATACTTGGAGACAGGAGAGAGACAAATGTCCCAGTTTCCGAAAAGGAATAAAGAGTATATTGCAAAAACCCAAGACCAGTTCCCTACTTTAAACTGTGGTAAAATTGGAAGAGATTGTAAAAAAATGAAATATTGTGTTTAGAAGAGAATGAGATGATCACTATGAATCAATATGAATTTATAAGAATGAGACATGCCAAACTGACCTCATTTTTTTTTTTTTGGCTTTATTTTCAGTTTTATAATTGCTACTGAATTAGAGAATAGTAAAGACATGTTGTATCTTGACTTTAGCCAAGTGGTTGACAATGTTTCCTTATCTATCCTTGTGGAAACATGATGAAATTAGATTGTAATTAGATTGATTTACAGCTGCTTGCCTGGCCATCCCCATGCCAGCATGCCCAGGGTTTAGTTAAATAATAGTTACTTTATATACTGGTTCCTCACAGAGAACTGGTGGTGAACATTAATTTGCATATATTCAGAAAGTTTGGATTTGTAGTTATTAGTTTTTTTAAGGATTTGTATGTTGAAACTTGAGTACCTAGATTTATTCATATGATTGAGGTTTCTGTTAGGGACTTTTTTCCGACCGAGCTGTATTTGTAAGATATATAAATCTGTTTTTAATTTATATATGTAACCTTGACTTATAAATTACTTAGAAGTCAAGGCATAATATTAACATTTAGAGCAAAGTCTGACTATGTTAAGAATGCTAACATTATGAGGAATCTTTTCTTTGTTCAGTAACAACTATATTAAGCTCACTTGGATGTTTTTCATACCTTTGAAATGTCATTCCTGTGAACTATCCCTAAATAAAAGGCAGATGTTCATACACAACTTGATAGTACAGATATACTCAGCAGTGTCTTTTTGAGTCAATGTGTCTGTTGGCCTTCTGGTAATCCCACAGTCAGCTGCCTGTTCAAGATATTTACATATTTTTAAAAACAATACAAATTCCCTGGAATCATATCAAAGAGGGAGCCATATATTTTGTCCCCTTAGGAAGTTCTTTTGGCAGTCCATGATAACTGCTACATCCAATTTTTTTAAAATTAATTGTTACTTTTAGAGAATGCAAACCCATAGTTAACTTATTAAACTTTCATAATTGATATTTCTTTCATGCTTGTAATATTTTGCCTCTAGCCTCAAAAAAGTGTGATGACTTTTTTGAATACTTGCAGATGTTTACATAAAATATCACAATTATTTATTTATTTGTTTATTTTTGAGACAGAATCTCATTCTGTTGCCCAGGCTGAAGTGCAGCAGGGCGATCTTGTCTCACTGCGACCTCTGCCTCCCAGGTTCAAGCGATTCTCCTGCCTCAGCCTCTGGAGTAGCTGGGATTACAGGCACATATCACCATATCCTGCTAATTTTTGTATTTTTAGTAGAGATGGGGTTTAACCATGTTGGCTAGGCTGGTCTCGATCTCCTGACCTCAAGTAATCCAACTGCCTTGGCCTCCCAAAGTGCTGGGACTACAGGCATGAGCACCCGGCCAAAATATCACACTTACAAAATTGTCCCTCACACTTTTCTTTGCAACTGTTCATCTCGGTGTTACGTCTAGAATCCCAGTAGAAGTGAAGGGTGAAAAAAAGAGTGCAATTCCAGCCTTGGCCTCTCAGTCTTAAGATCTTGTAGGCCCTTGAAAGAAGAATTGAGGCCCTGCGCGGTGACTCAAGCCTGTAATCCCAGCACTTTGGGAGGCCGAGGTGGGCGGATCATGAGGTCAGGAGATTGAGACCAACCTGGCTAACAGGGTGAAACCCATTTCTACTAAAAATACAAAAAATTAGCCGGGCATGGTGGCAGGCGCCTGTAGTCCCAGCTACTCGGGAGGCTGACGCAGGAGAATGGGGTGAACCCAGGAGGCGGCGCTTGCAGTGAGCCGAGATCGTGCCACCACACTCCAGTCTGGGCGACAGCACGAGACTCCGTCTCAAAAAACAAAACAAAACAAAACAAAACAAAAATTGAGTTGTTTCAATTATTTTGCCTTAAGAGACCCATTATGCTGTATTTCTGATTTTATTCTGGCTTTGTCCTTAATTATATCGAATTTAATGGTTGTTATTGTATAGACTAAAATACAATCTGAGTTTTTAGCATTTTATAGTTATCTTTGTAAGTTATACCATATCTGACAGTAAAGCTTCAAATTTAAAAAAAAGGAAATCGTGAGTTAATAAAACACAATATTGAGTCAGATTGTCTTTTTAAATTATTCATGTATTATCTTTTATCCAAATTAAAATTGTTGTGTACTTTATACAAAATATGTTGTACAGCAGATTTTTAGATATCAGAGCCTACATTATGTTATTTTTAAGTGGGGAAAAAACAATGATGCATTCTCTGTCCATTCAAAAACTCTAACCAAACTTCCCCAAGTATCACAAAACACCTTTAGGCAACTATATAGCGATTTGCCAAAACTTTTTAATGACATTTACAAAGCATTTGAGACATCTCTTACCTGATTTTAAAAATACTTAATGAATTCATTATTTGGTATATTTTTGTTCAATAAGCAATGAGACTATGCAATATTGATTATACATTAGCATTTTATTCTATCCAGTGATGAATAGTATACTGTACTATTCTGTATTATAAATTTTAAAAATGAAATAATATTATTTTTATCTAAATAATACTTGGGTTAGTGGGATCCCTAAATGCTTAATAGAAACAATCTCTGGGACCAGAGATTATTCTGTGTTCATCCTGGTAAATATCTTTCAGGTTTATTAAAATCACAAAGGCTCCCCCTTGCTCAGCATCTATTTTTGGCAAGACAAAAGAAGGATTTTTTTAAGGTTTGTGTTTATTAGTTTAGGGTCTGAATATGTTTGCTGAACTTTTGACACACACTGATTTCCTGCTTATATTAACACTGTCTTGCATAGGTTATGTTCATTTATACATATGAGAAGAGCAAAAGAGGGAATTAGAAATGTAATATTGTGGAGTGATAGTTAAAAGAATTAGCTGATCTATAGTATTTGGTTTATCTAACCTTGTCATAAGTGTGTTGCTCTAAATAAAATAGTATACTTTAATCAACTGTTCTTATTAGTAAAATAATCTATTTTGCTTTAGCATTGATTTTTTTCTAATTATCTGAAGCCTTGTCTAATGAACAGTGGTTTGGACTACTTGGAGTTTCATTTTAAGTTCAACCCTTAGTATAAATTCATTGCTATCAGATTTCTGCAATCCTGTTTTTTCTGCTTAATATTTCTTTGAGAGCCCTTATATTTCTCTATTTATTTCCCATTTTCCCCACAAATAATAGAAAATCTTTGACTTTCTTAATTATTCACATTGTATCTAGGAGTCAAGCAAGTGGACAGAAAATGCCTGTTCAATCTAGTGATAGGCAGAAGACCCTAAGGTGGGGCCAGTTTGCCCTTTTTGAAGATCAGAAAGATGACCAAGCATAGGTGGAGCAGTGTTTGACAGTGGGAAGAGTGACCAAATTAGGATCAGAGATGGCTGGAGCCAGAACATGTAGGGCCTTCTAGTCCCTGTTCAGGATTTTAGATTTTGATGCAAGTACAAGATATCTTGGGGGACCCTAAACAGAGTAGTAATTATCAGATTTATGTTTTAAATCTCACTCTGGCTGCTAAGTGGTGGGCGGCAGAAAGGAGACAAGAATAGATGCCGATTAGAAGGCTGAGACAGAATTCCAGATGAGGAATCAGTGGGGGCTTAGATTAGGGTGGTGGCAAAGGAAATGAAGAAAAGTCAAGTATGTCTTGGAATTAGAACCAACAAAAGTTGCTAATGGGTTGGATCTGGATGGGTAGAATGAAAAGGAGAAATCAAGGATGATTTCTAGATATTGAGATTGTTTTGCAAGCTGATGGTGCCTTCTACAATAGGGAAAATGTTGGGGAGGAAACATTGGGGGCAGATGGAATTAAAAGTTCTGTTTTGGCTATCTGAAACTTGAGGTGTTTATTTGACTTCCAAATATATCTGCAATATATATGGATCAGTTTGATGAGTTTAGAGCTTGGCAGAGGTAGATCAAGGATGGAGACATGATATGAATGTGGAAGTTATCATTATATAGATAGCATTTAAAGCCATGGGACTAAATGAAATTACTCTGAATATTTTTGTCATCCTCTCTGACCTGTACCTTCCCCCTCCCTTACCATGTAAAATTATTCCCACATTATGTTGCAGGTACATATTTTAATTATAGTACCTATAAATAATTTGGTTTTATTTTCTTTTTAGTAAAATATTCTGATTCCTTTATCCTGTTCATAGCTAACTGGTTTAAGAATATTCAGTTACTAGCTTCTATATTTAAGTGAATGTCTAAAAATTATGCATTTATTTTCTGTTTTTTTGTCTTTGCTCCAGGCAAAGTCATTAATAAAGATTTGCGGCATTACCTAAGTCTTCAGTTTCAAAAAGGATCAATTGACCACAAACTGCAGCAAGTGATCAGAGATAATCTCTACTTGAGAACCATTCCATGTAAGTATGTGATGGAATAAAAGAACTGAAGCAGAAATGTCCTTTCTTAACTAATTAAACATCTATAGATAGTTTGATAGAGTATTTCACATGAAATTGTGAAGACTGAATTGGGAGCAAAAATGAACAAAATTGGATAAGAAGAAAAATTTTCAGAGAACTTGAGAGGTTTTGTTTTTAAAAGTAGAAAAACTGGGCTGGGTGCAGTGACTCACACCTATAATCCCAGCACTTTTTGAGGCCAAGGCAGGTGGATCACTTGAGTTCAGGAGTTCGAGACCAGCCTGGCCAACATGGTGAAACCTCGTCTCTACTAAAAACACAAAAATTAGTCCAGTGTGGTGGCAGGCACCTGTAATCCCAGCTACTTTGAAGACTGAGGCAGGAGAATCACTTGAACCCAGGAAGTGGAGGTTGCAGTGAGCCGAGATCATGCCACTGCACTCCAGCCTGGACGACAGAGCAAGATTCTGCCTCAAAAAAAAAAAAAAAAAAAAGTATAAAGTAGAAAAACTAGAAGATTCTATATTGTGACTTTTAAAAAGTGATGACTAGAATTTAAGACTATGTAATCCAAGCACTTTGGGAGGCTGAGGTGGGCAGATCACCTGAGGTCATGAGTTTGAGACTAGCCTGGCCAACATGGTGAAACCCTGTCTCTACTAACAACACAAAAATTAGCCAAACATGGTGGCAGGCACCTGTAATCCCAGCTACTTGGGAGGTTGTGGCAGGAGAATCGCTTGAACCCAAGAGGCAGAGGTTGCAGTGAGCCAAGATCACGCCATTGCACTCCCGCCTGGGCGATAACAGCAAGACCCCCATCTCAAAAAAAAGAAAAAAAGGAAATCAAAAAAGAATATATATTTACATGTTGTTAACTAGATTTTATTCCTGTAAATCGATTTGTAAAGCCTTATGTAGTAAGAAGACTTTTTAGCTCCCAATGCCTTGTATACCAAGAACAAGTATTTTATTAGAACGTTATTTTAAAATAATTTTAAAATCTGCCCCTTCCCCAACATGAAAAAAATGAAAAAAAAAAAAAAAAAAAAAAAGAAGAAGAAGAAAAGAAGGAAAGGAACTCTCTCTTACTTGGAATAATTTTTTTTCCCTCCCTCCCTGGCTTCCTCCCTTCCTACCTTGACTATGTAGTGGCAAAGAGCTAAGTAAAGTTGAGTTCAAAATCTTTACTCTAGAATCTTACTGGCTACTTTACTTGGGCAAGTTACTTAATGTTCCTGGTCCTCAGAAACTCTCTATATAGAATTAAAATAACAAGACTTACCTCATGTAGCTGTCACTAGGATTTAAAATGAGAGCATGTATGTAAAACTGCTTGGCCTAGAGTAGGCACTCAAGTAGTGTTTGTCCCCTTCTCCCATTCTAACTGGATCTCCTGCCTCTCATTTCACCTCATTTCAATCGATTTTTAAAGTGCACATTTCTCAGCACTATAGGAAAGGGAAAAAAATTTAAAAATAAAGTGGACATCCGATTCTTGTCCATCTATAGTTTATCCTTCAAAGATTTCCACTGACAAATCAAGTTCAGACTCCTTAGCATCGCATAAAATATTTTTTTTTTTTTTAATCTGCCTCCTTATCTATGATTTCCTCCTACAAATCTGCCTTGTAGCTGCAGATCGCAACTTCTGCCTTTATTTCAATTTGTATTTGCCTGATGTGTCTTTGTCCATCTTGTTATTCTTAAAGTCTCTGAATCTCTGTTTTACAAATAGTTCTGGACTTTACTCAGTAGCCAGTGTGAAACTTTTTACATTTTTATTGATGTGATCAATATCTTTAGCCTCAGTTCTGTCATGGTTTTTATATTTACCATATATAAGCCTTTTGTATGAAAATCCTTTCACTAGGTAGTCATCTCTCTCTTTTTAGAAAGGTTTGTAGGGATCTTTTTTTTTAATGGTTACCTTGATACCTTTATATAATAATCTTTGTTCCTCCCTCCCTCTTTTTTTGCTTCTGTCTCTACTATGAGTAATATTTAAATTACTTAGTCATCTCTTCTTTTTCCTTCCTTCTCTCCCATCATCTGACTTGAAGTAATACCTTTTTATTCCTACCAAATATAAGGTGATCAGTAAGCTTATTCCACTTTGCATATGCTTTCGTCATTCTTACCTTATTATTATTATTTTTTAATAGTTGGGCTGTATCTACATTGGCTAAGCAAATAGCCATTACATTACTGTAATTTCTTCCTTTATAATTATCATTTATCTTTTATTCTGTGGGTAAATACATATTTAATATAACCACCAATCCTTATGTTGTTATTTTGTCACTAACTGTAGTTATCTAAAGCTTTTTCTTTACCTGATTTCCCAGCAAAGGCTCACAGGATCATCTTAGGATTTTATTTGTGGCCTTTATACTTTGATGTTTGTTTGGATGGATATAAAATTTTTGACTCATTTTCTTTCCTTGACTATCTTAAATATATTAGTCAACTGTCTAACTGTTTTTGGCATAAAGCATTGCTCTTAAAGAGTTTGGTAGCAATCTAATTTTCATTTCTTTGTAAGTAACTTGATATTTTTCCTGCATGGGATGTCTCATTTTTAGTTTCATAGCTCTAGAGTTTCCTCTTCCGTTGTTAAAACAAGATAATAAAAATATGTACTTGTACTTTCTAAGATAGGTCTTTTTTTTTTTTACTGCCCTCTGCCACTTTCACTTGAGTTTTTCTTTTAATTTTATTGTTCTAGTTTTGCAGTTTCCTCACTGTGAGGTTTTTATCCTTGAAGGGAGCTAAAATTTATTTTGTTTCATTTCATAGGGTCCAAGCAGCTGTAGCCCTTTTAGATCTCAGTAGGCCCTCTTAACTTACACACAAATTGAAGTGTCCAAAGCTCCCTCTAGGAACCTAGACACAATGCCACATCAGTAGCAGTTAGCATACTGAAGGGTCACATCTGGTCTCTAAATATCATACTTTCCTAAAAAGTTTGAGGTCTCCTTGGAGATAGTTCTGATTCTAGGTCTGGGGCAAGGAAAGTACACGATGAGCTTTGGAGCATGTAAGTGTATCAGAAAGTATATAGTGCTTAAAAAATTATAGAGACTTACCAGGAGGACATAGAAGCCACCTAAAAGGAGGCTTACTCCAAAAATCTGAGACAATTTGAGCAACAGTGTTGAAAAAAGAGAGAGGGCACTTCTATTGTCAGATATTGAGCTGTAGGTGGAATGGGACTGTAATCCCTGAGAGAAGAATAAAGGAGACCACACACAGAGGAATCCTATAATTTCCTCAAGTTTCTACTTAAAGGCACTTTCTGGACCACAGCACAAGGAGGGAGAGCCCAGGCAGAGTACAATGGACTCTGAGTTGAAGGGACAGAAATCTGAGTTCAAGAAGCCTGAAGTATCTGGAATTTGCAGGACAGAATGTCACAGAGGAGACAGCTATGAAGAAAAAGAGCTCAAGCAATCTGTAAAGGCACCCCCCTTGACTCTCTGGCTGAATACTAAGCTGAGAATATGTAGGACGAGACTCTTCAAGGTTAAACCAAAAAATCTCTTGGAGTTGTAAGTTTAACAATTCCCAGAGCTTACCCAGGGCCAGGAGACATTTGAGTTCTAATCAGCTTGGTGGAAGAATCCCATAAGACTCCTGCCTTACTAGCAGGGCTAAAATAGCCACAGATAAAGCTCCTCTAGGCCTGCTTTAACAAAGCTTAATTAAGCAAGACCCCAAAGGATCAAGTAAATATGCATGCAACTTAACTGCTCGCAAAAAAGGAAGAGAGAAGGAAAGAAGTAAATCAACACTCTTTAAAGAAAGACATTGGCCAGGCTCAGTGGCTCACGCCTGTAATCCCAGCACTTTGGGAGGCTGAGGCAGGCGGATCATGGTTAAGAGATCGAGACCATCCTGGCCTACATGGTGAAACCTCGTGCCTACTAAAAATACAAAAATTAGCTGGGCATAGTGGTGTGTGCCTGTAGTCCCAGCTACTTGGGAGACTGAAGCAGGAGAATCTCTTGAACCCAGGAGGTGGAGGTTGCAGTGAGCCGAGATCGTGCCACTGCATTCCAGCCTGGCGACACAGTGAGACTCTGTCTCAAACAAACAAACAAACAAAAAAATAGAAAGACAGCAAAATGGAAACATTGTGTAACAGAATATTCAAAGTGTCCAGCATCTAATAAAAAATTACTAGACCTGCAAAAAGCAGGAAAATGTGACCCATAATCAAAAGAAAAGTCAGCTGATAGAAAAAAGAAATGGAAATGACACATGATGGCAGGACTATACCAGCAGTTTTAGTTATGAGAAATATGCTCAAAGATTTAAAGAACAATATCAACATAGTGAAGAGAAAAATTATATATAAATATTCGTGTGTATGTGTGTGTGTGTGTGTGTGTGTGTATATGAATTAAGTGGAACCTTAAAAATTCACTGAATGGACTTAACAGAAGATTCAAAACTGGAGAAGAAAAGATCAGTGAACCTGAACACATAGCAATATAAACTAATGAAACTGAAGCACAGAGAAGAAAATGACTGAGAAAGTGAAAACTTTTTTTTTTTGAGCAACCAGATGACAATGGGGAGGGGAGAGATTTCTACTTCTGCCATGAAGTACCAGTACCATAACTAGTACTAGATTTACCCTGTTGTCATAGACAACTAGAAATTGGATGAGGAATATGTAACAGCTGTTTTCAGACATTTAAATATAGGCAGAACAGGACTACGATGCATTTATATTTACCCATGGCAAACTATCAAGCCAAAGTGGAGGAAGGAGAAAAATACTTAAAGAAATAGTGACTGAAATTTTTCCAAATTTGATGAAAATAATAAGCATACAGATCAAAGAAACTCAATAGACCCGAAACGGAAGAAACATGAAGAAAACCCTATCAAAGGACATCATAATTAGATTATAAAAAACCATTGATAAAAAGAAAATGATGCTGGGCATGCTGGCATGTGCCTGTAATCTCAACTCAGCAGGAAGCTGAGGTGGGTGGATCACTTGAGCCCAGGAGTTCAAATCCAGCCTGGGCAGCATAGTGAGATCCCATCTCTAAATAAAGTGAAATAAAATAAAAATTTTTGAAAAAGAAAATGCAAAAACAGGAAAAAAAGATAAATTACATACAAGGGAACAAAGAATGATTGCAGAATCCACAGAAACAGTATAAGCCAGAGTCCATCAAATAACATCTTTAACATGCTGCAAGGAAAAAAAAATGCCAACCTGGATTTCTATATACAACAAAAATATCCTTCAAATATGAAAGAGAAATAAAGAATTTTCAGACAAACAAAAAGGTGAAAGAAGCTTTCAGCAGCAGATATTAATATTTCTTACACTGTAAGAAATATTAAAGATTGGACAAAATGCACAAACAACAAACAAAACGAAATATTAAAGGAAATTCTTCAGGTAGAAGGGAAATGATACCAGAGCAATAGAACTGAAAGGAAAATACACAGCTTGATAATTACAGTTCAAGATTTCAACATCCCCTTTTAGTAGTAAATTTTAAAATTAAGCAAAAAATCTGTAAGGTAATAGAAAACATGAACAGCATTTTCAACCAGCTTGACCTAGTTACTATTTATTAGAAGATGCCACCCAACAGCAGCAGAATACACATGCTTTTCTAGTGTAGATGATACATTCACAAATATAGACCATATTCTGCACCACAAGGCAAGAACCGATACGTTTAAGAGGATTTAGACTTAAATCATATAAAACATGTTATCTGGCCATCATGAAATTAAATTAGAAATTATTAACGATGATGGGAGGATTGCTTGAGGCTAGGAGTTTGAGACCAGCCTGGGCAACGTATCAAGACCCCATCTCTACAAAAAAAACCTTTTTTAAACGAGGCAGGCAAGATGGCATGTACCTATAGTCCTAGCTACTTGAGAGGCTGAGGTGGGAGGATCCCTTGAGCCCAGGAGTTTGAGGCTATAGTGAGCTATAATCACATCAAGAGTGAGACCCTGTCTCTTAAAAAAAAAATAGAGAAAGTACTAACAGAAAGATATTCAGAAATTAATCATTAATAGCATACTTCTAAATAAACTGAGTTGAATAAATCACAAAGGAGATTACAAAATATTACACATATCAACCAACAAATTGAAATGTATCAGACGCAATATATGAAAATTTGTAGGATGTAGCTAGAGTAGTATTTAGATGGAAACTTACAGTATTAAATACTTATATTAGAAAATAATGAAGATTTCAAGTTAGTGATCTAAACTTCTACCTTAAGAATCTTAAAAAGGAGAAAAATACTTATTTTAAGTAGAAGGAAGAAAACATAAAGAGTAGAAACCAGTGAAATAGAAAATAGAAAAAAATCAATGAAACCCAAAGCTCATACTTTGAGATCAATAAAAGTGATAAACCTCTAGCTAGACTGCTTAGGAAGAAATTAAACACAAATTAATGCTATCAGGAGGTTGGGTGCAGTGGCTCATGCCTGTAATCCCAGTGCTTTGGGAGGCTGAGGCAGGAGGATTGCTTGAGTCCAGGAGTTTGAGATAAGCCTGGGCAAATAGTGACTCTGTTACTACAAAGCAAAACAATATCAGGAATGAGAGAGGTGACATCACTGAAAATCCTATAGATGTTAACTGTGTAAGTGTATGATAAATAATTTTTTTTTTTTTTAAGACAATCTCACTCTGTCACCCAGGTCCTGGAATTCATTGGTGTGATTATAGCTGAACTTCCATTTCTTCCATCTCCTGAGCTCAAGTTATCCTCTTGCCTCAACCTCCTTAGTTGCTGGAACTACAGATGTGTGCCACCATGCCCAGCTAATTTTTTTTTTTTTTAATTTATTTATTATTATTAAACTTTAAGTTGTAGGGTACATGTGCACAATGTGCAGGTTTGCTACATATGTATACTTGTGCCATGTTGGTGTGCTGCACCCATCAACTCGTCATTTACATCAGGTATAACTCCCAATGCAATCCCTCCCCCCTCCCCCCTCCCCATGATAGGCCCCGGTGTGTGATGTTCCCCTTCCCAAGTCCAAGTGATCTCATTGTTCAGTTCCCGCCTATGAGTGAGAACATGCGGTGTTTGGTTTTCTGTTCTTGTGATAGTTTGCTAAGAATGATGGTTTCCAGCTGCATCCATGTCCCTACAAAGGACACAAACTCATCCTTTTTTATGGCTGCATAGTATTCCATGGTGTATATGTGCCACATTTTCTTAATCCAGTCTGTCACTGATGGACATTTGGGTTGATTCCAAGTCTTTGCTATTGTGAATAGTGCTGCAATAAACATACGTGTGCATGTGTCTTTATAGCAGCATAATTTATAATCCTTTGGGTATATACCCAGTAATGGGATGGCTGGGTCATATGGTACATCTAGTTCTAGATCCTTGAGGAATCGCCATACTGTTTTCCATAATGGTTGAACTAGTTTACACTCCCACCAACAGTGTAAAAGTGTTCCTATTTCTCCACATCCTCTCCAGCACCTGTTGTTTCCTGACTTTTGAATGATCGCCATTCTAACTGGTGTGAGATGGTATCTCATTGTGGTTTTGATTTGTTTTTTTTTTTTTTTAGTAGAGATGAGGTCTTGCTATGTTGCCTAGGCTGGTCTCAAACTCTTGAGCTCAAGTGATCCTCTGGCCTTGGCCTCCCAAAGTGTTGGAATTACAGATGTGAGACCCCACACCTGGCCTAATAAGGAATATTCTGAATAACGTTATGCTAGTAAACTCAACAACTTAGATAAAATGGACAAATTCTTCAGAAGACAAAAACTACCAATGCTCACTCATGAAGAAATAGGTGAGCTGAAAAACCCTCTATCTATTAAAGAAATTGAATTTTAGTTTTTAGCTTTCCTATAAAGAAAACTTTAAGGGGAGAGGGGTAGGCACCATCTCTGCTGTTTGGTCGACTCAGCCATTCCAGCATGCGGGCTTCGGAGAGTCCAAAAGGTCCGGACACAACACAGTGGCTTTGCCAGATCGTGGCCAGACTGCTGCTTTAAGCAGTCTGGATCACATCCTCCTCACTGGGTAGGACCTCCCAGCTGGGCCCTCTAGCCGTGCCCACTGGCACATACTATGAACAGAGCTCTGATCTCTCCCTGGGATGGAGTGCCCCGGGGAGGGGAGGGATGCCACCTGAGTTAGATGGATGACTTAACTGTTACAGCCTACAGGCTTTGGAGAGTCCAAGTTGATGGGCAGAAGCGGTTCTCCACCAGGACACAGCTGTTTTGTTGAGGCGTGGCCAGACTGTTTCTTTAAGCCAGACTCTGATCCACTCCTTGTCTCAGCTGGTCCTCCCAGCTGGCTCTTCTCAGCCAGGGCCTCCAGCCACCACCCATGTTCTATGGAACTGACAGAGCTCCAATTTCTCCCTGGGACAGAGTGCCTGAGGGGCAGACAAGCTGCTACCTTGGCCATTTGGGCTCATCAATGAGTCCATCCTGTGGGCCTTGGAGAACCCAGACCAATCGGGAGCTGAAGGAATCCCCAACACAACACAGCTCCTCTACCAAAAAGCAGCCACACTGATCCCGTTCATCCTCACTGGGTGAGACCTCCCAACTGGGGTCTCCAACCACCTCCTCCAGGTACATTTGGGCTGGCAATAGGTCAGTACCCACCTGGGACAGAGCTTCCAGAGGAAGGAGCAAGCTGCCATCTTTGCTGTTTTGCAGCCTTCACTGGCGATACCTCCAGGTACAGTACGAACCAAAACAACTAGAGTCTGGAGCAGACCCCCAGCACACTGCAGCAGCCCTGCAGAAGAGTGGCCAGACTGTTAAAAGAAAAACAAATAAACAGAAAACAACAACAAAGAAAAACCACAAAAACCCTGTCCAAAGATCAGCAACCTCAAAGATCAAAGGTACATAAGCCCATAATGATGAGAAAGAATCAATGCAAAAAAAGCTGAAAACTCAAAAACCTAGCATGTCCCCTTTCCTCCAAATGACCACAACACCTCTCCAGCAAGGTCTCAGAAGCAGGCTGAGGCTGAGGTGGCTGAAATGACAGAAGTAGGCTTCAGAAGATGGGTAATAATGAACTTCACTGAGCTAAAGGAGCACATTGTAACCCCATGCAAAGAAGCTAAGAATCATCATAGAACAATACAGGAACTGACAGCTAAAGCCATTTTAGAGAGGAACATAACTCCCTGTTAGAGCTGAAAACACACTACAAGAACTTCACAATGCAATCATAAGTATTAATAGCAGAATAAACCAAGCGGGGGAAAGAATCTAAGAGCTGGAAGACTGGCTTTCTGAATTAAGACAGTCAGACAAGAATAAAGAAAAAAGAATGAAAATGAATGAACGAAACCTCCGAGAAATAGGGAGGTTTATAGAGACCAAATCTACGACTGATTGGGGTACCTGGAAATGATGGGGAAAATGGAACCAAGTTGGAAAACATACTTCAGGATATAATCCAGGAGAACTTCCCCAACCTAGCAAGACAGGCCAAGCCAACATTCAAATTCAGGAAATGCAGAGAACTCCAGTAAGATACTCCATGAGAAGATCATCCCCAAGACAATTAATAATCAGATTCTTTAAGGTTGAAATGGAAGAAAAAATGTTAAGCACAGCTGGAGAGAAAGGCCAGGTCACATACAAAGGGAAGCCACCAGATAAAAATGCTGGACCTCTCAGTGGAAACCCTGCAAGCCAGAAGAGATTGGGGCCAATAATCAACATTACCAACCCAGAATTTTATATCTGGCCAAACCAAGCTTCATAAGCAAAGGAGAATTAGTATTCTTTACAGAGAAGCAAATGCTAAGGGAATTCATTACCACTACACCTGCCTTGCAAAAGCACCTGAAGGAAGCACTAAATATGAAAAGGAAAAACCAGCATTACCAGCCACCACAAAAACACACTGTGGTGCACAGACCAGTGACATTATGAAGCAACCACCATAAACAAGTCTGCAAAATAACCAGCTAGCATCATGATGACAGTATCAAATCCACACATAACCATGGTGTCCTTAAATATAAATGGGCTAAATGCCCCAATTAAAAGACAAAGAATAGCAAGCTGTATAAAGAATCAAGATCCATCAATATACTGTTTTCAAGAGACCCATCTCACATGCAAAGACACACATAGGCTCAAAATGAAGGGATGGAGGAAAATTTATCAAGCCAATGGAAAAAAGCAATTCTAGTTTCAGACAAAATACACTTTAACCAACAGACTTTAAAATAGACTTTAAACCAACAAAGATCAAAAAAGTCAAAGAAGGGCATTACATAATGGTAAAGGGTTCAATTCAACGGTAAGAGCCAACTACCCTAAATACATATGCTCCCAATACAGGAGCACCCAGATTCATAAAGTTCTTTATTTATTTATTTTTTTTGAGACGGAGTCTCACTCTGTCTCCCAGGCTGAAGTGCAGTGGTGCGATCTTGGCTCACTGCAGCGTCTGCCTCCTGGGATCAAGCAATTCTCCTGCCTCAGCCTTCTGAGTAACTGAGACAGTAGGTGCCCACCACCACACCTGGCAATTTTTTGTATTTTTTTAGTAGAGACAGAGTTTCACCATGTTGGCCAGGCTGGTCTCGAATTCCTGACCTCAAGTGATCTACTCATCTCAGTCTCCCAAAGTCCTGTGATTACAGGCATAAGCCACTGTGCCTGGCCATAAAGCAAGTTCTTAGGGACCTTCAAAGTGACTTAGACTCCCACACAATAATCGTGGGAGACTTTAACACCTACTGACAATATTAGGCAGATCATTGAGACAGAAAATTAACGAAGATATTCAGGACCTGAACTCAGCTCTGGATCAAGAAGATCTGATAGATATCTACAAAACTCTCCACCCCAAAACAACAGAATATACGTTCTTCTCATCACTGCACGGTACTTACTCTAAAACTGATCACATAATAGGAAGTAAAACACTCCTCAGCAAATGCAAAAGAACTGAAATAACAATCTCTCAGACCACAGTGTAATCAAATTAGAAATCAAGATTAAGAAATTCACTCAAAAATTAGTTGAGTATGGTGGCACACTCCTGTAGTCCTAGCTACTCACGGGGCTGAGGCAGGAGAATCGCTTGAACCGGGAGGTGGAGGTTGCAGTGAGCTGATATTGCACCACTGCACTCCTGTCTGAGCCACAGAGTGAGACTCCATCTAAAAAAGAAAAAGGAAGAAAGGAAGAAAGAAAGAAAAGAAGAAGAAAGAAGGAAAGAAAGAAAGAAAGAGAAAGAAAGAATTTCACTCAAAACCACACAACTACATGGAAATTGGACAACCTGCTCTTGAATGACTCTTGGGTGAATAATGAAATTGAGACAGAAATCAAGAAGTTCTTTGAAACCAATGAGAAGAAAGAGACAACATATCAGAATCTCTGAGATACAGTGAAAGCAGTGTTAAGAGGAAAGTTTATAGTACTAAATGCCCACATCAAAAGGCTAGAAAGATCTCAAGTTAACAACCTAACATCACAACTAAAAGACCTGGAGAACCAAGAGCAAACAAACCCCAAAGCTAGAAGAAGAAGACAAGAAATAACCAAGATCAGAGCTGAACTAAAGGAGGTAGAGACATGAAAAACCCTTCAAAAAAAAATCAACAAATCCAGGAGCTGGGTTTTTGAAAAAAATAATAAAATAGACTGCTAGCTAGACTAATAAAGAAGAAGAGACAGAAGATTCAGACAAACACAATCAGAAATGATAAGGGGGAATATCACCACTGACCCCTCAGAAATACAAACAACCATCAGAGAATACTATAAACACCTCTATGCAAATAAACTAGAAAATCTAGAAGAAAACGGATAAATTCCTGGACATATACACCCTCTCAAGGCTGAACCAGAAAGAAGTTGATTCCCTGAAGAGACCAATAGCCAATTCTGAAATTGAGGCAGTAACAAATAGCCTACCAACCAAAAAAAAGCCCAGGACCAGATGGATTTACAGCTGAATTCTACCAGAGGTACAAAGAGGAGCTGGTACCATTTCTTCTGAAGCTATTCCAAATAATTGAAAAGGAGGGACCCCTCCTTTACCCATTTTATGAGGCCAGCATCATCCTGATACCAAAACCTGGCAGAGATACAACAAAAAAAGAAAACTTCAGGCCAGTATCCCTAATGAACATCAATGAAAAAACCCTCAGTAAAATACTGGCAAACCGAATCCAACAGCATATCAAAAAGCTCATCCACCACAATCAAGTCAGCTTCATCCCCAGGATGCAAGGCTGGTTCAACATACACAAATCAATAAACATAATTCACCACATAAACAGAACTAAAGACAAAAGCCACATGATTATCTCAGTAGATGCCGAAAAAGCCTTCGATAAAATTCAACAATGCTTCATGTTAAAAATTCTCAATAAGCTAGATATTGAAGGAACATATCTCAAAATAAGACCCACAGCCAATATCATACTGAATGGACAAAAGCTAGAACCATCGCCCTTGAAAACCAGCACAAGACAAGGATGCCCTCTTTCGCCACTCCTGTTCAATATAGTTTTGGAAGTTCTGACCAGGGCAATCAAGAAAGAGAAAGAAAGAGCATATTCACATAGGAAGAGGAAGTGAAACTATCCCTGTTTGCCGATGACATGATCTCCTATATCTAGAAAATTCCATCGTTTCTGCCCAAAAGCTTCTTAAACTGATAGGCAACTTCAGCAAAATCTCAGGGTACAAAATCAATGTGCAAAAATTGCTAGCATTCCTATATATCAATAACAGGCAAGCTGAGAGCCAAAATCCAGAATGAACTCCCATTCACAATTGCCACAAAAAAGAATAAAATACCTAGGAATACAGCTAACAAGGGAAGTAAATGACCTCTTCAAGAACTACAAACTACTGCTCAAAGAAATCAGAGATGATGACACAAATAAATGGAAAAACGTTCTATGCTTATGAATAGGAAGAATCAGTATCATCAAAATGGCCATACTGCCCATAGTAATTTATAGATTCAATGCTATTCCCATTAAACTATCATTGACATTCTTCACAGAATTAGGGGGGAAAAAAACAAACTATTTTACAATTCATTTGGAACAGAAAATCAAATGTTCTCACTTATAATTGGGAGCTGAGTGATGAGAACACATGGACACATGGTGGGGAACAACACACGCTGGGGCCTGTTGGAGGGTGGGAGGAAGGACAGCATCAGTAAGAATAGCTAATGGATGCTGGGCTTAATACGTAGATGATAGGATGATCTGTGCAGCTAATTACCATGGCACACATTTATGTAGCAAACCTGCACATGTACCCCTGAACTTAGAATAAAAGTTGGAAAAAAGAAAGAAAACTTTAGGCCTGCGTGATACTGGTAAATTGTTCTGAACATTTAAGAAAGAAATAATACCAATTCTACACAAACTCTTCTAGAAAATATAGGAGGGAACATTTCCCAACTCATTCTGTGTTGTGAACATGATTCTGATTCTAAAATTAAAAAAAAAAAAAAAAAGGTTAGGCTAAAATTTTTCTTGAATGTAGACTCAGAAATTCTTAACAGTATTTTAGCAAGTCAATATATATATAGCAATATGTAAAAGGATAATACATTATGATCAAGTGGAGTTTGTTTCAGGAATGCCAGGTTGGTATAACATTTCAAAATTAATATAGTAATATTAGAAAACAAAACCCAATGATCTTTTCAATAGATGCAGAAAAATTATTTGGCAAAATTCAACTCCCATTTATGATAGAATCTCTCAGAAAACTAGTCTGCCATTTATTACCCATATTGCCTCTTAGCTGTAAATCTGCTTTCTTGCCTGGTTGTGATACTGTAACATTTGTCTCCTGTCCATTGGCACAGTGTTAAGCTTTCAATAGAGGGCACAGGAAGGATACTGGACAAAGAAGAGAGTTCTTTTCCTGGTTCCAGTGTATCTTTTTCTTTTTGCTCCTGCTATCCAAAAAGACACCCAGCAAGTTTCAGCAGTACCCTAGCAGTCAGCTTCTCAGTGACAAGTTCAGTGGCACACCTGCAGGAGACTTCCTTACAGCAAGTTCAGCAACACCCTCACAGGTGATTTCATGAGTACCAGCAGTGTACCAGCTGACTTCTTAGCAGTTTCCTGGTGAGTTCTGTGACATCCCATTTGGTCCCCCAGTTTTCAGCAACATCCTCTGCAGCCAGTTTTCCTATGGATTACTGGCAAGTCCAGCCAGTGTCTTAGCTGGTTTTCTATTTACAAACCCCACTCACCACCAGAGGTAGCTTGCTGGTGAATTTCATTGGTACCCCATGCAGTTCCCTGCCTATAATCCTTGACCCACTAACTGTAAACTAGCTCTGTCCTCAGGCAACCCAGCAAAATTCCCCACCATCCACTGGGCTGTTACCACACCCTCTTCAATGAGGTCTGAATCCCAGACTTTGGGAGAGTCCCTCCCTTCCAAGTTTGTTCCTTATTTAACTATTCTACCTCAGCTTTAGGGTGATATTCTTTAGAGTCCTTGTTTATTCCTACTTAGTTAATTCCCTGTAAACAGTTAACAATTCTATATACTAAACTGTCTCTGTTCAGACTGCCATGTGGTTTCTGTCTCCTGTCTGGATCTTGATACAGAATTAGTACAAGTAGTGCTCCCAGGAGACAGAACCTCCAAGAAGGGATTTCAGAATTGGTTTTGGTTGTCTTGGCTGATCTTACGTGGAGTGCCAAGTTTCTTCCAATGAGAGGTGGGATGCTGATAATTCATGAGAAGTCATGGCATCACAATTTAATTACAGTATCACCTACAGTTGATTGTGAAGAAATGACAAATGAACCCAGTACCTTGAGAGCCCAAATGACTGCTGCACTTGACTGTTATGGCAGTAGTTATGGCTACGAACACTGTAGTATAGGATGGATTCTCCTGTGTGGCAAGCGCTTACAGAGAGAAACTGGCAAGATAAAATCAAATGGTTTACTATTATTATTATTATGAACTAATAAAATAAGATTTTGTTACTATTTTTCAGTGATCTCTACTTGATACAGATGTTTGATAACAGAAAAAATTATAAGAAGGAGACATTGGTTGGGCATGGTGGCTCACATCTGTAGTCCTAGCACTTTGGGAGGCTGAGGCAGAAGGAAATCTTGAAGCCAGGAATTCAAGATCAGCCTGGGCAACATAGCAAGACTGCATCTCTAAAATGATGAATGAATGAATGGAGGCATTAACACAAAATAAATACCAAATAAAAATCATTTAGAATTTGAAAGATAATCACATACATATTTAGCATTTGAATTTTTCACACCTAAAATTTTATTTATTTATTTTTGATTGATTGATTGATTTTTGAGACAGAGTCTTGCTCTGTTTGTTGACCAGTCTAGAGTACAGTGGCACGATCTCAGCTCATCACAACCTCCACCTCCCAGGTTCAAGTGATTCTCCTGCCTCAGTCTCCTGAGTGGCTGGGATTACAGGTGCGCGCCACCACACTCGGCAAATTTTTGTGTTTTTAGTAGAGGGGGGGTTTCACCATGTTGGCCAGGCTGGTCTCAAACTCCTGACCTCAGGTGATCCGCCCGCCTCAGCGTCCCAAAGTGCTGGGATTACAGGTGTGAGCTGCCAAGCCCAACCCTAAAATGAAATTTTAAAGCACAAAGTATCAATTGTTTTATCTGATGATCTTGATCTTTATTTGGTGATAAATATGCCAGACAAGTATGCCAGAAAAAATTGTATTTCATTTTGCACTGACATTCATCAAATTTATTAAGAATGTATCAAAAAAAATCCTCATATTGGGCATTACAAAGTATGTTGTTTCATATAATCTCATTTTCTTTTTTAATTGTGAAAGCATTTTGTCTGCTTCTCCTGATTTTGATTTTGCCATTGAAATCTATTAAATATATTACTTTTATTTCAGATTTTAGATCTGTTTCTAATTTCACGTTGGAACGTTCCACGGTAGCATTCACTTTCTCTCTTTGCATTTCTTCTGTTAAATATTTACAAAGCACTGAAGCTTGTAACAAATAATCAGTGAAAAATGCCAGAAAATATTATTGGATAGTATTCAAATAACCTAATATTTAGATTTCCCAGCATGGTTAACAGCATTACACAGAGTTGTGTGTTGAAACTGCCAATTTAAGGACTTAGCCTCCAAACTTGTTATTTCTTGGAACACAACTCGTAGGATTTATGTAAAGTATAATACACATATCATCTTATTAGTATTGTTTTATGTAAGAAAGACCCACCACTAGCAGATATGGCCATGAACACACACTTGTGGGAACAGCTGCAAAGAAGACTGACTTGAGTATGTTGTGACTGCTACTCTCCCACATGCTTCTGTCCTGGTTCCTGGCAATGTCAACCTTAACCTTTGATTCTGCTTTTCAGTGTTTCCTGCTCTTGCTTTCAGTTGATATCAGCGGATTTCTTAAAGCCAGATGTCTCTATGTCAAATTGTTAAACTTTAATTTGTGCAAGAGAATTAGAACTTTTTTTTCATTTTTCCTGGCAACTAATTTGTTGTAAGATTTAGAGAAAACAAATTACCCAAGAAACTCCAGAAAGCATTCCTACTTAGAAACAGTAACGTAAATCAACTGCAGCTCTCATATATTGCAGGTGGAAATGCAAAGACATCTACTTTGGAAAATAATGTGATGTTTTCTTATTGAATTAAACATACACTTACCACAATACCTAGTAATTTCACTCCTAGGTATTAACTCAACATACATTTAAATATATGTCTATCCAAAGTCATGTAAGTTAATAGCAGCTTTATTTATTATAGCCCAAATCTGGAAACAACCCAAATGTCCATCATTGTGAATGGATAATTAGTTTTGATATATCCATACAGTGGAATACCAACTGAATAAAACAAGACAAAAGATCAATGAGGAAACAGAGGACTTTAACAATATGAGACCAAATGGACCTAACGGACATACAGAACATTTCATCCAATAACAGCAGAATATACATTCTTATCTAGCATGCATGGAAGATTCTCTATGATAAACCATGTTAGGCCACAAAACAAGTCTTAATGAATTTAAGATTTAAATTATGTAAAGTATCTTCTCTCAATGGAATGAAACTAAAATTAGTTAGCAGAAAGAAAACAGGAAAATTTGCAAATACATGGAAAGTAAACAGTGTGTTCTTAAACAACCAGTGGATTATGAGAGAGTTTCAGAAATACCTGGAGATACATTTTTTTAAGAGATACATTTTTTTAAATGATACAACATATTAAAACTTATGGAAGGTAGTAAAAGCAATACCAAGAGGGAAGTTTACAGCAGTAAACACATTAAAAGAGAAGAAAAATCTCAAGTCACCAACCTAATCTTATACCTTAAGGAATTAGACAAATAAGAATGAACTAAACCCAAAGTCAGCAGAAGGAAGGAAATAATAAAGACTAGAGGAGATAAACTCAATAGAAAACATAAAAGAAAAAAATCAACCAAACCAGGAGTTGTTTTAAAAAAAAAAAAAAAATCACTAAAATTGATAAACCCTTACTTCCTTACTTAGATTAAGAAAAAAAAAAGACTTAAATTTCTAAAATTAGAAATGAAAGGGGAGATACTATAACTGATGTCACAGAAGTGAAAAGAATTATAAAGACTACTGTAGTGAAAAGTTAGATGCCAACAAATTGGATGATCTAGAAGAAATGGATAAAGTTTTAGAAATATAAACCTACCAAGACTGAATCATAAAGAGATTCAGAAGAGTCCTATAACAAGTGTGGAGATTAAAGCAGTAATCAAAAACCTCCCAACAAAGAAAAACCTAGAACCTGGTGGCTCCCCTGGAGAATTCTACCGAACAGTTAATAACAGTCCTTCTCAAATTCTTCCAAAGAACGGAAGAGAAAGGGACACTCCCAAACTCATTTAAACTCGTTACCCTGATAACAAAACCAGACAAAGACACAATAAAGGACAGCTACAGGCCAATATCCCTGATGGATATTTGACACAAAAATTCTAAAGAAAATACTAGCAAACCAAATTATATTGCACATTAAAAAGATCATACATCTTGACCAGCTAAAATTTATGCCTGGAATGCAAGGATGGTTCAACATATAAGAATCAGTTAATATATTATACTACATTAACATCTCAATACAGAAAAAGCAAAATTCAGTACCCTATCAGGATTTTAAAAAATACTCAACAAATCAGGAGTAGAAGGAAACTACCTCAACATAATAAGCGCTAACATTATGCTCAACAGGGAAAGACAGAAGACTTTTCCTGTAAGATCCCGCAATAAAGCAAGGATGCCCACTCTTGCCATTACTATTCAACATAGTACTGAAAATTCTAGCCAGAGTAATAAGACAGGAAAAAGAAATAAAAGGCATTCAACTTAGAAAAGACTTAAAATGATCTTTCTTTGCAGATGACATCTTAAATGTAAAAAGAATTTGAACAACCTTGGTGAATCTCAAAAGCATCAGGCTAAGTAAAAGAAGCCAGACAACTACTGGAATCAAATTAATGTATGATTCCATTTATATTAAATTATATTAAAGGCAAAACTCTACTGATAGTAGGTCAGTAACTGCCCACAGTGGAGGACTGCAAAGAGGCCCAAGGAAACTTTGGGGGATAATGGTTTCCAAAGTTCACTTAATTGTACTGTTAGAATTAGTGCATTCTATTGTAGATAAATTACTTCTTTCATACTATCAATATTTAGAAAATAAAAGTTTATGAAAATATTACTTACAATGGCATATAAGTTTTTTTTTAAATACCTAGAAATTAACCTCTAATGAAACGTAAGACCTCCATAGGGTGAAATTAAGGGATGCTAAAGAAGATCTAAATATGCTGACAGAGATTTATTATTCATGAATTAAAGACGGTATGGCAAAGATATCAGTTCTGCTCAAATGGATTGGTAGATTCAATGTAAATTCCATAAAAATTTCAGCCTTTTTAGCCTGTTTATCTGATTCTAGAATATATATGGACAGGCTATGAATACAAAAAGCAAGATAGGTGAACTTGCTATACTGTATATCTAGATTTATTAGGAAAATAGAATAATTATAACACTGATAATGATACCGGAATGGTCAATAGGTAGAAGGCCTAGTAGTAGACACCCAAGCTTATATAGACATTGCTATGAAGGAAGTGTTGTGGCTGATCAGAAAGGAAATTAAGACTTTCAATAAATTTTGAGTAGTCATTTGGAAAAAATGGAAATTGGACTGGTACTTCTCACCAGCTCACCCATCCCCACCACTGTGTTAAAGTCCTAGGTGTGAAAGGCAAACCTGTAGTGCTTTTTAAAAAGAATATAGAATATCTCCATAGCCTTAGGAAAGGAATTTTTTTTTTTTTTTTTTTTTTTTTTTTTTTTTTTTTTTCCTGGACAGTTTGCTTTATGCATTCAGACAATTGAGGCTTGCTTTCCAGGTGCAACCCAGTGCCCTGGATGTCATCAGCACAGGCTGGGATTTTTTTCAACTAGACACAAAAACCATTAGCTGTAAAGGAAAAGATTGATACATTTGACTACATTAAAATTAAGAACTTCTGTCATCAAAATACAATTTTTTAAAAAGGTGAAAAAATCGGAATGTGACAAGATACTCTCTGTTCCTCTACATGTATTTCTGCAGTACAAATAGTTTACATGTGATTGGCACATATGTAGAAAATGACATAAATTTAACTGAAGTTATACTAGTTTCTATGCCATTTTCCTCAGCAAGCTAATTTTTTTTTATCATCAAATAACCACAAGTAAATAGAATCAACGAACACAACTGAATATTGCAGCTGACGAAGAATATGGCAGTGTATATGATGCCTGTATACTTCAATGTGGCATCTTTTCTGTTTGACTTTGTGTTCTGTTTTTAAAATCTTTATTGCACTATTTGCCCTATCTTCATTATTTAGTAGGCTAACCCTTTCTTATTGCCCCTTTCTGTCAAGCCACCTTTTCTCTTCATTTCTTTCATTTTCTTAGAAGACACAGTATTTTGTTTATTATTTTTAATTGGGAATTTAACATGTCTTTTAAACTGTATTAATATTTTAAATTAGAACCATTATTTATTTTGTTAGTGTTCTGGTTACAAAGTTGCAAAGGTTTTGAGAAGTCAACCATGACTCTGTTTTCTCCATAATCTCTGTTATTTTGGGTGCATGATTTTTCAGAAAGTGCTGTTTCAAGAAAACATATTTCACAGAAATCCCCCATTTGCAATACATATGTCTGACAATGGACCACAGAACTTCATCAATACCAAGGCAGTTATTTCACATTTTAACATCTCTACAGTTGGGATGCATCTTAGAATAGATGAAATCTTTCCATTGTAATTGCCAGGTTATTTTCTTTCTTAGAGATAAAATAATGATGCAGTTTAGAAGGGGTTGGTTACTTAGATTTGATGATTTAATATAATATTCAGAATATAAAGAATTACAAATCAATTTTATTTTTTATTATACTTTAAGTTCTGAAATACATGTGCAGAACGTGTAGGTTTGTTACATAGGTATGCATGTGCCATGGTGGTTTGCTGCACCCATCAACCCAACATCTAGGTTTTAAGCCTCATATGCATTAGGTATTTGTCCTAGTGCTCTTTCACCCCTTGCCTCCCACACCCTGACAGACCCCAGTGTGTGATGTACCCCTCCATGTGTCCATGCGTTCTCATTGTTCAACTCCCGCTTATTAGTGAGAACATGTGGTGTTTGGTTTTCCATTCCTGTGTTACTTTGCTGAGAATGATGGTTTCCAGCTTCAACCATGTCCCTGCAAAGGACATGAACTCATTCTTTTTTATGGCTGCATAGTATTCCATGATGTATATGTGCCACATTTTCTTTAACCATTCTATTATTTATGGGCATTTGGGTTGGTTCAAAGTCTTTGCTATTGTAAATAGTGCTGCAGTAAACATATGTGTGCATGTGTCTTCATAGTAGAATGATTTATAATCTTTTGAGTATATACCCAGTAATAGGATTGCTGGGTCAAATGGTATTTCTAGTTCTAGATCCTTGAGGAATTGCCACACTATCTTCCACAATGGTTGAACTAATTTACACTCCCACTAACTGTAAAAACGTTCCTATTTCTCCACATCCTCTCCAGCATCTGTCATTTCCTGACTTTTTAATATTTGCCATTCTAACTGATATGAGATAGTATCTCATTGTGGTTTTGATTTGCATTTCTCTAATGACCAGTGATGATGAGCTTTTTTTCATATGTTTGTTGGTCACATAAATGTCTTCTTTTGAGAAGTGTCTGTTCATATCTTTTGCCCACTTTTTGATGGGGTAGTTTGTTTTTTTTCATGTAAATTTGTTTAAGTTCCTTGTAGATTCTGGATATCAGACCTTTGTCAGATGGATAGATTGCAAAAATTTTCTCCCATTCTGTAGGTTGCCTGTTCACTCTGATGATAGTTTCTTTTGCTGTACAGAAGCTCTTTAGTTTAATTAGATCCCATTTGTCAATTTTGGCTTTTGTTGCTATTGCTTTTGGTGTTTTAGTCATGAAGTCTTTGCCCGTGCCTACGTCCTGAATGGGATTGCCTGGGTTTTCTTCTAGGGTTTTTATGGTTTTAGGTGTTATGTTTAAGTCTTTAATCCATCTTGCATTAATTTTTGTATAAGGTGTAAGGAAGGGGTCCAGTTTCAGCTTTCTGCATATGGCTAGCCAGTTTTCACAACACCGTTTATTAAATAGGGAATCCTTTCCCCATTGCTTGTTTTTGTCAGATTTGTTGAAGATGAGATGGTTATAGATGTGTGGTGTCATGTCTGAGGCCTCTGTTCTATTCCATTGTTCTATGTATCAATTTTGGTACCAGTACCGTATTGTTTTGGTTACTGTACCCTTGTAGTATAGTTTGAAGTCAGGTGATGTGACGCCTCCAGCTTTGTTCCTTTTCCTTAGGATTGTCTTGGCTATATGGGGTCTTTTTTGATTCCATATGAAATTTATAGTAGTTTTTTCTAGTTATGTGAAGAAAGTTATTGGTAGCTTGATGGGGATAGCATTTAATCTGTAAATTACTTTGGGGAGTGTGGCCATTTTGATGATATTGATTATTCCTATTCATGAGCATGGAATGTTTTTCCATTTGTTTGTGTCCTCTCGTATTTCCTTGAGCAGTGATTTGTAGCTCTCCTTGAAGAGGTCCTTCATGTCTCTTGTAAGTTGGATTCCTGGGTATTTTATTCTCTTTGTAGCAGTTGTACATGGGAGTTCACTCATGATTTGGCTCTCTGTTTGCCTATCATTGGTGTATAGGAATGCTTGTGATTTTTGCACATTGATTTTATATTCTGAGACTGCTGAAGTTGCTTATCAGTTTAAGGAGTTTTGGGGCTGAGAAGATGGGGTTTTCTAAATATACAACCGTGTCATCTGCAAACAGAGACAAATTGACTTCCTCTCTTCCTGTTTGAATACCCTTTATTTCTTTCTCTTGCCTGATTGCCCTGGCCAGAACTTCCAATACTATATTGAATAGAAGTGGTGAGAGAGGGCATCCTTGTCTTGTGCCAGTTTTCAAAGGGAATGCTTCCAGTGTTTTCCCATTCGGTATGATATTGGCTGTGGGTTTATCATAAATAGCTCTTAATATTTTGAGATACATTCCATCAGTGCCCAGTTTATTGAGAGTTTTTAGCATGAAGGTATGTTGAATTTTATTGAAGGCCTTTTCTGTATCTATTGAGATAATCATGTGGTTTTTGTCATTGGTTCTGTTTATGTGATGGATTACGTTTATTGATTTGCGTATGTTGAACCAGCGTTGCATCCCAGGGATGAAGGCAACTGGATCGTGGTGGATAAGCTTTTCAATGTGCTGCTGGATTCAGTTTGCCAGTATTTTACTGAGGATTTTCGCATCAATGTTCATCAGGGATATTGGCCTGAAACTTTTTTGTTGTTGTTGTGTCTCTGCCAAGTTTTGGTATCAGGATGATGCTGGTCTCAAAATGAGTTAGGGAGGAGTCCCTCTTTTTCTATTGTTTGGAATAGTTTCAAAAGGAATGGTAGCAGCTCCTCTTTGTACCTCTGGTAGAATTCAGCTGTAAATCCCTCTGATCCTGGGTTTTTTTTGGTTGGTAGGCTATTAATTACTCCTTCAATTTCAGAACTTGTTATTGGTCTATTCAGGAATTCGACTTCTTCCTGGTTTAGTCTTGGGAGGGTGTATGTGTCCAGGAATTTATCCATTTCTTCTAGATTTTTTAGTTTTTTTTTTTTTTTTTTTTTTTTTTTTTTTTTTTTTTTTTTTTTTTGTATAGAGGCGTTTATAGTATTATCTAATGGTAGTTTGTATTTCTGTGGGATCAGTGGTGATATTCCCTTTATCATTTTTATTGTGTTTATTTGATTCTTCTCTCTTTTTTTCTTTTTTATTCTGGCTAGTGGTCTGTTTTGTTAGTCTTTTCAAAAAAACAGCTCCTGGATTCATTGATTTTTTGGAGGGTGTTTCATATCTCTATAATCTTCAGTTCTGCTTTGATCTTGGTTATTTCTTCTGTTCTGCTAGGTTTTTTTTTTTTTTTTGATCCAGAGTCTTGCTCTGTCACCCAGGCTGGAGTGCAGTGGCATGATCTCAGCTCACTGCAAGCTCTGCCTCCCGGGTTCACGCCATTCTCCTGCCTCAGCCTCCCAAGTAGCTGGGACTACAGGCGCCCACCACCTCGCCCGGCTAGTTTTTTGTATTTTTAGTAGAGATGGGGTTTCACCACGTAAGCCAGGATGGTCTCAATTTCCTGACCTCGTGATCCGCCCCCATTGACCTCCCAAAGTGCTGGGATTATAGGCGTGAACCACCACGCCCAGCCCTGTTCTGCTAACTTTTGAATTTATTTGCTGTTGCTTCTCTAGTTCTTTTAATTGTGATATTAGGGTGTCTGTTTTAGATCTTTCCCATTTTCTGATGTGGGCATTCAGTGCTATAAGCTTCCATCTAAACACTGCTTTAGCTGTGTCCCAGAGATTCTGGTACATTGTATCTTTGTTCTCATTGGTTTCAAAGAAGTTATTTATTTCTTCCTTAATTTTGTTATTTACCCTAGTCATTCGGGAGCAAGTTGTTGAGTTTCCAAGTAGTTGTGCGATTTTGGGTGAGTTTCTTAATCCTGAGTTTTAATTTGATTGCACTGTGGTCCGAGAGAATGTTTGTTATGATTTCCGTTCTTTTGCATTTGCTGAGGAGTGTTTTATTTCCAATTATGTGGTTGATTTTAGAATAAGTGCTATGTGGCACCGAGAAGAATGTATATTCTGTTGATTTGGGGGGAAGGGTTCAGTAGATGTCTATTAGGTCTACTTGGTCCAGAGCTGAGTTCAAGTCCTGAATATCCTTGTTAATTTTCTGTCTCATTGATCTGCCTAATATTGACAGTGGGGTGTTAAAGTCTCCCAGTATTATTGTGTGGGAATCTAAGTCTCTTTGTAGGTCTCTAAGAACTTGCTTTATGAATCTGGGTGCTCCTGTGTTGGGGTGCATGTATATTTGGGATAGTTAGCACTTGTTGCGTTGATCCCTTTACCATTATGTAATGCCTTTCTTTGTCTCTTTTGATCTTTGTTGGTTTTAAGTCTGTTTTATCAGAGACTAGGATTGGGGTGGGGGGAGGGCTTTCCATTTGCTTGGTAAATATTCCTCCATCCCTTTATTTTGAGCCCATGTGTGTCTTTGCACATGAGATGGGTCTCCTGAATATAGCACACCAAAAAGTCTTGACTCTTTTATCCAATTTGCCAGTCTGTGTCTTTTAATTGGGGCATTCAGCGCATTTACATTTAAGGTTAATTTTGTTATGTATTAATTGTATCCTGTCCTCATGATGCTAGCTGGTTATTTTGCACATTAGTTGATGCAATTTCTTCATAGGGTTGTTGGTCTTTATATTTTGGTATGTCTTTGCAGTGGCTGGTACCAGTTTTTCCTTTCCATATTTAGTGCTTCCTCCAGGAGTAAGGCAGGTCTGTTGGTGACAGAATCCCTCAGCATTTGCTCGCCTGTAAAGGATTTTATTTCTCCCTCGCTTATGAAGGTTAGTTTGGATAGATTTGAAATTCTGGGTTGAAAATCCTTTTCTTTAAGAATGTTGAATATTGGCCCCCCACCCTCTTCTGGCTTGTAGGGTTTCTGCAGAGAGATCCGCTGTGAGTCTGATGGGCTTCCCTTTGTAAGTAATATGACCTTTCTCTTTGGCTGCCCTTAACATTTTTTCCTTTGTTTCAACCTTGGAGAATCTGAAGGTCTTGTGTGATTGCTTTTCCCAAGGAGTGTCTTAGTGGTGGTCTCTGTTTTTCCTGAATCTGAATGTTGGCCTGTCTTGCCAGGTTGGGGAAGTTCTCCTGGATAATATCCTGAAGTGTGTATTCCAACTTGGTCCCATTCTCCCTGTCACTTTCAGGTACACCAATCAGTCATAGGTTTGGCCTTTTCACATAGTCTTATATTTCTTGGAAGCTTTGTTCCTTTTCATTCTTTTTTCTCTGTTTTCGTCTTTAAGCTTTATTTCATTGAGTTGATCTTCAATCTCTGATATCCTTTCTTCCACTTGATCAATTTGGCTATTGATACTTGGTGTATGCTTCACAAAGTTCTCATGCTGTGTTTTTTAACTCCATCAGGTCATTTATGTTTTTCTCTAAACTGGTTATTCTAGTTAGCAGTTCCTGTAACCTTTTATCAAGGTTCTTAGCTTCCTTGCATTGGGTTAGAACATGCCCCTTTGTCTCAGAGGAGTTTGTTATTACCCACCTCCTGAAGCTTACTTCTCTCAATTCATCAAACTCATTCCCTGTCCAGTTTTGTGCCCTTGTCAGAGAGGAGTTGTGATCATTTGGAGGAGAAGCAGCATTCTGGTTTTTGGAATTTTCAGCATTTTTGTGCTGGTTTTTCCTTATCTTTGTGGATTTATCTACCTTTGATCTTCAACGCTGATGGCCTTTGGATGGGGTTTTTGTGTGAGCATCCTTTTGGTTAATGTTGATGTTATTGCTTTCTGTTAGTTTTCCTTCTAATAGTCAGGCCCCTCTTCTGCAGGTCTGCTGGAGTTTGCTAGAGGTCCACTCCAGACCCTGTTTGCCTGGGTATCACCAGCAGAGGCTGCAGAACAGCAAAGATTGCTGCCTGCTCCTTCCTCGGGAAACTTTGTCCCAGAGGGGCACCTGCCTGATGCCAGCCAGAGCTCTCCTGTATGAGGTGTCTGTTGACACCTGCTGGGAGGTGTCTCCCAGTCAGGAGGCACGGGGGTCAGGGACCCACTTGAGGAGGCAGTCTGTCCCATAGCAGAGCTCGAGCACTGTGCTAGGAGATCTGCTACTGTCTTCAGAGCCGGCAGGCAGGAACATTTAAGTCTGCTGAAGCTGCGCCCATAGCTGCCCCTTTCCCCAGGTGCTCTGTCCCAGGGAGATGGGAGTTTTATCTATAAGCCTCTGACTGGGGCTGCTGCCTTTCTTTCAGAGATGCCCTGCCCAGTGAGGAGGAATCCAGAGAGGCAGTCTGGCCACAGCCGCTTTGCTGTGCTGCAGTGAGTTCTGCACAGTCCAAACTTCCTGGCGGCTTCCTTAACACTCTAAGGGGAAAAACTACCTACTCAAGTCTCTGCAATGGTGGATGCCCCTCCCCTTACCAAGCTCGATCATTCCAGGTCAACTTCAGACTGCTGTGCCGGCAGCAAGAATTTCAAGCCAGTGGTTCTTAGCTTGCTGGGCTCTGTGGGAGTGGGACCCACTGACCAAGACCACTTGGCTCCCTGGCTTCAGCCCCCTTTGTGGGGAAGTGAACAGTTCTGTCTTGCTGGGGAACAAAAAAAAACTCTTGCAGCTAGCTCAGTGTCTGGCCAAATAGCCACCTCGTTTTGTGCTTGAAACCCAGGACCCTGTTGGTGTAGGCACACGAGGGAATCTCGGTCTGCAGGTTGCAAAAACATGGTAAAAGCGTAATATTTGGGCCAGATAGCACAGTCCCCCATGGCTTCCCTTGGCTAGGGGAGGGAGTTCCCAGGCTCCTTGTGCTTCCTGGGTGAGGCACTGCCCCACCCTGCTTCTGCTCACCCTCTATGGGCTGCACCCACTGTCTAACTAGTCCTAATGAGATGAACTGGGTACCTCAGTTGGAAATGCAGAAATCACCCACCTTCTGTGTTAGTCTCACTGGGAGCTGCAGACTAGAGCTGTTCCTATTTGGGCATCTTGCCAGCTCCCACAAATCCATTTTAAAGACATAAACCCAACAGAAAAATGGGGAAAGACTTGAATAACCACTTCACAACAGAGGAAATCTATATGGCTTCTAAATGTATTAAAAAGTGTTTAATCTCATAAAGCAATTGCATATTAAATACACAGTGAGGTGACTTTACACACCCAGGATATTGGATAAAGTTTAAAAGCCTCATGATAAGTATTGGTGTGGACAGAAGAGGATGCATGTTATGTGATTCCATTCATATGAGGTTGCAAAAGTGGCAAAACTAAGCTATGTTGCTTTAAAATGCACTATTTAGTTGGTACAATCATCAAAAAGGAAAGGAAATCATCATCACAGATGTCAAGATGATAGTCACTTTTGAGGAGAGATTTATCATCAGAGACACCCAAGAAGGTTTTTGAGGTCCTGGTAATGTTCCGTTTCTTTGCTTGGGTTGATTTGCTTATAACTAAACAGAAAGGGTAAATGAGTTATGTCAAATGTTATTCATAGGTCAATTAAGATGAGTGTAAGACTTGGCCATTGAGTTCAGCAAAGTGGAGACTATTGTTGAAACAGCACTTTGTCTCAGTGAATGGTTAGGGAAAAGATTGTATTTGAATAGGCTCAAGAGACGGTGAGAGGAGAATTGGAGACTGTATGGCTCCAAAGAACTCTTCCTCTTCCTGGAGGAATTTTTGTGTATAAAGGAGAACTGTGGTGAGAACTGGGGGTGAATGGGGATGTAGAAAGCTTTATATAAAATATATAGTATTAAGAGAATATAAAGATAAATTTTATGGAATGCCAAAAGCAATGGGGTAAAGGAAGGAAGATAACTTTATGTGTATTGGGTTGTATGGTTTTGTGGAGGGAGTTAAAATTTATAATACTTTGTAAAGAGAATTAACATTAAAACTATTTTCTAGTCTTAGAAATATATGGTAGAATTACACGTAACATTCATATCTGTCAGTGAAAAGAATCATGGACAACATCCTGCTCAACGCCACTTTGCAGAAAGAGAAAGCCAAAAGAGATTAACTACTTGATCTAAATTGTGCCATTAATAATAATCCCAGACCAAAACAGAGTTCCTCCTGCCCCTTGGATCAGTGCTGTTTTTATAGTATTATCTATAATATGGCTTGCTTTTTAAATTGTTTTTTAGTCATTATATTTTATAGTAGAGTTTATTTGGATATCTCAGTTAGCCTTTGCTGTATAACAGACTACCCCAAAACTTAGTGACTTAGAATAGTGGTGTGTATTTCTCATGATTTCATGAGTTGGGCTCAGTTGGGACCATTCATATGGCTGTAGTCATTGACAGCTCAGCTGGAACTGGAGGGGTTAAGATGGTCTAATTCATGTGTCTGGGGCCTTGCTGCTTTTTGTTGGCTTGGGCTCTCTTATCATTCAGTAGTCTAGCCTGGACTTCCTTGCATAGTAGCAGGAGCGTTCCAAGAGGGTGAAGATGGAAGTCTAGATCCCTAAACTTGGACAGCATCACAGCCTTCACATTAAATTAATCGCAGCATATCATCAATCCAGTCCAAATTCAAGGGATGAGGCAACAGGCCCCACCTCTTAAGAGGTACAAAATATTGTCATCATATTTTTTCCATTTGTCATAGATAATTACAAATTATAATTTTAATCATTGAATTTACTTTTTTTTTTTTTTTTTAAGAGGAAGACTTTGTAAAATGTGTTGTTATAGAATCTGGATTTTATACCAAGGATCATGGGAAGCCATTGATGGGTTTAGAGAGATTTTCTTTGTTTCCTCAGACTGTGTTTTAGAAAGTCACTGACTGCAGTTTGGCGGGGTACTAGGAGTGTAGCTGGGAAGAGGTAAAGGTTGACCTGGGAGTACCAACAATACAGGTCCTAGATAATGATATGAATTCAGTGATTATGGGAATGAAAAGAAGTATTTAGAGATACTTATGAGGTAGATTTGGTGACTGGATGTGGAGTAGAGGAAGGAGCCCAAGACGACTGACTCTCAGATTTCCTACCTGGAGTGCTATTACTGAATAGAGGCCTAAGTGGAGAAACAGGTTTAAGAAGGAAAGTGTTCTTGTCCTAGACTTGCAGCCAAATCCCAGACTCTATTCCCAGTGAGAATCCTGGATCTCTTTGTATTACGTAGTGTTTGAAATGGCATTTCATAAAAGTGACTCTTGTTTAGTAAAATGTAGCAATGCTGCCATAACCTGAATTTGTACCTTGAAGCTGAAAGAAAGTTTGTACTTTAGCATTTAGTGATCTGTTACTGCAGTTAATTTTATGAAACAATTTACTTACTTAATTTTTTAAAATTACTTGAAGAAAATAAAAGCTAAGAAGCCATATGTGAATACCTATCTTAAGCATTTTATGCACTTATAAAGTAACTTTATAACCAGTGTTTGTCCGTTTTAAAAATAAAGTTCATTAAAATAACTTATAAAAATTATTATTTTTTTGTCTTTCATGACTCTAGTAAGTAGAATGTTTACATTTATGCTAGAGATGAAAAAAATACGTAGGATAACTACTTTAAAATAAGTCTATCTTTCGCCAGGTGTGCACATATATCAAAACATGTTGTATGCTATAAATGTATACAATTTTGTCTGTGAATTTTACCTTAATAAAGTTGGGGCAGGGAAATGACGTATCTCTAAAGTGTTCTCTATAGATGAAATATTCTATTACTTTGAATATTTTGGAAGTTTAAAAGTAGTTTACAACCTACTTTTTTTTTTCTTTTTTCTTAGGCACTACAAGGGCCCCCAGGGATGGGGAAGTACCAGGAGTGGATTATAATTTCATTTCCGTTGAGCAGTTCAAAGCACTGGAAGAGAGTGGAGCATTGTTAGAAAGTGGAACGTATGATGGTATGTCCCCAAATAACACCACCACCCCCCACCCAAAAAAACTATCTGAACGACTGGAATTATTTCAGAGGGAATTTGACCAGCAAAGTACCACTTTTTGGAAAAGTTTTTTCTGCTCTGTTTTTGGGAAAATGTTCTTTTGATGGGGAGATTTGTAATTTACTAATTACAAATGGGATTAAATAATAAACCAAAAAAGTCTGTCATATTTTAAAGTTGATTGTGAACAATGTACTAAAAATCAGTCAAACTGGCCAGTTTATATATTTCATAGTAATTCACATTCATCATGTGAACTCAATGAGTATTTGTTGATTGCTTTCTATTTGTGGTTGGGAATTCAAAATCTGTACTCTTAAAAAACTTGTATGTACCTTGACTATCCTGGACAAAAGAGAGTATAAAATATGGGGAGAAAACAACAAAAACAGAATAATTGGTTTTCTTTTCGTTTCTGTTTCCTCTACCCACTTGATTCCATTGATACTTGATATTTGAGATCAATTTCCATTTTTAAATGATTCTGTTAGATCTATTTTTCCCCTTATATAGCATACTTTTCCCTGGCAAGCTTATCCACTTCCATAGCACCTATGCTATGGTCCATCATTGCTTTTTCATACTATTATAATTGCCTCTTTACAAGCTCTGTGATAGTAATGGTCATGTCTTTCATACTTGATATTATCTTCAGTGCCTAAAGATAGTGTTCAATAAATATCTAACCTGGAATTCAGCATATTCAAATATGCATTTGTGTTCTATCCAAAAGAGTAATTCTTCATCATTTCTCTCTTTAGCAGCACCATGATCTCAGAACAGTGAAATCATTATTTACTTTCTCCTTTTTCTCACATTTCACATCCATTTGCCAAATCTCATCATTCTTCTTTTGTAGCTGCATTCACAATGCTCTTCTTTCACCTTCACCACCTCCTTGTAGGCCTACTAGAAGAGCTCATGTGTGGACTATTGCTGTTGATCTCATTTATTCCAATTTCTTCCACCCTGCCCATTGCTACCATGCTAGTCTTCTTCAAGAGCAGCTCTATCATGTCTCTCCTATGCAGAACCTTCAGTGATTTCCTTTCATCTGCTAAGTTTAACCTAACTACCTTTTCTGGGCTTAGCACTCATGACTCATTCATTTGTTCATTTGTTTTATCCTGTTTTATTCATTAAACAACCATTTATTAAGTACCTACTATGTGCTAAGCTCTATAAGAGGATCTAGGAATACTGCGATGAACAAGGTTAAAGTGCTTTTGAAGTTTTGGTTTTTTTGTTTTTTTTTTAAAGAAGCCCTCTCCCCTTGAATGATGAAGACATTCTACATTTTGTTCCATTAAATATAAGAGCTTGATATGGACGAAGTGGCATATTATATATTATTTATTGCTGTGTGCTCAATTCAAAGAAAATGCATCATTTCATTTCACATCCAGAGATTGGCAACAATTTTACAGTCTGATAATTGAAAGAAATGGAAACTCCCATACATTGCTGGTGAGAATATAAAATAGTATAATCCTTTTGGAGAACATTGTGGCAGTGGCTAGTAAATTTGAAGATATACGTAACTCTGACCCAGCAATGCTCCCCTCTAGACATCTACTCAGGAAAAACCGTTGTGCATATGCATATATAGACACGTATGGGAATATTTGTTATAGTGTGAAACAGTGACAGAATGGAAACAACTCTCCTTTAGTAGAATGAATAACATACATTTTAATTTGTTCATAAAAATGGACTGCTATACAGCAGTTCAATGCACTAGATTTATAGGTATCAACATTAATAAGTGTTAAGTGGCATAAAAAGTATAAAATTGTATAAAGGTATAAAATTGTATAAAAAGTTACAAAACGATATTTATATTATACTATTTATGAAAAAATATGTGAAATGTTAGGAAAATATTCTCTGAAGCTTTTATGAAAACAATAGTGTTTACATGTTATAAATGCATATATACGTATCTTAGATGTATATTCAGGAGGAAAGACACATACCAACTTCAGGACAGCTCAGGGAGGGAGTGGCTATACGGACAGGAAGTTAGAGCTTTAATTGTAGATGTGACCATGTATATATATCCTTAAAGAGAAAAAAAAGGGAGATTTGAAGGCAATCTAGCAATAATATCTAGATGATGTGTATATAAATAAATTGATAATGTACACATATTTATATAAGTAAATTTTATACATAGATATTTCTAATACTATTCTGATACTACAGTCTGTAATTTTATATATATTTGAAATATTGAATAGTTGGCAGTTCTATAAAAATGAAAAAGCCTTCAGAAAATAAAAAAACTTCAAAACAGCTCTAAAACAATGAAAAACTTTCTCTGTCAGTAACTATAGTTAGAGTTCACAACCCTTGGAATTGTATACTGTATCTGAAAACTTGATATTTACCAACAACTCAAGAAAAATAGATCTAATTTATTTATAAACAATTCTAGTTTTCTTTTTTAATCTAAGCCCCGTAATTATCTTTTTTAACAAGGAAACTGCCCCAAATTATTATGAAGTCCTAAAATCTTTTCAGTGATTATGGATGGCAGTCATCATATCCAGCATTTTTATATTTTCCCCTTAGAAAAAGGTTAAACTTTCTCAAGTTAGATAATAATTACCAAGAATTCTCAGTAAGATGTGTTTCTAGTAATACTACTACCTTATTTAGAAAAAGTGGACTTTTTATTTCTGTCATGGTATATCCAGTTTCCTTGATACTGTGATTAATAGGCATAATTCAGGAAAAAGAGAGACCCTCGAACCTCCTAATCCCCAGCCAAATCTCTGTTTGGTGTATTTCTGTGCCAGCTACCCCAGAGAAGCGTGACTGGCTTTTTCATTGGTTCTTTGCTTTACTTCTGAGCTAGAAAGTTTGCAGAAAGTTTAGTCTGTTTTCATACAAACCTCTGCATCCATCTGTACGATTGGAGTAACTCCATTTCAAATATGGATTTGGAAACAAGGGAGTAGGTGAGTAGGGAGAGACAGGATGTCGCTGAAAAGTTTTTTAGTTTGATTTTATTGTTTTGTCTTCATTATTTTAATGACAATTCCTGCTGAAAGTCAAACTTCCAAAGAATTCATGCTAAATGTTTTCCCCCTCAAAACATGCACAAGTTAAGGTAAACTATGTAATATCTAGATTTGTTTCAGCATTATGGGGAAGAACCTATGCTACTTTCCGTCTAGGAAAAAACAGTCAATTATCTACCTCATTAATTTACGTTAGGTGAATGAGCATCTTAATTACTTCCTTAGGGGCCAAAGAATTTGATTAGAAAATATGAATTTAGAAGAATCATGAGTATTTTACTCTCTCATCATATATATATTTCTCTAACATTAGCATAATGATTAATAGAATGTCAAAAGTAGTAGGAACCACAAACTGTTAATGTTGGCTTGACCTGTTGAGTGCTTTCCCATATTATTTGGCAGCCTAGTGGGAACTGCATGACAAATTGAGAAGATACTCAATTGTTTTCATTCTTTTCTGGAACATTTATTTTTACTGCAAAAATTATAGATTCTCAAGAGAAAATTAAAGTATTTCTTGCTTTCCTGAGAGTAAGCCAATACTGAATGATCCTGCTAATGTCTCTATTTGTTCAATAAATTATCAGATAAAATAATAGAATGCTCAGAAAAACTTTAAAAAATTACCCTTATATAAACATCCTACATTTTTATCTGATCTGGTTAGTTCTTAGCTTAACCTTTACCCACTTACTTCCTCATTTTACCAAAATAGTTCATTATGTTACACATTAGAACAAAATTATTTCAGTTAGTTTTATCCTCATTTACTCCCACCTTTTGTGCCAATTAGTCTTACATGACAGCATCAGTGCATTTAAATTCACAAATTGTGTCCTAATTTAGAACCCATGTAAAGCAATCCCTGTAGGAATGAATAATCTACATACATACAGTCAATTTCCTGGCCTTAAACAAATAGTATGAAAATACTAGATAGTATATGGTGAAGAGCACTTGAGAAATTAGTTCTTTCCCCTATTTCTGCTCTCTCTTCTCCTAAGATGAGTGCTTTGGCCTCCTTTTGGCCAATGGTATATATTTTAATTTTGTTTAATTTACTTTTTATTTTTTTGAGGCAGAGTCTTACTCTGTCACCCAGGCTGGAGTGTAGTGGTACAATCTCAGCTCACTGGAACCTCTGCTTCCTAGATTCAAATGATTTTCCTGCCTCAGTCTCCTGTGTAACTGGGATTCACAGGCATGTGCCACCTTACCTGGCTAATTTTTGTATTTTTAGTAGAGTTGGGTTTCGCCACGTTGGCCAAGCTGATCTCAAACTCTTGACCGCAAATGATTCGCCCGTCTCAGCCTCCCAAAGTGCTGGGATTACAAGTGTGAGCCACCGTGCCCAGCCCTTTGGTAGATATTTCAAAACTCCTTTGTGAAAAACAGGGCAGAGACATACACTAAGTCAAATTGCTCTGACTCTCACTTAAACATTAGTAATTTCAGCTGCTATTTTACTCACTTCAGGAAACTTCTATGGAACTCCCAAGCCTCCAGCAGAACCCAGCCCTTTTCAGCCAGATCCAGTTGATCAAGTCCTCTTTGATAATGAGTTTGATGCAGAATCTCAAAGAAAACGAACTACATCTGTCAGCAAGATGGAAAGAATGGATAGCTCTCTTCCTGAAGAGGAAGAAGATGAGGACAAGGAAGCTATTAATGGCAGTGGAAACGCAGGTTTGTAATAGATGAACAACTTTTAACTGATCTTCTAGATTGATTTTACTATTACATTGAATTAAAACCACTAAAATTTTCTACAAAGCATATGAAGAGCAAGTGATGGGATTTTAATTTTTTTGTAAAGGTTGTATGTGGAACAAAGTGTATTTCTGTAGACCATCCTATAAGCTAAAGTGAATTTTTCCAATTTGGATAAATTAATGAAAAGCTATCATTAGTAATAAAATATATGCAATTACCCTGCTGTTTAAAATATTTGAGATTTGCCTCTGATGTTGCAATATGGGAATCTTGTTGGTCTATGTCTTCCTTTAGGATGTAAACAATATATGGATGTTTTAGAATGTAGACTTCAACCTAAACAAAGTAAATAGGGTTTGAAAGTATGCTGGTAAAAATTATCTAAAAGGTTGGTTTATAATTTAAATTTTAAATTTAAATTTTAGATTCACTCAAATTTTCAAATATGAGTCCCTTCATTAAATGTAAAACCAGCAGAAATTCAGTGGGGAAGAATCTGCTTATTTTGAGTAGCCCTAATTAATGTGGTGATTGCTTAGAGGGTTATTAGACTTGTAACTGAGAGTATAACTAGGAAACCATAAAATCACAGCTGAGCTTATTCAGTGGTACCCACTGCAAAAATTCCATTCAGAACACTAGAATGTAAACTTCATAGGGCTGAAGTTTTGCTTTTTTTGTTTACTGTTCTGTCCCTTCCATCAAAAACAGTGCCTGGCATGTAATAGGAACTAAAATCCTCAAATTTGCAGAACACATGTCCTTATCATTTTCCCAAAGCACCCTTATCTTTTTCTTCATCAATTATTAAAATTTGATATGTATATGAATGTATTAAACAATGAGTTAATACATTCATTGTTTATGTCCCACTCCAGAGTGTGAGTTCGGTTTTATAGTCCTAACTTTTTACGTAGTTATGCAACATAGTGTGTTTAATGTTAAATGGATTACCCCAATGTATTTAAATGTAAATACTAAAAACAGGTTTTAAAAGGTTTAGGTGAATTCACATCTAATTTTTAGGAGTTACGAAGGGAAGTCATAACACCATTGAGCCTTTTAGTGTTGATACCAGCTCTGCTATCCCACAAAATTAAGTCTGTTAACATTTAAAAATGCTAAACAGCAGGATTGGAGACCATGAATCTTTCCCAATATAGGAATTTATATGTTCTTGATTTAAGGGAAAATAAAATGTTGTTTTTTTACTTCCTAATACAGAGCCTTTAAGTGATCACTGCAGTTCTTTTAGAGGTAAACTTGTTTGTAATCTCTATAGTTTATGCTTCATGTAAGTCACTTGTTAAACTGTCGTTATATACTCTTTGATATTAATATTTAAAGGGAGTATATCCAAGGGTGTGTGGGAGGCAGTTCATATACTACCTCTTATGTATAGATACCATAGGACACTTACATTGAATTATATATTTCTTTGTAATAGAAAATATATAGGACATTTAAGTGAAAAAATACAAAGCACCTGCCTACAAACAGAATTCACCTTCTGAATAAGTATGAACTGTAGTTGTTAGTTAACTAATCAAAGTTGGGGAAATGTGCTTTGTGTATTGCTTTTGTTGTTCTTTGTTTCTTTGTTTGGTTGGTTGGTTGTTTTGAGACAGAGTCTCCCTCAGCTGCTCAAGCAGGAGTGCAGTGGTGCGACCTTGGCTCACTGCAGTCTGTCTCCCGGGCTCAAGCAATTCTCATGTCTCAGCCTCCTAAGTAGCTGGGATTATAGGCATGTGCCACCCTGCCCAGATAATTTTTGTATTTTCAGTAGAGACGGGGTTTCACCAAGTTGGCCAAGCTGGTCTCGAACTCCTGGCCTCTGGTGATCCGCCTGCCTTGGCCTCCCAGAGTGCTGGGATTACAGGCGTGAGCCACCGTGCCTGGCCTGTGTATCGTTTTTGAATCCCTGCCTTGAAAAATCAGAAAATTGTTTGGGAGCAGAAATGAGAAGTTAGGTAGAGGTTTATTTGTGCACACCAGTATGTTTATTATTTTATATCTTGCTGAAGAAATAACCCAAAAGAATGCTAAAATGGCCTTGTACAATAATATATGTTATGTAATAATTATAATTTTTTTCTAAGAAATGGTTTTATATAAAGAACATCTTCACAAGTCATTGGCTATTAAGCAAACTCCTTTATTCAATCACTTGGAACTTTATTAAGAAAAATATTATAGATTATATATTTGCTTTTGCTTTTCTCCAACATGGTTAGTTGCCAAGAATGTAACTCCTTTCCTGATTGATTTATACATTAGGTACCTTTTGATTTCTGTCATTTTTTCTGCATACAAAATAAATCATGTGCTTGATTCATTTATTTATTCAACAAGTATGTAGTGAGCACTTACTAGAATACTAAATGCCATTGTGCTAAATGCTAGAAATAAAGCAGTGAGCAAAACAGACAAAAACCTGTCATGAACTATACTTTCTGGTGGGAGAGACAGAACTTGCCAACTTAAATGAATAACATACATAGTGTGTTAGATGGTGCTACAGAGAAAAACAAAGCAGAGCAGGAGGTGGTAAGATATGGTGGTCAAGGTTTGCAATTTTAGATAGTGTGGAAGAAAAGACTTGAAAGAATCGAGTGAGTAAACTCAGGATATCTGGGAGAGGAGCATTCTAGACAGACAGAACTGGAGATACAAATGTCCGGAGATGGAAACATACCTAGTATATTCAGTCAATAGCAAGGAAACCAGAGTGGTTGGATACAATGTGGACAATGCATTCTATTGGAGTGATTGGATCTGGGTGATGGAAGGAAATAGAATAGAATAGTAACCAATAAGATCATTTAGATAATGATGGGTATGAAGAGGGAGGAATGCATATCATACAGGATCTTGTAGGTCATTGGAAGAATTTTAGTTTTTATTCTGAAATGAGAAACCATTATGGGATTTTGATTCAAAGAGTAACATGGTACAACAGTTTTTAACAGGCTTATTCTGACTACTGTATTGCAAATAGGCAGAAGGAGGACATGGGCAAAATAGGGATACCAGTTAGGAGGTTACTGAATGTGCAAGGAAGAAAGTGATCAGATGCTGCTGATAACTAAAGTAGGATGGAACTGAGGAATGATCATTGGATATAGCAATGTAGAGATTATTGATGACCTCGATAAGAATAGTTTAATGATAGGAATTTAAAAGCCTTGTTGGAGTGAGGTCCAGAGGAACTGGAAGAGCGGAAGAGGAGGTAGCAAATATAAACTATTTCAAGGTGGCTTGGTGTAAAGAGGAGAGAAATAGGTTGGCTGCCAAGGAGTAAAGACAATTATTTTCTTTTTTTTTTTTTTGGAGACGGAGTCTCGCTCTGTCGCCCAGGCTGGAGTGCAGTGGTGCGTTCTCGGCTCACTACAAGTTCCGCCTCCCATGTTCACGCCATTCTCCTGCCTCAGTCTCCCGAGTAGCTGGGACTACAGGCACCCGCCACCATGCCCAGCTAATTTTTTTTGTATTTTTAGTAGAGACAGGGGTTTCACCGTGTTAGCCAGGATGGTCTCAATCTGCTGACCTCGTGATCTGCCCGCCTCAGCCTTCCAAAGGCCTGGGATTACAGGCGTGAGCCACTGCACCGGGCTAGAGAATTATTTTCTTTTTACTGAACTGGGAACATGTTTTTGTGTGGATGGATATGATCTAATAGATAAAGAAGATTGGTGATGCAGGAAGGAGAGTGAAAGAATTGCTGTAAGCAGAGAAGATGGGATATAATTTATAATTGGAGGGTTAGCCATAGCTAGGAGTACACGCAGTTCTTCCATAGTAACAGATGGTGGAGTCAGTGGGCACAGTTGCTGTGTAGATGTGATGGTGGGAGTTTGTGGAAGTTTTCTTATGCTTGCTTCTATTTTCTTAGTGAAATAAGACACAAGGTCATCAAATGAGATGAGGGATAAGGGAAAAGTAGTGGATGGTTTAAGGAGAAAGAAGGTATGAAATAATTATCTTGGAGAGTGTCAGAGTGAATCAACTAAAGAAATATGCTGTGATCACCATGATCATTAAATGCCCACTTAAAGTTAGTGATCATGAATTTAAAGTAAACTTGTCAGCATTGCCTGTATTCAGCTGCATATGCTGACATGGAGTAGGTAGAGAGTAGGATTTAAGCAGAGTTCTGATTTAGCCAGGCAGTATTATGAAGTAAGGTTAGGGCAAAGGAATCAGGAATATTTACAAGGGAATAATTATAATGGTTCATCATGGAATTTAAGTTGGGTTAGCAGGGCCATGGGGAAATGGGTAGAGGATAAAGAATAGTGAAAGGTAGTAAGTAGTAGCGCATGGTTAGATAAAGGATGGTTGGAGCTGAAATACTATAGAGAAGGATATCTCAGGATATATAAGATCTCTCTCAGATTCTCTGAATCTGGCCATTGCCTGCAATTTGAAGTTGTCGTAGTGATGTAACATAGCATCGTTTAAGTTTTAGAAACAAGTTATAAGTATACGAATTGTGAACTCCCTAGACAGTACCCAAATTTTAGTATTCTTACCTACATTATGGGCCTTGGGACTCTAAAAGGATTTTAATATTACTAAACGGAATTATATTTAACAACAGGAACTCTATTGAGTGTAATTTTTAAAAATTACTATTATTTAAAGGCCAGTGTTAAATGTGTACAAAGCAGCTTAGTATAGCAGGTAAGAGCATGGACCACTTAGATTCAACTCATGGCTTTGCTGTTTATTGGCAGTGTAATTATGACTAAGTTAACCTCTCTGTGCCTTAGTTTTCTGAGTCTGTAAAACAGGGAGTTTAATAATGGATACTCACAGGGTTGCTGTGATGATTATGAGTTAATTTATAGAAAGCACTTAAAATAGAGCCTGACACATAAAAGGACTACATTAGTGCTGCTGTAGCTGCTGTGGCTTATTAGGATTTATACTGAATTAATTCTAGTGTTGTTTTTTGCTTCTTTCCCAGACTAGCATCAGAGGTGCTATACAGAGTTAGTTGTCAATGAGTAGGGGAAAAGAGTTGAATATGTTGGTTATTTTAAAATTTATAGCAGAATGTGGACATAATAGACAAGAAATTTGCAATATTTACGTATTTGGAATTTTTTTAGAAATGAAAGGTGCTGTTTGAAGAAAAATGTAACTTTACCTACTTTTCACACTGTTCTGTTTTGAACAATGGCAGAAAACAGAGAGAGGCATTCTGAGTCATCTGACTGGATGAAGACTGTTCCAAGTTACAACCAAACAAATAGCTCCATGGACTTTAGAAATTATATGATGAGAGATGAGACTCTGGAACCACTGCCCAAAAACTGGGAAATGGCCTACACTGACACAGGGATGATCTACTTCATTGAGTAAGCAAATGTCTCTATCTCTTCTAATGTGCCCTAACACCTTGAGGATTGCCTAAGATTTTTTTAAACCCCATTTTGGACACAAACCTTTTTCAGAAGACTCATTTCTTTTTCTTTCTTTAAAAATAGTTTTCATAAAACTGACAGTTGATTTTTAATCTGATTTAATCTGACACTTCATTTTTATTTGACTTGAATAAAGGAATAGTGTATTTGACTTCTGGTTTTATAAGAGCAGGAGGATTAAAAACAGTTCATCACGAATGGTGAAAAATGTAAAGAATAAAGGGTATTTTGCTTTGCTTATTAAAAAACTTTTAGGTAGATTGTCCAGCTTAACGAGGATTTTGAGAATTGTCATCATGAGTAGGAACATATTATTATCTGAATTAAATATTTTCAGTCCTAGAGTTTGAGTTTGATGTGTTCAGGCAATATAGTTGAATGATGTAGAAAGAAAATATCACTTGATGTCAGAGTAATTGGTACAAACTGAAGTTCACAAAAAACACTACTTTTATGAGAAAGCACTATTAATATAGTATTTATAGAGATACTGATTACCACATGTATTAGATCAACCTAAAATTGTATGTTGTTTGTACTAGAGAATAATATTATGCAAATAATTATTGGAAGTTTTATCATGAAGAATTTTTATGTTCTCATGTAGCTGTAATTCTCATCTTAAAGTAATTTGCCCAAAGGTAGAATATTAATATAGTAAAGTTACAGAATATAACAATTAAATAGCGGTTAAAATATTTGGGTCTGGGTACTACACTTAAAGAACATATACTCAGAAATGAATTTGTAGTGGGGATCTTGAATCTGTTTCCTCAGATATTCGCAATTCCATCCCCTTCCAAAAGAGTGAGTGTCTTGCTATACCAAATAGGATTCTAGTTTTTAAAAGACTTTGGATGTGTAGCGTTCTTTTTACTATAGATTGCACATTATTGATGAGGTTATACATTTATATAAACATTCATGACCACAATGATGTAAAACAAGTACAACCAGGTGGTATATTCTTTACTGACAACTTTAAGGGGTTTGTTAAGGGAAATTTAGACTTTTGACCTTCATGCTGACTTTAGAGCTAAACCCCAAAATAAGGTGTAGAGTCGTTAGAAGTAGCTAAAATATCTTTAAAAACAGATTATGAGACATTTAATCTGATAGTACTTCACCTTGCAAACAGGGCTAAGTTAGTAAAGTAAAGGGGAGAAGAATTTATAAAAAGAAATCTTTTTATAGTTAAATATATTTAAATGGATTAAAGATCTAAACATAAGACCTGAAACTATAAAAAGGAAGAAAACACAGGGAAAAAGCTTTACGACATTGGATTTGTCAAGGACTTCTTAGATATAACACCAAAAGCACAGGAAACAAAAGCAAAAGTAGACACAAATGGACTACATCAAACTTTAAAATTTCTGCATAGCAAAGCAAACAATCAACAGATTGAAAAAGCAATATATAGAATAGGAGAAAATATTTATAAACCTTATATAATAAAGGGTTAATGTGTAGAATATAGTTAAATATTTGCTGCTAGATAAAGCTGTTTTGTTTGGTATAACCAATATGGTTGATCTGTATTACTGCTGCTGTTGAAAAATGCAACTGTAGGAAAATAATGTTCATGTAGAATAGCCCCTATGGATATTTCTTTTCATTAGAAAATGTTGGGTAAAATTTTAGCATATTGCCTACATCTGCTAATTTAGCAATAAAATTTTGGATCATCGGAACCTAAGTTAAGCTTTTCTCAAGTAGCAGTTTTTAGTTTGATTTAGCGAGGTATTTTTGTGTTGTTGTTATTGTTGTTGTTTCCTGACAATCTGTGTGGCTCCTAGGCCCCTGAGTTCTCATCCCTTTCATTTTTAAAATTTTTTCTCAGCAAAAAACTTTTAAGTTTGGGGAGATTATTTCTCTAATAGCATGAGTAATATAGACTTTCTAGAAACAATCTCACTTTTTTTTTACAGAAGTTAGCTATTATTCAGCATAGTTAAAAAGTGTTCTGGCCGGGTGCAGTGGCTCATGCCTGTAATCCCAGCACTTTGGGAGGCCAAGGAGGGCGGAGCATGAGGTCAGGAGATCGAGACCATCCTGCCTAACACAGCGAAACCTCGTCTCTACTAAAAATACAGAAAATTAGCTGGACGTGGTGGTGGGCACCTGTAGTCCCAGCTACTGGGGAGGCTGAGGCAGGAGAATGATGTGAATGCGAGAGGCGGAGCTTGCAGTGAGCCGAGATCGGGCCACTGCACTTCAGCCTGGGTGACAGAACGAGACTCCATCTCAAAAAATAAAAATAAATAAAAATAAAAAAAGTGTTTCTATTATATTCTACCAGCTAATATTATACCTGGCAATGGCTGCATAGCTCTGTAAGTAGCTCAGCAGTTAGAAAAGGTATAGAAGATATGATTAATTCCCTGAAACCTTATTGGCTTCATTTTCTAAGAGTGGTCAAGGTACAGATTAGTGAGTTTATCTCACGTTAAACACACTCAGGAAAAATAACTTGTTTACGTTCATTGTTACTAATTAATAACAGTTAATTACTTCAGTTAAGTATGACATTGTATTCCAATAATAACTTTAGACAAGAGAATCACTTGAGCCCAGGAGTTCAAGGCCAGCATGGCAACATAGCAAGGCCTCTCTACAAAAAAAATTTTTTCAGTTGTTGGGCATCGTGGCCCACCCCTGTAGTCACAGCTACTTGGAAGGCTGAAGCAGGAGGATCACTTGAGCCCGGGAAGTCAAGGCTGCAGTGAGCTGTGATTATGCCACTGCACTCCAGCCTGTGCAACAGAGCAAGACTCTATCTCAAAATAATAATAATAATAACAATAACTTTAATTTATGTTTTATTCCCTTCCTTTGTGTTTTCTTCCATGACTTTTTCTTTCTTTAATATCCTTGTATTTCAGATATTTAAACTAACACTGTTTGTCCACTGAGCAATGAGATAGTTTTGTTTTTTGTTTGGGCATTAGTATCTGCTGCATGGTGACCTGGTCTGAAACTAACTGACTATGACATTTAATGAAATTAAACAGATACTGCTCTCTAAAGTCATCTTTGGCCTATATCATAAAATGAAGCCAGGAGCAGGATATTTTTATTCTTCCCTTTTTTCCCTGTGTGGATCATGCTGATGAAAACTTAGTTTTGTAGAGCAGAATTTATACCTGTTGCTTTTACTTGCATGTGGCAGAAACAGCCACTTTAAAACTCTTTATTTTATTCTCTTTTATTTTAAAGAGTCCCTGATGGCTGGGGCTCTATCTGATTGTTTATTTATCTTTATATTCCAACTCCCAGCACAGTACCTACATATCACAGGCATGCAAGAAATATAGTACTTTTTGAAGGGAAGGAGGAAGGAGTTCAGCCAGTGAGCAAACAAGGTTCAGTGCAGTATTGTTGGCTAGATAATGCACAGTATGTGGCTGTGCGCCCACCTTTTGAAACATTTTTAACTGCTTAAATAGTGTCTGTTATTCCATACTTGGCATTTTAGGCCTTCTCTAAAGTCTTGATTCTCAAGTTAGTGCCTTAACATTACCATTCCTTTATGGAAATTTTGAAGTAGACTGAGAACAATAGGGTTAATGAATGAATCTGAGGAATACAAATGGTGCTCTAGGAGATTAATGTTCAACCATCATATACCTTTTAGTCACTTTTAATCTTTACTTTTGAAATAATTTTCTCCTCCTTTATTTTACTGTTTCTAATTAAAATTTTTATTCCACAGCCACAATACCAAGACCACCACCTGGTTGGATCCTCGTCTTTGTAAGAAAGCCAAAGCCCCTGAAGACTGTGAAGATGGAGGTAGAGATTCAGAAACTTATTCTATCATACTTATTCTCTTAATCCTTTCTTGCTCTTCTTGCTCCAGTAGTGGGTTTTCCAAAACCCTAAACAAACCATAATGTACACAAGCAAAAAAGCAGTGGGTGGATATCATAATCAACTGACTGTGGTAATTACATCATTACATCTAACTTTATGAGAGATTTCATTTCTTTTTCAGGATTACGTAACTCTCTATAAAAACAACAACAACAACAACAACAATAAAATACATTTGCCCTTTCGTTGACATCTGTCCTGAAGACAGACTTTTAAAATTCTAAATAAATATTTAAAAATTAGGCACATCCTCAACCATAAGCTAGGTTTATCATGTCTTTTGAAGTTTTTAAAGTATACTTAATTTAGTATACATTACAGTAGATATGCAAGTATCTATAGCTATTCCTTAGCCATTTACAGCAGCAGTAGAAATTCAATGAAAGTCTTTAATATAGGCCCCACACATTTACACACTTACTTTTTACTGCTTAAAGGAAAAATTATTTCTCTAAGAATCATCAGATAATAGTACTTATCTGTCTTATATATTATAGATTACATTTAACAGTATAGTTTTGAGCTGGGTGTGGTGGCACATACCTGTAGTCCTAGCTATATGGGGAGCTGAAATGGGAGGATTGCTTGAGCCCAAGAGTTTGAGATCACAGTGAGCTGTGATCATGCCGCTGCACTCCAGCCTGGGCAACAGAGAGACCCTGTCTCTGAAAATTCATAAATAAACAAAGTTTTAAAAAGAGTAGAGTTCTGTAAATAAGTATAGAATTTATTCCTCCAAAATTATTTGCGATGTCTTTACTTTTGCAAATGAATAAAATTTGCATTTGTTTTGTATTACTAATCAGAAACTACATATTAATTGGTTTTTTAAAATAAGTGGCATAAAATGAGGCTCACAATAGTCCTCCTTGTATTGAAGTCCAATTTATAAAAAGAAATTAAACAAAATTTCCACATATATTGTTCAGCATGATTATAAGGGTTATTAAGAGTTTTCTAGGAAGAAGCAATCGGAAAATGGAATTGTTTAAAATTCTCTCTACAGTGGCATCAAAAAAGTTAGATAGCTTGGAACAAATCTTCTGAACAGTGTGCAAGCTCTCAACACTAAAAACTACAAAACATAATTGAAAGACTTTAAGGAAGACAAAATAATTGATAAGAGGCTGGTGACATGGTGGCTCATGCCTGTAATCACAGGCATGGTGGATGGATCACTTGAGCCCAGGAGTTCAAGACTAGCCTGGGCAACAGGGTGAAACCTGTCTCTACGAAAAATACAAAAACTCACTGGGTGTCGTAGCATGCACCTGTAGTCCCAGCTACTCGGGAGGCTTGAGGTGAGAAGATCGCTTGAGCCCAGGAGGTTGAGGCTGCTGTAAGCCGTGATCACGCCACTGCACTCCAGCCTGGGTGACAGAGTGAGACCCCGTCTCAAAATACTAATAATAACAATAATAATAATAATAATAATAATAATAATAATTGACAAGATATATTATGTTCATTAGCCAAAGAACCTTAAAAGAAAAATACAAAGTTGGAAGACATAGGGTACCAGATTTGAAGACTTATTTTAGAGCTACAGTGATAAAGACAGTTTGGCATTAGCATAAGGATAGATAAATAGATCAGTGGAAGAAAATAGAGAGTCTAGAAATCAAAACACATGTATATAGTCACTTTATTTTCAACCAAGGTGCCAACTGATATGGAAAAATGAACGTCAACTATACCTCACTTCATACAAACAGTTAATTTCAGATGAATCAAAGACCTAAGCATAAAAGCTATAACCACAAAGCTTTTGGAAGAAAATATAGGAGAGTGTCTTCATGATGTCAGAATTGGCAAAGACTGCTTAAGCAGGCCACAAAAAATATGAACCATAGAAGAAAAAATTAATATTTTGCATGTAATATAAACTTTAAATTTCTCTTCATCAAAAGATACCATTGAAAAATGAATAGACAAAGTCACAGACTTTGCAATATATATTTGCCAAAGGAATTAAATTCCGAATTTATAAGAACTGTTTACAATTCAATAATATTGCCAAATTTTAAAATGGGCAAAATATTTTAATAAACATTTTACCAAAGAAAATATGTAAACAGCCCATAAAAACATGAAAAGATATGAAAAATTATTAGTCATTAGGTGTTTTGCAAATTAAAACCACAGTAATCTACTGCTTTACACCCACTAGAATGCCTATAACAAAAAAAAAAAAACCAGATGGTAACTAATCTAACTAATCTTGGGGAGGATATGGAGAAACAGTAACCCTTGTACATTGCTGTGCCATTGAAAAATGGTATAGCCAGTTTGGAGAACAGTTTGGCAGTTTCTTAAAAGGTTAAATATAAATTTACCATATGACCTAGTAATTTTTCTCCTGGGTATCTACCCAAGAGGATGAAAATAAAAGTCCTCATAAAGACTTGCATGCAAATATTCATAGCAGCACTATTCATAATAGCCAAAAAGTGGAAACAACCCAACTGTCCATTAACCAATGAGTAGATAAATAAAATGTGCTCTAACCTACAATGGAATACTATTGAGCAATAAAAAGAAACAAAATACTATACATGCTATATGTGTGAACCTCAAAAACCTGCTAAGTGAAAGAAATTAGACAAAATAGGCTACATATTATATGGTTCTATTTGTATGAAATGTCCGGAATAGGCAAATCTGTGGAAACAGAAAATAGGTTGGTGGTTGCCTTGGGCTAAGGGTAAAAATAGAGATTTAACTGTTAACAGCATGAGGAATCTTATTGGAGTTATGAAGACATTTTAAAACTGGATTGTGGTAACGGTTGTACAACTCCGTAAATTATTAAAAATTATTGAACTGTATACTTAAAACAGATGAATCGTGTATGTAAATTATACCTCAATAAAGTGGTTTTTATAATGGCCAAAGGATTTATGCACTTCACAAAAGAAAATAAAAGAAGAGTCAAGAAGAACATGAAGAGGTGCTTATCATTAGTTATCACTACAATGAGATACCATCAACACCCACTACAAGGGCTAGAAATACCATCTACATCCTTTAGAAAGACTAAAGTACACTGACGCTCAGCAGAAACCTTACATGCCAGAAGGGATTGGAGTCCTATCTTTAACCACCTTAAACAGAGTAAGTGTCAGCCAAGAATTTTGTATCCAGCAATACTGAGTTTCATAAATGAAGGAGAAATAAAGTATTTTTCAGACAAGTAAATGTTGAGGGAATTTTACACTACCAGATCAGCCCTACAAGATATGGTAAAAGGAGTTCTAAATCTTGAAACAAAAAGTTGATATGCACCAGAATAGAACCTCTTGAAAGCATAAAACTCACAGGACTGCCGGACACACACAGTGGCTCACGCCTGTAATCCCAGCACTTTAAGAGGCTGTGGTGGGTGGATAATGAGTTCAGGAGTTCGAGACCACCCTTACCAACGTGGTGAAACCCCGTCTCTACTAAAAATACAAAAGTTAACCTGGCATGGTGGCGGGCACCTGTACTCCCAGCTACTCAGGAGGCTGAGGCAGGAGAATTGCTTGAACCTAGGAGGTGGAGGTTGCAGTTAGCCGAGATTGCACCACTGCACTCCAGCCTGGGTGATAGAGCAAGACTCTACCCACCACCCCCCACGCCCCACCCCAAAAAATATACAGGACCTATAAAACAATAGCCCAGTGAAGAAAACAAAGTACTAGGTAACCGTCAACATGATGACTGTAATAGTACCTTGTATCTCAATATTAATGTTGAATGTAAATGGTCTAAATGCTCACTTGAAAGAAAAAATCGGCAGAATGGATAAAAATTCACAAACCAAATAGCTGCTGTCTTCAAGAGATTCATCTAACACGTAAGGATTCCTATAGACTCAAGGTAAAATAGTGGAAAAGATATTTCACACAAATGGAAACCCAAAGTGAGCAGGAGTAGCTATTGGTATGTCAGGGAAAACAGATTTTAAAGCAAAAACAGTTAAAAAAAAGACAAGGTCATTATACAATGATAAAATGATCAATTTAACAAGAAGGTATTGAAATACTAAATATATATACACCTAACTCTAGAGCCCCCCGATTCATGAAACAATTGCTATTAGACCTAAGAAAGGAGATACCAACACAATAATAGTAGGAGACTTCAATACTTCACTGACATCACTAGATAGATAATTGGAGCAGTAAATCAGCAAACACTGGACTTAAACTACTCTCTAGAACAAATAAACCTGACAGATATTTACAGAACATTCTACCTAAGAACTGCAGAATATATATTCTTCTCATCAGCACATGGAACATTCTGCAAAATAGACCATATGATAGGCCACAAAACAAGTCTCAATAAATTTTTAAAACTCAAAATCATATAAAGTATCTTCTCAGACCACAGTGGAATAAAACTAGAAATCAACTCCTAAAGGAACCCTAAAAACTATACAAATGCATGGAAATTCAACAGTCTGCTCCTAAGTGATTTCTGGGTTAAGAATGAAATCAAGATGGAAGTGTTAAAATTATTTGAAATGAGTGATATTAGTGACATAAGTTATCAAAACCTCTGAGATACAGCAAGGCAGTGCTGAGAGGAAAGTTTATAGCACAAATTGCTACATCAAAAAGTCTGAAATATCACAAATTGACAACGTAGTATCACACCTCAAGGAACTAGAGAAACAAAAACAAACCCAAAGTTAGTGGAATAAAAGAAATAACAAAAGATCAGAGCAGAATTAAATGAAACTGAAACAAACAAAAACAGTGGGCCAGATACAGTGGCTCATGTCTGTAATCCTAGCACTTTAGGAGGCCAAGGCAGGTAGATTACTTGGGAGTTTGAGATCAGCCTAAACAACATGGTGAAACCCTATTTCTACAAAAAATACACAAATTAACCAGGTATGTTGGTACCCACCTGTGGTCCCAGCTACTCCAGAGGCTGAGGTAGGAGGATTACTTGAGCCCAGGAGGCAGAGGTTGCAGTTAGACGAGACTGTCCCACTGCACTCCAGTCTGGGAAGCAGAATGAGATTGTCTCAAAAAATAAAAGAAAAGTCGAAGTGTGTGTGTGTGTGTGTGTGTGTGTGTGTGTGTGTGTGTGTATACACATATATATACATGTACACATACATAGAAGATCAAAGAGACAAAAAGCTGGTTATTTGAAAAAGATATACAAAATTTGTAGACCATTAGCTAGATTAACCAAGAAGAGAAAAAATTCAAATAAGCTCAGTGAAAATGGAGACATTACAACAAACACCACAGAAATACAAAAGATAATTTGAGGCTACTATGAATACCTCTATGCATACAAAGTAGAAAATCTAGAGGACTAGATAAATTCATGGAAACATACAACCCTCCTAGCTTAAATCAGGAATAAACAGAAATCCTGAACCAATAACTAGCAGTGAGATTGAATCAGTAATTTTAAAATTGCCAACAACAACAACAACAAAAAGCCCGAGGCCAAATGGATTTACAGCCAAATTCTACCAGACATTCAAAGAATAATTGGTATCAATCCTACTGAAACTATTCCAAAAGATTGAGAAAGAGGGAATCCTGTCTAACTCTTTCTATGAAGCCAGTATCACCATGATACCAAAACCAGGGAAGGACATAACAAAAAAATAAAACTACAGACCAGTATCCCTGATGAACATGGAAAGAAAGACCCCGGAAGCAAGTGCAACAAAAACAAAAATAAATGGGGCCTAATTAAACAAAAAAGCTTCTACGCAGCAAAAGAAATAATCATAAGAGGAAACTGACAACCTTCAGAATGGGAGAAAATATTTGCAAATTATGCATCTGACAAAGGACCAATATCCAGAATCTACAAGGAACTTAAATCAGAAAAATTAATAAATAAAACCCACCAAATAATGCCACCAAAAAGTAAAAAGTAGACAAATTACATGAATTGACATATCTCAAAAGAAGATATACAAATGGCCAACAAACATATGAAAAAAAAATGCTCAGCATCACTAATCATCAGAGAAATGTAAATTTAAACCACAATGAGATACCACCTTATTCCAGCCAGAGTGGCTATCATTAAAAAGTCAAAAAGCAATAGATGTTGGCATGGGTGTGGTGAAAAGAGAATACTTATACACTGCTGGTTGGAATGTAAATTAGTACAGCCTCTATGGAAAACAGTATGGAGCATTCTTAAAGAACTAAAATTAGATCTGCCATTTGATCTGGGAATCCCACTCCTGGGTACCTATCTGAAGAAAAAGAAGTCATTATATCAAAAACTCACCTGCTTATGTATGTCTATCATAGCATAATTCATAATTGCAAACATATGGAACCAACTTAGGAACCAACCTAAGTACCCATCAAATGATGAGTGGATAAATAAAATGTGGTATTGCCAGATGTGGTGGCTCACACCTGGAATCCCAATACTTTGGGAGGCTGAGGTGGGCAGATCACAAGGTCAAGAGATCAAGACCATCCTGCCCAACATGGTGAAACCCCATCTCTACTAAAAATACAAAAATTTGCTGGGCATGGTGGTGCACACCTGTAATCCCAGCTACTCGGGAGGCTGGGGCAGGAGAATCACTTGAACTTGGGAGGTGGAGGTTGCGGTGAGCCGAGGTCATATCACTGCACTCCAGCCTGGTGACAGAGTGAGGCTCCATCTCAAAAAAAACAAAAAGGAAAATGTGGTGTGTATATATATATATACACACACACACACCCCCCACGAAATACTACTCAGCCATGAAAAAGAATGAAATAATGTCTTTTGCAGCAACTTGGATGGAGCTGGAGGCCATTATTCTAAGTGACTCAGTAATGGAAAACCAAATACTATATGTTCTCACTTATAAGTGGGAGCTAAGCTATGGGTACACAAGTATGTACCAAGTGTGGGTACACCCATTACTTGGGTGATGGGTGCACTAAAATCTCAGACTTCACCACTATACAGTTCATCCATGTAACTAAAAACCACTTATACCCCAATATAAATATACATATAATATATATATTATATATGTAATATTATTTTTATATATAGTAAAATAAATATGCTGACAATACCGAAGATTAATGAGATTTTAGAGCAACTAGTGTTTTCATGTATTGTGAGTGGGGGCACAAAATTACCTGAACATTTTTTAGAACTTTTGACGGTTTCCTATGAAGTAATATCTAAAGAGAAATGAAAACATATGTTCCCCAAAAGACTTAACTAGAATGATTATGACAGCCTTTCTCTTAATAGCTCAAACCTGGAAACATCCCAAATATCTATCAAGAAGAGAATGGATAAACCATTTGTGGTATATTCATGCAATAAAACACTACTCATGAGTCAAAAGAAAAAAGTGTTGATAACAATCAACAACATGGATGAGTTTCAGAAACATGTTGTAAAAGAAGCCAGACACAAAAGAGTAGGTTCTTAATTATTCATTATTTAAAGCTTGAGAACAGACAAAACTCATGTGTGGTAATAGAAATCAGAAAATGATTGGGGAGAGTAGAAGTGGGGTAAAGTGAGATAATTCCCTGGAATGCTGTATTCTCCATCTCAATTGAGGTGACAGTTACACAGGCATATCCAATTGCCAAAACCCACTTTTTATAATTGAACAAGCACTCGATTTTTTTTCTTTCCCCAAGACGGGGTTGTGCTCTGTCACCCAGGCTGGAGTGCAGTGGCGCGATCTTGGCTCACTGCAACCTCTGCCTCCTAGTTTCAAGTAATTCTTCTGCCTCAACCTCCCAAGTAGCTGGGACTATTGGCAGGTGCCACCGTGCCCAGCTAATTTTTGTATTTCTAGTAGAGACGGGGTTTCACCATATTGGCCAGGCTGATCTTGAACTCCTGACCTCGTGATCCGCCTGCCTCGGCCTCCCACAGTTCTAAGATTATAGGCATTAGCCACTGCACCCAGTCAGATTTTTTTTTTACCATTAAAAGGGCACTTAAGAGTTGTGCATTTTATTGTTTGTAAATTATACCTCAATTATTATTCTTTTTTTGAGACGGAGTCTGTCTCTGTCGCCCAGGCTGGAGTGCAGTGGCGCAATCTTTGCTCACTGCAGCCTCTTCCTCCTGGGTCCATAGTAAGTCCCTTCTTATGGTGAAATCAGCCATTCTAAAGGCAAACTAGAATATATAATACTATAGAAGTTGACTTTTTTGATTGTGAGCATGGTATTTGTCTTCTAGAGCATGTCCCTTTTACTGGCTTCCATTCTTTTTCCTGGTCCCTAATTGTTTCAGTTCAGCCTTTTCTTGTTTTCTTTTGTAGAAAGTATTTATTCTCATAGCTTTATCAGTTTACTATAGCCTGCTCCATTATCAAAATCTCTAGTATCGTCCTTTGTTCTGAATTATATTTCTGTTTCCTCTTGCTTTTGAGTCTTTGTTTTGATTTCCCTACTAATACTTCAAATAAGCTTATTTAAAACTAAATTGACATCTTTCTCCTAACACCACCCCGTCCCTCTTTCTGTCATATAGGTACCATTCTCATAATGATCTATGCCAAAATCTTTGCAATTATTTTTACCTGTTCCTCTCTTCTTACTCTACTTCCTGATTTAGTTTTCATGTCCTCTTGCTTTTTCTTTTTTCTCTTTTTGCCAATATATTACTATGCAAAAGTTTCAACATATAGGAAAATGAAAAGAATCTTACAGTGAACATACATATGCCCACCACTAGGATATTACAATTAACATTTTGCTACATTTGCTTCTTCACATGATTATTTATTTATTCTTTCTCTATCTGTGCTTTTTCTTTTATATCTTCCTTTCCATTCTTCTAATCACTACACACTTGGATTATTCTTGGTCTTTCTTCCTCCAGTTATTTCTCTCTGTTTAATATATCTTTTATGCCAGTGGTTTCCAAAATGATCATACTCAAACTATCTACTGGTAACCAGTAGAAAATATTAGAACTAATTTTTCATAATGTTGTTACTGAAAGAAAAAGAAACAAACTAAGCTTCACTACTATTTTACATACAGATTGGTAATGGCATTCTTACTGATTCCATATGTCGGATTATCGCAGACTCTAACCAGAGTGCCTTGAGGGAGGAATGGGTGTGACACCTTTGCTCTTTTTTCAAGGACACTGTGAAATTTTACAGTTGATTTGTGCCCAGTTAAGTGGATTTATAGACTTGTTATATAGTTTTTAAACTAATCTCACATAAAATGGAAATGCCACTTTAAAAGATTTCTACAAAAACACTACTGATTGAAGATAATACAAATATGCAAACCCAGACTAATAGCAAGAAAGTGGAAGAGCTGATACTGTTTGTGTGCCATATATGACCGTATATGAACTTTTTTCAACTTCATCAAGGTAAAATCATAATTGTTTATTTAATCACCTCCTTTAAAAACATCTATTTTTGTATATGTTTTATTATATACATATTAGAAGAGGGGCAGATGTCAGATTTTTTACTAAAAAGGCTGCATGATCAAAAAACTTTGGAGATACTATGTAAGACCAAATTAATCTTTCTAAAACTAATTTTCTAACTGTCTCTCCCTTACTGTCCATTGTCAGCAGAATAAAGTCCAGACTTCTTGGTTAAGTATTAAAGATTTTTTATAATTGAATCATATTCCATATTTATTTTTCAAAGTATTCTCATGTCATAAATCTGACATATTTTTGTCTTTGCCATATACCCATTTCTTCTGCCAGGAACCAGTCTTGTTTCCAGTGTCTCCCTGGCTCATACCTATTATCCTTCTAAGCTCCAGTCTAAACTATAATTTCTTTGTAGCCCCTTCTGTCATTTTCTTGCAAGTCAGAAGTAGATGTTGTCTCTTCTGTGCTCAGTAGTACTATATGACATGTCTCTCTTGTAGCACTTATATTGCATTGTAACTAGATACCATACTCAGAGTAGTGATTTTTGACACATTCATCTGTATATATCTTTTCAGTAGAGACTTGAATGTTTGAAAAGAGGGAATAGAGGAAAGGAGGGAAGAAGGGAAAAGGAAGAGAAAGAAAGAGAAAAAAGGAAAGAAGCTACTCTATCCTCCAGATTATTTTGGTCGCCCTTTTGGAAATACTTTTTAATCTCTATGAGGCTTTGAGGGGCCAATAAATAATAAGCCTGTCTTCATTCACCAGTTTGTAGTCAATAGAGAAATAAGACACCAGAGACAGATAGATTAAGTCAGAATGCCAGTGAATGAATGTTAGCCCTGCATGTACATGGCCTTGCTGTTGTTTTATCCCTGCAGAGGGAGACATAAATACTTAGTCTTTGGCCTGTGTGTTCAACTGCAAGCCTACTCCCAATGGGCAGACATGGCAGAGAACAGACTAGAATACACCTCTGCAGGCAGGCTGTTAACCAAAACTAAGAGAACTCAAGAGTCCCTGAGGCAAGCATATTGAGTACATTGCGTAAAACTCCCCAGTCAGATAAGACGTTCTTTCTTCCTTGGGGAAGAAAGTGAGGGGGCTCCGAGAAACTGGAAACGTTCCTCCCATTCTTTATTCTCTAAGGAATTTGAATAATTGGGTGAACATTTCCCCCTAGTGCTCTTTACATTAAGGCTGAACATGTGTCTTGGTTGACCCAGGACTAACCCAGCTTATTCCTGTTGTCCCAGCATAATTATTAATAGTATCACCTTTTATTCTCAAAAGTGGACAGTACATTTTATGATGATCCTAAGTATATTTTTCTTAAAATAGAACGATCAAAATTGCATTTGGTATTCTAGGAATGTTTGAAACTCTTTAATAAGGGCTATTCTCCCATCTACACACTGGGTGCACCTTTTTAACATTGCCTATACTGATCTTGGAGGGAGCCTGCAATTTAGAACTTCGAGTCTATTTGTTTTATGCTCAGCCAGACTTTACCACTTTCTCTCTACAGTTTGTCTCCCCACTCAGTAGGGGGAAAATAGCCCCACAGAAGACTATTTTCAGGATGAACTATATCTGATTCATATTAGTATTCTCTGCAGTGCTTTGCACAGAGTAGATGCTGAAAATAGAAGAATAATATTTTAAATGTAGGTTTTATAGTTTAAGATATTGTTTATAGTCAGGTAGCGTGATGCTTCCAGCTTTGTTCTTTTGACTTAGGATTTTCTTGGAGATGTGGGCTCTTTTTTGGTTCCATATGAACTTTAAAGCAGTTTTTTCCAATTCTGTGAAGAAACTCATTGGTAGCTTGATGGGGATGGCATTGAATCTATAAATAACCTTGGGCAGTATGGCCATTTTCACGATATTGATTCTTCCTATCCATGAGCATGGTATGTTCTTCCATTTGTTTGTGTCCTCTTTGATTTCACTGAGCAGTGGTTTGTAGTTCTCCTTGAAGAGGTCCTTTACATCCCTTGTAAGTTGGATTCCTAGGTATTTTATTCTCTTTGAAGCAATTGTGAATGGAAGTTCATTCATGATTTGGTTCTCTGTTTGTCTGTTACTGGTGTATAAGAATGCTTGTGATTTTTGCACATTAATTTTGTATCCTGAGACTTTGCTGAAGTTTCTTATCAGCTTAAGGAGATTTTGGGCTGAGACAATGGGGTTTTCTAAATATACAATCATGTCACCTGCGAAGAGGGACAATTTGACTTCTTCTTTTCCTAACTGAATCCCCTTGATTTCTTTCTCTTGCCTGATTGCCCTAGCCAGAACTTCCAACACTATGTTGAATAGGAGTGGTGAGAGAGGGCATCCCTGTCTTGTGCCAGTTTTCAAAGGGAATTTTTCCAGTTTTTGCCCATTGAGTATGATATTGGCTGTGGGTTTGTCATAAATAGCTCTTATTATTTTGAGGTACGTTCCATCAATACCGAATTTATTGAGCGTTTTTAGCATGAAGGGCTGTTGAATTTTGTCAAAAGCCTTTTCAAACTATACTACAAGGCTACAGTAACCAAAACAGCATGGTACTGGTACCAAAACAGAGATATAGACCAATGGAACAGAACCGAGTCCTCAGAAATAATACCACACATCTACAGCCATCTGATCTTTGACAAACCTGACAAAAACAAGAAATGGGGAAAGGATTCCCTATTTAATAAATGGTGCTGGGAAAATTGGCTAGCCATAAGTAGAAAGCTGAAACTGGATCCTTTCCTTACTCCTTATACGAAAATTAATTCAAGATGGATTAGAGACTTAAATGTTAGACCTAATACCATAAAAACCCTAGAGGAAAACCTAGGTAGTACCATTCAGGACATAGGCATGGGCAAAGACTTCATGTCTAAAACACCAAAAGCAACGGCAGCAAAAGCCAAAATTGACAAATGGGATCTAATTAAACTAAAGAGCTTCTGCACAGCAAAAGAAACTACCATCAGAGTGAACAGGCAACCTACAGAATGGGAGAAAATTTTTGCAATCTACTCATCTGACAAAGGGCTAATATCCAGAACCTACAAAGAACTCAAACAAATTTACAAGAAAAAAGACAAACAACCCCATCAAAAAGTGGGCAAAAGATATGAACAGACATTTCTCAAAAGAAGACATTCATACAGCCAACAGACACATGAAAAAATGCTCATCATCACTGGCCATCAGAGAAATGCAAATCAAAACCACAATGAGATACCATCTCACACCAGTTAGAATGGCGATCATTCAAAAGTCAGGAAACAAGAGGTGCTAGAGAGGATGTGGAGAAATAGGAACACTTTTACACTGTTGGTGGGATTGTAAACTAGTTCAACCATTATGGAAAACAGTATGGCAATTCCTCAAGGATCTAGAACTAGATGTACCATATGACCCAGCCATCCCATTACTGGGTATATACCCAAAGGATTATAAATCATGCTGCTCTAAAGACACATGCACACGTATGTTTATTGCGGCACTATTCACAATAGCAAAGACTTGGAATCAACCCAAATGTCCATCAGTGACAGACTGGATTAAGAAAATGTGGCACATATACACCATGGAATACTATGCAGCCATAAAAAAGGATGAGTTTGTGTCCTTTGTAGGGACATGGATGCAGCTGGAAACCATCATTCTTAGCAAACTATCACAAGAACAGAAAACCAAACACCGCATGTTCTCACTTATAGGTGGGAACTGAACAATGAGATCACTTGGGCTCGGGAAGGGGGACATCACACACCGGGGCCTATCATGGGGAGTGGGGAGAGGGGAGGGATTGCATTGGGAGTTATACCTGATGTAAATGACGAGTTGATGGGTGCTGATGAGTTGATGGGTGCAGCACACCAACATGGCACAAGTATACATATGTAACAAACCTGCACGTTATGCACATGTACCCTAGAACTTAAAGTATAATAATAAATAAATTTTAAAAATAAAAATAAATAAATAAAAAGATACTGTTTACATTCTGCTGAACATTTAAGATCTTCTAGAAAGACCTTACAGTTTCTAAAACATGTCCTTTTCTTCCCAGTCTTCTGATATTCTGAACCCAGCTGTGTATTCAAATACAGTGTAAGGACACAGCTTGAACAGCTTGGTTTAATTGATGTACATTTTATCTTCTATTCAAATAAAATAGTGTTTTGGTTAGGTAGTTGTCTTGAAAATACAACATTAGGAATCCATTTTACCCTCAACCCATCCCATTTCTCTTATGATGAAAGAAAGGTTAAATTTTTGCTAAAGGCAGCTTAGAAATGTATTGAATGTTGATATTTCAGAGCTTAGAAAGTGATAAAAAAAATTATCAACTGAATAGAGCTCCACCATGAGAAAACAATTGTAATTCTTACATTTAAACAAGAAGAATCCTATTTTGGGAAGAGGAAAGAAAGATAAATTCATGGGATTTAGAACCAACCAGCTGCTTGATATGCCCAAAATAGTTTTGTCTTTTGAAATAGCTTTTTAGGGGAATACTTTGGCTTCATACACAGGAAAAGATGGTTAGGTTAGGTCTTTCCTGTATCAAAAATAAACATATTTTCTCTTGGCCCTAACCCTACCCATAGTTTTTATACTATCTTTTTCACAAGCAAATTTTTGTTTTAAGTCATGTATTCTTAAGGACTCTACCTCTTATTTTTCTCTCCAGTTATTACAATATTCTGACTTTTGCCTCTTACCTTTTCAGGGTTACCGGTAAGCTACTGATTTTTACAGACTCTTTTTAGCCCTTATCTTTATGCCTAACAGCTTTACAAAGCATTTTTTAATGCTGACCATGCCCTTCCTCTTCTGTCTTCTTTTATACCATTCCCCCTGATGATTCTTACTTTCTCCATCTGCCCCTTAAAATGTCAGTGCGCCTAAGATTCTGTTCTTCACCTTTCTCTGCTCAGTTTATCTAGGTAATCATGTCTGCTGTCATAGCTTTTACTACAATGTCTCTCAAATCTTTATCTTCTTTTATTTCTCTTTTGAGTGCCAGGTTCATATGGCCAAGAGCTTGTTATTTATCTCTACCAGGATATTCTACAGATCACTCAAATGTAACACCTTCCCTTCCTGCCTTCAACAGATGATATGACATACCCCTAGCTGCTTGAGCCAAAAACTGGTTGTCATCCTCACCCTTTCCTCACTCCTCTTTGTTGCAGTTAACTACCAAGTTCTATCAATTCTGACTTTTAAAAACCTGCCATTCGGGCAGATCACAAGGTCAGGAGACCAAGACTGTCCTGGCCGACATGGTAAAATCCTGTCTCTACTAAAATACAAAAAATTAGCCAGGCATGGTGCCACGGGCCTGTAGTCCTAGGTACCCGGGAGACTGAGGCAGGGGAATCACTTGAACCGGGGAGGCGGAGGTTGCAGTGAGCCTAGATCGCGCCACTGCACTCCAGCCTGGCGGCAGAGCAAGACTCCATCTCAAAAATAAATAAATAAATAAAAGCCTGCCATTTCTTGAGTGTCCATTGGTGGTAGACACATTACTAGGCACTTTTTACATATCATCTGTCTTGTAAATTCCTCTGAATCCACATTAATTCCTAATTTCTATTCCCACAGCCATTTTCGTAATTTTTTTTTTTTTTGACAGACTCTCACTCTGTTGCCCAGGCTGGAGTGTGGTGATGAGATCTCAACTCACTGCAACCTCCACTTCCCAGGTTCGAGTAATTCTCCTGCCTCAGCCTCCTGAGTAGCTGAGATTACAGGAACCCACCACCACACCCGGCTAATTTTTATATTTTTAGTAGAGATGGGGGTTTCACCATGTTGCTCAGGCTGGTCTAAAACTCCTGACCTCAAATGATTCACCCACATCGGCCTCCCAAAGTGCTGGAATTACAGGTGTGTGTCACTGCACTGGCCTATTTTCATAATTATTCAATAAATGTTTGATAATGTATCACTTTCATGCTACAAGAGCCAGAAACCTGGGAATCATCTTTGCCTCTTTCCTCCCTTCCCTTCCTCAATCCTCATGATAGTCATTAAGTTCTATTACTTTACCTTCTTTGTCTTATTATCCATTCTGCTATCCCTGCCTTAGTTCCAGTCTTCACAAGTTCTTAGGCAGTCTATTAGTGTTTATCTTGTCTGCCTTTATTCTCATTGCACACCATCTATTTCGTCCTTTGTTACCGCTGCCCATAATCTTTTTCAAATATAAATTAAATTATGTCACAGTTCACCTTAATCAATTCTCCACCATCATCAAAATAAAGATCGAACTTCTCAAAACAGCACTCTAAGAATGTTGTAATTTGGTGCTTGTTCATAAAATTCATTTCTATCACCAGGCTGGAGTGCAGTGGCACGATCTTGGCTCACTGCAACCTCTGCCTCCTGGGTTCAAGTGATTCTCCGGCCTCAGCCTCCCGAGTAGCTGGGACTACAGGTGTGTACCACCACACCCAGCTAATTTTTGTATTTTTAGTAGAGACAGGGTTTCACCATGTTGGCCAGGATGATCTTGATCTCTTGACCTCGTGATCCACCTGCCTCAGCCTCCCAAAGTGCTGGGATTACAGGTGTGAGCCAACTTATGTTTAAAGACTGCTTAAACGTCACCTTTTAGAAGGCTTTCCTGATAGCAATCTTACGAGGCAATTGGTGTCATTCCTCTGTACTCCCCAAAAAAGATTATGTTTATCTTCATCTTATCATTTATCTCTTCCGTCTTCCTGTCTAGACTGTAAACTCCTTGAAGTCAAGAACTGGGTTATATTTCTAATTTTTATTTCTGCATAAGGATGATGGGGAGAGAAGGATGAGAAGGGAGAAAGGAAAAAAGAAATAAAATGAATGGATGAATTGATCCACTAAATAGTGTATAAAATTGCTAGGTATTTTAGTCTTGATTTTTATTACCTTCATTTTAAATGAGCAAATAATAACCACTTCTTTATCTGTATTAATTTTCCCTGCATGCAAAAAAAAAAAAAACAAAAAAAACTTGCTAATGGTGTCAGTGGTAAAGGTTTAAAATTAATAAAATAACCCAGAAGATAGATGGCTGCATTTGTTTACCCTCCTAAAGAAAGGACTGTTAATCTTAGTTGCTAATTATCTTGAGTCTTAACTAAAATGCTAAATTAACTTTCAAGTTAACATTAAAATATATTTATGCTGATCTTTTATCCTTATTAACTATTAATACATCCCTTTTAGTGAATTTTTCAGGTATCAAATGGGCTATTTCAGCTATTTCTATAGACCTTAATTTCTCCAAACTTCTCTAAAGACAAAACGTAGGTCTAATTGTGGTACATCTGTAGAATTCATTGTTACTCAGCTCTATTCAGTTCCCATGCTATTTCAAGAAAATTTCTTTTAAAGAAAAAAAAAAATATTTTTCATGGAAGATCCATAACTGTTATAGTGCAGTTTTACAGATATATTCCAAAAAAAATACTCTTATCCATGAAACAGTTGTTTGATGATAAAATGTTATATCTATTTGATAGATTTGCTTCATAGCTGAGGAGGATTAAAGTGAACTAAAGTACATCTCAGTTCTTTTTAATGTTTTGTTCTCTTCTCACATATTTCAACTATTTTAATATTTCATTTGTTCTCATCTTTCCCACCTCAGATATTTCAACCAGGTCCTTCAAAGGAAAAACACAAAAACTCATCAAACTTTGAAACCACCAATCAATATATATGCAGAAAAGAATGGTGGAGAAATGGGGTAGGGGAAATTTGGAGGTTTTCACCAGGAGGCTAGTCATCTGTTCTTTTCTTATATTCTGAATGCAGAACAATAATTTTTCTTAGAGTAAAACAGTATAGCTTGTCAAGTTTATTGTAATGGAATTTTTACTTACAAAGTTGGTATGTCATAACTGAGGCTAAATGTTATAAAACTAATAAATCTCGTGATACTTTCTAAACGTGTTTGCTGTCCAGCGTACTTTTTGTGTGTGCGTCTTCCAGCATAGCAGAAGCACTCTTAAGAGAAATTGAAAATGAAAGCATGGGACATCATAGTGTACAACTGTGTACTTAAAAAAAAATTCTGTTTTGCTCAACTGCTATATAAAATGGATAGGACTAGAACCACCTGCTAGGAACATTCCTCTCAACTTAATCCATGTTTTCCTAATAAGATGGTTCTTCAGAAACCTTAACTTTACAAGGAATGCAGACAAAGTGGGAGGGAAAAGATTCACATTCACATTGAAAAGCTCAGGTCAGTTCACGTTGAAAAGGCTAGAGATTTTTTTTAACTTCCAGAAATTCAGCTACCTTCAGTATTTCCGGTTATATTTTATTGCTCAATTACCGAGATTTAGTAATATATAAAAATGCTATGTAAGATATTTGTTATTCACAAATACAGATTACATAAAGCACTGTGGTAGTTAGATTAGTGTTCCTTCAGATACTCAGATCCTGTTCACCAACAGAAAGCAGGTACTTTTGTAGGTTTTAAGCAAATCTAGATTGCTCTCTTGAAATGGCAAAAGTCTAAGACTAGGGTTGCCGTTGAGAAGTGGGTCCAAACATAGCATCAAAAATGACTATGTATAATAGTAAAAAACTGAACAGGCACCTGCTTCTTGTGTTGGACTACAGGGTACGTATGTCTCATGTCAGCATGATCAAGGTTTTTAAATGAAAGAAATATACAGTAATTTGTATTAGCATTTTTATGGCTTGTGGTTCATATAAACACCTTTTTGTTTAATGCCATCTTCTGTTCTGGGCTTCTAATGCTTGCTGAAATTCTCACTGGCTGGGGAAAAAGCCACTCAGACTTAAATTGTATTTGTTCCTTGGAAGTGAGCCCTCAGCTTTCTGACTCCCAAATATTAGTATAATTAAATAATAAATTCACTCACTGGTGAATTATTTTCTGTCAATTTTGAATCTGGCATTTCACTCAATTTTCTTTATTTACAGAGCTTCCTTATGGCTGGGAGAAAATAGAGGACCCTCAGTATGGGACATACTATGTTGAGTAAGTTTGTTACCTCAGTTAATATTCTCCCAGATGTTTTCCTTTCAGCATATAGCTTTAGAGAATACTGGATACAGCACTTTATGCTTCTGTGATCCAGCTGTTGAGTTTTTCAACTAGGGGTGTGAAAAGGTAGAGGCAGTGAGCATTTACTACATTGACCCTGGGCTTCCTGGAAGTTGGCTTTGAATTCCTAAATATAGAAAATAAGGGGGAAGTTGCCTAGAGGATTAATAGCTGGAGATACTGTTGTTACTAATACAGCCTCTAAAGAGAAAGTCAGTTGATAGAAAACTGAAATGAGGGCAACGGACTAGATTAATTATCAAGGTAATTTCCAGCACTACCCCTGTATGCTTCTGAAAGCAGTGGAAGAACTTTAGGGCATTATAACATAATTACCTAAAGTTTTGAAGCATACACCTAAAGGTGTACTCTCTTTTAAGGAGTTATTCCAGGAAAACTTAGTATTCTTTTTAGGGGTGAAAGTTGCTTCTTAGGCAGGTGTTACAGTTAATTTTAAACATAAATATATATTGGAGAGGAGTGCCAGACCCCTGCCTATGTTAGCCAGAGAAATTAAGCTAATGTCAATGTCTAATTTTGCCTTCTCTTTTCTTTATCTAATTGCTACATTGTTATGACCATTGGGATTGCTTTCTTTCCAGATGCTAAACATTGAATTTGACCTCCAGCGTCTAGCAGCAGGCAAATAATTGTATCAGAAACATTACTATTTACCTGGAGACTAGGAGTTAAACCTGCCGCCTAGGTAGCAAAGACAAAATGTTATTATTACCTGAAAAAGTAACAAACACAAGCATCTTTAATTTTATGATTGTTGCTTAATGTTTCAACACTTACAGGCATAAACCAATGACATTTCCTGGTAATTATCCCTAAAGTAAGCATCTCTGACTCCTGTTGCAACTGTAGTCTTTATTCTATTGTGCAGGTTGTTACTTGAGTCACTGTGGTTAGAGGGATTTTTGGAATGACTTCTTATAATTAAAGGTGTCTCCTAAGGAAATGACTCAATTAGATTGACACTTAAGTATATAACTTCAGAATTTCAATATCTTGGTTCCTTTGAAAGCTATGCTAATTTTGTTTCCATTGTGTTACTTAATATCTTACTGATACTGTGATATAAAAAGTATACAGCAGCTCTTTTATTATTTTTTTCCTAAGTCATATTTTGTTAAAGGAAGAAACGACCATTTTTCACATTAAAGGAATATTTGGGGGCCAACTGAAAAGGTTTTGCAGGATTTTTTTCTTCCCCTCAAAGTTTAGTCTCTTTAAATTGGGCTCTAATCAGCTATTATTTGCCATTGACACTGCTGAACATTTCTGAGATAATGATTCTCATTCTCTTTATTACCCATTCCAAGTGAATTTGAATACATGGTCAAAAGGTGAAAGTCATTTGCCTGTTATAAAACCTTGAGCTGAATGATCTGGTGCCCATTATGCAAAGATGTAATATTAAAGCAACTTTAGGGCAAATCCTGAAGCGACCTGCTCCTAGTTGTCAGGGAGGTACATGAAATAGCCTGAATTAGAAGCAGCAGCAGCAGCGACATGATTTTGTATGATTGTTCCCAGAATGAGCTCATTTTACAGGAGGGTTTTGTATTAGATTAAGAAGGAGCAGACTGTACTCAAGATGCACATTAGTATGGAGTCAGCTGAGCTATGGAGTGTGGCTTGATTCCCAGATTAGTTAGGTTTTGAATCTCGACCATGGTAATCTGCAGTGAGTTTACTGATGGAGATAAAAAGCTGTTACTTGAATGGCTACTCTTTGGCTCTCTTAGTTTGTCAAACCAGATGGCACGATGATTGCTCTTGGCAGGAGCCTTATAGTAGTAACACCAACTGCAATGGTAGTTTTTCTTTGTATTTATTTTAGAGGATGGGATTCTGATGGATGAATTTATTTTTTAAAATAAAATTGTTCCAAAAATATAATATGCTTGTAATATGCATAAATATAAATATGCATAAGCTATAAATATGCTTATATATTTAGAAATGTGGTCTTGATTGTATTGCATTACATGTCTTTTTTAAATTAACATATAATATACACATTTTGGGGGTGCATAGTGATGTTTCAGTACACATAATATATAGTGATTAGATCAGGATAACGAGCATTAAATGTCTTGATGCATCTAGGTGACAAAGTCAAAATATATACTTGCTTTCACAACTAAAACTTTTTTTTTTTTTTTTTGAGACAGAACTTTATGCTTGTCGCCCAGGCTAGAGCACAGCAGCACGATCTTGGCTCACTGCAACCTCCACCTCCCAGGTTGAAGCAATTCTCGTACCTCAGCCCCTTAGTAGCTGAGATTATAGGCATGTGCCACTACACCCAGCTAATTTTGTATTTTTAGTAGAGATGGGTTTTCCCCATGTTGGTCAGGCTGGTCTTAAGCTCCTGACCTCAAGTGATCCATCCGCCTCGGCCTCCCAAAGTGCTGGGATCACAGGTGTGAGCCGCCATTCCCAGCCATCTAAAATTCTTTATGAAAGAATATTTCGTTGAGATAAATTTTTAAATCCAGATATTAGACATAAAATTTTAATACAGATAATGTGCCACATTGTGTACTAATATTTAATCATTCTTGTTTGCAATCTTTTTTTCTTTCTGATAATCTATAATATTTTCCTCTCTTATTTCCCATAGCTGGTTATATGGAAAACAAAATTTGTTGTATCTTAATAATAGTGTAGGTATAAGTAACTAAATGAAAAGGACAGTATTCTCACTTCTTTATTTTTTGATTTTTTTTTTTTTTTTTGAGTGGCATTTTAGTCTAGATAGTCTAAGATAATGAAGATAATAACTTCCTTCAGTAAATCTTATATTGTGTTGTCAAATTTTTAGGAAAAGGATTACTCATTTGCATACTTCTACTCTCCTCTCCCACACATTACAAAGGGTATAAATACAAATTACTACTTTTTATGTTCTAATGCCTGGGTGGCAAAAGTGAGTCATTCTAGCCAATGATATGAAAGTGAAAGTGAGCCAAGCTTCTTTCTGAACAGGTTTATTCTTTTCTGAGTGTCAATTTTTAGTTGTTTTTCAAAAGAATATGTAAAATATCAGTTCTTAAATAAATTTTTTAAAGTAGTTCCTAAGATTTTTATTTTCACAGAGTTAAACAGTTAACTCAATGGACAGGGTGTCCCCCTCATATTATGAAGCAAAAGCATACTTGAGTGTTAGTGAAATTAGAACCCAAAGAATGTCCAGTGGCACTTACCATATTTAGATCTCTTAAACTATTTAATAAGTAACCACATCTGTTGTGGAACTAATATGCACTAGTAGCCTAAGTGACATGGAGAAAGCTAACATTCCTTTTTTTGAAGGTGGTTTTTAAAATTTTAATTTTAGTCCCTGCTGCCCATTTCTCTACCACCACTCTTAATGTTTGCAAATGGCAAAGCTCCAGTGTGGACAACATAGTAAGACCCCATCTCTACAAAAAAAAAATTTTTTTTTTAATTTACTGGGCCTTGTGGCACACACTTGTGGTCACAGCTACTCAGAAGACTGAGGTGGGAATATCGCTTGAGCCTAAGAGGTTGAGGCTGCAGTGAGCTGTGATCAGACCACTGCATTCCAGCCTGGGTGACAGAATGAGAGCCAGTCTCGAAAAAAAGTAAAATAAATAAATAAAAAGGCAAAATAAATGTTCAACTTGTGTGACTATTTATATGTACATTTTGTAATATTCAGCCTACCTAAAGACAATCATGTTCTGAAATTCTCATGATTTGGTATTTAATTGTTGGTGTTCACTCGTGTTACCACTTTTTATTTATTTATTTATTTTGTGACGGAGTTTCACTCTTGTCACCTGAGCTAGAGTGCAATGGCACGATCTCGGCTCACTGCAACCTCTGCCTCTCGGGTTCAAGTGACCCTCCTACCTCAGCCTCCCAAGTAGCTGGGATTACAGCCATGCGCTACCACACCCAGCTTATTTTTGTATTTTTAGTAGAGACGGGATTTCACCGTGTTGGCCAGGATGGTCTCTATCTCTTGACCTGGTGATCTGCCTGCCTTGGCCTCCTAAAGTGCTGAGATTATAGGCGTGAGCCACTGCACCTGACCTCACTTCTTATTAAAGTGGAAAACTGTAGCATATGCTGAAATATATTTGTACTATGGAAGTGTTAGAATATGATTTCCATTGCTTCTGAATTAGACCTATTCAAGGTCCTTAACAACTTTTTTACAGCAGTTGCTTTCTTAACCAACTTCCACTTACCTGGCTTGCCAGAAGAACAGTGATCTTTTTCTTCTGTAAAACATACTATTGCCCATAGCGTATTGAATAGTTTTGGCTAATCTCCTAGCGGCTAGTCTCCTCAGGTTTCCTGCTTTCTCTCACAGAGTTGTATGCATTCCAAGAGTCAGTAGTGAATGTTCCCAAATCATAAATGTCAGTTGAGCCTATGTTATAATTATTCATTTAATTATGATATAATTATGAAGAAATTTAAGTGTGAAAGAGTTACTCTGTACTATAATTGATAAAAGCAAGTCATTTTCTTAGTTGCTACTGAACAGATATAGGTGAGTCAGTGGAAAAGTAGTAGTAATATAATTTAAAAAGGATTCTGTACACAGATTTCTTTGAAAGTGTCTTTACAGCTTGCTTTATTTTGGAGAAACTTAAATTAAAACCTTTCTATCATTAACTGCCTTTTTTAAAAAAAATTAAATTACCAGGAACAAGTACTTCTGATTGCATCAGATAAGAAGGCTATAGTTTTGAAAACCGTTATTGGCTATATTGGGTAGGTTTATGAAGAAGCTATAGTAAATGTAATATCAAAAGCTTCACAGCTTGGCATCTTCTACAGGACTTTATTTAGCTGACAGAAAGCCCCACTGCTATCATCTGTCAGTCTCTCTGTGTTCCATAGCCTAAAGATACATTATTTGTCCCCTAATGTATGAGGATGGAATGGTATGATAGACTATTTAAGAATATGTTACTGTTTTATTTTAAACTGAAATGTATATTTTTCTGCATTCTATAGTCATCTTAACCAGAAAACCCAGTTTGAAAATCCAGTGGAGGAAGCGAAAAGGAAAAAGCAGTTAGGACAGGCTGAAATTGGGTCTTCAAAACCAGGTAGGCATTCTTCTCAATCTTTTCTTGAAAGAATAACTTGTGAAATTTGTATGCTGAGTTAATAAAAGTGAGTTTGAACTTTTTATTTCTATGGCTTTGACACTAGACAAGAATGTCTAATATTTGTTACTGTAAAGATATGAATAATCTTAATAAAACATCTGAACATTATGAGAATAGTGAGATTTTTCTCAGGAGTATATACAAAGCATGAAGTTGTTGGGAGAAGGGATTTGGGTAGCTTTTTTGTGAATTTGAGATTTTGTTTTGAAGATTGGAATGTTTCCTTATATGTTTAAGGCGAGACCAATATTAGGTCTCTAGTTCATCATTAGCTTTTCCCAAGTTAATTGCTTAAGTATGGTATCTGTAACCATTGAGGATTCTTCATTAACCAATATTAATAAATAATAAATATATCAAATTATTTACCTACATCATCGAGTCTCAAGTGGGATGGTAGGTATTAGTAACATCAGACTCACTTAGGGAGCATTTTTAAAAAATACAGATCCGGAAATTTCAATGAGCCTAGTCATGTGTATTTTGAAAACACTGCTCAGGAAGTTCTTACATTCTACTTATCCCTCCCCATCCCTTTTCCAGTCCTCATTTGTCATTAATAACCAGGGGTATATATGGTCATATTGTAGTAATCCACTAGATTCTCCACTTCAGTTGCCCATGAGAGAAATAGTTCTTTCTTATAGTTACTCTTCAAAAACATCATCCTCCTCCTAAAGTTTTGCATTTCGTTTAGCAAACATTTTGAGTTTAACAAATACTTTTGAGCACTGACTGTATCCCCAGTGCTTTGCTAGGCACTAGGTATTCAAAAATGACTAAGAGTAAGACAGGGCTTGCCCTCAAGAGTTCACAGTCTAATATAGGAAACTGATGGTTATAATATATGGAGATAGGTGCCATCCTAGAATAGTAATTATAAGGGTAAGCTGAGGAGCAGGTTTGAATCCCAGCTGTGTAACCTTGGGTACATTTCCTAAATCTCTAAATGCCCCTATTTCTTCATATATAAAATAGGAATAATAATGGTACCCACCTCTTAAGGTGGTTATGAGTATGTAAAATAACAGATGTAAAGTACCTGCAATGGTATTAAGCATGCGTTGGCTAATAAATGATAATAGTTTCATTGTTATTAATAGAGATGTACAAGGTACAGTGGTGGCATAACGAAGGGAGTACCCAACTCTGCTTTGGTGGAGATTATCAAGGGGGCAGGAGAAATTTAAAAGCAGAAGAGATATGAACTAGGTCTTGAAAAGTCAGGAAAAGTTAAAGCAGGCAGACAAAAATTTTAAAGGAGTAAGAAAGCATACCAAGTAGAAGGAACAGAATGTTTAAAATCATAGAAGCATGAATTGGTGTGCTGAACGGCCAGAAGGCAAGTAGGCGTGGTTACAGCATAGGGTATTTGTAGGGTAGTAACAAGCAATGAGTTTATAGGGATAGGCAGCCATGAGAAGAGGTTGAGTATGTCACATGTTGCTGGAATTTCAAGGAAGTTGAAGATTGAAAAATATATGTTGGATTTGACAGTAGGGAGGTCATTAGTCACTCTAGCAAGAGCAAGTAGAGAGTGAAATAAAATTGCAATAGAATGAAGAAGGTATGGGAGGTGAAGACGTGGAGACAATGAGTATAACCAACTATTTTCATAACTTTGACCATGAAAGATTATAGATAGAAGACATGAACTGAAGAGCAACTTGAATCCCTAATTTATACATAAGGAAATGGAGACTTTAATAAAGATTAAGCCTCTTGCTTAGAATAACAGTGAGTGTCAAGCCAGAATTTGAACTTAGTTTTACTGACTTTAAATTCAAAGTTCTTTGTATTATAATATATAGTCCCTGAATTCATGGCACATTTCAAGGGAGATCTTTCCTCCCTTTATAAACTCTAATTTCCCTGAAGTCAGGTACCATATGTTTTATTGATTTAGATACCCAGGCTCTCTCCTATAAGCTAGGGATTAAAAGAAGAGTAAACACTCAACACCTGGCCAGGTATAGTATTTCACACCTGTAATCCCAGCACTTTGGGAAGCCAAGGCAAATGGATTGCTTGAGCCCAAGGGTTTGAGACCAGCCTGGGCAACATGGCAAAACTCCATCTCTACAAAAAATACAAAAATCTGGCCTGGTGTGGTGGCACACACCTGTAGTACCAGCTACTCAGGAGGCTAAGGTGGGAGGATCACCTTAGCCCAGAAGGTCAAGTCTGCAGTGAGCAGTGATCACACCACTACACTCCAGCCTGGGTGACAGAATGAGACCCTGTCTCAAAAAAAAAAAAAAAAGAAAAGGAAAACAAACAAACAGAAATATTCAACACCTGTCTTTCAGGAGCTCCCAACTTAGCCAGGGAAATACACATATAATTTTAGTATAGTATGATAAGGAAGATATAAACAATAGTGGTAGACAAAAGGGAGAAATTAAATCTGAATGTAGAAGGGCAAGAAAGACTTCCTTGATGTTATTGAAGTTATGCTAGTCCTTACGGAATAACAGCTGCCATTTGTTGAGATATTGAGTCACATATAGATTTGGATACTTTGTATAATTATATCGTTTAAGTCTCAAAATAGCTCTGCAAGTTATTGATATTATTATCCCCGTTTAGAGGCTTTGATGGCATTAAGTTAAAATTGTCTGATTCATCTATCCCAAGGTTATCCTTTCCACAGAGTCAGAAGCACTCAAGTTTGTGAGCCATGGAACCTCCTTCCTTGAACAGTATATAAGAGTTTGTGCTCATCTACATTGATTGTGCAGTTACCATTTGTCAAGCACCGCTTCCTCTGCTTTCTGTGTGTCACATAGTTTAATCTCTGTGACAATCCCATGAATTTTAGGTACGACTAGCCCCATTTTAGAGACAAGACAGCTGAGGATTACAAGTTTTAAACAACATACCCAGGATCACTCAACTAAATTACAAATCTTGGATTTAAAGTTGAGACCGTTGATCTCAAAGACAGTTTCTTTGTGCCTTTATGATTTTCACTTTTCTAAGCTTAATTTTGATAAGACTTACTTCTCACCAACTTTCAGTTGGCTTTGGCTGTTTTGTTAATACTTTCTAAAATTAGGTGTTATTTTTCGTTCCTCTTATTGTTTGTACAACTTGGATGTCATTTATTGTATGCCAGTTTTCAAGTTTTGCCCTCAGAAGCCAATCTTATTCTAGTATCCCTGGGGATTAGGGCATGGGATAGCTAACCAGAAACATCTCAGTGTTTGACATAAAAATGAAAACGGTACATTTTATATTATCATCAAGTACCTGTCCAAGTACTCAGTCATTAGAGAAATATTCTTATCTACAGTCTGGTAGGCAACACTAGTGGACGGTGTTAGTTAACTTCTGTAATTGAACGGGTATTGCATATGTCAATTAAATAATTTTTAAAAGTAATATTTTGTTCAGAGACTGAACAAAATTCAAAGTTGCTACTTTGAATGTGAGAAGCTCAATAATACAGAGGTGTCACCATAAGTAGGCTGACTGGCCATCCTCTGAGAGGCCTCACAAAATGGCATTTACTATGATCAATGCACTGCTGTCTGGAGTCTACTTCTCTACTTTGAGAAGCCCAAAAGAGCTGGATTTTTCGTTTGTTTGTATCATGTGCTTTTTGCAAATAAAAGCAAATCTGGGAATAACATATCAAATAAGGTAGCTCCTACTTTCCACCCCGAACCTGCCACTGTCACTATTGCCAGGGCAGGCCTACCTCTTGAGAAAGCTGTTTACATACTGCATAATCTGCAAACCATATAGAACAGCACCAAGAATCGCTCTTTTTTGTGATAAGTTTTAATATATACCTGTTAGAACACTCTGCTAAGAGGGGCAGCAGCAAATACACATAAGTAACTCTGGGCGTGATACTAGTGCTAAGTGTGAAACAAGCTACCATTATTAATTCAAGTTAACAGGGAAACGCACAACAAAACCACAGTGAGAAACCACTCCATGTCCGCTAGAATGGGTACAACCAAAAGGACAGACAGGACAACTGTTGGCAAGTATGTGGAGAAATTGAGGCCCTCCTATGTTGCTTGTGGAAATGTAAAATGGCAAGGCTGCTTTGGAAAAGTTTGGAAGTTTATCAAAATGATAAACATAATTACGATATATTCATAGTAACTGCTGGAATTCCACTCACAGTATATACCCAAGATGAATGAAAATATGTCCACACAAAAACTTGTATGTGAGTGTTCATATCAACATTATTCATAATAGCCAAAAAGCGGAAATAACCCGATGTCCGTCAACTAATGAATGGATAAACAAAATGTGATATTTATCCATACAGTGGTATATTATTTGGCAATAATGTAATAAATTTATCTTTAGTAAATACATATTTAATTTAATATTTATTATATATTAATAATAAAGAGCAATAAAGTACTGACATATGCTACAATACAGATGAACCTCAAAAACACTGTCAATTGAAAGAAACCATTCAAAACACCACATATCATCTGATTCTGTTTTTATGAAATGCCTGTATTGGGCACGTCTATACGTGGATAGTAGATTTGTGGCTTCCTAAGGCTGGGATATGGACGTGGGTTGGGGAGAAATTGGATAATGACTGCTAATGGGCATGGGGATTTCCTTTGAGGAGGGAAGAAAATGTTCTACAATTAGATTATGCTGATAGTGGGATGACATTGAATTGTATACTTGAAAGAGCTGAATTCTATGTTATGTGAATGATATCTCAATAAATTTATTAAAAAATAGATGATGGCAGAACATTTAAAATGTGTTTTTTTTTACAGTTAATTTAATACTTAGTAAATTATAAACCTGTACAGTTTGATTCTCTCAGTTTTTGTCACTTCCCTAATGGCACGCATGGTTGAGGAGAAGAGAGAAGAAGTTCTGGAAGGAGGTTGTTATTTGCAGATATGAATCACTAGGGTCATCTAACCCCTAAAAATGGGCATTTCAAAAGAAGTATGTGTTTTTCTTCCTAAATTATCTACTAAACACGAGTGAAAGGGATAGAAATATGAAGCTATTTACTGATAGTAAAAAGATTCACTCCTTCCATCAGTTATAAATTAAAGACTGCAGAAAGCCTGAACTGTGAATTATAAAAATTCTCAATATACTCTCTTTCATAAGTTTGTGACACTTGGCCTTATCCTCCTGGTGTCGTACTTTGCACATAAAACTCAGTAGATGCTGAGTTTTATAGTACAGCTGAATAGTATCTAAACTTTCAGCAATTGAGTACTAAAGGTTGTGTCATTTTAATTTCATATAATGGACTCTGGGTTGAAAGTAAGTGCAGACAAGGCAATGAGAAAGAGATAAAGTTGAGAATAACATTAAATTATATAAAAAAAGATTGAGTGCTATATTCATTGTAATTATTTTTGTTCTCAAACCCACTTCTCATTTTGGCACAGATATGGAAAAATCACACTTCACAAGAGATCCATCCCAACTTAAAGGTGTCCTTGTTCGAGCATCACTGAAAAAAAGCACAATGGGATTTGGTTTTACCATTATTGGCGGAGATAGACCTGATGAGTTCCTACAAGTGAAAAATGTGCTGAAAGATGGTCCCGCAGCTCAGGATGGGAAAATTGCACCAGGTAACAAATTTTTCCTAATTGTTTGAAGAGTAGTGATGCTATAACAAAAATTATAGTGAAGAGATTTTATATACATAGAGAGAAAGAATTAAATTATATAACTAAAGAGAGAGATTCCGGTATTAAAATAGCTTATCCTCTAATTAAAAAAAAAAAAGTTGTATGGGTACATAGTAGGTATATATATTTATGGGATACATGAGATATTATACTTTGATACAGGCATGCAATAAGTAATAACCACATCATAGAAAATGGGGTATACATCTCCTCAAGCATTTATCTTTTGTGTTAAAAACAACCCATTTATACTCTTTTAGTTATAAAATGTACAATTAAGTTATTACTGACTGTAGTCACCCTATTGTGTTATCAAAAACTAGGTCTTACTCATTCTTTCTAACTATATATTTTTTATACTCCGTAAGCATCTCCACTTCCCTCTCACCCCCCGCCAACCCCAACTACCCTTCCCAGCCTCTGGTAATCATCCTTCTACTCTCTATCTCCATTAGTTCAGTTGTTTTAATTTTAGTATCTGCAAAGAAATGGGAACATGCAAAGTTTGTGTTTCTTTGCCTGACTTATTTCACTTAACATAATGATCTTCATTTCCATCTGTGTCATTGCAGATGACAAGATCTCATTCTTTTTATGGCTGAATAGTACTCCATTGTGTATATGTACCATATTTTCTTTATCTAATTATCTGTTGATGGACATTTAGGTGGCTTCTAAATCTTCGCTATTGTGAAAAGTGCTGTAACAATCATGGGAGTGCAGATATCTCTTCAATATACTGATTTCCTTTCTTGTGGGTATATACTAAGCAGTGGGATTGCTAGATTGTATGGTATCTCTATTTTTAGTGTTTTGAGAATCCTCCAAATTGTTTTCCGTAGTGGTTGTACAAATTTACATTCCCAACAACAGTGTATGAGGGTTCCCTTTCACCACACCCTCTCCAGCATTTGTTATTGCCTGTCTTTTTGGATAAAAGTCATTTTTAACTAGGGCAAGATGATATCTCATTGTACTTTTGATTTGTATTTCTCTGATGGTCAATGACCTGAGCACCTATTCATATACCTGTTTCTATGTCTTCTATGTCTTCTTCATGAGAAATGTCTGTTCCAATGTTTTGCCCATTTTTTATGAGATTATTAGATTTTTCCTATAGAGTTGTTTGAGCCCCTTATGTATTCTAGTTGCTAATCTCTTGTGAGATAGTTTGCAAAGATTTTCTCCCATTCTGTAGGTTGTCTCTTCACTTGACTGACTGTTTCCTTTGCTATACCGAAGCTTTTTAACTTGATGTGATCCCATTTTTGCTTTAGTTGCCTGGGCTTGTGGAGTATCACTGAAGAAATTTTTGCCCAGACCAATGTCCTGGAGAGTTTCCCCCATGTTTTCTTTTTCTAGTTTTATAGTTTGAAGTCTTAGATTTAAGTCTTTAATTCACCTTGTTTCGATTTTTGTATATAGCAGAGATAGAAGTCAGCGAGAGATAGAAGTCAAGTTTCATTCTTCTATATGTGGATATCCAGTTTTCCTAGAACCATTGAAGAGACTGTCTTTTCTCCAATGTATGTTCTTGGCACCTTTCTTGAAAATGAGTTCATTGTAGGTGTATGGATTTCTCTATTCTATTTCATTGGTCTGTGTGTCTGTTTTTATGCCAATACCATCTTCCTTTAGTTACTACAGCTCTGTAGTATAATTTAAAGTCAGGTAATGTGATTCCTCCAGTTGTGTGTACTTTTTCCTCAGGCTAGCTTTGGCTGTTCTGGGTCTTTTGTGATTCCATATAAATTTCAGGATTGTTTTTTCTATTTCTGTGAAGAATGTCATTGGTATTTGGATAGAGATTTGATAGAGATTGCATTGAATCTCTAGATTGCTTTGGGTAGTATTGAGAAGAATATTGATTCTTCCAACTATGAACATGAAATATCTTTTCATTTTTTGTGTCTTCTTCAGTTTCTTGCATCGGTATTTTATAATTTTTGATGTAGAGATCTTTCGCTTCTTTAGTTAATTCCTAGGTATTTAATCTTATTTGTGGCTGTTGTGAATAGGATTACTTTTTTTATTTCTTTTTCAGATTGTTCACTGGCATATAGAAATGCTACTGATTTTTGTATGTCGATTTTGTATCCTGCAACTTTACTGAATTTGTTTATCAGTTCTAATAGTTTTTTTTTTTTTTATGTGTGGAGTTGTTAAGTTTTTCCAAATATAAGATCCTATCATCTAAAAACAAGGATAATTTGACTTCTCCCTTTCCAATTTGTATGCCTGTTATTTCTTTCTCTTGCTGATTGCTTTAGCTAGAACTTCCAGTCTTGTGTTGAGTAACAATGGTGAAAGTGGGCATCTTCATTTTCCAGATCTCAGAGGAAGTGCTTTCAGTTTTTCCCCCATTCAGTATGATACTAGCTGTGGCTCTGTTGTATATATGGCTTTTATTATATTGAGGTATGTTTCTTATATACCCAGTTTTTTTAGAGTTTTATCATAAAGGGGTGTTGAATTTTATCAAATTTTTTTCAGCATCAGTTGAAATGAATATAGTCTTTGTTGTTGTTGTTTTTGTTTTGTTTTGTTTTTTAGACCGAGTCTCTGTCACCGAGGCTGTAGTGCAGTGGCATGATCTCGGCTCACTGCAACCCCTACCTCCTGGGTTCAAGTGATTCTCCTGCCTCAGCCTCCTGAGTAGCTGGGATTACAGGCACTCACCAGCATGCCCGGCTAATTTTGTATTTTTAGTAGAGATGGGGTTTCACCATGTTAGCCAGGCTGGTCTCGAACTCTTGACCTCAGGTGATTGACCCGCCTCAAATGATTATAGTTTTTATTCTTCATTCTGTTGATACCATGTATCACACTAATTATTTGCATATGTTGTACCATCCTTGCATTCATGGGATAAATCCCACTTGGTCATGATGAATGATCTTTTTAATGTATTGTCAAATTTGATTGCTAATATTTTGTTGAGGAGTTTTACATCAGTGTTTATCAGAAATACTGGTCTGTAGTTTTCTTTTTTTGGTATGTCTTTGGTTTGGATATCAGGGTAATACTGGCATCATAGAATGAGTTTTGAAATATTCTTCCCTTTGTTTTTCAGAATAGTTTGAGTAGGAATTGTATTACTCCTTCTTTAAATGCTTGGTAGAATTCAGCAGTAAAGCCATCAGATCCTGGGCTTTTCTTTACTGGGAGACTTTTTATTATGGCTTCAATCTTGTCACTTGTCATTGGTCTGTTCAGGTTTTAGATTTCTTTGTGGTTTGATCTCGGTAAGTTGTGTGTGTCTAGGAATTTATCCATTTCTTCTAGGTTTTCCAACTTGTTGGCATATAGTTGCTTATAATAGTTTCTAACAATCCTTTGAATTTCTGTATCAGTTGTAATGTCTGCTGTTTCATCTCTGATTTTATTTATTTGGATCTTCTCTCTTTTTTTCTGTTAGTCTAAGGTTTGTTAATTGTATCTTTTCAGAAAACCAACTTTTTGTTTCATTGATCTTTTGTGTTGTTTTCTTCATTTCAAATTCATTTATTTCTACTCTTTCTGCTTTTCTTCTATTAATCTAGAGTTTAATTTGCTCTTTCCTATTTCTTTAAGATGCATCATTAGGTTATTTATTTGAAGTTTTTCTTTTTTTATATCTATAGGCACTTATAGCTATAAATTTCCGTCTTAGTACTGCTTTTGCTGTATCCCATAGGTTTTGGTGTGTTTTGTTTCCATTATTATTTGTTTCAAGAAATTTTTCCAATTTCCTTCTTAATTCCTTTATTGACTCACTGGTCATTCAGGAACCTGTTGTTTAATTTCCATGTGTTTGTATAGTTTCCAAAATTCCCCTTGTTATTAATTTCTGATTTTATTCCATAGCAGTCAGAGAAGATACTTGATATAATTTTAATTTTTTGGAATGTTTTAAGACTTCTTCTGTAACCTAACATATGATCTATCCTTGAGAATGATGCTGTGCTGAGAAGAATATATATTCTGCAGCCATTGGATGAAATATTCTATAAATATCTATTAGGTCCATTTGGTCTATAGTGCAGATTAGGTCTGATGTTTCCTTGTTGATTTTTCTGTCTGGAAGACCTAATGCTGAAAGTGGAATGTTGAAGTCTCCTGCTATTATTGTGTTGAGGTATATTTCTCTCTCTTTAGTTCTAATAATACATATCATATATTACGTAATAAATATATATAATATATAATTGTAATATATAATAAAATACCTCTCTCTTTAGCTCTAGTAAAGCAAATAACACTTGCTTTTATGTATCTGGGTACTCCAGTGTTGGATGCATATATATTTACAATTGTTATATCCTCTTGCTGAATTTACCCCTTTATTATTATATAATGACCTTTTTGTCTCTTCTTGCAGTTTTTGTCTTGTAATCTATTTTGTCTGATATAAATGTAGCTACTCCTACTGTTTTTGGTTTTCACTGGCATGGAATGTCTTTTTCTAGTCCTTTATTTGGAGTCTATGTGTACCTTTACAGGTGCCGTGTTTCTTCTAGGCAATAGATCATCAGGTCTTGCATTTTTTATTCACTCATCCTCTCTGTGTCTTTTGATTGGAGAGTTTAGTCCATATGGATTCAATGTTAATGATGATCAATAAGGACTTATTCCTGCTATTTTGTTATTTGTTTTCTGATTGTTTTGTGATCTTCTCTTCCTTCTTTCCTTCCTTCCTATCTCCCTTTTAGTGAAGGTGATTTTATCTGTGGTATGATTTAATTTCTTGCTTTTTATTTTTGGTGTATCCATTGTGTGTTTTTTTTATTTGAGGTTACCAGGAGGATTGAAAATCTATATTATAACTCATAATTACAAACTGATGACAAATTAACACTGATTGTATAAACAAAGAAGCAAACAAGCAAAAAGAAAATGAATAAAAAGTCTACAGTTTAACTTCATCCCTTCCTTTTTAATTTTTTGTTGTTTCTCTTTATGTCTTATTGTACCGTCTTTGTCTTGAAAATTTGTTCTAGTTATTATTTTGATTGGTTTATTGTTTAGTCTTTCTACTTAAGAGTATTTTGCACACCACAATTACAGTTTAATATTTTGTGTTTTTCTGTGTGCTATTAACAGTGAGTTTTGTACCTTCAGATGATTTCTTATTGCTCATTAATGTCCTTTTCTTTCATATTGAAGAACCCCCTTTAGCATTTCTTATAGGGCAGATCTAGTGTTCATGAAATCCCTTAGCTTTTGTTGTCTGGAAGGTCTTTATTTCTCCTTCATGCTTAAAGGATATTTTTGCCAGATATACTATTACAGGGGTAAAAGGTTTCTTCCTTAAGCATTTTAAATATGTCTTGCCACTCTCTCCTGCCCTGTAAGGTTTCCACTGAAAAGTCTGCTCTTAGACATATTGGAACTCCTTTGTATGTTATTTGTTTCTTTTCTTTTACTGCTCTTAGGATCCTTTCTTTATCTGTGACCTTTGGGAGTTTGATTTTTAAATGCCTTGAGGTAGTCCTCTTTGGGTTGGTGCTCTATCTGCTTGGTGCTCTATAACCTTCATGGGCTTGGTATCTTTCTCTAGGTTTGGGAAGTCCTCTGATATTATCCTTTTGAATAAACTTTTTACCCCATTTTTTCTGTACCTCCTCTTTTGGGCCGATAACTCTTAGAATTGCCCTTTTGAAGCTATTTTTTAGATACTGTAGGTGTGCTTTATTGTTTTTTATTCTTTTTTTTTGTCTCCTTTGACTGTATATTTTCAAATAGGCTGTCTTCAAGCTCACTAATTCTTCTGCTTGATCGATTCTACTGTTAAGAGACTCTGATGCATTGTTTAGCATGTCAGTTGTATTTTTCAACTCTAGATTTCTGTTTGATTTGTTTTAATTATTTCAGTCTCTGTTAAATTTATGGGACAGGATTCTGAATTTCTTCTGTTATCTTGATTTTTGTTGTTGTTGTTGTTGTTTTCTCAAAACAACTATTTTTAATTTTCTATCTGAAAGGTCATGTATCTCTGTGTCTCAAGGATTGGTCCCTAGTGCCTTATTTGGGTCATTTGGTGAGGTCATGTTTTCCTGGATGGTCTTGATGCTTGTAGATGTTTGTTGGTGTCTGGGCATTGAAGAGTTAGCCATTTATTGTAGTCTTTGCAGGCTGGGTTTGTTTGTGCCCATCCTTGTTGGGAAGGCTTTCCAGGTATTCAAAGGAACTTGGGTCCTAAACCCAGTAACACTGTGGTTCCTGCAGACTCATATAAGGACCACCTTGGTATTCTTGGATACGATCCAGAAGAATTATCTGGATTAATAGGCAGAGACTCTTGTTCTTTTCCCTTACATTCTTCCAAACAAACAAAGTCTCTCTTTCTCTCTCTCTCTCTCTCTCTCTCTCTCTCTCTCTCTCTCACTCTCTGTTTCTCTCTTTCTTTCTCTCTGTGCTGAGCCTCCTGGAACTGGGGGTTGGGGGACATAAACATCCCTGTGGCCACCATCACTGGGACTATGCTGAGTGAGACATGAAACCAGCACAGCACTGGATCTTGCCCACAGTCAGCTGTAACCACTACCTGGCTGCCACCTAAATTCACTGAAGACCTTGGGGCCCTGTGATCAGCTGGTGGCAAAGTGAGCTAGGTTCGTGTCCCTCTCTTCAGGATGGTGAGCTCCCCCAAGCCCTGGGTGGATTCAGAGATACTGTCTGGGAGCCAGGGACTGAAGTCAAAAACCTTAGAAATTTACCTGGTATTCTATTCTACTGTGGGTAAGCTGGCATTCAAACCACAAGACAGAATTCTTCCCATTCTTCACTTTCCACAGACAGAGGAACCTCTCCCTGTGGCCACCAACACTGGCCTATGTGGGGGTGTGGGGGTGTTGCCAGGCCACTGCTAATGTTCACCTAAAGCACAACCACTCTTCAGTCAGTTTGTGATGGGTGCTGTCAGGGCTGGGACTCACCCTTAAGGGCAGTGGGCTTTTCTCTGATCCAGGCCAGGTCCAGAAGTGCTGAGCCAGGGCCTAGGCCTGGACTCAGGGACCTCAAGAACCTGCTTGGTGGTCTACCCTACTGTGGTTGAGCTGGTACCTAAGCTGCAAGACAGAGTCACCTTTACCTTTCCCCCTACTTTTCTCAAGCAGCAGTGTTTCACCATAGTTACCACAGCAGGGAATGTGCTGGGTCACGCCTAAAGCCAGCATGTCTCAGAGCCCAGTGTCCGTGGTGTATTTATTACCTGGGTATTGTTATTGGTTATTCAGGGCCCAGGGGCTCTTGAGTAGGCAGGTGGTGAAATCTGCCAGGTCTCTGCTGTGACAGGGCAGCACTGAGTTCAATGAAGAGTCCCTCAGCCACTGTACTCTCCCTTTCCCAAGCGCGTAGATTTCTCCATACCAGGTGGCCGCTGCCAGGAGGTAAGGGAGAGGTGGCATAAGCACTGCCTTAGCTGCCCTGGCTGGCGTCTCATAGGTTGCAGTCAGGTGTCTCTGATCCCAGCTCAGCACTCGGACTTGCCTAGGAATTGCAGTCCTTGTGGCCTAGACTGCCCCTCTTCACTCAGGGCCCCAGAGCACTACAGCCCCCAGTGGAGAGGCTTGCCGGAACTCAGTCTCCAACCACTGGGATGGGCAGTTCCTCTCTGACTAGGGCCGGCCCAAATGTTCCCTTTGTTGGCATATATCAGCTGATTACAGCCTGGTTCTGCTTTCCACTGTGACAGGGCAGCACTGAGTTCAATGCAAATCCTCACAATTGCTGTGCTCACCCTCTCCCAAGCATACAGATTCTCTCCGCCACTGCAGGGAGGATGGGGGAGGGGTAGCACTGGCAATTCCAGACTGCCTTTCCTATCCTCTTCAGTGTCTCTTTCAGTGATACAAAGTCCAAACCAGACACTGTGATTGCTCACCTGCTTTTTGTCTCTTGTAACAGTACTTTTAGTATGTAGTTAGTTGTTAAAATTTGGTGTTTCTGTGGGGGCAGAGGGATGAGTCGTGTAGGCTTCTATCCCACCACCTTACTCTGCCCTCCGTCACCATCTATCCTCTAAACTAAATGCCTATTATCTTTGATGGTGGGCCATTTTACAAACAGGTGAAAACTGTGGGAGAAAATATTAAGTTCATTAATATTTTGAAATATTTTATGTAATTTTGAGATAATCCTTTTACTGTATAAAACTAAAGATTTATTAATCATCTCAGAAAACTATTAGTTTGATTTTCTTGAATTATAAAGGATACTTTTGGAGTTAGCATTTACCTATAATCTAATTTGAAAAAAGGTCATTTGTGGTATTTATCATGGTATCAAATTGTTCAATCTTGCAGTTTTTCCCAAGTTTGTTTTTTTCCTTAATCTTACTGGTTATTAAATTGAACTCTTATGTTAAGAATTATAGACATAAATATTACCATTTTTACAAAGTTGTGTAAACTTGTCTTTTCTGTAGTTTCCCAAAGCCTTTACTTGGTAATTGCTGGATATTTTAATATGGCTGGCAGTGTTTGTGGCTCAGGCACTTGGAGAAAGTTGAAGACTAATTTCTGATTGCGGGGGGAAGTTTAAGCATTGTTTTCCAGAAAGATTCTAGTATTATACTGAGGTTGCTTTTTTCAGTGTTTGCTAGACTTCTCTAATCCTCTCGTATTTCACATACCATGAAAATATGGACCAACATTCGGATGGTTGAATTGTCATAGTATTTTTTAATCTCTCATATTATGCTTTCCCATTGAGGTAACAAAAACTTAAAACAAGAAAACTTAAAATAATCAAAAGTTATACTTGTGAAGAAAATTATTTTTATTCTACTTTATTACTTTATAAAGTTAACAAACTTTAGAGATTAAAATTAATAGTAAGGTTCTTTTGTCTTCAGTTTTGACCTTTTCAACATTTTGTCCATGAAACACGTGTTAGCTATTGTGTATGCTGTCAGGATTTCAAAATATAGTTTCATATTTGTCTAATATGCTTATCTAATTTGCATGACAATACAATATTTCCATGAAAATTCTGGGAGCTTTAATACCAGATTGAGTTTCTTAAAAACCATCAGAACAAATTAAAGCACTTTTATTTGGCAATAACCTTTTAAATAATCATATTCAAATAAAAGCAAATTGATGACACAACAGGGGTCAAATTTTAAGTCAAGACTGTGTTAAAAAATACCCAACTGATGACCGTCGAGTGGTAATGATTCTACAAACAAATGTTCATACTAATGTAAAATCAGGAAAGCAAAACCAACTTTTAGAGGGATTTATTAAGCTGACTTTTCAGTGTCTTCAATAATGCATTGTTTGCTTCTGTTGAATTTTTTGTTGCTTGTTTCACCTTTTGAAATCTGATTTATAAATCATTCAAAACTGCTGCAAAAAAAGGATACTATGAGAAAATACATTCATAAATTAACATCATTCTAATCTTCAGTTCAATATTTCTCAAAGTAGAATGAATTTTTAAGGTATATTGTAATCAATGGCTTTTGTTTTGTTTAATTTTTTTTTGTTTTTTTTTTTGAGACCGAGTCTCACTCTTGTCGCCCAGGCTGGAGTGCGATGGCAGAATCTCGACTCATTGCAACCTCCGCCTCCTGGGTTCAAGTGATACTCCTGCCTCAGCCTCCCAAGTAGCTGGGATTACAGGCGCACGCCACCATGCCTGGCTAATTTTTTTTTTTTTTTTTTTTGAGATGGAGTTTTACTCTTGTTGCCCAGGCTGGAGTGCAGTGGCATGATCTTGGCTCACTGCAACCTCTGCCTCCCGAGTTCAAGCTATTCTCCTGCCTCAGCCTTCTGAGTAGCTGGGATTATAGGCGTGCACCACCACACCCAACTAATTTTTTGTATTTTTAGTAGAGACAGGGTTTCATCATGTTGGCCAGGCTGGTCTCAAACTCCTGACCTCAGGTGATCCACCTACCTCGGCCTCCCAAAGTGCAGGGATTACAGGTGTGAGCCACCGCATCTGGCCTAATTTTTTAATATTTTAGTAGAGATGGGGTTTCGCCAGACTGGTCTCGAATTCCTGACCTCAGGTGATCCACCTGCCTTGACCTCCCAAAATGCTGGGATTACAGATGTGAGCCACCACGCCTGGCCTGAGCTACCACGCCCAGCCAATGGCTTCTTAAACTCAAGAAATAAGGTGGTATTTAAAGATAGACTGTTTGACCCCCATCAAAAAGAGAACAAAGGATATGAACAGATTCTTCTCAAAAAAAGGCATTTATGCGGCTAACGAACATATGAAAAAAAGCTCAACATCACTGATTATTAAAGAAATGCAAATTGAAACCACAGTGAGATATCATCTCATGCCAGTCAGAATGGTGATTATTAAAAAGTCAAGAAACAATAGATACTGGCAAGGCTGTGGAGAAACAGGAACACTTTTACACTGTTGGTGGGAGTGTAAATTAGTTCAATGAATGTGGAAGACAGTGTAGTGATTCCTTAAGGATCTAGAACCAGAAATATCATTTGACCCAGCAATCCCATTACTGGGTACATACCCAAAGGAATATAAGTCATTCTACTGTAAAGACACATGCATACGTATGTTTATTGGCAGCACTATTTACAATAGCAAAGACAGGAACCAACCCAAATGCCCATCAATGATAGATTGGATAAGGAAAATGGGGTATACACCATGGAACACTATGCAGCCATAAAAAGGAATGAGATCACGTCCTTTGCAGGGACATGGATGAAGCTGGAAGCCATCATCCTCAGTAAAGTAACACAGGAACGGAAAACCAAACACTTCATGTTCTCATACTGGGAGTTGAACAATGAGAACACGTGGACACAGGGAGGTGAACAACAAACAACAAACACCAGGGCCAGCTGGGGGTTGGGGGACAAGGAGAGGGAGAGCATTAAGACAAATAGCTAATGCATGTGGGGCTTAAAACCTAGATGATGGGTTGATAGGTGCAGCAAACCACCATGGCACACGTATTCCTATGTAACAAATCTACATCTTCTGCACTTGTATCCTGGAACTTAAAGTAAAATTAAAACATTATATATATATATATATATATATATATATATATATATATATATGTGTGTGTGTGTGTGTGTGTGTGTGTGTGTATGTATCGGGGTGAAGGAGGATTTCTGGCTATTATAGGGATGTGACAGGATTCTTGCTGAATGCAGGCTGAGGCGATCAGATAATCACCTGGAGAATGGTGGGGAGTGAGGACTTAGACCATATATCAAGACTGGGTGATTCTGGCTAAACTAACTTAGCAGAATTCTTGCTAAAGCTGGGCTCTGGAGGACATGCCAAGGATGAGGCCTGCTGAAAAAAGAGCTCAGAGGAGCCTGTCTGGAGTTTAGTTAAGGATAGCATCTTTGTCAGTGTATGTATATATACATACATACAAACATACATACACATATATAAATAAAATTAATGTATTCAAAAAATATAATACAGTTTGTACAAGTAGTCAGTGGAGTTATTTGCTCCTGTACTAAATACCTACTACAATGTGCATAGCTTTGCATGGCTACTTAGATACGACTCAGAGGGTATACTAATAATGATAATATAAATTATCAGGGTTTTTTTTAATGATTCACTTGAGCTTGAAGTGAAAATTCTTTGCTACTGAAATAAGTAGGATTTTAGACATACATACTTTTTAGAGAGGAGTTAGAAAAGGGAGAATGTCTGTGTTAGAAATCTGTCTTTTCAGCAGTTAATAGAGGTTTCCAAGATTCAAATTTTGTTACTAAATTGTAGTTATTTTTGCCCCTCTAGCAAACATTTAACTTATTTGTTGATTTTAATATTTTTAATATGATTATGTTTTACCAGGTGATGTTATTGTAGACATCAATGGCAACTGCGTCCTCGGTCATACTCATGCAGATGTTGTCCAGATGTTTCAATTGGTACCTGTCAATCAGTATGTAAACCTCACTTTATGTCGTGGTTATCCACTTCCTGATGACAGTGAAGATCCTGTCATGGATATTGTTGCTGCTACCCCTGTCATCAATGGACAGTCATTAACCAAGGGAGAGACTTGCATGAATCCTCAGGATTTTAAGCCAGGAACAATGGTTCTGGAGCAGAATGGAAAATCGGGACACACTTTGACTGGTGATGGTCTCAATGGACCATCAGATACAAGTGAGCAGAGAGTATCCATGGCATCGTCAGGCAGCTCCCAGCCTGAACTAGTGACTATCCCTTTGATTAAGGGCCCTAAAGGGTTTGGGTTTGCAATTGCCGACAGCCCTACTGGACAGAAGGTGAAAATGATACTGGATAGTCAGTGGTGTCAAGGCCTTCAGAAAGGAGATATAATTAAGGAAATTTACCATCAAAATGTGCAGAATTTAACACATCTCCAAGTGGTAGAGGTGCTAAAGCAGTTTCCAGTAGGTGCCGATGTACCATTGCTTATCTTAAGAGGAGGTAAGTAAAAGCACAACATAGAAAAAGTTTCAGTGTTCAAGCATTTATATCCATTGATTGTCCTTCCTTACAGTTTAGAATATGTTTTCCCAGCAGACTTAACTAGTAATTAGTGTACATTTTCCTTAAGGTTCTGTCTGATTGTTTCCATAAGCAGTATCTTTTTCAGCAGTTTTTAAAAAGTTATTAGTGGTTTCGTTCATGTCCATTATGGATTTATTTCCCTCTGTATTCTTTTGAAAATCTGATTCTTGGCTTTAATGATTAGAGAGAGTCACAGCATTGTGATACTTCAAATGAAATACATCCTCTTAATTTCATTTCTCTGTTGATGACAGTAATAGAAATTGACTCTTTCAACCAATGGTGCGTCATCTGGACCTCTGTAATGCACCAAAGATGTTTTGAAAGAGCTAGCATCTCTGTGGATAAGTAAAATGTTGGATGGTGTGCTAATCTGTTCTGCAGAGGCAATCATGATAGCTTGTGCTCATAAAGCTTTTATCTTAAGCTCTAGTATCTGTCTGTAGATGTTAATTAAACTGCACAGTGCTTATGTGAGAGAAATAGAATTTTTATTTTTCAAGGTCATCAGCTGACATGAACTGCTCCCAGACATTTACAAATCCAGTTCCAAGGAATAATCACAAAGTTTAATTTTAATAGGCTTTCTTAAATCCATACTTATAAGTGACTAGTATCTTAAAGAATAAAAGTTAACCACTTACTCTTTTATCTCTCTGGATTTTACTTTTCACTATTGAGACAAATGAGCACTTCAGCTTCTTTGGGAGTTTTTTCTTATTCTCATTTCTTTGATTCATATGGGTTTCTTCTCTGAGTGATGGTGGAATGTGCTCCGAGTAAGGTAGAAATCTCTATGTGAGTGCTTGAGAGTAAGCCAGGGCTTCAACAAGTGTAACAAAGATACCAAAATTCCATGTCATACAGGTTTGATGTCAGTCTCCTGCCTTGCCACTTACTGGTTCTTTGGTATAGGAAAGAATCTTAGTTTACCTTCTCTATGAGATGGTCATAACATTTGTGCCTTCAGATTGTTATAAAAATGAAATGAGATAACATATGTATAATACCTGCTACATAGGAAGTTAGACACAGAATTTACTAGCCTACTAAAAGCTGAAGCTAGTTTTATCATAAACATCAGCAGTATTTGTGATCTGGGAATGCATCCTCTGGTTTTAAACTTTGGCTCATTTTTTTTTAAGGTCCTCCTTCACCAACCAAAATTACCAAAATGGTGAGTATCCACTGGTCCTCAAATCCTTTCCCCAACACACTGAGAGAGATGCCACATTCCCCTCTGTAAGAGGGGCTCACTATGGTGATGATTATCGACCGGGAGAAGTTAGGAGGCATGCTGCCCTTGGCTTGTATTTATCAGAAACTAGGGAAGCATTTGAAAAAGCCCCCTAGTGAGGAGATGTGCTCCACTGGGTAAGTATTGCAACTGGCGGACTGCTGAAGGCCTATTGTACCAACAATCCTGTTCTCTAAGTTATAAAATGTGAACACATCAAAGAACCAACCTAGAGGTCTTTTTACTTTTGTGTTTCAGAGAAACAAGGTAGGAAGGACCTAAACATTAAGACAGATGATAAATTATTACATTGTCTTGCCCCTGCCTAAAGAGAAGATGTAGTAGTTCACATAATTTTGTGGGGACTATAAATGTGCATGCACCTTTAGATAATCTTCTTACTTTTAAGACTAAATTAGGCTTCTTTTTATTATTATTTATTTATTTATTTATTTATTTATTTATTTATTTATTTTGAGACAGTGTCTTGCTCTGTCGCCCGGGCTGGAGTGCAGTGGCGCCGTCTCGGCTCACTGCAACCTCCGTCTCCCGGGTTCAAGCAATTCTCCTGCGTCAGCCTCCCAAGTAGCTAGGACTACAGGTGCACACCACCACGCCCAGCTAATTTTTTGCATTTTTAGTAGAGACAGGGTTTCACCATGTTGGCCAGGATGATCTCAATCTCTTGACCTCATGATCTGCCTGCCTCAGCCTCCCAAAGTGCTGGGATTACAGGCGTGAACCACCACATCCTGCTAACTGAACAAGACTTCTAGAGTAACTGTGGCCTTCTGTGCTAAATGTGCTTGTTGTCAAAGTGAAAGACTTGAAATAGTGTCTTCTTTGGTGTTCTTCTGAATAACCACGTAGCCTATTTAAGGACCTGTGCAGAAAGTAAGAACTTTAAAAGGGGTGCATCAAATACTGCTTTGTGGAAGAAACTCTACGAGGTGCACATTTGTAGCTATTTAAATATCCGCGATGTTTTGGGTATAAAGACAATTTTATTTAAAATTTTAATTTAGTTCTAGTTTGCTCATTTGGAGTCTTTTATCTCAAAATCAAAAGATGGCCTTCCATAACCATAAACTATAGATGGTTATATTAAATGAATTAGTTATTCCTAGCCCACCAAGTAGGAATCCTCTGCAAATTTGCTGTTTTATGGATTAAAAAGAATCACTCAGCTTCTGGGCCTTTTTTTTTTTTTTTTTTTTTTGAGACAGAGTCTCACTCCATCACTTAGGCTGGAGTGCAGTGGTGTGATCTTGGCTCACTGCAACCTCTGCCACCTAGGTTCAAGCAATTCTTGTGCCTTAGCCTCCCAGTAGCTGGAATTACAGGTACACGCACCACACATGGCTAATTTTTATATTTTTAGTAGAGATGGAGTTTCACTACATTGGCTAGGCTGGCCTCAAATTCCTGATCTCAGATGATCTGCCCACCTCGGCCTCCTAAAATTCTGGGATTACAAGCATGAGCCACCATGCCTGGCCAACTTCTGCCCTTTTCATTGACTGCTTATACTACTTGGGTCTAGTGTGAACAGAAATTGTTTTTGTCCATTCAGTTCAAATTGCACATATTCTGCATTTCTCTGGTTCCTCTAGTAATCATTTTTAATTCCTGTGCCACCATATCTATTTCATAATGGATGTCACTGCAGCCACAGTGGCCCTAATGCTTTATAATTGATGGAAGGGTCTGATGAACTTTAACCGCTTCTGACAGAATGCTAAGATGTGTGAGGAAATGGTGGGAGACTACCTTTAGCTTCTCTCCCTTTTCACTGGGTCCGGGAAATTGAAGGGTCCCCTCTAGGCCAACACTTTGTAGTGGCTGACCCCTGATTACTCCCTGACAAGCCGGTGCCCCTGCATTCTAGTCATTGTTAATGATCACAAACATCCATAATCTCCCTCTCCTAACAATAATCCAGGAAAACAAACTGGTCTCAAAACCATATTCCTTGGGCTATTTATTGGATTTCATTGTTAACATTTTATTAAATAAGTCATTTTGCTTGACTATTATCTTGGGAAAGTGCTATCTGAATAGGAAAAATATCAAAATATGCAACTGTGTTTTGCCTTATCTAATTGTCTTGCATGGTACATTTTCTCTTAATATGTATGAATTGGCCAGGCAGGGTTTTCACAGTGCCATCTTTATAACCTAAATTAGAGTTAACCTCTCCTGTTTTCTTAGAAAGAGTATTATCTTAAACATCTTCCTTAGAAATTAAACTCAGTGAATGGGAAGTGGGCCGGGCCAAGAATTTTATGAAGATACTCTCTGAATCTTCCTCTACTTTACTTAGAAGTGCTGTATTGTGTTGTATTTTTATTTATCTTCATCTCAAAGTCAATTTATGTCTTGGTGGTGGAGAAAAGGGCAAAATTGTTTAAACATAGGACTAACTAAGGCTCTTCAGTTGATATTACTGTAAACTTTTTTCTAATTTAAGTTAAATACGTTTCAAATACACCTTGCTATGAAAATGAATTCCTGTAACTGTAGATTTGCTGTGTCTTTGATCCTGCCACCTTTACAACTATAATCAGTTGACATATCCATTTCAGATATCAGTTTTATGAATTAATCAACCATCTGATTTTTTAAAAATACTAAGTAAGGCCCTTTTCCATTTCAGAAAACAGATAAAAAGGAAAATTCAGGAAGTTTGGAGGCCATAAATGAGCCTATTCCTCAGCCTATGCCTTTTCCACCCAGCATTATCAGGTCAGGATCCCCAAAATTGGATCCTTCTGAGGTCTACCTGAAATCTAAGACTTTATATGAAGATAAACGTAAGTAGTTGTGGAATACTTCAGGAAAGCATGTAACAAGATAAATTTGGATTTGTTTTAGACTAGGGCCTTCCCGTCTTTCAGAAGCATATTGAAAAGTTATTCCTTCATTACCATTTTAATAGAACTCTGGACTTCTTCCATGTATATTCAACATTCACACATTCATTTTTTTCAAAATCATGTTTTAAGTGCTAGTTATCTACCAGATGCCATACTAGGTAACTAGAATACAGAGATAAATAGGTTACACAGGACCTGCACCCAAAAATATTATTAGAACTAAATGGAAAAAGGCAAATACGTAATCAAATAGTATACAAATAAGTACACGTAATAAGCCTAACAGGTACAGTGATAGAAAGATGAAATGGATAAATTGGGATCCAAAGAAGGAATACTCAGTTTTATCAGCATGGGCAGTAGGAAGTGTGAGGAAAAGCTTCATACTAGAAGCAAAGCTAAGTCATCAGGGATGAAAAAGTGTCTATCAGGAAGATAAAAGGGAAAGACAGAAGGAATAGCACATGCACACTGGTCTTGCATGACTTGGGTTCTGCAAGTAATTCACTTTCGCTGGGTGCAGTTGGCAAGGAAAGTCACAGAGGAGAGCAGGAACAGATGGAGAAAGGCCAGTTATGCCCCTCAAGGGGAGCTGGAGTTGGTCATACAAATAACAGAGAACCACAGAATGCCTTTAACTGTAAGGAAGACATAGTTTTGTGTTTTAGAAAGGTTTCTCTGGCAGGAGTATGAAGGATGAATCAGAGGTGAATGCAATTTGAGGAAGAGTGTGCAATTTGAAGAGGAAACTAAAGAATTGACTCCTTAAAGGAGTACAGCTGAGAGATAAAAAGAGAGACCACATAAGGCAGAAATTCATGCATGTTCCTACTAATTCACTTACTAATGATAAATCTTTTCCAAAGTAAAATTGCAGATTTAAGTAGGTATAATTTTTTTAAATTTGTTTGTTCTTAGAAATAGACGTAAATCTACTTTGGAAAAGATATGTACAAGTGGAATATATGTGTAATTGACTTAATGCTTATTTAATTAATTGCAGAACTACATCTTGATAATACCAATCCATATTCAGAAAGATAAAAACCAGTTGTATGCATAGCAATCATTTCAATTAGCATAACTATGTAGAATCCCTTTCTTCATACTTTCCATTCATAGCCTGATACATTGTTAGTACTGGTATAAACTCTGCAGTCCCATCAGGCTTCACTCATAAAATAAGTGAGTTGAACTCATGACTCTTTTTTTTTTTCCCGAGACAGAGTCTTGCTCTGTCACCTGGAGCTGGAGTGGCAACTAGAGTTGGCTCACTGCAACCTCTGCCTCCTAGGTTCAAGCAATTCTCCTACCTCAGCCTCCCGAGTAGCTGGGACTACAGGTGTGTGCCACCCCGCCTGGCTAATTTTTGCATTTTTAGTAGAGACGGGGTTTCACCATGTTGGTCAAGCTGGTCTCAAACTCTTGACCTCGTGATCCACCTGCCTCGGCTTCCCAAAGTGGACTCTTTTAATCTCTAAAGTTCTACAATTTTAATAGGAAGTATGTATCAAAAGATATTGCTTCTATAGAATATTATCAGAAATTGACTAATCTCACTTTTTATATAGTTCCCTGACATGTTTATTTCTTTTCTCTTTATAGTAAATACTTCTTACCTATAAATAACATTAATATTTTCCCAATGAAAAAATTTTAGTCATGAAATAGATTTTTGTGACTTAATATTCTTTTTTTTTTTGAGATGGAGTCTCACTCTGTTGCCCAAGCTGGAATGCAGTGGCACTATCTCAGTTCACTGCAACCTCCGCCTCCCAGGTTCAAGCAATCCTCCTGCTTAATATTCTAAGGAATACAACCTACCCTTTCAGAGTAGGATAGTATGGGTTAGGAGATTAGACCCTGGAAATCAACCTGGATTTAAATCTTAGCTTCACCACTTGCTGTGTGACAATGGCCAACTTACTTAGACCCTGTTTTCCCACCTAGAAAACAGGGCTAATAATAAATGTTAGTTCTTAATTATTTTCATTTAAAATGCTATCATTTTGCAAAACCAGGCTAGGTAAGTAGTTCATATGGAATACTTTTCTGAGAGAAAGGTATCAGCTTGAGAGCAGGAATAAGGTATTTTATAGGCACTCTTTTCCTAGGATTTAATGTACCTTACCCAAGTGTTAAGTTAGGTCATTTGCACCTGTCAAATATCAAACTCAAGTTTGATCATTCTGAATTCAACATTGTTATATTGATTGGACAGCATTAGAAGTTAATGACAGTGTAATACTGAGTATATGGAAGTGAGAGTAAATGCTTCTAAACAGTCTTGATACAGTTTTGCTTAGAGCTCAAAACAAGGATTTATAGTTGAATTGTGTGTGTCTGTGTTACACTCCTGTGCAAATTTTCACATATTAAAAAGTTCTGAGATTATACTTTATTGTCTTACTCTATAATATCCTACTAAATATTGAACTTTGTTTTGTTTTAGTCCTTTTAAAATAAATCAAAATATTTATATTTTCTGATTTTCTTTAGCACCAAACACCAAAGATTTGGATGTTTTTCTTCGAAAACAAGAGTCAGGGTTTGGCTTCAGGGTGCTAGGAGGAGATGGACCTGACCAGTCTGTAAGTGTCACTTCTTTGGAACATGGCTGTTTCCTGTTCAAACGTTTTGAGTGGTGATTTGGTGGATTATGGTGTGTTTTGTTTTGTGTTTTAAGTTTTTTTTTCCTCTAACAGTTTCATTAGTATGAGGAAGAACTGCATTTCTATTAGTATCATAGTCCCTCAGTTATTGGGGTGTAGCTGAGGCTAAAAACTGTGAGTAAAAACTGAATATGTCAGCTGCAAATTAGACAGTGATTAATTTATTTACTCCTCTCTGTTAATAACTACATAAAGCTTATTTTAAGTTTGTATTTTCCTTTGCCCTCATTAAACAGAGTCTAAGACATTTTCCTTCTCTAAGAAACCTATAATCCCATGTCCTCCTTCCCACTATTACTTCTGCTGAATGTTCCAAAAATGGTTGGCATGAGCCTGTGTATATTGTTTCACCTCATTTTATTAGTAAGTTGGCATTTTCATGCTCAGTACTTTGCATGTCATTTCATCTGTTACTTTGAAACTAGAGGAATATAAAATAATTAATATTTTTGTCCAGAGGCATAAGGGTTATATTTGCAAAGCGTTTGAAGTCTAGGATTTTGTTTACATATGATACTCACATAAACTTGTTTTAGAGAACAAATGTAGTGGGTTTTGTTTCTAAGTTTTTCTCTTGGTTTGAATAACAAAGAAGTAATGTGTTCTATAGAATTTTTAAGAACATATTTGCATTTTCCTTTATATAATATCAAAAAAGACTATATTATGGTTGGAAGTTAGGTGAAGAACAATAATCTTTAAAAATTACAGGCTTCTTATTTCTGAATAGAACATTTGATTTATGTAATATAAATTTGTTCTAATTGGTCATATTGGTTACAGTTACAACAGTCATTGGAGACACATAAAGCTTAAGGCAGGTTGCCCTCTGTAGAACAAGTAGTAGATACTTTAATTGTTCTTGGTGGTATTTGTATTTTTGTTTTATTGCTTCCTATTTTGTTGATACTCATAATGTTCACTTAGACATTTTAAGAATTTGTCTCAAACAACTTAGAAGAAACCTTTCTTTTCTCTTGAATGTCAGATTTTAGCAGCTCTGAAACTAGCCCAAACATTCAGAATTGCCTAATTAATAGGATTCTAATGCTGGTGAGCAAAGTGAACCAGATTTGTTCACTTAGATACAAGTGAGCTTCAGGCCACTCTGTTCCCATTGAGATTTAGAAAGAAGAAATGTCTCTGTGCTGTGTATATTGAACTTGTACTGTTAGTCTTATGTGATGGGAGTACCATTGAGAATGATCTCAGTTGCTGTGAACAGTATGTAGAAAATCTTGCCTGATGACATTGAACAGACTTTTAATAGCTACTATGCAGATTTATATTTTCTGAGTTTAGTGTTTTGTTTCATTGTAATGATGGGGATAATGGTGGTGCATTTTGAGTTATTGAACAACTTTGTGTTTTCTATTTCCTTTGTACACAGCCCTGAGGATCTATAAGGGATTACATAATACAGTGTGGTTATTTGAAGTGCCATTTTGGAGAATGGGCACTTTCCCAGATAATACCTTTCTAGAATATGACTGTTTTCATAGTTGAACTGCAAAAATCTGTTGGTTTGCACAATGCTAAGTTAGGAATTCCTTAACTCTTCCGCTAAACTTTACACGGTGGACCAAACTATACGTTGTTATCTTATCAGATATATATCGGGGCTATTATTCCCCTGGGAGCAGCTGAGAAAGATGGTCGGCTCCGTGCAGCTGATGAACTAATGTGCATTGATGGAATTCCTGTTAAAGGGAAATCACACAAACAAGTCTTGGACCTCATGACGACTGCAGCTCGAAATGGCCATGTGTTACTAACTGTCAGACGAAAGATCTTCTATGGAGGTATGTGAACTTGTTCCTGCTCTGGAAAGTTAAAAAAGAAACAAAGACACTAATCTACCTCTTGTGTAGTTTTGTTATTTTATTACATTCAGTAGTATCTGAGATAACTCATTTGATGTGATCCAGGCCTCACTGTGGAAGGCCATGCAAAGACAAAAGGATTCAGAAATAATACTACTATAAAAAAATACATTTTGGGTTTCTATATTAAGATTATTTTCATATATTGATGCATTTCGCAAATGTGGTATTATAGGTGGGAGTATTGATTTAAATCCGGTTTTGTTTTGTTTTGTTGAGGCAGAGTCTCACTCTGTCACCCAGGCTAGAGTGCAGTGGTATGAGCTCAGCTCACTGCAGCCTCCACCTCCCAGGTTCAAGCAATTCTCCTGCCTCAGCCTCCTGAGTAGCATACCACCACATGGCTAATTTTTGTATTTTTAGCAGAGATGGGGTTTTACCACATTGGCTAGGCTGGTCTTGAACTCTTGACCTCAAATGATCCACCTGTCTCAGCCTCCCAAAGTGCTGGAATTACAGGCGTGAGCCACCATGCCTGGCCTAAATTTTTTTTTTTAATAGCAAATAAAAAGTTATTTAGTCATACCAAGATATCCCACTAGCTGAATGTACAAAGATTTTTGGATCCCAATGAAATCTGAACTACTAAGGGAAAGTGGGATGTTTCTACTTGGGAAGTTTTAGTATAATTTAACATTTATTGAGTGCTTACTATGTCATAGATGCATGAATTATTTTATTTAATCTTCACAACACTATGAGGTCATTGTCTAGTTCTATGACTACTCAGAGAAAGGTTGAGAAACAAATAACTGGTAAGAGGTAGGGCCTGGATTAAAACTTGCAGTTTAATTCAGAGATCAGGGTTTAAACTATAACATTAGGATATGAATATCTCTTATAGTTTCTCATCAGTAGCTTTATGAATAATTAGGAAGTTTTATAAGTGAATTCTTGCCACTTTAAAATTAGAAAAATACAACTCTGTAGCACAAGAATATAAGCCTCATGAAGCTATGATTTTTTATTTGTTTAGTTATCTCCTGTATCCTCAGCACCTAGAAGAGTGCCTGTCTGGTACAAAGTGGACATTAATAAATTGTTAATTGGATGAATATTTACCTCACTCTCAAAAATGAGGCACTGTATTTGTTATTGCAACATTCAAAGTAAAGGCCTGCCTCCTTTGGTAAATATCAGCCTTTTAGAGATGCATACAGATTTTGTAAGGCAGTACTGCCTCAATTTGGTTGTGTTGGAGGCCAAATGTAACTACTTACAGTAAAATTGTGATGTTATACAACCTACAAATTGGCTCTTCCCTGGAAAGAATCATGAAGAAGTTTCATAGTAGTGTGGTATTGTTGGAGACATTTTAGCTAATACATTCTAACCATGCATTTTGAAAAAAAAGAAAAGGAAAAAACATATTATTAAAACCATGTGAATTTTCAGCCAAAAAGAGACCTTATAAATATGTACACGACTGCAGTGTGTTGTGGTTATTATTAACAATGGTTTGTACCAAATTATGGCAAAAAAAAAATGCCCTTTTTAAAAAATCAATTAGGACTTTGTGCCATTCTCAAGTTCTGATAAAAGAGCAGAAAAAGGTATAGGTTAATTGGCCATTTATCAGGAATTTCATATGACCCTGTCTATGCCTAGAAGTGTTTGCTGTTCATGTGGACAGCTTGTTATGTGTCCCAGCAAGTTGGGGGGTGGGGGTTGGGGAGGTGGAAGGCTGAGAACTGCTAATGATGAACTCATCTTATATCATCATTCAGGAAACTGCAATTGCAAAACACATCATATGAGACAAATCCTATACAGGTAGCAAACTGTTACAATGGGGCAACATTTCTGCCCTGATGCTTTAACCTCTAAGACAGACATCAATGAGTATCAGTCACTGAACTAAATTATATTTATAATTGATTTTAAAAGGAAGTTCATTGTGTCATTCCTCATTATGTGTTTCGTTAAAATTATTGGTCCATGTTATAAACCTTGATGGAACTAGAACAGTTTTAAGAAGAAGTTTTTACTATCAAATCTCACAGAAGCTTTTAAAAGCTTCCTTTAAAATGAGATCACAAGGTCAGGAGTTCAAGATGAGCCTGGACAATATGGTGAAACCCATCTCTGCTAAAAATACAAAACTTAGCCGGACATGATAGTGGGCACCTATAATCCCGCCTACTCGGAAGGCTGAGGCAGGAGAATTGCTTGAACCCCGGAGGCAGAGGTTGCAGTGAGCCGAGATCGCGCCACTGCACTCCAGCCTGGGTGACAGAGCAAGACTCCATCTCGGCGGGGCGGGGGGAAGAAAAATGACAACTTGAGATTGTATGTATTTTTCAGTAATCCACTCTGAGTATCTGGAAAGTCGGATGGACTGCTGTTGCCTAAATCTGCACTCGGATTACACCCGAAGCTCACATGTGGGGCTGCTTTTCTATTCTTTATGTTATTAGAAACTGAATTTTTCTGTGAGGGGCTTAGCATAAAAACACTTTAGTCACCAGAAATTATGATGTTCCAGAAATATCAAAACTGATCATGTTTATTATAGAAAAACAACCTGAGGACGACAGCTCTCAGGCCTTCATTTCAACACAGAATGGATCTCCCCGCCTGAACCGGGCAGAGGTCCCAGCCAGGCCTGCACCCCAGGAGCCCTATGATGTTGTCTTGCAACGAAAAGAAAATGAAGGATTTGGCTTTGTCATCCTCACCTCCAAAAACAAACCACCTCCAGGAGGTAAGGGATATTGTATCTTATTGTCTCTCCCTGCAAGTCCAGTTTTCTGAGGCTCCCACTGGAGTTTATGAAATAATTAGGAACTACGTATAAAATGCCTTAGGTACTTATCTTTTTAAGAATGGTGAATACTTTCCTTATTTTCAAAATTAGGTAATCTGAACCAAACCTTCTAGGCTTCAGGTTTATCTATTATCTCACATTCTATAAAATATTTACTAAGTCTCAGTAGCTCCATTTGCATCAAGGTTATACTGAAGATAATATGTAATAGATATGGATTTAATGAAAGGTATAATGCTGACTTTTAAAAAAATGGGGGCTCATGTTCTCACTCATAGATGGGAATTGAACAATGAGAACACTTGGACACAGGAAGGGGAACATGACACACCGGGGCCTGTTGTGAGGTGGGGGGAGGGGGGAGGGATAGCATTAGGAGATATATCTAATGTAAATAACGAGTTAATGGCTGTAGCACACCAACATGGCACATGTATATGTATGTAACAAACCTACATGTTGTGCACATGTACCCTAGAACTTAAAGTATAATAAAAAAATAAAAATAAAAAAATGGGGGCATAGGTTTTGAAAATTAGGATTAATCATGTATATAGAAAAGAATTAAAGACTAGAAGCAATTGAGAACAAGCAAAGCAGATTAATAGAAAAATCTTGACCCAAATATGTCTTTATTTAATGTTATTATTTAATAATAATTGCCGTAGTCCGGCTATAAATTACCCTTGTGAATAAGAGGCATACTTTTTATAAATGTTTCATTGAAAGGTAAAAATTTTGTCAACAATTAGAAAATGAATCTAAATATCTTGAACCGAATTTAACAGAATATTCTAATCCAGAAGATGAATGTATTTATATCAGTTCCATGATCAAAGGAGGAATTACATCTGATATATTCAGGGCTGTTACGATTCAGCAAATGAAATATTTGTCTTGATGTTTCTATAAAATAATAATTTTTAATATAAAATCCAGTTGAATATAAGAACCCAGCCCCAAGTCAAATAATAAAAATCTCTGACTACATGAAAATGTGCCCTTGCCTTTACAAGTCAGTTTGATTATATTTTGAATAGTGAGATCCTTTTAGACCAAGTGGTTGCTAAAACCTTAGTTTAAAAAAAAGAAAACAGTTTTAGGAAAGTGTTGTGAGCCAAAGCAATTTGCAAAAATCTTGCTAAAATTAATGGAAGTGTATAAGGGAAAAAGAGTCCATGACATGGATGAGTTATCGCTATAGTATTAGGTCACTGCTCACTGATACTAGTTTCCATTTTCCCAAAGCAGTTGCCATGGAAACACTTGGAACTGGAACTGTCACTGATGCTGTGAGGATGATAATATGGCCTGTGTTAGAAAAATGAAAGGAAAGCAGCTTTTAGGTGGTTTTCATGTTATGTCATTGGAATCAGTGTTTCTAAAAACAGATAACCATTTAGGATAATGATATTGTCATTCTCGTAACATATGATAACCCCAGGCATTCAGATTAACCAAAACAGTGAAAGAGTATTACTCTAGTAGATAGATGCTAACCATTTTCTGTATTGAAGATATTCCCTTTCTAGCACTACAGAAATTTGGGGAGAATCTGATGTTCACCATAAAACTAAGCTATACAGAGAAATTCAGTAAAATAAGTTTCATTGCTTAAATATGTTTGAGCATATTTTTACATTTGTTTATATTTAAAATTTGTTATATTAAATTTTAATAATATTAAAATTTAATTAAGTATTAAATGTAATTAAGTATTAAAATTTAATTAAGTATTTTTATTTGTATATATTTTATTGGTAAATTTTTAAAAATTTAAAAATCTTTAAGTAGTTTTATATTTCCTTGTTTCAATCATTTTTTACTATTTTGATGGTTTTACCTATGGAGCTACTTCATCTCTGTATAAGATAGTGTCATTAAGGGTTGGGTTTTGTAATCCAACAAACTTGGATTCAAGTCCTGCTTATATCTTTTAATAGCTGTCTGATCTTGGGCAACTTATTTTCCCTCCAAGAGCTCCAGTTTCTTCCGTAAAATGAGGATGATAGAGACACTCCCTGTCTCACGAATGTGAGGATTAAAGGAGACAGCGTATGTGAAGCCCTTAGCCAAGGCCTTCAGTAAATGTTAGCTGCTGTTGCTTGTTGTAGCTTCTGCTGCCGTTGCTATCATCATCATTATTATTTAGAAAATTGTAACCATCTCTTAATTTTTCTTTTAAAAAACTTTTAAAAATTCGTCAATACTTAGTAATGAGATAGGAAAGAAAGCCCAATTAAAATGTAAGACTGAGGCAGCAGCTCACGTGTGGCAGGAAATGAGTAATTGCAGCTCATTAATTATCAGGCTGAATGGTAAATTAGGCTCAGGTTGTTGATGAATTTTATGTAAAGTACTTGAGATTTTCAGTCCTAGTGTAAAACCAGAATTAATCATTTCACTGAAATGCTAGTTAATAATCTCATAAAATGTTGAGGCCTGAGAGTATTCTTGTTAGAATTTTATTTTCTAACATTCTCAGGGGAAAGCTCAAATGAGGAGCTTTCACTCACAGAGACTGAATACTTGCTGCAAACTGTATGATAGAGAAGGTTTGCTTCAGAAAGGAGTTAGCACAGGTGGAAAGGCAGGAAACCTGTCTGTCAGAATAGATCTTTTTTTTTTTTTTTTTTTTTTTTTTTTTTTTTGCTTTGAGACAGTCTTTCTCTGTTTCCCAGGCTGGAGTGGAGTGGCGCGATCTCGGTTCACTGCAACCTCTGCCTCCCAGGTTCAAGTGATTCTCGTGCGTTAGCCTCTCGATTAGCTGGGATTACAGGCATGTGCCAACACACCTGGCTAATGTTTTCTGTATTTTTAGTAGAGACAGGGTTTTGCCATGTTGGCCAGGCTGGTCTCGAACTCCCGACCTCAGGTGATCCACCCACCTTGGCCTCCCAGAGTGCTGGGATTATAGGCGTGAGCCACTGTGCCTGGCCAGATCATTCTTTATGGACCTTGTCTCAGGTATTTTCTGATGACGTATGTCTCAAGAAGAGTTCCTAGTAGCATCTGTGGTACCAGTTATGGAATTCTGAGTTTCTCTACTGTTGACTTTTTCAAAGATCAGGGATCCAGGTCCAGCATCTTCAGAATTTGTCTAAGTGCTGAATGAATGGAGTATTTAGAAAAGGCCTCTATTTAAGATTAAAAAGACATGGCTAGTTTTTGCTTTACCAGTACTTCAGAGCTTTTAGTGTTACTCCTTCTTATCATATAGTTTTCAGTTCTGGTTGCAAAGGATTTCTTTGAAAAGGGAACATTTCCAATTACTGTTCTTTGTTTTCCTGAAAAGAAATGTTTTAAGAGCACTAAAGTGATCTCAGGATCTGGACAAGCCAGGCTATGAGACAGATTTAGGCCAAAGATGAATGAAGATGGGTAAGTTGGCTTTATGGCAAATGCCTGTAGACTTTGGGTATCAACAAAAATCAGGCAGGACTGAAGGCTTTTCCCTAGCTATGTGAACTCTAAGGGGTTACCTTGAACAGTTTCCCAGTCTGTTTAGAAAATGTTCAGAAGTTACCTTTCTACGGGTCTGTTTGCTATTTTTAACTGTTCTAGTGATACTGCTATAAATACTAAGACAGTAACAATCTGACTACTTTTACCTTCCCTGATCCAGATAACCAGCCCTTTAGGAAGTTGTATACCACCATGCACCAATTCTTTTTACCACATTGCTCAGAGGCTGAGAAAATCTCTAAGATTTCAGAGATTAATTCTATTTAATGCTTTCCCAAGTCTGAACAAACTCCTTTTAGTGAGCCAAGGAACTGAATGATTTTCTTCTCAGGGGATCTAGAAAGAACACTATGTTTAAGTAAATCTTTTGTAAAAAGGAGAATAACTGAGATACTGATTTAGAAGGTCACCACAGGGCCACCATAGGACCTGCCATATGTTTCTGGTGTGCCACCTGTTGTAGAATTAGTGAATCAACTCATAATGCCTGGCATATGACATGGCCCTTTCTGCACTGGCATTTCTCTAATTACATTGTTTGTAAGGAAAATAGAATAATAAGTGCTTGACATAATTCAGAGCTAAAAGGCACTTCCTTCCAACACTGACTTACTCTATTTTAAGATAAAATCTCCCACTGTGTATTCCTAGAAGAGCCAGGACACTGTCTGTAGGGAAATAAATTATCATCAAGAATAACTTTTCTAGTCCAAAAGAAGGTCTATTAAAATGTCCCTTACATACTCCTAGATATGATTCAGACATACTAGTAAGGAGCGGGTTTTACTATGGAAATTAAACATCATTCACAGTGCCATTCAAAAATATGAAGTATCCCTATTCAAATCAGTCAGCAGTCAGCAGGAGCCCACATATCTGATAAGTTTAAAGTTGACTGACCTAGGCTAGGAAATTCTCAGAGAACACAGAAGGAACATTTGTTTCCTAATAGAAATGCTGCCTGTTGCATGGTGGAAAATATTTTGTTTGACAAGATTTCCTGAATATATGAGAACTCATTTCAAGCTACAATTATAGCAGAATGTCTTAATAGTTAGTCCAGGAAGGCCCTTAGCATTATAAGCTAGAGATACAGTAGAGCTGCACAGAGCATCTTTGCAATTGTATGAGACTCAGCTTTGTGTATTTGGTTTAGAATTTGATCCATGAGTCAAGTAGTCTTAACACTTAACATTTAATGTTCTAATTCCACTCAGCTTTTCAAATTTTAAAAAGAACCAAAGGCATAAATAAGAGGAATTAATTTACCTGTGGAATTAAGTATGATTCATTTTAATTGTCAGTCATTTCACTGTACCTGAATTTCTGACCAGTAACTACTGAGTGCTAAACCTGAGTTTGACCTGCATTTATTTACAAGGTTCCTTATGGGAGCAAGTGCTCCTTTAACAGAAGCAAAGATTATCTTATCGTAGCAGTTTTTAAAATAGCTAAAAACTTGATGCAGCTTAAATGATTAACAATAAACAATGAGACATCTGATCAGTCAGGTGGTATCAGCGAGATTAATAACTCTTAGAACAGTTAGGACGATAATGTAAAAATTAGAACAAGGTTTCTGGTAGGTAGAAGATAGCAAAGAGGTTTATATACTATGATTACAACTGTGTAAGAGTATGTATGTGGGCAAAAGTGAGAAGTACGAAAATACTTGCGTTTGGATGGGGTGATGACGTGTGGTACTTTTCTGTTATGTTTTTAAACATTTTTCTTTGATGTTATGTTGAATTTTTAAATGATGATGATTATAAATCTAACACTAGCAGAAATCTTAAATAATTGAAAACCTGGTTTTTTGTTTTTTGGTTTTTTTTCCCATAGTTATTCCTCATAAAATTGGTCGAGTCATAGAAGGAAGTCCAGCTGACCGCTGTGGAAAACTGAAAGTTGGAGATCATATCTCTGCAGTGAATGGGCAGTCCATTGTTGAACTGTCTCATGATAACATTGTTCAGCTGATCAAAGATGCTGGTATCACCGTCACACTAACGGTCATTGCTGAAGAAGGTAAGGAGCCAGTAGACCCGCCTGCCCCAAGCTGATCTGAGAGGCGCAAAACCTGTGGGAGGCAGTAGCCTCCTCCAGCACTGCCAGAATCACTGCAGGGATAGAACTGTGTATGCACGCTGGAGTCTCATTCTTCGCCTTTTCCATTTAATGAACTTAAAAGACAACTTATTATAAAATTATCAGCAGCTCAAGAAAAATAATCCAGCTAGTGAGTGTGGACCATTTATTTATGTGCTAGAGAAGCAAGCACCCAGAAGTGAAAGAGACTGGTAATACTTTTCAGATCTTATTTTCTTAAAATAATGTCTTAAGTCTTGGCTTGAGTGAGAGAAAATCCTTTAAACAGTTCAAAGAAAGTCACTGTTGATATCAAGTCTTTTATGTCAGGCCGATGCCACCGTGTGCCTTTCCTTGGGGGCAGGGCTTTGTTCTGGGCAGCCGCTTTGTAAACAGGGTAAAAGAGTGTGTGGGAATGGCTAGTAAGTGGGGCATAAAACACATACTGGCAGCCCTGGAGTCTTACAAACATGTTTAATGTCTTGCCTTGCTGTAAAGCTGCCTTTTGATCATTAAGAATTTCTAATTAGGAACCATCTTTAACCAGTTCATATTTTTTGTGAATTACAACATAACCACTATGTAATGCTCTCATTTTTCCTGATTTTGCAAAACAAGAAGCCAAAAACAGAATTATGAAGGGTCAGTCTTTGATGTTAAAATTCCTCATACTATAATGTGTATTCATGTTCCATTTTCCCCCATGACCCTCTGATCTAGTTGGTTTCCAAGTCTTTTATACTTCCCGGTTCTACCTTTTGTTTCTGTTCCTACCACACCACTCTCATCCATTTATTTCTAAGGTATTACATAAATCTGTTCAAGATGCTGTAGGGGGTATTTCTGCGTGGACCTGAATTGACTTTACTGCTCCCTTAGGTCCTGTCGAATTCTGGGCAGGATTCCAAGATGCTGTGACATCCCTGCCTTTGTTCTTTCCCTTCTCCATTCCGTTCCTACCCTCTTCTCAGACTCTGCTGATTCTTTTTTAAAATAATCCCTTGTAGAAGCTCCACTGCTTCCCCACTCTCTGCCCAGAAAGTGTTCTGTGATTTTGCTCTCAGCCTGCCTTTTAAATGTACTTCTCGGTATTCTCTCCACACCCTCTCTGAGCTGGGCCTCACTGGCCTCTGTGTACATGGCCTCTGCCCGACCCCAACTCCCATGGCACCTCCTGTCTCTGCACTTCATTGGACATCATTCTTATATAACTATATCCCTGTTTAAATGGTCTGCTCTTTATAAACAAAAAACATATTGGTTGACTATGATACTAGATGCTCAGCATTTTTTTTTTTTTTTTTTTTGAGACAGGGTCTCACTCTGTTGCCCAGGCTAGAGTGCAGTAGCACAGTCGTGGCTCACTGCAGTTTCAACCTCCTGGGCTCAAGTGATCCTTTTACCTCAATATGCTGAGTAGCTAGGACTGCATCATTTTTTATTTCTTTTTTTTTTTGAGATGGGGTCGCACTGTGTTGCCTAGTCTGGTCTCGAACTCCTGGGCTCAAGCGATCTTCCTGCCTCAGCCTCCCACAGTGCTAGTATTACAGGGGTGAGCCACTGTGCCTTGCCAGCAAATACGTTTTGAATGAAAGAGGAGTAAACAAATGAGTGAACAAAGTAAAAGTTAGGAGATTTTAGTTCTGAGGCCTTCTATCCCATTACCTAAGCAGAGGCGATTTAAACCCAATAAAAGAAGTAAGGCTTTTGACAAAGGTCACAGATATCTATTAGCTAGTTATATGACAAAAAAGCTACCTAATATTTCTAATCTTCACTTTTTTAACTGTAGAATTGGAGTAGTAATATCTATTTCAGGATCATCATCAGGGGTTAAAGGTGAAAATATACAGAAACTACATAAATACTCTAGGGTGCTCATCTAATATCATTATTTTACCTACATGACTGGCTCCCTCATTCAGGTCTCTGTTTAAATCTCACTTCCCAAGGAAATAATAATAGTATTTAATAAGGGTGTACTATGTGACAGACATTGTCCTAACTGCTTTATGTGTATTAACTAATACAATAATCCTAGGCAGGCACTATGGTTTTCCTCTCATAGATGAGGAGACTGAGTCACAGAGCAGTTAGATGAATTGCCTGTGGTTAAAAAATGTTCTAAATGCTTACTCTCAATATCTATGTATCTCGTCTGTGAACCACACTTTGGGTAGCCTTGGGATAGATTGTTAGAAAAAAAACTACTTCTTTCTCCAGTAACTTTTCCCCAAAAATTACTGTTTACTGTTGATGGTGTTTTCTCTGAGAGATTATCCAAGATTGTTCATAATTTTTCTTAGAATGAAAGTTCACTTTCACATTCTGGCCCAAACACTTGTGGACTGACACTTGAGATTTCCTGTATAACGTCAGTTCGTGTTCAGAGAAAAGAGAGAAGGGTGGAGGGAAGCTCCCTAGCAGATATATACTTAAAGTATATTTCATATGCAGCCACAGCCTCTTAAAATACAGTCACATTTTATATGTTAAATCACATTGCAGTGATCACACATTATTTTATTATACTCTAGGTTTTTTTAAACTATGAAAACATTCAGAATCTCTTATTTTTCTTAGGAAAAACCAGAAAATCTTCCTTCTGTCTATAAAGATTTCATTCATGGAGTTTGTAAGCCTTCCAGGTTTCTCATAAAATTCAGTATAAAATCTATCAACTGCACTAAAGAGTCAAATGAATATTTATAACTCTAAAGCTATTTTCAGAAACCACACATTCAGATCAATACCTCAGGGCAGCAGAGCTTCCCATCTGGTACTTCTCCCCTTCTCTCCGTCAGCCATTTCCCGTTAACAGGTAAAGACAGTTGCCTAGAAAAAGAACAACTCTTGGTCCGTCCATCCTTTTTATCCCCCTTTGCTAGATGCTGTTTAATATTTGTGCCTATGTTGCAAAGGAAATTGTAAGGCAAGTGTCATATTTCATAAAAGACTTCCAAACTGTAGCCAGGACTTGAGACTGTTCTCTATCATATGGCATTCCCCACAACACTACCGCCTCTTCCTCCGCCATGGTATCTTGTTTTAAAATATGGAACATAAATTTACTATGTCTGATAGTTCCTGCTTACTGTAAAAAATATATATATATATAATTTTTCAAAATTAATTTCTAATTTTTTGTCAGGTCTTGTTAATTTTAAGAGTGAACATGACTTACCAAAGGCTACCAAGCACTCCTATTGGAATGATTCTGGTAGTGTTGCAATACTTTTGTTTTGTTTTCAATTTATTTATCTGTTTATTCCCATTTGTCTCCATTTTCCATTCTCATTTCTCTCACTGTTCCCATTGGCAAACATTCTAGTATGTTTTATGTACTGCATTTTATTTGTACATCTTTTAAAATACATTTTTTGTTGTGTGTTGGCATTTATTTTTGAGTTATGTAAATGTTATAGATTTTACACTGGGTTTTTCTCAGAACCATGTTGTTGTTGTTGTTTTCTTTTAATGCCATTTTACTGAACAGGATCCAATCCAGGATTCCTCGTGGCATTTAGTTGTTGTGTCTTTTTTTTTCTTTTTAATTGGGATAGAATTCATATACTATAAAAGTCATTATTCTAAAATATACAGCTCAGCCTGGCACAGTGGCTCATGCCTGTAATCCCAGCACTTTGGGAGGCCAAGGCGGGCAGATCACCTGAGGTCGGGAGTTCGAGACCAACCTGACCAACATGGAGAAACCCCACCTCTACTAAAAATACAAAATTAGCTGGGCATGATGGCATGTGCCTGTAGTCCCAGCTACTCAGGTGGCTGAGGCAAGAGAATCACTTGAACCGAGGAGGCAGAGGTTGCAGTGAGCTGAGATCGAGCCATTGCACTCCAGCCTGGGCAACAAGAGCGAAACTCCATCTCAAAAAAAAAAAAAAAAAAAAAAAAATATATATATATATATATATGCAATTCAGTGGTTTTTAGTATATTCACAGGATTTTGCAATCATTACCACTAGTTCCACATTTTAATGCCCCCAAAAGAAACTTCATACCCATTAGAAATCACTTCCCATTCTCTTGAAACCCCCATCCCTAGGCAACCACTAATCCACTTTCTGTCTCTGTGGATTTGCTGGGTATTTCATATAAATAGAATCGTACAGTATGTGGCCTTTTGTGTCTAGCTTCTTTCACTTGGCAAAATGTTTTCAAGGTGCATCCTAGTTATAGCATGTATCAGTACTTCATTCCTTTTTATGACTAATGAATAGTATTTCATTATGCATACATATATTTTGCTTACCTATTAATCATTTGATAGACATTTGAGTTGTTTCTACTACTGTGAATAATGCCACTACAAACGTTGTTTGTTTGGTTTTTTTTTTTTTTTTTTTTAATTCTTTTTTTTGAGACGGAGTCTCGCTCTGTCGCCCAGGCTGGAGTGCAGTGGCCGGATCTCGGCTTACAGCAAGCTCCGCCTCCCGGGTTCACGCCATTCTCCTGCCTTAGCCTCCCGAGTAGCTGGGACTACAGACGCCCGCCACCTCGCCCGGCTAGTTTTTTGTATTTTTTTTTAGTAGAGACGGGGTTTCACCGTGTTAGCCAGGATGGTCTCGATCTCCTGACCTCGTGATCCGCCTGTCTCGGCCTCCCAAAGTGCTGGGATTACAGGCTTGAGCCACCGCGCCCGGCCTACAAACGTTGTTTTATAGGTTTTTGTGTTGACGTATGATTTCACTTTTCTTGGTTGTATACCTAGGAGTGGAATTGTTGGGTCACATGGTAACTATGTTTAGCTTTTTGAAGAACTTCAAAACGGTTTTCCACAACAGCTGCACCCTTTTATATTCCCACCAGCAATATATGAGGCTTCCATTTCCCCATAACCTTGCCAACACTTATTTTCTGTTTCGGGGGTTTGTTTTCTAGCCATCCTAGTGGGTGTGAAATGGTATTTCATTGTGGTTTTGACTGGCATTTTGCTGATGAGTAATGATGTTGAACATCTTTTCATGTGCTTATTGACTATTTGTAAATCTTCTTTACATAAATGTCTATTTAAATCCTTTGCCATTTATAACTCAGTTATTTGTCTTTTTTATTGTTGAATTGTTTTCTGAATACTAGACCTTTATCAGATACATGGTTTGCAAGTATTTTTCTCCCAGTCTCCATTCGTGTTTTTACTTTCTTGATACTATCCTTTGATGGACAAAAGTTTTAATGCTGAAGAAGTCTAATTCATCTATTTGCAGGGCGGTGCTTGTGCTTTGGTATCATAGCATCATATGCTTTTAAGATTTATCTGCATTGCTGGGTGAACATAATTGATTGCTTTTAACTGCTTGATAGTTTTCCATGAATATTTACAACAAATAACCTGTCCACTTCCCTATAGACAGTCACATTGCCTACAACACTACAGTCTTACAAACAATTCTATAATACACATCTTCACATATCTATGTTACAAAACAGTGTGAGAAGCCAGGCATTGATGGCACATGCTTGTAGTCCCAGCTACACAGGAGGATCACTTGAGCCCAGAAGTTTAGGCCAGCCTAGATAACATAGCAAGACCTTATCTCTTAAAAAATAAAAAACAGTGTGAGAATTTCTGGGAGTGAAATTACTTGATCAGAAGGTATACATGCGCTTGATTTGATACTGTCAGATTGTTGCATCCATCTATTCCCATCAGCAAAACATTGAGGATTTTTATGCCTTTACTTCCCCACCAGTACTTGTTATTATCAGCTTTTGAATTTGCTAGCCAAAAGCATGAAGGTATTGTCTCATTATTTAATTTGTATTTCTCTGATTGCCCATGAATTTCAGCATCTCTTCATATGCTTGAGTTCTTTTCTTGTGGGATTTCTTCTTGTTGATATTTAGTGGTTGCTCATGAATTATATGGACTTCAGTAGTACAGCTTTGTTGTGACTATAAATATCTTTTTCTGCTATCTGTATGTTCTTTGACCGTGGTACCCTTTATTATACAGAAATTCTTAATTTAGATGTAATCAAATTTGTCACTTTTTACCTACAGCTTAAACTATTGAGGTTTTATTTAAGATAAGTCATTTTTCCCCACATCACAGAGATCTTTCTTTTATATGATCTAATACCAGATTTGTAATTTTGATTTTTGTACCTAGGTCTTTAATCCATCTGGAGCCTACCTTTGTATGTAGTTTTAGGAGGGATGTAGTTTTATTTTTATTCTTAACATGAGCCAGTTTTCCCAACACCAGCTATTAGACAGCACTTCTTTGCCTTATTTATTTGTGATGTCATCTCTCCTAAATATCAACTTCCCCTTTAAACATGAGTCTCCAAATTCTCTATTCTGTTCTATTAGTTTATTTGTTCTTGGGCTGATGATATATGTGTGCGTATTTTTAATTTTTTTTTATCTGTGATATATCCTAATATATCTGCCTATTAGGGCAAACCTGTCTCTCTGTTTCTCGAAATTGACTATATATTCATGGAACTTTTCTATATAAAATTTTAGAGCAAATTATTAAGCTCCTCCAAAAAAGTCAAAGTGCAGTTTTTTGGGGATATATTGTGTCTATGTGTATATAAATATACATGTGTGTATGTATATATATTTTTTTGGTGGGGGGAGAATATCTGTACATATTAAGTCATCCCACCAAAGATCATGGACTGTCTTTCCAATTACTCAGATTATCTTTTATGTCCTTTAATAAGAGTTTTAGAATGTTGTCTCATAGGGTTCTTATTTACTCTTGGTAAGGTGGTTCTCAATAGATTATAATGTTTATTGCTGTAGTTTAATTGTGGATTTTGTTTTTATCTTTTGAATATACACTTTCTCTTAAGTGTATTATGATAGGCATACCTTGGAGATACTGCAGGTTCAGTTATAGGGCCACTGCCATTAGGTAGTGAATACTGCAATAAAGTGAATCACATGAACTTTTTTGTTTTCTAGTGCATATAGAAGTTATATTTACACTATTCTATAGTCTCTTAAGTGTGCAATAGCAGTATATCTTAAAAAACAACATACATACCTTAATGAAAATATACTTTATTGCTAAGAAATGCTAATGATCATCTGGGCCTTTAGTAAGTCTGAATCTTTATGCTGGTGGAGGGTCTTGCCTCGATGTTGATGGTTGCTGACTGATTTGGGTGGTGGTTGCTGAAGGTTGAGGTGGCTGTAGCAATTTCTTAAAATAAGACAACAATAAAGTCTGCTACATTGATTGACTCTTTCTTTCACTAAAGATCTCTCTGTAGCATGTGATGCTGTTTGATAGCATTTTACCCACAGTAAAACTTCTTTCAAAATTGGACTTCATCCTCTCAAACTTTGCTACTACTTTATCAACTAAGGTTATGTACTATTCTAAATCCTTTGTGGTCATTTCAATAATGTTCACAGCATCTTCACCAGGAGTAGATTTCATCTCAAGAAACTATTTCTTTGCTTATCCGTAGGAAGAAAATCCTCACCTGTTCAAGTTTTGTCATGAGATTACAGCAATTCAGTCCCATCATCAGGCTCTACTTCTAATTCTGTTCTCTTGCTATTTCTACCACATCTGCAGTTACTTCCTCCACTGAAGTCTTGAACCTGTCAAAGTCATCCATGGGAACTAGAATTAAGTTATTCCAAATTCCTGTTAATGTTGATATTTTTTACCTCTACCCCATGAATCACGAATGTTCTTAATATAATCTAGAACAGTGAATCCTTTCTGGGTTTTCAAGTTGCTTTGCCCAGACCCATAGAAAAATCATGATCTGTGGCTTACCAAATGTATTTCTTAAATACTAAGACTTGAAAGTCAAAATTACTCTTCGATCCATGGGCTACAGAATGAATGTTGTATTGGAAGGCATGAAAATAACATTTATCTCCTTGTATTTCTCCATCAGATCTCTTGAGTGACTAGGTGCATTGTCAGTAAGCAGTAATATTTTGAAAGGAATCTTTTTTTCTGAGCAGTAGGTCTCAACAGTGGGATTAAATTATTCAGTAAATCGTGTTGTAAACAGATGTGCTATCATCCAGGCTTTATTGTTCCATTTTTAGAGCATAGGCAGAGTAGATTTAGCAAAATTCTTAAGGGCCCTAAGGTTTTTGGAGTGTAATTAGAGCACATGAATTCACCAGCTGCATTAGCCCCTAACGAGAGTTAGCCCGTCCTTTGAAGCTTTGAAGCTAGGCATTGACTTCTCCTTTCTAGCTGTGAAAGTCCTAGATGGCATCTTTTTCTAATAAGAGGCTGTTTTGTCTACCTTGAAAATCTGTTGTTTACTGTAGCCACCTTCACCAAAGATATTAGCTGAATCTTCTGGAAAAGTTGCTGCAGCTTCTATATCAGCACTTGCTGCTTCACCTTACAGTTTTATGTTATGGAGATGACTTCTTTCCTTAAACCTAATGAACCAGCCTCTTCTAGCTTCACACTTTTCTTCTGCAGCTTCCTCAGCTCTCAGAATGGAAGAGAGTTAGGGCCTTGCTCTGGATTAGGTTTTTACTTATGGAAATATTGTGACTGGTTTGATCTTCTATCCAGACCACTAAAACTTTCTCCATATCCAGCAATAAGGCTGTTTCATTTTCTTATCATTCATTTGTGCACTGGCGTAATATTTACAGTTTCCTTCAAGAACTTTTCTTTTGCATTCACAACTTGGCTAACTGGTACAAGAGGCCTAGCTTTCAGTCTGTCTCGGGTCTCAACATGCCTTCCTCACTAAGCTTAATCATGTCTAGCTTTTGATGTAAAATGAGAGATGTGCAACTCTTTCTTTCACCTGAATACATAGAGGTCATTGTAGGGTTATTAATTGGCATGATTTCAATATTGTGTGTCTCAGGGAATAGAGAGGCCTGAGGAGAGGGAGAAAGATGGGGAAAGGCTAGTTGATGGAGCAGTCAGCACACACATATATATCGATTATGTTTGCCATTTTATATGGGTGTGGTTCATGGCACCCAAAAACAATTAGAGACAAGTAACTTGAAATTGACATACCCATTAAGCGAAGGTGGAAGACCTGGGAATTTCCAGTGGGTACAAGAATATAAATATCAAAGATCACTGACCACAGATCACCATAACAGATATAATAATAATGAAAAAGTTGGAAATATTGGAAGAATTACTGAAATGTGACACAGAGACATGAAAGTGAGCACATGCTGTTGGAAAAAATGGCTCCAATAGACTCGCCCAATACAGGGTTGCCACAAACTTTCAATTTATAAAAAATGCAATACAGCGAAGTGCACTAAAATAAGGCATACCTATACTTACAGACAGAAAGCCCAGCAAAAGTTTAATTCTCATCAAGGGAGAGATATACTTAACCCATTGCTTTACTTTTTTAAGAATTTTCAAATAAAATTCAGAGAGAAGATAGGCCTGTTTGACATGATGGAATAAATATTTGACTTTGTGAAGTAAAATAGCTTATAACAGAAAAAAATGGAGAAGCCACGTAGCATGTAGCACGGGTTGAAGGACTAAAAATGAAAAGAATCCCAGTGATAGGAAGTTTTACTTAAATTTGATGAAGACAACAAAAAACATGTAACTTTAAAAGTAAATGTACCAATTTGTGGTACATTTTGTCTAAAACTGAAATGTCTCATCTAGAGTGGAAGGTAGAGGAAAACTTGAAATTGATCAGATTACTTCTAGTGTCCTGCTCTGATGTTATACACTCATTACAATAGCCAAGCTAGTAATGCTGATAAATTATCTCTCTTGGCCACATGCAAAGGTACAAGTATCTCCCAGTCATCTTGTTGGCAGATGGAATTTTCCCCATCATTCTCCATTCCCTCAATATTAACCATGAATTTACAGTGACCGAAAAGAATCCAACTCTATACTGGGCAGTAAAGTTTAGAGACAGGTACCTTGAAATTGACATACCCAGGAAGCAAATGTGGAAGAACTTCTGGAAATTTCTAGTAAGTACAGGAATACTGAGATAACTGAGGTGTGATTCTTGCAATCAAGGAGTTCAGAGTATGGTAGGAGAGACAGGTGTTCTGTCAGCTCTGACACAATGTGGGAAATGCTGTGAGAACATTGTGATCACAGTGTGCTTAAGGAGCCAGGTAGGATTTCACAGAGGAGGTGAAATTTTCAACACGAGGTGAAATGGAAAGGCAGGAGTGCCCAGGTGACAAGGTTGGATAGTATCTTATGAGCAAGAAAACGTCACCATAGGTTGTTTTTGTTTTTGTTTGAGATAGAATCTTGCTGTGTCACCTAGGCTGGAGTGCAGTGGCATGATCTCGGCTCACTGCAACCTCCACCTCCTGGGTTCAAACGATTCTCCTGCCTCAGCCTCCCAAGTAGCTGGGACTACAGGCGCATGCCACCACATCCAGCTAATTTTTGTATTTTTAGTAGAGACAGAGTTTCACCATGTTGGCCAGGCTGGTCTCAAACTCCTGACCTCAGGTGATCTGCCTGCCTTGGCCTCCCGAAGTGCTGGGATTACAGGTGTGAGCCACCACACCCAGCCCGCCATAGTTTTTTTACACAAGACAGTGGCATATTTCAACTTGTGTGTTAAAACTGGAGTCTTCAGTGGGAAAGAGAGCAGTTAGGAGGTCAGTATAAGCAACTTGTTAAAGTTACTTAGGAAAAATAAAATTCATGATAGCAATATAAAAGAGCAACCAATGTCTAGGTCTCCCAAAAAAAAAAGTTCATAGCCCACCCCACCCCCACCCTCCCTTCCTGGAATACTTGACTTTAAAGAGGAAACACAACCCTCTGGATAAGTTCTGGTCCAGAGGTTGGTTCTGCATCTCCAGGTCTGGTACACGTTGTTAAATCCATGTTCACACCTAAGCCTAGCAGCCAGAGGGCGTAGAAATCCTCAGGGGCCACCTGGCTTGGCCATATACCATTTCTTCCTCCTGCCACTTTCTACTCTCTGGCCTGTGTTTTTAGAGTACTCTCTAGCTACAAGAAGTTTTTCAATAAAAATAAGCAATTTATCTGTGTTTTTAGTCTCACAGAACTTTGGAAAGTAGCAACTTAATCCAAGCCATAAAATAGTGATGCATGTATTGTAGTGAAGCCTGAAGTTTCAGCTTTCTCAATGGAAACTGCTTCTTAATATTTGTATCTTTTATCTTTAATGTGAGATTTTCTCTATTGTATTCTAAGATTCAGGTTATATCAGCTTCCACATGGTTTTCTAACTTAAAATATCCTCTACATTTAACATTTTTGTAAAGCAAGGTAAAGATTTCAGAATATATGCTTAAGGAGACATGCAATACCAAGTGAGAGAGATTATTTTGATGATGATGAAAATGATGATAGTTATAACAGAAACTGTTATATTGTGACTGTTACATGCCAGGCACTATTCTAAGCATGTGCATTTATAAGCTCCTTTGATACTATAACCCAATGAGATAACTGCATTTCCGCTTTCATAGACAAGATGATTCAAAGCACAGAGAACATAACAGATTTGCTCAAGAACACACAGCTAGTAAATGATGCGGTCAGGCTTAAACTCTGTCCATCTTGCTCAGAGTTCATGCTCTTAATCATTAAGCTGTGCTTGCTCTCTCTGATACTTTAAATATCCTATGCTTTTATATTTAAACATAATAAAATGTGCAAAAGTTTCAACTTCAAAAATATGAGTCTGCCAGCCTTAGGCATCTCGTTTAATTGTCCCCTCCTTGCCATCTAGTTCTAGGTGCAGGCAGTCACTATGCTTAGCTGTGAAAGCTACCTTCAAGGAACAGCAGGGAATCCAGAGCTGTTAGGAATGATACGGAAACAAATGTAATGTTTTTCACCTATATTGGTGTTCTGAGAAAATAGAAGCAGTAGAGTATTTATAAACATTTGTTAGCACTCAGGATTCTATAAGTTTGTCTTTGGTTCTCGGTGTCAGGCAAAATAACTGCTCCTATATTGAGGATGCAGGTTCAAAGGTGTGAGTTTGGTTTGCAGACTGGCCTCCGTGTTCCAGCATTCCTGAGACCCGACTTTGTTATCTAGAATGGGTTACCACTTATCAGGTGTGTGCTCTGGAAACTCATAGAATAGGAAACAGTGTAGTTCCTGGAGCTCTGTCTTCTGGATAAATATTATATTCATTTCTGAATTTTATGTTCTATGGATGACTAAAACAAAGGTGAAAATGGGGACATGATATGATTCCTGTTCTCCTGACACATAAACTTTAATCAAAAGCCACAGGGAAAAAAGATGTTAATGTGCCAGTTCCAGACAGCTGACAATAGTGCTGCTCATGCTAAAGCCACTAAAGTCAGTACAGCAGTAACCATCTGTTATTGTCTCACTTTCACAGATCCACTTGGTCTTCACATTTTTATGTACAAATTCTTATTTCTTTTGTCTTCTCATTTGAACAGAGCATCATGGTCCACCATCAGGAACAAACTCAGCCAGGCAAAGCCCAGCCCTGCAGCACAGGCCCATGGGACAGTCACAGGCCAACCACATACCTGGGGACAGGTGGGGCTATTCTCAGGTTTTTTGTTTTTGTTTTCCTTATTCTGTCCTTATTGCTCTGCTATTCATAACCCCACTCCCCCATCATCCACCCCCATACAGTAATGCAGATGCCAGCTGTTGAGGTCAAAATGACAACTCTTGCCTGTTCCTCAAATACCGTCCCCATTGCTTCCACCCACCCATTCAGTACCTTCGTCCCTCTTCCAGCCTCCATCCTAGGCACAGCATAATTATCCAATCTTGCCTGACATGTGAGGATTAGAAAGAAATGACAGTAGCATCTGGCTCTGCTACTCTTGGTCCTCCTAGTTTTCATAGGGAAACTGCAGACCCATATGGATTGCTATCGTATCAGGCCACCTGAGCAGAGCAGGTTTTTGTGTGTATTTCTGTCCTCTTTCATTGAAAATATTAGCCATGAAACAAAAACTAGATTTCCAGAAATCCAGCATCTTCATGGGCATTGGTGCTGCAGGAGAGCCATTTTTCACTGAGACAGGGTCAGCTTAACTGCCCTCTGGTGTAGTTATTTGGTTGCAGTTTCCTTTGATATAAACTGCTCTGAGATGTCCTTAAAAAAATTGGGGATATTGACAGACTTCAAGATATGTTGGAATTAATGGCCAGGTTTCTCCTAGCAGCCCTCTGATTTTATATATAGTCTGTCTTCACAGTGGTTTGTCAGAGGGAAAAATGGCAAGGTTGAGCTTTTAAAAGAAAAGAAATTAATCTGCCTTTAGACTGCTTTTCATTTTCTCAGTTCAGAGAGTGACTTGATTTCTCTCTCTTGTAGAAGTGCCCTAGAAGGTGAAATTGGAAAAGATGTCTCCACTTCTTACAGACATTCTTGGTCAGACCACAAGCACCTTGCACAGCCTGACACCGCAGTCATTTCAGTTGTAGGCAGTCGGCACAATCAGGTAAACAAACATTCCCCCAGACGGGGAGTGATATTTTGAGTTGCCATACCACTGGCATTGGTGAATTTTCATTACAAATCAGTTCAGATAAATTTGTTTGCAAAACTAATAATTCTCGAAGACCTGCCATGTGTTTGGCATTCTGCTGGCATCCCCGGGAGACTGTCAGGTGTGAAAGAAAAGTTTCCCCTATAGCAGGAGAACTTTGAACCCTTGGTTAAGTACTTAGAAGTAAATAGTATTTTATATAATCAAATTAGGGTTTTTTGTTTGTTGTTTGTTTTTCAGGAAAATTAGTCAAATGCTACTTAAAGGAAGCACTTTCCAAAATTCTGTTCTCTGTTCCATTGCACATTGACCAACTAGAAAGGACATGTAACCTTCAGATTAGTTTAGGCCACATTTATAAAAATTAAGGAGCCCTTTAGCGAAAACCTACATTCCTTCTTTACAATATAGAAATGCACATTGAGAGTATAAATCATTTCCCCTAGCTATAGAAGTAATCTTTCTTCAAAATGTAAATAAACAGTCCGTGAGAACTTGCTTTTCTTATACTTCTTTCTCTCTAGAGCCTTGGTTGTTACCCAGTAGAGCTGGAGAGAGGCCCCCGGGGCTTTGGATTCAGCCTCCGAGGGGGGAAGGAGTACAACATGGGGCTGTTCATCCTTCGTCTTGCTGAAGATGGTCCTGCCATCAAAGATGGCAGAATTCATGTGAGTTGGTTTCTGTCTGTAACCTTAGGTTCAGGCTCTAGACTAGAAACTTCAAAAGATATTAATAATTGATTTAAAGGGAATGCAGGAACCTCCTACATCTAAAAAGCAGGATTTGTCATAACTGATACCTCAAAAAGGCAAGTGCTTGTCATTTTGCTTTTCTAACGCCCTGATGATTTCATTTCTTCTCTTCAGTGTGCTAAACCGCATTACAGTTATGCTACTTTGCCTTCTTGACCTTGGTCAATAAGAAAATTCATTTCTTATTCACATAGTCAACATCTGAGGGTAAATGAATTAATAAATACACTTTTCATCTTAATAAGAGTCTTGAGAAAGCAAGGATCAAATAGAATCTTTAACTTCTTCCAGGAAACAATAGGTCCAGGATTTTTACCCCCGTCTTAGCTATCTGGAGAGGTAACTAGAGGCTGAAAAGCGTGGCTCTCAACATTTCTTACTGTTTGAAGGACTAGAATTCACATCAGTAGTATTCCATCACAGATGATCTCACTCTGAAACACTGTGACTTCATATAGGGCATTGCAGACCAAGTTGTTTCTAGATCTGCATAAGATAGTTTTTCCCTCTTCTCTGGTTGTTAATTAAAGAAGAATCTTACGTAGAAGACATTTGCTGCCAGGTGTGGTGGCTCACACCTGTAATCCCAGCACTTTGGGAGGCCGAGGCGGGCAAATCACCTGAGGTTGGGAGTTCAAGACCAGCCTGACCAACGTGGAGAAACCCTGTCTCTACTAAAGATACAAAAATTAGCCAGCTGTGATGGCACATGCCTGTAATCCCAGCTACTCGGGAGGCTGAGGCAAGAGAGTTGCTTGAACCCAGGAGGCGGAGGTTGCAGTGAGCCGAGATCGCACCACTGCACTCCAGCCTGGGCAGCAAGAGCAAAACTCCATCTAAAAAAAAAAAAAAAAAAAAAAAAGACATTTGCTGTCCTTGATTTAAAAAAAAAAAAAAATAGTTAATTCACTGGTATTCAATTAGGTGATATACTAAAAATTTTTAATTCCTAGATACCCTTCCCCCTACTAACTCAAAAAAAGTTTGGATTTCCTTTCTCTGCCACCAGTAAGCATCAGGGAAAAGGAACTTTTTTTTTTTTTAAACTTTAAGTAATTCAGTGAGAAAGGCAAATGACCCTGGTAATTATTAGCTGGTATATTCTAGTGATGATTAGAAAAGGTGCTTCTGGGTGATTTTGCAGTTTTGCATTTTTCATTTCACTCCCATTACTCATTTCATAAACACATACTGAGTGTTTGCATTACCCAAAGCCTTGTGTGCGCTACTGAATTAGCTGGGAGAGACAGTGACCCAAAACAAATAAGATACTATCCTCCCTCAGAATGACCAGACACATGCACAAGTTCAAAGGGGTGAATAGAGAAGATTTCACAGAATAGGTGGCATTGACTGACAGGTGCACAGGATTTCAATAGGGAGAAATTGAGGAGAGAAAACATTCCAGGCTGAATAAATGAGCAATGGGGTAAAACTAAGGAAGTATAAGTCATGTACAGGGAACTTCAAATGGTTGAGTTTACTTAGATTTTATTTAGAAAATACGTAGAGGAACAGAGGAGATGAGAATATAAAAGCATATGGGTCACAGGCATAAAAGTCCTAGACAGTGGGAAGCCACGGGAGGCTTTTTAGCCAGGAATTTCCCCTTGGAGCAATCTGCTGATAAAAATCTGTTAGTGGTGTGCAGGATGGATGAAGGAATCCAGGTAGCTGTAATTTATGCATACAGTGGTAGTGGTGGGAGTACAACTTGGTAACGCTTTGGATGGAAGATAAGAGATGCCTATAAGTTCAACTGTCAGTGAAGAAAAGACCAGACTAGATGACCAACAAGTATCCTTTAAATGGGGGATGAAGGAAAAGAAAGAGTAAAGGATGACTCAGAAGCCTCGCCCCATCTGTACTACGAAAACCATTCGGGAGGCCAAGGGGAGAAAGGATATGGCGAAGACTGATGGTGTAGTCAGTTTGAGTCATGTTGCGGTGAAGGGAACAGCTAGTAGAGCAGGTGTAAATGTTCAGCAGGCAATTACTACTAGTGGTGGAAGCCCAGATTGTGACATTACTGAGAAGTGATGATGGAAACCTTTGTGGTAGATAAGATCACTAAAGAAGAATATTTAGCGAGTAGTGAGCCAAGGGCAGAGCTCTGAGCAAGGCGTGTAGTTAGATAAGATAAAGGAAATGGCAAGGCAGAGCATGCAGAGCCACAGAGCCAAAGCTGCAGTGTTTATGACAAGGAGGGACTGATGGCCAAGTGCTGTTAGTACAGCTTGTCAAGAACTCAAGAACTCCTGGATCTACTTTCTCGTAGAGACAGTTTCATATGGTGACAAGAACATGGGTTTGGAAATCATACAGGACAAGAATCTTCTCCTAACCTGAGTTTCCTCGTCTGCAAAATGCAGAACTATATGTAAAATACATGGTCCAAGTAAACTTCTTAAAGTCTTAATAAGAGCATCCTGAGACACTGTTTACAGAGCATGGCATATTTATTCCTGGTTTTCTTGGTCCTTTCCCCTCCCCTCCTATCTTCTCTCTCTCTCTTTTCTCTCTGTCTCTCTCTCACAAACACACAACCTCTTCAGTTACTTTACATCTGTGTTTTTAACACTTCCATTGTATATATTGTCACCAAAATCCTATTTACATGATAAATTAGGATAACATTGTTTTAAATGTTGGTTCCAAATATAACCCTCAGATCCACTAATGTCAGTAAACAAAAGGCAAACAGGCCTTAAAGCAGATAAAGTCTAGTTCTAAATATGTCATTCTTAGCCAGGAGTGGTGGCACGTGCTTATAATCCCAGCTACTTGGGAGGCTGAGGTGGGAGGGTCACTTGAGCCCAGGAGTTCAATACCAGTCTGGGCAATACAGCAAAACATCCTCAGTTAAAAAATGACAACATGACATGCTTTATGAATGAGCAGAAACTTTAGAATCTAATGATGAAATCAGCTTTTATTTCAAGAATAAACTCTGAAAAACAAACGCAAATAAGCAATTAACTGTTAGATCCTAGTGTGCTCTAACCTGTAAGAAAATGTCAGCTTTTCAGAGAAGTCACTTTTTGGGCTATTAAGTTATCAAAATCTTGACTTGATAAAGCTCATGAGGGCTTTGCATATAACTAGTGCTCAATAATATGTTATTGATGACAACTTTCTCTGGTGGCCACTGTCCAAATGATAAGAGTTTATCTCCAGCTGACACTCGCACCACGGAGCTGCCTGAGTGCCCCCTGTGCCTCCCCCGCTTGCCTCTCCTCTTCTCCCTTTATTAGGGTGACCACTGTGCTTTGTGTGCTATACCTCTTACTCTGTATTTCCAGCACCTGATACAGTACCTTGAATATTCATAGCACCTGATGCAGTGCCTTGAATATTCACAGCAGGTGCTCCATAGGTATTTGTTGAAAGAGTAAAATGGATGGATCATTCTAGATACTGAGAGAATTACTGTGTTTTGTTTGTTTGTTTTTTAATATCAGTTCCCAGCACGTATTACTGGGTGAACAGGAGTGGGGATATATGAAGTAATTAGCAACAATCTTAGTGTCATTAAGAAAACAAGAAAATGTTAACTTGTAACATAGATGGAAGAGTATTGAGAATCATTGAGAGGTTTTTCCTTTCAGTCTGGTTAAAATTTAGAGAGGAGGGAGAAAAAAGTGTTCTAGGATAAGGAACTGAGAAATAGCTGAATGGAAAAGGTTCATATTAGCGAATAGTGTCAAACTTAAATATTTAACATAGAACAGAATCAGATTTAGAAAATATTAAGAGTTTGCTGTCTTTGAGGCAATATGTGTTTTCCTACACGTGTGTTTTTACTTACATTAGTTTTATAGTCTCTCAGAAACTCTGAGATAGGTGACATTATCCCCACTTACAGATTTAAAACTGAGGCTCAAGGAGACCTAGTCACTTGCAGAGATCACTCAGCCTGTGAAGGCCACAGTGTGACCCAGGTGTGATCCTGGTCCGTCATCCTCGAAGCTCGGTCCATGTCCTTTCCGCTATGTCAGGTCTTGGCTTGTGTCCAGTTTGGATTGGATTTCATTGAGAGGCAGATAGTTTCTTAACAGGTTGTGAGATAATATAAGCCATGTGGTAGAAATATTTTGTCATTTTAATACATTTATAGTGGATGTTGTTTTTAAAACGACAAGACTGCCTAAAAAGATAGTGATTTGTTTAAAAAAGGGAACATTCTTTTTCTCTATTCTTCCTACTTCTTTTCTTTTGGTTCTATTTTTTTTTTCTCTCTTTTCTTTCCTCTCTCTCCTCTGTCCCCATAATTATTTTTCAATAATACAAAACCAAACTTAAATGTTTGTTCTATTTATCAAAAGATGTTTTCTCCAAATTATTTTTTATCACATTTTTAAAGTGACTCAAAATGTTAAAAGGATGTTTACTGGGTGAATTTACTTCTCTGAATTTCCCTCTCAGGAGAGTCTTTTGCATCTGTAGTTTTGTGTATGTAGGTCTCTGCAGAATTTCTCCTGCTCTTAGGGGCCTACCATAAATCTTAAAGCAATGGCTCCCCCTCCTTCCCCTCATTCAGTTTTAAAGTTAAACAGAAATGACACCTGGTGGCAAGTCTGTTCAATTACAAGTTTTGTTTTGTTTTGTTTTTTGTTTTTTTGCAGTTTATTGCAGTAAAAGAATAAAAGAGTGTTACAGGTTTGGAGAGCTTAAGATAAAAAATGTGACTGAAATAAATTATAACCTCAAACACGTTTTACAAGATATACCCAAAGCAGTGCCCAAATACTACTTTAATTTTCTTTAGTTATCAGCAGGATTATATATCTAGTGCTAATTTATTACCTACATTGCCTCATGAAAATGATTCTTCTTCCATCACTTATCAAGGGAAATCTAAGAACTGGCTTTTGTTTCACTTATATATTCTGGATAGTAAGGGGTTTCAAATTACTCTCCATCCTATTGTCTTACTTTGGTTTTATTAAGGTGTTTTCATCTTACATATTAAATCCATCAATCTTGTTTCTGATATCTGCCATTTCTTCAAGAGTAAGCCTCCCTTGTTTAAAATAAGTATGCAATAAGACCCTTAGTCTATTTCGTAGTTGACTTGAATTTCTTTTTGCATTGTATAGAATGGAGTACAGTCTACAGTTAAATCTTCATAATGATACACTTGAAAATAGCTTGAAAACTAATATTTGTACTTGGTATATAATCATGTTTTATCTTAAGTCCTCCCAGAACCCCACGAAGTAGGTACTAATATTATCCTCATTTAACAGATGAGGAAAATGAGACCACAACACTAGAAAGAGGTGGAGCACAAGATGGGAACCACGGCCTCCTGACCACCTGTGCCGTGCTGTGTCTGTAGAAAGTGTTGACCCACTGACCTTTGTTAAATATTGAGTCCTTCTGTTTTGTTACTTCTGGATTGGCTTTTTTTTTTTTTTTATTCTTTAGTCACCTTGCAGCTAGCTAGGTTCAACTCAAAGGAACTTCTGGATTGCTTTAGTAAGCTCTTACAAACATTTGAGTATTTGCTTTTAGGAATTTCACTAATATGCCATTGTTTAATTTTTCTGTTTTGAAGCCAGTATCCTTCATTTACATGTCACCTTGAAATAGTTTTCAACTTTTTTAATACATTCAGGGGGGTACATGTACAGGTTTTTACACAGGTATATTGCATGATTCTGACGCTTAGAATATGAATGAGTTCCCATCTCCCAGGTAGTGGGCATAGTACCCAATAGGCAGTTTTTTAGCCCTTGACCCTCTCCTTCCCTCCCCCATCTTGTATTCCCATGTCTGTTATTCTCATCTTTGTGCCCATGTGTACTCAGTGTTTAGCTCCCACTTACAAGTGAGAACATGATGTGTTTGGTTTTCTGTTTCTGCATTAGTTTGCTTAGGATAATGGCCTCCAGCTCCATCCTTGTTGCTGCAAGGGGACATGATTTCGCTCTTTTTTTGGCTGCATAGTATTCTATGGTGTATATGTACCACATTTTCTTTATCCAATCTGGCATTCATCAACATGTGTTTGCTTGAAATAGATTTAAAATCAGTACCATCATTATCTTTAATTAGGTCTGTTCCAAGGTTATACTTGACTTTTACATATTTTCCCTTTTTCTTTTAAAGTAACTCAGACATTTCTAGTAAATCACAGTGGTACTAAGGTAGATCTTATTCTGATCCCTAGTTTTATGTTTATTTTCCTGAGAAATGATTTTATTTTTTTATTTTTATTTTTTTGAGACAGAGTTTCGCTCATTGCCCAGACTGGAGTGCAATGGCGTGATCTCGGCTCACCACAACCTCCACCTCCTGGGTTCAAGTGATTCTCTTGCCTCAGCCTCCGGAGTAGCTGGGATTACAGGCATGCGCCACCACGCCTGGCCAATTTTGTATTTTTAGTAGAGACAGGGTTTCTCCATGTTGGTGAGGCTGGTCTCAAACTCCCAACCTCAGGTGATTTGCCCGCCTCGGCCTCCCAAAGTGCTGGGATTACAGGTGGGAGCCACTGCCTCTGGCCCTGAGAAATGATTTTACACTAACATCATTAAGTTTAACATCACTAAGTTACTGGTTTTAAATAACTGTTCATATTAATCTATTCTCCAAGCTTAAATTTTTAAGAATTTTAATCTATAAAGATGTCATTTATTCAAATGCCTCATGTATGTACAGGACATAGCAGCAGCTCAAAGGAATGAGCAGTTCTCCCTGGAGGCCAGAAAGGCTTCAAAGATAAGGAGCCCTCCGCCCAGGTTTTAGGAGATACATTTCGGGTTCAGCTCAACTTTGAAAGTACCCTTCACATTCAGACATAACTCTGTAGTATCATTTGGATTGCTGTTTTTAAAATGCCTAACGTGTACCCAGTGCTCTCTTGTGTGAGCTGATAAGAGGACAGATGGCAGCAACAGGAAGAGACAATGTCCAGGTTTACTCACGTATAAAAACCCTACACAAGAAGTGCCCAGGTTTACTTATGAAAATCCTACACAGGGCCGGGCATGGTGGCTCACACCTGTAATCCCAGCACTTTCGGAGGCCAAAGCAGGTAGATCACGAGGTCAGGAGGTCGAGACCATCCTGGCTAACATGTTGAAACCCCGTCTCTACTAAAAATACAAAAAAATAGCCGGGCGTGGTGGCGGGCGCCTGCATAGTCCCAGCTACTCGGGAGGCTGAGGCAGGAGGATGACGTGAACGCGAGAGGCGGAGCTTGCAGTGAGCCGAGATCGCACCACTGCACTCCAGCCTGGGCCACAGAATGAGACTCCCTCTCAAAAACAACAAAAAGAAAAAAAGAAAACCCTACACAGGAAAGTTTTATATGGCTATTAAAGATCTGGGCATCTTCAAATCAAGAACCAAATTCTAGAATTTGATTAACATTCTAAATTTGATTTTTATAAATTTAGAAAATTCCAAATCTGATTCTAGAACTTGATTCTTGACTTCAAGATGTCCAGATCTTAGTTACTAGCCATATAAAACTTTCCTGTGTAGGATTTTTTGTGAGTAAACCTGGACATTGCCGCTTCCTGTTGTTTGTTATCATCTGTCCTCTCATCGACTCTCGCAGGGCAGCACTGGGTACACGTTAGGTATTTTACAGACGAAAGAATCACTTAGCAAGGTTGAATGGCTCAAGAGCTGACAAAAGCAGAATTTACAAAGGATGCATAGTTTCATGTTGTTCCTGTGAATGTTCTCTGTCTAGGTTGGTGACCAGATTGTTGAAATCAATGGGGAACCTACACAAGGAATCACACATACTCGAGCAATTGAGCTCATTCAGGCTGGCGGAAATAAAGTTCTTCTTCTTTTGAGGCCAGGAACTGGCTTGATACCTGACCATGGTAAGTAAAGTAGCCCACTAGTAGCTGAAAAGTTGTATATTATGGAGGGGGGCAGAAGAAAAATGAATATATATTTGCAGAGGATATTTTACTAGTTAATTCAGAGATGAATGCTAGAACCATGAAAAGCTAGTTACATAGCAGAGTTATCATAAATAGTATTAGAAAACAAGTGACTTAGGCAGGACTTTCGTTGGAATGGAATGTATTTTAAATTTAATCAGAAAAAACAGTCGTTTTTGTAGAGAAATGTGCCTATAAAAAAGTGTATTAGAGGCAAACAATTTAAATATCATAAAAAACATTTTAAATCTCTGCAAAATATCCTAGCTTTTCCCCTTACTTAGCTAATTACACATTACCAACCAATATTTTTATTTCTGTAAAGCAAGATAAGTTTATATTATAATGAATACGTAGCATGAAAACTTCAGGCTTTTCTGGTGACTCGGCAAAAACAAGTTGCTATCACCCTACCTGGAGACACGGAGTTGGACCTGAGACCATGTCTGTCTTGTATTAATGTTAAACTTCCTAGGTTTCCATTGCATGTTTTGAAATATCATGGTATTTGAAAGTCACTGTTTTTTGAGTGCACTATTCTAGAAATAAAGGCAGTACGACACCCACACAGTACTTGCCTCATCTAGCTCCCCACTCCCTGCCCTACCCCACCCCACCACTTTTGAGGGATAAGTGTAGACATAACCTCCTACAGTAGCCTTCCAGCTTATGATTCTCTGACTGTATTATCTTCCACCATCTGCTTGTAAATCATACGTTCCCAGTGACATCTTTGCTAACTGCACTGATTTTTTTTTCACATAGTCCTAGGCTTTTTCTCTTCCCTCTTCAGGTTTGGCTCCTTCCGGTCTGTGCTCCTACGTGAAACCCGAGCAACATTAAGGCTTTCAGGGCTTTTCTTGGTCTTTCCTTAAAAAGACTTGGTAAATTTGCATGTCTTGTAAATCACTTTCTTCTTTTGTTTTCTTTTAAATTAAAAATGATGCTATTAAATACATCTATTTCTATCTTCTGCACTTTTCAGTCTCCTTTTGACATTAAATTTGACAGCTTAATGCAAGAAAATTATTTACAAATGCCCATGAGCCTCATTCTGGTTACCACAGTTTGGTTTCCTTTATTAATTAGTGATTTTGCCATATCCTAAACTACATCAATTCATAATAATTAGTGAGCTTCTTGGGCCAGGTAATTTGGTTCAACTTTATAACTTGTAAGTTCTAATTGGGCTTTACTAATAGAGAATTTACAGAACATATATTATCTCACTAATTATATGTAATTGGAAAAAAATGAATATTATTTTATGTATATAAACAACCTATCCTTCATGTATGAACAGATGTTTATACACATCTGCCTATATTTGTAGAGAGATATGTTGTAAACATACACAAACTGTATAAAATACAGGCTTTTTAAGCAGTTAGTACAATTCAAATGGCTGTCAAAGTTCAAACGTACTGTTCCTATTTGTAATTCTAAAACTTAATAATGTTCCATTCAAATCACTTTTTTAGGTGATTGGGATATTAATAATCCTTCATCGTCAAAAGTGATTTATGATGAACAGTCACCATTACCCCCATCTTCACATTCTGCTTCCATATTTGAAGAGTCTCACATGCCAGTAATTGAAGAATCTTTAATGAGAGTTCAGATATGTGAAAAGGCAGAAGAATTAAAGGACATTGTGCCTGAAAAGAAAAGCACTTTAAATGAAAATCAACCTGAGATAAAGCACCAGTCTCTTCTCCAGAAAAATGTGAGTAAGAGGGATCCACTCAGCAGTCATGGGCACAGTAACAAGAAAAATCTATTAAAAGTAGAAAATGGTGTTACACGAAGAGGTAGATCGGTTAGTCCCAAAAAGCCAGCCAGTCAACATTCAGAGGAACATTTGGATAAGATTCCTAGTCCTCTAAAAAATGACCCCAAAAGAAGACCCAGAGATCGATCCCTCAGCCCCAGCAAAGGGGAAAATAAAAGTTGCCAGGTCAGCACCAAGGCAGGTTCTGGACAAGATCAGTGCAGAAAAAGCAGAGGTCGCTCTGCCAGTCCAAAAAAGCAGCAAAAAATTGAAGGAAGCAAGGCTCCATCAAATGCTGAGGCCAAATTGGTAGAGGGTAAGAGTCGAAGAATAGCAGGCCATACAGGCAATAATGCTGAGCAGATCCCAGATGGGAAGGAAAAATCAGACGTCATCAGGAAAGATGCAAAGCAGAATCAGGTGGAAAAAAGCAGAACAAGGTCTCCAGAGAAAAAAAGCAAAAGAATGGTTGAGAAATCTCTTCCATCCAAAAAGACTAATAAGACTACAAGTAAAGAAGTATCTGAAAATGAAAAAGGAAAGAAAGTAACCACAGGAGAAACAAGTTCTAGTAATGATAAAATAGCAGAAAATATCCAGCTATCAGAAAAGAGGCTGAAGCAAGAACCTGAAGAGAAGGTAGTTTCAAACAAAACAGAAGATCACAAAGGGAAAGAACTAGAGGCAGCTGACAAAAACAGAGAGACTGGAAGGTTCAAACCTGAAAGTAGTTCTCCAGTTAAGAAAACACCGATAACTCCAGGGCCCTGGAAGGTGCCAAGTGGAAATAAAGTCACAGGCACTATTGGTATGGCTGAGAAACGGCAGTAACCTTTAGTATAAAACAAAAACAAGTTGTAATCTTTTCTTACAGCAGCATTTTTCCAGAAAAAGCCTTTTTTTTTTCAGATATTCTGAAACAGATAAGTACATGTTAATGTGAGCATCAAGTTACCTAGGCTGCATGAAGGGCCTTTAGGATTGCTAAGAACCAACTGTCCCCCTGGCCGGCTGCCCTCCCTCGCACTCAGGAAGGAGCTGCATCCACACGCTCATCTGACCCGCCCTGCTCAGGCTGCCCAGCTCATCTTCACGAGTGTCTGAACAAATGACATATGTTGATATTAACAGTGTGGTCACAACTCACTTTGTATTTGTGCCAAGTTATCTACTGTATCATGTCTGTTTTTATCCTTCTTGTTCAGCTATTTCCACAGTAATGAAAAAGTTAGGTTTGGCTTGGAAGTTGATGTTCTCAATAGCATGTTGCATGTTTACAGAGAGAAATATGTGAGTCCTTGCAGAAGACGAGACTGTTAACTCATCGTTAAAGATGGCAGTTGTCGTCTAACAGCTACTGATGATGTCCCACTTTAAAAATAAAACCCCCAAACATCACTACTTTAAGGAGAAAAATGTAGTCCAATACTGATGCTTTCTTACAGCTTTTTATTTTAATTTGGCTGGATAAGTTATTTCAAGTAACTGTTAAAAGATATTACTTACAATTGAATGTTCAAAATGAGAAAGTACTTTAAGCAATAGAGTTCATCTCTTGCTGTGTTATCCAACCTCGATGTATACTTACAGCATCTCAGGTCACGCTTTTTATTTCACTTAATTAATTATGAAACCATAAAGAAGCATGTGGAAATAGTGTTTATTGCTCTTTGAAGAAAAACCACCAACTATTTCTGGATATTTTGGCTGTACCTACTACTAAAGTCATTAGTCTTTAATACATAATACATATTTGAAAAGTAAAATTATTCTATAGATTATGTGAGGGACTTAATCATGAAACCAGTTTCACAGTCCAGGTACCAACTCTTCTGGTAGCAGGTGCACAAGCTTGGGTGTTTAGAAACAACCTGTGTAGGGTATGCTGCCCAGCAAGTGAGGACAAATGTGTAGACAGTACTTACTGGATCTTATTTAACTTTTAGCTACATTAACTTTCTTATTTAAAAACAAGAAAGGGAGACTAAACATCTGCTTAGCTTGTACACATTTTCAGAATTCTTTTTAAAAGTCTAGTTAAAGATGTTTCTTAGAAGTTGGAGACTGTTAACTTCCATAAAATAGATCCAGGTTTTTCAGTTCCCTGAAGCAGCATTCAGTAGCATCTATATAAATAAAGGCACCTTCGGAGAATAGAACTGTTCCATGGAGTGTGTGAACACACTTGTTATGTCACCTGGGTTCATCTTGTTGTGAAGCACATTATGTCCAGGTCCTTCCCTCTGGGAGTCTGACTGTGAAACTCTTTAACCCAACAACTGTATTAGCCCCTGTAGATAAGACATGCTTCCCAGAGTGAGATTTTTGAAATCCCCTTTTCATCCAGAACTATATTTACCCACCTATTGTAACTATTCAAATAGAGCAAAATTAGGAGGCTTGATAAATGCTAAGAATTTAGTACCACAGAAATTATTTATTTCCCTGTAGTCCACAATTAGTGATAACAAATCTTATTTTTGTTAACTGTGACATAACTTTGATGTCATATGTTGTCCTATGTGGTTCTTCCTTTCTAAGTAACCTCTGTCCTGATTATATACTGACTTAGCAATGTGGCCTTGGAATGCTGAGCAAAATGTGGATGTACTGGTTGTAAATGTTTATATATTGTACAGTACCTTTATATATACACTTGAGGTTCTGATTAGAGAAAGATCTGTAAATTGCTCGTTATTTTTTATATAGATATTAAAAAAAAAAAAAAAAAAAAAAAACGGTTCCTGGCCTGCATTTCTGTGACTGTCACATTGGTTCAATGTTGCTTTCTACTGGTAGAGTGAGGTTCCATCATAGTCTGAGTCCGCAGACAGATTTTGTCCCTCCAAGTAACAAACATTCAAAGTCCTAAAATCAGGAAGATTCTTATAATAATGATTTTACCTGTATAGCTACACTTCTTTTATTTACACATAGAGTTTGAAATTGTTTAGAGTTGAATATCATTATACCCATTTTTCATCTTTCATTGTAAAGAAAATAGCTTTGGATAAATAATTTGCTACTAAAAATCCTTTCTTACACTGTTGGGGAGAGAAGAAAGTTTCTTACTGGAAATTCAGCTACTAGACATTTATAACGCCTATAGTAACATAAGTCCAGTTACCACAAGGTCACAAAATTCCATTTCAGCAGACTAACGATCCACATTATCTTTAAAGGTCATTTATTTAGTTTTATACTTACTTTTAGAATGAAGTGTTTTGATTTAACTCGGTATGAAAAGTGCCTAAAACCTACTTCAAGACCATGGTAAATTTTATACTCTTAAGGTGAAATATAAATTCCCACCTACCATTGCAAGAACTCATACTAAAAGTAAACCCACGGCCGGGCACAGTGGCTCATGCCTGTAATCCCAACATTTTGGGAGGCCAATGCAGGCGGATCATTTGAGGTCAGGAGTTCGAGAGCAGCCTGGCCAACATGGCAAAACCCTGTCTCTACTAAAAATACAAAAATTAGCCGGGTATGGTGGCGGGTGCCTGTAATCCCAGCTACTCAGGAGGCTGAGGCAGGAGAATCGTTTGAACCCAGGAGGCGGAGGTTGCAGTGAGGCAAGATCACACCACTGCACTCCAGCCTGGCTGACAGACGAGACTCCATCTCAAAAAACAACAACAACAACAAAAGTAAACCCAAACTTCTAGTTCCCAGACACCACAGTGAAGATGTGCCATAGCAGAGGCTGCGGAAACTGGCAGTAAAATCGTTTTGTTGTTTTAGTGAACATATTTCCTTACTGGTCACAACAGGGAGAAAAGCTTTGAGATACTATTACATTGTCTCACTAGTGAGATGAGAAGGCTAAGATCCTATGATACTGTCTTCTAGTTACATCAGTCTTGGACCAGGTAGCTTTTGAACAGGGTCAACTCTTATTTCAGAAGTCTTGGACCCAGAAAGGCACTTGGCTTTTTACTCAACATAAGAATACCTTGTTATTTCCCTTTTTAATAGCAAGATTTAAAAGAGAAGCAAATGTAATCATGTAGAAGCCAAATGCTTTTAAACATGTAGACAAAGAATTTTATGTTTAATATGTCCACTATTCAAAGAGTAAGGATTTAATAAGGCAAGGAGTATTCAGATTAAACTGTATAACAGTCTCACTAATGACTTCCAGGAAGCTGTATTTGACACTTAGTCCACAGTGGAGCTAAGGAACATTGATATAAATAAACTTGTTACAAAATGTGACATTTCAGTCTGGTAAGACAAATTCATCAGAGCAACTTATTACATCATCATGGCATGCTCCAAGGCCTAAAAACTATTTGTGCTTTTGAAACAATAACCTTTATTTATTCAGGTGGCTCTTTTCTGGTTCTATTAGAGTTTATCGGGAATATGATGACTTGTTTAAAGCATGTCATTATTACATGGAATCTATAATCTTTGCTTTTAGTTAGCTGAATTACAACATTGATAGGCAAGTAGCCTTAAGAATTATAAAGCCAGGCATGGTAGTATACACCTGTAGTCCAAACTACTCAGGAGGCTGAGCTGAGAGGATCACTTGAGCCCAGAAGTTTGAGTCCAGACTGGATGACACAGTGAGACCCCATCTCAAAAAAATTTTTTTTCCCTTGAGATGGGGTCTCACTCTGCCACCCAGGCTGGAGTGCAGTGGTGCGATCTTGGCTCACTGCAACCTCTGCCTTCTGGGTTCAAGCAATTCTCCCACCTCAGCCTCCCCAGTAGCTAGGACTACAGGTGCGCGCTACCACACCTGACTAATTTTTGTACTTCTTGGTAGAGATGGGTTTTCACCATGTTGGCCAGGCTGGTCTCAAGCCCCTGACCTCATGTGATCCGCCCACCTCAGCTTACCAAAGTGCAGGGATTACAGGTGTGAGCCACTGCACCCAGCCAAAAAAGAATTTTTTTTTTTTCAGTAGTATAAGAAGGGAGTATGAAGGCTTATAAAGAGAATTCTGGACAGGCGCAGCGACTCACACCTGTAATTCCAGCACTTTGGGAGGCTCAGGTGGGTGGATCAGGAGATCAAGAGATCAAGACCATCTTGGTCAACATGGTGAAACCCCGTTTCTACTAAAATACAAAAAATTATCCAGGTGTGGTGGTGCATGCCTGTAATCCCAGCTACTTGGGAGGCTGAGGCAGGGGAATCGCTTGAACCCAGGAGGCAGAGGTTGCAGTGAGCTGAGATTGTGGCGCTGCACTCCAGCCTGGTGACAGAGCAAGACTCTGTCTTAAAAAAAAAAAAAAAAAAAAAAAAAAAGAATTCTATTTAATAGAAAACCCTGAATCTTTCTCATTTATACATTAAAATAGGAAAACATAGCCAAGAGCTTTAATTTAGCCTAAACCTATATTTTGACAAATTATCCTGTGGGTATTTTGCAATATTGCATTCAAGTAAAGCTTAACTATTAGCAAATACACAAATCAAGAGACATATTTTGCCATTAATAAAAGATAACTGGCTGGGCATGGTGGCTCACGCCTGTAATCCCAACACTTTGGGAGGCCAAGGCGGGTGGATCACGAGGTCAGGAGATCGAGACCATCCTGGCTAACACAGTGAAACCCTGTCTCTACTAAAAACACAAAAAATTAGCCAAGCGTGGTTGCACACACCTGTAGTCACAGTTACTCAGGAGGCTGAGGCAGGAGAATCGCTTGAACCTGGGAGGTGGAGGTTGCAGTGAGCCAAGATTGCGCCATTGCACTCCAGCCTGGGTGACAGAGTGAGACTCCGTCTCAAAAAAATTAAAAAAAAAAAAAAAAAATAGAAAAATAAAAGACAACCATTTATTAACTAGAGTAATACCCTATTATACCTTATAGGCTCAGGATATGCTGCAGGAAAGGTACAGAATTATTGCACATTTGTGAAACTCACACTTCACTATTCAACATGGGTCCCCATAACTGCAGGGAGTAACAGATTACTAAACTAGCCAGTACATGAATAGATTAGGTTTAATGAATTAACTTGATATTCCCAAGTGACACACTGTATTTGGGAGAGAAGCTCATCTAGCCTATTATAAGTGTGTAGATCTAAAAGTTTTCAAACATAAATTTCATTAATTTGAAAGGTTATTTTTATATTGCATAAGTCCCCTTGCCTCTAAATAAAATGAACCTAAAATAAAAACAAACTCATACTTTGTGAGACATCCTGGTATTTAGAATTTTTCTACCTGTCTCTGAAAGTCAGAACCATACTCCAGTGAGGCAAGTATTTGGTTATTTAACTTCTCAAAGTGTTTATATTATACACAGATCATATTGTACATATTTAGAAAGTCTGTAGATCAGTGGTCCCCAACCTTTTTGGCACCAGAGAGTGATTTCACGGGAAGCAATTTTTCCACGGACCTGGGGGCAGGGGGAGGGGGTGCAGGGAGGGGATGGTTTCAGGATGATTCAAGTGCATTACATTTACTGTGCACTTTATTTCTATTATCATTTCATTGTAATATATAATGAAATAATTATACAACTCACCATAATGTAGAATCAGTGGTAGCCCCGAGCTTGTTTTCTTGCAACTAGACGTCCCATCTGGAAGTGACGGGAGACAGTGACAGATCATCAGGCATTAGATTCTCATAAGGAACACGCAGCCTAGATCCTCACATGCACAGTCCACAATAGGGCTCGCGCTCCTCTAAGAATCCAGTGCTGCTGCTGATCTGACAGAGATGGAGCTCAGGTGGTAATGCAAGCAGTGTGAGCAGCTGTAAATACAGATGAAGCTTCACTCTCCTCTGCAGCTTACCTCCTGCTGTTTGGCCAGTGGGGGGTGTGGGTGGCTGGGGACCCCTGCTGCATATTATACACCCAACTTTCAGAGAGAGAATTTTTCCCAACTGCAGATTATAAAATTAAGTCAACAGGTATTTTTCTTACCCTTCTATGGTTATTACTATTCCAACTAAATGTGTGAATGGCCTAATCTAATTGTTTTTACATCTTGGTTTAATTTCTCAGTAACAAGTAATTAACACCAAAATCTCATTTCTTTTTTGAAATCAAAACAAAAGCCCAAGTTCCTAGAAATTACTATACAGGGATAAACGAAGCACTGAAGGTGGCAGAACCATGAAATTACAGTCAATTCTTGGACAACACGGGTTTGAACGGTGTGGGTCCACTTATATACAGGTTTTTTTTCTGTAAGTATATTGGAAAATTTTTTTGAGATTTATGACAATTTGAAAAAAGAAACCATGTAGCCTAGAAATACAGAAAAATTAAAATGGTATGTAGCTACTAGCCTATTTTATCATTTACTATAAAATACACACATCTATTATAAGAAGTTAAAATTTATAAAAAACATACAAACACAAACTGTACATGGCACCATTCACAGTTGAGAGAAATGTAAACAAAGATACAGCATTAAATCATAACTGCATAAAATTAACTGTAGTACATGCTAAGCTACAATAATTATTTTGTAGTTACCTCCTGTTGCTATTGTAGTGAACTCAAGTGTCGAAAGGTCTGTTTAAAACACCATGTGATGCTAACCATCTCTGTGTGGGCAGTTCATCTCTTCATAAACTGTGGATCACAGTAAAAAGTGATCCCTTGCGGTTCTTGCATATTTTTCGTGGTTAGTGCAATACTGTAAACCTTGAGGACATAAAAACTGCAAGACCCATATGAAGTACCACCAGTGATAGAAGTGCTCCCAAGAAGCACAGAAGAGTCACAACATTAGAAGAAAAAGTTGAATTGCTTACATACCGTAGATTGGGGTCTGTGGTTGCCCACCATTTCAAGATAAATGAGTCCAGCATAAGGATCATTGTAAAAAAAGAAAGAAGGAAAAAGAAAGGAAAGCAAAAAGAAAGGAAAACTCATGAAGCTTTTGCTGCAGTTATGCCACCAGGCATGAAAGCCTTGCATTTTTTGTGAAATAGCTTTTTAACTTGCATTTTAAATGCAGCTTCATGTGAGTACAGGAGTGCTCTAAGGCAGATCTATAGATCCCAATGTGATTCAAGAAAAAGCAAAGTCATATGACAATTTAAAGCAAAAGGAAAGTAGCTTTGCTAAGAAGCAGCAGACAAGTTCACAGATGCCATTCAGAAGATAAATGAGAAGAAAAGAAATCTGCCTTAACAGGTTTTTAATGCAGTAGAAAGTGCCTATTCTGGGAAACAATGCCACAAAGGAAATTTATTAGAAAGAGAAGCAAGCACCATGATTTAGGCAGGAAAGGGTAAGCTAACACTGTGCAAATGCTTTGTGTTTGCCATCAGGACTACACATATCTGTAAAGCTGCTAACCCCCAAGCCTTGAAGAAAAAATAAAAATAAAAAAAAAAAACCACCAGCTGCCAGTCTTTTGGTTGTATACCAAGAAGTCCTAGACAATGAGAACCCTTTTTCTGGATTGGTTCTGTCAATGCTTTGTCCCTAAAGTCAGGAAGTACCTTGCTAGTAAGACACTACTTTTAAAGTTCTTTTGATACTAGAGAATGTCCCTGACCACCTAAAACCCCATAAATTCAACACCAAGGCAATGAAATGGTCTCTGTGCTCCCAAACACAACATCTTTAATTCAGGAATAAGGGGGTCATAAGGACTTTTTACATCTATTACACACAGTACTCTGGAAAGGACTGTCACTGCTGTGAAAGAGAAGCCCAAGAGAGAACATTATGCAAGTCTGGAAGGAATGATTATGCCATGTCACTGAAGATGCCATCATCAAGCCCAAACACTAAATTCTGGCTGGAGAAAACTATGCAGATATTGTCATAACTTCATAAGATGTACAAAAGAGTCAGTCAAGGAAGTCATGAAAGAGATTGTGGATGTGGCAAAAAGGTGGGGTGTGAAGGGTTTCAAGAGAAATTCAAGAGCTAATAAACACCACACCACAGGAATTAACAGATGACTTTTTGATGGAGATGAGTGATTCCAAAGCAGTGCAAGATGATAAGGAAGAAAACTTAGAAGCAATGCCAAAGAACAAGCTGATGTAAGACAATCTGGCAGAAGGGTTCCAATTATTCAAGGCTGCTTTTGACTTCTTTTACAACATGGACTCTTCTATGATATGGACACTGAAACTAAAGCAAACAGTAGAAGGATTGGTACCATATAGAAACATTTTTAGAGAAATGAAAAAAGCAAAAAGTCAGACAGATTAAAATGTATTTCTGTGGAGTTAGACCAAGTGTGACTGCCTCTTGTGCATCCCCTTCCACCTCTGCCACCCCGAGTCAGCAAGACCAACCCCTTCTCCTCCTCCTCAGTCTACTCAATGTGAAGATGACAAAGAGGAAGACTTTCATGATGATCCACTTCTACTTAGTGAAGAGGAAATACGTTTTCTCTTTCTTAGGATTTTCTTTATAACATTTACCTTTTTTCTAGCTCACTTTAAGAATACAGTATATAATACAAATAACATACAAAATGTGTTGGTTGTTTGTGTTACTGGCAAGACTCCCAGTCAACTGTACGCTATTAAGTTTTGGGGGCATCAAAGTTATACATGAATTTTCGACAGGACAGGAGGATGATGCCCCTAACCCCTGCATTGTTCAAGAATCAAATGTACAACTCTCTATCCTAACAGAAAAAAAACTACATGAATGGTAAATTACTTGAGGTCTATTCTTCATTCAACACATTTTTATTGAACACCTATTATATGTTCTGGGGACAAGAAAAAGTCTCTGCCTTCAAGGGACTTACACTCTAGTGGGAAAGGAGACAGACAGTCAAAAAATAATCACGATAAAATTGTGGTAAGTGCCATGAAGGAAATTAACAAGGCGGTATAACTGATAATGGATAAAATGGGTAACTACTTTAATTAGGGTCATGAGAGAAGGCCCTCTAAGGAACTGACAGCTGACAGCTGAGAGATAAGCAGCAGCCAGCCAGAGATGAACCTAAGAAAATACATTCCAGGCAGATGAAACAAGCTTGCACAAGCCTGATATGAGAAAGAATAATAGAAGAGCAGAATAATAGAATAATTGGACTAATAGAAGAGCAGAGGGAGGTCAGTGTGGTGGTGAGGTAAAGGAGTGAGGCTGTAAAGGAGGTGAAGCTGGAAAGCAAGGCAAGCATGATAATGAAGGGCCTTGGAGGCCACCAAAGAGAAAGCCAGGAAAGGTTTAAGTAGGAACAATGTTAGTTTCCAAATTTTGAAGCTCATTCATGTGGCTATGAAAAATCAACTGTAGGAGACAAGAATGGAAACAGACCAGTGGGTCACACAGTAGTCCAGGTGAGAGTGAAGGAGGCTTAACCTAGTAGCTGTGGAAATGCAGAACTGGCATGACATGGTAGTAGATTAGATATGGAGCTTTCGACCTGAGCAACTGGAGAAACTCACTTACTAAAGTAATGAAGAGTTGTTTTACTCTTCAAATTTCAAACAACTGAAAAACAATTTTAAAAATACAAAAAAATGGATTTTAGATATTAGACACCAGGCAGCACAGGATAGTAGAATTAAACAAGGTGAGTCCCATAACCGCTCCAAGATTATTTCATTCAAGCAGTTTTACAAGGAGGCAGTTTCTAGGCTGTGGTGCAAAAAGGGAGAACCCAAAAAGAACCAAGTAGTCTTGCTGAGTTGAGGAGACAGAATTGAGAATTTGGAGAAGGCCTGGGGTCTAGAATTTATAAGTAGGAATACCAGAGAGAATGCAGCTGCACAGAGAAGGGAGGGTTCCAGAGACATGCAGAGGGCTCCTTTCAAGTCTTTAGCTGAATATTGATCAGCACAAGCATATGAGGGAATACCCAAGAACAGGTTAAGAACCTCCAAGAAGCAGGCAGAAAAATTCCAGAAGTTCACACAAGTCTGGGAATAGTTCACGCTACTACAGCCAAAGAAAAAACCTCATAATGAACAGAGCATCAGGTAGAGTACTCAGAAGGATATTGCTTCAGTGAATGGAGAAAAACTAAAGGCTGCTCTTGCCCACCTAACAAAGCTTAAAAGCAAGCCTTGAAATAATGAGACTATTTCCAATAACTTCACAGTGTTCCAAAACAAAGTCTCAAGAGTATTTAAAAGACTACCAAGAAGAATACATACATACACACAAACACCAACAGTATAAAATTCATAGCCAATAAAAAATTACCAGGCATGCAAAACAGCAGGAAAATGACCCAAAATGGGGGGGGGGGGGGAGTGACACAATAACTGTTTTAATATCCTTATATAGTATTCCTATTATAAATGTATTATGTTACATGAGGTAGAGAAAAGAATACTCATGTTAAAGAGAGACATGGAAGATATAAAAAAGACCAAAATCAAACTTCTAGAGATGAAAAATGCATAGGATGGGATTAATAGCAAATTAGTGCAAAAAAAGCAAACTTGAAGGCACAGCAAATGAAATCATCCAAAATTAAAACAAACATAAGGCTGGACAAACATATAAAGCATCAGTGAGTTGAGGAACAACTTCAAGCAGTCTAATATACATGTAAATTTGAGTCCCAGAAGGAAGTAGGTAAGAGTAGACTATAGAAAATTTATTTTAAGGAATAGCAAAAATGTTTCCAAATTTTATATGAAAATAGAAAACTCTATATAAAATAATATGAAAATTACAAACCCACAGATCCAATAAGTTCAACAAACCCCAAGCACAGAACACATGAAGAAAACTAAACCAATGTACACTATAATTGAATTACACAAATTCAATGGTAAAGATAAAAATCTTAAAAGTAGCCAGAGTTAAAAAAAAAAAAAAAAAAAAAAAAAAAAAAGACACTTACAGAGGAGCAAAGATTAGAGTGACTGTAGACTTCTTGTCAGAAACAATGCAACCCAGGAGGTAACAGCACAACCACATCTTTAAACCTAGAATTTTATACCCAGCAAAAGTATCTTTCAAATATGAAGATTCAAAATCTTTCTCAATAGGGTAGGCCTATACACCTTGCTAAAAGAATTTTGGATTTTCATCTTCAAAGTGCTAGTAAGCTACTAATGGATTCTAAATGACGAAACTTACATTTCAGAAAAGACATATTACACTTTTGAGATGAGTGGGTTAGGCATGGGGGAAAGAGGAGTCAAGCATACATAAGAGCAGAGATAGCAGAAACTTGTTCAAAAAACCAAGGATGCTGACTTAAGAGCAATGGCAGTGCGGAGGAAGAAAAAGTGGACTGATCAGAAAGATATCTAGAAGATAATTATTCAAAGACTTGGTGATTGATTGGATGTGAGGTATGAGGAAGAAAAATGAGTCAAGAATCATTCCTAAGTTACTGATATGATTAACTATACTTACATATAATTTTAGCCATCTGAAAAATAATTTAAACCAATATACACCATCAAAACCACAACTGAAGCAATCCACACAAGTGAATTAATATACTCTAAACACTGCTTTTAAACTAAGAATTCACTGTGTAAAAGTTGTACATAAAAATAGAACAGCATTTTTGTAGAAGAAAAAGATGAAGGCATCAGTTTTCATTTGAAATCTGCAGTGAGCTCAATTTTGGATTTGAGATTACTGCTACTGTTCCCTATGGAAAGAGTAAAAGCATGGTTTCTATGAGCCATCTGTTGAGATGCTGAAGTGCTTCTACAGAACACTTCCTTCTAAAGGTAGATCCCTATAATGGAGTTTTACCATTTAAAAAATTATAACTCATGTATAAAAGGTTGCATATTTTTGGTAATCAACTTCTAGTTCAGCAACCTTGCTTTCTATGTTTCTATCTTCACAGGAATTATCAGTGAGATTTTTTTTAAAGGACTTTAAATAGTAACATATTTATTGTAGATTTGCTAAGTATTAAATACTTTACACTGTGCAAGTACCTTACATGATAACCTCATTTAATCTTAACAACCCTATTATGTAGTTATTATCCCCACTTGTAGTTATTATTCACATAAATGGGTTAAGAAGTGAGGAAATTAATATACAAAGAGCTAATAAGTGGCAGGGCCAAAGATTTGAACTCAGAAGTCTGACCTCAATCCCTGGACTCTTCAGAAATCTACCTCTAAAACTCACAAATCTTCCTGCTTATTAGAAAATATGCAACTGATACTCTGATTTTGAATGAATACATGCTTTACATGTAATAACCAAGTTTCTAAATTATGTTTATTTAAAAGTTCACAAAACCTTATCATTAAAATGTTCAAGCTTTCGATTTGCCTCAAGAGATTCTTCAAAATTAGCCAGGTGTGGTGGTGAGCACCTGTAATCCCAGCTACTCAGGAGGCTGAGGCATGAGAATCACTTGAACCCAGGAGGTGGAAGTTGCAGTGAGCCAAGATGGTGGCACTGCACTCCAGCCTGGGCAACACAGTGAAATTCTGTCTCAAAAAAAGGAAAAAAAAAAGAGATTCTTCAAAGCAGGTAACTTAATGAGCAAGAATTATAAGTAGACTATTAGAGCTTCATTAACATATGTATATGCATGTGTATAACAGGATGCTGCATTACAGAATCTATATCATCAGAGGCATGGCATGGTAGACTATAGACACTGAGGACCTGAAAATGTACCGAGGGATTAATACATTAAGTTGCACAACAGATAAACTATCAATGATGCTTGTGATAGGACACATAACACTGTTAGGAACCACAACTCAGATGATCTATATGGAAACCATGATTCCATGACTTCCACATAGAACATGGAAACCATGTTGTATGATGGAAATGGATGAGTAGGCATATACTTAAATTTTTCATGCTGAATTACATGGCATATTGTGTGCATGCATCGTTCACCAACAACTATACAGTTATTAGGATTAACTCAAAATTGTAAACTAACAAAACATTTATCCACAGTTCAACAGAAACTCACAGTTTAAGTTATTTTTCTTCCTTCAACAACAAAGAAAACCTAGAAACTGAAAGTCTCCAGTAAAGTTCTTTTATTTGGATTTAACCTAAAATAGTTTGATCTCTCTTTGATAGAGAAATGAAATCTCCAATTCTATAGACTATAATGTAAAAATATTGAATTTGCATATTTCCAATAAAAGACATTTGCTTCATGCTTTGGGCATCTACCATAGTTGCCCAAAAGACTATGGCCAGTAAACATAACTGTCACAGTACAGAAGTGCACATAATAAATTTACTAACTTACAAAATTGTCCTTGTGTTACCAAAACACACAGTGTCTTTAGTCGGCTGACTATTCATGTTGTTTGAAAAGCATGAAAATACAGGTTTTTAGCATGCACGCCCAGTTGGAAAAGGACTTGTTCCTCTGGAAACACCATTCATTCGCTTTGGCAGAGCTAAGAGCACCTGTGCATGTGAACAAGCAGGTGGGTATCTCACTGGTTTCTGCAGTCATCTCTTTCCTTGATAGGTAAGTTTTGATACCAGTCAGGGGAGAGTCCGGGCATTTAACTCAGCTTATGATTTAATTTTCCACAGCTAAGAAAACAAAATTACCAAAATAAGTTAGTTCTAGGAAAACCAGGTGGGATTTATAGGTACACTTACATGACTATAAACAAAGAATCCTTTATAAAAGAAGAAAAGGTATCAAGTCTGGCAATAGCAACCATAGAACATCATAGAGAAAAAGCATTTAAAACTTCCAGGATCAAAAATAATACAATGCAGTTCATGAACTGGTTTTCATTCATTCTACCTCTGTACATTTCCCAGGATAAGAGTAAGACCGTTACCCAGCTCAGGCTATTAAACTGATGTGAAATTCAAACTTGATTTTTTTTGTTCCATTCAAGAGCACTGTCTGTTATACTTGTGTAAAATGAGAACACCAAAGCTTTGAAAGAAAAGCCTGTGGATCACCAATCAAAATGCCTATTTCTTTACCTCAAGAGTTATTTCCATGCTAGAAACACACACACACATACACACACACACACGTGTGAAGAACACAGACTTCTGTACATAGTAATTTTTAAGACTAAGATGCTACAGAGTGGTGGGGATACTTACTCTTATATTAAATCCTAGAAGATCACTTATAACACCTGAGACAGCAGAAAGGATAACTACTCTTGTGATATTGTAGATTAAGGGATTCATTGTCAGTCCATAGAGTCTAAACGGTGTGTCCAGCTCCTACAAAAAACATCAAAGAATTGAAATGAGATACATGTTTTCTCATAGCTACTCAGTGACTTCTTGCTGTGTTTTGTCTTGGGTATAGATGAATGCTTAAGGCTGCCTTTCCTTAATATTCAAAGAGCTACCTTCAAAACATCCAAAACGCATTCTCACCTACTTTTCTACTAAGATTTTTTTTTAGGTGGATTTGAGCAATATGTCATTTGTGGTTTAAAATATATAAAATATGACAGACATCAGCAATCATCAGAACCCGGATAACAAAATTGGAAATTTTTTCATAGTAGTTATTAACCCAAAATCATCAAGTCAGCATTTTGAATCTACACAGCCTAGCATCTATCTCTACTGGGTTCTGAGAAGTAAAACATTAATTAATTTATTTAAAACAGGCTAACTCACTTTATTTTTCTGGTATAAAACCACCACGTGGTGGCAACAGCTAGAGCCTGGGTCCTCCACATGGAGACTCTGGTATGGGTCTCTAGGCCATAGTCAGTGAATTCCAGATAGGGAGACTTGATGAACATGTCTCTTTCCAGAGGTTGGGGCTGAAATAGCTGTAGGTATTGGAGATGGCACCAAAGGTGCCCTTGGCAAAATTGGTCAGGGTAGCAGCGCAGTCCCCAAAGTGCAGCAATGGTGGGTATCCACCATCAGCAGCAGGTTCTTGGGCACAGGGGCTAAGACGCTACCAATGCCTCTGGAGGCAGGGATGAGGCCACCAGGACAGAGATGCAGGCTGCCAGTCACCTTGCAAGGGCAGTGTGAGTATGGGGCTTGCTAATCTTGTTTCCCCAGTAGCCTCCTCACACAGGGAGGATAAAGAGCTTGACCATGATTATAGCCCCATGGAGGGTGCTGGCTACCTACGTGGAGCACTAACACCCAGAACAACATAGCCACTGTAGTCCTCGATGGTGACAAATGCCTTGAACCTGGTCCTTGATGCACAGGGAGAAGAGGCGTATCTCCTCCAGGGGCTTGATCTTCATGTCCTTGACCAGATGGCCCAACTTGGTGATGGGAAGCCACTCTTTGTCCTTAACCTTGCCTCCAGGAGCTCTGTGACCTCAGCTCTGGTCCTAACCACCACTGTGACCCCTACCCCTGATGCCACTGTGGAAGAGTCCACTTCCAGGACTCCTCCCAACCCAAGGTATCATCTGCCATTTAATGTTTTCTCAGAGAAGAGACTGATTTAACTTAAATGATAGTAAAAGTGTATCACAGCCTATGACTTACTTTCAACAACTTGGTGGACAGCTTTAATACATTGTTTACTAGAGTAAGCTGTTCTTTCTTATTTGGCTTTTTTTCCATCTTAAGATATAAATTAATCTAAGGGAAGGAATAGAAATTAAGGTAAATTTCTTAGGAAAAAAAATATGTATACTGCATAAAATCTGGCATATTTCAAAGGTCATGTTTTCAAGTAAAATAAATTTTGAAATTCCAATAACTATTGATACAGAGAACATACGCCACATACTCTAGCCCCCAGCCCTGATCAGTCTCACTCTGGCAAAGAAAAAGTACTTAGTGATGAAAAAATAATTAATGATGAAGCAATTTAAATATCAAAACAATGAAAAATTTTAATATTACTTGCAATATAACATAATTAGCACATAAGCACCTTGAGTTCAAAACCTATATCTTACTCATCTCACTATCCCCCTAGATAATCTAACATCCTCATTAAACATGGAAGAAGATAGCTCCTGTTACTTTACTAATTCCTTATATTTTGCCTTGTATGAAGAATTCTCCAGTATGATTCTAAGACAAAAAAAAAAAAAGAATGATAAATGTTTTTATTCAAAGTTTATGGAAAAACTTGAAATTAAAAACAAAATTACAAAAAAAACACTTTATACTACTCTGTATTTACAAGAGATATTTCTCAATCTTAGTATCTATTCACATATTGAAAACCAAGTATTTTCCAAACATTGAATAATGTATTTTATGTCTGATACAGAAGAATTCAAGAAGCTTATTATACATGCTAAATAACACGTACTCTAAAGATCTAATACTTGACATAGAGTATGAGATTAAAAGCATGCTCCATTACCACCAATAAAAATCTCTCTATAGTGTACAAAGTCTTTTCAATCCATTAGATCTTAATTCTCATAATCCTGGGAGCAAGAGGAAATATTACATCCATTTTATTAGGGATAAGCAACTACAGAGCAGCAAAATGACTTGTGAGGTCCTTTAGCTAGAATGTGATAGCTAGACAGTGATTAAACCCTGAATCCTCTGCAGGGACCTTACAGTGTATTATGCTACCCCTAACCACTAAACCCAATTGACAGGACTGATCAATACCTGTTCTGTAAGTAATATCGAAACATTGCTGTATTTCTTATTGGTTTCAGATCCCAATGAGGCCAGACGCAATAAGAAAAGTAGTAAAGCTGTTTCCCAGATCAAAAACTCCCAGTTATAAGCATCATTCAGGAAAGTTTTGTGTCCTTGGAGAACCTATACAAAGGATCAAAAAAAGTTAAGTTTTTCATTTACCTTAAAATCATATAATTACTTTTACTCTGTCAATTTAAGAACATTTCCAAAAATCCAGTATTTTAATACTCAAAGCAGAAGAGCTTTAATACCCAAAGTATTACCTATTTATTTAATCATTATATATTTAAGTTTCCTAGATTTTCTCCTATAGCAAGGGTCTAGAAGTAACAAAGAAGGAAAATACCACAAATAAAATAAGACAAATGCATTTGCAACTACTTTAACCATCAGTGTGTCTACTCACAACGATATGGCAACCATTATTCAAAGTAATAACTTTGCATTATGTCAAGTGAGCTCCCTAAAACATGTGGCTCATTCCACTGGTATGACTAGAAAGTCCTAACGATCAGTTCTTTATTCTGTTTTAGGCTCCAAATAACAATAGCAGCAGGAACTATGCATCAAATTTTCTGGTAAAAGGTTTTTGTTTTTGTTTTTAAATTTGTTGATTTAAAAGTAAAGAAATTTACTCAAACAAGCCCAAAATAAGATGGAATTTACTGAAAAACATACAGATAATGCTCACAGAAACCTTGTGAAAAACAGGAAGTCACCAAGCAGCTGCCCTCTGCATCTCGCTTCCCCCAGGGCTACGTAGGCTCCCATCTCCACTCCTCTTAGCCAGCTCCATTGCCTTACAAGACCTTTGTTTTCTGCCTCCCCACTGAGTTTGACTCATATTAGCTTTGGCTTGTCATGGCACCCTAGCAGCAGACTTCTCAAGATAAAATGTGGAAATCAGAAAGCAATAGAATCCTAAAAGTGCTGAAAGGAAATAACTGGCAACCTGGAATTCGATTCCTGGTAAAAAAAAAAATATATTCAAAAGTGAAAGTGATAAAATATATTTTCAAACAAGCAAAAACTGAGGGAATTCATCACCAGCAGACTGTCACTAAAATAAATACTAAAGGAGTTACTCAGGTAGGAGGAAAATAATCCCAGAGAGAAACACAGAAGTTCAGGAAATAATAAAAAGCAATGGAAAAGGTAAATATGTGAGTAAATACAAATGATTAATTACACAAAACAATAATAATTACATCTTGTGGTTTTAAAATATATGTAAAATTAAGGTAAAGGACAATAATACAAAAGGTGAAAAAGTAAATGGGATGAACTGTTCTAAGGGCCTAGCATTATCAAGAGAGTGATAAATTAATCATTTTATTAGACTATAAAAAATTAAGCATGCATGTTGTAATCTCTTTACTACTTAAAACAATAGTAAAAGAATATATAACAAGTTAATAGGATTAAGTGGAATATTTAAAAATATTTGGTTAATAAAAAGATGATAAGAGGAGTGAAAAAGGAAAATTAGCAGGTAGCAAAAGAAAGAACCAAATATATTTGTGGTTATAGTAATAACATTAAGTTTAAATGGGCTAGACACTCCAAAATCTAAGACTGTGAGGATGGATGAAAAAACAAGCAACCAACTGGGAACAGTGTCTCATGCCTATAATCCCAGCACTCTTGGAGGCAGAAGCAGGAGGATCCCTTGAAGTCAGGAGTTGAAGGCCAGCCTGGGGAACAAATCCAGACTCCACTTCTACAAAAAATTAAAAATTAACCAGGCTAGGTAGCACGTGCCTGTAGTCCCAGATACCAAAAAAAAAAAAAAAAAAAAAAGAAGAAGAACGAACGAACGAACACCAAGCAACCATAAGAGGACATGCTGATTATGAGAGACACAACTAAAATATGAGAACAAAAGAATAAAAACAGGTAGACAAAGATATAACATGTAGAAATGAATCAAGACAGCTGGTGCAACGAAATTAACATCAAATCAATAAGAAACATTACAAAGACAGACATTTTGTAGGGTCATGAAAGGCCAAGCCTGACATTTTTCCAGATTAAAGGAGACTAGAGACATGACAATTAAATGCAATATGTAATTCTGAACTGGATCCTGGACTCAGAAAAAAAAAATAAATCACTATAAAGGACATAAAAGTCAATTGCCCAAAAAGATGGATAACAAAACTAAATCTGGTTGTACCCCGTTACACATAAAGCAAACATCGACAGAAGAGGACACATAGACAAATCCACAATCAGACTTGAACACACCTCTATCAATGACTGACAGAATAAGCAGACCAAAAAATTCAGTAAGGATGTAGGTAATTTGATACATATAGGACACTGTCTCAACAATGACACAATATAAATCTTGTCAATGTGCTAATGGAAAATTTAATGAAACTGAATATATGCTGGATAATAAAGTAAACCTCTACATATTTAACAGGACTGAAAATATTCAGAGTATGCTTTGACCACAGTAGAATTACATTAAAATTCAATAAATGCAAAAGTATAAGATAAACCTGTAACTTCTTTTAAAGCAGAAAGCACAGAAGTGCTTTACAAAAAGGAGACCCTATCAAAAGGATAAAGGAGGGGGTTTCTAGGGGCTCCCACTGGCCAAATTTGGGACAATGTAGGCATCAAAGCAAATATAGTAACAGATTTTTTTTTTTTTGTAGAGATGGGTCCTCATTATGTGGCCCAGGTTGGTCTTCAACTCCTGGCCTCACACAATCCTCCCACATTAGCCTCCCAAAGTGCTGGGATTACAGGTGTTAAGCTACTATGCCCAGCCTATAGTAACAGATTTTAACCCACTGTATAAAAATGAGAATACATGATTCCACAGTATAATAAATAAATGAATGAATAAATTAGAGGGAAAGAAATGAAAGATCTACCTTGGAGTGACAACTAATAAATACAGAACGAATAATGTAGTCGGAAAATCAATATTTTACAATCATACAATAGTTTTATATCAATTAATAATTACCAACTAAAATTAGACTGATCTTACAGTTTGAAAGGACTTCAAAATTACTTGTATTCCCATTTTGAAAAGTTAGAAAAATTACCAAATATCCAAAATAGTAAAAAATGTAGATGTACTACAAATACATACTTAAAGACAGTGACCTAAGTCTAAAACAGAAAGTGAATCCTATATTAGAATTTTCATTTTTCCTTAAAGCAGATGTGAAACTTTTACCTGAGCACAACAAATGAAAGCAATCGAAAGTGTCAGTAGGAAGACTGAGGATACAACCACATCAACTGAACGCTGTGGCCCCCGTCTCTGTGGAGTGAGACACGTGTTAATGTTTTAGATTACTGGCAGACAGCAACCGCCCTCACATCATTCACACTCTGAATTGTACTACATTCGTGTGAAAATGTTTATAAGAAGTTTCTGAGATAGGATTTTAACATATTCAGTACATAAAGTCATCAACTTTAAGTACTGAAATCCATGCATTTCCAAATTAAGGGTGACTGATTCATTAACATACTGGAATATTTCCCAAAAAAGCTGGAATATTTCCCAAAAAAGCTGGAATATTTCCCAAAAAAGTCAGAAAAATATACATTAATTATCACTTTGCTCCTAGGAAATTTAGATTTTCTTTTCCCTTTCTAAGCTCTTCTTTACCTACCCCTACCAGCTTTGCAGAGAGATGACATCCAACTTGCTGTCCAGCAAGTTTGTCAGCTGCTGGTATGATCTGCCTGACACCCAGAACTACACTGTCTACTGAGTAACTGCTGCCAGGAGCTTCAGTGAGCATATTCTTGCATATACTCTATTGTTAATCAAATAAAACTCACCTTTAGATAGGAACGCAGTGATAACCATATTTTAATATTCTCCACCTTCTTAAGTCTGAAATGAGGTATTTCATATTTCCTAGCTTTCCTGGCAGAAGTAATATGGCTGAAGAGTTTTGCAAATAAAAATCTCTAGAAGAGGTTTAAAAAAAAATCACAGTGAAATGTATGTATGTGTCTGTGTATTCACATAATTGCCAATGATATTTGCAGAATACAAAAATGTTAAAAAGAATGAAGTTCTAATCAGTGATCACTAAGATGGGCAGTGAAAATTTTCATTAATAGCTCATTACCCTGTTGTTTCCAAAGCACATTACATAGTAATATACTTCTTCACAATGTGGTACACTCAACATTTGCAAGGAATATTCTTTGGAGACCCCCAAAGAATGGTTGGCATTTGTGGATCCACTACTTCACAAACTCAAATGTTTATAGATCATTCTGCCTTATTCCCAAATTAAATTTCTATTCAAAATCACATTTCTGGGGCTGGGCATGGTGGCTCATGGCCTGTAATCCCAGCACTTAGGGAGGAAAGACAGGGGAATCACTTGAGCCCTGGAGTTCAAGACAAGCCTGGGCAACAAAGTAAGACCTCACCTCTACAAAAATACAAAAAATTAGTCGGGTGTGGTGGCGCAGGCCTGTAGTCCCAGCTACTGGGGAGGCTGAGCTGGAAGGACTGCTTGATCCTCAGGAGGTCAAGGCTGGAGTGAGCCGTGATCACACCACTGCACTCCAACCTGGGCAACAGAGCGAGACCCTGTCTCAAAAAAATAAAATAAAATAAATCACACTTCTGCATATCACCAATATTTTAAACCCTCCATCCTTAATTTTTATCAAATTTCAATTTATGTATCTCTCACTTGGCCATTTTTCACAAAAACATTATCACATGTAGATAATTATTTTATTCTATGGATAAAAAACAAAAAAGGGACACTGAGGTACAGAAGCTAAGCAGTCGGCTAGGCTCACTCACTGGCTAAGCCACTTATTCTACACGTGGAGCCTGGCAAAATTTCAGATTACAATGTGTAATACGTAAACAGTCAATAACACAAACAATAAATCCACAAATATCAAAAGTCCACTTATCAATCCTTTATTGCCCACATCAGCTTGAAGAGAGATCAAATCAAGAGAACAAAAACAACTCAATGGAATATCATATACAAAAACAGAGGTAAAAAATTTTACTTATTTCTCCACTGACCTGTTTATATGTTCTCTCTGCCACACACATCATGAAAAAAAACATCCAAGTAAGACACAATCTTTCAAAAAAATTAATTATGGACAAAACAATAATAGGTGTAACAGGTGGTGCCCCACAAAAGAGAGTCAAGATCTCCTCAGCTGAAATGGACTTTAGCTGGTCAAGGCTCTTCTCACGGAAAAGTCGATGTAAGAATGGAAAAAATGCTAATCCAATAGTGACAACATTTCCCAGCATCTGATAACCTACTCCTTGCTGATAGGCATTGACCTGTGAATTATTTACAATTTCTATCATTATTGTGTAGCTAAATGGAGTTACAAAGCAGTATTTATCAAACACTATTCAGACTATTAAAAACACATTCTAAAAGTATAAATACAAATGACATACAGATTTATGACTTTTAAATCTTATTAAAAATTGGGATTCAATGAGATAGGAATATCTGTAGAGCATACCTGAACAGTTGACTATGCTAACAGAGACCAGGTATAACAAATAATATATATATTACCATGTAAAGACTCTGACTACAAAATTACATATATATGTTAATAATATATTACATACAATATAGATGATATATATATATGTGCTTCAAAAGCAGAGTCATACTGTTTTAATCACTAAGAGATTCTTATAAAATAGCTCCGGATCACTTAGTATATTTTTTGAAAAATCTAGAAACATATTCAATCTTACCCTGCTCATGATGATGCCACTTATTTCCAACACAGACATATCCATCTTTTTGCACTCATTCCCCTCCCAGATTATTGCACTAACTCGATCAGAGGAAGGACTTGAATTCTGAAGCCAGAACAAATGATTCTGAGAAGAAAAATATAAAATTGTTTCTATCCATGCTTTATTGCCTCCATTAGTTTTTCTCTCCCAGGCTCCATTCATTTGCCAACACTCTAATAACCGCTTCTATAATGCTGGTCCTTTTTTCCTTTTTCTTTTTTTTTTTTGAGACAGGGTGTCACTATGTTGCACAGGTTGGTCTCAAACTCCTGGGCTCAAGCAATCCTCCCATCTGCCTCCCTCTACACAGCCTTCTGTGTAGCAAGGACCACAATCACATACCACCATGGCCCGCTAGGTCCATTTTTCTTCACTAAGCCATTCTCTTACCTAGGGAGAGACTAAATGTCTTCTGTTATGAGGAGAGATAGCAGTCCATGATCTCCAAGGTTGCTTCCCTCTCTAAAGGTATGGAAGTGAGGATAAGCTTAGTGTAGTCATGGGCTATTAAGAAAGAATTTCTAGAGCTACGAGATTACACTGGGAGTAATAGGAAGTAAAGGAAGATACTAAAAGGCCTTATACATCACATGAATGACTGAGGAGTTAAGTCTGTTTCTGGTCTAACCAGGACACAGAGAATTAGTGAGGCTTAGAAAAGCTCAAGTGGAGACAGTCACAATGAAAACAGCTCCCTCTCCTCCTCTGCCATATCATGTCTCATTCTTTAAATACTAGCTCAAGTCCCATTTCACCACCATGGTCCTCTCTGACAGCCTCAGCCTTACTAACTTTGCCCTCCTCTGAAATGAAAAACTTTTACAGTCTGTATCAGACAAATTAGCATTTTATTATATGGTGCGTTTATGTTGTCCTCTACTTATTTCCTATATAATTATCTTGTTCCCAAACTAAAATATAACCTTCTAGAAAAGGACCATCTGGCATATTTTTTCTCTTTCTACCAAAACGAAATTTTTTCTCTTTCTACCAAAACAAAATTATTTCTACCATAATGCCAACAAGCATTTATTGATTTGAATCACTGATTTGACTGATTCACTGACTTATACAACTCATATTTACTAAGCACCTACTATGTATCATGCCTGTGGATAAAATGGAGAACAAGATAGATGTCCTTGCTACCAAGGAGTTTATAGACTTCTGAAGGAAGTTACTATACAGCATGGTAAGGAAAAGCAAGAGTGCTTTAGGAGTATATAGGAAAGGCTTCCTGAAGGAAGCATCACTCAGGCCAAGATCTGCCTGGAAATAAAAAGGAATGAACCAAAAGAATGGGCATTAGAGAAAATTATGTCCCAGGCAAAGAAACCTGTATGCATATGGGCCCAGAGGCGCATGAGGCCTGGTTACATATGAGAAACAAAGAAGGTTAGTCGAGTCAAGTTCACCATGTGAGGAGCAGGGACAGAATGGTCAGAGATGAAACTGTATTAGAACAAATAAAGGAACAGAAGCAAGCAATCCAGAAAGAAGAAAAAAGGATTTTAAAGGAAGTGGCATTATCAGATTTGTATTTTAGAAGTATCACTCTGGCTGTAGCAAGGAAAATGAAAGGAACAGAGGCAACCCTACAGAAGTTACTGTAATAGCTTCTTATCTTATCCAGTTGAGATAAGATGATGGCCTGCACCAAGCTGGGTGACCACAGAGATGCAGGTATTTAGACAGCTGAATCAAAAGAACATAAGCGATTAAGGGTGGAAAGAATGGGGCCAGCTGGGCATGGCGGCTCATGCCTGTAGTCCCAGCACTTTCAGAGGCTGACGCGAGTGGATCACTTGAGGTCAGGAGTTTGAGACCAGCCTGGCCAACACGGCAAAACCCCATCTCTACTAAAAATACAAAAATTAGCCAGGTGTGGTGGTGGGCAGCAGGCGCCTGTAATCCTAGCTACTCAGGAGGCTGAGGCAGGAGAATCACTTGAGCCTGGAAGACGGAGGTTACAGTGAGCTGAAATTGTCCTACTGTACTCCAGCCCGGGTGACAGAGTAAGACTTCATCTAAAAAAAAAAGGGGGGGGGGTCAAGAATGACTCCAAGCTTTTTGACTTGGGTGGGTAGTATAGTATTAAGAAACACAGGGAATAAAAGAATAATAGGCTAGGTGAACAGGATTGGAAAATGATTTATTGCATTTGACATGGTGAGTTTACCACACTCAATTATTCTTATATATGTCTTAAAATTATACTGCAAATCTCAAAGGAGGGGAGTACTAAGGAGATCAAGATGATCATGATGCTATGCATAACTACTGAAAGCAATGTAATTTAGATGAATCTTCAGACTGAATGCAAAAAATATTTAGCCTCACTGCAAAATCAGAAAAAGTAGCATAAAATTTTAATGAGAGCCAGGTATGGTGGCTCACCCCTGTAATCCCAACACTTTGTGAGGCTAAGGTGGGAGGACTGTTTGAACCCAGAAGTTCAAGACCAGCCTAAGCAAGATAGTGCGACCCTATCTCTACAAAAAACTTAAAAATTAGCCAGGCATGGTGGCTAATCAGGAGGCTGAGGTGGGAGGATCACTTGAGCTGGGGAGGTTAAGGCTACAGTGAGTCATGATTGCACCACTGCACTCCAGCCTGGGCAACAGAGTGAACTCTGTCTCAAAAAGAAAAAAAAAAAAAAAAAAAACTTTAATGAGAAAATTTACATTGTTTCTGGTTCATTTTTTTAAAATTATATACATTTAATGAAGTGATTTTTTAAATGAAAATGTATCATCTAAATCAATGGTATCTTTGAATCAAGAAAATTTGATAATTAAGCAAATATGTATCCATCATTCACTATTTGCAAGTCAATGTGGAAATATTTTGCCTAAAGAACAAAAACCTAAGAATCATAACAATCACTGACATTAAGCAACTGAAAGGTTGATATGAGAACTATTTCTTCATCATTCAATCTATCCAGAAGTGGAATAAGCTGTATCATTAAATAACAAGCACTCCAGCTCCAGAAGTATTTAAGAAGAGGCCAATTGATCATCTGATGGAGACATTAATAATAATGCTAACATTTATTGGGTATTTACTCTTGCCAGGTATTATGCTATGTACTTTATCTTATTAGCTATTTCACACTATTCCTAAGAAGCAGGAACTATTATCACCACACAACAGATGGTAAAAAATTTACACAGATATAGAATGAATCTCTACATTGGTTGGAAGGTTGAAATACCTTCTAATGACTGATTTTATGACATTAATATAAAACCTGAAATTAAAAGCATTATTTATTTTATGCACTACTCAAAAAGCAAGCAGTACCATTTCTTTTTTTTTTTTTTTTTTTTTTTTTTGAGGCAGAGTCTTCACTCTGTCGCCCAGGCTGGAGTGCAGTGGCACCATCTCGGTTCACTGCAAGCTCCGCTCCCGGGTTCGTGCCATTCTCCTGCCTCAGCCTCCCGAGTAGCTGGGACTACAGGCGCCCGCCACCGTGCCCGGCTAATTTTTTGTATTTTAGTAGAGACGGGGTTTCACCGTGTTAGCCAGGATGGTCTCGATCTCCTGACCTCGTGATCCGCCCGCCAATTCATATGTAACACTGTGATGTTCATGAAAATATAAGGTATATTTTCTGTATGCAAACTTTACTCATACAAAATACAAAATACACGTTAAGGACCATTCTAAGGAAAATAATAAGAAAAAGTAATATAAAAAAAATTTAGGTTAGGGTAACTCTAGATTACTTCTCCCTGAATTCTAATCCGAACATCTTCACTTACAGGCTATGCTCAATTTCCTTACCTCTAAACTGGGGATAATAATAGTATCTACCCTACAGGATTATTGTAAAGTTAAATGAGATAACAGAATGCCTGATACACAGTAAGAACACAATAAATACCAGCTATTCTTATCATGCCTGCACAGACCTGCTGAAAAACATCCTCTTTGGGGTCACGTTTGGTCCCTGAGTGAAGGGTATTCACATGAACCCCCTCACTGTCACTGGTGACAGATGACCGGCACTCTGGGCCATGTAGCAGGTCGTCCCATAACATATCCTCAGTCTCTGAGTCATGGCGGGTGCTTTCTGAGTCTCTTCTTGACATGTTGAGGCTTCGAGAGCCACCACTCACACCAGATCTAGAGCCCTTTAAAGGAAAACAAAAAGGAAAAAATTTTCTTCATCTTTAAAAATAATTATATGTGAAATAAAATTAAAACAAGTTATCTACAGCAATGGATTGAAAGCCTTCAAAAGTCAATCACCATGAATTCATTTTTTCACAGGGCTTCACATAACAATAATGCTTTCTTATTTTTTGATACAGGGTCACACTCTGTCACCCAGGCTGGAGTGCAGTGGCATTATCATAGCCCACTGCAACCTCAAACTCTTGGGCTCAAGCGATCCTCCTGCCTCAGCCTCCTGAGTAGCTGGCACTACAGGTGCATACCATCACATCCGTATATATATATATACACACACACACACACACACACACACACACACACACACATATATACTTTTTTTTTTTTTGTAAAGAGGGGGTCTCATTTTGTTGCCCAGGCTGGTCTCAGACTCCTGGTCTCAAGCTATCCACCCACCTCAACCTCTCAAAGTGTTGAGATTATAGGCGTGAGCCACCATGTCTGGCCAATAATAGATTTTAGTATTTAAATGTTAAACTCTGATGTCTCTAGCAAGCAGGACTCCCTCTAAGAAGCTATTGCCAAGTTACAGAACTGTTCGACTAAGGTGTTCTGGGAAGGGAGTGATTCCTATAAGCACACCAAGATGACCAACTCAATTGGCTTAGCTGAGCTTTTTGACACACACAAAATGTCCCCAACTCTAAATATTGTGAACTTCACTACAGACCTACTCAGCTCCAAAATGTTAAAGGATAATCAGGCAAAGAAAAGTACAAACATAAATATGAAAGTTATTCCATGATCACAATTGCCTTGTTAATCAAAACAAAAGAAAAACCACACCACCACCATCTACTCTGCTCACCTCTGACTTACAATTTTCCAAATAATATAATATGCCCTTTAGCTCTCATGATGAGATTTACTACTCCCATCTTTTCAGAACTCCTTTCTCAAAAATCTGTCTTCATCAGTGTCAATCCAATTTATGATGTTTAAAAATAAACCTCATATTCCAAGTGAATATTTAATAATCTCATTATTCAGGGATTAAGTAACCTCTTTCTGGGCATCATCTGTGATACTTTTAAACTCAGAGTCAATGTAGAAAAATATTCTTTCGGCTGGGCGCGGTGGCTCAAACCTGTAATCCCAGCACTTTGGGAGGCCGAGATGGGCGGATCACGAGGTCAGGAGATCGAGACCATCCTGGCTAACACGGTGAAACCCTGTCTCTACTAAAAATACAAAAAACTAGCCGGGCGAGGTGGCGGGCGTCTGTAGTCCCAGCTACTCGGGAGGCTGAGGCAGGAGAATGGCGTGAACCCGGGAGGCGGAGCTTGCAGTGAGCTGAGATCCGGCCACTACACTCCAGCCTGGGCGACAGAGCGAGACTCCGTCTCAAAAAAAAAAAAAAAAGAAAAATATTCTTTCTAGGTATGTAGTCATTAAAAGCTGCCAGATAAGGAGATAGATAATTGGAGACAAGGAAAGGGCTGGCAAATATTAATGTAAACGCAACTTTAGGGCAACCAATAAAAAAAGGAATGGATAAAGTTATTACACTCAAAAATATACCTTGATTTCTCAAAGGGATACTTTACCTGGCTAAAGGCTGCTGATTCAAATTCTGATTCAGCTAGACTATCTGAATCCCGCACAATATGACACCACCTTGTAGTGGTTTTCTTTACCTGCCAAAAATCAAACCAATAAACAATAGGAAGATATGTTAAATGCTTTGTTACTAACTTCAATGATTTAGTCCTATACTTTCATAAACTAAAACAGAAATTACCTGAGAGTTTAGGTGCCTTGAAAGTACTGATTTTCTATTCTTAACTTCACAACCATTGTCACTTGAGGCCCCTTCCACACTCCTACGCAATAATATCATCTGTGTCCGTGCTTCACCATCTTCCTCACTTGACAGGTCATCAGACACCCCATTACCCAAACGCCTAAAAGCCTCCTACAAAGAGAACAGCAATATCTTCACAGGGGACAGCCCAAAATATTGTAATAAGCTGCATGTGTAAAAACAAAAAAATCATACAAACACTACCAAGCAGCAAAAGTAAACTAACCCAAAACTGAATAAATCCATATATTATTAATCTCAATTAAGAAAAATATTAACTTGAAACTAAATATGCTAAATGAAGAGGCAGTGTTATGGAGTATTCAAAAACCAAGACTCAAGTCAAACTCTAAGCCTGAATCACAACTCTTCTACTTACTAGACACATAACCTTGAGCAATTTACTAAATCTGTCTGGAGCTGAGTTTCCTCATCTGAAAAGAAACGATAATAAAAGCGTCTATTTCACAGGTTTGTTGAAAATAAATGAGATAAGTTAGTATACGTAAAGTACTTAGGACAATGCCTGGTTATAGTAATGGCTCAATAATTATTAGACTAAATGCCACGATCTAACCAACAAGAAAACAGTTTAAAACTATCAAGTAAAAGCATATAGCTAGTTTTAGACATAGAGCGGACCATCTCCATCTAAACCTACAAAATAATTTCCCAAACTCTTACTATACTATCACTGCTTCTCCGGAATACAACACAGCCCCCTCTTCACTAATCTGTCTATTAAATCTACCAGCCTGCTGCCAAGGCTGGGTAACTCGCAAAATTAATAACAAGTCTAGTGCTAGAAATTTTAAGACTAAGTTCCAGTCTTCGTGTGATAGCTTCTTTTCATATCCTATGGTTTTACTTGTTAGGACAAATTTACAAACCTGCTAGTATCTATTTTATATCTCTAACAGAGTCTTAACAGGAAAATGTTACATGAGGAAAAAAAGGCTTGTTAAATCCATCTAAATCTTACCCTACGGCACTTTTCTCCATCTGAAAATTTTGCTTTCTCTCTTGTTTGCCACATTCTAATCTCTGGTCGACATTGTCTCTTCTTAATGATAGGACGGACACAACTTGGGTCATTGTCAGTTTCAGTCCCTTTGTTAGATATTAATTTTACTCTTTTAATCCTATTTTTTTTAAAAAAAGGAAAAGAAGATTAGTTTTTTGAAAATAACACCTTTCATGAAACCACTTTCTTCTAAGGAATACGCTATATTATTCTGGAAATCAAGAAAATTCAAGAATCATATTTTTCAGGACTTTAGCTTGCTAAGTAAGGGTGTAGAATGACAAAATATTCAATCACAGACTCAGAATGCGAGTCTATTCTTCAAAGACTCAGGTCAATTAACTGAAAGGAAGCATATACTTTTCAGTGTTGCACAAAAGTAGGTTCATAGTCCTCTCCACATCTTCTCAAACACAATGCAACTCCTACCTTATATCGTCTGTTACTGCCACTCCACTAGCCCAGCAGACTTAGGGTGCACATGACCTACTGAGACACCAGCTGAGTGGCCAGGGAGTGCTTGTGCCACCCCTACTGCAAAGCCAGGCAGTGTTGTTCACAGCCCAGGAAGAGACAGAAGAGTAAAAAGGACCAGCTCAGCCAGAGTAGAACAAGGGACCACAGTCCTGAGGCCCCCATTCCAGGACCTAACTTACATTTCTAGACACACCTTGGACCAAAATGCAATCAGCACATTTGAAGGGAAGGATCCAGTCCCAGCAGGAGTCATCACCTGCTGACCAAAGAGCCCTTGGGCTCAAACAGTGGTAGCCAGGCAGTACTCACTGTGGGTCTTGGGTGAGACTCAGAGCCATACTGGCCTCAGCAGTGACCCAGTATATTCCTAGCTGTGGTGGCTACAAGGAGAGACTCTTTCTGCTTGAGGAAAAGAGGGAAGAGTAAAGGGAACCCTGTCTTATACGCAGGGTACAAGCTCAACCACAGTGGGGTAGAGCACCAAGTGTGCTCTTGAGGTCCCTGATTCTAGGCCATGGCTCCTGGATGGTATTTCTGGACCCACCCCGGGCCAGAGGGGAGCACATTGCCCTGAAGGGAGATACCCAGGCCTATCAGCATTAACCACAAGCTAACCAAAGAGCCCTTGGACCTTGAGTGAATATCAGCAACAGCCATGCAGTACTTGCTGCAGGCCTGGGGCAGTGGTGGCCATGGGGAGAGATTCCTCTGCTTGAGGAAATGGGAGAGAGGAGTGGGGAGTTTGTCTTTTGGTTTGGGTGTGAGCTCAGCTGCCATAGAACACAGCGACAGGTAGATTCCTAAGGTTCTCAATGCCAGGCCCTGACAGCATCTCCAGATCTGCCCAGAGCCAGGGGTAACTTGCTGCCCTAAAAGGAAGGACATAAGCCTGGATGAATTTGCCCTTGGGCTTTGAGTAAACATAGGTGGTAGACAGGCAAGTGGTCACCATGTGGACCTTGGGCAAGACCCAGTGCTGTGCTGGCTTCAGGCCTGCCCCAGGCCAGTCCCAGTATTAAAGGCCACAGGGGTGCTGTGTCACCCCCTCCTGGCTCCAAGCAGCTCAGCAAAGAGAGAGAGAGACTCCATTTGTTTGGGAGAAAGTTAGGGAAGAGAACAAGAGTCTCTGCCTGGTAATCCAGAGAATTCTCCCAGATCTGACCCAAGACCACCAAGGCGGTCACCTCTACAAGTCTACAGCAGCTGTGGCATTACTGGGCTTAGGGTGCCCCCGAATGCAGATACAGCTGCAGTGACCAAAGACTTAGATCACAACACCCAATTCTCCTCAAATACTTGGAAGGACAGGTACAAAGATGCCCAGACTGTGAAGACTACAACAAACATCTAACCACACAAGCGTCAAGACCATGGAAGAAAAAATGACCTCACCAAACCAACTAATAAGATATAATAAGTGACCAATTCTAGAGAGACGGAAATATACAACCTTAGAGACAGAAAATTCAAAATAGCTATTTTTGGCCAGGCACAATGGCTTATGCCTATAATCCTAGCACTTTATGAGGCCAAGGGACAGGTGGATCACTTGAGCTAAGGAGTTCAAAACCAGCCTGGGCAACATGGCAAAACCTCATCTTTACAAAAAATTAAAAAATTAGCTGGGTGCAATGGCATGTGCCTGTAGTCCCAGCTACTTGGGAGGCTGAGGCAGGAGGATCACTTGAGCCTGGGAGGTGGAGACTGCAGTGAGCCGAGATTGCACCATTGAAAAAAAAAAAAAAAAAAAGCCATTTTGAGGAAACTCAAAGAAATTCAAGAATACACAGAAGGAATTCAGAATCCTATCAGATAAATTTAACAAAGAGAGTGAAATAACTAAAAAAAAAAAAAAAAAAAAAGAAAAAAAATCAAACAAATTCTGGAGCTGAAAAATGCAACTGACATACTGAAGAATGCATCAGAGTTTCTTAGCAGCAGAATTAATCAAGCAGAAGAAATAATTAGTGAGCTTGAAGACAGATTATTTAAAAATACAGAAGAGACGAAAGAAAAAATAAAAAAGACTGAACACACCTAAAAATTCTGGAAAATAGCCTCAAAACAGCAAATCTAAGAGTTACTGACCTTAAAGAGGAGGTAGAGAGAGAGACAGGAGTACAAAGTTTATTCAAAGGGATAATAACAGAAAAGTTCCCAAATCTAGAGTAAGATACCAATATTCAAGTACAAGAAGGTCATACAATACCAAACAGATTTAACCCAAAGAAGAATACCTCAAGGCACTTAACAATCAAACCCTCACAGATCAAGGATAAAGAAAGGATCCTGAAAGCAGCAAGAGAAAAGAAACAAATAGCATACAAAGATTCTCCAATATGTCTGGTAGCAGACTTCTCAGTGCAAACTTTATAGGCTAGGAGAGAGTGGTATGACATATTTATTTACTTATTTCTTTTTACTTTTTTTTTTTTAAGATGGGGATCTCAGTTGCCCAGGCTGGAGTTCACTGTCATGACAGCTCACTACCACCTCAACGTCCTTGGCTCAGGTGATCTTCTTGTCTCAACCTCCAGCATAGCTGGAACCACAGGCACATGTCACCACACCCAGCTAATTTTTTATTCTTATTTTTGTCGAGATTGGGTCTCCCTAATGTTGCCCAGGTTGGTCTCGAACTTCTGGCCTCAAGCAATCCTCCCATCTTGGCCTCCCAAAGTGCTGGGATTATAGGCATGAGCCACTAAGTGCAGCCAGTCTGACATATTTAAACTGCTAAAGGAAAAACCTTTTTATCCTAGAATAGTATTATCCAGCAAAAATAAACTTCAAACAAGAAGGAAAAATAAAGATATCCCCAGAAAAAAACAAAAGCTGAAGGATTTTATCAACAACAGACCTGCCTACAAGAAATGCAAAAGAGAGTTCTTCAAATTGAAAGAAAAGACATTAATGAGCAATAAGCAATCATCTGAAGGTAGAAAACTCATTAGTAAGTACACAATAAAGACAGAATATTATAACCCTGTAATTGTCGTGTATAAACTATTCATATCTTCAATAGAGAGACTAAAAGATGAACCAATTTAAAAGAATACTACATTCCAAGACATAGACAGTACAATAAGATATAAATGCAAACAACAAAAAGTTAAAAAGCAAGGGAACAGAATGAAAGTGTACAGTTTTTATTACTTTTCTCTTTGCTGGTTTATGAGTTTGTTTGCTTGTTTATGCAATCAGTGTCATCAGTTTAAAAATAATAGGTTATAAAATATTATTTGCAAGCCTCAATGTAACCCCAAATTTAAAAAAAATAACAGATACACAAAAAAATAAAAAGAAATAAATTTTAAAATACCACTAGAGAAAATCACCTTCACTAAGAGGAAGACGAGAAAGAAAGAAAGAAAAAAGAAAATCACAAATGAACCAGAAAACAACTAACAAAGTGGCAAGAGTAAGTCCTTACTTATCAATAATGGCATGGAATGTAAATGAACTAAACTTTCTAATCAAAAGACATAGAGTGGCTTAATGAATTAAAAAAACAAAATCCATGATCTGTTACCTACAAGAAACAAACTTTACCTATAAACATACACACAGGCTGAAAATAAGGCAATGGAAAAAGTTATTCTATGCCAATAGAAACTAAAAATTAGCAGGAGTAGTATATTAGTCCATTTTCATGCTGCTGATGAAGACATACCCAAGATTGGGAAGAAAAAGAGATTTAACTGGACTTACAGCTCCACATGGCTGAGAAGGCCCCTCAGAATCATGGCGGGAGGTAAAAGGCACTTCTTACATGGTGGTGGCAAGAGAAAATGAGGAAGAAGCAAAAGCGGAAACCCCTGATAAACCCATCAGATCTTGTGAGACTTATTCACTATCACAAGAACAGCATGGGAAAGACCAGCCCCCATGATTCAATTACCCTCCCCGGGGCCCCTCCCACAACCCACTGGAATTCTGGGAGATACAATTCAAGTTGAGATTTGAGTGGAGACACAGCCAAACCATATCATTCTGCTCCTTGCCTCTCCAAAATTCATGTCCTCACATTTCAAAACCAATCATGCCTTCCCAATACTCCCCCAAAGTCTTAACTCATTTCAACATTAACCCAAAAGTCTAGCGTCCAAAATCTCATCTGAGACAAGGCAAGTCCCTTCAACCTATGAGCCTGTAAAATGAAAAGCAGGCTAGTTACTTCCTAGATACAATAGGGGTACAAGTATTGGGAAATACAGACATTCCAAATGGGAGAAATTGGCCAAAACAAAAGGGTTACAGGGCCCTTGCAAGTCCAAAATCCAGTGAGGCAATTGAATTTTAAAGCTCCAAAATGATCTCCTTTGACTCCAGGTCTCACATCCACGTCATGCTGATGCAAAAGGTGGGTTCACACGGTCTTGGGCAGCTCTGTCCTTGTGGCTTTGCAGGGTAAAGCCTCCCTCCTGGCTGCTTTCACAGGCTGGTGTTGAGTGTCTGGGGCTTTTCTAGGAGCACAGTGTAAGCTGTTGGCGGATCTACCATTCTGGGGTCTGGAGGATGGTGGCCTTCTTCTCACAGCTCCACTAGGCGGTGCCCCAGTAGGGACTCTGTGTGGGGGCTCCGACCCACCTTTCCCCTTCCACACTGCCCTCACAGAGGTTCTCCATAAGGGTCCCGCCCCTGCAGCAAACTATTGACTGGGCATCCATCTTCTGAAATCTAGGCAGAGGTTCCCAAACCTCAATTCTTGACTTCTGTGCACCTGCAGACTCAACACCACGTGGAAGCTCAAGGTTTGGAGCTTCTACCCTCTGAAGCCATAGCCTGAGCTGTACATTGGCCCCTTTCAGCCATGGCTGGAGCAACTGGGACACAGGACACCAAGTCCCAAGGCTGCACACAGCATGAGGACCCTGGGTCCAGACCATGAACCACTTTTTCCTCCTAGGCCTCCAGGCCTATGATGGGAGGGGCTATCATAAAAGTGTCTGACATGGCCTGGAAACATTTTCCCCATTGCTTGGGGATTAATGTTGGGCTCCTTGCTACTTATGCAAATTTCTATAGCCAGTTTGAATTTCTCCCCTGAAAATGGGTTTTTCTTTTCTTCTTTTTTTTTTTTTGAGACAGAGTCTCGTTCTGTCGCCCAGGCTGGAGTGCAGTGGCGTGATCTCAGCTCACTGCAAACTCCGCCTCTTTGGTTCAAGCAACTCTCCTACCTCAGCCTTCCAGGTAGCTGGGATTACAGGCACCCACCATCACACCTGGCTAATTTTTGTATTTTTTTAGTAGAGACGGGGTTTCACCATGTTGGCCAGGTTGGTCCTGAACTCCTGACCTCAGGTGATCTGCCCACCTTGGCCTCCCAAAGTGCTGGGATTACAGGCATGAGCCACTGTGCCCGGCCTGGGTTTTCCTTTTCTATTGCACAGTCAGGGTGCAAATTTTCCAAACTTTTATGCTCTGCTTCCCTTATATAACCGAATGCCTTTAGCCACACCCAAATCACCTCTTTAATGCTTTGCTGCTTCAATTTTTTTTCCGCCAGATACCCTAAATCATCTATCTTAAGTTCAAAGTTCCACAAATCCCTAAGGCAAGGGTAAAATGCCACCAGTCTCTTTGCTAAAACATAACAAGAGTCACCTTTTCTTCAGTTCCCAACAAGTTCCTCATCTCCATTTGTTACCACCTCAGCCTGGATCTTATCGTTCATATCACTATCAGCATTTCTGTCAAAGCCATTCAACAAATCTCTAGGAGGTTCCAAACTTTCCCACATTTTCATGTCTTCTTCTGAGCACTCCAAACTGTTCCAACCTTTGCCTGTAACCCAGTTCCAAAGTTGTTTCCACATTTTCAGGTATCTTTCCAGCAATGCCCCACTCTACTGGTACCAATTTACTGTATTAATTCATTTTCATGCTGCTGATAAAGACATACCTGAGACTGAGAAGAAAAGGTTTAACTGGACTTACAGTTCCACAAGGCTGGGGAGGCTTCAGAATCACAGCAGGAGGTGAAAGGCACTTCTTACATGGCGGCAGCAAGAGAAAATGAGGAAGAAGCAAAAAGCGGAAACTCCTGATAAACCCATCAGATCTTGTGAGACTTATTCACTATCACGAGACTAGCACAGGAAAGACCAGCCCCCATGAGTCAATTACCTCCCCCTGGCTCCCTCCCGCAATACATGGGAATTCTGGGAAATATAATTCGAGTTGATATTTGGGTGGAGACACAGCCTAACCATATAAAGTAGCTATACTTATATTGGACAAAATAGATTTTAACTATAAAAAGAGTTAAAGGTCATGATATAATGATAAAGGGGTCAATGCAGCAAGAGGACATAACAATTGTAAATATATATGCACCCAACACTGAAGCACCCAGATACATAAAGCGAATATCAACAAAAAAACATTGGACTTAATCTACACTACAGACCAAATAGACCTGATAGACATTTACTGAACATTTCACCTATTGGCTATGGAATACACATTTTTCTCCTCAGTGCATGAATCATTTTCAGGGATATACCATATTATAGCCACAAAACAAATCTTAAAACATTCCAGAAATTTAAAATGATATCAAGTATCACCAGAAGGGTACAGCATCCCCTGGCTGCTTTCACGGGCTGGTGTTGAGTGTCTGTGGCTTTTCCAGGTGCACAGTGCAACTCCACTAGGCAGTGCCCCAGTGAGGACTCTATGTGGGGGTGCCCATCCCACATTCCACATTCCCCTTCCACACTGCCCTAGCAAAGGTTTGCCATGAGTGCCCTGCCCTGGCAGCAAACTTCTGCCTGGACATCCAAGCATTTCCACACATCCTGTGAAATCTAGGCGGAGGTTCCCAAACCTCAATTTTTGACTTCTGTGCACCTCTACAAAAAATACAAAAAATTAGGGAGGGATGTGGTGGCACATGCCCATGGTCCCAGCTACATGGGGGGCTCACACACAAGAATCACTTGAACTGGGAAGCAGAGGTTGCACTGAGCCAAGATCACACCACTGCACTCAAGCCTGGGCAACAGAGTGAGGCTCTGTCTCAAATATTAATAACAATAAGATAAAATGAAATAAATAAATAAAAAGATCATTCATCATGACCAAGTAGGGTTATACCAGGGATGCAAGGATGGTTCAACATACATACAAATCAATTAACGTGACACATCATACCAACAGAATGAAGGAAAAAACCATATAATCATTTCAAATGATGAAAAAGCATTTGATAAAATTCAATATCCCTTCATGATAATAATTCTCAAAAATCAGGGTACAGACGGAACATACTTCAAAAGAATAAAAGTCACATGACAGACCCCAGCTGGTATCATGCTGAATGAGGAAAAACTGAAAGCCTTTCCTCTAAGATCTGGAAAATGACAAGGATGCCCACTTTCATCACTGTTATTCAATATAGTACTAGAAGTCCTAGCTAGAGCAATCAGACAAGAGACAGAAAAGGCATACAAATTGGAAAAGAAGAATTCAAATTACCTTTGCCTACAGATGATATGATCTTATATTTGGAAAAACCTAAAGATTCCACCAAAAAACTATCAGAACTGATAAATTCATTAAAGTTACAGGATATAAAATCAACATAAAAAATCAATAGCATTTCTACATGCCAACAGCAAACAATTTAAAAAAGAAATCAAGAAAGTGATACGATTTCTAACAGTTACAAATAAACACCGAGCAATTAACTTAACCAAAGAAGTGAAAGATCCCTATAATGAAAACTATAAAACATTGATTTAAGAAATTGAAGAGAATGCAAAAAATATGGAAAGATATTCCATAGTTTATGAACTGGAAGAATCATTATTGTTAAAAATATCCATACTAACCAAAGCAATCTACAGATTCAATGCAATCCCTATAAAAATACCAATGACATTCTTCACAGAAATAGAAAAAACAATCCTAAAACTTATATGGAATTGGCCAGGTGCAGTGGCTCACACCTGTAATCCCAGCACTTTGGGAGGCCAAGGTGGGCAGATCATCTGAGGTCAGGAGTTCGAGACCAGCCTGGCCAACATGGTGAAACCCTGTCTCTACTAAATTAGCCAGGCGTAGTGGTGGGTGCCTGTAATTCCAGCTATTTGGGAGGCTGAAGCAGGAGAATTGCTTGAACCTGGGAGGCAGAGGTTGTAATGAGCTGAGATCACACCATTTGCACTCTGGCCTGGGCAAAAGAAGAAGACTTCGTCTCAAATAATAATAATAATAATAATAATAATAATAATAATAATAATATGGAATCACAAAAGACCCAAAATAACCAAAGATATCCTAAGTAAAAATAACAAAACTGAAGGAATCACATCACCTGACTTCAAATTGTACTACAGCACTATAGTAACCAAAGGAGCACGGTAGTGGCATAAAAACACATAGGCCAACAGAACAGAATTGAGAACCCAGAAATAAATCCATACATCTACAGTGAACTCTTTTTTGTTGTTGTTTTTCTTTGAGACAGGGTCACACTCTGTCATGTAGGCTGGAGTGCAGTGGTGAGATCTTGGCTCGCTGTAACCTCTGCCTCCCAGATTTAAGCGATTCTCCTGCTTCCACCTCCCGAGTAGCTGGGCTTACAGGCGCCCACCACCATGCATGGATTATTCTTGCATTTTTAGTAGAGACATGGTTTGGCCATGTTGGCCAGGCTGAACTCCTGACCTCAAATGATCCCCCCACCTCAGCCTCCCAAAGTGCTGGGATTACAGGCATGAGCCACTGTGCCTAGCCAACAGTGAACTCAGTTTTGACAAAGATGCCAAGAACATACATTGGAGAAAGGACAGTCTCTTCAATAAATGGTGCTGGAAAAACTGAATATCCACATGCAGAAGAATGAAATTACACCCTTATCTCTCACCATATGCAAAAATCAAATAAAAGTGAATTAAAGAACTAAATCTAGGACCCCAAACTACGAAATCACTAAAAGAAAACATTAGGGAAATTCTCCAGATAACAGTCTGGGCAAAGATTTCTTAAATAATACTCCACAAGCACAGGCAAACAAAGCAAAATGGACAAATGAGATCACATCAAGTTAAAAAGCTGCTATATAGCAAAGGAAACAATCAACCAAGTGAAAAGACAACTCACAGAATGAGAGAAAGTCTTTGCAAATTATCCATCTGACAAGGGATTAATAACCAGAATATACAAGGAGCTCAAACAAGTCTATAGGAAAAATCTAATAATCTGATTTTAAAATAGGCAAAAGATCTAAATAGACATTTCTCAAAAGAAGACATACAAATGCCAAACAAGTATATGAAAAGGTGCTCATATCATTGATCACAGAAATGCAAATCAAAACCACAATGAGATATCATCTCACCTCAGTTAAAATGGCTTTTATCCAAAAGACAGGCAATAGCAAATGCTGGAGAGGATATGGAGAAAAGGGAACCCCCGTACACTGTTGGTGGGAATGTAAAGTAGTACAACCACTATGAAGAACAGCTTGGAGGTTCCTCAAATAAAGAAAAATAGAACTACCATATGATCCAGCAGTCCCACTGCTGGGTATATGCCCGAAAGAAAGGAAATCAGGCCAGGTGCGATGGCTCATGCCTGAGGCCTGAGGTCAGGAATTTGAGATCAGCCTGGGCAACATGGCAAAACCCTGTCTCTACTAAAATACAAAAATTAACCGGGTGTGGTGGCAGGCACCTGTAATCCCAGCTACTTGGAAGGCTGAGGCAGGAGAATCGCTTGAACTCAAGAGGCAGAGGTTGCAGTGAGCCAAGATCGTGCCACTGCACTCCAGCCTGGGTGACAGAATGAGACTCCGTTTCAAAAAAAACAAGCAAACAAACAAAAAACAGAATACTTTCATGATAGATTACTGCATTCACAGTTAACAAAACAGACAGTGAAGACAACATTTTGAGTAAGCAAGCCCTCTGATAACCCTTAAAATCACACCAAGATAAGTCTATACTACTTACTCCTATGACCTGATGATACTATACATTCTGTAAACACCATGGGAATACAAAATCAAGTAAAAAAGACTCCCACCTGTTGCCAAAGATAGTCTCCCAAAAACCACCAATAATGGGGACAGATTCCAAAGTTTCTATTCCTCTGACTTTATCAGAGGAGTTATTTCCATTTTCTCGGCTCCCATCACCATTTACAGTTTTTCGCAATTTTCTACAAAAAAAATTTCAATAACTTCAGATTATTCAAGACCCTATTTCTGCCCAAAATATCCCTATAGAAAATTATACTAACAAATTACTACCTAAAATCAAGTATAGTTTAACTTCACATACTGAAGATAAATTATGCAAGAACTTTCTGATTTGAGGGCAAAACCAGATTCCAAACCAAAGTCCTATGCTACCATTTTGTTCATTCATTAAAGAAATAGAACTGCTATTCAGAATCTACTAAAAAAAAATTTCCACTTGTATGACCAAAAGTCTGTTCAGGCACATTCAACACCACTAGCAGAAGGAGCAATTTCTTTAAATATGGACGTTAGGAATCTACCTCTTATGGCACATTTTATAAGGGGAACATAGAATAATAGCAACTGATCACTTTTTATTGATATCCTATATAATTAAAAGATATATACTATATATATCAATAAGACATAGCATAGCATTTTATTTCCTTAGAAAACATTCAATCAATTTAACTGAACTTACAAGAAATCTTTTTTAAAAGTTTTAAAAATAACATTCAAAAATAAGAATACGTTGAAATTCATTGCACCTAATGGAAAATTCTTATTTAGTAATTGCTTACACAGGCAAATATCTACAGATATTCTGAGGGAGGATAACATAACTTTTGGAAGGTAACACTGCATATACCTAAGAACATTTAAACAGTTCCAAAACTCACATATACCATATAATCGATTAAAATATAACATGAATTCAATATGTAAAGAAAAGCCAAATCAATCCTTATTAAAAGTTTAGACAGCTGGGCACAGTGGCTCACGCCTGTAATCCCAGCACTTTGGGAGGCCGAGGTGGGTGGACCACCTGAGGTCAGGAATTCCAAACCAGCCTGACCAACATGGTGAAACCCCGTCTCTACTAAATTCAAAACAAAAAATTAGCCAGGCGTGGTGGCATATGCTTGTAATCCCAGCTACTTGGGAGGCTGAGGCAGGAGAATCGCTTCAACTCGGGAGGTGTAGGTTGCAGTGAGCCAAGATTGCACCATTGCACTCCAGCCTGGGCAACAAGAGCGAAACTCTGTCTCAAAAAAAAAAAAAAGTTTAGACCACTTAGAAGTCAATTCTTATTACACACTTTTGAAAAAAGGTAAAATTTTGGTAGCATTAACCAAATGTACCAAGATCCTTGTTTACAGTGAATTTTCACCAAATTTTGATTAAGAATGAATTTCAAAGAGAATGTTTTCTTTAAAGACAATATATAAGATAAATTTTAATAAAGAATAATATAGTATATAAAATTTCCTTTTAAACAACTGTACTGAATGACAAAAATCCCAAACTGGAACTGAAAGTTTATAACAAAGTTTCTCAGCATCAAGGAGAAAAGTGCAAAGTAATGCATTCATTTCCTAAGCCAAAAAATAATGAAAAAATACACAAAAGAGGGAGATTTTAAATTAACCAAAGACTTTATAAATCTCTATAACACCTCTCCCAGAAAATATACAACTACAGTGTAATTTCTCATCTTACCTTCTTCTTCGATTTCCATTGTTTCCTGATGGTCTTGTTATCTGAGTAGACACAATTTGACAGTGGACAGTTCCCATGAGTAGCATAAGGCACAAGGGTCCAAGTACTTCACTTATGTTCACAATAGGCATCATCAAATATAAGACAATTGCTATAACTGAAAAGAAGAGGTTTTAAGATGTAAAACATTAGATCTCATCTTTAAAATTAATTCTAAAAACTATACAATTTCTATAAAAATCCATCATTTAAAAAAGTACACAAATGAATAATTTCCTACAACACCCATCCAGCTGCACATTAGCGGAGTGAAAACCTGAAGCCCTAGATCCCTCGGCAAGTGAAGAACACTGTGTTAAAAGGATTTACCTTTCTGGCAGCATGATAATTTAGATATTTCAAAAGGGTTTCCACCGCAAAAACAACTAGATGCTGTATATAACACGCATGTTGAAATGTGTTGCTCTAAGGAAGAGTATTTTCCAAGGCTACACAGAAAGCAAAGAGCAAAGATGGAAATTGAATCCAGGTAGTCAGGCTCCAGAGTCCTCACTCTCAACTATGTTGCCTTTTCATTTCATATATAATGAAGAAGAAATACATATACGTGTGTGTGTGTGTGTGTGTGTGTATGAAATGCAAATATAAAAGGTTTAAAGAAGCAAATGAAATGGAAAAATATCAAAAAGTATCTCCATATTTTAACATATTTCAGATTTTCACATAAATAGTAATTCTTGTGCTATACAAACTATTCCTGTGTGGAGAAAAAGAAAGTTACCTATTTCATGCCCTAATAAAATCCCAATACTCAAACACAATAATGAAAGTACCCAGACAATAAACTATAGACCTTGTTGACTTGAGAATGTGAATATAAATTTACCACTAAAAAGTAAGCACCACGAAGACAAGGAGTTTTTTCTGGTTTGTTCACTGCTCTATCTAAAACCAGTACCTGGAGCACAGAATAGACACTCAATATTTGTTGGATAAATGATTGAAATACTATCAAAGTGAATTTAACACTTAAAATTAGAAAATTTATCTCAGCATCTAGAAGAATATTTGGCACAGACACGATAGGCTTAAGTATTTGTTGACTCAACTGAATTAATGTAATAATTTCATACAATGTAATTTTGATCACATCTATACAAATCATCTCAATTTTGACAGTTATGCAGTAAGAATTTGGTTGGCAGCTGGGCATGGTGGCTCACACCTGTAATCTCAGCACCATTTTTTTTTTTTTTTTGAGAAGGAGTCTCGCTCTGTCGCCCAGGTTGGAGTGCAGTGGCATGATCTCAGATCACTGCAAGCTCCGCCTCCCAGGTTCATGCCATTCTCCTGACTCAGCCTCCAGAGTAGCTGGGACTACAGGTGCCCACCACCGTGCCCGGCTAATTTTTTGTATTTTTAGTAGAGACGGGGTTTCACTATGGTCTCGATCTCCTGACCTCGTGATCTGCCCACCTTGGCCTCCCAAAGTGCTGGGATTACAGGCATGAGCCACCGCGCCTGGCCTTCCCAGCACTTTTTGAGGGCTGGTGGGTAGATCACTTGAGCCCAGAAGTTCAAGACCAGCCTGGGCAACATGGCAAAACCCCATCTCTACAAAACTCCAAAAAAATTAGCTGAACATGGTGGCATGCGCACCTGTTGTCCCACTCCCAGTCTACTCAGGAGGCTGAGGTGGGAGGATCACTTGAGCCTAGGAAGTTGAGGCTGTAGTGAGCCAAGATTGTACCACTGCACTCCAGACTGGGCAACACAGTGAGACCTGGTCTCAAAAAAAAAAAAAAATTTTTTTTGGTTGGTGAAGCAAAAATGGACAAATGGGTCACATCAAGTTAAACCAAGATCACGACACTGCACTCCAGCCTGGGCGACAGAGCAAGACTCCATCTCAGGGATGGGGTGGGGGTGGGAGTGGGGAGGTGGGGCAGGGGAAGCTTCTATACAGCAAAGGAAACAATCAACCAAGAGAAGAGACAACTCACAGAATGAGAGAAAGTCTTTGCAAATTATCCATCTGACAAGGGATTAATAACCAGAATATATAAGGAGCTCAAACAAGTCTATAGGAAATAATCTAATAATCTGATTTTAAAATGGGCAAAATATCTGAATAGACATTTCACAAAAGAAGACATACAAATGCCAAACAGGTAAATGAGAAGGTACTCACATCATTGATCACAGAAATGCAAATCAAAACCAAAATGAGATATCATCTTACCTCAGTTAAAATGGCTTTTATCCAAAAGACAGGCGATAGCAAATGCTGGAGAGGATATGGAGAAAAGGGAACCCCCGTACACTGTTGGTGGGAATGTAAAGTAGTACAAACACTATGAAGAACAGCTTGGAGGTTCCTCAAACAAAGAAAAATAGAACTATCATATGATCCAGCAATCCCACTGCTGGGTATATGCCCGAAAGAAAGGAAAATGGTGGCTGGGCACTGTGGCTCATGCCTGTAATCCCAGCACTTTGAGAGGCCAAAGTGGGCGGATCACTTGAGGTGAGGAGTTCAAGACCAGCCTGGGCAACATGGTGAAACCCTGTCTCTACTAAAAATACAAAAATTTGCTAGGCATGGTGGCAGGCACCTGTAATCCCAGCTACTCGGGACGGTGAGGCAGGAGAATCACTTGAACCCAGGAGGCAGAGGGTTGCAGTGAACTGAGATTGTGCCACTGCACTCCAGTCCCTGGGTGACAGAATGAGACTCTGTCTCAAAACAAACAAACAAAAAAGAACAAAAGAAAGGAAGGAAATCAGTATATCAGAGTCACTCCCACACTTGTTGCAGCACTGTTCACAATAGCCAAGATTTGGAAGCAACCTAAGTGTCCATCAGCAGATGAATGGATAAAGAAAATGTGGTACATATACACAACGGAGTACTATTCAGCCATAAAAAAGAGTAAGATTCTGTCACTGGCAACAACATGGATGGGACTAAAGGACATTATGTTAAGTGATAAAAACCAAGCACAGAAAGACAAACTTCACATGTTCTCACTTATTTGTGGGAGCTAAAAATGAAAAAGACTGAACTCAAGGAGACAGAGAGTAGAAGGCTCTGAGGCTGAGAAAGGTAGTGGGGGTGGAGTAGGGGATGTGGGGATGGTTCATGGGACAGAATGAAAAATACCTAGTATTTGACAGCACAACAGGCTGACCTATAGTCAATAATTTAATTGTACATTTAAAATGAACTATAAGAGTATAACTGGATTGTTTGTAACACAAAGGATAAATGCTTGAGAAGATGAACACCCTACTTGCCATGATGTGATTATTATGCATTGCATGCTTGTATCAAAGAATCTCATGTACCTTATAAATATATATACCTACTATATACCCACAAAAATTAAGAAGTTAAAAAATAAAAAGAATTTGGTTGGCATTTGATTCCAGTTCCTCGGAGGTAACCTCTAAACCCTTGAATTTCCTAAGTGACAGAAGTACCTTTGCTATTCATTGTGGGCCCCTTGTGCCAAGCCTGATAGTTTATGCTAACAAGGTACCTAAGGATGGCTGCTGGTCACCCCAAAAAGACCAACTATGTGATTAAAGGCTTGGGTCTTTGAGCCATAGGAGACCTCTGAGGAGTAAAGGGGGATGGAGACTGCGTTCAACCACATGTCAATGATCCCGTCAATCAAGCCTAAATAATAAAGTCTCAATAAAAACTCTACATACCAAAGCTAAGGAGAGCTTCTTCCCTAGCAGGGTGGCAATATTCTGCATATTGCTACCTGAGGACAACGGAAGCATCCTGTTTGGAACTATCCCAAACACTCCTATACCTCTCTTCTCATTTATGTTCTGTTGCTATAATGAAACTATAATTGTAAGTTTAGTACTTTCTGGAGTTCTGAGAGTCATTCCATCCAATCATCAAATCTGAGGGAATGCCTGGGGGACCTAAAACTATAGCTACCCTGGTCAGAAGTGAGAGTGACCCTGGCGACCCCCAAACTTGAGGCTGGTATCTGAAGTGAGAGCAGTCTTGTAGAGGACTGTGCCCTAAACCTGTGAAGTCTGGCCCAACTCCAGGTAACAGTAAAAAAAAAAAAGCATTGTATCAAAAAACACACACACAGCCAGGCGTGGTGGCTCAAGCCTGTAATCCCAGCACTTTGGGAGGCTGAGACGGGCGGATCACGAGGTCAGGAGATCGAGACCATCCTGGCTAACACGGTGAAACCCCGTCTCTACTAAAAAATACAAAAAAAAAGCCGGGCGAGGTGGCGGGCACCTGTAGTCCCAGCTACTCGGGAGGCTGAGGCAGGAGAATGGCATAAACCAGGGAGACAGAGCTTGCAGTGAGCTGAGATCCGGCCACTGCACTCCAGCCTGGGCAACAGAGCGAGACTCCATCTCAAAAACACACACACACACACACACACACACATTTGTTCTTGATTTGTAATTCATCTCAAATGCCCATATTTTCTAAACTATTAAGAATAAAAATATTTCCTTATCATGCTAAAGAATATATAAGTAAAATAAATACACATTATATGTTAGTGAAGATATTCTGAATCAGGAACAAAACAACATGACCACTCACTGTTATCACTTAACATGACTCTGAAATGTTGACTGATTCAGTGAAAGTAAATGAAATGTATATGAAAGGAGAAAACCAAATTTTCATTATTTGCCAACCATATGGTTGTATCATTATAAAATCTAATACAAGCACTGAAAAACTATTAGAATTGATGACAAAGAGTTTAATAAAGCAGCTGGTTATAACAATTTTAATTATAAACCAATAGCTTTCAAATGTGACAGCAAAAACCACTTAAAACTTGTAAAAATAGACTTAAAAAGTCACGTATTTTCAGCAGCAGCAACAAAGACAAACTATTTAAATTTCAGGTGGAAATCTCTAAGTATCTCTCAATAGATGAATGTATAAGCTAAACATGGTATATACATACAATGGAATACAATTCAGCCTTTAAAAGGAAGAATTCTGAAACATTCTACATGGGCAACCTCGAGGATATTATGCTAAGTGAAATAAGCCAGTTGCAAAAGGACAAATATTATATGATTCCGCTTATATGATGTTCCCAGAGTAGTCAAAATCATAGAGACAAGGTAGAATGGTGGTTGCCAGGGACTATGGGTAGGGGAAATAGGGAGTTTAATGGGTACGGAGTTTCAGTTTGGGAAGATGAAAAAATTTCTGGAAATAAACGGTGTTGATGGTTGTATTCCAATATCAATATACTCAATGCCACTGAACTCCACACTGAGAAATGGTTAAGATGGTGTATTTCATGCTGTGTACATTTTACCACAATAACAAAAAAAAAAAACTGAATTTAATAAGATCTAAGGGGGCCTTATAAGAAAAAAATCCAGGGCTGGGTGTGGTGGCTCACACCTGTAACTCCAACACTTGGGAGGCTGAGACAGGAAGATCACTTGATCACTTGACACCAGGAGTTCAAAGACCAGACTGGGCAATATAGTGAGAGCCCATCTCTAAAAATAAAAAATAAAAAACACCAGCTGAGCATGGTGGCACACCCCTACTGTCCCAGCTACTCAACAGGCTGAGGCAGGAGGATTGCCTGGGCTCAAGGCTGTAGTGAAATACCATCAGGCCATTGCACTGCAGCCTGGGAGTAAGAGTGAGACCCTGTCTATATTAAAAAAAAAAAAAAAAGAAAGAAAAAAATCCTGCAAAGCTTTACTGAGGGATAAATAGAAGTCCTGATTAAGGCCAGGCGCTGTGGCTCACGCCTGTAATCTCAGCACTTTGGGAGGCCGAGGTGGGAGGATTACCTGAGATCAGGAGTTCAAGACCAGCCTGGCCAATGCAGCGAAACCCTGTCTCTACTAAAAATACAAAAAAAATTAGCCAGGCATGGTGGCACTCACCTGTAGTCCCAGCTACTCAGGAGGCTGAGGCATGAGAATCGCTTGCACCCAGGAGGCAGAGGTTGCAGTGAGTCGAGATAATGCCACTGCACTCCAGCCTGGGCAACAAGCGAGACTCCATCTCAATTTAAAAAAAAAAAAAAAAAAAAAAAAGGAAGTCCCGATTAAAAGGAGAGCAATATCATATTTCTGTATAGCAAAGAGAATATTGTAAAGAAGTCATATTTTCTGTCCATCCTCCAAAAATATATGTATATATCTATATTTGTGTATGTGTGCTGGGGAAAGGGGATAATCAGAGAATTCCAATCCAAATTCCTATATTGTGGGGTTTTTTGGTTTTAATCATGATAAAATAATGCTAAACTATTTTGGAAAGGATAAACAAGAAAGCATGAGAGAAAATGTGGGAAAACAGAATAATAAAGAAATACTTGGCCAGGCGCAGTGGCTCAGGCCTGTAATCCCAGCACTTTGGGAGGCCAACACAGGTGGATCATGAGGTCAGGAGTTCGAGACCACCATGGTCAACATGGGGAAACCCCATCTCTACTAAAAATACAAAAGTTTGTCAGGCGTAGTGGCACATGCCTGCAATTCCAGCTACTTGGGAGGCTGAGGCAGGAAAATTGCTTGAACCCAGGCAGAGGTTGCAGTGAGCTGAGATCACACCACTGCACTCCAGCCTGGGCAATAGAGTGAGACTCCATCCCAAAAGAAAAAAAAAAAATTTCCTGCTCAATGTTAATCCATATTAAATAGCTGTAGTAATGAAAGCAGTGTGGCATAGATATGAGAATAACCAGAAATTAATGGTACAGAGTATGTAGTCCAGAAACACACCATGGCAAATACGAAAATTTAGTACATGGCACAGATATGAGAATAACCAAAATTATTTATGTGCCATTTAACATATGGCATAGAATAACCAAAACTGACGGTACAGAATATGTAGTCTGGAAACAGACCATGGCATATATGGAAATTTTCTCTATATATGATGCAGTATCTATCAACAAGGAAGGAATAAATAATTTAATAATAAATGTGTGGAAAAAATACCTAAATTTCACCCTTACAAGTGACCAAGGAAATGCATATTCAACAAGCAAAATATTTTTTGCGTGTCAAATTAGGTAACAATTTTTTGTTGCAGATGTGGGCAGAGATGCAATCAGGGTCTTACTCTGTCAGCCAGGCTAGAGTGCAGTGATGAATCATAACTCACTGTAACCTCAAACTCCTGGGGGCTCAAGTGATCCTCCCACCTCAGTCTCATAAGTAGCTGGAACTACAGGCATGCACCACCATGCCCCACTAATTTTTTAAACTTTTTTTTTCCTTTTTTTTTTTTTTAAAGATGGGATCTTGCTATGTTTCCCAAGCTGGTCTCAAACTCCTGGCCTCAAGTCTTCCCACCTCAGCTTCCCAAAGTGCTGGAATTACAGGCTTGAACCACCGCCCCCCACCTAGATAACAATTTTAAAATTATAATAATGCATGGTAAAACAAGTATCCTCATCTATTGCTTTCCAAAAGAACTGTGCCACCAGCAATTTCACTGTATGTACAAAAACCCTTAAATGTCCGCATTCTTTGATCTGTTAATTCTATTTCAAAGAACAAATTCTAAAGAAATAATATAAAATAAGGAAAACTTTGTTCCTGATGGCATTATTAATAGAAAAAACATAGAAACAACCTAAATGCCCACAATATGGGAAGATGCTAGAAAGTATGTCCCCAACAAAATTCATATTGAAATCCTAATCCTTAATGTGACCATATTAGGAGATGGGGCCTTTGGTAGCTGATTAGGTCATGAAGGCAGAGCTCTCATGAATGAGATTAGTAACCTTATTAAAGAGACTCCAGAGAGCTCCTGTGCCCCTTCAGCAACATGAGGACCCAGAAAGAAGCAGACCCTCACCAGACACTGAATCTGCTAGTGCTCTGATCTGAACTTCTCAGCCTCCAGAACTGTGAAAAATAAATTTTTGTTATTTATAAAGCACCTAGGCCATGATATTTTTGTTTTATCAGCCCAAGTGGCATAAGATAGAAATTGGTACTGAGAATGGGGGTCCTACTATAACAAATACCTAAAAATGTGGAAGCAGCTTTAGAAATAGGTAATGGGTAGAGACTAGAAGAATACTGAGGTACACAGTAGAAAAAGCCTGGATTGCCTTAAACCTTTTTAAAAGAGATTCTGGTGAGGAATCAGAAAGAAAAGAGGAGGCCAGGTGCAGTGGTTCACGCCAGTAATCCCAACGCGCTAGGAAGCCATGGCGGGTGGATCACCTAAGGTCAGGACTTTCAGCCTGGTCAACATGGTGAAACCCCATCTCTACTGAAAATACAAAAATTAGTCAGGCATGGTGGCAGGCGCCTGTAATCCCAGCTACTCGGGAGGCTGAGACAGGAGAATCGCTTGAACCCGGGAGGCGGAGGTTGCAGTGAGCCAAGATCGTGCCACTGCACTCCAGCTTGGGCAACAGAGCAAGACTCTGTCTTGAAAAACAAAATAAAACAAACAAAAACAAAGAAAGAAAAGAGGGGAGCTACAGAAAAAGCCTCAGTCTTCTTAGAGAATACCTAAGTAACCATGAACAGAGTATTGGTAAAATACAAGGTAAAGTCCATTCTGATGAGGTCTCAGATAGAAATGAGAAATAATATGTTATTAGAAACTGAAGGAAAAACACTCTGTTACAGAGTGGTAAAGAACTTGCTGAACTGTATTTATGGTCTAGGATTCTGTGGAAAGTGAAACTTGCAAGTGATGAAATTGCATATTTAGCTGGAGCTATTTCTAAGCAAAGTGATAAAGGTACAGCTTGGCTCTTCCTATGTGCTTCTCACAGTAAAATGTGAGAAGAGAGAAATGACTTAAAAGACAGAATTGTTAAGCAAAAAGGAAGGATTAACTTAAAGATTTGAAAAGTTATCAGCCTATGCACATTGTAAAAAGTGAGACAGCATATTAGGGAGGTCCCCAGTCACATATAACCAGTTGGTAAGTTTGGGGATGAGTGCCCTCATGGAAGTGGCCTTATAAAATGACTCCTAAGAGCTCCCTTGCCCCTTTCACCACATAAGGACACAGCAAGAAGACTGACACCAATGAATCAGAAATCAGGTCCTCACCAGATACCACATCTTCTGGCACCTTGATCCTGGACTTCCTAGCCTCCAAAACTGTCAGAAATAAAGTTGTGTTGTTGATAAGCCACCCAGTCTATGATATTTTTCTTATAGCAGCCTGAACAGACTCAGAGAGAAAGGTTACATAAATTACAGTACTCTTACATAATGGACTATTAAAAAGCTATATAGGCCAGGTGTGGTGGTTCATACCTGTAATCCCAGAACTCTGGGAGGCTGAAGCAGGAGGATCACCTGAGGTCAGGAGTTCAAGACCAGCCTAGCCAACATAGTGAAACCCTCTCTCTACTAAAAATACAGAAATTAGCCAGGCGTGGTGGTGTGTGTCTGTAGTTCCAGTTACTTGGGAGGCTGAGGCAAGAGAATCACTTGAACCTGGGAGGCAGAGGTTGCAGTAAGCCAAGACCACACCACTATACTCCAGCCTGGGCAACAGTGAGACTCTGTCTCAAAAAGAAAAAAAAAAAAGGCAGCCATATAAAGATGTTTATAAATCCATATGATACCTATGACTACATATGATAGACTGTACAGACATTAAAATGATAGTTTTAAATGACGGTATGTCCACGTGATGAATGATTATGCAGCCATTAAAATGATGGTTATGAAGACTTAATTTAAATCAAATAAAATTTAAAATTCAGTCTCTTATTGACACTAACTACATTTTGAATACTCAATAGCCACATATGGCTAAGTAGCTACTATACTGGGCAGCACAGATGTGGAACACTTCCATTACAGATATTCTAATAAATGACACTTTCACAACTTAAAAAATATTAAACCTATAAATCTGTAAATATATACATATATTTTTCACTCTATAACTTAAAAATTTTTTAAACTGACACAGATAAAAGAAAAAAAAAACATAATTCTTTCACCTTAACCCAACTTTCTCCCACTCTTTGTTCTAATTCATGCCTTTTTGCGCAGGTGTAACCATAGTACATACTGCCTACTTCCTTGGTAGACAATGGGGATACATTCGTAAAGAGAATACACTGGGTCCCTGTACACAGTTAGAAAACATCAGGTAGTGATGTGTAACCCAGAAATTAAAATTGATTCTTATGATAGTGACTAGAGGGTATTAGGACTACTTAGAAATATAGATAGGAATGGTCTCTTTATGGAATTTACATCCCAGCTGAGATTTAAAGGTGAGAAAAAAGCCAGCCATTTTAAAAGCCTTAAGAATGCTTCAAACAGCCGGGTGCAGTGACTCACACCCGTAATCTCAACACTTTGGGAGGCTGAGGCGGACGGATCACCTGAGGTCAGGAGTTTGAGAACAGCCTGGCCAACATGGTGACACTCCATCTCCACTAAAAATACCAAAAATTAGCTGGACATGGTGGCACACACCTATAATCCCAGCTACTCGGGATGCTGAGGCACGAGAATCACTTAAGCCTAGGAGGCAGAGGTTGCAGTGAGCCGAGATCGCACCATTGCACTCCAGCCTGGGAAAAAACAGCCAAACTCCAAATGCTTCAAACAAAACAAAACAGCTGTGTGTGATGAACAAAAAAAAGGACATTATGCCTAGAGCCAGCACAAACAGAGTGGTAAGAAATAGAGAAGATGATGTCTGAGAGGAGAACAGGGACCAGGTCCTGCAGGGCAGTATAGGCCATGGTAAGAACTTTGGATTTTTATTCTAAGGTCAACAGAAGTCACTACAGGGTTTTAAGCAGGAAAATGACATTATATGGTTTCTGTTTTTAAAAGATTTTGCTAATTGCTGTGGAAAGAATGATTGGTAGAAAGAAGGCTCAGAGTAGATGTTATTCCAGTGGTCTAAGCAAAGAAATGCTGGTGCTGTGGACAATGATCATGGCAGCAGAGACTGAGATAAACAGAGTGACAAATCTGGGGGAAGAACTCACAGACTTGGTGATAGATTACACATGAGAGTTGATGGTAGGGTAGAGTAGGAAGCTTTCATTTTTCACCTGAATACTGGGTGACTGATGGTATCACTTAATGAATTGGAGACACAAATAGGAACAAGTTTACACACACATACACATGTGTGCAGCACACACACACACAAGTCAAGAGTTCCATTTTTTATATAATTAAGTTCAAGATACCATCTGGTATCTTGATACCAGATTTATATAATTAAATCTCCATATGGAAATGTCAAGCAGCCAATTAGATCTGTAAGTCTGAAGTTCAGCAGAGAGATCTGGCCTGAAGATACAGACTTGGGAATTATCTGTATATCAATTATATTTAAAGCAACAGGCCTTAATGAGACTACTTAAAGAACAGAACCTAGGGTGCAAACTTTAGGTAATCCAATATTCAGGCGGAACATGGTGGCTCATACCTGTAATCCCAACACTTTTGAGCCCAAGAGTTCAAGACCAGCCTGGGCAGCATGACAACACCTGGTCTCTACAAAAAAATACAAAAATTAGCCAGGCACAAGGGCATACGCCTGTAGTGCCAGCTATTTGGGAGGCTGAGGTGGAAGGATTGCTTGAGTCTGGGAGGTCAAGGCTGCAGTGAGCTGTGATCATGCCACTGCACTCCAGCCTGGGTGACAGAGAGAGACCCTGTCTCAAAAACAAAAAACACACATACCCAATTTCAAAGGCTCAGAGGTCAGACACAAGAAAAGACAGAAAAGGCCTGGCCAGTGAGACAGGTAGAAAGAAATCCAAGTGAAGAGAAAGAGTTACACAAGTATGTTTGCTCTAATGTAGCAGGTAATTTTAAGATGAACCCCGAATGGCCTATGTCTCTTCACTTCTGCATACTTTAAACCGTCAAGTGAAAGGGTAAATGTAAAAACTGTAGATAATTATTTAATAGCAAAAGCAGCAAAAAGAAACTGTCATTGCTTATTCCAACTCTGCCAATTACCTTGCATGAAATAAAGTAGTAACAGCCAAACAAAGATTCTTAAAGAGGTAACCTGAATCCACCAATTGCTGAACAATGGAAAAAATACAACTCGAACAAGCCCCTTCCGAGTCAGAGATGTCCATGGAATTTCAGGTTTTGCTTTGGCAAATGTTGACCCTTTAAACATACAATAAAACAAAACATCAAACATTTATATACACTGTATTGATGCCCACCTGTAGCACTACATTAAAAACAGGTGAGTGCAAACATCAGCACAAAACCTGTTCAGTTAAAAAAAAAAAAAGAAAAAACCCTCTTAGATGTTTGTTAAATGTAATAACTTCTTGCCTCAATCACTAGGACGGAAGCTCAAAATAAGTCAGGCTTACTTGAATGTTAAACAACCTATTTATCTAATTACACAACAGCAAATCTCTATGTTCATCCCTCTTTTACATGTATGCATGTAATTTATAGAGCCACACAGTATTAAGGCAGAGGTAGAAAAAGTGCTAAAGCCTGAGTGATGAGAGTAAAGTGTTACATTTGGAAATTAAAGTACACCATCATATAGAGAAGATATTAAAAATTAGGCACCACCTGAAATAATATAATAATGTACATAAAAAACAATTTTAGAACTAACCTCTGATTAAGTCAACGTCAATCAAGTCTGGCTTTATGTGGCCCATCTTTTTTGGTTTGTTTTTCAAACCCTAGGATAAAACAAAACAAAAACAAAACCAGAAATAAATAAAAGCCCTTTTATTTACTTTTTCTTTTTTTGAGACGTAGTTTCGCTCTTGTTGCCCAGGCTGGAAAGCAATGGTGTGATCTCGGCTCACTGCAACCTCTGCCTCCCGGGTTCAAGTGATTCTCCTGACTCAGCCCCCTAAGTAGCTGGAATTACAGGTGCCCACCATTAAGCCCGGCTAATTTTTCGTATTTTTAGTAGAGATGGGGTTTCACCATGTTGGCCAGGCTAGTCTCAAACTCCTGACCTCAGGTGATCCACTCACCTCGGCCTCCCAGAAGTGCCGGGATTATAGGTGTGAGCCTCTGTGCCCAGTCAGAAAAGCCCTTTTAAATACAGAAAATAAACTTAAATTTTTTTTTCTGTATATCTGATTCCCTTTTACTAAGGACACTTTAATCCTAAAGCTCCTTAAAGGAACTTGCCATTAATACACATTTTGTTTTAGTTTTTAATCCTCTCCACTAATGCATCCACATACTTTATCACTTTTTAAAATATTCGAATAGTGCCAACAGATCAATACATGAAAAATAATAGCCCCCTGAGCCATCTCTCCTCTCCTCTGAATTTCACTCCTCAAAAACAAATAACTTTCATCTTTTTTTTTGCTCTACTATTTTTAATTGACACGTTATAATTGTGCACATTTATGGGGTAGAATGTGATATTTCAATACATGTATACAATGTATAATGATCAAACTATATCACCTTGAACATTTATCATTTCTTTGTGTTGGGTTCATTCAAAATCCACTCTGCTAGGTTTCTGAAAACATATAATAAATTGTGGTTAATTATAGCCACCTCACAGTGCTACAGAACACTAAACCTTATTCCTATGTAGCTGTACTTTTGTATTTGTTAACCAAGCATTGGCTATCTGTCGTTCCCTCCCTCTTACACTTCCACACCTCTAGTAACTACTATTCTACTCTCTACTTCTATGAGATCAACTTTTTAGCTTCCATGTATGTGTGAGAACACGAAGTATTTATCGTTCTGTGCCTGGCTTATTTCACTCTGCATAATGTTCTCCATTTCCATTCATGTTGCCGTGAATGACACAACTTCATTCTTTCTTACAGCTAAATAATATTCCATTGTGTATATATACCATATTTTCTTTATCCATTCATCTGTTGATGGACACGTATGAATTCCATGTCATGACTATTGTGAATAATGCTGCAATAAACATAGGAATACAGATATTCCTTCGACGTATAGATTATCTTTCCTTTGGATATATACTGAGACTGCTGGATCACATGGTAGTTCTATTTCTAGTTGTTTGAGGAACCGCAATACTGTTTTTCATAGTGGCTGTACTAATTTACATTCACACCACCAGTGTATAAGAATTCCCCTTTCTCTGCATCCTTGCCAGCATTTTTTTTTTTTTTTGTCTTTTTGATAATAGCCATTCTAAACTAGGTTGACATGGTATCTCATTGTGGTTTGATTTGCATTTCCCTAATGACTGGTGATATCGAGCATTTTTTCATATACCTGTTGGCCGTCTGTATTGTCTTCTTTTGAGAGATGTCTCTTCAGCTCAATCGTTCATTTTAAAATTGAAGTATTTGGATTTTTGCTATTGAGTTATTTGAGTTCCTTATATATATTAATCCTTTTTCAGATGAAAAGTTTGCAAATGTTTTCTCTCATTCTGTAGGTTGTCTCTTTAATCTTGATTGTTTCCTTTGCTGTGCGGAAGCTTTCTAGTTTGATACAATCCTATTTGTCTATTTTTGCTTGTTACCTGTGCTTCTGAGGTCTTCTCTATAAAATCTTTACCCAGACCAATGTTCTGAAGCATTTCCCCTATGTTTTCTTCTAGCAGTTTCAGGTCTTACATTTAAATCATTAATCTATTTTGGCTTGGTTTTTGTATACGGTGAGAAATAGTGGCCAGGCACGGTGGCTCACCCCTGTAATCCCAACACTTTGGGAGGGGCCAAGGCGGGAGGATACCTGAGGTCGAGAGTTTAAGACCAGCCTGGCCAACATGGTGAAACTCTGTCTCTACTAAAAATACAAAAAGTGGCTGGGCATGGTGGTGGGTGCCTGTAATCCCAGCTACTCAGGAGGCTGAGGCAGGAGAATCACTTGAACTGGGAACATGGAGGTTGCAGTGAGCTGAGATCATACCACTGCACTCTAACCTGGGCGACAGAGCAAGACCCTGTCCCTTAATTTAGAAAATAATAATAAAATAATTTGTACATGCTAATTCTTAATTACATCTTAAAAATTAGATATTCAATCATTAAAATTAATGCCAAAATTAAAGTTTACAATAATTTGCTATTTACCTATCATGGTCATTGAACCAGTATTGATCTTTAGCTTTGTTTAAACAGATGCAGTCAATTTCTCTTGTGAATCCTATATGTTTCTATTCAACTCACCATAAGCTGTAGATTTTACAGAAAAATATTCTAAAACCTCAAGTGTAATAAAATTAAAGAAGGAATCAAAATTTAAAAATGAGGCAACTCAAGGAAAAAACCCTTTGAAGAAACATGTACACTAATTTTTGAAATATGCATAATTTTCACGAGAATAACAATTATCTTGTATGCTATATTCAAAATCAGAAATTAAAAATTTAAAGGTAAAAATATTACTTTATACCTTTTTGGACATTTGTCCCAGTGCTAAGCTTTCCAGACATTTGTACCAGTGCTATTCCCCATCACTTTAGAGTCAAAATAATCTTTCTACTTTCTTTGCTTTCTAGACTTTTCTCCAATAATGTTACAGCGTTAGAATTAGCATTAACTAGAGGTACAATTATCCAAATCTCCCTTAGCAATAGAAACACATTTATTCATTCACCCAGTCAAAAAATATTCCACAAGTATCTTCTATATGTCAGATACTCTGCTTGAGCTAGGTATAAAACAATAAGTCAAAACATGGCTCTATCTTCAACGAATGTACAGTATAGAAGGGAAGACAAACGATAAGGCCAAATGTACAAGGGTTTCTCAGGAAAATGCCCTCTGAATCTCTCCATTTTTTTAATTCCTAAAGGGACAGAAATCATTAATAAATTTATGACCACTGATCTCAAGGAAGATTAGAAAAGTCACCATATACTGCTGTATATTTTGTACTGAGGGAGAGTAAAAACCACATTCCATACTTTTGTTTTAGAATTCTTCTGCTTTATCTTCCACCGTGCAGGTATGTATAAGAGGAAGTACATGCCAGGCACTATCCTAAGCACTTTCACATATAGTCATGCATCACTTAATGTCAGGGATACATTCTAAGAAATTCATCTTTAAGTGATTTCACTGTTGCCTGAACATAGCTTACTACACACCTAGGCTATATGGCAGCCTATTGCTCCAAGGCTACAAGTCTGTCCAGCATATTACTATACAGAATATTTAGGCAATTTTAAACACAGTGGTATTTGTGTCTAAACCTAGAAAAGGTATAGTAAAAATATGGTATAAAAGATAAAAAATGGGGCTGGGCGTGGTGACTCACCCCTGTAATCCCAGCACTTTGGGAGGCCAAGGCAGGAGGATCACCTGAGGTCAGGAGTTCAAGACCACCCTGGCCAACATGGTGAAACCTCATCTCTACTAAAAATACAAAATTAGCCAGGTGTGGTGGTGGGCGCCTGTAATCCCAGCCACTCAGAAGGCTGAGGCAGGATCGCTTGAACCCGGGAGGCTGAGGTGGCAGTGAGCCAAGATCGTACCATTGCACTTTAGCCTGGGCGACAAGAGTGAAACTCTGTCTCAAAAAAGAAAACTAAAAAATAAAAAATGGTACACCTGTATAGGGCACTTATGAATAGTGCTCTCAGGACTGGGAGTTGCTCTGAGTAAGTCAGTGAGTGAGTGGTCAATGAAAGTAAAAGCTTAGGACACCGCTATAGTACACTATTGTAGACTTCATAAACACCGTAAACATAAGATACACATCACATTTTTTTAAATCTTCCTTTCTACAACAGTAACTTTTTTTTTTCTCTGAGACAGAGTCTTACTCTGTTGCCCATGATATAGTGCAATGGCACGATCACAGCTCACTACAATCTCATTATCCTGGGCTCAAGCAATCCTCCCACCTCAGCCTCCCAAGTTGTTGTTTTTTTTTTTTTTTTTTTGTAGAGAAGGGGTCTTGCTTTGTCAACCACGCTGGTCTCAAACTCCTGGTCTCAAGTGATCCTCCTGCCGTGGCCTCCCAAAGTGCTAGAATTATAGGCATGAGCCACCTCAACCAGTCTGTTCTATAATAACTTAACCTTAGCTTACTGTAATGCTTTTACTTTATAAGCTTTATAGGTTTTTTAAACTTTTTGACTCTTTTGTAATAACAGTTTAAAAACACACATTTTCTTTTCATCTTTATAAGCTTTTTTCTTTCTTCTTTTTTTTACTTTTTAATTAAAAACTAAGATACCAACACACACAGCCAAGGCCTACATAGGGTCAGGATCATCAATATCACTGTCTCCCACCTCCACATCTTGTCCTACTGTAAGGTCTTCAGGGGCAATAACACACAGGGAGCTGTCATCTCCTATGATCACAATGCCTTCTTCTGGAATACCTCCTGAAGGACCTGCCTGAGACTGTTTTACAGTTAACTGATTTTTTTTAAATAAATAGAAGGAGTCCACTCTAAAATAACAATGAAAAGTATAGTACAGTAAATATATAAACCAGTAATATAGTCATTTATTATCATTATCAAGTGTTAGGTACTGTACGTAACTGTATGCTATACTTTTTATGACTGACAGTGCATTTGGTTTGTTTACTCCAGCATCACTCTAAACACATGAGTAATGTGTCATGCTATGACTTTAGGATGGCTACAAAATCACTAGGCAATAGGAATTTTTCAGCTCCATTATAATCTTATGGGACCATATGAGGAGCATCAATGACTGAAACATCATTATGTGGCACATGACTGTACTTAACTTGACTCATTTAGTCCTCACAAATGTCCTATGATATTGGTACCTTTATTATCCTCACTTTACAGATGAGGCAACCAAGGCAGAGATTCCAATCCTGTCATTCTCATTCCAAAGTCTGTGCTCTAACCACTACACAATCCTGCCTTTTGCTATATGACACAAAATGCATCCCTAATCAATGTAGAGAGAGGTTTTGTTAAATCAAACAAGACTGCTTAACTTTGAGAGGTTCAATGGGCATTAGGAGTGGATTTTCCTATTGGCCACAACCTCTACCTCAGCAGTCCAGGAAAAGGTTGTAGGAGAGAATCAGGATAATCACTAGTTGCCAGAATAGTGGTAGGGGAATTCTCTGCACATCCCCAGCTGTAGGCTATACACAGCCCTCTCTATTGTTTGCCCCCAACATAACTGTGCAACATCATCACAAGCTCGGAACCACTTGACAAATGAAGTTCCCACTTTTTGGAAGAGGAACAAAAACACTGGAGGTATTGATGCAATATAATTGGACTTTGTATTAAACAAGGAATAAAAAACAAGTGAAACCCTGTGACAAATCTCTATTTCCTAGTGTGCTGAAATTTTCTATTTTATTACCATCAAAAGAATTGAACTATTTATACAGTCTGGTGCAGAGAGGGAAGTTACCCCTGATTTGGGGCATATGATAAACAACAAAACAACAATTACAAGCAAGTGTAGCACTATAGGAACAACCATAAAGGACACCTTATTCACATTTAAGAAGTCCAAGAAAGATTTCCACAAAGAAAAATAGTATCTAACCTGATACCTGAAGGATGTATAAGAACTTGTAAAGTTGCACATGGGATATAGCAAAATGAGGAATCAAGAAACACGCCTGTAATACCAGCACTTTGGGAGGCTGAGGCAGGCAGATTCCCTGAGCTCAGGGAGACCAGCCTGGGCAACATGGTGAAACCCGTGTCTACTAAAATGCCAAAAATGAGCTGGGAGTGGTGGCATGAGCCTGTAGTCCCAGTCACTCAGGAGGCTGAGGTAAGAGAATTCCTTGAACCAGGGAGGCAGAGGCTGCAGTGAGACGAGATCGTGTCACTGCACTCCAGCCTGCGTGACAGAGCAAGACTATGTCTCCAAAGAAGGGAAAGGAAGGGAAGAGAAGGGGATAGGAGGGGAGAGGCGGGGAGGGGAGGGGAGGGGAGTGGAGGAGAGGGGAGGGGAGGGCAAGAAAGAAAGAAAAGCATATGAGAGGACCCACGAATAAGAGATAGCATGGTAAAAACTAAAGTAAGTTTGAGAAGGCCTAAAGCACACAGTGGAAGTGAAAAGAGGTCAAGACATGGGTAAGAGGTAAACCTGTGAGATGAGAAGTCATAATGTGAAAACTATAATCATGCTAGGAGTATGATTTTATTGTAAGGGTACTAGGAAGTCAGGAAACAGTTTTAAATATGAGAAAAATAATCAAATTTGTATTAAAACAGAAACCAAAAAACAACAACCTGGCTTCATTATAAAGAACAGATGGAGGGTAAGGAGAGATAGGAAGCAAAAGAAAGCAGTTAGAAAGTTAAAAAACCTACTCCAGTAATCTAATCAGGAGTGGATAAAATTTTTCTATAAAGGGCCAGATGGCATTTCAGGCTTTATGGACCATACCAGGGGTCCCCAATACCCAGGGCATGGAATAGTGGTCGGTGGCCTGTTAGGAACCGGTTTGCACAGCAGGAGGTGAGTGGCAGGTGAGAGAACAAGGGAAGTTTCATCTGTATTTATAGCCACTCCCTACTGCTCGAATTACCACCTGAGCGCTACCTCCTGTCAGATCAGAGGTGGCATTAGATTCTCACAGGAGTGCAAACCCCATTGTGAACTGCACATTCAAGGGATCTAGGTTGCGTGCTCCTTATGATAATCTAATGCCTGATGATCTGTCACTGTCTCCCATCATCCTCAGATGGGACTGTTTAGTTGCAGAAAAACAAGCTCAGGGCTACCACTGATTCTACATTATGGTGAGCTGTGTAATTATTTCATTATATATTACAAGGTAATAATAGAAATAAAGTGCACAATAAATGTAATGTGCTTAAATCATTGCAAAACCATCCCCCCAGTCCACAGAAAAACTATCTTCCATGAAACTGGTCTCTGGTGCCAAAAAGATTGGGGACTGCTGGACTATACCATCTCTGTCACAACCACTCAACTTAGCCACTGTAGCCCTACAGCAGACACAGACATTGAATATAAATATGTAAAGCACTACACCTGGCTGGGTTCCAGCTAGATTTGCACATAAGCAATAGTTTGCCAACCAGATGAGTAGACAATAGGTCAGACCAGTAATTAGAAGTGTGAACTGGGAACAGTACTCATATTCAAAAGATATTTAGCAGGTATAATCCAGAAGTATTGGTAACTGAAAATGTGAGATTAGGGTCAAGGTGAAGAACTCTAAACCCTGACTTTAGTATTTTAGCAAGTCACTGAATAGGAAAGGTAAGAAAACAAAAAAAAGTATTGAGTCATGGGAGGAAGGTCACATTCAGCTCACATTCCACTGGCCAAGCAAATTCCATGACTAAGGTGGAAGTCTGTGGGGCCAGGAAGAATTCTCCTCTTATAGGAAGGCACTGCAAGTCACATGACAGTAAGTGCAGCCATATAATCTTCTTACAGGAAAGAATAATTACAGGTAGTGAATAATTAGGAAAATTACTATAATATACAGTTAAGTCCATCTGACTCTAAAGCTCTTGCCTAAATGCTGATGAGATTTGTTCGTTTTGGCACCGGTATAAATAAAGCATATTGGTATAGCCAATATACCTAAATACTCATATACCTCTAAATATAACTATCTCATATGGAAATATATGTATAGCCTATTACTCAGGTAACATCATTTAATATATTATTTGGTTTTGGAGGAAAAATGTTTTAAAATTAAATCTTTATTTGTACTAAAATAATTCTCATATTACAAGGCTAATAAAAAATAACATTCCAGTCTCACCCTTCCTTACCCTTGATTCATATATCCTAGCTATTTTTTATTTGTTAAAAAAAAAAAAAAGTTTACAGTGCTTTAATCAATTTCAGATGTTATCCATTCATTTCTTACTGTTGAAGATGAGGAAATAACTTTCCATTTAGCCTTTCTATGCCTCAATTCCTTCACCTATAAAAAGGGAAAGATAATAGCACATACCTCATAAGATTATCATGAGGATCAATTGTGTGTGTTGCTTAAAATAATGCAAGACACATACTCCACACTATTAATGATCATTACATCACCAAACAATGCTGATGACTCAAAAGATCATTTTATTTTCTTTTTTCTTTTGAGACAGAGTCTCACTTGTCGCCCAGGTCAAAGTGCAGTGTTGCATTCACGGCTCTCTGCACCTTTAAACTCCCAGGCTCAAAGGATCCTTTCACCTCAGCCTTCTGAGTAGCTGCGACTACAGGCACACACCACTACACCCAGATGATTTTTTAATTTTATTGTAGAGATGGGATCTCACTTTGTTGCCCAGGCTGGTCTCAAACTCCTGGGTTCAAGGGATCCTCTTGGCTTAGCCTCCCAAAGTGCTAGGATTACAGGCGTGAGCCACCATGCCCAACCAAAAGATCCTTTTAATCTGGAAATACATATACAGTACTGAATTTCTGGGGCAATTTTTTTTGAATTATTTATTCTTCCTCTCCATGTATTTCCTTTTTCTGGAACATCTATTAGTTGGATATTACATTTCCTGTACGAACTGCACTCACTTTGTTATTTTCTTTTTTGTCATTCTTTTTTATACTACTTTTCTGGGAAATGGTCTCAAATTTATCTTCTAACCTTTCCCCTGAATTTATTTTAATTTCTATTTATTTATGTGTTTATTTTTGAGACAGGGTCCCACTATGTCACCCAGGCTGGAGTGCAGTGGTGCAATCATGGCTCACTGCAGCTTTAACTTCCCAGGCTCAGATGATCTCCCACCTTGACCTCCTAAGTAGCTGGGACTACAGGGGCGCAACACGAAGTCCAGCTAATTGTTTATTTTTTGTAGAGACAGGGTTTCACCATGTTGCCCAGACTAACCTTGAACTCCTGGGCTCAAGCAATCCACTTCGGCCTCCCAAAGTGCTGGGATTACAGGCATGAGCCACTGTACCCAGACACCACTGAATTTATTCTGATTATTTTTATTTTCAAGTCTTCTTACTTTCTCATCTATACTCTATCTTTTAAGCATTCTTTTTTAATTTTTAAATTGACAGATAATATTCTATGTATTCAGTGTGTACAACATATTCTGAAGTAGATATACACTGTAGAATGACTAAATCCAGCAAATTAATATATGCATTACCTCACATGGTTATTATTTGTGTGGTAAGAACATTTAATATCCACTTTCTTAGCATTTTTCAAGAATACAATATACTGTTACTAACTATAGTCACCAATGTTATACAATAGATCTGCTGAAGATATCTCAGTCTTTTTATAGTGTCCAGTTTTTTAAAGGTAGTAACTGTATCTTTAAAAACACTGTTCTTATGATTCCGCATTGCTTCTTTTCTTTTTTCTTCTTTTTCTTTAGGTCTCAAATATTTGATGATCTTTAATTATCCATTTATAGTTAAGAGGCACTAACACACTGAATGCAAGCTCACTGTGCAATGGGTGAAGCATTTTGAATAGTGGGCCTCACTACAGAGGCGTGGCCAGTCATTCACTTTTCAGTATCCTTAGGTTCTCTTTGGTTACTCAGTTTTGACAAAAAGAAATTGCAGTCTTCTGTTTGCAGATTATAAATCTGACCACCAGACTTTCACTTAATCCCCATTGTTAGTGCAGCATCTCACCAGACTCTGATTTGTTTTTGGTCTTCCAGAATCCAGAACTTCTCTGGCTCAGCCTCTCCAGAGAGCAAGCTTCAATCCGGTCTTCTGTCAGAGGAAGATAAGGGTAACTATGTGGCTACATGGAATAAGGAAGATCTGGGGCTAGGTCTATTATCCCTTATACACATGCTCAAATAATCCTGTCTTTATTTCTTCCTCACTCCTACAGATATACCTGATACATCTAATTCCTGAGTCTTGCAGAAGTTAATCACATGGGTTTTACTTGTTTCCTATTGGCTTTCCCTATTGCAGAGACTTAGATGTTTACTTCCTTCATTTTCCAGCCTTCAAAATTGCATTGATAGCTCTCGTTTACTGTAGTCTCTTCTTCCATTCTTTTAGTCCTTGCAGGCTGCCATGTTTTTTTCTTATTTATTGTACTTTTAAAGAGGTTTCAGGAGAGATTAGAGCATGTATTTGAACTATCGTTTTTTGGGTTTTTTTTTTTTTTCCCCCAGGACAGGGTCTTGCTCTGTCACCCAGTCTAGAGTGCAGTGGCACAATCATAGCATACCACAGCCTCAAACTCCTAGGCTCAGGTGATCCCCGCCACCCAGCTTCCCCAGTATCTGGGACTACAGGCGCAAGTCATCACATCCAGCTAATTTTTTTTATCTTTTTGTAGAGCTATGTTGCCCAGGCTGGTCCCAAACTCCTGGCCTCAAGCAAAAACCTCAGCTTCCCAGAGTGCTGGGATTATAGGCCTGAGCCACCACGCCTGGCCTCAAACTGTCATCTTTAATAAGGAGTGTCTGTGTCATCTATCATATGGGCCACCATCATGCTGAAGTAAAACATTACAAACACAGCTGAAGTAGTCTCTGTGTTTCTGATTAGCCTTTTTTATTCTCTAAATACAAAGCCATGCTATCTTCAAACAGTGATTTTTGTTCACTCTAATATTAATTTGTAAAAAGAAAGCATACAAAAAAGATAATATTAATAATGTTAATTAGAATGTTTTGCTCATCTCAGCACATGTATCTCAAACAGCATGCTAAAGAGTAGTAAAAGGGACCAGGCGTGGTGGCTTATGCCTGTAATCCCAGCACTTTGGGAGGCCAAGGTGGGCAGATCACAAAGTCAAGAGATCGAGCCATCCTGGCCAACATGGTGAAACCCCACCTCTACCAAAAATACAAAAATTAGCTGGGCGTGGTGGTGCGTGCCTGTAATCCCAGCCACTCGGGAGCCTGAGGCAGGAGAATTGCTTGAACCCAGGAGGCGGAGGTTGCTATGGGCCGAGATTGCGCCACTGCGCTCCAGCCTTGGTGACAGAGCAAGACTCTGTCTCAAAAAAAAAAAAAAAAAAAAAAAAAAAGAGTAGTAAAAGGGGAGATTCTTATTTTAGTCTTAAAATAAGAACTTGGAGGACTAAGTTACACTCCATCACTGAAAATAATGTTAGACATTAGATTTAATATACACTCTCATTAAAAAAATTTAGGGCTGGGTGTGGTGGCTTACATCTGTAATCCCAGCACTTTGGGAGGCCAGGGAGGCAGAACTGCTTAAGCCCAGGAGTTGAAGACCAGCCTAGGCAACGTGGTGAGACCCTGTCTCTACAAAATATAAAATTTTTTTTAAATTTAGAAAACAATTTTAATTGTGAATATGTATACATTTACATTTTTGGTATACTACATTATTATTTTTCCTACTTTTTTCTATTGGTATAATTTTTAAAGCAGCTTTATTGAGGTATAATTCACATACTATTAAACTAACTCATTTTTACAGATTTAGTAAATTTAGATTTTTAGTACATTTGTAGAGTTGTTCAATCATTATCACACTCAAGTTTTAGAACATTTCCATTACCCCAAAAAGTTCCTTTCTGCCGGTTTGCAGGAAAGCCCTGTTCCCCTCAATCTATAGGCAATCTTTGATCTGTTTTCTATTTCTATAGATTTCTAGAAATTTCATATAAACAATCACACAATATGTTGTGCTTAGCATAACATTTCTTATATTCATCCATAATGCAGTATGTATTAACAGTTTTTATTGCTGAATTGTATTTCATTGTATGACTATAACACATTTGCTTATACCAGTTGATTCACCAGGTGATGGACACGTGGATTTTTCCTACTTCTGGCTATTAAGAACACTGCTGCTACTGCTGCTATGAATATTTGCATGTATTTATGTTTTCACTTCTCTTGGATAGAAAATATTAAATATAGTAGATACCCTAAATATAGGTAGATACCCTAGAAGTGGAAATGCTGGGTCATGTGAGAAGTATATACTTAACATTTTAAGAAACCACCAAACTGTTTTCCATTTTCCATGCCCACCAGCAGTGTAGAAGAGTTGTAGTTCCTCCATCACCTTGCCAACACTTGGTATCGTTAGTCTTTTTAGTTTTGTTCTAACAGATGTATTAGAAATATAGTAATGTAAATCTTCCAACACTATTCTTTTTAAATTTGTTTTGAATATTCTACATCCTTCGTATTACATACATATATTTGAGAAGTAGCTCATCAATCTCTACCAAAAACAAAAGTCTGATGGAATTTTGAGTGGATTACATTGAATATATAGATACATTTGGAGAAAACTAACATTTTAACAATATTGAATCTTCCAGATCATGAAAATGAAAAGTTATTCCATTTATTTAGGCCTTCTTTAATTTCTCTTAGCAATGTTTTATAGTTTTCCATGTATAGGTCTTACACTTTCTATGTCAAACATTCCTAAGAATTGTATTATTTGTTCCTATTATGAATAAAATTGTTTTCTTAATTTTATTTTTGAATTACCCATTGTTGGTATATAGAAATACAACTGATTTTTGTATATTGATCTTGTATTTGAAGACTTTGCCACATTCATTACTGTAGTTTTTTATATGAATTATTAGGATTTTCTAAACATGCGATTATGTTGTCACGAGTAAAGGCAGTTTTCATATTCCTTGTCATCTCAATGCCTTTCATCTCTTTTCCTTTGCTTATTACATTGGTTAGGACTCCCAGGACAATATTAAATAAAAATGGTAAGAGCAGATATCCTTGCTTTTTTCCTGATTTTAGGGGAAAACATTCAGTCTTTAACCATTAAGTGTGAAGTTTGTAGCAGGCTTTTCCTAGACAATCTTTAATAAGTTGAAGAAGTTCCCTTCTATTCCTAGTTTATCGTTAATGGGCATTGAATTTTTTTTTTTTTTTTTTGAGATGGAGTCTCGCTCTGTCACCCAGGCTGTAGTGCAGTGGCGCCATCTCGGCTCACTGCAAGCTCCGCCTCCCAGGTTCAAGTGAGTCTCCTGCCTCAGCCTCCCGAGTAGCTGGGACTACAGGCACCCGCCACCACACCCAGCTAGTTTTTTGTATTTTTAGTAGAGACGGGGTTTCACCATGTTAGCCAGGATGGTCTCGATCTCCTGACCTCGTGATCCACTCGCCTCGGCTTCCCAAAGTGTTGGGATTAAAGGCGTGAGCCATCGCACCCGGCCGGCACTGAATTTTGTTAAATGCTCTTTCTGTATTTACTGAGAAGATCATATGTGATTGTCCTTTATCCTATTAATATGGTATATTACATTACTTTGTTTTCAAATTAATGCATTCCTGGGATAACTCCCACGTGGTCACAGTAGATAAGCCATTTTATGTGTTGTTGGTTTTGTTAATATCTTATTAAAGATTTTCACACATACATTCATAATGAATGTTCTTATGATGCCTTTGTCTGGCTTAGGTTTCAGGGTAATACTAGTCTCATAGAATAAGCTGAGAAGTATATTTCCTTCTCTATTTTCTGAAAAAGTTTGTGTAGAATTAGTATATTTGTTCTTGACATAATTAACTGCTACTCATGCTTCAGATCTCATTTTAAGAATCAATTCCTTAGCAAAAGCTTATCTGAGACCTTCTTAAATAGGTTCTTTTTTTTTTTTTTTTTTTTTTTTTTTTCTGAGATGGAGTCTCGCTCTTATTGCCCAGGCTGGCGTGCAATGCATGATCTCAGCTCACTGCAACCTCTGCCTCCCATGCTCAAGCGACTCTCCTGCCTCAGCCGCCTGAGTAGGTGGGACTACAGGCGCATGCCACCATGCCCAGCTAATTTTTGTATTTTTAGCAGATAAGGGGTTTCACCATGTTGCCCAGGCTAGTCTTGAACTCCTGAGCTCATGCAATCTGCCTGCCTCGGCCTCCCTGCTAGGATTACAGGCATGAGCCACCATGCCCAGCCTTTTTTTTTTTTAGAGGCAGGGTCTCTGTCATCTTGACCTCCAGGCTTAAGCAATCCTCTCATCTCAGCCTCCTGAGTAGCTGGGACCACAAGCAGATGCCATTATGGGCCAGTTAATTTTTATTTTCTGTAGCGAGAGAGTCTCCCTGTGTTGCCCAGGCTAGTGTCAAACTCCTGGCCTCAAACACTCCTCCCACTTTGGCCTCCCAAAGTGCTAGGATTATAGGTATAAGCCACCATGCCCAGCAACCAGGCTCATTTATTTCCCTTATTATAAGTGTAGTAGCTTATAAATAGCCCTCTTCTCAGTATTTGCCTCAAAGTAATTTGCACTTATTAGAAGGATTCTTTTTATTATTCTCACCCACTTTGTCATAAATTCCATGAAAATAAAAATGGTTGGGCAGAGTGTCTCACACCTATAATCCCAGCACTTTGGGAGGCCAAGGTGGAAACGTTGCTTGAGCTCAGGAATTCGAGACCAGCCTGGACAACATGGCAAGACCTTGTCTCTACAAAAAATTTAAAAATTATCCAAGCCTGTTGGTGCATGCCTGTGGTCCCAGTTACTTAGGAGGCTAAGGTGGGAGAATCACTTGAGCCCAGGAGGTTGAGGCTGCAGTGGAGCTGTGTTCATGCCACTGTACTCCAACCTGGGCAACCGGGCCAGATCCTGTCTCAGAAAAAAAAAAAAAAAAAAGATTGAATGTTTTTACTCACCATTATGTAGGCATAGCTAGTGTCTGACACATGGTAGGTAAGCAGTCAACAAATATTTGTTAAATAAATATGTAATGGATGCTTTCATTTTATTTTTGGTATTTCTTTTCCTGTTTTACTTTGGTTGATTACTATTTTCTTTCTCTAGATTATTCAATATTAATATTATTCATTATAAATCTTCCTTCCTAGTCAAACTAGACATTTTTTGTTAATATAGACATTAAGAATAATAAGTATGACTCTGGAAATATTCCATAATTTCATAATTTTATTATAATGTCTATATTTTTATTTCTTTCAAAAACACAGATATGATGTGACTCCTCTACTCAAAAACCATTAAAACCTTTCAATTTTCTACAGAATAGTATCTAAAGTTCTTAGTAAAGCAGTCAAGTAATCTCCAAATAGATTTATGGCCTATCACTCCATCTGTGTACCTTATTCTCCAATCACATTGGGCTACTTACTTGCTCTTACTTTAAACAAGTCTTATACTTCTGTTTGTTAGTACTTGTCCTCTTGTGCTCAGCACCCAACAAAATGCCTTAAACATTGTAGTTCAATAAACACTTATGGAAAAGTTCGTACCATTTTTCATGATCCAAGTTAAGATTTTTAAAATTTATGTCTTTTATAATTCTGAATTATACTTTTACATATATAATTTTTAATTATATAACAGTACTGTGATATGTTAATATTTTTATTTTTTTTTGCTTATTTGTTCTTTTTTTTGTTTTCAAAAAATTGTATTTGTGTTAATGTATTTTTAAATTTAGCATTAATTTTTTTGTATGCTATACTTTGGTCATTTTTTAAGACTTAAGCATATTAAAAAGATATCTTGGCTTTTCTCCCATCACTATTAGACGGTGAAACCCACGAAGGCATCACATTTATCTTTTTCACTGTATTCTCAGCACCTAGTATAAGTGTGGCACATTAGTTGAGTAATTTTTTTTCCAGCTTTCTACTATCACACTGACAGCTCAGTAAATGTTTATAGTTATTTTACATTTCATTCTTTCCACTGCTGCTAAATTCAGAAGCATACATTAAGGCATGATTAGGCAGTTTACCCTATGAGAGAACAATGAGTAAAAATATGCATGATGGATAGGGTTCAATTAACTATAGCAACAGAGTTCTCAGTATGAATCAAGATGTTCTCAGAGTAGGAAACAAACACACTTCCTACCCTTAAGGCCTATGAACACACACAGGTTAACAACTTTCATATGGTGCACTAAAAGGAAGGTATGTTTTAAATGGCATGGAAATAAGAGTGAAGGAAATCAGGCCGGGCGCAATGGCTCACGCCTGTAATCCCAGCACTTTGGGAGGCCAAGGCAGGTGGATCATGAGGTCAGGAGATGGAGACTATCCTGGCCTAAACAGTGAAACCCCATCTCTACTAAAAAAAAATACAAAAAATTAGCCGGGCATGGTGGCGGGTGCCTGTATTCCCAGCTACTCAGGAGGCTAAGACAGGAGTATGGCGTGAACTGGGGAGGTGGAGCTGGCAGTGAGCCGAGATCATGCCACTGCACTCTAGCCAGGGTGACAGAGTGAGACTGTCTCAAAAAAGAAAAAGAAAAAAAGAGTGAAGGAAATCTTTAAATTGGCTAGAAGGTTAGATCACAAGGCTAGAGATCACAAAACAAGATCAGACTCCACTTCTATGCTGTTTCCATTATACCACACTTACTATCAATGATGTTTAGCAGCTCACAAAAAAATAACGGGACAGGATTTAGAGAATTACAAAATAAAATCCGGGGACTTATTCATCCTAATCCCATCTGCCATTAATATAAATAATCAAAGACTATACCAAATTGTGAAAAGTTAGTCGGCTATTTGTCGTTCAAGTAGCTTTCTACTTGATTGGTCTATTTAACACAACAAATATTAAGTTGTATTCACCCAGGTTTTTTAAATTATTAATGAAGGGTCTGCAGCAAAACTTTCTAAAAGATAATCCAAAAACAAGAATCAGCTGGCATTTATCAGTACTTTCCAAGGAAGTGAGGCCCTGAATCCGTAAGATTTAAGTATTAAAGTTGCAGACAGTTACATTCTTTTGAGGACCAAGGATAGATCTTTAGGCTTTTCCACATCTCAAGACTATCCAATTACATTTGGTTACCAAGCAACCATTCCATGACGAATTTGTACCAGCATCCTCAAATGGCTTAACCCCACAACTCTGACCTTGGAATATTAGAAGATGATTTAACCCTCTCCTCCCCTATTATAAGTTAATAAACTGGCATTCTGAATTACATATCAGTTTTTGGTCACTTGGTTAGTATAAAATAAGAATCCTTTCAGTTCTAAGAGCTATGTAGAAAAAAGTTTAAGAATCTGAAAAACTTAAAACCATAGTCTAGGCCAGGCGCGGTGGCTCATGCCTGTAATCCCAGCATTTTGCGAGGCGGAGGCGGGCAGATCACAAGGTCAGGAAATCGAGACCATCTTGGCTAACACGGTGAAACCCCATCTCTACTAAAAATACAAAAAAAAAAAAAAATTAGCCAGGCGTGGTGGTGGGCGCCTGTAGTCCCAGCGACTCGGGAGGTTGAGGCAGGAGAATGGCATGAACCCGGGAGGCAGAGCTTGCAGTGAGCCAAGATCATGCCACTGCACTCCAGCCTGGGCGACAGAGTGAGATTCCGTCTCAAAAACATAACAAAACAAACAAACAAAATCCCATAATCTAAGCTAGTGATTGAATAAAATGGGGGACCATACACTGGATTCAGGCCACAAATGGATTTTATTTGGCTTGCAGAGGAGGAGGAAGAAAAGGAAGAGTCTCTTAAAAATCTGACATAAAATGCACAATATATTTCATATAAAAATGTGTATTTCCAGCTTCTCTTGAAAAATCTGAAACTCTGGCAATATTTGGACCTGCACTGCTATGTAGTAAAAAACTGGCCAGAGCTAAGTAACCCAGCCCTATTTACATGGGACATTTGCTCTCTAATTCATCACAGAACTCACCCCTTTCTGTTTTCCTGATAGTGAGGCCAAAAATCAAGTGTCACTTCTCATTATGCTTGCACTGTTTTTCTTATAACCTTCAAAGATTAAAGAATGTCATACTGGTAGTTAAGTGAGAGTTTACCAGGTAAGTACAATTCCACTCTTCATATTAATGCAGTGAAACATAGGCAGAATCAAAGAAACCAATTTACCTTAATCTGAGTCTGTTCGATTGACTTTTCCCATATCTGCTGATCGTAGGCTCCAATCTGAAAGAGGGAGTAGTGTATTTAAACGATGCAAAGGAAATCCTTACCTAAGTCAAGCCTCACAAAAGTCATGAGCCTATTAAGTATCAATATGCTATGTGGAAAATGTGCTACTCAGGAGTTAGAATAAATTAATACTTCCAAGGACTGTTTCTTTCAAATATCTAAAATAGCTGGACCTAAAAGTAAGTTCAAAAGCAATGCCCAAAACATTTCAAATTAAATATTACCTTAAAAGATATTTCCACTTCTTGGGCGGGCATGGTGGCTAACGCCTGTAATTCTAGCACTTTGGGAGGTGGAGGTGGGTGGATCACCTGAGGTCAGCAGTTCGAGACCAGCCTGAACAACATGGTGAAACCCCGTCTCTACTAAAAATACAAAAAATTAGCCAGGCGTGGTGGTGGGCGCCTGTGATCCCAGCTACTCCGGAGGCTGAGGCAGGAGAACAGCTTGAGCCCGGGAGGCAGATGTTGCAGTGAGCCGAGATCGCGCCATTGCCCTCCAGCCTGGGCAACGAGAGCGAAACTCCATCTCAAAAAAATAAAAAATAAAATCCGCTTATTAAGGAAAACAGCAATAGAAAAACTAGAGAGGAATAAAAGATAAGGAACAGCTCAATAAGACTGTTAATAGTATCAATCTGAGCTGTGCAGATTAAGGTTTCATGTCTTTTTGTTTTTAAGTAGTTTGATCAGAAGCAAACTTTCAAAGCATTGCGGTGGCATTGTGTACGCAGCCTGAAGAAGGGAGGTGGCCTGTAAACCTTATTCCAGGACCTGGAACCGGGTTTAAAAAACATAATGACCTTGTACATCTTTTTTTTTTTTTTCCATTTATGTTGAAGTATACATGAACACCTGGCACTACCAAACTCAGGGGAAAGTAACATACTATTTGTGAGAGCTTTTTGCAGGAAGAATGCGTTAGAAATAAAAAATATATATATTGGTATTACCTTCTTTTGGTACCACGATATAGCATCTCTCTCATTTGAGGCCATCTGTGTCTCCAGCCAGAGAATGGGATTTCACTGAAAATGAAGGAAAACCAGTCGGTGAGTCCAGCTGCTGAAGGTTACTCTCCCAATTTGGGTAGGACTCGAAAACCGCTTCTCTCAGCCTCTCCATGAGCTGCTCTTTCTCCAGCTGTTTGCCAGGGAAAACACAACAAACAAACAAACAAACAAACAAAAACTGGCGCAGCGGCGACCGGAGAAGCCTCTGCAATATTTCGGGCGAGCGTGTTCGTGGGTGCGGGGGAGGGGCAGGGGCGGCCGCTGGAGTCGCCCGGCACCCGCCTCCTTCGCTCCCCGGCGTCCGGCTCTCACCTAGTGCCCGTTGCCCCGCGGGCCGGCGCCCGGGACCTTCGTCCTCAGTGCCCGGGGTCCCACCGTAAGGCCGGGGGCGAGGCGGCGGGCAGGGCAGGCCGCATCTTCGCACCTAGGCGGAAACGCCGGCGAGGCCGTTACCATGGAGACCGCGGAGGCTGCCCCAGCCTCGTAGGCAGCCGGGCTGCCCAGCGCCCTGAGGGCGGCAAATCGATCGCGGGTCCGAGCCCGCCTAGAGGGTCACGGACTGACCAGAAAATAAGCAGAGAATGGATTGGAAAATGAGGGGGATTAAAAGTAAAGGAGGTCTTCGCTAGGCCGCCAGTCGCCACGGCGACAGCAAAAGGCTTTGTGCCCAGCTGGAAAAGACAGGTGCAAAGGCCCGGGACCCCGAGAGCCCGGGAGCCCGAGAGGCGGCCGCGGCGGCGGCGCTCGTCTTTTCCGGGCCGGGCCGGGCGGCAGTGACTCAGCCGTCTGAGAGCTGGGCTAGAGCCGCTTAGCCGACCACCGGGTAGCAGCCTTCGGCTTCCGCTTTCCGGCTTTCGCCTCCGAGGTGGCTCCGCCCCTGGCCCGGGCCTTCCTGGCCCGCGCCTTCCCGCCCCGCCTAGGTCCAGGCTCCCAGTCCAAGGGCCTGGGGAGCCGCGCGGCGATCGGTGGCCAAGAGCAGCTCCCTCAGATCACCCTTCAGCCCTCCGCTTAAAAGTCACTCCCTCACAAACGACTCTCCCATCCAGCGGTCTAAAGGAGGTCGGTCCTGATACTCTAGTAGCTCCCGGCTCATGTCTTTGTAGCACTCATCTTCGTGTTTCATGGCTTAATCTCTGTTCCCCAGTGGGCTGTGGGCTCCATGAGGTCAGAGACTGGGGCCTGGCACGAACATGACACTTAGGTTCCCAATGTTTGTTGAGTGAATGAATGAATGTTTATGTGAATTTACGCTGCCCTGGGAGGAAGGGCCAAGCTGCGGCTTAGTGACTCCCTTCCTCTCCCGCCCCTCAGCAGCTCTGGGTCTGGAGCTTTCTGGGGCTCAAAGGTAGGGGAAAAAGAGGGACAAGTATCGGGCAGTCACAGCTTTTTCCAAAATAGGGTAAAGTTAGGTGGCGGCAGGAACACGTTAATTAGGGCCGATAGAGGTCAGGAGAAAGGAAAGAAAGGTTGAGCCCTAAAGTGAATATTTAAGGATACATTAAAAGGATTTTTAAGCTGCTTTCCTTTTTTTTTTTTTTTTTTTTTGGGCCATTAATGGAACACTGTCCCCTTAGTCATTCTCCCCACCTTATTTGAAGCTGTGTTCTTGCTGGCCCACTGCGTGTAGCACCTGGGTCAGAGAAAGCTAATGACAGATAATAGCTTCCACTCAAGAAAGCCTAAAAGGCGCGGTTTTACAGACATTATTTCTTATCATCTATTGAGTGGGTACCAGGTGGAAGTTATCCCATTTCATGGATAAGGAAAATCGACTAAGCTAAAATAACTCCCACAGGACTAAGTTTTACAAATTATTTCCCCCAGACTGGGCGCAGTGGCTCACGCCTGCAATCCGGGCGCTTTGGGAGGCCAAGGCGGAAATGTCGCTTGAGCTCAGGAATTTGAGACCAGCCTTAGCAACATGGCCAGACCCCATCTCTTAAAAAAAAAAAAAAAAAAAAAAATTAGCCGGAGATGGTGGCACGCACCTGTAGTCCCACCTGCTTCGAAGACTGAGGCGGGAGGATTCGTCTGAGCACAAGAGTTCGAGGCTGTAGTGAGCTATGATTGCGCCACTGCACTTCAGCCTAGGCAAGAGACCCTGTCTCAAATAAAGTAAAAATTATTTTATCCTTTTTATATTGCACACATTGGCAGTGGTTTCCTTTTAATCCTTGACAGCTTTTCCTTTCCTTAGTGCTAAACATTACAATTCTGTTGGGCTTCAAGACAAATGACCAACTTGAAAAAAAAGAAAGATAAATGACAAGTGAAAAACGTAGAATTTTGCACACGTAATAATATTTAACCTCAATTACATTAATAGCAAAAGTACTTTACTTCATTGTTTGGCACACAAAAGATTTTCCGGGCAGTGTGTGGAGGAACTAAATCAGGTAAGTAGTATTAGAGGATAGTAGTTAAGTAGCAAACCATTTTTCAGGTGCCCTGTTGGCAACTATTCAGTGCTTCCTAAGGCAACCAGAGAACAAGGTATGAATCCTTGCTCCCAACCAATAATCTGTGATCTTAGGCAATTTATTCAACTAACAAGCCTGTTTTCTCACCTGTATTATGGAGATAGTTGCCTTCTTAAGGATGTGAGGATTAAATGAGATACCCTCATATAAACTTCCTGGCCCATGGCAGTTACTCAAAAACTGTGAAGTCCCTTTCTTTTCCTTTCCTAATCAGAATCAAAGGCTATCAGTGCTTAGGAAAGGTACCTCAATTAAAGGTAAGTTCACACAAAAACTGATGAGGAAAGAAATCCATTTTGTGGTGTTGCATTAATACATCAATGACATAAAAGTCTATACGCCATCTTCATTAATAATGAACTTTCAAGAAAATCCACATCACCAGAATACAAATTTAAGACTGTCCTTTTAAGTAGATACACACTAATTTAAGCAATTAAGAAGCATTAACTACAGCAAATGCCAAGTGATTTTTTCTTCTTCCCCCAAACTAATTGCATCTCAATATGGATGGCATTTTCCCCAGACATCTTTAGAAAGAAAAGTCGTAAGATTTTCTAAAAAAATTTTTTGAAGTAGTAGGTGATAAAGTAGGTGAAGGATTCGTCCTCTAAAAATAGGTTCCAGGTATTTAGAACTCGCATATGCTATGCTATGCATTTTGTGATGAAACACCAGTAAAGGACAAATCAGACTTTGTTTATTAAAAAAATACTTTACAGGAAAAAAAAAAAAAAAACTATGCATTCCATTGTCCTATTTTACAAAGAAATAGCTTAACAATTTAACACACTTAGACAGCTACAAAAAAGCACTGTGTTAAAAGGATTATTCACACAAATTTAGATTTAAGACTATTCATTAAAAACCTTTTTAAAACACTTGTTAATGTCAATAAACAAACTAAGGCCACACAACGCAAATAGTCCGCCAGGCAAATATACATTTCATCTATATGCAAAGACCTCTTAGATAAATAAAAGCCACAGGAAAAAAAGTCTTAGCTGCCAATCAAAATGGAGTTTAGTCACAGAAAACACTATTACATGAAAATTTACAACATGTGATAGTAGTACATAAGTATTTCTTCAGAGAGAATTGAAAAGTGCTATATTTTAAGAGACAGTGGTCTCAACTACATGCACAAGTGGATCCTAAAAAATGTATGAAGAAAATGGAAGGCCATAATATTTATGGAGAGATACTTGCTTTTAAAGTAACAAACTTTCAAGACAAGGATAGGTCCCTTACGTGCTAAAGAAAAACATTTGTACTGTGCATTTCCTCTACTTGCATGGCCAGTAAATACAGCTACAACCTGTTTGAAAAACAAAACAGCACAGATGTGAACCTCTGGCATGTGCTAGTGAAAGGTTTTTAAAAACCTGTAGCAATGATAAAAGATTAGAAAGATACAAAATTATCCTAAAGGCATAAATGCAAATAAATTTTTTATGGCAAATACAGATGAAAATATAATGGGCTAATATTAATGATTAAGAATATATTCACTAAGGGTTTTCATGGATTTGGGAGTCTTGTTCCTATATTAGCTTTCATTCTAGACAATATTTATATAAGGAAAGGCAATAAGCAAGTTTTTTCCAGTCACTAAGTGTGACTTGTATGCCTAGTAAGACTGATGCAAGACATCTTTTCCCAAAGTTTAGTAAAGAACTTTAATAAGCTCCTTTTTCCCCCCAGAAGAGCTTGTAGTATCAGTCAACTGGTATTCCAACTGTCTCTTAAGGGGAAAGGGCACTTTTCAAAAGTCTTCCACTAAAAAAATAATAAAAGTACCAGTTAAATTCTAAGTACTGAATAAGCAAATTAAAAGTACAATTAAACCTAGGAATCAATTTTTAGAGTTAAAACTTTGGAGGAGGGAACATACTATGTAGGTTTTCATTATTATTGCTTTATGAATTTGGGTTACCGCTTTGAATCATCCTACTCCTAGCATATCTTGGTATCGAGAATTACTTCTGGGGCAAGAGGAAGACTTTTATCCTTTTTAATGGGTACCATGAAATTATTCTACTTTACTAAGTTAGGAATATTCATTTATTGGGTCCTTTCCATAAGCACATTTAAAAACCATCCCTCTGCTCCACAAAATATTAAAACTTATAGCCACATTGTGCAAGTAATCTCAAGAGCTGGCACAACGGATAATATATCAAAAAGGAAGATCAGCTTAAATTTCAGTTACAACTTCACTCCCATCACTACTTTAACAAATCAGAAGACGCCAGATTGCTCCATGCCTCACTCCACCAAACCAAATAATTTAATGATTTAGAAAAATTGCAATCATTTGTATCACTAAACTAGGATACAGCTTTGAAAGCAGTAAAAAATGCAAAACTTCTGCTTTTATATTCATCAGTCTTTAAAGCATGCTATTAAAATCTAATACTCACATAGGACATTCAGTTTTCAGATACATTACTAGCTAAATGTTTCTCTCCATTCTATTGCAATTCTAACATACAATGAATTTATTAGTACATGATTTTAAACATTTTTATTGTACTCTTAATGTGTTTATATTGGAGGTGAGGGTAGAATGTTTTATAAAAGGAAAATGGGTATTTGCTTTTGATTGTAGGTCTTTGCAGATCCGCTGGTTCCTGAGTGATAATACACAGTGCTGGCTGTCAGGAGACAGTCTCCTTGTTTATTAGCAATGACCAGCTTGGATGACAGATGGCATCTGCTGGATGGCAAGTGGGAGATGGGGAAATCGGATCTTGGAAGACAAGAAAAAATTAAAAAAAAATTTTTTTTTGCTTTAACAGCCTTCTCTTCATGATTATTTTTAAAAGCAAATGTTGCCTGAGAAGAATTTTACTTTGCACAGCCTGGTAAAGCTCTTCTGGACAGAAAAATAAAAACAAGAAGTAACCCAAACCCACACACTTTGTGATTAAACCCCTCCCCAACAAAACAACAAAAAAACACCCTCAAAGGCAGGTCCTGTTAAAAACTAGAATTGATAAACTGGAATTTACCATAGAATTTATACCCAAGATTTAAAAACACCCCTGCAATAATCACATTACCTTTCATACCATTCTAATTACCTTATTTACAAAGATAACTAAAGCCAACATCACTTCCAATTCATAAATGGTTTACATTGAAATGTATCCCTATTTGTCTTCATCCTTTGTAACAGAGAATACATACATATACATATATATAAGGAATAATACAGATTCTAACTAATCACTGCAGTATTTGCTGATGGTTACTTTTCTATCTGTTTACACAGTGACCTCTATACTTTGCTAATATGCATTTAACTACACAACAATATTGCACAAAGTAATATTTATATAAGATTTAACCTATTTCAGAATATTTTAGAGAAAATTCATATTTGATATTTCAAAAGATGCAGCTAAGTTTTCATGGTGAAAGACATAATAAAGCAGCATCTTGGTGTTTTTTTTTTGTTTTTTTTGTTTTTTTTTTTTTTTTGCCTATGTTAATGTAAATATTTCAAATCTTACCATCCAGGAAAAAAAAAAAAAAATCTCCAAATTGCACTGTAACCAGGGAGATACAAGAATCTGGTCTTAGATGTGGGGAGTACTCTTCCTTTAATAAACAAAAGGCCTATTGTATTATTAACTAAGATAAAGTATAATGTGAATCATGTTAACATTCTAAAATAACAGAAAGTTAGGACCATACTAGCAACGTGAACTGTGCCTGTTTGAAAAGAAAATTTAAATACTCAGGCACTAAGCATTAGCCTGAAACTCTAGGATGAAGTCTAGTGCTGTATTCTTTCTTAGAAAATAGCAACACAGAGTAATAGTAAATAAACCCAGGTAATTCACGAGTTAAAACTGTGAATTGAAGTGTCTCAGTAGTAGATATTTATCATGAAGAGGTTGATGCCAAGTGACAAGAATAGTTTATCATAAGATTGATGCTCAAAATATGGCAGCCTCATCAGCAAGACTATTATTATTCTCTAAGTTTAATAGTTGTGATCAGTTTAGGAAGCAAAATTATCCCCACAAAATGTGAGGATGCCAGGAAGCAGAACAATAGAGTATCATGTCAACATTATCTCTTTTACCCAAAATATCTTCCATAGTTAGCATATATTCTAGAAGAGATTAATGAGCCATGGATAATGAATGACCAAGGACTATTCATCTTTAGATTTTTTTTTTAATTGAAATATCCACTGGGCTTTAAATAACAGATACAAAAAAAAAGACAGTTTGGATCAGAAAGTGCTGTGCTTTCTCTTTTGTTAAGAAACCAGAGAGCCACTGAAATTTCCTTAGAAACTACTTGTTATTTGTGGTTAGAACTAAATAACTTACTTGCCCATGTACCAGATGCAAGAATTCTTTCCTGCAACCTATGCCATTTTTACTGTAGAAATTGAACCTGTGCCATAAAGACACAAATACTAAACCATAAATCTGATTTATCCATAAAAACAGCAAATATGGCAAGAGACAAGGCAAGATAAAATCAAGGGAAGTGAATAATTTACCAAATAAGAATCTGTTATTCCAGAGAATTCTCATTTTGATTTGAAGAAGAGATTGAATTGTTACCTCACACCTTAAAACAGAAAGTAGCAGCAGACCCACTATTACATACTGTACTAACGGGATAAGATACAACTCTTAACTTTGCATAATCTGTGTAAAAAAGATATGCTTGACATTTGTGGAATGTCATTTCTCTTTATAGAATTATAGGCAAGATTTCTCCAATAAAACTTAACTTAAGCCAGTTATAAAACTATAACTTCACATCAAAATTTAAAAAAGTTAAAAAATGTGTTTGAATTATGTACATATCACACAGAAGTGGTTGAATGTTCTTGCAGATTGTGTTGCTGGTCAGAGTCCAGTCTACTTTCCACTTTTAAAACTGGAATAGGCTGAGTATTCTGATCTTGCTGTAGATTAAGTTCTGATGCAGGTGGGAAGGATGATGAAGCAGTTGTCAACAGCTGAATCTCTGTGCATGTTTCTTCAGATTCAGTTTTTATCCTCACACATTGGGAGTCAACTTCTAATTCTCGCTTTCCAGTTAAACCACAGTCCATGTTAGAATTGCTTTCTGTGTTTTGAGTGGCTTCCACAACAGGATGGTACTGTTTAAGCCTTATATGCCAGGCTAAGCTGCACACTGCCGAAACTGTTTTGAACTGATGAATGACATTTCTAGGGATGAAGTAGATGTCATTGTCGCAAAGCTGAATTCTAGCGTAACGAATGCCTTCCCGCCTCATTTGGTTTAGTTTAGCTTCATCTACCCATTGTACGCACTGAAGAAAGAAAAAAGTTATGTGAGACTTTAAAACATGTAATAATTTAGTCAAATGAAATATTATAATTAGCAAAGGAAAATCAGTAGAAACAAAATGTGTTATAACAACAATCAAATTAAAATTAAGCAACACTAAATGATATGTAACTTTCTAAAAATTTTTGTAATGCTTGGGAAATTCTTTTCCTCCTATTTTACTACCTCTTTAGTAACAAAGTACAGGTTAAAATCAGGATGGCCTAGAGAATCATTTAAGTAGTTCAAAGTACAGCTAAGTACCAATATTCTTTACCACACATAAAGGCAACATGTTTTCTTTTCTTTTAGTGTGTCTTCCAGCCTTTTGCAGTTGAGGGGACACAGTGCAATGGGGTTAACAAGTGAGACAGCTCATGGCCATAACTGAGCCACCTGGGACCTCTAACCATCCCAGGCCCACCTGGTATCCCAAAGATTGAAGTGATTTCAAGCATTCTGCTGGGGAAGCTCTGTTTAAATGATTCTCAGCACCACCCCCACCCTAGTCTTTAATAGTAATAAAATTAAACTCACTATCCCACATATCAGACTGCAAGATAAAATTCAAAATAAAATGGGTATAGATATTTATTTCCAGTGTCTCAAATGGTAATAAAAAATAAGTTTTTACCTGGGAAACTGGAGGTTCATGAAGATCTAACTGAAGTCTCTGTACAACATCAGTAAAATCCTCAGCATGAAAACAAATCACATCTTTGGTTATTCGAGGTTGGTCACTCCTAAGATTAACAAAATTAAGTTTTAGAGACAAACATCTCACAATGAAAAAATTTCAGTTCTTTTGTTCCTGGAAATGCTTCTACTAGCAGAGAAATAGATGCATAGTTTCTAAGGACTAGGTATACAATTTTTTTTTAATTTGAGAAAAACCTGAAACTTAAAAAGCCATAAAAACCAGATTTGCTGTTGTAAAATTAAAACAAAAATGGCTAAAAAGAATAGTTGTATTCTAAACTAGTTGCATTTGCGGTCCTCTCACCACTTTGTATTTCTATGTCCCGAGCTTTGTTAAAAATGGGCCCCAACAGAATGTAAAATGGTTTAGCCACTATGGACAACAGTCTGTCAGTTTCTCAAAACATTACAAATAGAACTACCATATACTCCAGCAACTTCACTCCTGGGTGGATAGCCAAAATAATTGAACACAAGGACATGAAGAGATATGTATACACCCATGTTCACACCAGCATTATTCACAAAAGCCAAAAGGTGGAAGCAACCCAAGCGCCCACTGACGGAAAAACTGATTAACAACATGTGGTATGCACATATGATGAATTATTATTCAGCCTAAAAAAGGAAGGAGATTCTGACGCTTGCTACAACAGGGATGAACCTTGAGGACAATGCTAAGAGAAATAAGCCAGTCACAAAAAGATAAACACTATATGATTCCATCTATATGAGGTATGTAAAGTAGTCAAATTCATAGAAACAAAAAGTAGAATGATGGTTACCAGAGCCCGGGGGTGAGAATAAAAGAGAAATTGTTCAGTGAGTATAGAGTTACAGCCTTGCAAGATGAAAAGGTTCTGAAGCTCTGTTTCATAACAATGTAATTACGCTTAACTCTACCATGTACATTTAAAAATGGTTAAGACGGCAAAGTGTACGTGTATTTTACCACAATTTAAAAACTAGTCCTAAACCTTTTAAATAGAGTCCACATTGTCTTATACAATATTAACCAACCTTGCAGTTGAGTTCAATTAACTCACCATTCACCAAATTGTACAGCTTTCAAAACTCCAACAGCAGCCGTACTCTGCCAGTCAAACCCCTGACCTACATGATCAGCATGAGCTCTAGTCCTATCTTCAAAGAGGACTTCGCGGGGTTCACTGGTCCGAGGTAGGTACTGGAGATTTTTTATTTCATTCATTGATCTAGAGTTGATTTGGTTGGTAAACAAAGGGTAAGCAAGGAAGAAAGAGACCAAAAAAAGAAAAAAATTAACTAATACCAGTAAGACAAAAAAGTCTGCTAAAATACCAGATTTAAATAACATGAGGATTGAGAAAGGTTCAATGATTATGATCATTAGCATTTAACACACTATATTATAATGCTTAATGTAATTACCTTCCTCTCCCTGTGTGCCATAATAAAACTGAAAATATTATCTTAGATTAGGCTCAAATGTAGTGCTTCTGTCTAGCAACAGAAAATAAAAGTCAAAGTTTAAGGCTTCTTTACCCTTAATCATCTTATTTCCAACTCTCAAAATATGCTACGAGTGAGGCTGCCCTCATACAGTTAACAAAAATTCTGGACAGAAATATAGCTATAATTAAGTGTTAATCAGGCTGCACTTAGACCCACTTTCTTATAACTACAAGTCAGGTAACACTAGATACTGACCATCTGCATCCCCATTGTTCCCATAGATAGAATTTCTTGAAGTGGGAAACCTTTTTGTAAAAAAAAAATATATATATATATATACACACACACACACACACACACACACACAAACACGCACATATATACTTTTTAAAAAAAAAGAATTCAAGTATTAGCATCATAAGGCTTTTGTTTAAGATAGAATCTCCCATGTTAAGAATGGCTTAAGCAGATCCTGAATTCTGGCAAAACAGCTGCGGCCAACCAATTTAAAGACCCCCACAGAAAAACCTAATCAGCATGAGAATAGTTTATTCACCTCTTTGTCCATGACTTCACTTTGTACTCTCAGACCAATGAACATCTCCACACATCAGCCCATTCCAAAACCTCTAAAAACCCTAACCCCCAAACTCCTCAGGGAGACAGATTTGAGATTTCCTCCCATCTCCTCTTTTAGTGGCCCTACAATTAAACTTCTTTCTCTGTTGCAATCTGGTGTTTTGGTGTACTGACTTGCCATGTGCATCAGGCAATGAACCTGTTATAGTTAGACTACAGTTCTGATTCAAGATTGCAAACTAGGCATCCATGTTATCTCCTTCTACATTAAAATGAAAGTAAAAGTCTTCCAACTAATAATAGGGGAACTGGGGATTAGATGGCAGAATGGATTAGAGTACAGATGAAACAGAATTAGCCATGAGTTGACAGCTGTTGATTGTATATTAAACACACAGTAGTTTATTATATTATTTTCTGCTTTTTTATGTGCTCAAGAATTTCTAAGTATAATAAAGATGATAGTGAATAAGTGATGAAGGAAATGAATTAATGAATGAGCAGTATCAGCAAACTTTTACAAGATGGAAAATGATCATAGTACCTGAGACTAATAAAACTGAGCAGAGAAAGCCACAGGCATAGAATATACAAAAAGAGATCAGCAGGCAAAAGGCAGCAGACCTGCCCAACAGACCTTGGAAAAGCCTGAGTCCAAAAAGAAGCCAGGCATAATAATGATGAACAGAAATGAAGTAAGGCTGAGAAAAGGGGAATTAAAGTGAAATTCTGCAAATAAACAAGTCATCCCTGCAGGACAAAATGTAGACAGGCATTTTGCCCCACATGGAGTAGACTATGGTTACCCACCCGGCATCCATTCCTCCCCTTTAATTCCCTGACAGAACCCTGATTTTCATTAGGCATCTCATCCTGTCCTGTATGTGACCTCATTCACAAGCTCCAGAGTTAATTTCTGATGAGTCCTGGTAAATTATGGTAGGCTCATTTCCCCTGACAGTGACTGATTTAGGAATAGACATGAACAGATTCTGTCTAATAGTATGAAAGGAAATATGCTGAAGAGACTTCTGGGAAGTTTTCTAGCTCCTAAGAAAGTACAAGAAAAGATACTATTTTCTTCTATTAGATATAGCCAGATCCAGATGTGATGTCTAGAACTGCCTCAGCCATCTAGCAACTATAAAGGGAGCTAGTGCAAGTGCAAAGCCTAGGCCAAGAGAATGTTAGAACAGAGAAAAGGAAAGAATCTGGTCCCCTGATAACAGCACTGACACACTGACCATATGGTGTCTAGAACCAACCTCTCTGGACTTCTCGATATACAAGACAGACATTTTATTTTACAAACAAGTTTGAATCAAAATTTTTGTTGCTTATAGCGAAAAACATCCTGATAAACTTTCAGCCAGAAAAACTGCACATTCTCTAAACACATGGAAATTGCCACAAAAATAGAACATAATCCTCTGATATTTGGGCATATCATTTAGTGTCCATTTCTATGCCTGTTCACTCTAAGTTGACAACTGACAATTGTCTACCTGTTGACAAGACTCACCAAAATATAAATGTAACTCGCAATGAACCCAATGCTTTATTTTAAAATATGAATGGGTCAACCAAGAATCACCAGCTATCTGAAGACAGCAACCTGACAGAGAAAAACCAAAATAAACAATGCTAAAATTTTAAACACCAAAGAAAGGTTAGAAGACAAAAGTCCAGTAAATGTCTCAGAATCAAAAGCAAAGATAATAGGAAATATGAGGACAATCAAACCAGGAGATCTATTATTCAACCAATAGTAGTTTCAGAAAGAAATAAGAGAAAATAAAGAAGAAACTGCCAAAGCAATTAGATAAGAAAAATTATCAGAAAGGAAAGGAGACATGAATCTTTCAATTTAAGGTGACTACTAAACAACAAAAAGTATAATTAAAAAATAAGAATGAAAGACTCAAGACGTAACACTGTGAAATTTCAGACTGCTGATGACAGATGATGCTATAAGCTTGCAGACAAGAAAAAAATAGGCTACCTACAAAAGAATAAAAATTACACTAGCATTAGGACTTCTCATAAATAAAAGTAGATGCCAGAAGACAATAGAGCACTGCTAACAATACTAAGAGACAACACAACTTCTGGACTTCAGCTAAACTATAAATTATGTTTATTAACAGAAAAAGAAATTTTCAGACATACAATGACTCAGAATACCTCCTTTTTGTTAGACTATTCCTTGAGAATGTGTTAAGCAAGAGAAGGAAATAAATCTAGGAGAACAACCACCATAGGTTAATGCAGAAAAGCATTAAATACAAAGTCCTAGGTGCATAACTGAAATAAGCCTTCTACAGGCAGAACACAGAGTTCCAAAAGATTAAAAAAAAAAAAAACTGATATGTTACAGCAGAGAGTATGAAAAAAAATTCTGAAAGGCATGAGGATATGATAAAAGAACAGAATGCTAGGTAACTACCAACAGCAATGCCCTTTCAAAAAAAAAAAAAAAAAGGGTTATTAAAGAAAGCCATAGTCAGACAGATGGCAAAGTCAGCATGGATCTGGAAGAAAGTAATGTACCTTAACGCTAACCCTGTAAGCAGAAAGGAGAATGGAAGCAATAAATAAAAAGATGTAAAGCAATAAAGAGAACAGAAGACATTTAGGATGGTCAAGAAAAGTTTATTATGTTCCTACCTCCCAAAAAAGAAAAAGAGGGTAATCAGAAACTGCAGGAAAAACAGAACACTTTTTTATGTTCCTACCTCAAAAAACAGGGCAATCAGAAACTGCAGGAAAAACAGAAGACTTTTTTTTTTAAAGAAGTTATGATAACAAATATAAAACTTTCAAAAAATAGGACATGGTTTTAAGTACATAGGTGAAATATAGAAAAGAAAGAGGCTTTTGCATATTCCTTTGAGTGACGACATAACATTGAAACCTTAGAATATGAATTAATAACTTACTAGTTGGGTCTGCAGTAAACACAGCTAGCCATAAAATTTTAGAATCCACTTATTGACAAGGCATGTAAGACCTAACGATAAGTTTAAAACAGAATATGAATTAACCCCAGCAATGTGTAGGGACAGCTGACTGAAAAAAGAAATGAGGAAGAGGATAAAGTAGGGATCATTTAACTATTCAGAGAACAGGTAAGAGGAAGGAATACCTGCTATCATACCAAAAAATCAAAACCTGTATGAAAACATGACATGTGCATCATACATATATACAACTATTATATACACAAGATTAAAAAAATGTTTAATTTTAAAAAAACCCTGCCAAAGCCTTTTTAAAAAAGTATTATAAACAAATGGGTTTTGCCTCTCGTAAAAATATATCTGCCTCTGGGAAGGAAAAGTGGGCAGGATTTTCCATTATTAAGTCCTGCTGTATTATCTGATATTTAAAAAACTCTGTACACATATTTCTTTAACTTCAGAGTTCATAAATCCAAAGATAAGCTTCAGTAGCAGTGTCCTTGGTAACTGAACAGCTTCTCACATTGATTCCACCATTTTCTGCAACAAGAAGTTTTCACTAACACAAAAAGAAGGACATCAGCATTTACATTTTGATTCATTCAATTCTAATTCAAAATGCTTTTAATGCCTCACTTAAGAATATTTAATCCCAACAGAAATAAAATTTGATGGCACCTCAGATGAATTATTAAATAAATGATGTTGGTACAGCTGCCTAACTACTTGGAAAAAATGTAAATCTCTTCCTCTATACTGAAGCCAATTCCAGGTAGATTAAATATGTAAATACTGAAATCACAGAAGTACTAAGAGAAAATGTAGGTGAGTATTTTATAACACCGAATAAGAGAAGGCTCTTCTAAGCCTACTGCTAAAGGAGAAACCTCAAAAGGAAAGATAGATCATATTAACAAAAACTTCTGTGAGTAAAGAAAAAAAACACTGAAGCCAAAAGGCAAAGAGAAAAACTTGGAACAGAAGGGAAAAAAAGCTTAATAGTCATAATATATATGGGATTTTTACAAAAGAAAAACACCAAAATAGAAATATATATAAAGGAAATCACCAAAGACAAAATAAGAAACCCCTCGAAAAATAGCAAATTAAAATGAGACATTTTGGGGTTGGGCGCGGTGGCCCATGCCTGAAATCCCAGCACTTTGGCAGGCCTAAGTGGCCAGATCCCTCGAGGCCAGGTGTTTGGGACCAGCCTGGCCAATATGGCAAAACCCCTCTTTACTAAATATACAAAAATTACCCAATCGTGGTGGCGCACGCCAGTAATCCCAGCTACTTGGGAGGCTGAGGCATGAGAATCACTTGAACCCAGGAGGCAGAGGTTGTAGTGAGCCAAGATCGCACCACTGCACTCCAGCCTGGGTGACAGAGCAAGACTGTCTAATAAAATTTTTTTAAATAAAATAAAATGAGACATTCTTATCCAATCAGATCAATATAGTTAAAAATGTTACTGGAGAGTATAAGAAAAAGGGGAACTGTATTATTATATGAGTGGGTGTATAAATTGGTATATTTCTGGAAGTCCATTAGAAATGTGTATACTTTGAGCCTTTAGGAATTTTTACTAAGAATATAAACACACATGGCCGGGTGCAGTGGCTCATGCCTGTAATCCCAACACTTGGGGAGGCCAAGGTGGAAGGATCACAAGGTCAAGAGATTAAGACCATCCTGGCCAACATGGTGAAACCCCGTCTCTACTAAAAATACAAAAAGTAGCTGGGCATGGTGGTGCATGCCTGTAGTCCCAGCTACTTGGGAGGCTGAGGCAGGAGAATCACTTGAACCTGGGAGGCGGAGGTTGCAGTGAGCCGAGATGGCACCACTGCACTCCAGCCTGGCAACAGAGTGAGACTCTGTCTCAAAAAATATTAAAAAAAAAAAAAGAAAATAAACACACATATGCACAAACATACATATCTACCAAACATCCATCCACATACAATCAGTGGTACGCTCTATATATTTTACCTCTGACTTGAGGGTCGGGGAGGTGGCTGATTTTAGCTGATTTCTATGGTATAAATACACCTAACACAAACAATTTCCAGTTACTAACGTGACATCACACGATGTGGAATTGGAAAGTGATGCTAATGATGGCCTTTGTGAACAGGTACAAACTGGCTCCAGTACACCAGTATCATGTTTTGAAAATACTGTTTACATTGAAAACCTGGGAAAATATTACACTAATAAAGAGTTGGTAATGGTCAAGGCAGGAGGATTGCGTGAGCTCAGGAGTTCAAGACCAGCCCAGGCAACACAGTGAGGCCTACAATTAAAATTAAAAACAACAACAACAAAAAAACAACTAGCCAGGCATGGTGGCAGGCACCTGTAGTCCCAGATACTTGGGGGGCTGAAGTGGGAGGATCACTTGAGCCCGGGAGGTAGGCTACAGTGAGCCCTCATCGAGTCACTGCACTCCAGCCTGGGTGACAGAGTAAGACCCTGTCTCAAAGAAAAAAACAAAAACAAAACCAAGAATTGGTTAAATAAATCTTGACACAACCATACAGTAAACTACACAGTTGTTTAGAAATGATACAGCTGCATCTTGATATAACGCATAAGCCTAAGGGAAAAAAATTCCCAAGTTTTAAAGTAAACATCACACAAACAATGGATTTTTGTAAAAAGATTATTTATGACTATATATAATTTCAAAGGTTAATATGCCTAAATGGTGGCTTTCTGCCTTCTTTTTTTTTTTTTTTTTGGAGACGAAGAAGCTCCTGTCCCCCAGGCTGGAGTGCAATGGCACAATCTCGGCTCACTGCAACCTCCACCTCCCGGGTTCAAGCAATTCTCCTGCCTCAGCCTCCCAAGTAGCTGGGACTACAGGTGTGTGCCACCATGCCCAGCTAATTTTTGTATTTTTAGTAGAGATGGGGTTTCACCATGTTGGTCAGGCTGGTCTTGAACTCCTGACCTCAGGTGATATGCCTGCCTTGGCCTCCCAAGGTGCTGGGATTACAAGTGTGAGCCACCACGGCTGGCCTGCCTTCTTTCTACTCGTTTTTTTTTTTTTTTTTCCTTTTTGAAATGGAGTCTTGCTCTGTCACCCAGGCTGGAGTGCAGAGGCGCATCTCAGCTCACTGCAACCTCACTGCAACCTTGGCCTCCCGAGTTCAAGCGATTCTCATGCTTCAACCACCTCAATAACTAGGATTACAGGAGCATGCCACCATGCTAATTTTTGTATTTTTACTATAGACAGGGTTTTGTCATGTTGTCCAGGCTGGTCTTGAACTCCTGGACTCAAGCAATCTGCCTGCTTCAGCATCCCAAAGTGCTGGGATTACAGGTGTGAGCCACTGCGCCTGCCCTCTTTTTACTCTTTCCTATTACTTTTTTCAGGAAACAAATGATGGTGATTTTTGGGGGAAAGACTACAGAACAAAAAATGTATATAGTATTTAACAATTTAGTAAGATTTCAAGATTCGTCATCATCCTGCAACAAAAACTGCTATAATCTAACAATGCGCAGAACTTTCAAATAACTCCTGGGTTTTTACCATCCCACCACGCTGCATTCGTACATAATTTTCTCAAAGTATTTTCATGCATTTCAAATACCTAAGATTATTCCATACTTAGCTCAAGTATCATTCTCCTATGAGTCTTAAGGTTTAGATTAGTCCATTAAAACTCACTTCTGGGCACCTATTTTGAATTGCTATTTTCATAGTCTAAGCAGGTATAAATCATTTTCGGTCTCATTAAATTAGATTTTTCAAAGTACTAGAGAGTGAGTTAATCTACATTTGTCTTAAGAGTCTGAAACACAAAACATGTTAGCACAATATGAATTACTGAGGCTCGGTACTACGGTACATTACTGGTTTCATGTAGCAAATACTGGTTACCTATAGTATATGTCATGAGGACAAAGATGAATAAAATAGTCCCTGTCTTCCCAAAGCATACCTCAAATATTAGTAAAAAATAAAAACATGTAAACAGAACTTTAATGAACAAACACTGTAGCAAAGTTACCTAAGGGAGGAAAGAAAAACTTCACAAAGGAGGTGACGTCCAAATTAAGTTTTGTTTGGTTTTGGTTTTGGTTTGAGACAGGATCTTGTTGTGGAGTCCTGGGCTCAAGTGATCCTCCCACTTCAGCCTACCAGGTAGCTAGGACTAAAGGCATATGACACTGTGCTGAGCTCAAGCTAAGTTTTGAAAATGTATTAGGTTTGCTGTGGGATGGTAACCCCAACACTTTGGGAGGCTGAGGCAGGAGGATCAACTGAGGCCAGGAGTTCAAAGCCACCCTGGGCAATATGATGAGACCCCCATCTCTACAAAAATAAAATACACAAAACAATTTTTTGAATCAGATGGGCATGGTAGTGCACACCTATAGCCACAGGTATTTGGGAGGCTCTCCTGAGCCCAAAAGTTCAAGAATACAGTGAGCTATGATTGTACCCACTGCACTCTAGCTCTGGGCAACACAGTAAGACCCTATCTCAAAAAAAAAAAAATAGTGCAAAAGCAAAGCGTTATGATAGACTATGGTTTGGAAAGTGAATTCAGTATGGCCGGAGAAGACTAAAACCAGATACATCTAGAAGAGGTACAGCTGACCAGATTATGAAAGATCCTTGTAAACCACACTAAGGGATTTGATCTTTTATCCTGCAGGCAGTTAGGGCATAGGTTTTTAAAAAATAAGTAAACATTAAATTTGTGTTTTAGAAAAATGCCTCACTGTGATAACTGTGTGATGATTGAACTGAAACGAGGAACTGACAACTAAAATATTTACTTAAGGGAGCCCAAGACAAATGGTTTTGAAACTGTGCTCATTTTTATAAGCAACCAATTTTAAAAAAGTAGTTTTGTTTATTTGAGAAAAAGAAATATTTACCGTCGTCTTTTGAAGGGTGACTTTGGCATATCTGCTGTTGGGATCATCTGCTCTCCTGGCCTTACCCACATTATAGGCCCATCATCACTCTGGGACCTACACTGGAGTCGGAGGCTGGAAAGTGTACCCCAGGGCAAAGTCATCTAGAAATCAGATGGATTAGTCACATTAAAAAATCGTTTCAGTGATTTATAAGTTAATCCCCCCACCCAAATAAAAGTTCTAAGAAGACTTTTTTACAACTGTATATAAAGAAACAAACGCTACATAGTAATTTACATTAAAAAGAATAATTGAATTTAAGTACTTTGTACCAATATTATTATATCTAAACATTTCTATGCAAAACACTGGATAAATTTAATTTCAATAGGCAATATTAGCTTAATACTCTTCAACATATAAAGGGCCCACTTAAGTAAAGATCAAAACTTCAATAATCTTAATTAACACTCACTTTCAGAAATGGTGATTCTTCTAACATATCAAGGAACTCTGGGAAATAATCACCAACTTCTTCATCTACTGCTCCAACAAGACTTATCTGCCGCATAGGACCTGCTCGGTAGGTGCCACAGCAGTATGTCCTGTTGACCTAAGATAAAATGAAAGGGGGAAAAACGGACTGAGGCACAACTATAATATAATTAAAGAATTAAAATAGGTTATTGTTTCCAATGTTGCCATTTCTTCTACAAACTAAGAACTGAATGGTCAATACCTTGAATAAAGTCAGAGAGGCACCCAAGCACACTGACAAATACACTAATACATTTGCCACAAGCAAATTTCAATGTGTGAGTTAGCCTGAACATCTCAAAGAAATATTGAAGACATTAAGATCTATTTAATACTTAAACTTCTCTAAAAATTATTTTTTTTAACTTTGTAATATTTTAAATATTTTAGAGTGTGATTTTTATTTAAGAAAAAAAAACATACAAAAGTAAAATCATCAGGGCAGGGAGAAAAAAAGACCATGGTCAGATTAATCTTCCATGTTCATTTTGTACTCCCTAGCTTCAAAGTCTTCACTTTAGCCCAGATACCAGGATACCAGGCTCACTGTTACCAAGACAGACCAATCTCTTTTTTTTTTTTTTTTTGAGATGGAGTTTCACTCTTTGTCCCACAGGCTGGCGTGCAATGGCGTGATCTTGGCTCACTGCAACCTCCACCTCCCGGGTTCAAGCGATTCTCCTCCCTCAGCCTCCTGAGTAGCTGGAATTACAGGTGTGCACCGCCACGCCTGGCTAATTTTTGTATTTTTTTTAGTAGAGACGGGCTTTCACCACGTTGGCCAGGCTGGTCTTGAACTCCTGACTTCAACTGATCCACCTGCCTTGGCCTCCCAAAGTTTTAAGAGTACAGGTGTGAGCCACCATGCCTGGCCCCAATCTTTTTTCCTTACTCAACTTACAACAAACTTATTTCTACCTCCAGTGATTTTTCTCTTGAATTTGGCCCATCTGGAATGTCCTCTTTTCTGTCAACCCAAATCGTATCCATCCTTCAAAGAGCAGTTCAAAAGCTCTTTTTTTTTCCAGAGGTCTTTCTGGTCATACTCCATGATCTCTCCCTTCTCTGAAGTCTAATGCTACCTATGAGCAACATACATTTTCACTGTAGCAACTCTCTAGTGAATTGAGGGCATAACCTATACAAATATGTAGCCCAGAGCATCCTATCTAGCATTTGAATGGAATCTATCAATTAATTCCATACAATCTGATACTATTCCTCTAGTCATTTCATGTATGTTCTTATCTTATGTAATCTCCAATTTAGAGTTTCTCAAGGATAGAGAGATGGATCCTGTACATAGCAATGGACTAGAAATGCTGCATTTAACCAGAATTTCCACTTCAGATCAGTTACCTAGCATTTTCTACCTCTGTTAAAATGCAGATTAAATTTAAAAGCCTAACATATAGCTATGCCTTTATATAAAATGGCTCTTTATTGAACATTAAAAAAAATTTAAAGAATCTACCGTCATGTTTTAAATACCACCTATTTTGCCTTAATAGGAAACAGTCTACATAAACGACCATCTAGGATATCTTACCACAATTCTTCACCATTTGTTCTTCAGCGGCATTTTTATAATCAATTTTTTTTCCATAGACAATTTAGCATCACCCACACACATATACACAGAAAAAAAAGGCCGTAGATCTTGTTCTCAAATAGCAGGGGTGAGGATTTCTTAATTCCTTACAAATCCTCCCCCCAAGATCACTTCAGATGATTCTTAAGCAGCAGCCACCCAGGCCAGAATTACTTTATATATATTCATATGAATTACTTTCCGTAAGTTTTGTATGATCATCATGCCATAAAATGCCAGGGGTGGCAGCATGGAACAAAGGCTCACCATGGGATATAGAGATAAGGAAGGGGAAGAAAGGGAAGTCTTTTTAAATCATTTTTCTAACCTTTCTAAGCACTCTAAAACAACTAAAGTAGATTTAACCTTCAGCAACATTTCTAGGAATCATATGCTTTTAGGGGCAATAAGAAATATCAGTATCGGCCAGGCATGGTGGCTCATGCCTGTAATTCCAGCACTTTGGGAGGCTGAGCGGATGGATCACAAGGTCAGGAGTTCAAGACCAGCCTGGCCAAGATGGTGAAACCCCGTTTCTACTAAAAATGCAAAAATTAGCTGGGTGTGGTGGTACATGCCTGTAGTCCCAGTTACTCGGGAGGCTGAGGCAGAGAACTGCTTAAACATGGGAGGTGGAGGTTGCAGCGAGCCAAGATCACGCCACTGCACTCTAGCCTGGGCGACAGAGCAAGACTCCATCTCAGAAAAAAAGAAAGAAGTATCAGTCTCCCGCAAACACCTCTCCCAACTATTCCCAGTCTCAGAAATTCCTTTCCCAACAAAGGCTTTCACTCTACACAGGCATTTTATGGGACAAATGTCCTAAAGACCTATCATAATCTTTTTAAAATCCTTTTCCCAGCCAGAAGTGACTCTTAAGACCTATCATAATTTAAAGCTGCCAAAACTCAAGACCAATCCTAAAGAAATACACTGCCAAGTGGCAGTTTTCAATTCACTTGGCCTGCTGGCTTTGAGGTTATGCAACTCAATGCATTACTAATTTGAAGGAATTCATATTACTTTAAATTTTACACATAAAGTGAGACTAAATTAATATTCTTATATCACACCACTCCAAGTTTACCTAATTCAAATACCACTAAACTCAACAGCACTGAACTTGAAGACACCTTAGAAAGGTAAACAACTAGAATAATTAACATGTGACATGAATAAATATGAAGCATCCTTTCTTATTTGTAAAGAGGAAAAAAGTAAACTTAAAAAGGAGGAGGGCGGGAACAACAGAAGACAAAGACAGGGTATGATCACAAAATATAGCAACCTCATGATTTTGCCAAGACCAACTTGTTTATTTTCATATATACACAAAGAAAAGCTTCTCATCTTATGAGGATCTTCAGGTTCACACCTTTGTGTGAGTACCAATGTTGTATCCACGAATGACAAAGAATTAACAATGTTCAATTTTTATTTCCTGGCAGAAGAGCCATCAAGTAAAAAAACTACACTACAAAATACTAGGACTGGATTTTGAAAGCTGCAATGTATAAAGCCTATTTGGATAACTGTAGCTAAGTTAGCCTAGCTAGAGAAAGCCCTTATTAGTAAACCACAACCTTCCTGTTTTCATCCCTTTACTTAGACTTCTGGCTTTCTGTGACCTACGTTTTTTTCTCAGTATCAGTCCCCTCCTTCTTCCAGCTGCTTCCATATCTAGCTAAACCTCAAGGTTTATCCCTCTCTCATAAACACACTCTCATCCTCTATCCCAGTCCTTCCACCAGTCCTGCCTGCAAACCCCAAGCGTGAAACATTCAAACTATCAATCCCACCTCTGGACTTTTCCATTCCATAAGCCAATAAATCTCTTTCATCATTTAAGCCCATTTTAAAATTGACTATCCTGCAACTTGCCATCAAAAGCAACATGATATATCTTTTTCACATAAAAATCCTACTTCTGTAATATTAGTCTGTATTACCTGTCTCTACCGCCTCACCTCACCTTTTATTCACATCTCATATCATTGCAATCAGGCTTCTGCCCACACCACTCCCCTGAAACAAATCACTGATGACCTCTTCACAGCCAAATTCAAGAAATGCTTTTCAATCACCTGCTTTCTTGATTTCCCTTTCCAGGCTTCCTCCTCTCCAAAACGTGGTTGTTGCAGAGTTGGCCCAGTTTTCATTCAACATATTATCTGCGGGTGGTTTCAATTATACTACAGATTTAACTACCACCTGTACCCTACTACAGTCCATATCTACATCTCTAACTTAAAACTTTGCCTCAGATTCAGATCTTTACATACAAATGCCTCCTGGGCAGCCCACAGACACCCCTGAATTTAATACCTACAGAACAGAGCTCGTTTTTTTGTAAGGTTCCCTTCCCCTCCCAAACCTTCTTTTTCTCTTTCTGTATGTACTTCGCCAGTTAATAATATTCATTTTCTCAGGTCCTAAATCAGGAATTGATAAATCCCTCTTCCTCATCACTTAAATCAAAATCTGTCCTTCTAACTAAATCTGCAGTACCACTGCCTTAATTCAGGAAATTATCATTTCTCACCTAATCGTAAAACCTCTTAACCAGTATCCTTGCTTCAGGATTCCCATCCCCAAGAGCCATCCTACATACTGCTACAAATAATCTAGGGAAAAACATCTTATCATTAAACCTTCCCATTTTAAATCCTTTAGTAGCTCCATACTACCTACAGAATCAAACTAGAAAATCCTTTTTAAGGAAGACAAAGCCCCTCCTGATCTATTATTCCAAGGGAGTAACAGACCAACATTTGCCACATTCTCCACATTTGCCACATTCTAAATATACATTTCCCAAATTCTAAATAATTTCTGCTGCCTCTACAAGTTTTCACATGTTATTGTCCACCTCTACAACTCCTATTATTTCCTTGATGGTATAAAATGACTCAAAATAAGGTTTCAAGCTCAAAGAACTGAAGTACATAATATTTACAGATTTTAGATAAGTGAGATTTGGAGTTATAACTAGATCAAAAAAGGTAAGGAACAGATGCATAGATTTGCAAATTGTCTATAACATGTACTTTTTTAAGTGACTAAGACTTGAGAGAAAGAATAGAGAGAGACAGAGAACCAAGAACTTCACTTAAAACAGGTATTAGACAGGAGGACGGGTTAGCTAAAGGAATTGTGAAAGGATGAAGTAAGAAGTAATGCAATTAAAATGATGTAAGAATAACATTTCAAAAAATAGTCAAGGACAACTATTTTTTAAGAAAAACAAACTGGCTGTTATGAATAGTGCTGCAATAAACATGGAAATGCAGATCTTCAACATACTGAGTAAATTTCCTTGAGTTGGACATATATCAAGAAGTGGAATTGCTTGGTCATGTGGTCATTCTATTTTTAATTTTTTAAGGAACCTCCACACTGTTGACCATAATGGCTGTACTAATTTAGATTGACATTAACTGTATAAAAGTTCTCCTTTTTTCATATCCTCACCAGCATTTATTTTTTGTCTTTTTGTTAACAGCCATAACTGGGGTGAGGTGATATCTCATTGTAGTTCTGACTTCCATTTCCCTGATGATGAATGATGTTGAACATTTTTTCATATACCTGTTGTATGTCTTCAAATTTCAGAATATCTATTTAGGTCTTTTGCCCATTTTTAAATCAGATTATTTTGTTGTTGTTATTGGGTTGTCTGAATTCTTTACATAAATTTTAGGCCACAGGGCAGAAAATACTATGTGGTCCTTAATAGAAAAAGTTTGCCAACCCCTAATTTACCACACACAAAAGAAATCAAGCAATATGTTTGAATACAAACTTTGTGAAAGAGAACAATCTGTATTATTCAATATTATATATCTGTAATACAGAGTACCTGGTATGTAGTAATAAATATTTGTTGAATTTCTGTATGTTAGGGCTAGAAATGAAGTAATCAACCACAAACTGTGGCAAAAAGAAAAAAAGCGGGGGAGTGGGGGAAAAGAACTGCTGATTACCAGTCTATCACTTGCATTAAAAAATTTAATAAATGCAAATGTTTGTTACATTTAAATAATAAACAGCATAACAATGAACAGCAATTATGACCACAAATTCAACATGCACCAATTTTCAACCTTTTGAAAAGGCTGACAAGAAGAAAAAAAAAAGAGAGAGAGAAATAAATAAATAAAACAAAAACACATTCACCAACTATAGGAAACTAACGCCAAACAAGCAAAGTATCCCTTCCTTTTAGTAAGAAAACTTTCTGGGCATATGGCCAATGAGCTAGGCTCTCTGACTGTGACCTGTGCCACAGCTGTGGCCTGTGCCTGTGCCTAAGTTTGGGCCAATAAGACAGTCACATAAGTTACATATGCAATCTTCGGGACATACCTTTATAAGGAAGTGGCTTGCCCTCCACTTCCTTTTTCTCTTTTGATGGCTGAAACACAGAGTGGTAAAGAGCTAGTCTCAACCATGCACATGACAACACCAGTAGGAATGACAAAAATTAAAGACAGAAGGAAACTAGGATCCTGGATGACAACAAGGAACAGAGTTGCTTACCTCTGGACTGCTAAACAAGAGAGAAACTTTTGTTCTAGCCACTGCACATTGGTCCTCATTGTTATGGTTGTTTAGCCTATATCTTGTATACTTTGTAATGAGGGAGGCAATATTCTGCATTGCACAGAGATATCATCTGGGGTGTGATCTCCTGATCTGGGCTAAAAAATATCTATAACTAGGGCACACCCAAAATATAACATTTAAAGTGATTAGGGACTTGCAAACCATACAAAATGGAGGAAGAATTCAAGAAATCAAAAGTATTTCAAAAGTATTTAACTTGAAAAGATTAAAGGAGGGACACAACAATCTTCAAATACTTGGAGGCCTGTAACATGAGTTACAGGAAAGCAGGTGTCATTCATTTACCACAAGTTTATTGTACAGTCATGTGTCACCTAATGACAGAAATACATTTTGAGAAATGTCATTAGGCAATTTGTGCTTGAGAACATCACAGATTGTACTTACACAAATCTAAGTGGTATAGCCTGCTACACACCTAGGCTATATGACATAGCCTATTGCTCCTAGGCTACAAAACTTACAGCACGTTATTGTACTGAATACCGTAGGCCAGTGGTCCCCAACCTTTTTGGCATGAAGGACTGGTGTCGTGGAAGATAATTTTTCCATGGAACAGGATCGGGGGTTGGCGGGCATGGTTTTGGCTGAAACTGACCCACCTCAGATCATCAGGCATTAGTCAGATTCTCATAAGAAGTATGCACACTAGATCCCTCACATGCATAATTCACAACAGAGTTCACACTCCTATGAGAATTGAATGCTGCAGCTTATCTGACAGGAGGTGGAGCTCAAGCAGCAAAGCTATTATAGCTTGCTGCAGCCTGGTTTTTAACAGGCCACAGACCAGTACTGGGGGACCAGTACAGTTGAGGACCCCCGCTGTAGACAACTAAAACACAATGGTAAGTTTTTATGTATCTAAACACATTTAACTTCCCATGCTTGCAGAATGGGAAGTTGTTCTGGGTCAGTGAGTGAGTGGTGAGTGAATGTGAAGGCCTAGAACACCGCTGTACACTACTGTAGACTTTATAAACAGTGTACACTTAGGCTAAACTAATTTTTTTAAATTTTCTTTCTTCAATAATAAATTAACTTTAGCTTACTGTAATTTTTATAAACTTTATGAGTTTTTAAATTCTTTGACTCTTGTAATAACACATAGTTTAAAACACATTGTACAGCTATACAAAAATATTTTCTTTACATCCTTATTCTGTAAGGTATTTTCTACTTAAAAACTTTTTTTAACTTTTTTAAACCTTTTTTGTTAAAAACAAAGATACAAATGCACACATTGGCCTACGCCTACAACAGGATCTGAATGATCAATATCACTGTCTTTCATCTCCACATCTTGTCCTGCTGAAAAGTCTTCAGGGGCAGTAACACTCATGGAGCGATCATCTGCTATGATAACAAAGCCTTCTGTAGTATCTCCTGAAAGACCTGTCTGAGGCTGTTTTACAGTTAACTTTTTTTTTAATAAGTAGAAGTATGCTCTAAAATAATGATAAAAGGTATAGTGAATATAGTAAGCGATAGGAATTTTTCAGCTCCATTATAATCGTATGGAATCAGTTTACATATGTGGTCTGTCATTGACCGAAACGTCATTACATAGCACATAAACATATATTTTATGCCACTGTCCTCAACACAGGTATAGCAAACCAGACCTACTCCTAGCCACTTGAAGCTTACAGTCTAGTAGGGAGAGGCAGACACTAATCTAAACAGACATTTAATTATAAACTATGATCTTCAGAATGTAAGGTGTATGACACTATGAAAAAGAACATGGGATCCTGATCCGGGGAATAAAGTGTTCCTTGAAGTAACACTGAGCTCAGATCTAAAGAACAAGTTCAGAGGGAAACAAAATCTCTTAGGCATTGCCCTTTCCAAGATCTAAAAGAAAGCTAATGGTAATAAACACAGAAAGCAAGAGAAAAATAAAGATGAGACTGAAAAAAACACTTGTGGCTGGATTATGGAAAGCCTGGAAGATCACATTAAGGATTTTGGAAAGCCACTAAAGGATGTGAAGAGAAGGAAAGTTACCCAATTTGCCTCAGGCTTTTTGTTTGTTTAGTTTTCTCAGAGGGGCACAAAAAGTAAAGAGATCAGCTAGGAGTATTCTATAATATGCCAAATAAGAAATGTTAGGCTAAGCTAATAGCTTGATTTTAAACAGGGACTTATTTTTAAAAGAAAAAAAAGAGATCTGAAAATTATACAGAAGATAAAATTGTCAAGATGTGGACAAAGATTGGATATGATAGATAACAGAAAGAAGTATCAAAGATGACTGCCAGCTTCTGTACTTTGGAACCTGACAGAGAAACTACTCTGTCTTCTGGAGGAGGACCAGGTTTCATTGTTGTGGACATGATGAGCTGGAAGTATGTGACAGGTTGAAAAATGGCTTCCAAAAAGCCTAACCCCGAGACCCTAATCCCTAGAACCTGTGAATGTTACCTTACGGCAAAAGGAACTCTGCAGATGTGAATAAATTAAGGATCTTCAGATGAGGAGAGTATCCTGGATTATCCAGATGGGCTTAAATGTAATAACACGTGTCTTTGTAAGACTGAGGCGGACAGATACTTCAGAAGGCGATGTGATGACAGAAGTATAGCCTGGGGTATTATACTTTGAAGATGGAGGAAGGGGTCACAAGCTAGGAAATACAAGACACAAGAAGCTAAAAAAGGCAAAAACTTGATTTTTTTCCCTCAGAGCCTTCAGAACTGTAAGAAACTAATTTGTGTTGTTTCAAGCCATTGTTTGGGGGCCGGATGGCACACACCTGTAATCCCAGCACTTTGGGAGGCCAAAGCAGGCAGATCACTTGAGCCCAGGAGTTCAAGACCAGCCTGGGCAACATGATGAAACCCTATCTCTACTAAAAAAAAATACAAAAAATTAGCTGGGCATGGTGGTGAGTGTCTGTAGTCTATTTCCAAATTTTCTGTCTTGCTGAACAGAGCTCATAAACCAATTATACTGATTTAATAATTAAATCTTTAGAATATATTGGTACCAGGTAGGGCACTCCTCCACTTTTTCTTTTCTTTTCTGGCTGTTCTTGCCTACTTATTTTTGCATATAAACTTCAGTATCTGCTTGGTTGTCTCAAAAAACAACTATTTCTATTTTATTAGGATTGTGTTCAATTTATAATTTAGGAGAAACTGTCATTCTGATATTGATTCTTCTTCCCCAGGAACATAGTAATATATCTTTCCATTTAAGTCCTCTTTTGTGTGATCATGTTTCAACACTAATAGAAAGAATCTGATAAAGATGAAAAGGTGAAGAGGACTGCTGTTTAAACATGGTAGACTGAATGTACGATTTTTTTCTATTCCTTATCAAAATCCCACTCAAGTGAGAATAAAATAGCAAGGCTATAAATCCCAAATATTCAAAGAGAACAGAAGTAAAAACTATAGGTACAAGCTATCAAAATGTTTTGGGAAGGTGAAAAATATACAGGGAAATTTGCAAAATGAGAACTCTGGCTAAGTTTTATAGAAAGCAAGGAACAAAGCATGCAATTAAAAACAAAAAAGTTGGGTTTAAAATCTGCTTGAGTCAGTGAGACCCTTCCACTTACATTCTACCTCCCTATCCCATACTCCTTTTTCCTCACCTTATTTGTGGTGAAAGTGAACCAAATGACTACAGACACAAGGATACAAGGCACAAGTCCATGGGAGAGAACCATTACACTGAAAGCAAGGAATTAAGTAAAATCTCAGTTATTTAACAATGCAATCACCTACCTCCTTCCAAGAATTCTAGCAGACGGGTGTATAAACTACTCTATCCCCTGACAAAAATGTGGTAGATTTTTAGCTGTAGAAACTAAAAGCCCAAGAAACAATATCTTTAAACACTAATATTTAGAGCTTTCCTCACAATATGACCACATTGCCTATCCAGTCTTCAATTGATAAATCCTACCCATGTGTTCACAGAGTTTCTAACCAGTTTTACGACGACTCATGTTTCAATATGAACAGATCACCATGTTTGATGAAAACATATGACATAAATAGAAGACTAGAACAAAAACAAAAAAGAACTTGAACAACTTACAACATAAAAGAGAATTTAAAAACAAGTATAATTAGTATCAGAGAGATGAAAAAGGGTATTGTATCCATAAAACAATAGGAAGTTATTAAAAAAGGAACAGAGAACAAGAACCACCTCTCAAATTACAGCTGACATTAATCAACATTAAGAAGCTAGTTAAATCTACCCCTAGAAAGCAGAAAAAAACACAATGAAAAATATAATAGGAAAGATAAGAAAATTGAGGGTTGGGACATTCAGTCCTACCCCCAACCTCCAGGGAGGGGTGCTAAAGGTCAAGCTGACCACCAATGGCCACTGGCTTAATCAATCAAGCCTACGTACTGAAGGCTTCATAAAAACCCAAGAGGTTCAGAGAGCATCTGGATAGTTGAACATGTGGAAGCAGACAGGAAGATGAACAGGAATTCATACACTTGCAGGGAGGTGGCACACCCCAACTCTACGGGGAAAGAAGCTCCTGTGCTTGGGACCCTTCCAGACCACGCCCTGTGTATCTCTTCATATGGTTGTTTATTTGCACCCTTTAACATATCCATCATACTAAACCGATAAACATAAGTATTTCCCTGAGTTCTCTGAGCTACTCTAGCAAATCCACTGAACTCAAAGGGGGGATCATGGGAACCCCCAACTTGAAGCCAGTTGGTCAGAAGTTCCAGAGGCCTGGACTTGTGACTGGTGGGAAGGAGGGGTCAATTCTGGGGACTGAGCCCTCTATTTGGGATCCAAAACTGACTCTGGGTAGTGTCGGAATTGAATTGGATGACATCCAGCTGGTGTCTGCTGCAGAACTGATTGCTTGCTTGTTGTGGGGGAGAAATCTCCCACATTTGGACAAAGAAGTCTTCTGTGTTGATAGTTGTTGTTTGACAGTAGAGGAAAAGTAAGGTGTTCAAAAACGGTGATACAGTTGCCCAACGAAATACTAAATATAATGGTTAAAATTAATGTAGAGTTACGTGTATAATAATCTTCAAAAACAATGTTGAACAAAAATAGCCTGCTGAATGATACCCACAATACACTATAGTTTTAAAACACAAAGGTACAAATATTGTTTTTATGTTCATTTGGTATTAGTAAAATGTTAAAAGATAAAAGGACATGATAAGCCACAAATTCAGAATAAAGATTTACTTCTAGGGAGAAAGGAAAAGTTTATTTAAAAAAAAAAAAGGGAAAGACACTAAGCAGAAATTTGCTTAATATATTTTATACTTTTAGTTATGTGGGGAGTGGGAATGGAGAAGGGAAAGGTTGGAGGGGTAGTAACGGGTAACTGACATCAAAGATCCTAAGCTAATGGGTATAGAGTTTCTGTTTGGTATGAGGAAAAACTTGTGGTAATAGTACAACCACATATATACCCAATGCCACAGAATTATACACTTTAAAATGGTTAAAATGGTAAATTTTGTGTATATTTGACAACAGTTTTTAAAAAACCTTAGCAGGCTAAGGGATGGTATTCATAACACAAGTAGACCAATTAGCCTGACAAATTAGGCTTTGAGGAGGAGATAGAATATCTTCTCTACTGTAACAGGAGAGAATGAGGAAAAGATGTATACAGAGAAAGTTTAAATAGTATTTATGAAGAATAGGTAAGCAAGCTAACCAAAGAAACGAAGTAGGCTTCCCAGGCAATGTTGACGACCCAATGGGAAGCATTATAAAATGTTATGAAGAGACAAAGTCCCCAGTGACGACCAATCAAAACATGATTTTTTAAAATTTGCACTTTGCAGAGGTCAGATAAGATTATCTCTTAGTTTATGATGCTCTGAAATTCTAAAAAGATGCTATCTACAGGTCAAATGAAAGGAACTAGAGTAATGGTAGATGGTATGTGGTTTAAAACAGTGTTTCTTAAACCTGCCTGATCATAGGAATCAAGTCAGTCAAGGTACTTATTTCATGCCTCACTCCAGACCTCACGAACCAGAATTTCCAGAAGAGGAACCCGAGAGTCTAATGTATATTTGAACTAGCAACCCCAAATTATTCTTAGGATCTGGCAAGTTTGGGAAACTCTGGCCTGGAAATAGCACCTGAAAGCAAAGAACAAGTTGAATTCTACCTCTTCCCAGAGTTTATGTACTGGAGCACAGTGGAGGAAGAAACAGTATTGGGAGGACTGGAGGGAGGTACGTACGAGACCAAAGAACAGAAAAAACTAAAGCTGCCATGGAAGCAGGAGACATAACACCAACAGGAAAAATGCAGCCTTCAGTAAAACTCAGAAGGCAAAGTGGGGAGGGGAGAAGGATGTGGCATCAAAGAGAAATACGCCTATTAAAAAAAAATAGTAGTTAGTTTTGCATAAAAATTTAACATATTTATAGTATCTATAAAATGTTAAACAATTATCTTTGAATATATACATATGCTGTCAATACATATGTAGTGTTTAAATTAGAAACTCAACTTCACAGCTATCCTGTAAGAATTTCTGAATTAAGTAAGCTCAACTGTGTCCCCAACACATACAGGTTCTCCTACAAAGGACAATTATAAATCTGTTAATAACTCAGGAGAACACCAAGCTAAAAAAGCACTATGTGGAAAACCCTGTGTACAGGGGTTTGAGAGGGGGTGTGGATTATTCCACAGAACTCATGTTTCAGGAAGAAGCCTATTCAAGCTGACTTTTTAAAACACAGAAAGGAAAAAGCTAGCCAGCAATCTTCCTAACCTTGTGACTTGCGAATAGAAAAGCCTTCCTACTTTAAAATATATAGTGAAAAAACAGTGTCAGTGGGTCAAAGTGAGTACTTAAAATGAGAAAAAAAAAGAATCAAGCCTACCATTTTTATTTATGCCATTTTATTTTATAAAACCTGCTACTTAAAATGTTTATTTCTCCTTTTCTATAACACACTAATGTATACAGTTCCTTAAGGGTTGCTCAGTTATTCTCCAAGCTATATACTACTCTACCAGTTCTACTCTTCATTAGTACTACCAATTCATTATAAAATGTTAATCAAAGATCAGAGTGCATATAACTAGCCCATATAAGGCCTTGTCCCAACACACAATGAGGGAATAACACTTTTTGTTTCTCTCTGGAACCGCAGACACTAAAATTGTACACACCAATGCTACAGAATATTATCATTTTATAGACTAATAAAAGTAACATAAGAAATAAAACTACCTAAAGTTAAAAAGCTTTTATTCTCAGTGAAACCTCAAAATTATATATGCAAATTTTTGAAAAAGATACTTAAAACATGCAGATTTGCCAATCTCCCCTCCCCATCAGCAAACACATAACACACACTTCTCTCTATGTACATCCTTTAATTACTTAGTTGCCAGAAGATCTCAGATGGTGACATTGAAAACAATTCCCTTTTAACTTCACTGTATTTTTAGTGTTTGTTATTATTTGCGTAATTTATGTATAGATTTTGAGACCTATATGGCCTTGGTGGTCCATTTACTAGCAACATCATCATCACCAGAAAATGCAGACTAAAAGCAGGGTTAATGGCTCACACCTGTAATCCGAACACGCTAGAAGGCCAAAGCAGGAGAATCCGTTGAGGCCAGGAGTTTAAGACTAGCCTAGACGACATAGTGAGACTGGCTCTATAAAAAAATTTAAAAATTAGCCAATTGCAGTAGTATGCACCCATAGTCCTAGCTACTCTACTCAGGAGGCTGAGGCACTGGAAATAGCACCTGAAAGCAAAGAACAAGTTGAGATCCACCACTTCCCGAAGTTTATGTACTGGGGCACAGTGGAGTAAGAAACAGTAGAAAGACTACTAGAGCCTAGGATTTCAAGGCATCAGTGAGCCATGATCACACGTCATGATCGCACTTCAGCCTGGGCCACAGAGCAAGACCCCATCAAAGAAAGGAGAAAGAAAGGAAGGGAAGGGAAGGGAAGAGAGGAGAAGGGGAAGGGGAAGCGGAAGCAGAAGGGAAGAAGGAAGGAAACTCAACTTTATAAAGTTATCCTGTATCAACTGCTGAGAGTTAAGTAATCAAACAAGGATCAGCTTACTGTTTCAATGGACATATAAATTTTTCTGCTCTGGTGTTAGAACATTTGAGTTTTCTAGAATATTAAAAGAAAACCCTATATGTGGATCCTAGCTTTAGCCACCACAATAATTTAAAAATATAAAACTAACAGAAGTTTTCATTCTTCTTACACAAAACCTACATTTTACTTTCTCCTGCTTAGAGGAGCTGAGTTCTAAAGCTTCTCAAATTTTAATGTGCATTCGAATCACCTTTTAAAAATGCAGATTCCAATTCAGAAAATCTGGGTAAGAGCCCAGTCTACATTCCTAGCAAGCTCCTTGGTGATGCCAAATTCATACATAGAGCAGACTTTTAGTAGCAAGGTCCTAAAGAAAAGATGTAATTTACAATAGTATTTAGCTATCAATGGTTTGCAAAGCACTAATCTTGATAACGTCTCCAATTCAATTCCTAACTGATAAACCTACCACTTTCCCATCCTTACTTTCTGGATCTTTCATATGGATGAAATAAACACTTCATTCCTAAAATGTAGAAAACTTCTAGTCTTTCTTCTGCCTGTCCTTCTTTTTGGTCTCTTCCCATGTTCATCATACTTGTGGGTGCATCACAAGATTATACCCTTAGTTTCAATTCCTTTCCAGTGTTATCGCTGGTTCCATCTTCTGCACCTCTGCATCTCCTGCATTAATGGGTTCAACTTCTGCATCTCCAACCTAGACAAATCTCTCAAACTTGGATCCATACATTCAATTCCTAAGAGTTCTTTCTTTTTCTTTTTTTCTTTTTTGAGACTTGTTCTGTCGCCCAGGCTAGAGTGAGTGGCACGATCCTGGCTCACTGCAACCTCTGCCTCCCGGGTTCAAGCCAGCCTCCCAAGCAGCTGGGATTACAGGCATCCGCCACCATGTCCAGCTAATTTTTGAATTTTTAGTAGAGATGGGGTTTCACCACTTTGACCAGGCTGGTCTCAAAACTCCTGATCTCAAGCAATCCGTTCACCTCAGCCTCCCAAACTGCTGAGATTATAGGTGTGAGACACCATGCCCAGTCTCCTAATGGTTATTGCTAACCATATATTCCCACAGGTACCTTCAACTCAAGATACCTCAAACTGAACTCATCAACACCCTCTGGGCCCTAGAAACTAACTTTTTCAACCCTGTATTGGCTTTGACCAGTATCACCATCCACCCATTTGTCCAAACCACATCTGAAGACTATCCCTCTCTCTCACCAAGACTAGTTAAATCTCAACCTTCTAATTATTTCTCAAATTTCTTTCTTTTCTCTCTAATGTCAGTACCAGTTTGGACATGGAGCATTTATGATCTGGTTACTATCACAACTAACTGGTATTCTTGCTTCCAATCTCATATCCTGCACCACCAATTCCATCCTCCACACTATCATGTAATCTTGCAAACAAATGAATAGCAAGCATTTCCCTATTAAAATTCACCAATGGCCGGGCGCGGTGGCTCACGCCTGTAATCCCAGCACTTTGGGAGGCCGAGACAGGCGGATCACGAGGTCAGGAGATCAAGACCATCGTGGCTAACACAGTGAAACCCCGTCTCTACTAAAAATACAAAAAAATAGCCGGGTGCGGGGGCGGGCGCCTGTAGTTCCAGCTACACGGGAGGCTGAGGCAGGAGAATGGTGTGAACCCGGGAGGCGGAGCTTGCAGTGAGCTGAGATCCGGCCACTGCACTCCAACCTGGGCGACAGAGCGAGACTCCGTCTCAAAAAATATATATAAATAAATAAAAAAATAAAATTCACCAATGATTCCCAATTATCTTTAGGAAAAAGTACTAACTTTTTAAAAGCATGTCATATAAGGCTCTTCATAATCCTAATCATGTCTCTCTCTCTCTGGTCTCAACTCCTTCCAACCCTTAACAGTTAGTGCATACTCTTGCCATGTCAACCTATTTGTAGCTCTCTCTAAGTGCCACATTCTTAAATGCCTCTGTGTATTTGCATAGGCTGTTATTCACTTAAAATGTTCTTACCAAGTTAAGTATTAACATGCTTTCAAGATTTTACTCGAGCATCACATGGCTTAACATGCCTTTCTAATTACCTCAAGTCTGCATTAGGTAACACCACAGACAGTGCTCCCTCTATTATAGGGTTTGCCCTATGCATACCTCTACTCAAATAGTACTCTGTATTATAATTGCTGGTTTACTCATCTCCCCCACTAGACTGAGCTCATCAATTAGTCCTTTTAAGAACACAGTGCCCTAGGCCGGGAGCAGTGGCTCATGCCTGTAATCTCAGCACTTTGGGAGGCCGAGACGGGCGGATCACGAGGTCAGGAGATCGAGACTATCCCGGCTAATACGGTGAAACCCCATCTCTACTAAAAATATATAAAAATTAGCCGGACATGGTGGCGGGCGCCTGTAGTCCCAGCTACTTGAGAGGCTGAGGCAGGAGAATGGCGTGAACCTGGGAGGCGGAGCTTGCAGTGAGCTGAGATGGCGCCACTGCACTCCAGCCTGGGCGACAGAGCAAGACTCTGTCTCAAAAAAAAAGAAAAGAACACAGTGCCCAGTACATGGTAGGTTCTCAGCAAGTGCTTGCTGAATAAACTATCTTGAAATATAGTCACAAATAATTATTATGGCTACACATTTAAACTATAAATAACTTCCAATAACTCTGTCTCTAAAGCAATAAAAAATTTACTTGACTTTATTTCTAGGTTTAACAGAACTTCACAAAATGTCAAAAGACTTCATGTAAGTCCAAACTACCCTAGGTATTTGTTAAATTCCCAACGATCTAAAGGGATTTGTTAAAAATATTAGAAACAAAGCCTTTTGCATGCTGTGGAGATACTTTAATTTCAATGACCACAGTGTTAGACAAATAAAAGCACTAATCTCTTCTCCATGGTAAAATGATGTGAACATTGTTCAGGTGGCCTGGGTTTACATCTGGACTCTTCTACTTACTAGCTATATGACCTTGGCTAACAAACAATGAACATCTCCCAGGCTCAGTTTCTTCCATGGGAAACAGAGATAAAATTGCTTACCTACCTACCCAGTGGGTTGTTTCAAATATTCAGATATGAATGTGAAAGCATTTCTACAAATCATGAAGTGCTAAATACATTTGAACTATTGTGTTAACTTCTATCCCAACATCTGCTAAAGTTGCAAACTTAAAAGTTTAGTGGGCTAATCAAACCTCCCATATCCACACCATACTCTTCTCTAATGACTGAAAATTTATAAATCAAATTAAGTTTCAGGACCACAAGAGCACAGGACTCATTCAACAGTCCTCAATATTCTTATGTGGTTGAAGTGTTTAATATGTAATCTAATAATAATCTGATATGTTCTTAAAAAGTGGTTATTTTTTAAATCTCATAGTAAATATCAAGGTAAGTTGTTGGTACAGTCATTTAAATTTCAGCTCCATTTTAAAAAATTAATTGGAGGACAAAAATCAGCAGGGAATATTTCAAGATATTTTCTTTTATTAACTATTTAGATTGGATACTGTCTGTTGATATACAAATTTGATCCACTTTAACTAATAGGAATGTTAAAAACTCACCCTTACAAAACTGGGACAATTTTCCCCCAAATTTCTGGCTTATTTCTCAGAAATGCTTGTTGGTCTATCAAAAGAGAAAATTTGCTGCATTTTTCTAAACTAAAAAAATGATACAGCATGTTGACTCTGCTCTCAGCGATATCTTTCCTTGTTAAATAGGGAACTTATGGGGATTATGGACTATATTGGGAGAAATGTTTTCGGTCTCATCTGCAATATTTATAAAAATAGAATTCCTTGACCTTCAAAGGGCAAAACTTAAAAAAAAAAAAAAAAAAGGAAAATGAAAAAAGAAATCTACTACAAAAGTCAGCACTTCGGTACCTGGTTGTGGTAACAAGGCCAAAATCCAAGACGAAGCCCTTTATTGCACATGGTGTTCCAACATCGTGGGCAGCCCCATCTTGCGACCTCTCCACATTGGCTGCTCCTGCTCTCTCTACTGCAGAGAGAACTTCAATTAGAGAAATTCTGAAGCTCATAAATCTAAACTGGATACTCCCCTCATTGGAGGCAAAGATGGTAAGACTCACTAAAAAGATTCAAGTTAGAGGAGGTTATAAATAAATCTAAGTGGCTTGAAACCACTATAATTCAGGCAGCTGAGAGTCTTATTATGGCAACAATCTATTTACCTAAAAAAAAAAAAAAAATCTTAAGGGAAAAGAATGGCAGCAAATTACTAGACAACCTGAAAAAATAGAACGTACAATCATAAAAGTTTAAAAAGTGAGTCTCCACTAAAGTTGAATTTATAATACATACTGCACAAACTTATAGCTGACCATTCATATTCAATTCTTATGAGAAAAGCAAGTAAGAAAAAAAACTAGGACATATTATTAACTTCTTATGCCCTAAAATAACTTCACTGAAAAAAATGTTTGGTTAAAACCACTGGTTGAGAAGCAGACATTTCCCTGCTGACTTAAGCCTAGCTGCCCAAGCAAGGCTTCAAAACATGTCTTCACCTACAACAATGCATAGGCAGAAGGAGCAGAGGCTATGGCGGTCTTCCTAATGACACTTCCAAGTCACATAACTGGGGTATATTTCTGGGATGGACTGCCAACAAGTTACTGAAAGAGATATAAAAACTCCAAAAACCTGGCAAATAAACAGGCCCATGCCCTCATGTGTTTCATTATGATATAAAAGCAAACCTTAACTAAAGTTATTCTGAGACTACCAGATCTCAGTCACATCCTCCATACTAACATTACCTGATTTGTGAAAGACCAGTTAAGTTTTCAAGCTAGTTTTCCATAAAGTTTGTAATGATACATAACATTAGTATAAAGCATTCCTTCCAGTAAATAAGAAGTCCCACCCCAAAGAACTCAGTAACTAAGATTTTTCAATGAAAGGAAGAGACAAACAATTTGAAGCACCTTTATTACCATAAATTTGCTACCAAAAATGTGCTGGTACGTGCTGTGCAACAGAATGAGGTTAATTCTGTTTAGAAATGTATTTACTAAATAATTTTTAACAACGTTTATCTTACCTGAGTGTGAAAATTTGAAATGGTGGTTGTTTCAATATCTTTCTTGCCCAGAATTTCCATTTTCACTGGAGTGTTGGGGAAATTAAAAGCAAAGTAGTCCAAGAAGTCTGGGAGATAAGCAGCCGCTCCATGCACTATTGCTAAAGCATAGTAAGCAGCATTTTTCTCATTTTCACTGAATGTCAAAGCAAGAAACTCCTCAGAAAATCTCTCCATCTCCATTGGAGACAAAAATGAGAGTTCATCCATGTAAGCATGAAGGACAAGAGCACCACCATTGGACTGGTGTTCCTCATGAATGAAGTTGCTAAATTTAGTACCTGTTTTTAAGAAATTTCTACGAATAGAATGTTCCTGGTGAGTCATAAAAGGTGTCTGTACTCCCTGGGGTACCCGATATTCTTGCATGCCCAAATTTAATCGGCACAGCTGTTCATCTTTCAGATACCTGAAGGACTCCTTATTAAGTCCTGAAGTGCTATTTATTTGTCCTTGGGTGAGAATTTCTTTACTGATGCGGGTCAGGCCAGCACAGACGGTTTGTACTTCCTTATTGTACATTTTAAGGCGTCTTCCTCGCATGTCTTCTCGGTGTTTCTTTTTCTTTTTCTTCTTTATTTTCTTCAAGACAAAATCATCGGCTCTCTGGGTTTTACCATTTTCATCTGGTGTTTCTGGCCACAATAATTAAAAAGAAGTTAGTTGCTAGGACTAGTGTCAACATACAAGCTTCTTAAGGTACTTGATCTCATTAAATAGCCTATCCTCAATTTCTCTGAATTTGCTATTACAACTTACGTGGTTAGAAAACAAATGAGACAGAGATCTTAAAATATAATAATATTCTGGATTGAAGAAAAGATTAAAAGAACTGAAGGTATCCATTTTTCAAAGCAGCATTACTGACAATGGAGAAAAATCAGAAATAATTCACGCATCCAAAAAACAGAGAATGGTTAAATAAATCATGATATAGCAATGGTATGAAATATTATATGATAGCTAAATATGACGATTCTGAAATCTATGTTAACAACATAGATCCTTTTGTTCAGTTACCATCATAAAATTTAAATTTAAGCTGGGCGTATTTTGCTATCGGCCTATGAATTACTATGATACATACAGGCAAATCAAACAAAGGCAAAGTAAGCTGTGGGATATCATTTTTTCCTATCAAGTTGGCAAAGTTTGTGGTTTCTGGTCATTCTCAACTACTGTTGCTGGAAGTAGTAAGTTGCTACTAAACTGGTACAACTTTCTGAAAGGCAATTTCATAATACGTGTCAAAAGTCTTAAAAAATATTTCTAATCCTCAGACTCAGAAATGCCACTTTCAAGTAAAAGTTACGTAAGAAAATAATTGAAGATCATATAAAGATATTCATGACAGTATTATTTAAAACAACACAACAGGGAATGCCCTAAATGTCTAATAACAGAGGACTGATTAACCTCTGGTAGTTACATATTATAAAATACTACCCAGCCATTATAAATTATATCACAGATGGTTGGGCGCGGTGGCTCACACCTGTAATCCCAGCACTTTGGGAGGCCGAGGTGGGCAAATCACGAGGTCAGGAGATCGAGACTGTCCTGGCTAACATGGTAAAACCCCGTCTCTACTAAAAATACAAAAAATTAGCCAAGCATGGTGGCGGGCGCCTGTAGTCCCAGCTACTTGGGAGGCTGAGGCAGGAGAATGGCGTGAACTCGGGGGGTGGAGCTTGCAGTGAGCTGAGATCATGCCACTGCACTCCAGCCTGGGAGACAGAGCAAGACTCCGTCTCAAAATAAATAAATAAATAAATAAATAAATAAATAAATAAATAAAATTATAGATGAAAAACTGACATAAAAATTAGAAAGTTACAAAATGCTTAGACTGTCATTCTTTCAGAAAGCCTTTTCTTCCCCACCCAATCTGGATAGCTACTCCTGCTACGTGTTCCCTTAGCTTTGCATCCCCATTTCAGCACTTATACTCTGTGTTATTAACACTTCATTTTCCACCCTCCCCTAGACTGTCAGCAATCTAAGTTTAGGGATGTATATCTTACCTCCCTTTCCTGAACACTTAACACATGTACATTCTGATCCCATGTTTATATAAACATTCATTCATCCAAACATTTAAGTACCTACCAAGTGCTTAGGTATACTTCTGAGCACTAGGACCATAGTGCTGACTAGGACATACACAATCCCCAATCTCTTGGATCTTTTTCTCCCTGCTTTTTGAGGAGTATGGAGTCCCACTATGTTGCCCAGGCAGGTATCAAACTCCTGGGCTCAAGCTATACTCCTGCCTCTACCTCCCCAAGTGCTGGGATTACAGGTGTCAGCCATGGTGCCTGGCATCTCTTGGATCTTAAGATCTAATTGTACAAGAAAAAGAAAGTACCAGGTAGTGATAAGTGGGATGCATTAAGTTTGAGGGAAGCTCTTTTGGGGGGGTAAAATTGAGAGTGATTCCTAAAGAATAAGACAAGCCAGGCATGTAAAGGTCTAGGAGAAAATATTCCCAGAAAGAAGAAAAGGACCTAAAGCGATGAAAAAGTCTGATCTATAGATGCTTTATACACACACACAAACACACACGCACAGAGAAAAATATCTGGAGAAATATATACCAAGTTATTAACAGTAGTTATCTATTGGTGGTAGAATTCTAAATGCCTAGCTTCTTTTCTGCTTATCTGTATTTTCTAATTTTCTACAATAAACGTATTACTTTTATAATTTAAAAACTTATTTTTAATTTTTAAAGGATTATCATGGATTAACAAGCCCAAGATGGAATGACATCTTTTGTTTACCAGTTGGAAAACATACCTAGCAGGAAACTTTCAGGATGAAATACCAGGTACAGTCCTGACCAACCCTCAAGTTTGGTCTAGTATTTACTGTATAGAATTTACCCACCAAACAATCATTTTTTCTAACATAATTGAAGTAATTTGGAGTTTTAAGACAAATATTCCAATTAATCCTATTATTACATCTAGAAGAATAAGTTCAACAAATTTTAGAGTTAAGAATTTACTTGGTACAATACGTAAATATATAACAGTTCCAGTACTCTATATAAAATCACTTCGAGTCAATTAGTTATTACAAGGCTTATAAAACCTTCTACATAAAATACTTAAAAAACCAAGTCAAAGACTTTCCAATGCCAAATAACTTTCATTGTATTTAATATTTCCTTCTAAGAACAATAAAATGAAAACCCTTTATTTGCAAATATCACTTGTAATTAAACTGTGACTAGATACCAAAATTTACATATAATCAAAATACTGTTAACCTGGCAAGAGAAAAAGTCATCTTTTATTCTATATACAACTAAATATTTGAGATATTTGAGAATTAAACACTTAGTAATAGTCACTTATACTTCTTACCACATAAAATTAATCTAAATACTTTCCCCAATATCAAATCAGTAATTTAGTCAATTCTCCCAAGCAACTAAATGTTAATGGTTATATAAACCATTCAATATAAAGGTTAGACCAATTTAAAAATAGTCATCTAATTACCCTCTGCTATTAATGTTTTAGAATTTCACAGGAAAACAAGAAAATATCTCCAAATAGATATTGTTATTTTAAGCTTCGAAAGAGGTACTTGGTATGCAGAAAATGAATTGCGACCTAGATGTGCCACTAAAATTAGCACCAAGAAGGAACTGCACTGATTGTAACACATTTTCTATATTACTATCAACTTTCCAGTGGTATTTATAACATGGCCAAGTCTCTGTGGCTTTCACTTATACGGGTTTCACAAAAGTCACTTATATGAAAATCATTCAATTAGTCCAATATGGCCCATCTCAAAAAAAAAACAAAAACAAAAACAACAAAAAAAGAGAAAACCACTGTATAAAGAAAAAAACCTTACATTGTAATCTCATAAATCAACATGATAAAAATTTTAAATATGAAGTAAATCTCAAGCTATCTTCTCACTAATCCTGTTTTTCTTTTTTTTTTTTTTTTTTTTGAGACGGAGTCCCACTCTGTTGCCCAGGGTGGAGTGCAGTGGCGTGATCTTGGCTCACTCCAGCTTCTGCCTCCTGGGTTCCAGAGAGTCCCCTGCCTCAGCCTTCCAAGTAGCTGGGATTACAGGCATGTAACACCACATCCAGCTAATTTTTTGTATTTTCAGTAGAGACAGGGTTTCACCATGTTGGTCAGGCCGGTCTCAAACTCCTGACCTCAAGTGATCCACCTGCCTCAGCCTCCCAAAGTGCTGGGATTACAGGTGTGAGCCACCGCACCCGGCCCCAGCTTTTGACTTTTATCTATCTAACTTAGGCTAAGATACAGAAAGCGTGACCTTTTTACAGAGAAATTTAAGACTACCCATTTCATACTGGCTAACAAATCTCCATAAGGAAACAAAATTTATTACTGAATTATCAAGGTGGCAACTAACTGAGAATGGCATATGTATACAAAAGTTATTAAAGGTTATTATCAAACGCTGGCCACTGTTGTTTTATGAGAAAAATAACAATTGTCCTGCCTTGAATTAAAAACGTTATTTGAAAGTCAATGTCCAAAGTTTTCACAACCTTTCTATTTCTGATTTTAGCTTTCCAACAGAGAATCTATTCAGCACATTTTTAGTATTTCCCCATAGTATAAAAGCTAAAATTTATTGACTACAGTTCTTTATAGAAAAAGAGCCAACCTACGCTACACCTGTGACTTAGAAAAGCTTTCACATATCCAACTGTGTGATTAAATATAAAGAGAAATACATAATTCTACAGAGGAAGATACAAACATTCACTTAAGAAACAAATTGCTGGCTGTCCTTAAAAAGGTCATTATCAATACATGACATTATTAATAAGATCCTCATATGTGCTAATACTTCCAATATTATCAATTATTGTCATCTAATTTCACACTACTGAAAGTTTTCATTAATGCAAAAAATAGCTTTCCACATTATTAAGTTCTCCATTTTTTTTTTTACTCTTGCCCAGGCCGGAGGGCAGTGGCACAATCTCGGCTCACTGCAACCTCTGCCTCTCGAGTTCAAGCGATTCTCCCACCTCAGCCTTCCAAGTAGCTAGGACTACAGGTGCACATCACCATGCCCAGCTAATTCTTGTACTTTTTGGTAGAGACAGGGTTTCACTATGTTGGCCAGGCTGGTCTCAAACTCCCGACCTCAAGTGATCTATCCGCCTTGGCCTCCCAAAGTGCTGGGATTACAGGCATGAGTCACCATGCCCGGCCTACAAAACGTAAGGTCTTAACAGCAATTCTTACACTCGAATTATGACTTAGAACTGGAAAAACAAAAACAAAGGTAGTATCTTCAATTCCTAAAAATCATAGTAGATGAGCAAAAGCAAAACAAGTGTAATTGCTTACATCTTATTACTCATGATTTTTTAAAGGACTAAAGTTGTTTTCTGAAAACAAATTATTTTCAGTCTTCTTGAGAGTTCTTCCAGTTCTATATAAATACCTGACTAAAAAGGAAAAACAAACAACTACTCATTTTGAAAGCCAAACATTTTGAATCATTGTACGTTTTTAACACTGCCTTACTTTACCCACCATCTCTCTATATCATGGTGTTTTAAGAGCACTGCCTAGGTTTAAATCCCTGTTCTGTAAGTACAACTTTCTAGTATACTTTCTAGAAGTATAACTTTTTTTCCCTAAGCCTTTACTTTTTTTTTTTTTTAGAGCAGTTTCTGGTTCCTAGAACTATAACCACAATGGCTCCCACAAATGCATAGTCTGTCTCCCTGATTATCATCACCCCCAGGCAGAGTGGAATATTTGTTACAACTGATGAGTCTACACTGACACATCATTATCCGCCCACAGTCCATGCTTTACATTCAGGCGCACTCTCGGTGTTGTACATTCTGTGGGTTTGGATAAATGTATGACATGTATCCACTGTTAATTAAGTAGCATAAAGAGCAGTTTCACTGTCCTATAAAATGCTCTGTGCTCTGCCTATTCATGCATCCCTCTCCAAAACCCCTACCAACCACTGATCTTTTAACATTCTTGATAGTTTTTTGCCTTTTCCAGAGTGTCATATAATTGGAATCATAAAATGTACAGCCTTTTCAGAATGGTTTCTTTTCACTTACTAATATGCATTTAAGGTTCCTCCATGTCTTTTCATGATTTGATAGTTCATTTCTCTTTAGCACTGAATAATATTCTACTGTCTGAATGTACCACAGTTTATCCATTTACCTACTGAAGGACATTTTGATTGCTTCCAAGTTTTGGCAATTATGAATAAACCTATTATAAACAGCTATCTACAGGTTTTTGTGTGGACATAAATTTTCAACTCCTGGATAAATTTCAAAGAGTATGACTGCTGGATCGTACAATATGTTTAGTTTTGTTAAGAAACTGCCAAACTGTCTTCCAAACTGGCTATATCATTTTGTATTCACAAAAATAATGAATGAGATGGCATATCTTTTTGCAAGTTAATTGCTTTGCACTGCTTCTCATTGGTAAAATTGGAGGAAAGAATGGTATCTCATCATAAAATTCATGTACAAAGTAAATGAAAAATGCATGTGAAGTACTTATAATAGTCCTAGAACATAATAAATACTCAATACATCTTAACTACTATTATTGCCAAAAACAGTTGAATTCTAGAGGCCATAGAGTGTACTATTTAAGATAAGAACAGGAGGTGTACAGTTAGATAGACCTAAGTCAATGTCCCAGCTCTATTGTTTACTAAGTTCTCTGGGTAAGCTCATAAATCTCTTTAAACCTCAATTTTCTCACCTTAAAATGTTATCATAGGCCAGATGCAGTGCCTCATGCCTGTAATCCCAGCACTTTGGGAGACTGAGGCAGGAAGATTGCTAGAGTCCAGGAATTCAAGACCAGCCTGAGCAACACAGCAGGACCCCATCTTTACAAAAATAAAAAATAAAAAAAATTAGCTGGGCTTGGCGGTGCATGCCTGTAGTCCTAGCTGCAGTAGTGAGCTAGGCTTAGCTACAGGCTGAGGTGGGGGGATCACTTGAGCCCAGGAGTTCGAGGTTACAATGAGCTATAATCACTTCACTACACTCCCGCCTGGGCAACCCTGTCTCAGAGAAAAAAATATATATATTAATTCTAGAGTCTATCTCACAGAGTTATTTTAAGGATTAAATGAGACAATGACTATAATAGGCCCTCATCACAATATTTGACACACAGTAAGTCTCTTATCATCTTGATCATCAAGAGAAACACATAAGAAAGATCTCTGAAAGACGAAAGAAAACTTATCTGCCAAGTGTATAATAGGGACCATATATGTTATCTCATTTTAATCCTCAAACCAATTAAGTATGGAGAAAGAAACAGAGCCTGAAACCAGATATGTAATTTATATTAGATCACAAAGCTAGTAGACAACAGCCAAGATTCAAACTTCTCACCTATCTGACTCGAAAACAAACTCTTCTAACATACTGCACACTACACTCTCTTCCTTTCCGCCTCCACTATCAGACATCTCCCTGCAACACTCCCATTAGATGATTAACTAAGATTATCTGGTTACAATTAATGGACCTGAGGTAGCTTGGAAGAAAGGGAGTATTACTTCAACAAATATCTTACTTAGTACCCATTCCAAAATTTTTCGTATCCTTAAAGGTGTTTCTGCCTCTCTCAGGGTGAGCAGGGAAAAATATTAGTCCCTACAGTTGTTGTTCTGATAAATAAGATTATCTGTTTATTTCAATTCCCTTATAATCCCAATAATTTTCCATTTCTAACATCAAAAAGAAGTGCTCCTGGACTTAAAACCCCAGGTTTTTGACATAAGAGAAAATTTCCATTAAATGTCTGGCTCAGGAACACTTACACTCTGTGATAGCAGTTAGGCAAGTGGTCAAGAGTAAAAAACAAAAAAAAAGAGAGAGAAAGGAATGATGACTCACAAGAACATACATATGAGCAATCCAGTCATGTAGTGATATTGGAGAAGACAGCCTATGGGGGCTGTCCTTCCTTTCCTTTTCAACAAAATATTAAAATCATGAATTTACTAAGAATAATTAAAAAGAAGCATTACTTCTTTTGATGGTTTTTTAAGGAAGTATGTTTGTCCTATTTTTTTTTTTTTTTTGAAACGGAGTCTCACTCTGTCGCCTGGGCTGGAACGCAAGTGGCGCAATCTCAGCTCACTGCAACCTCCCCCTCCCGGGTTCAAGTGATTCTCCTGCCTCAGCCTCCCAAGTAGCTGGGATTACAGGCGCCCACCACTACGCCCAGCTAATTTTTTGTATTTTTCGTAGAGACAGGGTTTTACCATGTTGGCCAGGCTGGTGTCAAGCTCCTCACCTCATGATTTGCCCACCTTGGCCTGAGATTACAGGTGTGAGCCACCACGCCCAGCCTGTCCTATGTTTTTATGAGCAATAAGAGGGACAGAAAATAATTAAGATTTCAAAACACATAGGTAACTGCCAGTTTAGTTAGACTCAAGTCTACTGCCTATATGAAATAAAAACATTTAAATATCTCTTTGTTAAATAATCAACCCCAGTGTGCATAGCAGAAAGAGAGGTCAACTGGGCCATGAGTGAAAAAAACTGAGTTCTGTATTCAGCTCTATCACTAACTAAAAAATTTTAAGCATTTCACTTTACCTCTCTGAAAATCACTTTACTTTCTGTTTTGAAGATGAGCAAGTTTACCCTAGCATTTACAGATTAAATTTTTGTTTCAACTGTTTATGAACAACTCCAAATATTTGAGATTGTAATAGTTCGTAATTAGTCTCCACATGAACTCCGATTAAATACTGTTGAACTGCTGTGCAGGAAGGAAGTTCCTACGTGAACTCAAGGGTGGCAAACTTCTCTAAAGAGTCAAACAGCAGGCTTTGCAGGTCTTATGGTCTCTGTCTCAATTACTGTATTCTGCTACTGTTAGTGCAAAAACTACTATAGACAATATAGATGAATGAACAGAGCTATATTCCAATAAAGCTTTATTTCTGGACACAGTTTAAATTTCATAAGATTTCCATGTGCTACAAGGTCGTTCCAACTATTTTAAATTGTAAAAACCATTGTTAGGCCAGGCACAGTGGCTCATGCCTGTAATCCCAGCACTTGTGGGAGGCACATCACCTGACGTCAGGAGTTTGGGACCAGCATGGCCAACATGGTGAAACCCCATCTCTACCAAAAGTACAAAATTAGCTGGGCATGGTGGTGGGCGCCTGTAATCCCAGCTACTCAGGAGGCTGAGGCATGAGAATCCCATGAACCCAGCAGGTGGAGGTTGTACTGAGCTGAGATCGCACCACTGCACTCCAGCCTGGCACAGAGCGAGACTCTGTCTCAAAAAAAAAAACCAAAAAACAAAAACCAAAAAAAAAAAAATTGTTACATTACAGATTGTACTGATTTTTGAAAAAAGTGCAAAACCAATTCAATGAAAGATTAATATTTTCAACAAAAGGTGCTAGAGCAACTGGATATCCTTAGGCAAGAAGAAAAAAAAAGGCAACCTAAACCTCACACCTGTACAAAATTAACTCAAATGAATGACAGATTTAAATATAAAAGTTAAAATTAAACTTTTAGAAGAAAACAAAGGAGAAAATCTTTGGGATCTGGACTTGGTATGTTAGATATGATGCCAAAAAAACATGATCCATTAAAGAAAAAAAAAAAACTAGTAAATTGGATATCAACAAAATTTAAAACTTTTGCTCTGTGAAGTATCCCACTGAGAAGGTAGAAAGGACCAGACACAGTGGCTCCTGTCTGTAATCCCAACACTTTAGTAGGCCAAGATGGGAGGATCACTTGAGCCCAGGAGTTTGAGAGCAGCCTGGACAACATAGAGAGACCCTGTCTCTACTAAAAACAAAAACAAAAAACATTAGCCAGGTGTGGTGGTGCACACGTGTGGTCTCAGTTACTCAGGAGGTTGAGGTGGGAGGATCACTTGAGCCCCAGAGGTTGAGGCCAGAGTGAGCCATGATCACATCACTGTGCTCCAGCGTGGGTAACAGAGTGAGACCCTCCCCAGAAAACAAACAGGCTGGGTGTGGTGGCTGATGCCTATAATCCCAGCACTTTGGGAGACCAAAGCAGGCGGATCACCTGAGGTCAGGAGTTCAAGACCAGCCTGACCAACATGGCAAAACCCCATCTCTACTAAAAAATACAAAAAGTAGCCGGGCACAGTGGCAGAGGCCTGTAATCACAGCTAGTCGGGAGGCTGACATATGAGAATCGCCTGAACCCAGGAGGTGGAGGTTGCAGTGGGCCAGGATCGTGCTACTGCACTCCAGCCTGGGCAACAAAGTGAGAATCCATCTCAAAAAACAATAATAATAATAATAAAAACCAAAATGACAAAAAAAAAAAACAAGCAAACAAAAAGAGGGAAAGACAAGCAACAGATTGGGAGAAAATATGTGCAAAACATACAAAGAAGCTGCACCTGTTATCTGCAAAAAATTATCAAAACCCAACAATAAAAAACATACAATTCAAGGGCCAGGCACAGTGGCTTACACCTGTAATCCCAGCACTTTGGGAGGTTGAGGCGAGTGGATCGCCTGAGGTCTGGAGTTCAAGACCAGCCTGGCCAACACAATGAAACTCCATTTCTACTAAAAATATAAAAAAGTAGCTGGGCGTAGTGGCGGGCACCTGTAATCCCAGCGACTCAGGAGGCTGAGGCAGGAGAATCACTTGAACCCAGGCGGCAGAGGTTGCAGTGAGCCAAGCTTGCCATTGCTCTCCAGCCTGGGCAACAAGAGCAAAACTCTGTCTCAAAAAAAAAAAATATATATATATATACACACACACACACACACAATTCAATTAGAAAATAGGCAAAAGGTATAAAGAGACATTTTACTGACCAGGATATATAGATGGCAAATTATGATATGAAAAGATGTGTAATATCACTAGCCATTTGGGAAATGCAAATTAAGATCATGATGATATATCACTACATATCTATTAAAATTGCTAAAAATAGTGACAATACCAGATACTGGCAAGAATGTGGAGAAACTGGATTTCTCTTACATCGCGGACAGGAATGTAAAATGGTACAGACACTCCAGAAAATAATTTGGCAATATCTTAAAAAACAAACAAAATAAATAAACATATACAGTCATCCTTGGTATCCACGGAGGATTGGTTCCAGAGTCTCCCAGGGCACCAAAATCTAAGATGATCAAGTCCTTCATATAAAATGGCATAATAATTGCTTATAACCTATGCACATCCTCCCCTATATTTTAAATCATCTCCAGGTTATTTATACCTAATACAATGTAAATGCTATATAAATAATTGTTATACTGTATTGTTTAGGGAACAGTGACAAGAAAAAAAAATCTGTACAAGTCCAGTACAGACAATTTTTTTTGAAAATATTTTCAATCCCAGGTTGGCTGAATCCAGGGATGTGGAACCCATGGATACAGAGGGCTAACTGTATTTACCATACGACCAAAGAAATGAAAAGTTACATGCACACAAAAACCTGAACATGAATTTTCATAGAACCTTTACCTATAATAGCGCAAAACTAGAAATAATCAAAATGTCCTTTCTTATAGGGGAATTATTCAATAGGTGAACCATGGTACATCCATAGCATGGAACACTATTCATCAGTGAAAAAGAGGGATGGATCTCAGGGACATCATGCTGAGTGAAAAAGGGCAATCTCCAAAGACTACATACTGTATGATTCAACTTATATAATAGTCTCAAAATAACAAAATTACAGAGATGAAAAACAGGTTAGTGGTTGCCAGGGGACAGGGACAATAGAGAGATAGAGGGAGTGCCTAAGTTTGTAAAGGGTTTGTGGTGGTGGAATAGTTCTGTATCTTGATTGTAGTGGTGGTTACACTAATCTACATATGATAAAATAGCATATAACTACATATACATTGTTCCAATGTCAATTTCCTGGTGTTGGCATTATACAATAGTTACGTAAGATGTAGCTACTGAGGGAAACCGGTAAAAGGTAAGAACTCGAGTATGTTTGCAATTTCCTGTCAATCATTAATTATCTCAAAAAAAAAAAGTTAAAATAGTTTCCAAAAATCTGAGGATAAGCGAAGGAAAGACATAGCTTTGCAAGTAACAAGAATCTGCCCACTCTCCTTATTAATCTTAGAATTGTTTTAAGGACCATGCATAATAAAATAATAAAGGCTGGTTTTAACTAAGTACCTACCATGAGCCAGGCACTGTTGTAAGTACTTTGACACAATGCCCTATTTAATCCATACAAGGTCCTTATAAATGAAATACCACAATCCCATTTTACAGACAGGAAAAGTGCGGTTGAGAGAGGGTAAAGCAATTTGTTCAGGTTCACACAGTAAGAGAGTCATGATTTAAACTCAGATTAATACCAGAGGCATGCCTCCTGCATACCACTGTAACAACAAACATGTTCACAGGACAAGAAAGGTATCAGTCCAACTATGTGCAAAACCCTGGATTGAACAAAGTTAAATCAGTTTATTTTCTGTAGGGTTTTCAAAACTTTTAAAATGCCAGTTTGCCAGTTCATATTACATATGTAGAAGGCTACAGTATACAGTTTTTCTCAAACGTATTTGACCAAAAAACTCTTTTTCACCCAAAATATAGTTTGGGTATATAATCCAACAATCTCTCAGTCAAAAGTTAAAATGTTTAAATGGACTTATCTTAACCCACTTCTCTTCTTCACATATTGGCAAACTACAGATATTTAGAGTGGTGGTGTCCAATGTGGTAGCCACTAGCCATATGTGACTAATTATAAATTAATTAGAATTAAATAAGATCAAAATTTCAGTTCCTCAATCATGCCACATTTCAAGTCTGTTCAGGAACCACATATGGCTACCATATTGGTCAGCACAAATAAAGAAAATTTCCATCATCTGAGAAAGTTCTATCAGTCAGCATTGGGTCAGAAGCGTGTTTTTTAAAGAACATGGGGCCTGTGTAATCTTCAGAGAAGCAGATTGTGAATTATTACACATGCTATTGCCACTATTCCACATAAAACAGGGCCAGGTCAGGGATCCTTGATGATATAAAGCCACTGTAATGTCAAAGCACAGGGAAAAGGTAAACAAAGGAGTGGAAAAAATGAAGAGCAGGAAGAGAAAGCAACATCATGAGGCCTGGAGATGAAGCTCGAAGCAGGATTCAGGAGTCTGGTTTCTACTCTCTGTTATGTCAATAATTCATCTTTTTAAAAAATATTTAAATTTTTTGCACTTGGTGCGAATTAACTGTGATTTGATTAAGCAGGCCTCTTTACCACTTTGGGCCTCAGTTTCCTTTTCTACAATACAAATTTAAGCCAGAGGATCACTGATTCCCTCTAGTTCTGTACAGTTAAAACACACACACACACACACACACACACACACACGAAATGAGAAAGTAGGGAATAAAGGTAAAAATAAAAAGAGAGCAAGATCATTGCATATTGGTGGTGAAAACTGGCAATTCTGTCATCTTGCCACAAATTCTACTGCCAAGGATAAGATTTGGATGCCACCAAATGAATAAAAATTTAATGCTATTCAATAAATACTTATTGACCAATTATTTGCAATGAACTACACTATTTGGAAACAGCACCACCAAAAAAAAATGATTAGCCTTAAGACCCAATACGTGGAAAGAATGCAAGACTCACAAAACTTTAGGTTGAAAGATCGGTTAATTAACACGTAATAACCTAACTGGCCCAGTACTAAGAAACAAAGAAGTATTTTAAATCCCCCTGAGGAAAAACAACTAGCAAATTATATAAAATAATATATAAAGTACAAACATATGGCATAATCAAAAGCATCATATTTGTTCCACAAAGAATATAAATAAATGCTACAGGTACTTGGGAACAGGAAGACATCAGTTTTGGCCAATCTAATTTTTCTAGAACCCACATTTAATTGGATACTCTGACATTTTCTAGTTAAATATTCTTGAGGGCTATTGGAATTAACAGATTCACAAATTGTGCTAGACAGAATCAAATGCAACTGGAATTCCAGCCTCTACTATCTACTGCACAAATTCCCACTTTTCAGAGGCACTGTTGGTCCTATTTCCTAGTATCAAAGGGTAGAGAAAACTTCCACACGACTATTCTAAGAATTTAAATGGATAATATGAAAACTTTAAAATGATTTTTATCTCTAGATTAAAAAGAACCAAGATTAATTGCGTGTGATATTTTATCTTGCAGAAGCTAAGTCAACCAGTGAGTCGTGTAACCTTTATATGAATTCCCTTCTGAAAGACTGGAACCGTACCCCTGACTATTCTGGCGCAAGGGAGAGCGGATACTAAAGCTTTCCAGCAAGCAAAACAAGGAGAAGGGATTTTAGCAACATGTCTTTTCTTTGGAAAGGCATTTTTTAGTACCCCACCTACTAATCTAACGCGGCGCGGAAACCCTGCAGAATTTGAAAACAAATGCTGAGGTTCCGGGGGACTGGCAAAGGGATTAGTAACTGACAGCTCGGCCTCGGAGCGAGAAGCCTCAAGTAGTTAGATCAAACCGTGTCAACGATCTAAAATCCAGGGTCCACCCCAGTGAGCTTAGGGAAGTAGAGCAGCAGAAGGTAAGCAGGGGTTTGGCCTCTTTCAGTCCTAAAGATGCAGGATATCGGAACTGAGAGAGACCTAGAACCCAAGTCGGGCAGTTTGCCTGCTCTCACCTCTCTTGGGGGCTTTGATCAGAGGCACCCCTCCAGTCCTCTCGCCGTTTTCCTGCTTGTCCTTGTGCTTGAGATCGGTTCCGCAGGAGCTGGGGTCACCATCGGAGCCGCGGTGGTGATGGTGCTTGTGCCGCTCCTTGTGGCCCTTATGCTTGGGCCCGGCCGCGCTCACCGTCAGAGGCGAGAAGGTGAAGAGGGCCGAGGTGCTTGGGGCCGGGAGAGGGGCAGCGACAGCGGGCCCGGCGGGTGCCAGCGAAGGTGGCGGCGGAGGCGGCAGGAGAAGAGGCTCAACAGGGCCTGGGACAGTTGGGGCTGCATTCGTTGGCGGCAGCGGCCCAGGATGTTGGCGGCTGCGACGCCGCCGGTGAGGGGGAGCGAGAGGGGGCTCCTGGCTCGGCCGTCCCCGCTTCTCCTGAAACCCCCCACTGCTAGATCGGCGCTGCCGTTTCACTCCCCGCGGGGAGACCCCAGCAGGAGGTTTCTCCTTCCCCTCTTTGTCCGGCTCCTCCTGCGCCGCCACCGCCCGTACTACGCGCACCGCTCCGACCTGCGCAGCCATTTCACCCACAAACACACATTTAAATGGCCCGACCGCCCCCCCGTCCGCGCATCGCGCAAGCGCCGCCCGCGCACTGCCCGCTGGGCATTGGAGTCTCTCCTCCGCCCTCCACTTGTCGGCTGTTCTTCGTACAGAGATGAACATGCCGGAAGCGGCCGTTCCCAGCTTTTCTCCGCAGGCCTCTCCAACCGAGCTTCTATTGTAAAGCACCGTGTGCCGCGCAAAGCATGATGGGAGCTGTAGTTCCGCCGCGCCCCGCGCCTCGTCCCCGGCTCTGAGTGGAGGAGCGGAAAGGGAGCGTGCGCGGAGTCACGCTTCTGGCTGCGACGCAACCGCCGCTGGGCGGTGAGTTGCCGCCAACCGCCCTAACGGCCAAAACAATGTTAATGGCTTTTAGAGTCTGGCGGCGCGTTCCCATTAGCATCTTCCTATGACCCTTCCTCGTTTACACGGAGGAGGTGGTCTCCACAGTAACTTTTACATTTAATATTTCTCTCATAACCTTTGTCAGGTAAAAAAATCTTCATCCTTTAAACTTTTACGAGGGATGAAATGAAGGTGAAAAGAAGATTTAGTAATATGTAAAATAAGGGTGGTTTTGCTGTAAAAATATGATAGGGCCGCAATTCAGAAATGTTTTCAAGCATCTGGGGCATTGCTATGGTTACAACTACAGACCTACGAAGTCAGGTCCGAGAACTGCTTGGGGTCCTGGTGGGGGCGGCCCCTCCTTGCCATCGGGCCACATCCCCTCTAATGCCTGGAAGAGTCTAGCATTTATTTTTAATATATCCCTACAGTTAAGAAAAATTGTAGATGGAAAACCATGTTTAAGATTTTTTGTAAGTTTTTTTTTTTCAACTCTTAAGGATAAGGTTGCATAAATTTGAAAAGTGTGCCTAGCAGAGAACACACCACAAATCGTCACTGTTCACTACGGATAGCTGCTGCTCAGAAATTCATTTAGAATTTCATCCTCGCTTTAGCTTTTACCTGGGGTTCTTTTAGGTATTTATTTAGAGACTCTGTGTCTTGGGCCAGCAATCCCAGAGCTTAGGCCGAGGCGGGAGGATCGCGTGAGCCCAGGAGTTCGAGATCAGTCTGGGTAACAGTGAGACTCTGTCCCTACAAAAATATTTTTTAAATTATCTGGGTGTTGTGGCACGCGCCTGTAGTCCCAGCTACTCGGGAGGCTAAGGTGGGAGGAGTGGTCGCGCCACTGCACTCTGGCCTGGGTGACAGATCCAGACCCTGACTCTTAAAAAAAAGGGGAGAGAGAGAGACAAGGTCTTGCTCTAATGACCAAGCTGGCCTCCAACTCCTGGGCTCAAGTACTGAGTAGGTGGGTCTACAGGTGCACTCATGGCGCCCTAGGTGACTCATAGTTACCTAGGATTCTTTTAATATATTTGTTTCTTGTTAAAGACATTTGGAAGTAATTGATTACCATGATATATATACTCAGCAGATAAAATTACTGTGGTTTGATTTCACTAGTTTCTGGAGAAGTATTACCTAAACACTACTGCAATGAAGTCAGTTTAAAAACAAAAAAGTTTATTGATTATCTATTGGATACATTGTACTATAACAGACAGCTAATAATATTTCATTCAGTTTGTCCTATTGGGCTTCTGAATGAAAAATACTGAAGAACAAATGATGTTTAAACAATACTACGTGTTTCCAAAAGTTATAAAGTTATTTAAATAAAAATATTTTTAATGCATTAGGGGAAGTCAGGTGGATTCTTTGTAAAACACAATTACCCGCCAATTCACTACATAAAATTAGAGTTGAAATAGATTTTCTTATGGCAGATCCATATTCATATAGAAATTCATTTTAAACTAGTATTTCTGATGGTTAGATAAAAATTGCACATGATCTGAAAGATCCTGTGTAAACATATACAATTTATATCTTTTGCTACCAAAAGATAGCTATTATATTTCATTGATTACTTTTCTAGAATTGGTAATTTAATGACTTTGATTAAAACTTATCAGTAATGCAGTTGAACTCCTTTGTTGTTATATTCAAATAATTGTCATTATTTGCACATTTTATTTTTGTAAATATAATTTCTCATTTTCTTAATATTCCAGTTTTCCACAATATTTGGGAAGATTTACAAGGTATACTTCATTTAGGCAAAAATAACTTAGGGAATAGTCATTGTCAAGAGCAGTTTGTATTGCAACCCACAAGGTAAGTTCTTTTTTTAACTTTTTATAGTACATTCTGGTAATGTAGAAATTAGTTGAGATCCAAATCTTACAAACCTTTTGAAGTTTACATTTATGTAAAAAAGTAAAAGAAAATAAAAATAACTGGCAAAAATGAAAAATCCATTCTAAAAGTGTTTCTCATATAGCATTCTCTACATAAGCTCAAGTGACAAACTTTTATTTGCAGTTTTCAACTCAGTGTAAATGATATGAAAATGCAAAACTGGCACTTACATTTTGCTTTTCTTTTAAAAGCTATTAACACATTAGCATATCTTCATATTTGATATTATGCATATAGAGCATTTATTTTAGCTAGCAGTATTCCAGTAGTTTTATTTGCAGGTGTACTTGCAGCCCATATTCTTATAAATCTGGAGTTTTATTAAATATTCCAAGTTGGTGGTGGATTCCTTGGTCCTTTGGGTTTTGAAAAACGGTTTGCAAAACCTGGGAACAAAAATGAAGTTGAATGAAAAAGATATTTTAAGTATAGAAATGAATACTTGGATTTTAGAGTATAATATATGCAAATACATGGTCTTTTTTTTTAAGTTTAGGCAGCATCTTGACCAATTTAGTAATAGATTATAAAGGGATTATAGTAATATAAAGTTTAAATGATAACAGAATACTAATAACACTTTAAATTTGAAGAGCACTTACAAATTTAATAATGGTAATAATAGAATGTAGGATCCTGGTTATATATAGCCTTTGATAATTTAGTATATAATATCATTTATCTATGACTTTTTGTCATCCACTCCTTCCCATTAAATGAAGCTGGGAAATTTTAATTTCACAAAAATATAGCACCGTTACTTATAACATTATTGTATTACATCTAGATATACTTCTATGTCAGTCCAGAAATCCTTCAATTTACTAAGAGAGTATGTTTGAAAAGCTTAGAAAAAAATAAACAATTCCGAAAAACGAAGTAGGTAAGTAATCATTATTATTTATCTTTCTTCTTCAAACTTGTTCCCCCTACCCTACCCCAAAAAAGGAGGATGAGAAAATTTTTCACAACTAATGAAGGCTATTTCTGGATGTTTTCAAAAGGTATGCAGGTTGATGATGTTGGTTCTTTATCATTTCAGCAACATATGACTTTATGACTTTTCTTTCATGGTAATGTCTTTTTGTTTGTTTGTTTTTTGTTTGAGACGGAGTCTTGCTCAGTCACCCACGTTGGAGTGCAGTGGCACGATCTCAGCTCACTGCAACCTCCGCCTCCTGGGTTGAAGCGATTCTCCTGCCTCAGCCTCCTGAGTAGCCGGAATTACGGGCGCCAGCCAACATGCCTGCGTAATTTTTGTATTTTTAGTAGAGATGGGGTTTCACCCTGTTGGCCAGGCTGGTCTCAAACTCCTGACCACTTTGGCCTCCCAAAGTGCTAGGATTATAGGTGTGAGCCACTAAGCCAGGCCTAATGGCAGTGTATTTTTCAGTTATCTTACACTTAGCAACTTTAGAAACTTACAGTGAGAAATGAAAGGTTTGAAGTATAGAGGAATAATAAAATGGAAAACTCAAAGATATTCCTAAACCTTTAATTTCATCATCATACAAGTTGTACTGTCTACCTTAAAAAACTGATGTAAGGATCAAATGAGATATTTGTGTAAAAAGCAAATGGGAGGAGATGCAGTAGCTCACGCCTTTGAGTAATCCCACAGGTTTGGAGGCCAAAGCAGGTGGATTGCTTGAGCCCAGGAGTTCAAGACCAGCCTGGGCAACATAGTGAAACCCTGTCTCTACAAAAAAATACAAAAAGAAATTAGCCGGGCATGGTGGCTTGCACCTCTGGTCCCAGATACTCAGGAGGCTGAGGTGGGCAAATCATTTGAGCTCAGGGAGGTCAAGGCTGCAGAGGGAAAGAAAAAAAAAAAAAAAGAATTACAAAAACAAAAACACAGCATCCAGCACAATGCCTGGCACATAGTAAGTACTCAAATGTTGCTCAGGCCAGTCATGTTGGCTCACACCTTTATTCCCAGCACTTTTGGAGGTGAGTATAGAAGATAGCTTGAAGCCAGGAATTCAAGCACATGGTAACTACTCAAATGTTGCTTAAATTTCAACCCAGAAGCCAGGCATGGTGGCTCACACCTGTAATCCCAGCACTTTGGGAGGCCAAGGTGAGTGGATCACGTGAGGGCAGGAGTTCAAGACTAGCCTGACCAACATGGTGAAACCTTGTCTCTACTAAAAATACAAAAATTAGCTGGGCATGGTGACAAGTGCCTCTAATGCCAGCTACTCGGGAGGCTGAGGCAGAAGAATCGCTTGAACCCAGGAGGCCAAGGTTGCAGTGAGCCGATATTGTGCCACTGCACTCCAGCCTGGGTGATAGAGTGAGACTCCATCTCATTTAAAAAAAAAAAAAAAAGAAAGAAAGAAAAAGAAAATTTCCAACCTAGAAAACTATGCCAGAACTGGAAGAGAAGAAGAGTAGGGAAGGGGAAAGAAGATTCAAGAAAAAAAAGCACATTCAAATTTCTTAATGGTGGTGATTAAAAAAAATTGGTGGAGGGGACGCACAGCCTAGTTGATGTACATTTTACTCTTCCCAGTGGTAAGAAAGAAGATGGAAGGAATACTTTTGGTTAAATTGTTTCACACACAATAGTCAGAATCATCCTGTCAGTACAGATCACTTGATTGTAACCCAAGTGGACTAGGAATAGAGATATGGATATATATTAGTACTGAGTACCTAAAATTGTAGGAATACCTATATTCAGTCTCTTTCTCTGGTCAATTCTCAGTAGTTTAAAACAGTTTCGAGCTACCTTTTTTTGCATGTGGGCCAATTCAGGGAAAATAAACCTGAATCACAAATTTTTTTCATTCCGATTTAAGTACTTTTTTGAGTAACATGCACTTAAATTGATATTGCCTTAAAAAAGTAAGTGCTGATGTTTTGGGGTTTTTTTCCAAGACAGGGTCTTTCACTGTCACCCAGGCTAGAGTGCAGTGGCGTGATCATAGCTCACTGCAGCCTCAACCTTCAGGGCTCAAGTGACCCTCCCACCTCAGCCTCCTGAGTAGCTGGGACTACAGGCACATGCCACCATGCCTGGCTAGTTTAAAAAAAAAATTTGTAGAGACAGAGTCTCACTGTGTTGCTTAGATTGGTCTCAAACTCCTGGCCCCAAGCAATCCTCCCTCCTCAGCCTCCCAAAGTGCTAGAATTACAGGCATGAAAGTGCTGCTTTTTAAGTAGGTAAAATGTTCAAATCTAGGCATATTTGAGAAGAAGCAACATGGAGGCAGCTCTCTAATATTTTATCCTCATATTAGATTATATAGACTGTTGTTAAGCTAGGTAGGCCTAGAGTTACTCAAGTTGTATCACTGATTTAGAGTAAAGAAGGAAGCAGAGAACATTTATGTTCCAGGCAAAGTAGGGAGCTTTTTTCTTTTTCTTTTTTCCTTTTTTTTTTTTTTTTTTTTTTTAATGAGATTGTCTCACTGTGTTACCCAGACTGGTCTTCAACTCCTGGGCTCAAGGGACCCTCGCACCTCAACCTCCCAAAGTGCTGGGATTATAGGCATAAACCACCATGCCTGGCTTGCTTTTTTCGTAGTTTTTACAATATTCTATGTGAATGTTTTAGCTAAGTGATTTCGTGTAAATCATAACTTATTTTTTAAATTATAACTTTTCTTTTTTTGAGATGGAGTCTCGTTGTGTCACCAACATGGAGTGCAGTGGCGTGATCTCAGCTCACTGCAACCTCCGACTCCCTGGTTCAAGCAATTCTCCTGCCTCTGCCTCCCGAGTAGCTGGGATTACAGGCATGTGCTACCATGCCCTGCTAATTTTTGTATTTTTAGTAGAGACAGGGTTTCACCATGTTGGCCAAGATGGTCTCGATCTCCTGTCCTCATGATCCACCCGCCTCGCCTTCCCAAAGTGCTGGGATTACAGGTGTGAATCACCCCTCCCAGCCTAGATTATAACTTTTTAAACCTTAGAGTTAATGAAATTCAAACAAAATTTTATGGCAAAAAAGACAGATCCAGAGATTTTAGTTAAACATTTTGTGAAGATGACACAGGGACTCTAACTTAGGCATGGCAGATATTGCTCCCCATCCACCAATATCCTCTTTGCTTCTTCCTCAAATAGAATTGTATGTAGGCAATTTTTTCTGTCTGCCCAGCAATATTACATTTCCCAGTCTCTTTTGCAGTTTAATTATAGCACATGTCTGAGTTCTCTTCAAGGGAATGTGAGCTGATATGATCTGGCCATTTCCGGGCCAGTGCCTTTGTAGAGTAAGAAGAGGAGGCCACACCTCCACTTTTTCCTCTTTTCTTGCCACCTACAGTCTGGATGTGACAGCAACCTAATTTTGATTGTGTAAGTAAGGACAATACCATTAAGCAACAGTTCTCAAAGTGTGATTCAGGGACTCCTGGAGGCCTCACACTCTTTCAGGGGGTTAATTAATAATAATGTTTAGTAGTAATAGCCTACTACTAATTGCTATTCTTCTTACAAAAAATTATACCTGATACTACTTTAAATAGTATCATAAATATGTATCACATAGAATAATAGAATGCTTAGAATAATATAAAATTATCATTTTAAGTTTATAGCTTAACTTAGGAGCAATTGGGTAAGCAAACCTTAAGACTGTCAGAATTGTGCTTCATTTCCTACTATTGAATTAGTTATATGAGACTAAATAGTGGCAACTGCTGTTCTTTTTATCATACTTGTATGTTTTTCATAAATTTGCTTTAGATATGAACCGGAATATCACAGCATCTCAATTTCTTCATTTGGATAGTCATATTTATTTACTACATGCCAACACAATCATTTGGTTACCTAGCTTTATTTTCCACATATACTAGATAATTTAGTTCTGTGTGAGATGTTAGGAGATATTAAGGTTAAAAATAAAAAGATAAATTGCATGGAAAAGAATATAAACATAAGGACCTATACGTGCAACCTAAAATCATATTTAAAGTTGTATCTGTTATACTGTAAATGAGTAATTTAGGTAATTTGTTTAACTCTTCAGTAAAATGACACACATACCAAAATTCAGAAATGAGCTGGAGTTATTTGACTGAACAGATTCTGTAGGCTTGTTTGGTGGGCAAGAATTACAGATACCTAGAATTAAAAGAAAAAATATAAGGGAAAGACTAAAGACAGACTCAGATGACTGTTGATCAGATCACATATAATTGTTAAGAGTAATTAATAATCCCAAATAAACATATCACTGTCGAATGTTAACAAAATGTAGGTGCTTACAAATGGGTTGACACTATAATATTCTCATTTGTATTTTTGGTATTTTCTTAAAAGGTTTCTTTTCTTTGCAAACAGATTGTATAGTAAAGCCCAACACTAAAGAAAATTGCCAAAGAAATAAGATCCAATATATCATGAATCAGCATTTTTTTTTTTTTTTTTTTGGAAATTCACATATTGGCTTTGGACTTCATATAACTTTTTCCTCTGACCACTCTTAGTACATTTTTACATCATTTGTTCTCCACAATAATTCATCCATGACAAATCTTATTTTTATTATATAATCCTCTACACTGGAATCTCTTTTTTCATTCCACTTTCCAGCCTGATTTTTTTTCTAATTTAGGCCCATAATCGGGCACGGTGACTCACGCCTGTAATTCCAGTACTTTGGGAGGCTGAGGCAGGCAGATAACTTGAGGCCAGGAGTTCAAGACCAGCCAGGCCAACATGATGAAACCCTACTAAAAATACAGAAAAAATTATCCAGGCGTGGTGTTGCACGTCTGTAACCCCAGCTACTTGGGAGGCTGAGAAACAAGAATTGATCCAACCTGGGAGGCAGAGGGATGCGGTGAGCCCAGACTGCGCCACTGCACTCCAGACTGGGTGACAGAGCAACACCCTGTCTCAAAAAAACATGATAATAATGATTATCATTTAGGCCAATAATCTCCCAAAAGCATTGTTATGCTGCTTTGTTTTGCTATTTTAGTTACTTATAGGTATAAGTTACTTATAGGTCATATATTTACATTGATATATTCATGTATCAGTTTCTGCAGTTTTGAAAATAGTTCCTTAAAAACTTTGTCCACATTTTGCACATTCTATCTTGGCAACGGAAAAAGATAATTTCAGGTTTGTATAACTTTCTAACAAATTGCATATAAATGGGAAGAATATTGGTAAGCATTTTTGTTGTTGTTTTCAACATTTTCAGAATGCACTGTGTGAACTGCATATGTGTTTTTGCACATGCATACCTCATACTAGGATTCTAGAAACACCTTCCTTTTCGAGGAGGTACCTGAGTATGAATCACTAGAATACATACTGAATTTCAATCAGATCCAATTAAAACACATATTTATTTTATACTTACTATATTACTATAGTAAGCATAATTATTATACTTAACATATTAAAATAGTTAATATAAAGTATAAGTATAAAATACTATTCATATTTAAATACTATGTGCTAAGCATTGCTCTAGGCACTGAAGATAGAGACATGAATAGAAAGTGAGTAAAGGTAAGGAAGTTCAGGAGACATCAGTAATCTCTTACTGCATAGAGCTGAAAGTTATATACATCCTTCAGAAAGAAAACAAAATTGTCTCAAAGGAGAATATTGGTTGTTTACAAAGGAGGCACAGATTCCACACATATATATCAGAGGAAACTGCTATTTTGTTATATTAAAAAAATTATGGTTTTTTTTTTTTTTTTTTTTTTGAGACAGAGTCTCACTCTATCACCCAGGCTGGAGTGCAATGGCACGATCTCAGCATACCGCAACCAGCACCTCCCAGATTCAAGCAATTCTCCTGCCTCAGCCTCCCAAGTAGCTGGGACTACAGGTGCATGTCAACATGCTTGGCTAAATTTTTTGTATTTTTAGTAGAGATGGGGTTTCATCATGTTGGCCAGGCTGGTCTCGAACTCCTGACCTCATAATCTGCCCACCTCGGCCTCCCAAAGTGCTAGGAATACAGGCGTGAGCCACTGCGCCTGGCCTGTTATGGATATATTTATGCTGCCTGCCTAACCTTCATTCCCACTTCTAATAATAGAACTTGAATTTTCCTTTAGGAAACTACCCCTCCCCAATTTTCAGTTCCCATGCTTCCAGTAGAGCTGATTGTACCTTTAGATTAAGGAAATGACCTGTAACTAAGGCTGATTTTCAGTTAGTATATTGGCATGGTCACACCAGATGTATAGGTCTGACCTCATTCCTGATTGGACAGTGTACACATGTAATAAGTGTTAAATATTAGGGTATGACACTATCCTGCCTAATCAGAACATTGACTATACTGGCAATAATTGGTTCAGGGATGTGCAAACGAACCAAGTCAAGACAATCAGACCCAGTTGGCACTAGTCATCACAGTGTGGCTTGAAAACCAATAAAGAGTTATTTTTTTTTCCATCATAAGCCTGAAATCACATGATAAAACCCTGCCTATGAATGAGTTAACACAGAGTGAGACTAAGCTGAGAGACATGGAATGAGAGATTAGGTTCTGATTACATCATTTGGACCATTGTTACAAGCCAGTAAATTCCCCTTTTCTGCTTAAGTCAGCTTAAGTTAGGTTTTCTGTCACTTGTAACTAAAGGATTTCTGAGCAATTAGTTTCCCACCAAAAGTTAGCATCAAGCATCACAGTTGACAGCTTCCACTCTTGTCACTCTATAATTCATTCATGATCGTTTTATACTTTTCTGTGAAGCATGTTTAAAAATAAAAATAAATAGGAAACAGAGCATGTAACATCTCTACCTAAAACCCTTTTATGGCTTCCCATTACACTTAGGATAAACTAAACTACTTACCATGCATGACCCATAAGAATCTAACTGCTCCTCTCTGATCTTTCCAGTCTCGCCTTATTCATGTCTCCTCTTTACTTACTACCCTGCAACTAAGATGGCTTCCCTTTGAGTTTCTACAATACACCAAACTCTCATACCTCAGAGATTTTGTTCCCTCTATCTGAAATACTCTTCTCTGGACCCTTTGGCTGGCTGGCTGCTCCTTCATGTTTCGGGTTCAATTTTCACTTCCTTAAAAAGGGTTTCTTGGGCTGGGTGCAGTGGCTCATGCCTGTAATCCCAGCACTTTAGGAGGTGGAGGTAGGTGGATCATGAGGTCAGAAGATCAAGACCATCCTGGCCAACACGGTGAAACCCCATCTCTACTAAAAATACAAAAATTAGCCGAGCATGGTGGCGCACCCCTGTAGTCCCAGCACTCGGGAAGCTGAGGCAGGAGAATCACTTGAACCTGGGAGGGGGAGGTCGCAGTGAGTCGAGATCGCGCCATTGCACTCCAGCCTGGATAACAGAGCTAGACTCCATCTTAAAAAAAAAAGCGGGGGGGTTTTGCCAGGCGCAGTGGCTCACGCCTGTAATCCCAAAACTTTGGGAGACGGAGGCGGGCGGATCACGAAGTCAGAGATCCAGACCACGGTGAAACCCCATCTCTACTAAAAATACAAAAAATTAGCCGGGCATTGTGGCGGGTGCCTGTAGTCCCAGCTACTTGGGAGGCTGAGGCAGGAGAATGGCGTGAACCCGGGAGGCGGAGCTTGCAGTGAGCCGAGATCGCCCCACTGCACTCCAGCCTGGGCAACAGAGCGAGACTCCGTCTCAGGAAATAAAAAAGGTGGGGGGTTTCTTGGACTCCTCATTCTAAAGTGGATCCCCTTTGTTACCCT